>NC_141875.1:305149328-306481828 GCF_056163025.1 Triticum urartu
CCTTGGAGCAACTTCAAGCATGGAGATGATGGCATGTGCAAGGGGAACAAGAACGGAGTTACAAGTGATGATTCCAAGACATTGAAGCCACCATAATGAATGCATGAAGCCTTGGACGAAACATACAAGATGTCACGTCATAAATTTTGTCCAGAGGCTATTCTAGGTATTGCGTCACCTTATTATTGGGCCAGGCCCATGTAATTTTGGAATACTTGATTATAGGTTGTTTCTAGAGTCCGTATGTGTGGGGAAACAAGAGATAGGGTTGGTTTCGGACCCCTCCTCCAAGGGCCATGAAACCCCCCCCCCTTCCTCCATATAAACAGCCCTAAGGGCAGCGTTTAGACTTTGCGTTTTGTATGGATTAAAAGATCACCATAGTTGCAATTTCGCGTACTTCATTTGTGTCAAATGACCAGACCAAGGCGTCATAGAACCCACCTTGATCAATAAAGCATTCATCTTGTATTCTCAATATCCAGATTGCAATCTCAGTTTCTTGCTTGTTCTTAGTTTGCTTGCAGGAAATACACCCTCGTGGTCAGGTTGATCGTGCTCCGGCATGGTCAATTATCCCTCAGAAGTTGGTTTAGCGATTGCTAAGGCGCGACGTCTTCGCACGTTCACAGTCGGATCATCAAAGTTGACTTTCACAGAAAAACGATAGCTATCTCATCGAAATATCATGACACCTTCGCCTCTATCAAGTGGTATCAGATTTCCAGGTTGCTCGGTGAGATTTTACAGTTTTTCGTAGTTTAGATCAAGTTTGTTCTTCATACCTACAGTCCACGAAAAGACAAAAAAAATTAGGGATAGTTCCTCATATCCGAACCAGTTTGAGCCTTTGCATAGTATTTTCAGTATTTTATCTTGTTGAATTAGCGGTTGCATCGTTGTGCCAAGTTGTTGGTCTTAGCGTCTAGTTACCTTAGAGTTTTGAGTTCTGGCCACAGGTTTTCACGTCACCGCCACACCATCGTCATCGCCACCGCCGTATACCATCACCAACTATTTGCTGCCAATCCGAGTCATATACATCCATCGCATATCCGCCACCAATCCGAGTCATATACATCCATCAGGTCACCATCACGCCAATCCGAGTCCACCTCCACCACAGATTCGCCACCAGTCCATGCTCCACTGCCTATCACATACCATCACCAGTCCGAGTTCCACCAGATTCATCTCCACCAGCATTTCGAGTCTTGTATTTGTTACTTTATTTTTGAGATCCCGATCACATGATACTATGCGTCATGAACAAGTCGGACTCCCCAACATTCGTGTCAACCATGGAAGAAAAATAGTTCCAGTTTAAAAAAACTAAGTCTGGAAAATTCTGGCTACGTGGTTTTTAGACCATTCTTAGACTTTTTCGAAAAAAAAATGTTGTGGAGCAAAAAAAGAGAGGTAAAAAAGTGCAAATAAAAAAGTAACAAAAGGAAAAAAATCCAGAGTGTGCTCCTCCCTTGTTTACGTCTCGCATCGTGATCTTGTTAGTGTTTTAGGCTCGCGTCTCTAGTATGGTCTAGCCTAGGACCATCATAGTACCATCGATGAGCGTTTATTCAACTTTGCATCTCTGAATTGATTATTGCTGACCCTTTTTGCTACCATATTATAAGCCTTCCAAGCTCCACATCGTGCGTTTGACTCTCCCTGGTAATCGCCCTATCCAAGCTTTGAGAGTTTTGACTACAACGGTTGCCGGTCACCACCTGTTGCTGGGTAAGAACTGGTAAGAATTTGAGATTTGCTTGACAGATTTGTGACACACTGCCACTTTCTAGTAGTCTATAGGATCATATTCTTGTGTGTTCCTATTGCTGCTAACCATGGCAGGATCACAAGCGGACGAGATTGAGTGGGAGAACTTGACGAACAAGGAGTTGCATGATAAGTTTCAGCAAATGATGAGTGGCTAGGTGGGAGATGTGCTAAGCATATTTGAAGAGGCCATGGAGAAGATACATGGCATGGACAAGTCGTTCGAAACAAAGCTGGATAACAAGTTTAATGAATCAGTTCGGATGAGCGAAGCGTGTTCCTATTAAGGATGGCCAAATTTCTGGTGTTGATGTACCTACTGTTGATGCTTCTTTGGCTCCCGCTACTGTTGTTGCTTGTGTAGAGGAGGATGACGATTATGTGGGCGATTACAAGGATGAGGTTGATCAAAATCAGAACTATGTGCAACCACCACCACCAGGTAGTCCACATGCATATAATCACAATGGTAGGGCTGCACCACCACATCAGGTACGAGATCCTGACAATTTCCCTAAACTAAAATTGAATATTCCACCATTTGAGGGTAGATATGTTCCTGATATATATCTTACTAGCAAAAGGGCCCGTGCGTTGCAACGGGAGAAATAAATCTTGTACGTTCTAGGTTGTGTTTCTACTTGAAAGGAACATATTATGACTGAAATTTGTTTGCAGATCAAAAAGAGCAATCCGCTTTAGTACCAACTTCAACTTTGCACATTTTTTCAACTTGTAATGTAGGGTAATCATGTGTCTTGAAGGAATAGCTTCAAAATGATAAATAGCTAGCACGGACCCGGAATAGTCTGATCGTCAGCCGCTCTACATTAGCTCATTTGTACACTTCTTGTGCTCTTTGTCCCATCGCAAACTCTCACTGAACAGAACAGATGAGAGAGATATAGTAGTATTCACAATAAAATGTATTGAACAACTGATGGTTACTCATCACAGTAGATTATAGTTTTCCATCTTTAACTAGAGCACCAGAGTGTATGCAAGCAAGCTTTGGTTTGTAACCCAGAGAAGACCAATTTTTCTAACCTACAAAAGTGAAATTTAGTCCATATGGGCATAATCCTTTTGCACATATTGTCGGAATGTCATTCAAAGAAATAGCTAGCATGGACCTGAAAGAGATACAAACATACATTTTTCTGAATGTTAGTACAGTACATAGTCCTGGGTACCATTTCTTTCTCAATTAGCATGATTACTTGGCAAGATCACAAAATTGTGTTGCTGAGATTTCATGACAACAGAGAAGGGATTCGAGAAGAGAACTGTCAAATAAAGAGCTGTAGAAGCCCATCTCATCGCCTTATGCCACCAGCTTTTTGTCTTGGTGGATGAAACAAACTAATACCCTAAACGAATTTTACCTTTGGCCATGGTGAAGATTATATTTTGATAACCTAGTACCACGAGACAATATCATTTTGTGATAGACCAGTAATTGGTTTGAACTGTAAAATAAATGTTCAGTTCCTCTGAATTCTGAAGTGAAAAGCAAACTTATTGTAATATCTACACCTAGGTAGCTGCGCATTGCTGCATCATACTAAGAATGCCATGGTTATGAACGTTATCAAACTTATTATTGTGAAAACAACAATATTCCAGAAGAAAATGCCATGGTTGTTGGTAGAGACGAAGGTGTCCCGATGTTTCGATGAGATAGATATCCTTTTCTGTGGGTGTCGACTTTGACGACCTGACTATGAACGTGCGAAGACGTCGTGCCTTAGCAATCGCTAAACCAACTTCTGAGGGTTATTTACAACGCCGGAGCATGATCAACCTGACCACGAGGGTCTATTTCCTGCGAGCAAACGAAGAACAAGCAAGAAACTAAGATTGCAATTTGGATATTGCAAATAAAAGAGGAAAGCTTTATTAATGAAGGTGGGGTTCTGTGATGTCTTGGTCTGGTCGTTGGACACAAACAAAGTACGCGAAGTTGCAGCTATGTCAAACTTTTAATCTAAACAAAACCCAAAGTCTAAACGATGCCGTAAGGGCTATATATATGGGAGAGGGTGGAATTTCGTTGCCCTTGGAGGAGGGGTCCGAAACCAACCCTAACTCTTGTTTCCCCACACATACAGACTCTAAAAACTGCCTATAATCAAGTATTTCGAAATTACATGGGCCTGACCCAAAAATAAGGTGACGCAGCACCTAGAATAGCCTCTTGACGAAATTTATGAAGTGGCATCTTGTATATTTCATCCAAGGCTTCATGCACTCATTATGGTGGCTTCAAAGTCAAAGAATCATCACTTGTAACTCCATTCTTGTTCCCCTTGTGCATGCCATCATCTCCATGCTTGAACTTGCTCCAAGGTTCATCTTTTTTGTCCCAACTAGGCCCTTCATTTGTAAGAAAAACAAATGTATCCAATTTAGGCAGTATCATATTCTCATGAACATTAGAATCGTTACCAAGAAACGAAAGTACCTGATAATTCAATTGGCGTGCGCGAGCTCTAGTAATTGGTCCAGTATGTATAGCAGCAGGGGCTGTGGGTGTAACAATGGTATTGATGTCCTCATCATTTGTGTATGTTATCAAAAACACAAAAATTAAATACATCTAGTAAGAACGCATAGTATTTCTCAAAGACATACCAAACTAACTATTAGGTAAACAGCAAACCATGCAAGATCTGTTCAATGAAACCAGCTATTAGTTTTCTGTAAAAATCTAATTATAGCAGAGGAAGTGAGGACCAATATTTATCATCTACTACAGACTGGTAACCAAGAAAAAAGAAGAGCTTGGAATTCAAATCACTTGAGTACCTTGCAGGCAATCTTGTTAAGCTTATTCATTTGTGTGAATTGCACCATTATACCTGTAATATCAAGTGGATTATCTTGGGCCTCTCACTCCTCCAATCCATGGATGATATGTGTGGTTAGATGAATTAGATCGAGACACTTATACACCGTGTGGTTGTCCCTATAAGCAACTAGGCCGACAATGGTTCTTGTTTCTTGCTACTCCTCATCGATTCTAATCACCCTTCCTACCTCAAACACCTGCACATGTAGCACAACAAAAATCAGAGAAGATGACAGAGAGCAAAGAGCAGCATGATGACATGAGGAGATGCATTGTTCAGCCACCGACGACAAAAATCAGAGATAAGCATTCCAATGTTGACCCAAATCCAAGCATGGATGCCGCTGATTAATTAATTTCCCTGCCGTTCATAAGCTCATCTACATGGACCTGAGATAGCTATATCGATTTAATCAACTCTCTCAATGGAACTTGCCAGCGAGAACGGAATAGAACACAAACCGGTGGATCGCCACAGGCCTTAAAGATTTTTCCTCCAGATTTTTCTTCCATTGTATATACATACACAAATAGATGACGACACTTTTACTACAGATCCTATAACCATGAGTAAACTCGGTTGCAAATTAAGCATAGCAACTACAGGAGGTGATCCACGCTTGGTAGAACAAAATTGCAAGAGTTAATTACCTAATGAAAGTTCCAATGTAGAAGAACTTGCCCTTTTCATGTTCTTTGGTAAACACATATTGTACTCAAGCAATAAAATCATTTCTACAGAATGAAAGGTTTGAATCTTTTCCATTGTTAGATGAACATAAAAAATGTCAGAGTGTCATTTATATAGAACGCAACCAAACAACTGCAAGGACCCACAAAATAATTGTAAGTAAATAATCTCCTATAACAACAGAAAATGCCTTGATATTTATTACCACATAAGGAAGAGTACGTGTGACTGGTGAAGAACACAGATTGGAAGGCAGTGGTGAGCGATCAGGCAGGTTGGGTCATCATCTCCTCTGCCCAGGTGCACATGAAGCAGAATGAAGCGATGGAGAACCGATAGTGATGCAGAGCATCCCAAAGCCATCCCCATGGACCCGACTACATCTCCTACGACACCTCTTGGACCCATGACACGAGCACGTGCAAGAGCTCTCGAAACCGAGGTGACATCACTCCTTTCAGATTTCCAATTCGATGCACATGAGACATGGCTACTACCTCATACGGACACTCTGTGCATACTCAGGTATCTTGGAGAAGCTAAGGAGCGAGGAGAAGAAGAAGAGGAAGATGGACGTGAAGACGAAGAAGAAGAACTGCTACAAGTTCCTAGGCTCCGGACGACCGACAAACACCGTACGTCCGACGACCTCCAGGCTCCGGACGTCCGGGCCCCTCCGGACGACCGATGCTCCCACACCCGAGACGAAATCTACGGACATCCGACGCCCAACGGACGACCTACGCCCGGACGCACGACCCCAACCGGAAGTCCGTCCGAAGACCACCCGGGCCAAAATTACGGACGTCCGACAGGTACCGGACGTCCGAACCCTCGCAAGCCTCCGGTCGTCCGGTGACCCCCGGACGT
Organism: Triticum urartu; assembly: GCF_056163025.1. Taxonomy (NCBI): domain Eukaryota; kingdom Viridiplantae; phylum Streptophyta; class Magnoliopsida; order Poales; family Poaceae; genus Triticum; species Triticum urartu. The sequence continues at coordinate 305,155,517 of NC_141875.1, forward strand.
CCGACACCTGTGTGCTGCTGCATGTTGGGCCGCAGCCCATGTACCCCTTCGCCCCCTCTTTTGCATGAAGACTATATGTACTCCACCTCGTCCAACTTCCTAGGGTTAGCGTTGGTTTAGCTCATTTTGAGAGATAGAGCTTCGCTCATCCACATCGGATCTACTCCTCGTGAGAGACCGTGGCCTCTTCGGAGAAGATCCCTTTGGATTCAAGACCTCCTCGCGGAGAAGAACATCAAGACCTCCTCATAGAGAAGACCGTTACCCTTGTATCGTCCTTGGTTGATTGTGTACCGTGTGAACCCTATGTATTGGAGGATCTAGCACATGTGTGACTCTCTTGTGTTGGTTTAGTGTTTCCCTTGTGTTTTCCCTCTCTTTCCACCTCGTGTTCTTCGTGTTCTTCGCGGGATCCCGCTCCTATCGTGAAAGATCGGGCTATAGGGTTCCTACCCTACATCATCTTGGTATCATGAGCCACGTTGATCACGATTCTGGAGCCTCCCCATTGTGTTGCTAGCCTTTTTTTGTTATTTTTTGTCCTAATTCAAAAATTCCCCAAAAAATAGCCCCAAATTTTTTTTGTGATTCGTTACTGTGTTGCGATTTTGTTGGTTTGGATCCGTGGATCTGCTTTGTTTTGAGTGGATCTAGCTTTCCCCCCTTTTCCCCACCCTTTCCATCCACAAAATCCTCCGGATTTGACCATTTTTGCCATATCCACCTCGAACCCTAGATGTTCATCCCGTGCCCGAATTTTGCCCAGGCACCGGACATCCGACCTAGCCCGGACGTCCGACGACCGGACGACCGGCCCAGCCCGGACGTCCGACCGACCCTGACGAAACTAATTTTTTTAGTATAGTCACCACCACCGCCCCACATTTCCGCATACGCACTCCCACCACCAATACACCATCACCACTTCCGCATACCACCACCATTAGGACTGTTTCACACTCTGACACGTGTTGCCACTTCGCGCTTTGAGAATTTGAGTTGCGGTTCCGTATCCTTTTGTGTTTCGGCTATCTAGGTACGGTTAGACATCATCATCACCGCCGCTCATCTTCGCCACATACACGTCATCATCAACGACCACCTCGACTACACCTTGGTATTCGAGCCACCATTTTGACACCATACCGGAAGCAAGACCGGTAACCTCGTCTTGGTATTGGACATATCACTCTTGCCATTACATTGATGGCCAGCATAGCCTTACTCCTTTGCGTTGCTTACCCATCGAGACTAGCCATTGAGTATTGCCGGCAACAAGACTTGTGCACATTAGTGATCATACTTCCCATAGCATACATACATCATTGTTGCATATATTGGTATCATCTCTTGTGTCACAAATTTGTCATCACATACATAATTGCTATCTTGGTTCGTCAAGCATCGCATAAGAAAAGAGCTCCAACATCAAAGAGCCAAACAAGATTTTAAGCAAAGAGGAAAGATAAGCAAAGAGATTTTAAGCAAGAACCATAACATCATACAACATTAAGATTGTCATATTCGATCATCTTGGATCATATCATAGAAACACCTTGCATAGAGCATACTTGGGATAGAAGTCGTTGCATTTTTGCTAAGTAGGTCATGCACAAGTTCTTGTATCCGCCTATTGTGCAATCATGCTAGCGTCTCTCTAGTGTTATGCAACAGGAGCATTTTTGTGGATTCCACATTTTGGCTCATCCTTGGTTGGCCAACCCCACTTATCTTTTTGTGTGTGTGTGTTTCCGTGTACCTTATATTCTTGGTCTACTTGTTACATTGCATCTTGCGAATCTTTTCCAACATTATTGAAGCTCACTTACAATTGCATGAAATTTTGTGCCACCATCCTAACCAAGCTCCACCAAAATATTTACTTGTGTAGGTGTGAGAAACCGATAAGATCTAGTACCAATTGTGCTATTTCCTTATCCTACATTGGAGTGATCATCGATCCACTTTCAACTTCGGTCAAGGTACATTTGGTATTCGTTCTTCTCTTTCTACCACTCATATTGTTTATCTTGGAATGATGGATAGGCCAAGTACTTCTACCAACCCACTCTTCATTGAGCACGACGAAGACATGAACTCCTACGTCACCAAGAGTCACCTCTTTGGTGCACAACGTGCTTTGCATCAAGAGCAACAAGCCATGAGTGAACGCATCGACAACCTCGCCACCGACTTGCGACTCTCCAAGTAACGTACAAGGGACTACTTCGACCACCAGCTCGACGATCACAAGCAAGAGAATGATGCAAGAATGGACGAGATTCGTGCTTTGTTTCTCAACCGCTCTTCTTCCACTTCAAGGAGTCGTTCAAGCCGACACTCCGACTTCACACTCTCCGGCTCAAGTACACCGACATCGAACACATTTCGCCGAGCCGCACGCAACGATCGTAAAGCAAGCCTCAATCCCCTACGCGACACCGACTCTCAAGAGCGCCGACAACGTCAAACTCAAGAGGCCTTTGCGCTAGCATGAGAACGGCAATGACAACGCCAACATGAAGAGGAAGAGCGAGCGCGTCTACAACAAGTTGCACAAGATGCCAAAGCACAACGCCAAGAAGAACAACTCCGTGAATCTCAAGCACTCGTGGCGCAACAAGCTCTCCAAGATTCAAGCAGAGCCGTAGACAACCGAGGCCGACAAGCTCGAGAACAAGAAGAAGCATTTCGCAAAGAAATTCAAGAACAGAGATTTCAAGCTTGCGTGCATCGTCAAGTTCCTCAAGCTCCTCCTCGAGCTTGACAAGCTCCTCCACAAGATCGCCAAGAACATGAAGTTCATCAAGAGCATGAAGACAATGGAAATCCTCCACGATAAGAGCAACATGAGGTTGACAACCCTCCTCACCAAGAGCGACACGGGCTTGACAATCATCTACAACATGGGCGTCATCATCCCTGACCCCAACACAATGAAGAGCAACGCTACGGAAAGCTCAAGTTCACCATGCCCAAGTTCAATGGAAGCAACAACCCCGAAGAGTACCTTTCATGGGCATTGAAGGTCGACAAAATCTTCCATTTGCACAACTATGAAGAAGAGAAGAAAATCGCAATGGCATCCCTTGAGTTCCAAGACTATGTCCTCATTTGGTGGGAACAAGTTATCGAGCGCCGAGAGCCAACAGGTGAACCACCCATCACTACTTGGGTGCAAATGAAGGATGTCATGAGAGCACGCTTCATGCCTACCTACTACAACCGCGACCTCTTCAATTAAATCCAACTTCTCAAACAAGGAACCAAGAGTGTTGAAGAGTACTACAAGGAGATGGAGATTGCCATGATAAGAGCCAATGTCACGGAAGATGAGGAGCAAACAATGACACGTTTCTTGAATGGACTCAACCACCCTATCAAGAAGATCGCCGACTTCCAACCATATTCGAACCTCATCGAGCTAGTGCATCAAGCCACCAAAGCGGAATGCCAAGTGCAAGATGATTTCAAGTATGCCAAGTTCTCTTCCAAGACATACGGCTTCTCCAACAACCAAGCTTCAATGACTCCAACACCAACTACCAAGCCTTCTACTAGCACCATCGACAAGTCGAGTTCCAAGAAAGCTTCGTCAACTCCAAGTCATCCTCCTACTATGAGCAACTTCAAGTCGAGAGATTCATCATCATCCACTCCACCGATGAGACCGTCAAGACAAGTTCTTTCAAATGCTTCACATGCGGAGGCCGAGGCCACAAGCCCTATGAGTGCACCAACAAGCAGACCATGATCCTCAACGACGACGACACTTACGACTCAATGAGTGAAGAAGAAATCGACTCCATAGAGCAAGTCGCCATGCACCGGCAAGTGAACGATGAAGAGGAACAAGTCTTTTGCGACGAAGATTCAAGTCCCGCTCTCGTTGTCTCCAAGGTCTTGACTCTCCAACATCACCAAGAAGAAGACCAACGATGCCACATATTCCACACCAAGGCCGGAATCAATGGACGATCCTTCAAGGTCATCATTGATGGAGGGAGTTGTCATAACCTCGCAAGTGAAGGACTTTGCTCCAAGCTCCAAATGCCCAAGACGAAGCATCCACATCCATACAAAGTGCAATGGCTTAGCGACTCCGACACCATCCAAGTCAAGCGCCGAGTACAAGTCTCCTTCAAAATTGGAGCCTACGAAGACACCTTGGAGTGCGACGTCGCTCCAATGACCGTTTGCCATCTTCTCCTTGGACGCCCATGGCAATTCGATATAGGAGTCATCCACAAGGGCCGAACGAACCACTACATCTTCAAGATGAAAGGCAAGGAGTACGTCCTCCGCCCAATGTCGCCAAGTCAAGTCATCGCTGACAAGCAAGCCACCCATCGTGGAGATCATAGTGAGAGAGTGAGCCACCAAAAAGAGAGTGAGCGCCACAAGCCCAAATCGAACACCTCCACGATGAGCGAAAAGAATAACTTAGTCCTATTTCCACCAAAAGTGAGATAAGGGGAGTGTGTGAGAACCCATCTAGTGTCCTACACTATGTCCTTGTGTGCAAGGACAATGCCCCACAAACTAACACGTCTCACACTCTTCCTCTAGTGTTGTCTTCTCTTTTGTAGGAACCGCATCGACCTCATCCCCGGAGCACCGCTTCTGAACAAAGCTCCCTACTGCGTCAACCCCGAGGAAACCAAAGAAATACAAAGGCAAGTAAAGCATCTCATAGACCATGGACATGTGCGTGGAAGTTTGAGCCCTTGTGCCGTCCCGGTCATTCTTGTGCCAAAATGAGACGGTAGCTTTCGCATGTGCTCCAATTGTATACCTATCAATGCTATCACCGTTCGCTATAGGTATCCCATTCCACGCCTTGACGATATGCTTGATGAACTTAGTGGTGCTACTATCTTTTCAAAAATTGATCTTAAGAGTGGTTACTATCAAATCCGCATACCAGAAGGTGATGAATGGAAAACCTCTTTCAAAACTAAGTTTGGCTTGTATGAGTGGTTAGTCATGCCCATGGGCCTATCGAAAGCACCGGGTACTTTTATGCGTCTTATGAATCATGTCTTTCGCCCTTACATTGGTATATTTGTTGTGGTCTACTTTGATGATATCCTTGTTTATAGCAAATCTCTTAGAGATCATGTCACCCATGTTCGAACCGTTTAGCAAACTATTCGAAAAGAGAAACTCTATGCTAATATGGATAAATGCCTTTTTGGCATTGACAAGCTCGTTTTCTTGGGTTTTATTGTTTCTTCTAAGGGTGTTCATGTTGATGAGTCCAAAGATCATTGCCATCAAGACTTGGCCAGAACCAACCAATTTGCATCAAGTGCGTAGTTTTCTTGGCCTTGCGGGTTTCTATCGTCGCTTTGTGAAGGATTTTAGCACCCTTGGTTCGCCTTTGCATGCTTTGAGCAAGAAGAATGCACCTTTTGTATGGGGACCATCCCAAGATACCGCTTTCAACGAGCTTAAGAATTTTCTTACTCATGCTCCCGTGCTTGCATTACCAAACTTCGACAAACCCTTTGAAATTCATTGCGATGCTAGTGGTAATGGCATATGAGGCGTGTTAACGCAAGAGAAGCGCCCCATAGCTTATTTTAGCGAGAAACTCTCCGGCGCGCAACTCAATTACCCCATCTACGACAAAGAGCTATATGCTTTAGTCCGCGTTTTGCATGAATGGGAACACTATCTTCGCCCTCATGAGTTTATCATTCATACCGATCATGAAACGCTCAAGTATCTTAAGGGCCAAACCAATTGAACAAGCGTCATGCTAAATGGAGTGAATTTATTGAGTCTTTTCCTTATGTCATCTAGTACATTAAGGGCAAAGAAAACATTGTGGCGGATGCACTTTCCCGCATATGCATGCTTGTTACTCAACTTGAATTGGATATCATTGGCTTTGACCACATAAAAGACTTGTATGAGCATGACCCTACCTTTGCTACTCCTTATGCCAAGTGTTTGATGCATATATCTTGGGAATGCTATTACATCAAATATGGATATCTTATGAGAGCTAACAAACTTTGCGTCCCCGAGTCTTCTCTTCGTTTGTTGCGTTTGTAGGAATCTCATGGAGGAGGCTTAATGGGACATTTTGGACGAGACAAGACGTTCGCCACGCTCTCGAAGAACTACTTTGGCCAAAGATGTTTCGCGACGTCAACCGCTTCACCAACCGTTGCTCCACATTTCGCAAAGCTAAGTCCAAAGCTCAATCCCACGGCCTTTATATGCCTCTACCAATTCCATATCAACCATGGGAAGACATTAGCATGGACTTTGTACTTGGTTTGCCTAGGACTAGAAATGGGAAGGATTCGGTATTTGTCGTTGTGGACCGTTTCTCCAAAATGGCACATTTTATTCCTTGCAACAAGATAGACGATGATTCACATGTTGCTAATCTCTTATGTAGGGAAATATTGCATCTACATGGAGTGCCAAAGACTATCGTCTTGGACCGCGACGTCAAGTTCCTTAGCTACTTTTGAAAGACCCTATGCGCCAAGCTAGGAATCAACCGCCTCTTCTCTATGGCATATCATCCACAAACCGACGGCCAAACGGAAGTTACAAACCGCACACTCTCTGCTCTACTTCGGGTACTCATCAAGAAGAACATTAAGGAGTGGGAGGAGTGCCTACCTATCGCCGAGTTCGCATACAACCGGGCAAGACACACAACAACCGGCAAGTCCCCCTTCGAGGTCGTCTACAGATTAAACCCATTGTCACCATTGGACATTCTTCCTCTACCACTCCAAGATCGCATCAATTTGGACGCAAGTGCACGCGTGACACATCTCAAGAAGGTGCATGAAGATACAAGAAACACAATCGAGCGCCAAGTACAACGCCTTGTGACCAAGCTCAACGTCAACAAGCACCCTATGGTATTCAACATTGGAGATCTCGTTTGGCTACACCTTCGCAAAGACCGCTTTCCCTAAGAACGCAAGTCCAAACTTTGACCATGCGCGGATGGAGCCTTCAAGGTGCTTGCACACTACAACAACAACGCATACAAGATCGACATTCCTCACGACAAGTACTCCGTGAGCGACATCTTCAACGTAAATGATCTCTCTCCCTTCCATGGTGATGAAGAATTTGATCCGAGGACGGATCTTCCCCAAGGGAGGGGAGATGATGCGGAGCATCCCAAGGCCATCCCCATGGACCCAACTAGATCTCCTACGACACCTCTTGGACCCATGACATGAGCACGTGCAAGAGCTCTTGAAATCGAGGTGACATCACTCCTTTCCGATTTCCACTTCGATGCACATGAGACATGGCTACTACCTCATACGGACACTCTGTGCATACTCAGGTATCTTGGAGAAGCTAAGGAGCGAGGAGTAGAAGAAGAGGAAGATGGACGTGAAGACGAAGAAGAAGAACTACTACAAGTTCCCAGGCTCCGGACGATCGATGAACACCGGACGTCCGACGACCTCCAGGCTCCGGACGTCCGGGCCCCTCCGGACGGCCGATGTCCCACACCCGAGATGAAATCTACGGACATCCGACGCCCAACAGACGACCGACGCCCGGACGTCCAACCCCGACCGGACATCCGACCGAAGACCACCCAAGCCGAAACTACGGACGCCCGACAGGCACCGGACGTCCGAACCCTCGCGAGCCTCCGGTCGTCCGGTGACCCTCGGACGTCCGACGCCTGTGCGCTGATGCGTGTTGGGCCGCAGCCCATGTACCACTTCGCCCCCTCTTTTGCACTAAGACTATTTATACTCCACCTCGTCCAACTTTCTAGGGTTAGCGTTGGTTTAGCTAATTTTCAGAGATAGAGCTTCGGTCATCTACATCAGATCTACTCCTCGTGAGAGACCGCAACCTCTTCGAAGAAGATCCCTTTGGATTAAGGACCTCCTCATGGAGAAGAACATCAAGACCTCCTGACGGAGAAGACCGTTACCCTTGTATCGTCCTTGGTTGATTGTGTATTGTGTGAACCCTATGTATTCGAGGATCTAGCACATGTGTTACTCTCTTGTGTTGGTTTAGTTTTTCCTTTGTGTTTCCCTTGTGTTTTCCCTCTCTTTCCACCTTGTGTTCTTCATATTCTTCACGGGATCCCGCTCCTATCGTGAAAGATCGGGCTATAGGGTTCCTACTTCATAGAGGCGAAGGTGTCCCGATGTTTCGATGAGATAGATATCGTTTTCGGTGGTGGTCGACTTTGACGATCCAACTACGGACGTGCGAATACGTCACGCCTTAGCAATCGCTAAACCAACTTCCAAGGGTTATCGACCACGCCGAAGCACGATCAAGCTGACCACGAGGGTCTATTTCCTGCGAGAAAACGAAGAACAAGCAAGAAACTAAGATTGCAATCTGGATATTGCGAATAAAAGAGGAAAGCTTTATTGATCAAGGTGGGGTTCTGCGACGCCTTTGTCTGGTCGTTGAACACAAACGAAGTACGCGAAGTTGACGCTATGGCGAACTTTAATCTAAAAAAACCCAAAGTCTAAACGACGCCATAAGGGCTGTATATATGGAGGAAGAGGGGGGAATTTCGTGGCCCCTGGAGGATGGGTCTGAAACCAACCCTAACTCTTGTTTCCCCACACATACGGACTCTAAAAACAGCCTATACTTAAGTATTTCAAAAATACATGGGCCTGGCCCAATAATAAGGTGACGCAGCACCTAGAATAGCGTATGGACGAAATTTATGAAGTGGCATCTTATATATTTCATCCAAGGCTTCATGCACTCCTTATGGTGGCTTCAAAGTCCTGAAATCATCACTTCTAACTACGTTCTTGATCCCCTTGCGCATGCCATCATCTCCATGCTTGAACTTGCTCCAAGGTTCATCTTTCTTGTCCAAACTAGGCCCTTCATTTGTAAGCAAAACAAATGTATCCAATTTAGGCAGCATCATATTCTCATGAACATTAGTATCATTACCAAGAAACGAAAGTACCTGATAATTCAGTTGGCGTGCGCGACCTCTAGTAATTGGTCTAGTATGTATAGCAGTAGGGGCTGTGGGTGTAACAATGGTATTGATGTCCTCATCACTACCCTACATCAGATAGGATAGGTCTGACAGAATCTAGACGGAGCAGGCAATGGAGTCCGCTGGGGCATGCACTAACGGCGGCAACCTGCACACGCCCCTCCTCCTCGAGCTCTTAAAAGTCTGAAGCACTCACGCTCTGTATAACTGCAATTTCCTTGCTCGGCTCCAAACCTGCATCGAGCAAATCATCTCAGTCAAATGCAATACATCAAGCAAGGAGAGTATAAAAGAATATGTTCGATCAATGTTCTTCGAATTTGATCTTATTAATAAATAATGTCGAAAGTACATCGGTCTTTGATGTAGTAAGTTGTAATAGATGTTTTATCAAAAACAGTTGTAATAGATGTATTAACGAACTGAAATATATCAAGTTTGCCTTTTTGTGTCGGTTGGAGACCTACTACTTATGTATCTTATTGTATACAATTCAAATGAAGCAGAAATTATGAACTTGAGACTGAGACACCATAGATGTTGTGATCTGTAGAAGAAGTGCTTGTGATCAATTCCACACGTGCAACAATCAAACTACTAAAAGAGTCAGGTTCGAAGCTAAAGCCTCCTGGTAAGAGCTGACGGATTCTACACCAACCAAACAACAAAAGACAAGAAGACCATGATGTATCGAGTGCTAGAAAATTGAGTATTAATTAATTGCATGGGTATCGAGTGCTACAAACCATGATGGAGGAGCCGCTCCGTTGTGACCTCCTTCACTGCCAGATTCATAGCCGCCATCACATCATACCAAATCTAGCATCGCATAGTGTCTCTAAGTGTACGGCAGCGCTGTACCAAGCCCAAGTAAGTCAACAAGTCATTCTATCACTACTGCTTCCCTCTAACAGATGTGCAAATAAGAAAAAAAATTGGGTGGGGAGTGTGCAAATAAGAGATAGGGGAGTATAGGAAGGATGAGGGAGAGGGCACGGTACCTGCCCGTCACAGCCACACAAGAATCCGTTAAAGTAGCCAGTTGATCTAACAAAACCTAGAAGAGTTCAGCTATTGTTTTCACAACGGAACTAAGTATTCTCTCCACATGTTTTCTGGTACCATATAACACTAATGCTGCATAAACATTTAGAACCAATTTAAAGGGATCCTTAGGATTGTTTGACAGGTCAAAGGAATATGTAGTTATTGAAAGAGGATAAGCCTCTTCAGAGTGAATTGATATTGCATTTAAATTTAATGAGCAGACTAATTTTAGTAGGAATAAAAGAGCTACATATGCACTTATGTTTATTGTAGAATTGCTTCACCGTTTAGACACATCAAGATGCAAATTTGTTAAAGACTAATAGTCCTAGAAAATAAGTTGTTAGGCGAGAGCCTCTACAAAAAGAGAAAATGAAGTTTGGAGATATTAACCTTTAACTGAACAACACGATGAACAAACAATAGTGCAATTTCACTGTTATACTTGATATGCTTCTATCATTAACCATCATTATTGTAGTGAAAATCTTGATTTCCTCTCACATTAAGCATAATTTTAGTTTAGAATTTAGATGCATTTACCAATCTATGGTTTCTATATCTGGACCTGAACAAAAAAATATATCAGATTGAGTTCCCTTTATGTCCAATGTATAGATGATCAGATTGTATAAATCTACTTTGGGGAAAAGGAAGAACATATTACTTCTGGCAACTGGCGTTTTGAGTGTACCAAAGTTATGTCGTTGGGGCAAAGAGAAAATCAGTATTTCACAAATTCTAACACTCCTCGAGCAACAACTTGCATCCTGATGAAACATAAATACACTAAGAAAATAAGACAAGATACGCCATCAACAACATGGGCTAGAGTTTCTTCTTTTTTCGCTGGTGGATACCTGAGGATATTGGAGCCCTTGCCGGGCTGGTGATGGCGAGATTGAGGTAGCGATTGGGGATCTGGCAGCAACGAAAACCAAGGAGCGATTCTGCATCACCAACGTTTGGAGCAGCATCGGTGACCACGGGGATGGCAAGGGACGTAGACGGTGCTCCTCCCGGAAAAGCAGCGCGCGAGCAACGGACTATGCAGTTGCGCTCCCCAAGTGAAGCTGCGGTCGGCGACACACGCACCTCCCAGGGATGGCAATCCACGACTCTAGCCACCGCCGCCGTTCGAGCTCGAGCATCCTCCGCCTCCAAGTCGCCGACGCCTTGTTCCAGATCAGATCCGGCCATTCCAGACCAGCTCCGGAGCACCGTCGCTGGATCCCGTCCCCTCTGTCACGTCCACATCTTCGGCCGCCGCCGGAACCCCCCTCCTCCTCGATGGCTCTGTACAGGCAGAAACGATGTTGTTTTTTACGTAGGACGTGGCTGCGGGTTGAATACTAAACAATTCAGGGTCCTTTCCATAAAAATGAAACATTTTCTCATCCACTTAAAAAAGGGACTGCGGGTTGAATTACTAAAAACCAGAAGGACTGTTCTGCAAAACCACCGTGACGGTGAGCAAGCGAACAGAAACGATAGCCGCTTTATTATTAGGGAAAGACTTGGGAGTTAGAAACTGAACAACGATTTACATGTTTACAATACCCCGAGGAGAGACGTGTTGCTGCTGCTCTTTATGCGTTCACTAGTTTTGCTTGTGTGTGGTGGTCTGAACATCGTAGATTATATCCGAATAATATTCCAACTACTTGGGCTGCTTTGAAAACTGCTATGCGTAATCGTTGGGTTCCACCGTATTATCAATGTGAATTACTTAAAAAATGCAGCGTTTGAGACAAGGAAAAAATTATGTAGAGGAATATTATCAGGAATTGCAAACTGGCATGATTAGATGTGGTATTTTTGAGGATAATGAAGCTATGCTTGCACATTTTATGGGTCGGTTAAATAGAGAGATTCAGACCATTCTAGAGTATAAGGAGTATAATAATATCACTTGGTTATTCCATATTGCTTGCAAAGCTGAACGTGAAGTGCAGGATTGTCACACCCTGCATTTTGTAACTCTTCTTTTGCATTATTAAAGCATGAAAAATTTGGACCAACAAAAACTTTTGCATTATTTGGCTTTTATTTGGAGTTGGTTTTCTCTCTCTGCTTTTCAAGTGCTCTTTAAAGTCAACACAACTCCACCTTCTATACTTCATCTCCTTGCCCCAAACTTCTTCCCAATGATCATGCCATGTGTATAGTGCAGTATAGTATTTTCTTACAAAAATAATTTGGCCAAATGGTATTTTCAAAAATTAGTTTTCCAAAATCCCCTGAATTGAGGTTTGCACTTCAAGTACCTGATTTGGGGTATGAAAAATGTTTCAAAAGGTATATTTGAAACCTATTAGATATAGGGTTCCCATAAACCCCAAAAATATAATTTTAAAAGCTATTTTCCTATTTTATTTAAAGGCTTTTTCTTAAGGCCAGAAATGGTCTTTAATAGGTTAAAATTATTTTAATGTTTTAAAAATATTTGAGAAAATTTAGGGAAACTCAGTGGACATATATTTTCCATATATATGAGTTTAAACACATGGTCATGTTCAAAATATTGGACAAAACCTCCCAAAACCATTTCTGCCCATTTCAAGGATTTCAAATATTTCTACAGGAAATATTTTCATTAAAATCTAAGAATAATCCAGCAAGTCACAAATGCATGTTGTGATCATCTTGCAAAGCCTCATGTCAATTAAAGTCATTTTGGTTCACCAAAATGCCTCAAAACCCTCTCTGACCAGAACCAAATTTGAACAAGTTTGTACTGCCAACTTTCTCTCCTTGACCCAATCTTTTGTGAGCATGTGCAAATCCCCAAATGAGGCCACTACACCAAGTGGTGCATCATGGAGAAGTGATTTGCTCAACTAGATCTACACAAGTCCATTTTTGCTAATTTCTAGGGTTTGCCAAAGTTACATTGGCAACTTTTCCCAAATGAGCTCAAATTTGGTGGCACACCCTATTTCTAAGTGTCTTTCCATCCTGTTAAGCCTCAACGCAATTGGAGCTCATTTGATTGCCCAAAACATTATCAAACACCTTTTGACATTTTGCAAAAAAACACTATTTTGACCCCTTCCACTATTCTTGGTGAGCTCAAATTTTTACCACAGCCCCTTCTAGTCATATTTTACCTCCAGTAAGTTTTCCTAGCCCAAACTCAATTGTTGGGGGGATGAAAACCTCTCTCTCCCTCTCTGGACAGCCACTTTCTCTCTCTCCCTCACCCTCTCTCCTCTCCTACTAGCTCTCCAGGGCATCCAATGCCCCTCTCCTCTTCTTTAAGCCCCCCTAGACCTGCTAGACACCAATGGACACGCTCACCATGCATAAAGAATGGCCATGCCGGCCATTTGGGCGCTCTGGAGCGCGCTACAGTGCGCTCCCGCACTGTAGCCGCCCCCTTCCAGCCACACCCGGCCACCTCGGCTCTCCCCCTCGTGTCCCCCGAGGTCGCCTCGACGTCCGCAGCACGCTATGCTGTCGCCCCCCTCCTCTCTCCTCCTCCCCGCGCCTCCGCGCTAGCAAACAGAGGCCGCCCGAGCACGCCAATGGTGCGGCTCACACGCGCGTGCCTCTGGCCCCCTGCTCCCTCCCTCTCTTCTTTCCCTCGCTCTGGACCGAGCCAACGAACACCCCAGACACCATGCCCGCTTCCCCCGAGCCCTGCAGCGATGAGCATGAGCTCGCCGGCGCACGGGTCTACGGGACCTCGACGTTCGCCTATATAAAGGCCTCCCCGAGCCTCGCAATCACCACCACTCGCCATCTCCTACTCCAAAAAGGCCCCCTGTGCTCTCCACTCTCCTCCAGGAGCACCCGAGCTCGAGATCGAGCTCGAGCTCCGCCGCCTCGGGTCGCCGTCGATCCAGAGGTACGGGCTCTCCCCGCCCCCGCTCTCACTCAATCCTGAACCGCAAGAGCTCACTGACCATTTTCCCCTTTTTTTCCCCTCTCTGTAGCTACCGGAATCGGCCGGAACCATCACCTCCCGAAGCTCCTCCGCCGTGCCCCCTCGTCGCCGGCGAACCCTTGCACCCCGGCGACCAACTCCGGCACCACCCGAAAGGCGACACGACGAGGAGTCCAGCGGTGCCATCAGCTCACCTCGCCGTGCCCGGAAACGTCGCCGGTGAGCTCGCCGCCCCTCTGGCCTAGGGTTGACGAAGACGGTCGTGGGGCCCGTCAGTCAGCCTCACATACTGACGGGTGGGCCCCACCCGTCAGGTTCAAATGCACACGCGCGCGCACCGGTTCGCTGCATCGGCTGAAGGCGTACTTTGCCTTTACGCCTTCGACGTGGCCGCCCTGCATGGGCTGTTTTCCCCTCTAGGCCTGCTGCACTGTGGCCCTTCTGGCCCATTTGCACAGTGTTGTTTCCCTTTTTCTTTTTTTCTGAATCTTGCAAAAATTCCACAGGACAGAATATATGTCCAAATGAATTAATTCCAATTTCTAAATTCCCAAAATATTGCAACCTATTTAATGGTGCAACTTTCATTCAAATCCAACAAACTTTTCTTCACTGTAAATATTTAAATGTGATTTTCAACATTTAAATATGCCTTTGTAAATCCATTTCTCCCATTCTGATGCACCAAATCCAAAACTAGGAATTTTCCCCTTCTTAGTTTTCAACCTAGTATTTTACAAAAATGAGTTGACATTTTTCTGAGCACTTGGGTTTTTCTGTTTTATTATTGCCTTATTTTTCTCGTTATTGTTTTGCGACGATAGATTGCGTTGCTGACGAAGGAGTTGGACCAGAAGACTTTGAAGACCCAGACGACCTTGTTGAGCCAGGCAAGCAGCCCTTTGACCATGACTAAGAAACCCCTTTTTATGCATTTCATATAGCACTTTACTATTGTTGCATCGGAATCATGATGAGAGGGTAGCCACTTTGGTGGGTTGCCCTCATCTCCTCCTTATTGATACCTGCAATGTGCATGACCCTACCTTCTTATGAGGGTTATGCCGGTGGGAGTAGATAGGATGCTAAGTAGTTGCTACGCAAAAAGGGACGGGAATATGCATAGTGATGAGACAAAGTATTTTCAAAGGACTTTTCGAAAACCCCGTCGGGTGCTACTTATGCCCGAGGGAGATGATGATATGGGTAACCACTTGATGACGAAGTGGTGTACCGAGGCAAGTGTGTGTGTGGTTTTTGAAAACGAATTAGATTTAAGATTTGTCGACTGTCCCAACCTTACATGCGCAACCACTCTACCCTTGTATGGGAAAGGGCATTATTGATTACCTAGGCCGATACTAGCTTGGAGCCCGCATTACTAGTGACGGGAGAGTTGTTGGTGCGCTCTCTCGGGACGGGGTCGTGCCAGGTAGGGCGGCCATGACTGTTTTCACAGGGCACCGGATACACCGTTGTGTCCCCTCTCGGATGTTACGATCTCGAGT
The DNA here is from genome assembly GCF_056163025.1 of Triticum urartu. NCBI lineage: Eukaryota > Viridiplantae > Streptophyta > Magnoliopsida > Poales > Poaceae > Triticum > Triticum urartu. The sequence continues at coordinate 305,170,959 of NC_141875.1, forward strand.
GAGTCTCATATGATGTACCTCGTGAGGATACGGAACAACGAGTGGACTCCTTGTTAGTGTCATCTAGGGAAAGATAGTGATCGGTTGCTTACCCCGGGTACTTGAGGTACCGCGGGTCGTGGATGACACGGAAGTTCCCTGGATCTTGTGGGTAAAGTGTGAAACCTCTGCAGAGTGTAAAACTATTCGAATAGCCATGTCCACGGTCAAGGACAGTTGGGCGGTGCTGCTTAAACTACGTCCACATGTTTTCAAACCAGTGTGAGTGATTGGTTAAGTGGGGGAAACTACTCAGGTCAAGTCAGAGGACTTGACATGATTGAGTTGGGTTGGTTCCCACTCCTTTTATGATGATACAACTACTTGGGTCAAGTCAGAGGACTTGACATGATTGAGTTGGGTTGGTGCCCACTCCTTTTATGATGATACCACTACTCGGGTCAAGTCAGAGGACTTGACATGATTGAGTTGGGTTGGTGCCCACTCCATTTATGTTGATATCTATAACCTGTCCTTATGGTTACTTGAATTCTCCTGATGCATGACTTACGAGTTGTTGAACATGTCATTGCACTGAAAAACTAGCTTTCCACAAAATTTACCTATATCATGCATTGTTGTACCTTGAACCAAAACATGGGTTGCTTGCGAGTACATTCAAAGTACTCATTGGCTTGCCACTGGTTATTTAATTGGCCAGGCAATGAAGAACAGGAGTTCGAAGAAGAGTTCTTTGAAGACGAACATGTGAACTAGGATGTTTCCCAGTCAGAATGCCTGTAGGGTTAAGGCAGATGGCATGGGTTCTACTTATCGACGAAGATTTCCGCTGCTTATGTTTCATTTGATGTTCAGCCCTTAGGGCTTTATCTATGTAAGACTTGACCATAATGGTCATAATTTGTGTAAGACGGTATGTATGGATGTAAGACTCTTGTTATTTAGCTTCTGTGTGTTCAGTGAGCATTGATCTCTGGGATCACCGTACACGTGCATTCGGTGACCACGACTTATGAGTCAGGGTCCCCACAAAACTGGTATCAGAGCCATCCTGACTGTAGGAAGCCTTAGTTAGCATGGGCGTTAGTTAGCTTGAGACCATCTAAACTTCTCTTCTTTTCCAAAGCTTACCCAACCCAAGATATAATTCCCTTATTTACCTCTCCCATTCAACCTTTGTAGATGGCTGCCGTACCTGAAGACTTCCTGACCACAGGATTTCCCATGCTTCTCGAGGATAGCCTCAAGATGTGCCAGTACCACCGAGCCCCCATTTACACCTACCATGAGCATTGGATCACTGACACCAAGACAGAGTATCATGTGGAAGTGATCGTGAAGGCCAATGTCTCCCCAACAAGCTGGTTCTTTGAGGGACCCCAGATGGCAACACTAGTCCTTGCCGTCGAGACGGCAACCCTCAAGGCGCTCACCCGCCTCCGAGACCTTCTTCCAGAGATGGCAGACGAGTTGGCAACCCGTTTCTTGCCTTGTCGGAAGGAAGATGAGGATGAGAGCAGTGCCCCAGCTCCACCATTAGAAGAAGGACTTCCACTCCGATTCCAGACTTACTTCAGCCTTTGTGCCGATAGTTTGGCACAACGCTTGGCCTCTGAATCAATGGAACTCCGAAAGGAACTTCATGAGACCAAGGCACTTCTTCTTCAAGCGCAAGGGAAGAGGGATAGGATCAAGAAGGAAGGTGCTCCCCCTGGACAACCCGCAATCGCATACAGAGGCGGAAGACCCCCGAAGGATGGAGGCCCACCACAGCAACACCGCATGAGCGCAAAGGAATACCGCAAGCTCTTCGCACCTCCGGCAAAGCAACGCCGTTTTGAGCTCCTCCACTCCCCCACCCCTTCAGAAGAAGAAAGTCAGGCCGCCGATGACGAGGAGGAGGACCCAGAAGAGCCAGACTACGCGACCGAGCATTCCACCACTTAGGCATCATTCGCAGCCCGGATATGCCCGTTAGTAACCCCTACGGTAGGATAGGTCATGTACCCCCTATGCGAAGTCGAGTCCTTGTAATGGTTCATATGAAACCATGTGGTATTGTGTTTGCTTTTGATATGTTTGATGGACGTCGTACTTTCCTTCGGGAACTTGTAAGCGACTACATCACCCATTTGGATTTTAATGAATGTGTTTGGCCTTTTGGCCCTTGCATGAAAAAAATTAGTCTCATACCAACCCCCTTACTAGGCATCCCATCTATATTGCTTTCCCCATCTTTCCCAATCATGAGACCTTGACCGCTCCGACAGGATGCCTGTTGTAACTCGTACTGGTACCTCTACCCAGCAGCCAGAAGCCGGAGAAGGAGCCAGTCAGGACCAAACCCAAGGACAAACTCCACCACCGCCGCCACCTCCAAGCATGGACATGGCTCAGCTTCTCCAAGCCTTCCGAGAGGAACGCCAAGCCAACACTGCAGCCCTCCAGATGATCGCTCAAGCTGTCAACCGCCAGCCGGCGGGAAACGGCAATGCACGTTCCACACTGGTGGAGTTCAAGAAGCATGCCCCACCCACCTTCATCGAGACCGCTGAACCCCTGGATGCAGACGACTGGCTCCGCACCATTGAGGATTTGCTGGAACTAGTCGGATGCACTTAAGACCGTGAGAAGGTGGCATATGCTGCTCACTGTCTCGGGGGAACTGCTAGAGCTTGGTGGGATGGATTCAAGGCCATGCATGCTGAGCAAAACATCACTTGGAGCAACTTCAAGGCAGAATTCCGCAAGGACCACATTCCTTCCGGAATCATGGCCATCAAGAAGCGTGAGTTCCGAGCCCTGAAGCAAGATAGCAACACTGTCAAGGAGTACATGCAGAAGTTCAGTGTTCTCTCAAGGTATGCCCCTGACGATGTCAGCTCTGATGCTGCCAAAAGGGAGCGCTTCATGGAAGGCCTTAACCAGACTCTGCAGTACTCGCTTGTTGTGTGTGACTGCCCGACCTTTCCTGATCTGGTGAACAAGGCACTCATGCTTGAAGACAAGCTACGCGCTTTGGATGACACCCGTAAGCGGAAGATGATCAGCAAGGGTAGCTCCAGCAACCAGAAGCCTCGCCCGTGGCAGCCAGCCCCGGTCAAGCCAACCTATCAGCAGCCAAGAGCTCCTGCGCCGCGCGCCAGCTATCCACCTCAGCAGTATGCCAACCCCAGGCCAGCTTACAACTACCCCAATAACAATGCCGGCAAGAGCGGCAACCCCAATCAAGTCACTTGCTTCGGATGTGGTCAGGCAGGACACTACTCCAAGTATTTCCCCAACAAGAAGCCCGATGCACCGCGCCCCAATGCGCAGAACCCAGGACAAGGCCGTGGAATGCCACCAAGGAACCAAGCTCCCCGCAACCTGCCCAACAACGGCAAGGGTCGTGTGAATCATGTCACTGTAGAAGAATCCCGGGAAGACCCGGACGTCGTGCTGGGTACGTTCCTTGTCAATTCAACACCTGCAACTGTCTTGTTTGATTCTGGAGCCACGCATTCATTTGTCACCCAAAAGTTCGCATTAAAAAGTGGCATGACCCCTACACCCCTGAATAACCCCATGGTGGTACAAACCCCCGGAGCAGAGATGAGAGCCAAGATAGGATGTAAAGGAGTCGGGATTGTCATTAATGGGGTGGACTTCCTAGCAGACCTTATCATCTTAAGATCGCAAGGCTTGGATGTGATCTTAGGAATGGATTGGCTCATCAGGAACCAAGGCTTGTTAGATTGTGCCAACCAAACTGTCACTGTGACCAATGACCAAGGAGTCGAAGTTAGATATGCCTCCAACCCCTCCTCTGCTCAAGCCACCCAAGTCAACTCTCTGTCAAAAGTTGGACTGGAGCAAGTGCTGGTAGTATGCGAGTACCCCGATGTCTTTCCTGATGAGCTACCGGGAATGCCTCCTGACCGAGACATTGAGTTCATCATCGAGCTCATACCCGGAGCAGGACCCATCTATAATAAGCCTTATAGAATGGGATCGGAAGAGTTAGCAGAATTGAAGAAGCAACTGGAAGAGCAGTTGAGGAAGGGATTTATCCGCCCTAGTGCCTCCCCTTGGGGATCACCCGTTCTGTTTGTGACAAAGAAGGACGGTACCATGCGCTTATGCATTGACTACCGCTCCCTCAATGAAGTTACAATCAAAAACAAGTATCCACTTCCCAAGATTGAAGATTTGTTTGATCAACTCAATGGAGCCAGGGTGTTCTCCAAGATTGATCTCAGATCTGGGTACTACCAGCTGAAGATCAGACCCCAAGATATTCCGAAGACGGCATTCGTAACCAGATATGGCCTGTATGAGTGCACGGTCATGTCCTTTGGATTGACCAATGCCCCAGCTTACTTCATGTATCTCATGAATAAGGTCTTCATGGAATATTTGGACAAGTTTGTCGTTGTCTTCATTGATGACATTCTTGTCTTCTCGAAGACGGAAGAAGAGCACGAGCAACACTTGAGGATGGTCCTAGACAAGCTTCGAGAGCACCAACTGTATGCCAAGTTCAGCAAGTGTGAATTTTGGTTGCGCGAAGTTGGATTCTTAGGTCATGTTTTGACTAAAGAAGGATTGTCGGTCGATCCCACTAAGATTGAAGCCGTGACTGAATGGCAATCCCCAAGCAATGTGAAGGAAGTCAGAAGCTTCCTCGGACTCGCGGGATATTACCGCAAGTTCGTTGAAGGATTCTCAAGCATTGCCCGACCCTTGACTCAGCTCTTGAAGAAGGACAAGAAGTTTGAATGGATGCCGAAGTGTGAGGAAAGCTTCCAGGAGTTGAAGAAGAGATTGACCACCGCCCCAGTTCTGGCCACACCAGATATACACAAGGAGTTTGTGATATATTGTGATGCGTCAAGAACCAGACTGGGAGGTGTTCTGATGCAAGGAGGCAGAGTCGTAGCTTACCTTTCAAGGCAGCTACGGCCTCATGAAGAGAACTATGCTACTCATGACCTTGAGTTGGTAGCTGTAGTTCATGCCATGAAAACATGGCGACATTACCTCCTAGGGAAGCGGTGTGAGTTATACACGGATCACAAAAGTCTGAAGTATATTTTCACTCAAAAGGAATTGAACATGAGGCAAAGAAGATGGCTATAGTTGATCAAGGATTATGACCTCAGTGTTCAATACCACCCTGGAAAGGCTAATGTGGTAGCAGATGCATTAAGCAGGAAGGCTTGTTCCTTAAATGCTATGCTTAAGGAAAGGCTACCCGCCTTGTATGTAGAACTTGAAAGCTTCGGGTTGGAACTGGTTGCACCAGGATTCTTAGCCAACCTTGAAGTCAAGCCTACCCTGATGGATGATATTATGGAAGCTCAGAAGGGACACGAAAGTATTGAAGGCGTCAAGAGGAAGATCAAGGCAGGCAAGGCCCCAGGATTCTCAGAGGATGAGCAAGGAATTGTGTGGTTTGGGAATCGCATTTGCGTACCCAACAAGATTGAGCTCAAGAATTTGATCTTGCAAGAAGCTCATGACACCCCATATTCCATTCACCCTGGAGGAACCAAGATGTATCAAGACCTGAAGGAAAGATTCTGGTGGCATGGCATGAAAAGGGAGATTGCCACCTATGTTGCAAAGTGTGATGTATGTCAAAGGGTCAAAGCTGAATATCAGCGACCTGCTGGATTGCTCCAACCACTCAAGGTTCCCGAGTGGAAATGGGATAAAGTCGGAATGGATTTCATCACTGGACTACCTAGGTCAAACAAGGGACATGACTCCATCTGGGTCATAGTCGATCACTTGACTAAAGTAGCCCATTTCATTCCTGTGAAGACCACTTATGATGGCAACCAGCTAGCAACTCTATACATCAACAGAATCGTAAGCCTTCATGGTGTTCCCAAGGAGATTGTGTCAGACCGAGGAACCCAGTTTACCTCAAGGTTCTGGAAGAAGTTCCAAGAGGCCATGGGAACCAAGTTGTCCTTCAGCACTGCTTTCCACCCACAGACCGGAGGCCAGACAGAACGAGTGAATCAGATACTCGAAGACATGCTCCGAGCCTGCGTCTTAGCATATGGAGCTAAGTGGGAAGATTGCCTCCCTTTCGCCGAGTTCTCCTACAACAACAGTTATCAGTCAAGCCTTCAGATGGCACCATTTGAGGTGTTGTACGGGCGCAAGTGCCGCACACCCCTCAATTGGTCAGAAACCGGAGAAGGACTAATATTTGGGCCTGAGATCCTCCGTGAAGCAGAAGAGCAAGTTCAGCTAGTCAGAGAACAACTGAAGACTGCTAAGTCCAGAAAGAAGAGCTATGCTGACACTCGCCGCCGACAAGTAGACTTCCAAGTCGGAGACCATGTATACCTGCGAGTGACTCCTCTTAAGGGAACCAAGCGTTTCCACGTTAAGGGAAAACTCGCACCAAGATTTATCGGCCCCTTCGAGATCACTGCACGACGTGGAGAAGTGGCTTACCAGCTGGAACTGCCACCTGAACTATCCGATGTACACAACGTTTTCCACGTGTCACAACTCCGGAAGTGCCTCCAAGTTCCAGGCAAGCCTGATCTTTACAAGGACATCAACCACCAAGCCATTGACCTTCAGCTTGATTTGACTTACCGCGAGAAGCCCATCTGCATTTTGGATGAGGCTGAGCGACGCACTCGAAGCCGCACGATCAAGTACTTCAAGGTCCAGTGGAGCAACCACACTGAAGCAGAAGCAACCTGGGAACGTGAAGACTACCTTAGATCCGAGTTTCCGTATCTCTTTAAAGCCTAGTTTAGGAATCTCGGGGACGAGATTCTTGTAAGGGGCGTAGGTCTGTCACACCCTGCATTTTGTAACTCTTCTTTTGCATTATTAAAGCATGAAAAATTTGGACCAACAAAAACTTTTGCATTATTTGGCTTTTATTTGGAGTTGGTTTTCTCTCTCTGCTTTTCAAGTGCTCTTTAAAGTCAACACAACTCCACCTTCTATACTTCATCTCCTTGCCCCAAACTTATGCCCAATGATCATGCCATGTGTATAGTGCAATATAGTATTTTCTTACAAAAATAATTTGGCCAAATGGTATTTTCAAAAATTAGTTTTCCAAAAACCCCTGAATTGAGGTTTGCACTGCAAGTACCTGATTTGGGGTATGAAAAATGTTTCAAAAGGTATATTTGAAACCTATTAGATATAGGGTTCCCATAAACCCCAACAATATAATTTTAAAAGCTATTTTCCTATTTTATTTAAAGGCTTTTTCTTAAGGCCATAAATGGTCTTTAATAGGTTAAAATTATTTTAATGTTTTAAAAATATTTGAGAAAATTTAGGGAAACTCAGTGGACATATATTTTCCATATATATGAGTTTAAACACATGGTCATGTTCAAAATATTGGACAAAACCTCCCAAAACCATTTCTGCCCATTTCAAGGATTTGAAATATTTCTACAGGAAATATTTTCATAAAAATCTAAGAATAATCCAGCAAGTCACAAATGCATGTTGTGATCATCTTGCAAAGCCTCATGTCAATTAAAGTCATTTTGGTTCACCAAAATGCCCCAAAACCCTCTCTGACCAGAACCAAATTTGAACAAGTTTGTACTACCAACTTTATCTCCTTGACCCCATCTTTTGTGAGCATGTGCAAATCCCCAAATGAGGCCACTACACCAAGTGGTGCATCATGGAGAAGTGATTTGCTCAACTAGATCTACACAAGTCCATTTTTGCTAATTTCTAGGGTTTGCCAAAGTTACATTGGCAACTTTTCCCAAATGAGCTCAAATTTGGTGGCACACCCTATTTCTAAGTGTATTTCCATCCTGTTAAGCCTCAAGGCAATTGGAGCTCATTTGCTTGCCCAAAACATTATCAAACACCTTCTGACATTTTGCAAAAAACCACTGTTTTGACCCCTTCCACTATTCTTGGTGAGCTCAAATTTTTACCACAGCCCCTTCTAGTCATATTTTACCTCCAGTAAGTTTTCCTAGCCCAAACTCAATTGTTGGGGGGATGAAAACCTCTCTCTCCCTCTCTGGACAGCCACTTTCTCTCTCTCCCTCACCCTCTCTCCTCTCCTACTGGCTCTCCAGGGCATCCAATGCCCCTCTCCTCTTCTTTAAGCCCCCCTAGACCTGCTAGACACCAATGGACGCGCTCACCATGCATAAAGAATGGCCATGCCGGCCATTTGGGCGCTCTGGAGCGCGCTACAGTGCGCTCCCGCACTGTAGCCGCCCCCTTCCAGCCACATCCGGCCACCTCGGCTCTCCCCCTCGTGTCACCCGAGGTCGCCTTGACGTCCACAACACGCTATGCTGTCGCCCCCCTTCTCTCTCCTCCTCCCCGCGCCTCCTGCTCCCTCCCTCTCTTCTTTCCCTCACTCTGGACCGAGCCCACGAACACCCCAGACACCATGTCCGCTTCCCCCGAGCCCTGCAGCGACGAGCGTGAGCTCGCCGGCGCACGGGTCTACGGGACCTCGACGTTCGCCTATATAAAGGCCTCCCCGAGCCTCCCAATCACCACCACTCGCCCTCTCCTACTCCAAAAAGGCCCCCTGTGCTCTCCACTCTCCTCCAGGAGCACCCGAGCTCGAGATCGAGCTCGAGCTCCGCCGCCTCGGGTCGCCGTCGATCCAAAGGTACGGGCTCTCCCCGCCCCCGCTCTCACTCAATCCTGAACCGCAAGAGCTCACTGACCATTTTCCCCTTGTTTCCCCTCTCTGTAGCTACCAGAATCGGCCGGAACCATCACCTCCCAAAGCTCCTCCGCCGTACCCCCTCGTCGCCGGCGAACCCTTGCACCCCGGCGACCAACTCCGGCACCACCCGAAAGGCGACACGACGAGGAGTCCAGCGGTGCCATCAGCTCACCTCGCCGTGCCCGAAAACGTCGTCGGTGAGCTCGCCGCCCCTCTGGCCTAGGGTTGACGACGGCGGCCGTGGGGCCCGTCAGTCAGCCTCACATACTAACGGGTGGGCCCCACCCGTCAGGTTCAAATGCACACGCGCGCGCACCGGTTCGCTGCGTCGGCTGAAGGCGTACTTTGCCTTTACGTCTTCGACGTGGCCGCCCTGCGTGGGCTGTTTTCCCCTCTGGGCCTGCTGCACTGTGGCCCTTCTGGCCTAGTTGCACAGTGTTGTTTCCCTTTTTCTTTTTTTTTGAATCTTGCAAAAATTCCACAGCACAGAATATATGTCCAAATTAATTAATTCCAATTTCTAAATTCCCAAAATATTGCAACCTATTTAATGGTGCAACTTTCATTCAAATCCAACAAGCTTTTCTTCACTGTAAATATTTAAATGTGATTTTGAGCATTTAAATATGCCTTTGTAAATCCATTTCTCCCATTCTAATGCACCAAATCCAAAACTAGGAATTTTCCTCTTCTTAGTTTTCAACCTAGTATTTTACAAAAATGAGTTGACATTTTTCTGAGCACTTGGGTTTTTCTGTTTTATTATTGCCTTATTTTTCTTGTTATTGTTTTGCGACGATAGATTGCGTTGCTGACGAAGGAGTTGGACCAGAAGACTTTGAAGACCCAGAAGACCTTGTTGAGCCAGGCAAGCAGCCCTTTGACCATGACTAAGAAACCCCTTTTATGCATTTCATATAGCACTTTACTATTGTTGCATCGGAATCATGATGAGAGGGTAGCCACTTTGGTCGGTTGCCCTCATCTCCTCCTTATTGATACCTGCAATGTGCATGACCCTACCTTCTTATGAGGGTTATGCCGGTGGGAGTAGATAGGATGCTAAGTAGTTGCTACGCAAAAAGGGACGGGAATATGCATAGTGATGAGACAAAGCATTTTCAAAGGACTTTTCGAAAAGCCCGTCGGGTGCCACTTATGCCCGAGGGAGATGATGAGATGGGTAACCACTTGATGACGAAGTGGTGTACCGGGGCAAGTGTGTGTGGTTTTCGAAAACGGATTAGATTTAAGATTTGTCGACTGTCCCAACCTTACATGCGCAACCACTCTACCCTTGTATGGGAAAGGGCATTATTGATTACCTAGGCCGATACTAGCTTGGAGCCCGCATTACTAGTGACGGGAGAGTTGTTGGTGCGCTCTCTCGGGACGGGGTCGTGCCAGGTAGGGCGGCCATGACTGTTTTCACAGGGCACCGGATATACCGTTGTGTCCCCTCTCGGATGTTACGATCTCGAGTGAGTCTCATATGATGTACCTCATGAGGATACGGAACAACGAGTGGACTCCTTGTTAGTGTCATCTAGGGAAAGATAGTGATCGGGTGCTAACCATGGAAGTTCCCCGGATCTTGTGGGTAAAGTGTGCAACCTCTGCAGAGTGTAAAACTATTCGAATAGCCGTGTCCACGATCAAGGACAGTTGGGCGGTGCTCCTTAAACTACGTCCACATGTTTTCAAACTAGTGTGAGTGATTGGTTAAGTGGGGGAAACTACTCGGGTCAAGTCAGAGGACTTGACATGATTGAGTTGGGTTGGTGCCCACTCCTTTTATGATTATACAACTACCCGGGTCAAGTCAGAGGACTTGACATGATTGAGTTGGGTTGGTGCCCACTCCTTTTATGATGATACCACTACTCGGGTCAAGTCAAAGGACTTGACATGATTGAGTTGGGTTGGTGCCCACTCTATTTATGTTGATATCTGTAACCTGTCCTTATGGTTACTTGAATTCTCCTGATGCATGACTTACGAGGTGTTGAACATGTCATTGCACTCAAAAACTAGCTTTCCGCAAAATTTACATATATCATGCATTGTTGTACCTTGAACCAAAACATGGGTTGCTTGTGAGTACATTCAAAGTACTCATTGGCTTGCCACTGGTTATTTAATTGGCCAGGCATGGAAGAACAGGAGTTCGAAGAAGAGTTCTTTGAAGACGACCATGCGAACTACGACGTTTCCCAGTCAGAATGCCTGTAGGGTTAAGGCAGATGGCATGGGTTCTACGTATCGACGAAGATTTCCGCTGCTTATGTTTCATTTGATGTTCAGCCCTTAGGGCTTTATCTATGTAAGACTTGACCATAATGGTCATAATTTGTGTAAGACGGTATGTATGGATGTAAGACTCTTGTTATTCATCTTCTATGTGTTCAGTGAGCATTGATCTTTGGGATCAGTGTACACGTGCGTTCGGTGACCATGACTTATGAGTCGGGGTCCCCACAAGGATCGACAGGCATTGGCGCGAACTAACTTTTCTGCAGGTCGTCCTTCATCATGGACATCGCATGCATCCTCTGCTTCCCCACATTCTGCTGCCCCGGCACCTCCTTCAGCCGCCACCTCCAACCGTGATACAAGAAAGCAGGCACAACCACCACTATTTGCCAACACTAGTAGAAACAGGGCCTATTGTCCCGATTCGTAAGGGCCTTTTGTCCGGGTTCCTGAACCGGGACTAAAGGGTCGGTACTAATGCCTTGTCCCTTTAGTCCCGGTTCAATCCAGAACCAGGACAGATGGGCCTCCACGTGGCCTGTGCACGGAGCCCAGGCAGGAGGGCCTTTGGTCCCAGTTGGTGGCACCAACCGGGACCAATAGGCATCCACGCGTCAGCATTTCTGTGGCTGAGGTTTTTGTTTTTTTTGAAAGGGGGGGGGGTTGGGGGTTTTGGGGGGTTAATTTAGGTGTTTCATATATTGTGTTAGCTAGCTATAATTAATAGAGAGAAGTGTCCTCTCTTATGTCCGTGCTTGGTCGACGCTACGTACTATACATACGTATAGAGAGGACTAGACACGCTAGCTAGCTAGTAAGCAAACGAAGGAAACAGAAGATCGTCATGAACATATATGCATACAGAGAGAAGTGGTATCGACCACCTCTCCTTCTCCGAGAGATTGGTCGAACAACAAGTTCTCGTATATCTATCCGACACTACTGGCTACATATATACAATAATTTCTCTTACAAATATAATCTCCTAACATACGGACGCATGGTCCACATAGTATTCTCCATCTTCAGCGATCACGTGGTCAAGGAAGAATGCCGCCAATTCCTCTTGAATTGCTCGCATGCGAGCTGGTGCTAGGAGTTCATCCCACTTCCGAAACATCTAATTTGAAGAAGGGGGTCAATACATATATATATGAATGAATGAAACTCAACACAAATGATGGTAATAAAATAAAATTGTGAATGTTGTTATTTACGCACTTCATATTGTAATAAAATAAAGTCATGTGGCAGATGGAATCGCAAACGTAGTATCCACAGAAATAATTCGCTTGTTCCTGCCACAACCACTTTACAAGAAATAGAGGTCAATCAAACTGATAAGCAAGAATGCCAAATGGTATTGATGAAACTAGCGCTTGAATCAATAGGAGATGCGCGGAACATTCTACTATAGTACTTACTTTCGGGTGTCTAAATTGCAGCTTCTTCGGGAGTCCCGGAGCTTTTTTGGTGAATTTTTTCCAAACCCTGCCAGACAAAGAAATCAATTACTTGATATATCAGGAAATGAAAAAAGTTGCTGATATGGTGGATAATGATCGATTTAACTTACTTCTCGAGCATTTGAGTCATGTCTGCATAGTCCTGGGGATCTTTTTGTCTTGAGTCTAAGACGGTTACTAGTCCCTGCTCAAGCTTAATCTCTAGGAGAATATAGTGGAAACTGCACACGCATGCATAACTCATCAATTACATTACTATAACCTTGACTAATATATAAGGGAAACTGAATATGCACAAGACAATAACACTCACTTGAAGTTGTAAGGAAAGAGTATTATATCTTTGTTTTCATTTATTAACAACGGTCGTAGCAAGTTGGCCTCCGTATCTGCGGCATGAAATTTAACCTAAGTTGCATCTATGAGATTTGTGTTAATGAACCCAATATCACCGATTTGTCTTTTCTTCAATTCGACGATCTTCAATTTGCATAATATAGTGAGGATAATTAAAAATACATGCAATGAAAGAGCTGAGCTATATAGAGAGACTTAATGACAAAAGTAGTACTACTTACAGACAGTAGCAGGTGACCGTTGCTTTATCGATGTAGCGACCCGACCCGAATGGATCAAGTCTCTGTGCTTAAGTGTCATCCCCGGATCGGTATGCTGACACACACAGTACTCGAAGGATTTATAACAGAGGTAAATCACATGTATAAAGTAAAGTAAATACTATTACCTCAATCCATATAGCGGAAGCAACAAGGTTGTGGTTTCCCATCAACACCAACGGCAAAGTTGAGTGTAGAAATCGTAACCCTAACGTATCAGTTACTTGTCGTAAGAAAACCTGCAACATGAGACGTTGCAGCCCGAAACGGGTCAGTACATTGAATGTACTGGCAAATTCACACCATAGAGAATAATGATGAACAATGGCTATCACTACATGCATATTTGGCTGGTGGAAAAGCTATATGGTTATAGTTTTGCGTAAAGCCAATTTTCCCTACTGCAAAGGAATAAATTTATTTAGCTATCATGGTGGTTGTTAAACATCAAGATGGTTGACAGCATTCCGATCCCAATTAAGTGAACAATTAAAACCCATCAATATTAATTAGAGTAACATGTTGAGATCAACCGGATAATCCAAGAACTAGATACTCAGGATGTCCATAACCGGGGACACGGCTAATCATGATTAGTTTGTACACTCTGCAGAGGTTTGCGCACTTTTCCCCACAAGACTCGATCGCCTCCGTTGGATTTCTCGCACTACATGGTGTTTGAGAAACGGATGACCGAGACATAGTCTTTCGGAAGCGCTTGCACCTTACGTTTGGGTACACCGGTACACCTACTTCCCCTACATCTGCTAGTCTACCCTGTAAGAGTTCGCACGACTTAATCAACTATGCCAGAGACCATAATGGCTTGTGGCTGCACACGGAAATTTCTAGCATGAAAGATCTTATGATCCCTTTGAGCCTGGGTGGCGGTCCAAAATAAAAACAGGCAATCCTGGTCTACCCTGGTGCCTAGACAGGCAATCCGAGAATAACCAGGTACCTCAATCCACCCAGATGTGTGTTTAAGTTGCCACCTTAGATAAACCATTAAAATTTAACACTCACATCTGTCATGGATATCACTCACCCAATCCACGTCTACTAGCATAGCATGGCATAATAAGCAAACGTAGAAGTAACTCCCAAAGGTTTCATAATAATACAGGTCATAGGTACTACCTCATCTACTTCCCATCCCACAATTTAATTAGATCCTAATCATGCAATGTGAGAGGATTGATCTAATGCAATAAAACATGGGTTGTAGAAAAGGTATGATCAAAGTGTGAACTTGCCTTGCTGATGATCCGCGAGTCCTAGGGATTCGAAGTAACAAGCGGCGCAATCCGGGTAATCTATCACAGACAAACAACAAGCACACAATAAGAACTCAATTAATGCACAGGGAAAACTCGAACAAGAGAATGAACCAGAAAGTTCAACTTAAGAACTCCGGTTGCTAAGAAAGAAAGAACCGAACAAACGACGGAAAATGGTGGAAGAAAACAACTCAGTTCTACCAAGTTGAAACTAGGTCAAATTTTACTGTAGCAAAAACTTGTTCAAGTTGATTAGACGGAATGACAGTTTCGAGACGAAACTCCAGGCGCTTGAATCACCTGATTCCGATAAATGAGCGGAAAGATGGACTAGAAAGAAGATCGGATCTGAGATCATGATCGCGGAATAAATCCGACGAAAAGAAAAAGATGAACGGTTAAACGAACGGGCGTCGTTAACCGGGGATAATCGGTGATCACGTTCGTTGAGACGAACGGTCCGAAAGAAGAACGAAAACCGATCTAGGGTTTTCGGAGAACAAGACCGGAAAAAAAACCCGGAAAGAAAACAAAAAGAATCGGAAGAAAAAGAGAAGAACGAAATGGTTTCTAGAAGAAAAACCGAACCGAGGAATAGAAAGAGGCGGCGCGGCTACCTCAGGAGGCGGGGCTCCGGCGAACGGCGGCGACGGCGGTGCGCTAGGGCGGCGGCGGCGGCGGGTGAGGCGGCGCGGCGCAAGGGGCGCGGGTGAGGCACGGCTTAGGAGGAGAGGGGGTTGGGTTTTGGTGTGAGGAGAGGGGGGGGTTTGGGGTGTATTTATATAGGTGGGGGGGGTTACTTGGGGTAGGGGGCAAGAAATAGAGAAGAGAGGAAAAGGAAACAAAACAAAGGAAAGAGGCAAGGGGCGCCGGCCTAGAGTCCCGCTGGGACTCGGCCAGGGAGCGGCGGCGGCTGGCCTGGCGCCTACCTGGCGCGTAGCGCACGCAGGGGCTGGGGCGGTGGCTGGCTTGGGCCTTGGCCCGGCTGGCCTTTGATCAGTTTTTTTAACTGGTTTCGCGCGCAGAAAACAAAAGAAAAATTAAACTAAACGGGCTCCAAAATAACTAAAGTAAATTTTCTCCGACTCCTAAAAATGAGTCGAACAAAATGAACTTTTCTCCGGACCTAAAATGCAATTTTCGAAAACGCGCATTTTTCCCTATCCAAACAAAACACCGGCAAAATTTTGATCTATTTATTAAATCTTCATTTTCCTATATTTTGGGAAAGTCATATTATTCCCCTCTCTCATATTTTGATATCGGAAAAATATTTGAAGATGAAATAAATAAATCAAATGATCCTTTTTTCAAATTCGAGAAAACTCTCGAATATGAAATTAACGAAATCTCCAACTCTCTCCGAAGGTCCTTGAGTTGCGTGAAATTTCTAGGATTGACCAAAATGCAAGAAAATATGCTATGCACGATGATCTAATGTATAACATTCCAAATTGAAAATTTGGGATGTTACAAACCTACCACCCTTAAAAGGAATCTCGTCCTCGAGATTCGGAGAGGCTAGAAAGAAATAGGTTAGGGCTTGGGGGTCTTCTAAAAATCCATCGATCGTCTCCGGGGTCTGGGGTGCTACCACCCTTAGAAACATCGTTACGGTCCCATCAATACTTATATACTCCATCCTTATTCCTGACAGTGTCGGTCTTCGCAGATTTTCAGGATAATTCCTTATTCGGGCTCTTCCGGTGGTGGCATAACCTTTACCACAATTCCTTTGTCCTTTTCCCTTGGTAAGGTTATTCTGTGACTGGGTCTTCTTAGCTGACGGGTCAGGCTCCAAAACTAAACAACTATCGATATCTCATGGTGGTCAACAATTTATGGTTTCTCCTGTAGGAAATGGGTCTGGGTTGAACCTCACTGTATAACCTACGGTTGGCAAAGCTGCCTTCTACAAGGGAAAAATACCTATACCATTCTAAGGTTTAAACAAGGTTTAATATCGCCGTCTCTCTACTACAAGTAAGTCACTTAGATTTACCATCCCACATAGCAAGGCGAATAATAAGAGTAAGTCGGTATGGTGATCAATCCATCCCACACCCAAATCATTACCTTGTATACGGTTTAGCGAATCTCGCATTCTAACACTCGGTCATCCTCACATGCATTGCAGAATTTCTCTTGTCGACGAACCAAGTTCGGATAAATCCATAGATTTTGCAAGCCAAACAACCATCTATCGTTCCTTCACAACTCTCAGGTTTTGCGTTACTCCTATAAAATCGTCTGTCGACAAAGGTATATCCTCTTCCAGGGTCCTTCCTTCAGCAAGAATGTGCTTGCTTCTTGGCAGGTCCTGGGGCCTGTGGGTTATGGCCCATCTCATCACTTGTAGTCCTTGAACTTATCATTGGGCAACTTATCATTATTCCAACTTCCAACTTCCTAGTATTCTTAGATCCATCCAATTGTATTGTCTTCCTTCCTTCTATTGGCACCAAAACTAGGACATGATTACTCAGACTCATCATGGAATTTTCATTGATCCATATTTCCAACATCATACCTCCTTTATATCCAATAGTAATTTATCTCTTCATCCTCATGGGATATCCCACATACCGAGATAAAAACTTATACTTATGAAGTCCATATTCACTTCGTGGAACATCATTATCCTTTCCAGGGTCAAGCATTCTTACAGGGGAATATTGGCCATCTCTGCATGGTACTTCTTCAACTAGGAAAGGTGAAACACATCATGAACTCCTGACAGTCCTTCGGGTGACTCCAACTTGTTAGCCACTTCTCCCATACACTCCAAAACTCGGTATGGTCCTACAAATCTCAGGGCTAATTTTTCCCTTAACTCCAATCCATTTAACTCCTCGTATAGGGGACACGCGAAGGCATGCTCTGTCTCAAATTTCATAGACTACCTCCTTGAGTTTTTGAGTCTACATAACTCTTCTGCCTGGACTGAACTACCTTCAGTCTATAAACTTCACTTTCTCTTCTGACTCCTTGATCACATTTGGTCCAAACAACTGACGGTCTCCAACTTCATCCCACATACTCTTGGGGCATCCCACATATCGAGACAAAACTCATATTCCTTTTGTCCGAAATCCATTACAGGGTACTACCACCCTTAAAATGCACAAATCTTCCATAGACCATATTTCTCTTATCCTCAAAAATGGTTAAAATCCTTCTTCATAGAGTAACAACTCATAGAATCCATATCAGTACCAACGATGCTAACTTTATTGATTCTCAAATTATTACAATCTCCTGTTTTTCCATTACATGCCTCAACTCAATACCTCAATATAAAGGAATATGTTCTGACTACTACTACTATATTTATTCTGTTACAAACTCAACTATTTATCAGAAGTCTCCTTCTCCTTCGCACAATCTCTGGCAAGGTGCCCTGCTTTATTACCACTAAAACATATTACTTCTAACAAGTATCGAGGTTTCCTTTTTGGGCAACTGCTGAGGTAGTGCCCTAACTCCTTGCACCTGTAACAGGTGATATGACTCAGGTTCCTCCTGGGCTCCAATTGGTTTCTCTTCCTGGTCTTTTCAATTCCAATCAGAGCTTCTATTTCCTGTGGGTCATACGCTACTTCTTCCGTCGGGAATTCTACTAAATCCCCATTCACACAATTCTGGGAGAGGTGTCCTTCTTCTCCACATGAATAGCATGACTTGGTGCAGGGTTTAATTGGCTCTTCTTTGGGTGTGTCCTCCACCTCTTTCTTCATCACAGGTTCTTCTAAACTTTCCATAAGGGCTCCTTCATTGCTTCTTCCTTCTGCTGGATGGCTCTTTGTACCAAGGGGTAAATGTGACACTGAGCAGGGTAGTGGGTAGTCCCTTCACACAAGAAACAATTGATCTGCCTAGTTGGGCATTCTTCAGTTGGGTGACTTCCTTCACAGTTAGGGCATTCATCCTTGTGTTCTTTATGGTTGTGTCCTATTTCTCCACAAAGCTTGCATGCACAAGTTTTCTTCATATCCTTTCCATAAGGCTTCAACTTCTGGGACACAAGCTGAGACTTTAGCAAAGTCAACTTAAATTCTTTCCAAGTGGTTACTCCTTGCCATTCATTGATGGTTTGGTACATTCTCCACCAAGTAGCAGCACCTCTTTCAAAGCATTGAAGAGCATGCTGGGCCATATCCTTTCCGGCTATAGGGTTGTTCTCCATATGATCCTCCATGTTCTGAATCCATCGGTCTGTCTCCAATTGACTCATCGGTCCAGAAAATATAAGCTCATCTCCATTCATCATCTATTGGGTCCATGGGTTTGGGGTGAGATAAGAGAGATTAAGAGAGATGCACACAATACAAACAAAGGTTTTGAAAAGACAGGTTTTATTGTGGCTGTCGGAAAACATCAAACAAATGACAGCTCACAATCATCGCATCTAACGTAGGTATATAACAGGGGTTTGGTCTTCTAAAGGTCAATAAATATTCAACGTCTCCAAACTTTTCAAGCCTTGTTCATGCCTCCAATGGCTTCTTCCGATCATGCTTGTCTTCTCAAGTTCTTTTGCCAGATCATCTCTGTTGACGTGAAGTCTCTCATGACGTCCTTTAATATTCTAGAGTTGCGTTCCAAACTTCTGGTTTCAACATACTTGGCATGAGCCATGGTCATACTGTCCTTCAGTTCCTGACAAATCTCCGATATCTCGAGGTTGTAGCTCCTTCAGCTTGGCTACTTTCAGCTTTTGGTTCCTGAGTTCTTCACGAAATGCTTCCTTGTCTAATATGCTTTCATGGAGCTCCACCTTAAACTTCTTGATGTACTACTCCAGATCCTGGTGATACACCGGCTAAGGTTAAAACTTCATCTTGCTGAGAGTTGCTCCATCAGCCTTCTACCATCCAATCCATTCTGATGACATGCATCCTTAACTCAGCATGGTGACAATAGCATGAGCGGGTGATGACATCACGGATAACCGTTTTTCTGCTCTGGTCATTTCCATGAGCTATCATTCCATAGTTGATATCTCCTGCCTTAGGGTGTTCTTTGACAAAACTTCGAGTCCTCATGCTCCTTATTTCAGTCTTTCTCCGATACACCTTGATCTTGGGTATTGACAGTTTCCATAGTCTGCCAAGTTCCATAAGGGTAGCCTTCCTAGGTCATGCAAATCTAGGGATTCTTTAGAGCCTTCAGATTCTCCTAGTCTTCGGAGTCTTCAACCGTTGTGGTTTCCATTGCACGGTAAAATCTTCTTCAGTCCTAATGGTCTTAGTTTTCCGGTATCTTGCCCTTCTTGGAGTGGTCTCATCAACTGAATCTTCGAGTGGTCAAAAAAAGGAAAAGGGTATAGTCTCACTAAAAGGGGATATTTGAATAAGCTTAGAAGAGAAGAGAGGTAAAAGATCTTTTTGAAAAGATAGTTGTAGAGAAAATCTTTCCTATGGTCTTGCCATTTTCTAGGGCCACGTCCTACAGTCAACATGTGCTCTGATACCATCTTGTAGCGACCCGACCCGAATGGATCAAGTCTCTGTGCTTAAGTGTCATCCCTGGATCGGTATGCTGACACACACAGTACTCGAAGGATTTATAACAGAGGTAAATCACATGTATAAAGTAACGTAAATACTATTACCTCAATCCATATAGCGGAAGCAACAAGGTTGTGGTTTCCCATCAACACCAACGGCAAAGTTGAGTGTAGAAATCGTAACCCTAACGTATCACTTACTTGTCGTAAGAAAACCTACAACATGAGATGTTGCAGCCCGAAACGGGTCAGTACATTGAATGTACTGGCAAATTCACACCATAGAGAATAATGATGAACAATGGCTATCACTACATGCATATTTGGCTGGTGGAAAAGCTCTATGGTTATAGTTTTGCGTAAAGCCAATTTTCCCTACTGCAAAGGAATAAATTTATTTAGCTATCATGGTGGTTGCTAAACATAGAGAATGGTTGACAGCATTCCGATCCCAATTAAGTGAACAATTAAAACCAATCATTATTAATTAGAGTAACATGTTGAGATCAACCGGATAATCCAAGAACTAGATACTCAGGATGTCCATAACCGGGGACACGGCTAATCATGATTAGTTTGTACACTTTGCAGAGGTTTGCGCACTTTTCCCCACAAGACTCGATCGCCTCCGTTGGATTTCTCGCACTACATGGTGTTTGAGAAACGGATGACCGAGACATAGTCTTTCGGAAGCGCTAGCACCTTACGTTTGGGTAGACCGGTACACCTACTTCCCCTACATCTGCTAGTCTACCCTATAAGAGTTCGCACGACTTAATCAACTATGCCAGAGCCCATAATGGCTTGTGGCTGCACACGGAAGTTTCTAGCATGAAAGATCTTATGATCCCTTTGAGCCTGGGTGGCGGTCCAAAATAAAAACAGGCAATCCTGGTCTACCCCGGTGCCTAGACAGGCAATCCAAGAATAACCAGGTACCTCAATCCACCCAGATGTGTGTTTAAGTTGCCACCTTAGATAAACCATTAAAATTTAACACTCACATCTGTCATGGATATCACTCACCCAATCCACGTCTACTAGCATAGCATGGCATAATAAGCAAACGTAGAAGTAACTCCCAAAGGTTTCATAATAATACAGGTCATAAGTACTACCTCATCTACTTCCCATCCCACAATTTAATTAGATCCTAATCATGCAATGTGAGAGGATTGATCTAATGCAATAAAACATGGCTTGTAGAAAAGGTATGATCAAAGTGTGAACTTGCCTTGCTGATGATCCGCGAGTCCTAGGGATTCGAAGTAACAAGCGGCGCAATCCGGGTAATCTATCACAGACAAACAACAAGCACACAATAAGAACTCAACAAATGCACAGGGAAAACTCAAACAAGAGAATGAACCAGAAAGTTCAACTTAAGAACTCCGGTTGCTAAGAAAGAAAGAACCGAACAAACGACGGAAAACGGCGGAAGAAAACAACTCGGTTCTACCAAGTTGAAACTAGGTCAAATTTTACTGTAGCAAAAACTTGTTCAAGTTGATTAGACGGAATGACGGTTTCGAGACGAAACTCCAGGCGCTTGAAACACCTGATTCCGATAAATGAGCGGAAAGATGGACTAGAAAGAAGATCGGATCTGAGATCACGATCGCGGAATAAATCCGACGAAAAGAAAAAGATGAACGGTTAAACGAACGGGCGTCGTTAACCGGGGATAATCGGTGATCACGTTCGTTGAGACGAACGGTCCGAAAGAAGAACGAAAACCGATCTAGGGTTTTCGGAGAACAAGACCGGAAAAAAAAACCCGAAAAGAAAACGAAAAGAATCAGAAGAAAAAGAGAAGAACGGAACGGTTTCTAGAAGAAAAACCGAACCGACGAATAGAAAGAGGCGGCGCGGCTACCTCGGGAGGCGGGGCTCCGGCGAACGGCGGCGACGGCGGTGCACTAGGGCGGCGGCGGTGGCGGGTGAGGCGGCGGGTGAGGCGGCACGGCGCAAGGGGCGCGGGTGAGGCGCGGCTTAGGAGGAGAGGGGGTTGGGTTTTGGTGTGAGGAGAGGGGGGGGTTTGGGGTGTATTTATATAGGTGGGGGGTTACTTGGGGTAGGGGGCAAGAAATAGAGAAGAGAGGAAAAGGAAGCGAAACAAAGGAAAGAGGCAAGGGGCGCCGGCCTAGAGTCCCGCTGGGACTCGGCCAGGGAGCGGCGGCGGCTGGCCTGGCGCCTGCCTGGCGCGTAGCGCACGCAGGGGCTGGGGCGGTGGCTGGCTTGGGCCTTGGCCCGGCTCGCCTTTGATCAGTTTTTTTAACTGGTTTCGCGCGCAGAAAACAAAATAAAAATTAAACTAAACGGGCTCCAAAATAACTAAAGTAAATTTTCTCCGACTCCTAAAAACGAGTCGAACAAAATGAACTTTTCTCCGGACCTAAAATGCAATTTTCGAAAACGCGCATTTTTCCCTATCCAAACAAAACGCAAACAAAACACCGGCAAAATTTTGATCTATTTATTAAATCTTCATTTTTCCTATATTTTGGGAAGTCATATTATTCCCCTCTCTCATATTTTGATATCGGAAAAATATTTGAAGATGAAATAAATAGATCAAATGATCCTTTTTTTCAAATTCGAGAAAACTCTCGAATATGAAATTAACGAAATCTCCAACTCTCTTCGAAGGTCCTTGAGTTGCGTGAAATTTCTAGGATCGACCAAAATGCAAGAAAATATGCTATGCACGATGATCTAATGTATAACATTCCAAATTGAAAATTTGGGATGTTACAATCGAGGGCCAATTGATTGAAAAACTGAAAGAACTCCTCAAATGGAACAGGAAACAGTTCAATTCCAACGAGGTCATGCTCCTTTTTAACTCTCACATACAAAGTACTCCCCCCAAGACTCTCTACAGATTTTCAAGTACCAATCATGCAATCTTCGCATCATCGTTGATAGAGATCTTTCATCTTTGACGAGAGGCTTCCCGTACTCGTATCTTTGTATCTGCACCTCCATGAAATCATAATGTACATCGTCCGGCAGGTAATCTCCAAGATTGCTATAACCGGGCACCATCCTCGGATCATTAGCGATGATGTCACTAGGCACCTTGAGCGGGGGGCACGATTGCTTCGCTTGTTCGCTGAGCTAGGCAATTTGTTTCCCAGCTCGTCGTTCTTTCAGCCTTTGATCACTGACAGTACTTCCCGACCGCTCCGCTTCGGCAAATTCGTTTCCAATAATGCGCTCATAGTTTCCTTTCGGCCGAGACTTGGATGGTTTTGTTAGGACAGCCAGAGTGCGCTTCGCTTTCACCGGATCTACCTTCTCCTCCGAAGGTGGATGTTTCTTTGCTTTCACCCCTTCAAAGAAGTTCCTCACTTCTTCTCGCGCGATCTCGGCGTTCTCCTCCGGGGTCCTCTCGTATGGTAACTTCTATGGAGTCTTGAAAGAAGGACCGAATCTGTATGTCCTCCCGCCTCTGGCTGTACTGCTAGACGCCGGCAGAGCAGACGGAGCGGTTGTCTTGTTTACTTGCTTACGAGGCGGAGGAGAAGGACTACGACGCGCCAGAGCAGCCGGAGCAGCGGCAGGTCTCTTCCGCCCTTGCTGACGAGGCGGAGAAGGAGGAGGCTGGCTGCTCGGGCGCGCCGGCGCAGGCGGAGAAGGAGGCGGAGTGCCGCCACACGCCGGAGCAGCCGGCCGAGTGCCCTGATCGTCACTCGCCAGAGGAGGAGGCGGTGGAGGAGGCGGAGTGCCCTGACTTGCCGGAGGAGGAGGAGGAGGCGGAGGCGTCCAGTTCGGAAGGTTGATGAGCTCCTTCCGCCATAGGCATGGAGTCTTCGGAGCAGAACCCAGCCGAGTCTCCCTTCACTGGTAGGGTGGTCAAGCTGGAGGTCCTCAAATCGCTTCGTTATTTCATCCGCCATCACCCTAGCATATCCTTCTGGAATTGGCCGGCAGTGAAAAGTTGCGCCGGGTTTAGTAGGAAAAACAGAGCCAACAGCCGCCTTGACCTTCATATTAATCCATTGCGTCATAAGGTGGCAATTTTGAGACTCCGTGATAGCATTCACGGGATAGCTGGCAGGAGCTGTTAAGACATGCTCCGGCTGAAGCAGCTCGGTGGAAGCCACGCTGCTTCTCCGCTGAGATGGCGGGGTAGCTTCGGGGGAAGCTTCGGCAGTTCGTTTGCTGCGATTTGCTTCTCGTTCCTCTATCGCTTGTACCCTAGCGTGCAGCGCCTGCAGTTGGGTCTGCTCCACTTTCTTCCTCCTCTCGTGGCATTTGTAACCGCCTGCGTCTGGAAACCCAACCTTCCATGGAATGGAGCCTGGTGTGCCTCGTGTCCGTCCAGGGTGCTCAGGATTCCCAAGGGCCATTGTGAGCTCGTCGTTCTCTGTGTCTGGAACGAACGTCCCTTGCTGCGCTGCTTGTATATACTGCTGAAGCTTCTTGACTGGTATGTCCATTTGATCGTTCGTCCAAATGCACTTCCCTGATACAGGGTCCAAGGTTCCGCCAGCCCCGAAGAACCAAGTTCGGCAACGGACTGGCTAGTTAATTGTCTTTGGTTCGATCCCTTTATCAACCAGATCATTCTCAGTCTTCGCCCACTTAGGCTGGGCTACGAGGTAGCCACCTGACCCCGTGCGATGGTGATGCTTCTTCTTCGCAGCATTTTTCTTGTTTGTCTCCGACATCTTCTTACTCTTTTCCGATGTCTTGTGGGCCAAAAATGCGGGCCAGTGATCTCTGATCTTCTCATATCTGCCCTTGAATTCTGGTGTCTCTTTATTTTCGACAAACTTATTCAGCTCTTTCTTCCACCTCCTGAATAGTTCTGCCATCCTCTTAAGAGCAAAAGACTTGATTAATTGCTCTTTAACTGGCTTCTCCGGATCATCCTCTGGCGGTAGGGTGAAATTTGACTTCAGCTCAGTCCAAAGATCATTTTTCTGCATATCATTGACATAAGACACCTCAGGGTCTTCTGTAGCCGGCTTTAACCATTGCTGGATGCTGATCGGGATCTTGTCCCTAACCAAAACCCTGCACTGAGCAACAAATGCGCTCTTTGTCTAGAGGGGTTCAATCGGTTGGCCATCGGGCGTGATTGCTATGATCTCAAACTTTTCATCCGAGCTCAACTTTTTCTTCGGGCCTCGTCTCTTTATCGAAGTTGTGTTCGATCCAGTGGGCTAGAAAAAAGAACAAAGACTTAATTAATATGTGTACATACCAAAACAATGAATGCATCAATTAGCTTGTCAGCAGAAGCTTAACTAATATATATACCTGGCCGGACTCGGTTCGGTCACCGGAGACGTCATCACGGTCTCCTTCTTGCACCAGCATTGGGTCACCGGAGCCGTCCTCACGGTCTCCTTCTTGCACCGGCATTAGGTCACCGGAGCCATCATAATCATAGCCATCTGCTTCCAGACCATCGGTGTCGTTGAGAAACAACAAGCAGACGACATCACATCCTCGTGCGATTATGTCCCCCAACAACTCTTCTTGTACTTCGTCTCGGGCGGTGTCCATAGTTTCTACAAATATTTACAACATGGCAATTATTATTCAAACATGACAGATGGATATATTAGTGGCAAACGTAGAACTAATATTAATTAGTGGCCTCGACGCTGCTTCTCTAGGGTTTGGGGTGGCCTCGACGCTGCTTCTCTAGGGTTTGGGGTGGCCTCGACAATGCTTCAAGGATAAAAAAAGAAGAGGAAGAAGAAGAAAAAAAGAGGAGAAGAAAGAATAGAGGATTTAGAACTCCTCTATTCTTTCTTCTCCTCTTTTCTTCTTCCTCCTCTTTTTTTATCTGGAACGAGGGTCGTCGAGGGTCGCCGAGCGGTAGAGGAAACCCTAAATAGCAAGTATCGTGGGTTCTTCTTCCTCTTTTTTTATCGGGAACGAGGCTCGTCGAGGGTCAGGGTCACCGAGCGGTAGAGGAAACCCTAAATAGCAAGTATCGTGGGTGTGAGATACATGTGGCCGTCGGTGTCGGACACTACATCCACGTCCCACAACTGACGTGGGTCGATGCCCGCATCACTTGTGGGACGTGGATGTAGTGTCCGACACCGACGGCCACATGTATCTCACACCGACGATACATGCTACTTAGGGTTCCTCTACCGCTCGGCGACCCTCGTTCCTGATAAAAAAAGAGGAAGAAGAAAAAAAAGAGGAGAAGAAAGAATAGAGGAGATTCTTCTCCTCTATTCTTTCTTCTCCTCTTTTTTTTCTTCTTCCTCTTCTTTTTTATACTCTTCTTCCTCTCATGTTCGACGACCCTCGACCCCTCGGCGACCCTAGACCCCCTCTCGACCCTCGACACCTCGGCGACCGTCGACCCCCTCTCGACCCTCGACCCCTCGGCGACCCTAGACCCCCTCTCGACCCTCGTTCCCGATAAAAAAAGAGGAAGAAGAAGAAAAAAAGAGGAGAAGAAAGAATAGAGGAGAAGAACTCCTCTATTCTTTCTTCTCCTCTTTTTTTCTTCTTCCTCTTCTTTTTTATCCTCTTCTTCCTCTCATGTTCGACCCCCCCTCGTGTTGAAATTATCGGGAGGGGGTATATCGACCCCCCCACGTATTGAAGTTATCGGGAGGGGGTATATATGGACCCCACCCCACGTGTTGAAGTTATCATGAGTTTATATCGACACGACATACCTACATGCGGGAAAATAATAATATCGGGGAGGGGGTATATATATCGACCCCCCCTTGTGTGGATGTTATCGGGAGGGGGTATATCGACCCCCCCCCCACGTGTTGAAGTTATCGGGAGTTTATATCAACACGACATACGTACATGGGAAAATAATATTATCGGGGAGGGGGTATATCGAACCACCTCGTGTTGAAGTTATCGGGAGGGGTATATTGACCCCCCTCCCCACGTGTCGAAGAAAAAAAAGAAGAAAAAAAGGAGGAGAAGAAGAAAGGAATAGAGGAGAAGAAGAGAAAAATAGAATATACCATTCCTTTCTTCTTCTCCTCTTCTTTTTCTTCTTTTTTCTTCTTCTTATTTATTTCTCCTCGTTTTCCTCTCCCCTCTTCTTCTCCTTTCTTCCTCTTCTTATTTCCTTTTTCCTCTCATTGTTTTTCTTCTTCTTCCTTCTTAAAAATACATGAAGTAATATTGCTTGTTTTTTTAAATAATGTTCAAATAGAAATTTTAGAAAAAAGTAAAGGTTTTGCCTAATTCAATGTTCATATGAATATACAAACATTTGCATATTTACAATAATCAATATCACCAAAAAATCTATGAACAGAAAAAATACTATTTTTTCTGTTAATCTATCTTTTGCATACATATACACACATACATATACTACACATATACATATAATCAGGAAAAAACATATATATATTTGCAAAAAAACAGGGGGGAAGAGGGGGGCGGTGCCGCCCCTGACCAAAGCGAGAGGCGACGGCGGCGCGGGGCGGCGACGGCGAGGCAGAGGAGGGGCGGCGACGGCGTCGGGGTGGCGACGCGGGGCGGCGACGGCGTCGGGGCGCGACGCGGGGCGGCGATGGCGTCGGGGCGCGACGCGGGGCGGCGACGGCGTCGGGGCGGCGCGGGGAGGTGACCGCGACGGCGCGGGGTGGCGACGGCGTCTGGGCGGCGCGGGACAGCGTCAGAGGCAGGGGCGACGACGGCGACAGCGAGGCGCAGAGCGGCAGCCTGGCGGCGTCGTCGGGGCGGGATCGAACTGAACCAATTTTTTCACAAATGTGGCTTATATAGACGGAGCATTGGTCCCGGTTCATCCTACCAACCGGGACCAATGCCCCCTTTAGTCCCGGTTGGTGCCACCAACCGGGACCAAAGGCCTCTTTTCAGAAGCGGCGGCCTTTGGTCCCGGTTGGTGGCACCAACCGGGACTAAAGGGGGGCATTGGTCCCGGTTGGTGCCACGAACCGTGACCAATGCACCCCTTTAGTCCCGGTTGGTGGCACCAACCGGGACCAAAGGTTGTGTGCTAGAACTGGCGCAGTGCGGTGGGATGTTTAGTCCCACCTCACTAGCCGAGAGGGGCTTGGAGTGGTTTATAAGCTCTGCCGAGCCAACCACTTCGAGCTCCACTCTACCGCAGGCTTATGGGCCTAAATCCACTGTCTGTGCCTGTGGGCCTACTGGGTCTCCTGCGTCCTGAATCCTGGCCCATGGTAGGGATTATAGTCGTATTCAGGCCGTGGGGGCTCAATAGGAGTCACTTTTTTTGTTTTTTGTTTTCTTTACGTATTGTTGCTATTTTTAAAAAAAATCCAGTTTTTTTGTTTTGTTTTCTGCATTATTTATTTTCTTTTGTTTTTTGCTTTATTTTTTAATTCTTTTTGCTTTTAGTTTTAGAAAAATTATAAACTTTCTGTTAGTGCCATTAGTTTTCAAATTTGAAAACACTTTTTTTTTGCTTTTAGTGCCTATTTTTTCCAGTTTTTTTGTTTTGTTTTTTGCATTATTTATTTTCTTTTGTTTTTTGCTTTATTTTTTAATTCTTTTTGCTTTTAGTTTTAGAAAAATTATAAACTTTCTGTTAGTGCCATTAGTTTTCAAATTTGAAAACATTTTTTTAGTTTTTTTGTTTTCTTTGTTGCTTTATTTATTTTATTTTGTTTCTACTTACAACAAAATACTTATTGTTGCTATTTTTTTCAGTTTTTTGTTTTGTTTTCTGTAGTATTTATTTTCTTTTTGTTTTTGCTTTATTTTTTAATTCTTTTTGCTTTTAGGTCAGCAAAATTATAAACTTTCTGTTAGTGCCATTAGTTTTAGAAAAATTATAAACTTTCTGTTAGTGCCATTAGTTTTCAAATTTGAATAGTTAAAATTTGAATTCTTTGAAATTTGTGTGAATCACAAGTTTGTGATTAACTTTACTAAAAAAAATGAACATAGATGCGCCTATAGAGAAAATTCGACCTAAATTCATAATTTTCAAATGAACTCTAAAAAAGTTGGCATAACATACTCGTGTGTTACAAAGTTGGCATGGTATCATCATAATAGTTGCGGGAGAAAGTCTTCATTTTTTCTTTGCTTGTGTCATTTGCTTATTGCACTGTAACCATGGATAATCTTCATCGTTTATCAGGATGCTTGGGTCAGCCTTGACATTGAAGGGAGGAATTTCATGAAACTTTTCATAATCTTCAGACATGTTTGTCTTGCCCTCCACTCCCCGGATATCCCTTTTTCCTGAAAGAACTATGTGGCGCTTTGGCTCATCGTATGATGTATTCGCTTCCTTATCTTTTCTTTTTCTCGGTTTGGTAGACATGTCCTTCACATAGATAGCCTGTGCGACATCATTGGCTAGGACGAACGGTTCGTCAGTGTACCCAAGATTTTTCAGATCCACTGTTGTCATTCCGTACTGTGGGTCTACCTGTACCCCGCCTCCTGACAGATTAACCCATTTGCACTTAAACAAAGGGACCTTAAAATTATGTCCGTAGTCAAGTTCCCATATGTCCACTATGTAACCATAATATGTGTCCTTTCCGCTCTCGGTTGCTGCATCAAAGCGGACACCGCTGTTTTGGTTGGTGCTCTTTTGATCTTGGGCGGTCGTGTAAAATGTATTCCCATTTATCTCGTATCCTTTGTAAGTCAATACAGTCAAAGATGGTCCCCTGGACAACAAGTACAGCTCATCACAAACAGTGTTGTCACCTCTGAGACGTGTTTCCAACCAACTGCTAAAAGTCCTAATGTGTTCACATGTAATCCAGTCGTCGCACTGCTCCGGGTGTTTGGAGCGCAGACTGTTCTTGTGTTCATCGACATACGGGGTCACCAAGGTAGAGTTCTGTGGAACTGTGTAGTGCGCTTGAGACCAAGAATATCCGTCCCTACATATTATTGAGTCACTTCCAAGAGTGCCTTTTCCAGTCAGTCTCCCCTCAGACCGCGATTTAGGGAGACCTATCTTCTTAAGGCCAGGAATAAAGTCAACACAAATCCCGATAGCATCCTCTGTTTGATGGCCCATGGAGATGCTTCCTTCTGGCCTAGCGTGGTTACAGACATATTTCTTTAGGACTCCCATGAACCTCTCAAAGGGGAACATATTGTGTAGAAATACTGGCCCAGGATGAGAATCTCGTCGACTAGATGAACTAGGATGTGCGTCACGATATTGAAGAAGGATGGTGGGAACACCAGCTCGAAACTGACAAGACATTGCGCCACATCACTCCTTAGCCTTGGTAGGGTTTCTAGATCGATCACTTTCTGAGAGATTGCATTGAGGAATGCACATAGCTTCACAATGGCTAATCGGACGTTTTCCGGTAGAAGCCCCCTCAATGCAACCGGAAGCAGTTGCGTCATAATCACGTGGCAGTCATGAGACTTTAGGTTCTGAAACTTTTTCTCTGGCATATATATTATTCCCTTCATATTCAACGAGAAGCCAGTCGTGACCTTCATACTGAGCAGGCATTCATAGAAGATTTCTTTCTCTTCTTTCGTAAGAGCGTAGCTGGCAGGACCTTTATACTGCTTCGGAGGCATGCTGTCTTTTTCGTGCAAACATTGCAGGTCCTCCCGTGCCTCAGGTGTATCTTTTGTCTTCCCATACACGCCCAAGAAGCCTAGCAGGTTCACACAAAGGTTCTTCGTCATGTGCATCACGTCGATTGAAGAGCGGACCTCTAGGTCTTTCCAGTAGGGTAGGTCCCAAAATATAGATTTCTTCTTCCACATGGGTGCGTGTCCCTCAGCGTCATTCGGAACAGCTAGTCCGCCGGGACCCTTTCCAAAGATTACGTGTAAATCATTGACCATAGCAAGTACATGATCACCGATACGCATGGCGGGCTTCTTCCCGTGATCTGCCTCGCCTTTGAAATGCTTGCCTTTCTTTCGACATTGATGGTTGGTCGGAAGAAATCGATGATGGCCCAGGTACACATTCTTCCTGCATATTTCCAGGTATAAACTTTCAGTGTCATCTAAACAGTGCGTGCATGCGTGGTATCCTTTGTTTGTCTGTCCTGAAAGGTTAGTGAGAGCGGGCCAATCCTTGATGGTCACGAATAGCAACGCCTTTAGGTTAAATTCCTCCTGTCTTTGCTCATCCCACGTACGTACACCGTTTCCATTCCACAGCTGTAAAAGTTCTTCAACTAATGGCCTTAGGTACACATGAATGTCGTTGCCGGGTTGCTTAGGGCCTTGGATGAGAACTGGCATCATAATGAACTTCCGCTTCATGCACATCCAAGGAGGAAGGTTATACATACATAGAGTCACGAACCAGGTGCTGTGATTGTTGCTCTGATCCCCGAAAGGATTAATGCCATCCGCGCTTAAAGCAAACCATACATTCCTTATGTCCTTTGCAAACTCATCCCAGTACT
Organism: Triticum urartu; assembly: GCF_056163025.1. Taxonomy (NCBI): domain Eukaryota; kingdom Viridiplantae; phylum Streptophyta; class Magnoliopsida; order Poales; family Poaceae; genus Triticum; species Triticum urartu. The sequence goes on from NC_141875.1 coordinate 305,202,142, forward strand.
TTCTCTCAATTTTTCTCCACTGCGACCTGTCAGCGGGTGCTCTCAACTTCCCCTCTTTCTTCCGGTCCTCACTGTGCCATCACATCAACTTGGCATGCTCTTCGTGTCTGAACAGACGTTTCAACCGTGGTATTATAGGAGCATACCACATCACCTTCGCAGGAACCCTCTTCCTGGGGGCTCACCGTCAACATCACCAGGGTCATCTCGTCTGATCTTATACCGCAATGCACCGCATACCGGGCATGCATTCAGATCCTTGTATGCACCGCGGTAGAGGATACAGTCATTAGGGCATGCATGTATCTTCTCCACCTCCAATCCTAGAGGGCATACGACCTTCTTTGCTGTGTATGTACTATCGGGCAATTCGTTTCCTTTGGAAGCTTCTTCTTCAATATTTTCAGTAGCTTCTGAAATCCTTTGTCAGCCACAGCATTCTCTGCCTTCCACTGCAGCAATTACAGTACGGTACCGAGCTTTGTGTTGCCATCTTCGCAATTGGGGTACAACCCTTTTTTGTGATCCTCTAACATGCGATCAAACTTCAGCTTCTCCTTTTGACTTTCGCATTGCGTCCTTGCATCGACAATGACCCGACGGAGATCATCATCATCGGGCACATCGTCTGGTTCCTCTTGATCTTCAGCAGCTTCACCCGTTGCAGCATCATTGGGCACATCATCTGGTTCCTGTTGATCTTCACTAGCTCCCCCCATTGCAGCATCACCGTATTCAGGGGGCACATAGTTGTCATTGTACTCTTCTTCTTCGCCGTCTTCCATCATAACCCCTATTTCTCCGTGCCTCGTCCAAACATTATAGTGTGGCATGAAACCCTTGTAAATCAGGTGGGAGTGAAGGATTTTACGGTTAGAGTAAGACCTCGTATTCCCACATTCAGTGCATGGACAACACATAAAACCATTCTTCTTGTTTGCCTCAGCCGCATCGAGAAACTCATGCACGCCCTTAATGTACTCGGAGGTGTGTTTGTCACCGTACATCCATTGCCGGTTCATCTGCGTGCGTTATATATAATTAAGTATACAAATTAATAGAAGTTCATCACCACATTAAAACCAAAGTACATACATAGTTCTCATCTAACAACATATAGCTCTCTAGAGCATCTAATTAATTAAACCATACATTGAAACTGTGTAAAACATTTCAATGCGAAAACAAATGCGATCATAATTGCAACCAAGGTAACAATTGATCCAACGGCATAATGATACCAAGCCTCGGTATGAATGGCATATTTTATAATCTTTCTAATCTTCAAGCGCATTGCATCCATCTTGAACTTGTGATCATCGACGACATCTGCAACATGCAACTCCAATATCATATTCTCCTCCTCAATTTTTTTATTTTTTCCTTCACCAAATTGTTTTCTATGTAAGATGCAATAATAAAAGTAATACAAGTATCTATGCAAATCCAACATCGCACTATATAAGATGCAATAATAAAAGTAAGAAAATAATACAAGTATCTATGTAAACATACAAGTAAGAATATTTTTTCCTTTCAAAAAGAAGATAAGAACAAGAGGCTCACCACGGTGGTGCCGGCAATGAGCTCGGCGCGGGTGATCGACGGCGGTGAAGATGGGGACGGGGCGTGACAGACCGCTAAACCTAGACAAATATTGAGGAAAATGGAGCTTGAACGTCGAGCTTGGAGAGGAGAAAGCTTAAGTAGTGTGGCTCAGGCATTCCGTCAAACACCTTGTGTGCATAGGAGGTGAGCTAGAGCACCACCAAGCCCTCTCCCCCTCGGCAAGAGAAAAACAGAGCAGTGTGGTCTGCCCTTACGCGAGGGGGTATATATAGGCACCTCATTGGTCCTGGTTGGTGGCATGAACCGGGACTAAAGTGGAGCCTTTGGACCCGGTTCCTGCCACCAACCGGGACCAATGGTGGTGGGCCAGGAGCGAGGCCATTGGTCGCGGTTCGTCCCACCAACCGGGACCAAAAGGTCCAGACGAACCGGGACCAATGGCCCACGTGGCCTGGCCGGCCCCTTGGGCTCACGAACCGAGTCCAATGCCCCCATGGGTCCCGGTTCTAGACTGAACCGGGACTAATGGGCTGACCCGGCCTGGACCGTTGCCCCCTTTTCCAGTAGTGCAAGAGCACACCTTCTGGGCCTACATATAGCTCTTCTTCGCCCATGGCACCAACAGGGCAAACACATGATATTATTGGAGGTCATCATGCGAGAGAATGCCCATCTAAGTGTGTAATGATTACTACCGACGATGGAGGGTATGAGTCCGCTGGTGACTACGCTGAGGAGACTTTGGCTCTTATTACAACTGAAGATGATTCTGAACAAGAGACGCAATATATGGCCGCTGATGACGCTGACAGGTATTATAGTTTAGTTGCTCAACATGTTTTGAGTGTGCAGGTCACACAAGCTGAGAAAAATCAGAGGCACAATTTGTTCCACACAAAGGGAGTTGTGAAGGAATGTTCTGTTCACATCATCATTGATTGAGGGAGCTGCAACAACTTGGCTAGCATGGAGATGGTGGAGAAGCTATCACTCACCACAAGACCACATCCACATCCTTACTACATCCAATAGTTAAACAACAACGACAAGGTTAAGGTAACACGTATTGTTCGTGTGCATTTTAGTATCGCCACATATGCTGATTATGTTGATTGTGATGTGGTACCTATGTAAGCATGTTCCTTATTACTTGCTAGACCATGGCAATTCGACAAAAATTCTGTACACCATGGTATAAGCAATCACAATACTCTTGTACATAAGGATAAACATATTACTTTGCTTCCTATGACTCCTGATTCCATTTTGAAAGATGATATTAATCGAGCTAGTAAAGCAAAACAGGAGCAAAATAAAGAGTGCAAATCAGATAGTGGCAAAACAATTTGAGCAACAAATGAAACCTAATAATAAACCATCTAGTGTTGCTTCTGAAATTAAATTGAAAAGTGGACGTTTACTTGTCACCAAATCTGATATTGATGATCTAGATTGCAGCAAATCTGTTTGTTATGCTTTTGTGTGGAAAGAGGAATTATTTTCATTCGAGGACGGGCCTTCCTCTTTGTCTCCTACTGTCACTAACATTTTGCAGGAGTTTGCTGACGTCTTTCCACAAGACGTGCCACTGGCATTACCTTCTATTTGAACGATTGATCATCAGATTGACTTAATTCCCAGTGCATCACTACCCAACCGTGCTCCATACCGTACAAATCCAGAGACGAATGAGATTATGCGTCAAGTACAGGAGCTGCTCGACAAAGGTTATATACGCGAATCTCTTAGTCCTTGTGTTGTTCCTATTATACTAGTGCCAAAAAAGGATGGTACGTCGTGTTTGTGTGTTGATTGTAGAGGCATTAATAATATTAATATTCATTATCATTATCCTATTCCTAGGATAGATGATATGCTTTATGAATTGAGTGGATCCACAATATTCTCCAAAATTTATTTGCATAGTGGATACCATCAAATTCGTATGAAATTGGGAGATGAATGGAAAATAGCATTTAAAACTAACTTTGGATTATACGAGTGGTTAGTCATGCCTTTTGGGTTAACTAATGCACCTAGTACTTTCATGAGATTACTGAACCAAGTTTTACGTGCTTTCATTGGACGATTTGTGGTACTCTATTTTGATGATATACTGATTTATAGCAGATCTTTGGAGGAATATTTGGAACATTTACGTGTTGTTTTTATTGCTCTACGTGACGCACGTTTGTTTTGTAACCTTGGGAAGTGCACCTTTTGTACCGACCGAGTATCTTTTCTTGGATATGTTGTTACTCCACAGGGAATTGAAGTTGATAACGTCAAGATTGAAGCTATTGAGAGTTGGCCATAGCCCAAAACGATCACACAAGTGAGGAGTTTTCTTGGCCTAGCTGGTTTATATAGGCATTTTGTGAGAGCTTTCAGCACCATTGCTGCACCTCTCAATGAGCACACAAAGAAGGGTGTGCCTTTTGTTTGGGGTACTGCACAGGAAGAAGCATTCATGGTATTGAAAGATAAGTTGAGACATGCTCCTTTACTTCAACTTCTTGATTTTAATAAGAATTTTGAGCTTGAATGTGATGCTAGTGGAATTGGAATAGGAGGTGTGTTATTACAAGATGGAAAACCTGTTGCGTGCCTTTCTGAAAAATTGAGTGTGCCTAGTCTGAACTATTCTACTTATGATAAATAATTATATGCTCTTGTTCGGACATTAGAAACATGGCAACATTATTTATGGCCCTAAGAATTTGTTATACATTCTGATCATGAATCTTTGAAACACATTAAGAGTCAAGCAAAACTGAACCACTGACATGCTAAATGGGTTGAATTCATTGAGACTTTCCCTTGTGCCATTAAACACAAGAAGGGTAAACAAAATGTTATTGCTGATGCATTGTCTCGTCATTATACTATGCTTTCACAATTTGACTTTGAAAATTTTGGTTTTGAGACCATCAAAGATCAATATGTGCATGATGCTGAAATTAAAGATGTATTGCAGAATTGTAAAGAAGGGGGAACATGGAACAAGTTTGTCGTTAATGATGGATTTGTTTCGTGCTAACAAGCTATGCATTCCAGCTAGCTCCATTCGTCTTTTGTTGTTGCAGGAGGCGCATGGAGGAGGATTAATGGGACACTTTGGCGTGAAGAAGATGGAGGATGTACTTGCTACACATTTCTTTTGGCCAAAGATCAGACGGGATGTTCAGCGCTTTGTTGCTTGCTGCACTAAATGTCAAAAAGCTAAGTCACTTTGTACTGCTTCGGAGGCATGCTGTCTTTTTCGTGCAAACATTGCAGGTCCTCCCGTGCCTCAGGTGTATCTTTTGTCTTCCCATACACGCCCAAGAAGCCTAGCAGTTTCACACAAAGGTTCTTCGTCACGTGCATCATGTCGATTGAAGAGCGGACCTCTAGGTCTTTCCAGTAGGGTAGGTCCCAAAATATAGATTTCTTCTTCCACATGGGTGCGTGTCCCTCAGCGTCATTCGGAACAGCTAGTCCACCGGGACCCTTTCCAAAGATTACATGTAAATCATTGACCATAGCAAGTACGTGATCACCGGTACGCATGGCGGGCTTCTTCCCGTGATCTGCCTCGCCTTTGAAATGCTTGCCTTTCTTTCGACATTGATGGTTGGTCGGAAGAAATCGATGATGGCCCAGGTACACATTCTTCCTGCATTTTTCCAAGTATATACTTTCAGTGTCATCTAAATAGTGCGTGCATGCGTGGTATCCTTTGTTTGTCTGTCCTGAAAGGTTAGTGAGAGCGGGCCAATCCTTGATGGTCACGAATAGCAACGCCTTTAGGTTAAATTCCTCCTGTCTTTGCTCATCCCACGTACGTACACCGTTTCCATTCCACAGCTATAAAAGTTCTTCAACTAATGGCCTTAGGTACACATGAATGTCGTTGCCGGGTTGCTTAGGGCCTTGGATGAGAACTGGCATCATAATGAACTTCCGCTTCAGGCACATCCAAGGAGGAAGGTTATACATACATAGAGTCACGAACCAGGTGCTGTGATTGCTGCTCTGCTCCCCGAAAGGATTAATGCTATCCGCGCTTAAAGCAAACCATACATTCCTTATGTCCTTTGCAAACTCATCCCAGTACTTTCTCTCAATTTTTCTCCACTGCGACCTGTCAGCGGGTGCTCTCAACTTCCTGTCTTTCTTCCGGTCCTCACTGTGCCATCACATCAACTTGGCATGCTCTTCGTTTCTGAACAGACGTTTCAACCGTGGTATTATAGGAGCATACCACATCACCTTCGCAGGAACCCTCTTCCTGGGGGCTCACCGTCAACATCACCAGGGTCATCTCGTCTGATCTTATACCGCAATGCACCGCATACCGGGCATGCATTCAGATCCTTGTATGCACCGCGGTAGAGGATACAGTCATTAGGGCATGCATGTATCTTCTCCACCTCCAATCCTAGAGGGCATACGACCTTCTTTGCTGTGTATGTAGTGTCGGGCAATTCGTTTCCTTTGGAAGCTTCTTCTTCAATATTTTCAGTAGCTTCTAAAATCCTTTGTCAGCCACAGCATTCTCTGCCTTCCACTGCAGCAATTCCAGTATGGTACCAAGCTTTGTGTTTCCATCTTCGCAATTGGGGTACAACCCTTTTTTGTGATCCTCTAACATGCGATCAAACTTCAGTTTCTCCTTTTGACTTCCGCATTGCGTCCATGCATCGACAATGACCCGGCGGAGATCATCATCATCGGGCACATCGTCTGGTTCCTCTTGATCTTCAGCAGCTTCACCCGTTGCAGCATCATTGGGCACATCATCTGGTTCCTGTTGATCTTCACTAGCTCCCCCCGTTGCAGCATCACCGTATTCAGGGGGCACATAGTTGTCATTGTACTCTTCTTCTTCGCCGTCTTTCATCATAACCCCTATTTCTCCTTGCCTCGTCCAAACATTATAGTGTGGCATGAAACCCTTGTAAATCAGGTGGGAGTGAAGGATTTTACGGTTAGAGTAAGACCTCGTATTCCCACATTCAGTGCATGGACAACACATAAAACCATTCTGCTTGTTTGCCTCAGCCGCATCGAGAAACTCATGCACGCCCTTAATGTACTCGGAGGTGTGTCTGTCACCGTACATCCATTGCCGGTTCATCTGCGTGCGTTATATATAATTAAGTGTACAAATTAATAGAAGTTCATCACCACATTAAAACCAAAGTACATACATAGTTCTCATCTAACAACATATAGCTCTCTAGAGCATCTAATTAATTAAACCATACATTGAAACTGTGGAAAACATTTCAATGTGAAAACAAATGCGATCATAATTGCAACCAAGGTAACAATTCATCCAACGGCATAATGATACCAAGCCTCGGTATGAATGGCATATTTTATAATCTTTCTAATCTTCAAGCGCATTGCATCCATCTTGAACTTGTGATCATCGACGACATCTGCAACATGCAACTCCAATATCATCTTCTCCTCCTCAATTTTTTTATTTTTTCCTTCACCAAATTGTTTTCTTCTTCAACTAAATTTAACCTCTCGACAATAGGGTCAGTTGGAATTTCCGATTCACATACATCCTACATAAATAAAATCTATGTCACGTTGGTCGACATAATTTTCATAAACAATAAACGAACCAATAGTTATAAATATAATATATATACCACATCCGAATCATAGACAGGACGAGGGCCGACGGGGGCGGATACCAAAACCATCGCACTATATAAGATGCAATAATAAAAGTAAGAAAATAATACAAGTATCTATGTAAACATACAAGTAAGAATATTTTTTCCTTTCAAAAAGAAGATAAGAACAAGAGGCTCACCACGGTGGTGCCGGCAATGAGCTCGGCGCGGGTGATCGACGGCGGTGAAGATGGGGACGGGGCGTGACAGACCGCTAAACCTAGACAAATATTGAGGAAAATGGAGCTTGAAGGTCGAGCTTGGAGAGGAGAAAGCTTAAGTAGTGTGGCTCGGGCATTCTGTCAAACACCTTGTGTGCATAGGAGGTGAGCAAGGGCACCACCAAGCCCTCTCCCCCTCGGCCAGAAAAAAACAGAGCAGTGTGGTCTGCCCTTACGCGAGGGGGTATATATAGGCACCTCATTGGTCCTGGTTGGTGGCATGAACCGGGACTAAAGTGGAGCCTTTGGACCCGGTTCCTGCCACCAACCGGGACCAATGGTGGTGGGCCAGGAGTGAGGCCATTGGTCCCGGTTCGTCCCACCAACCGGGACCAAAAGGTCTAGACGAACCGGGACCAATGGCCCACGTGGCCTGGCCGGCCCCTTGGGCTCACGAACCGAGTCCAATGCCCCCATGGGTCCCGGTTCTAGACTGAACCGGGACTAATGGGCTGACCCGGCCTGGACCATTGCCCCCTTTTCCAGTAGTGCAAGAGCACACCTTCTGGGCCTACATATAGCTCTTCTTCGCCCATGGCACCAACAGGGCAAACACATGATATTATTGGAGGTCATTATGCGAGAGAATGCCCATCTAAGTGTGTAATGATTACTACCAACGATGGAGGGTATGAGTCCGCTGGTGACTACGCTGAGGAGACTTTGGCTCTTACTACAAGTGAAGATGATTCTGAACAAGAGACGCAATATATGGCCGCTGATGACGCTGACAGGTATTATAGTTTAGTTGCTCAACGTGTTTTGAGTGTGCAGGTCACACAAGCTGAGAAAAATCAGTGGCACAATTTGTTCCACACAAAGGGAGTTGTGAAGGAATGTTCTGTTCACATCATCATTGATTGAGGGAGCTGCAACAACTTGGCTAGCATGGAGATGGTGGAGAAGCTATCACTCACCACAAGACCACATCCACATCCTTACTACATCCAATAGTTAAACAACAACGGCAAGGTTAAGGTAACACGTATTGTTCATGTGCATTTTAGTATCGCCACATATGCTGATTATGTTGATTGTGATGTGGTACCTATGTAAGCATGTTCCTTATTACTTGCTAGACCATGGCAATTCGACAAAAATTCTGTACACCATGGTATAAGCAATCACAATACTCTTGTACATAAGGATAAACATATTACTTTGCTTCCTATGACTCCTGATTCCATTTTGAAAGATGATATTAATCGAGCTAGTAAAGCAAAACAGGAGCAAAATAAAGAGTGCAAATCAGATAGTGGCAAAACAATTTGAGCAACAAATGAAACCTAATAATAAACCATCTAGTGTTGCTTCTGAAATTAAATTGAAAAGTGGACGTTTACTTGTCACCAAATCTGATATTGATGATCTAGATTGCAGCAAATCTGTTTGTTATGCTTTTGTGTGGAAAGAGGAATTATTTTCATTCGAGGACGGGCCTTCCTCTTTGTCTCCTACTGTCACTAACATTTTGCAGGAGTTTGCTGACGTCTTTCCACAAGACGTGCCACTGGCATTACCTTCTATTTGAACGATTGATCATCAGATTGACTTAATTCCCAGTGCATCACTACCCAACCGTGCTCCATACCGTACAAATCCAGAGAGACGAATGAGATTATGCGTCAAGTACAGGAGCTGCTCGACAAAGGTTATATACGCGAATCTCTTAGTCCTTGTGTTGTTCCTATTATACTAGTGCCAAAAAAGGATGGTACGTCGTGTTTGTGTGTTGATTGTAGAGGCATTAATAATATTAATACTCATTATCATTATCCTATTCCTAGGATAGATGATATGCTTTATGAATTGAGTGGCTCCACAATATTCTCCAAAATTTATTTGCATAGTGGATACCATCAAATTCGTATGAAATTGGGAGATGAATGGAAAATAGCATTTAAAACTAACTTTGGATTATATGAGTGGTTAGTCATGCCTTTTGGGTTAACTAATGCACCTAGTACTTTCATGAGATTACTGAACCAAGTTTTACGTGCTTTCATTGGACGATTTGTGGTACTCTATTTTGATGATATACTGATTTATAGCAGATCTTTGGAGGAATATTTGGAACATTTATGTGTTGTTTTTATTGCTCTACGTGACGCACGTTTGTTTTGTAACCTTGGGAAGTGCACCTTTTGTACCGACCGAGTATCTTTTCTTGGATATGTTGTTACTCCACAGGGAATTGAAGTTGATAACGTCAAGATTGAAGCTATTGAGAGTTGGCCATAGCCCAAAACGATCACACAAGTGAGGAGTTTTCTTGGCCTTGCTGGTTTATATAGGCGTTTTATGAGAGCTTTCAGCACCATTGCTGCACCTCTCAATGAGCACACAAAGAATGGTGTGCCTTTTGTTTGGGGTACTGCACAGGAAGAAGCCCTCATGGTATTGAAAGATAAGTTGAGACATGCTCCTTTACTCCAACTTCCTGATTTTAATAAGAATTTTGAGCTTGAATGTGATGCTAGTGGAATTGGAATAGGAGGTGTGTTATTACAAGATGGAAAACCTGTTGCGTGCCTTTCTGAAAAATTGAGTGTGCCTAGTCTGAACTATTCTACTTATGATAAATAATTATATGCTCTTGTTCGGACATTAGAAACATGGCAACATTATTTATGGCCCTAAGAATTTGTTATACATTCTGATCATGAATCTTTGAAACACATTAAGAGTCAAGCAAAACTGAACCACTGACATGCTAAATGGGTTGAATTCATTGAGACTTTCCCTTGTGCCATTAAACACAAGAAGGGTAAACAAAATGTTATTGCTGATGCATTGTCTCGTCATTATACTATGCTTTCACAATTTGACTTTGAAAATTTTGGTTTTGAGACCATCAAAGATCAATATGTGCATGATGCTGAAATTAAAGATGTATTGCAGAATTGTAAAGAAGGGGGAACATGGAACAAGTTTGTCGTTAATGATGGATTTGTTTCGTGCTAACAAGCTATGCATTCCAGCTAGCTCCATTCGTCTTTTGTTGTTGCAGGAGGCGCATGGAGGAGGATTAATGGGACACTTTGGCGTGAAGAAGACGGAGGATGTACTTGCTACACATTTCTTTTGGCCAAAGATCAGACGGGATGTTCAGCGCTTTGTTGCTTGCTGCACTAAATATCTATGGACATTGTTTTGGGTTTACCTCGAAGAAAGAAGGGAGGGATAGCATATTTGTTGTCATGGATAGATTCTAGAAAATGGCACACTTTATACCATGTCATAAAAGCGATGATGATGCTAATATTGCTGATTTGTTCTTTCCTAAAATTATTCACTTGCATGGTGTGCCAAATACTATTGTTTCAGATCGTGATACTAAATTTCTTAGCCACTTTTGGAGATGTCACTGGTATGCGTCGGTGCTATACAAATGGTTTTTAACCCCTTTCCGTGGCAGCATTGGGAACCGTCGCCTAGTGAGTGACGGCGATAGGGGGGTCCTTCCCACACGACCCAGAAACCGTCAGGGATATGCCCTCCTGGCACACACGCTCGGCAAAATGAGGTCGTGTGCGACAGGCGACCACTCAAATACGGTAATACGTACAGTAGAGCTAAAAATACAATTACATAGGCGAAATTGTTTCTGGTCGCAAGTACATCCCACACAGCCAGTTCCTACTAAATATTTTCGTTCGTATGTACATCCCACACATTCGCTCCAAGGAAAATGTTTCTGTTCACAGGTACATCACACACAATTTTCCCCGTTAAATTGTTTGTGATAGCGTTGCCATTGCACACGATATTAACAATTTATCGTTTGCATTATTGAATGCATCACACACAGTGTGTAGAAGAAACTGTGTGGCAAAGGCTATCCATCACACACAGTTTTTATGTGGTAAACGTTTGTGCAAGGTGGCCTAACGCAAATAGTTTTCAAGAGAAAGTCGTGTGTGTTTGTTCATTGATCCAACACGGTTTACTCCTAGAAACTATGTGCGTTGCCCGAGGTCATCACCCACGGTATTTTCTCAATAACCGTTTGCAATACCAAAACCCAATTAGTAGGATAATTCGCCATTAGCAGGCTAATTGCCCTATTATTAATAATCCATTTATTAAATTAATTTACATTCATATTAAGAACATAATATATTCCATTTCCATATTAAGGAAGCAGGATTTCATAATTGAAATACATCAGAGTACAACATGATATAGCTTCAATACTCTGCTACCCCATTACACAACTGCACCAGCACCAAGTTCCACATGCAATTTGTAGAACCTTTCGAAATTAGCATCATAGATGGTATATAGACAAATGCATCTCATCTTGAAAACTGCTGAAGCGGAAGGCGAGTATTGAGCCTTCATTCATGTTGAAGGTCTTTGCAACTTTAGGACAATGCATGTGGATGATTGGCCGTCTTTCCTTCGTCCTCTTCAGGAACACTTCAATATTGAACCGTGGGTGTTCTATGAAAACCTTCCTCGCCTCCTGACCATATAGGTGGTTTGAGAGGTAATCATCAGTGAACTGCTTTGGAAAGGCCTGAAAAGAAGGATGTGCATAAATATCTTCTCTATATTGGAAATGGGGCAAAGGAATAAAAAAGGCAAGGTATAACAGTTAGTACCATCTGGTCGTGAACTGATGTCTTCTTCACTCTGCAGACAAAGATCTTGTTGCTTCTTGTCGCTAATTTCTTTATCCTAACAATCTTTCTGAGTTTCTTGACTTGATTGATATTCATGGACAACTCATTTCCCCATATGCAAAAAGGGTCGAACAGTGGGTCAAAACCTCCAACAACAGGACCTACATGTGCAAGACCAAATTGTTAAGAACCTAAATATTAGAATGGTTCCTGCAATTGCACAATAATGTGTTATTAAACAATGGACCATACATGTTCTAACCTCGATTGTAAACCTCAATGCTTCCCATTATTTCCCTGCAACACATATAAGGTAGTTAGTCATCAGGTTAAGTAACGGTTCGCATGCTATTAGTAAAATATGTTGATGAAAAATAAGCACATTGCAGATTCATCAGATTAATTCAAGCCACATGGAAAACCCATTTATCAAAACCAAGCATGATTAAGAACTAGGAAACATAGCACTCGTATATGCTTCTCATGTATTAAGTGCAGCCAAATTCGATTTATTCCTCACATACACAACTATACAAAATTGTACCCACGACAATTGGACATCGCATTGCCGAATTGAACCAAGCAGTTAACTGAACACCACAACAAATGAGCCAAACATTAACTGAGCACCACATTGCACAATATAACATACTCCTAATGGAAGATCAGACAGTTAACCAAACCAAGCATGCCTAACAACTTGGAAATATAGCAATTGTATTTGTTTCTCATATATTTATTACAGCCAAATTCAATTTATTCCTCACATGGTATACAATAACAGAATGCACCCACAACTATTGAACATCGCATTGCAGAATTGAACCAAACAGTTAACTAAACACCACAACACAAATGAACCAAACGTTAACTGAGCACCACATTGCACAATGTATAATAAAACCAAGCATGCTTGACAACTTGGAAATATAGCAATTGTATTCATTTCTCATGTATTTTGTAAAGATAAATTCGATTTATTTCTCACATGGAATACAATACAAAATTTCAGCCTGATGAATTAAACATCACATTTGCATAATTGAACCAAACAGTTAACTGAAGACGACAACTAATTAACAAAACGATTCATAAGTGAGCACCACACTGCACGACATATAGAACATATACACTAGAGCAACAGATTGCATGGTAAAATTAAATAGTACAATTCACTAGAATTTGTGAAGGAGAGGCAGGAGCAGCATACGCAACGGGTAAACCGAGCATGCTTAACCAGCATAGCTAGAAAATGGCAAGGTGCTCCTCCAAGATCTGGGGGTCGGCACAAATGGCAGCCATCGCGACCTCATGCGCGCCTATGCCCGCAATTTTCTTCTCCGCTGCCAAATGGTCCTTGAGATCCTGGCCATACTACGTGCACCATGGCTTAGGGCAGCACTTATTTGGTGGAGGGGTCGGTGATTTGGGTGGAAGGTGTCGTGCTCGCGCCAGTGGTTAGGGCATGTGGGATGTGGAAGGAGGAGGAGAATGGGGTCGGGTGTGGATTACCTGCTTGGATAGATGAGGCCACGCAGCGTGAAGGAGGGTCCCCGACGAGGAGGCGGCGCTGCAAGCAAGGAGTGAAGGTTTCAGCTTGGAAAGGAAGATAGAAACAGGGGAAATGTGGCTTTTGGTAAGGGGGAGGGGGCAGGGAGGTAGATATTTCCGCGGAAGCCAAAAATTTGGAATTGCTTCAGCGAAAAAAATGGCGCGCAAAGTGTCATCAGACAGGGTCCCTTATTCAGAACTGTGTATGATATGTGAACATCACAAATGATTCAGATAGCTTAACCCATGTGTGATGAGTTTGAACGTCAAAAATTTTGGTTTGAATTTCCCTAGTTATAGTGGTCATCCACATCATTGCATAATTTGGATACACAAAGGAGACTACATCACACCCATACTTCTTAATCAAGCAAGTTCATCAATTAAACAGAGCTAGTTGACCTAAACATTACTCTAACAAATTAAAGACCGGCGCTCTTAATTAAACAAAACAAGGAGTACTACTACGGCTGTTGCTCGTCGATCTCCGCCGCCGCCTCGATGTACAGCTCATGCCCCACGGTCTCCTGGGGAAGGGGCTCCATGGCATCCATCGCACCATACTCAACAAGCATCTTGCCATCTGCGTCCACCATCTCTTTGGAAAAGGCGGCCATGAGCTGGGCGTGGGCAGCCGCGATCTGGGCTTGGAAGGGCTCCATCATTGCAAGGTATGTGGAGGAGGAATAGACGGCTGCTCGAACACTCTCGGCGATTGCCAACTCTTCGGCCGTGGGTTGCCGACCGTTTTCAGAGAAGCTTCGTTCGATTTGTGCGGTGACCTCCACGAGTTGGGTGTGGGCGGCCTTGACATGGTCGTGGGCGGCCTCCATTAGGGCTAAGGCCGCCGCTGCGAAACGGACAGCTGTTGTGCCGCTCTCACCCGTTGCTATCCCCGAGGCAGATGTTGCTGCCGCCACCTGAGAAGCAACAGCGGCTGTTTGGGCTGCCTTGGTCGCCCGGTCGCAAATTGTGGCCGCGCTCATGCAACTTGTTAGCACGCGCATGGCGGCTGCGGCCGCACTCTCGCCGGAGTGGGCCACCGAAGTTGCCCTCACGAGCGGGTCCACGTGCCCATGTTTCACCAACGGCAATTGAAAAGTGCAATTGATAGAGGAGAGGGTCCCAAGTGGAGGTGATGCAACACCTTTGGACTTGTTGTTTGACTCGGATTCTGCTGCAGCGTCCGAATTTGATATCTCAATGCAAATTGTTTCGTTGATATCTCAATGCTCCGGATGAATTTGAACGTGAATCCAATTGGGTTGGAAAGAGCACGAAATCTACTTTCCAACAAAAAATGAATCACCCAATTCGGAGTCCGTATGAAAAAGTTGTTGGTGTTTTGAGTCAGGTATGTCTGTGCAGTCCGAATCTGAATCCAAAACGTGAGAGACTTGGACTCTATCTTCTCTTGGCCCAAAAGTGACGTGAGAGGACTTTTTGAACAGAACCTAAACTTCTCCTTTTCCCTTATCTTCATATGTGGATTGTACAAATGTCCCATACACCTGCAATTAGATAAAACACAAAAGTGTGTGAAGTATTTTTGTTCTGGATAACACAAATAGATTATTGAATAGTTTGCACTAGAAATCACCTGACAAATTTGCATGTATGCAATATTTTTGGTCATATCCAAGGTAGTCATGTCCTCAACATCCTCCCCTTCTTGAAAAAAAAGCCGTCCTCGGCGTTGCTTAGTCTGAAATGTGGCTAACAAAAGAGACAAGGTGTACATGTTGTATATGTATATGTCATCCATTTTTACTTCCCTTGATTTTTGCACATATGACACATGTATACATGAGTAACTTTCATAGATCATAAAATATAAAGCCAAAATATTATCATAAGTAGAAGGCATGAAAATATTGCAACTCAGTTTGCACATATAAGTGAAGCTCTTATTCATATCAAAAGATTGACAACATTCATCATTAAACCATCCCAACATTGGTGAATAAATCTTACTTGCATCAAATTTACATGCGACAACATGCTTAAATAAGCAAACATGCAATAAGTCATTGGATACAGAATCATCACCAAGATTAGAGGTCATATCAAAATGATTAAACACTGGTTCTTTTGCATCAATAGTTAATTCAATGGGTGCAGTCAAAATTGTTGGTATTTCAGTTGTTTGATCACATGGCAAAGTCAAATTATCAACATAGTCCTCTAAAATAGGTGGTACGATCAAAGTAGTGGGTAGCTCATCAGATGGTGCATTCAAATTGACAAGGCATTCATCATTCTCATGTAGAGATGGAAGATCAGTACCTTTGTCATTACCTCTTATGATCAACTCAGATGATGTAGTGACTCTCGAGGGCGATGTGTCACATGGTGGAGGTGATGTAGTCCTCACAACAACGGATGTGGTTGTCATAGTATGCCTAGTAGTTGAAGGAACAATCATATCAACTCTTGGAATGTGCACCGTGCACTTGTTCTCCTTGTGGGCAACACGTCGTTTTATTTCCTGTTTAGCTTTGCAAGCAATACGAAACAAATGGTCCATAGGATAACACTCTTCATGAATTAATATCACTTGAATATCACGGTTTAATCCTCCCCAAAATCTATCCATAAAATCATCTTCACTTTCTTCTAAAGAGGAATGCAACAAGGTAGTTTGTAAATCATCATAATATTTTGTTACAGTGTTACTACCTTGTTTTAAATGTTGCAACTTCTTAATCATGTCGCGAGTATAATAAGCGGGAACGAAAGTATGTCGCATGGCAAGTTTCAAATCATCCCAAGTAGTAGGTATATAATCAGGGTGTAACCGACAATATTCACTCCACCAAACCAAAGCATAACCAGTGAAAGAACCAACCACAACCTTAAACTTTTTATGTTCATCAAAATTATGGGAAGCAAATATTTTTTTATGTTGAACTCCCATTCAATATATAAAGAAGGTCTAAAACGGCCATTAAATGGTGGTATAGATACATTAACCTAGTCATGTGCATTTGGATGTTTGTGCACCTCTTGTGACGGTTGTGGTATTTGCAAAGGTGGTGGCATGTCTCCCACGATCGACAAAGCCCATGAATTGACTCTGGATCCTGTCATGATTAGTAGAAACAAGAAACAGAATCCAAAAAAATGTTCCTATGAACTACTTGGAAGTGGTGGTAAAACGCTCACAGTATAGCAAATCTCAATATCTTACAAATTCTTACCATGCAGCAGGTGGTGATCGGCAACTAGCGGTGTCAAATATATCTAAAGATTGAGTAAAGCGATTGCCAGGGGAATGTACGTATACACGGTGTAGAAATATGTGGAGCTAGGTTGGCTATATATGGTAGAAAAAGATTAGCAATAATCAATTCAAAGATGCAATGTTGAATAAATGTTCAATGACGGTACTGTGCTGGTCCTAGGCTAGACCGGACTAGAGATGCAAGCCTAGAACACTAAAGAGGTCACGGCATAGCATAACTAGCATTAATAAAGGATATGAAGTAGCTCTAGAAAGCAAGATATAAGTGAAGATCACAATAGTAGTAAATATAATGATATGAAACAACAGCCAAGAAGGATATATCAACAACTTCCTCTCCAACTTTCCTCTGGAAAAGTTTGTGCCAATTTTTTTGATAACTTTTTTCAAGAATGGTACTGAATCGAGCTTTCAAACACAAAAGGAATCACTCAATTCCGAGTTGATATGAGGAGTCAAAAAATTCTAAAACTGGCCTGAAAAACTGGAATAAGCTGTGTTCGTGAACTTCGGAGGGTAAAAAGTCCTATTTAGAAGCCGATTTTGAGGTGCCAAATATTGAACTAGCTTCTGCAACTATTTAGATGTGGCTCGTCGCTACATTTCTTTTGAGTACTCGTGGAGCCAAAACGTACTTCGTATGAGGAAGTTATGCATGTTTTACTGAAGAGTGCACAAAACAAATTCCAATCTGAATTCAACTACGAGATTGAGTCTAGATAGATCCGAATTTTTTTTCTTCTCTCTTCTTTTCCTCACATTTTTTTCCTTTCTCTATTTTCTCTAACTTTTTTCTGTCATTTTTCTCTGTTTTTTTCTCTCCCTCTTTCCAAAACAAACTAGATAAGATGCAGATTGGATCAAGCCAAGATGTGAACGATCTCAACTATTATTATGACAATGAACGGTGGGTAGCACATGGTGGAAATTGATGGATGGGTGGTGAACAGCGGAAGTGATAACGATGCAGCGGCGACATGACTAATGTGAACAGAAGTCGAAACTCTAAACAAACTAAACACTAAGACCAGCAACTCGACACAACGATGCAACCGATAATTCAACTATGCAAGCAATGAAAAGAAAATTGCAAAGGCTCAGACTGGCTTGGACAAATGATGAATAATTCTAACTTTTTTGTGGCTCTTTCTTGGACAATAGGTAAGAAAATAAATCTAATCTGGGAAAAAAAGGAAATTCTCACCGAGCAACCTGAAAACTGATAGCACTTGATAGAGGCGAGGGTCCCAAGTGGAGGTTACGCAACACCTTTGGACTTGTTGTTTGACTCGGATTCTGCTGCAGCGTCAGATTGTTTCGTTGATATCTCAATGCTACGGACGAATTTGAAGGTGAATCCAATTGGGTTGGAAAGACCACGAAATCTACTTTCTAACAAAAAAAGAATCACCCAATTCGGAGTTCGTATGAAAAAGTTGTTGGTGTTTTGAGTCAGGTATGTCTGTGCAGTCCGAATCTGAATCCAAAATGTGAGAGACTTGGACTCTATCTTCTCTTGGCCCAAAAGTGGCGTGAGTGGACTTTTTGAACAGAACCTGAGAGAGGCGAAGGTGTCCCGATGTTTCGATGAGATAGATATTGTTTTCTGTGGGAGTCAACTTTGACGATCCGACTACGAACATGCGAAGACGTCACACCTTAGCAATCGCTAAACCAACTTCCGAGGGTTATTGACCACGCCGGAGCACGATCAACCTGACCACGAGGGTCTATTTCCTGCGAGCAAACAAAGAACAAGCAAGAAACTGAGATCACAATCTAGATATTGCGAATAAAAGAGGAAAGCTTTATTAATGAAGGTGGGGTTATATGACGTCTTCGTCTGGTGGTTGGACACAAACGAAGTACGCAAAGTTGTAGCTATGGTGAACTTTTAATCTAAACAAAACCCAAGGAAAAAGCTACTAGATGGATCTAGTTATATAGGAGCAAGGGGTGGCGGCCAAGGAGGTGGAAGGACGTCCCAAGGCATCCTAAAACTAACCCTAGGTCGTACAAGGCTCATGGGCCCAAGTGGAGGTGGTGCAACACATTTGGACTTGTTGTTTGACTTGGATTCTGCTGTAGCGTCAGATTGTTTCATCGATATCTCAATGATCCGGATAAATTTGAAGGTGATTCCAATTGGGTTGGAAAGAGCACGAAATTTACTTTCTAAAAAAAAGAATCACCGAATTCGGAGTCCGTATGAAAAAGTTGTTGACGTTTTGAGTCAGGTATGTCTGTGCAATCTGAATCTGAATTCAGAACGTGAGAGACTTGGACTCTATCTTCTCTTGGCCCAAAAGTGACGTGAGAGGACTTTTTGAAAAAACCTAAACTTCTCCTTTTCCCTTATCTTCATATGTGGATTGTACAAATGTCCCATACACCTGCAATTAGACAAAACACAAAAGTGTGTGAAGTATTTTTGTCCTGGATAACATAAATAGATTATTGAATAGTTTGCACTAGAAATCACCTGACAAATATGCATGTATGCAATATTTTTGGTCGTATACAAGGTATTCGTGTCCTCATCATCCTCCCCTTCTTGAAAACAAAGCCGTCCTCGGTGTTGCTTAATCTGAAATGTGGCTAACAAAAGAGACAAGGTGTACATGTTGTATATGTATATGTCATCCATTTTTACTTCCCTTGATTTTTGCACATATGACACATTTATACATGAGTAACTTTCATAGTTCATAAAATCTAAAGCCAAAAAATTATCACAAGAAGTAGAAGGCATGAAAATATTGCAACTCAGTTTGCACATATATGTGAAGCTCTTATTCATTTCAAAAGATTAACAATGTTCATCATTAAACCATCCCAACATTGGTGAATAAACCGCTGTTGCATCAAATTTTCATGCTACAACATGCTTAAATAAGCAAACATGCAATAAGTCATTGGACATAGAATCATCACCAAGATTAGAGGTCATATCAAAAAGATTAGACGTTGGTTCTTTTGCATCAACAGTTAATTCAATGGGTGCACTCAAAATTGTTGGTATTTCAGTTATTTGATCACATGACGCATTCATGACAGTAACAAGATTCTCTAAAATAGGTGGTGTGCTCAAATCAACAGGTAACTCAACACATGATGCATTCAAGTTAACTAGGCATGCATCATTCTCATGTGAAGTTATATCATCAATACCTTTATTGTTACCTTGTCGCAAAGAGGTAGCTGTTGTAGGTACGGACGTTAACAATGTACCATACTCTTGAGATGATGCCGCGCTCACAATCCGAGGTGGGGCTGCTCTAGTAGGTGCAACGGTGGAGGAACCAACTTGCGGTGGTGAGCATGAACTGGAATAGTAGTTGTTGTAGCCACTCAATGCATCCTCCTGTATCTGTCTCTGAAAGGTACAATCGAGAACATACATACTAGTAATCCAACAAGGAATATACTGAAACCTTGCACGGATATCATGGTTCAAACCACCAGAACATCTATTCATTGTATCATCCTCAGATTCTCTATGTCACAATGATGCATATAAAATTTGAACTCTTGGTAGTAAGCATGAACAGTGTTACTGCCTTGTTTTAATTGTTCCAATTTGCGAAGCAATTCACAACGATAGTAAGGAGGAAAAAATGGTTGTCTCATTACAGCTTTCAAAACTTTGCAAGTTGTGGGTTGGTTATCAATGTTTTTCTTACAATGTACACTCCACCAAACAGAAGCAAAACCAGTAAATGCTCTAGTGGTAGCTCGTACTCTCTCAAGTTCAAAAAAAATCATGGCGAGTAAAAACTTGTTCTACTTCAAGCTCCCAAGATAGATAAATAGCAGGATTAAATCTACCCTCAAATGACGGTAAGGAGATAACCTGACCATATGCATGTGTGTGTTGTCCCAACTCTCGTGATGGTGAAGATGTGTCCGTCGTCCAAGAACTTCTATCTCCGGAACCTATCATGATTAGTAGAACCAAGAAACAAAATTCGAGAATAATGTTCCTATGAACTACTAGGATGTGGTTGTAAAGTGCTCGCAATAAAGCAAATATCAATATCTTACAAGTTCTTACCATGCGGCAGGTGGTGACAGGCAACCAACGGTGTCAAATAACTCCGAAGATTGTGTAAAGAGATTGCCAGGGAATGTACGTATTCACGGTGTAGAAATATGGAGAGCTGGGTTGGCTATATTTGGTTGCAAAAGATTAGCAATAATCAATTCAGAGATGCAATGTTGAATAAATGCTCAACGACGGCACTGTGTTGGTCCTAGGCTAGACCAAACTAGAGACGCGAGCCTAGAATAGTAATGAGGTCATGCCATAGCACAACTAGCATCAATAAAGGATATGAAGTAGCTCTGGATAGCAAGATATAAGTGAAGATCACAATAGCAGTAAAGATAATGATGTGAAACAATAGCCAAGCAGGATATATCAACAACTTTCACTCCAACTTTCCTCTAGAAGAGTTTGTGCCAATTTTTTTGATAATTTTTTTCAAGAATGATACTGACTCAAGCTTTCAAACGCAAAAGGAATCACTCAAATCCAAGTTGATATGAGGAGTCAAAAAAATCGAAAACTGATGTGAAAAACTGGAATAAGCTGTGTTCGTGCACTTCAGAGAGAAAAAAGACCTATTTAGAAGCCGATTTTGAGGTGCCAAATATTGAACAAGCTTCTGCAACTATTTAGATGTGGCTCGTCGCTAGCTTCCATTTGAGTACTTGCCGAGCCAAAACGGACTTCGTATGAGGAAGTTATGTCTGTTTTACTGAACAGTGCACAAAACAGATTCCAATCCGAATTCAACCACGAGATTGAGCCTAGATAGATCCGAATTTTGTTTTTTTCTCTCTTTTTTCCTCACACTTTTTTTCTTACTCTCTTTTTTTCCCTGTATTTTTTGCTCTCCCTCTTTCCATGACAAACTAGATAAGATGTAGATTGGATCTAGCGAAGATGTGAACGACCTCAACTATGATTGTGACAATGAACGATGGGTAGCACAAGGCGGAAATTGATGGATGGGTGATGGACAGCGGAAGGGATAACGATGCAGCGGTGGTGTGACTAATGTGAACAGAACTCGAAACTCTAAGCGAACTAGACACTAAGACCAGCAACTCGACACGACGATGCAACCGATAATTCAACTATGCAAGCAATGAAAAGAAAAATGCACAGGCTCAGACTGGCTTGGACAAAGGATGAATAGATCTAACTTATTTTTGTGGCTTTTTCTTGGACAATAGGTAAGAAAATAAATCTAATCTAGGAAAAACTAGAAATTCTCACGAGCAACCTGAAAACTGATACAACTTGATAGAGGCAAAGGTGTCCCGATGTTTCGCTGAGATAGATATCGTTTTCTGTGGGAGTCGACTTTGACGATCCGACTACGAACGTGCGAAGACATCGCGCCTTAGCAATCGCTAAACCAACTTCTGAGGGTTATTGACCACGTCGGAGCACGATCAACCTGACCACGAGAGTCTATTTCCCGCGAGCAAACGAAGAACAAGCAAGAAACTGAGATTGCAATCTGGATATTGCGAATAAAAGAGGAAAACTTTATTAATGAAGGTGGGGTTCTATGACGTGTTGGTGTGGTGGTTGGACACAAACGAAGTATGCAAAGTTGCAGCTATGGCGAAATTTTAATCTAAACATAACCCAAGGAAAGAACGTGAGAGACTTGGACTCTATCTTCTCTTGGCCCAAAAGTGACGTGAGAGGACTTTTTGAACAAGACCTAAAGTTCTCCTTTTCCCTTATCTTCATATGTGGATTGTAAAAATGTCTCATACACCTGCAATTAGAAAAAACACAAAAGTGTGTGAAGTATTTTTGTTCTAGATAACACAAATAGATTATTGAATGGTTTGCACTAGAAATCACCTGACAAATATGCATGTATGTAATATTTTTGGTCGTATCCAAGGTAGTCATGTCCTCATCAGAAATGATATTTGGGGAGCGAGCTAGTGTGCTTGAGACACTGACTATGGACTGTAGCCGACGGATCATCTCGTGTAAGCCATAGGCGTACTATACACCGACGGTGCTCCCGGATATTTTGTGATGCATCTCACACGGTTAGTGATAATAAACTGTGTGGGCTCTACTTGATTTTTCATCTTGATTTGAATTACCTAATGGGGTCACAACGGCAATGGACAGTGTTTGAATTGCTAGACCTTTTATCTGAAGTGAACATGCAACTATATGTGTGTCATAAAAGAATTGGAATTATTCAGGGTTCGTTTGAACATTTTATACATTAAATTGGTTTTCTAGCCATTTCAGGTGCACAATTCAAAATTAAACTACATGCAATGGTCCGGTGCACCAACATGGGTTGTAAAATCATATATGTGTCCATGGTTAAAGAAATGGGGATGAAATTAGAACACCAAGGCACCATGGCTCTCTAGCAAACGTCAATGTACTTTCTTTTGTAATTCTAGTAAATTCAAAATTCGTTCGAAATTCATGAAACTTGGAATGCTATCATGGAGCGACATCAACATGTCATGGTAAATTTTTGTCCCATTTGGGGCAGGTTTGGGTATAAGTTCTCACAAACCAGACCTTCTCACTACAAGTGTGATGGTTTCGGTAGGGAATGTTTCACCTTTCTGGACGAAGCGATATCCGTTGCCTCTTCTCGATTTCAAATTTTTTTCCTAGTGTCAACATAGAATAACAGGAGTGTTGTGTCAATTTTTGCGATTTTTCAGGGTTCGCTTGGACATTTTTATACATTAACTGAGTTTTCTATGCATTCACGTGCATAATTCAAATTTGAACTACAGGCACATGCTCTAATGCATATAAATTAGTTGAACATTCAAATATGTGTCCTTGGTTGCATGCTTAGGTCCCATGCAAGAAATGAGAATGAATGTCAAACACCCTGCCACCGTCACTCGGCCGCAAACATTGAGATACCTGGTTTTTAAATTCTAGTAAATCCAAAGCTAGTCTAAAATTCATGAAAGTTGGCATGCTATCATGGAGCAGCATCAACATGCCGTGGTAAATTTTTTGTCCCATTTGGGTAGGTTTGGGGATATGCTTCTCACAAACCAGAGCTTCTCACAACAAGCCTGATGGTTTCTGTAGGGAACATTTCACCTTTCTAGACGAAACGATATCCATTGCCTCTTCTCGATTTCAATTTTTTTCCTAGTGTCAACAGATAACAACAGGAGTGTTGTGTCAATTTTTAAGATTTTTGGGGGTTCGTTTGGACATTTTTATGCATTAAATGATTTTTCAATGCATTTATATGTATAATTCAAATTTGAACTATATGCACATGCTCTAATGGATATAAATTGGTTGAAAATTCAAATCTGTGTCCGTGGTTACATGCTTAGGTCCCATGCAAGAAATGGGAATGAATTTCAAACAACAGGGCAAGGTCGCTGACGCACGTGCGGGCATCCACCTCTGCATCCCGCCTTCAGGCGGTGGTGGTGGAGTGGGTGATGACCCCGGCGGTCGATGGTGGGGTTGTGGCCACGGCGGCCGACGATGGGGTGGCGGCCACGGCTGCCGATGATAGCATGGCGGCCATGACCACCACCTCCCGTATTCAGGACGCAGTGGCGCAGCGGGTGATAGCCACGATGGCGGGCAGTGGGATGGCGGCCACGACGGCCACCTCTCGCCTTCAGGTTGCGGTGGCGGAGTGGGCGATGGCCCTGGCTTTCGACGGTGGTTTTGCGGCAACAGCTATGGCGGAGCATGTGGTGGGTGTTCCACGCACACCCAACAGGGACGCCACACACACTACACTATGTCGGGGACTACGCCACCGCCGCGGTGTAGCCTCCCAGCTGGAGCTGTACTCTGATGACGGCGTAGTGGCTGAGCGACGAGACGGACCGGTGCCATTGGAGATTGTGGGAGAAGTAGACGAGATAAGATACAGGGGAGGTGATGAGGACATCAATACCATTGTTACACCCACAGCCCCTGCTGTTATTCATACTGGACCAATTACTAGAGCTCGCGCATGCCAATTGAATTATCAGGTACTTTCGTTTCTTGGTAACGATTCTAATGTTCATGAGAATATGATGCTGCCTAAATTGGATACATTTGTTTTGCTTACAAATGAAGGACCCATCTTGGACAAGAAAGATGAACCTTGGAGCAAGTTCAAGCATGGAGATGATGGCATGCGCAAGGGGAACAAGAACGGAGTTACAACTGATGATTCCAGGACTTTGAAGCCACCATAACGAGTGCATGAAGCCTTGGACGAAATATACAAGATGCCACTTCATAAATTTCGTCCAGAGGCTATTCTAGGTGCGGCATCACCTTATTATTGGGCCAGGACCATGTATTTTCGAAATACTTAAGTATAGGTTGTTTTTAGAGTCCGTATGTGCGGGGAAACAAGAGTTAGGGTTGCTTTCGGACCCCTCCACCAAGGACCACGAAATTCCCCCTCTCTCCTCCATATATACAACCCTTAGGGCATTGTTTAGACTTTGGGTTTGTTTAGATTAAAGTTCGCCATAGCTGCAAGTTCGCTTACTTCGTTTGTGTTCAATGACCAGACAAATGCATCACAGAACCCCACCTTGATCAATAAAGCTTTCCTCTTATATTCGCAATATCCAGATTGCAATCTCAGTTTCTTGCTTGTTCTTCATTTGCCTGCAGGAAACGGACCTTCGCGGTCAGGTTGATCGTGCTCCGGCGTGGTCAATAACCTCTCGGAGTTGGTTTAGCTATTGCCAAGACGCGACGTCCTCGCACGTTCATAGTCGGATCGTCAAAGTCGACTTCCTCCAAAACGATAGCCACCGTCTCATCGAAAGACGGGACACCTTTGCCTCTATCAAGTGCTATCAGATTTCCAGGTTGCTCGGTGAGATTTTACAGTTTTTCGTAGTTTATATCGAGTCTGTTCTTCATACCTTTAGTCCACGAAAAAGCCAAAAAGTTAGGGTTAGTTCATCATATCCGAACTAGTCTGAGCCTTTGCATAGTCTTTTCAGTATTTTGCTTTGTTGAATTTGCGGTTGCATCGTCGTGTCTAGTTGCTGGTCTTAGAGTCTAGTCTTTTAGAGTTTCAAGTTCTGGTCATAAGTTGTCACGCCGCCGCCGCACCATCGTCATCGTTCCTACCATATACCACCACCACCAACATATTCCTTACCGCTGGCATATACATCTGCCTGTCCACCACCAACCCGAGTCCACATATACATCTACCTGTCCACCACCAATCCGAGTCCACATATACATCTGTCTGTCCACCGCTAATCCGAGTTCACATATACATCTGCCTGTCCACCACCAATCCGAGTTCTTTTCATATTACGTTTGTTTTCCAGATCCATCTAGTTTTCGTTTTGGGTTTCCTTGCCTGAGTAGGTCTCAGAAAAAAGGTCTGGAGACCACCGGGCATTTTTTAGGCCAAAATTTCGGCAACCAAAAATATTTTTCCCTATCCTATTTTTAGGTCCCATGGAGTGTTTTGAGATAGTCGCCATCATAGTGATTTTTTGTCGCACTTTTTCGTCGTCGCTGCCCTCATTTCCGAAAAAAGTCAAAAAAAATTCGTGCCCATCATGTCAGTTTGATGCGGGAAGACTTTTTAGACACTCGCCATTATAGTGAATTTTCCCAAAAAAAAGAGGAGAGCAAAAAAAAGAGGAGCGCCAAAAAAATAGAGCGAAAAAAAATTCCAGAGTGTGCTTTTCCCTTGTTTACGTGCAGCACCGTGATTTTGTTAGTGTTCTAGGCTCGTGTCTCTAGTACGGTCTACCCTAGTACCAGCACAGTACCATCGTTGAGTGTTTATTCAACTTTGCATATCTGAATTGATTATTGCTGACCCCTTTTGCTACCATATTATAAGCCTTCCCAGCTCCACATACATCTACGTCAAGCGTTTGACTCTCCCTCGTAATCGCTCTATCCAAGATTTGAGAGTTTTGACTACAACGGTTGCTGGTCACCACCTGCTGCTTGGTAAGAACAGTTAAGAATTTGAGATTCTCTTGACGGATTTGTGACTGTCGACCACTTACTAGTAGTCTATAGGATCACATTCTTGTGTGTTTATATTGCTGCTAACAATGGCAGGATCACAAGCCGATGAGACTGACTGGGAGAACATGACAAACAAAGAGTTACATGATAAGTTTCAGCAAATGATGAGTGGACAGGTGCAAGATGTGCTAAATAGATTGAAGAGGCCATGGAGAATATAGATGGCATTGAGAAGGTGTTTCAAACAAAGCTCGATAACAAGTTTGATGAATTGCTCGCGCGTCTTCCACCACCCGCTGCACCTGTCGCACCTCTACAACAACAACAACGTTGCCTTCCAAATCAAGTGGGACGAGCACAACGCATTCCCATTGACCCTGGGCAAAATTTTGTTGCCGCTGTTGATGCTTCTGTAGCTCCTGCTGCTACTGCAGAGGTGGAGGACCATTACGAGGATGAGGTTGATCAAAATCAGAACTACGTGCAACCACCAGCACCACCACCACCAGGTTGTCCTCAGGTATATCATTGCAATGGTAGGGCTGCACCACCATATGAGGTACGAGATCATGACCATCTTCCTAAACTGAAACTGAATATTCCACCATTTGAGGGTGGTATGTTCCTGATATATATCTTACTTGGGAGTTAGAAACTAAACAACGTTTTTCATGTTTACAATATCCTGAGGAGCGACGTGTTCCTGCTGCTGTTTGTGCTTTCACTAGTTTTGCATGTGTTTGGTGGTCTGAACATTGTAGATTATATCCCATTCCAGCTACTTGGGCTGCTTTGAAAGCTGCTATGCGTACTCGTTGGGTTCCACCTTATTATCAACGTGAATTACTTCAAAAATTGCAGTGTTTAAGACAAGGAAAAAATTATGTAGAAGAATATTATCAGGAATTACAAACTGGCATGATTAGATGTGGTATTGGTGAGGAAAATGAAGCTATGCTTGCATGTTTTATGGGTGGATTAAATAGAGAGATTCAGACCATTATATAGTATAAGGAGTATACTAATATCACTCGTTTATTTCATCTTGCTTGTAAAGCTGAACATGAAGTGCAGGATCGACAGGCATTGGCACGAACTAACTTTCTACAGGTCGATCTTCATCATGGACACCACGTGCATCCTCTACTTCGACTGGACCAGCCCCTCCATCAGGTGCCACCTCCAGCCATGATACAAGAAAGCAGGACAACCACCACTATCTTCCAAGAGCACACCTGCTGGGCCTGCGCAGAGCTCTTCTTCTTCCATGGCATCAGCAGGGCACACAAGTGATATTATTTGTCGTCGTTGTAAGGGAAGAGGACATTTTGTGAGAGAATGCAAATCTCAGCGTGTGATGATTGTTACTGAGGATGGTGGGTATGAGTCCGCTAGTGACTATGATGAGGAGACTTTGGCTCTTATTACACATGAAGAACACGGTGGAGATGATTCTGATCATGAGATGCGATACATGGCTGCAGAAGATGCTGACAGGTATGAATGTTTAGTTGCTCAACGTGTTTTGAGTGTGCAGGTTACACAAGCTGAGCAAAATCAGAGGCACAATTTGTTCCATACAAAGGGAGTTGTGAAGGAACATTCTGTTCGCGTCATCATAGATGGAGGGAGCTTCAACAACTTGGCTAGCATGGATATGGTGGAGAAGCTATCTCTCACCACAAGACCACATCCACATCCTTACTACATCCAATGGTTCAACAACAGCGGCAAGGTTAAGGTAACACGTAACGTTCATGTGCATTTTAGTATCTCTACATATGCTGATTATGTTGATTGTGATGTGGTACCTATGTAAGCATGTTCCTTATTACTTGGTAGAGCATGGCAATTTGATAAAAATTCTGTACGCCATGGTAGAAAAAATCAGTATACTATTGTTCATAAGGATAAAAATATTACTTTGCTTCCTATGACTCCTGATTCCATTTTGAAAGATCATATTAATAGAGCTAATAAAGCAAAACAGGAGAAAAATAAGAGTGAAAATCAGATTGTGGCAAAAGAATTTGAGCAACAAATGAAGCCTAATAATAAACAATCTAGTGTCGCTTCTGAAATTAAATTGAAAAGTTCATGTTTACTTGCCACCAAATCTGATATTGATAATCTAGATTTTAGCAAATCTGTTGGATATGCTTTTGTGCGCAAAGAGGCATTATTTTCATTCGAGGACGTGCCTTCCTCTTTGCCTCCCGCTGCCACTAATATTTTGCAGGAATTCGCTGATGTCTTTCCACAAGACGTGCCACCGGGATTACCACCTATTTGAGGGATTGAGCATCAAATTGACTTAATTCTCGGTGCATCATTACCCAACCGTGCACCATACCGTACCAATCCAGAGGAGACGAAGGAGATTATGCGTCAAGTACAAGAGTTGCTCGACAAAGGTTATATACGCGAATCCCTTAGTCCTTGTGTTGTTCCTATCATTTTAGTGTCCAAAAAGGATGGTACGTCGCGTATGTGCGTTGATTGTAGAGGCATTAATAATATTACTATTCGTTATCGTCATCCTATTCCTAGGCTAGATGATATACTTGATGAATTGAGTAGCTCTACAATATTCTCCAAAGTTGATTGGCGTAGTGGATACCATCAAATTCGTATGAAATTGGGAGATGAATGGAAAACAACATTTGAAACTAAGTTTAGATTATATGAGTGGTTAGTCATGCCTTTTGGGTTAACTAATGCACCTAGTACTTTCATGAGATTAATGAATGAAGTTTTACGTGCTTTCATTGGACGATTTGTGGTAGTTCACTTTGATGACATATTGATTTATAGAAAATCTTTGGAGGAACATTTGGAAAATTTACGTGCTATTTTTATTGCTCTATGTGATGCACGTTTGTTTGGTAACCTTGGGAAGGGCACCTTTTGCGCCGACCGAGTATCTTTTCTTGGCTATGTTGTTACTCCACAGGGAATTGAAGTGATAAAGCCAAGATTGAAGCTATTGAGAGTTGGCCGCAGCCCAAAACGGTCACACAAGTGAGTAGTTTCCTTGGCCTCACTGGATTCTATAGGCGTTTTGTGAGAGATTTCAGCACCATTGCTGCACCTCTCAATGAGCTTACAAAGAAGGATGTGCCTTTTGTTTGGGGTACCGCACAGGAAGAAGCCTTCACGGTATTGAAAGATAAGTTGACACATACTCCTTTACTCCAACTTCCTTATTCTAATAAGACTTTTGAGCTTGAATGTGATGCTAGTGGAATTGGATTAGGAGGTGTGTTATTACAAGATGGCAAACCTGTTGCATACTTTTCTAAAAAATTGAGTGGGCCTAGTCTGAACTATTCTACTTATGATAAAGAATTATATGCTCTTGTTCGGACCTTAGAAACATGGCAACATTATTTTGTTGGGGAACGTAGTAATTTCAAAATTTTCCTATGCACACGCAAGATCATGGTGATGCATAGCAATGAGAGGGGAGAGTGTTGTCCACATACCCTCGTAAACCGAAAGCGGAAGCGTTATAACAACGCGGTTCATGTAGTCGTACGTCTTCACGGCCCGACCGATCAAGCACCGAAACTACGGCATCTCTGAGTTTTAGCATACGTTCAGCTCGATGACGATGATGATCCCCGGACTCCGATCCAGTAGAATGTCAGGGAAGAGTTCCGTCAGCACGACGGCGTGGTGACGATCTTGATGTTCTACCGTCGCAGGGCTTCGCCTAAGCACCGCTACAATATTATCGAGGATTATGGTGGAGGGGGTCACCGCACACGGCTAAGAGATCAATGATCAATTGTTGTCTCTATGGGGTGCCCCTGCCCCTGTATATAAAGGAGCAAGGGAGGGAGGCAGCCGGCCTAGGAGGAGGGCGCGCCAAGGGGGGGAGTCCTACTCCCACCGGGAGTAGGACTCCTCCTTCCCTTGTTGGAGTAGGAGAGAAGGAAAGAGGGGGAGAGGAATAAGGAAAAGTGGGCTGCACCCCTTGTCCAATTCGGACCAGAGGGGGGGCGCACGCCTCCTTCCTTTTGGCCTCTCTCCTCTATTCCCGTATGGCCCAATAAGGCCCATATACTCCCCGGCGAATTCCCGTAACTCTCCGGTACTCCGAAAAATACCCGAATCACTCGGAACCTTTCCGATGTCCGAATATAGTCGTCCAATATATCGATCTTCTCGACCATTTCGAGACTCCTCGTCATGTCCCCGATCTCATCCGGGACTCCGAACTCCTTCGGTACATCAAAACTCATAAACTCATAATATAACTGTCATCGAAACCTTAAGCGTGCGGACCCTATGGGTTCGAGAACAATGTAGACATGACCGAGACACGTCTCCGGTCAATAACCAATAGCGGAACCTGGATGCTCATATTGGCTCCCACATATTCTACGAAGATCTTTATCGGTCAGATCGCATAACAACATACGTTGTTCCCTTTGTCATCGGTATGTTACTTGCCCGAGATTCGATCGTCGGAATCTCAATACCTAGTTCAATATCTTTACCGGCAAGTCTCTTTACTCGTTCCGTAATACATCATCTTGCAACTAACTCATTAGTTGCAATGCTTGCAAGGCTTAAGTGATGTGCATTATCGAGAGGGCCCAGAGATACCTCTCTAACAATCGGAGTGACAAATCCTAATCTCGAAATACGCCAACCCAACAAGTACCTTCGGAGACACCTATAGAGCACCTTTAGAATCACCCAGTTACGTTGTGACGTTTGGTAGCACACAAAGTGTTCCTTCGGTAAACGGGAGTTGCGTAATCACATAGTCATAGGAACATGTATAAGTCATGAAGAAAGCAATAGCAACAAACTAAACGATCAAGTGTTCTGCTAACGGAATGGGTCAAGTCAATCACATCATTCTCCTATTGATGTGATCCCGTTAATCAAATGACAACTCATGTCTATGGTTAGGAAACATAACCATAATTGATCAACGAGCTAGTCAAGTAGAGGCATACTAGTGACACTCTGTTTGTCTATGTATTCACACATGTATTATGTTTCCGGTTAATACAATTCTATCATGAATAATGAACATTTATCATGATATAAGGAAATAAATAATAACTTTATTATTGCCTCTAGGGCATATTTCCTTCATATTTATGGCCCAAGGAATTTGTTATACATTCTGATCATGAATCTTTGAAAGACATTAAAAGTCAAGAAAAACTGAACCGTAGACATGCTAAATGGGTTGAATTCATTGAGACTTTCCCTTATGTCATTAAACACAAGAAGGGTAAAGAAAATGTTATTGCTGATGCATTGTCTCATCGTTATACTATGCTTTCACAACTTGACTTTAAAATATTTGGTTTGGAGACCATCAAAGATCAATATTTGCATGATGCTATATTTAAAGATGTATTGCAGAATTGTAAGGAAGGGAGAACTTGGAACAAGTTCGTTTTTAACGATGGATTTGTGTTTTGTGCTAACAAGCTATGCATCCCAGCTAGCTCCATTCTTCTTTTGTTGTTGCAAGAGGCGCATGGAGGAGGATTAATGGGACACTTTGGCGTGAAGAAGACGGAGGACATACTTGCCACACATTTCTTTTGGCCAAAGATGAGACGGGATGTTGAGCGTTTTGTTGCTCGCTGCACTACATGTCAAAAAGCTAAGTCACGACTCAATCCTTATGGTTTATATATGCCTTTGCATGTACCTAGTGTTCCTTGGGAGGATATATCTATGGACTTTGTTTTAGGTTTACCTCAAACAAAGAAGGGGAGGGATAGCATATTTGTTGTCATGGATAGGTTCTCGAAAATGGCACACTTTATACCATGTCATAAAAGCGATGATGCTGTTAATGTTGCTGATTTGTTCTTTCGTGAAATTATTCACTTGCATGGTGTGCCGAGTACTATTGTTTCAGATCGTGATACTAAATTTCTTAGCCACTTTTGGAGATGTTTATGGGCTAAGTTGGGGACTAAACTGCTTTTTAGTACTACTTGTCACCCCCAAACCGATGGACAAACTGAAGTAGTCAATAGGACATTGTCTACTATGCTTAGGGATTTTTTGAAGAATAATAAGAAAATGTGGGAAGAATGCTTGCCTCATATTGAATTTGCTTATAATCTTTCATTGCATTCTACTACTAAGATGTGCCCTTTTGAAATTGTGTATGGTTTCCTACCTCATGCACCTATTAATTTGTTGCCTCTTCCATCTTCGGAGAAGGTTAATTTTGATGCTAAAGAACATGCTGAATTGATTTTAGAAATGCATGAGTTAACTAGTTTCCTACCTCATGCACCTATTAATTTGTTGCCTCTTCCATCTTCGGAGAAGGTTAATTTTGATGCTAAAGAACATGCTGAATTGATTTTATAAATGCATGAGTTAACTAAGGAAAACATTGAGCGTATGAATGCTAAATATAAACTTGCTGGAGATAAGGGTAGAAAACATGTTGTGTTTGCACCTGGAGATCTTGATTGTTTACATTTGAGTAAGGATAGATTTCTTAGTTTGCGCAAATCAAAGCTAATGCCACGTGTTGATGGTCCATTTAAGGTGTTATAGAAAATAAATGATAATGCATATAAACTTGAGCTGCCTGCAGATTTTGGGGTTAGTCCCACTTTTAACATTGCACATTTGAAGCCTTATTTGGGTGAGGA
Source organism: Triticum urartu (assembly GCF_056163025.1). NCBI lineage: Eukaryota > Viridiplantae > Streptophyta > Magnoliopsida > Poales > Poaceae > Triticum > Triticum urartu. The sequence goes on from NC_141875.1 coordinate 305,235,695, forward strand.
AGATGAGCTTTCGTCGATGACGACTTCATTGCAAGAAGGGGAAGATGAAGAGGGCATCAACACCATTGTTACACCCACAGCCCCTGCTGTTATACATACTGGAGCAATTACTAGAGCTCGTGCACGCCAATTGAATTATCAAGTAATTTCATTTCTTGGTAACGATTCTAATGTTCATGAGAATATGATGCTGCCTAAATTGGATACATTTGTTTTGCTTACAAATGAAGGGCCTAGTTTGGACAAGAAAGATGAACCTTGGAGAAAGTTCAAGCATGGAGATGATGGCATGCGCAAGGGGAACAAGAACAAAGTTACAAGTGATGATTCCAGGACTTTGAAGCCACCATAATGAGTGCATGAAGCCTTGGACGAAATATACAAGATGCCTCTTCATAAATTTCGTCCAGAGGCTATTCTAGGTGCTGCGTCACCTTATTATTGGGCCAGGCCCATGTATTTTCGAAATACTTAAGTATAGGTTGTTTTTAGAGTCCGTATGTGTGGGGAAACAAGAGTTAGGGTTGGTTTCGGACCCCTCCACGAAGGGCCACGATATTCCCCCTCTCTCCTCCATATATACAGCCCTTAGGGCATCGTTTAGACTTTGGGTTTTGTTTGGATTAAAGTTCACCATAGCTGCAACTTTGCATACTTAGTTTGTGTTCAACGACCAGACAAAGGCGTCACAGAACCCCACCTTGATCAATGAACCTTTCCTCTTATATTCGCAATATCCGGATTGCAATCTCAGTTTCTTGCTTGTTCTTCATTTGCCTGCAGGAAACAGACCTTCGTGGTCAGGTTGATCGTGCTCCGGCATGGTCAATAACCTCTCGGAGTTTATTTAGCAATTGCTAAGGCGCAACGTCCTCAGACGTTCGTAGTCGGATCGTCAAAGTTGACTTCCTCCAAAACGATTGCCACCATCTCATCGAAAGACAGGACAACTTTACCTCTATCAGGAGGAAGGGGAAAATGCGACGCAGGACTCGCCGGCCGTGAGGGTTTATATAGCAGGCTGGTAAGCATTGGGATTTTGGGGGATTTCACCGAGTCGGGTTGGAAGCTTGTGCGAGAACCTGCGAGGTTGCGCGGGAACGGGCTCACCGATGATTCATTGGCGCGATAATTTGGCCAAAAGAACGCCCCCGCGCGCTGTGCAAGCTTGCCCTGTAAGCCGTCTGTGGTAACGGCATGACAAGATGTGCGAGAGGAGGACGAAAGGCCACATACACATATGGTTAATAAAAAACCATTTGCGATTTAATTACCTACTATACCCCCGTCCTGGTTTATAAGTATGATTTAACTAATAAAATACGAATGCATCTTGCCAAAGATTATATAGTTGGATTCATATTTGAACATAGTTTCCAATTATATAATTTTTATAACATGCATTAACATTTTGTTGGTCAAATTTGAGGGCAAAGTATGGCACCGAATATAAAGGAGACTATAGACTAGACCGAGGTAGTAGCACATGGCCACTCTCTACGCACCGACACAACTATCGGCCGGCTTGTAGGCGACCATTTCCGGCGTGTTCAACTGCTCTATGTGTGTGGTTGCTTGCGGTTCAGGCAGCCGCGACGCACTCTGATGAGGACATCAATACCATTGTTACACCCACAGCCCCTGCTGCTATACACACTGGACCAATTACTAGAGCTCGCGCATGCCAATTGAATTATCAGGTACTTTCGTTCCTTGGTAACGATTCTAATGTTCATGAGAATATGATGCTGCCTAAATTGGATACATTTGTTTTGCTTACCAATGAAGGGCCTAGCTTGGACAAGAAAGATGAACCTTCGAGCAAGTTCAAGCATGGAGATGATGGCATGCGCAAGGGGATCAAGAACGGAGTTACAAGTGATGATTTGAGGACTTTGAAGCCACCATAAGGAGTGCATCAAGCCTTGTACAAAATATACAAGATGCCACTTCATAAATTTCATCCAGAGGCTATTTTAGGTGTTGCATCACCTTATTATTGGGCCAGGTGCATGTATTTTCAAAATACTTAAGTATAGGCTGTTTTTAGAGTCCGTATGTGTGGGGAAACAAGAGTTAGGGTTGGTTTCGGACCCCTCCTCCAAGGGCCACGAAATCCACCCCTCTTCCTCCATATATACAGCCCTTAGGGCGTCATTTAGACTTTGGGTTTTGTTTAGATTAAAAGTTCACCATAGCTGCAACTTCGCATACTTCGTTTGTGTTCAGCGACCAGACCAAGACGTCACAGAACCCCACCTTGATCAATAAAGCTTTCATCTTATATTCGCAATATCCAGATTGCAATCTCAGTTTCTTGCTTGTTCATCATTTTCTCGCAGGAAACAGGCCCTCGTGGTCAGGTTGATCGTGCTCCGGCATGGTCAATAACCCCTTGGAGTTCGTTTAGCAATTGCTAAGGCGCGACGTCCTCGCACGTTCGTAGTCGGATCGTCAAAGTCCACTTCCTCTAAAACGATAGCCACCATCACATCAAAAGACGGTACACCTTTGCCTCTATCAAGTGGTATTAGATTTCCAGGTTGCTTGGTGAGATTTTACAGTTTTTCGTAGTTTAGGTTGAGTCTGTTCTTCATACCTATAGTCCACGAAAAAGCCAAAAATAATTAGGGTTAGGTCATCATATCCGAACCAATCTGAGCCTTTGCATAGTCTTTTTAGAGTTTTGCTTTGTTGAATTTGCGGTTGCATCATCGTGTCGAGTTGCTGGTCTTAGCTTCTAGTCCCTTAGAGTTTCGAGTTCTGTTCATAGGTTGTCACGCCGCCGCCGCACCATCGTCATCATCATTACCATATACCACCACCCCACCATATACATCGCCGCTGCCATATACAACCACCAATCCGAGTCCACATATACCATCGCCATACACCACCACCAATCCGAGTCCAGATATAACATCTCCATATACAACCACCAATCCGAGTTCCACCAGATTCATCTCCGCCACCAGTCCTAGTCCGAGTCCAGTATTTGTTGCTTTGTTTTCGAGTTCCAGATCATGCGATACATCGAGTCGTGACCAAGTCTGGAAAATTCTGGCTAGGCAGTTTTTAGGCCATTTGTAGACTTTTTCGAAAAAAAATTGTTGCGGAGCAAAAAGGAGAGGAAAAAAAGTGCAAAAAAGGAAAAAAATCAGAGAGTGCTCCTCCCTTGTTTACGTGCCGTGCCGTGATTTTGTTCGTGTTCTAGGCTCCCGTCTCTAGTACGGTCTAGCCTAGGACCAGCACAGTATCGTCGTTGAGCGTTTATTCAACTTTGGATCTCTGAATTGATTATTGCTGACATTTTTGCTACCATATCATAAGCCTTCCCAGCTCCACATACATCTACATCGTGTGTTTGACACCACCTGGCAATCGCTCTATCCAATCTTTGAGTGTTTTGACTACGACGGTTGCTGATCACCACCTGCTGTTGGGTAAGAACTGGTAAGAATTTGAGATTCGCTTGCCGGATTTGTGATACACCACCACCACCACTTCCTAGTAGTCTGTAGGATCATATTCTTGTGTGTTTCTATTGCTACTAACCATGGCAGGATCACAAGCCGATGAGACAAATTGGGTGAACATGACGAACAAAGAGCTACATGATAAATTTCAGCAAATGATGAGTGGACATGTCCAAGATGTGCTAAACAGATTTGAAGAGGCCATGGAGAAGATAGATGGCATGGAGAAGACGTTCGAAACAAAGCTCGATAACAAGTTTAATGAATTGCTCGCGCGTGTTCCACCACCACCACCGGCTATACCTAACGCACCTCTACAACAACAACAACAAGAACAACAACATCGCCTTCCAAATCAAGTGGAACGGGCACTGCACATTCCCCTTGAGCCTGGTCAAAATTCTGGTGCCGATGTTGATGCTTCTGTAGCTCCTGCTGCTACTGCAGAGGTGGAGGACCATTACGAGGATGAGGTTGATCAAAATCAGAACTACGTGCAACCACCAGCACCACCGCCACCAGGTCGTCCTCATGCATATCATCGCAATGGTAGGGCTGCACAACCACCTCAGGTACGTGATCATGACCATCTCCCTAAACTGAAATTGAACATTCCACCATTTGAGGGTAGATATGTTCCTGATATATATCTTGCTTGGGAGTTAGAAACTGAACAACGATTTACATGTTTACAATATCCTGAGGAGAGACGTGTTCCTGCTGCTGTTTGTGCTTTCACTAGCTTTGCATGTGTTTGGTGGTATGAACATTGTAGATTATATCCTATTCCAGCTACTTGGGCTGCTTTGAAAAGTGCTATGCGTACTCGTTGGGTTCCACCGTATTATCAACGTGAATTACTTCAAAAATTGCAGCGTTTTAGACAAGGATAAAATTATGTAGAAGAATATTATAAGGAATTACAAACTGGCATGATTAGATGTGGTATTGTTGAGGAGAATGAAGCTATGCTTGCACGTTTTATGGGTGGATTAAATAGAGTGATTTAGTCCATTCTAGAGTATAAGGAGTATACTAATATCACTCGTTTATTCCATCTTGCTTGTAAAGCTGAACGTGAAGTGCAGGATCGACAAGCATTGGCGCGAACTAACTTTTCTGCAGGTCGATCTTCACCATGGACACCATGTGCATCCTCTATTTCCACTGCACCAGCACCTCCATCAGGTGCCTCCTCCATCCGTGATACAAGAAAGCAAGCACAACCACCACTATCTGCCAAGAGCACACCTGCTGGGCCTGCACAGAGTTCTTCTTCTTCCCTGGCATCAACAGGGCACACAAGTGATATTATTTGTCGTCATTGTAAGGGAAGAGGGCATTTTGCGAGAGAATGCAAATCTCAGCGTGTGATGATTGTTACTAAGGATGGAGGGTATGAGTCCACTAGTGACTATGATGAGGAGACTTTGGCTCTTATTACACATGAAGAACACGGTGGAGAGGATTCTCATCATTAGACGCAATACATGGCTGCTGAAGATGCTGATAGGTATGAATGTTTAGTTGCTCAACGTGTTTTGAGTGTGCAGGTTACACAAGCTGAGCAAAATCAGAGGCATAATTTGTTCCATAAATCGGGAGTTGTGAAGGAACGTTCTGTTCGTGTCATCATAAATGGAGGGAGCTGCAATAACTTGGCTAGCATGAAGATGGTGGAGAAGCTATCTCTCACCACAAGACCACACCCACATCCTTACTACATCCAATGGTTCAACAACAGCGGCAAGGTTAAGGTAACATGTACTGTTCGTGTGCATTTTAGTATCTCTACATATGCTTACTATGTTGATTGTGATGTGGTACCTATGCAAGCATGTTCCTTATTACTTGGTAGACCATGGCAATTTGATAAAAATTCTGTACACCATGGTAGAAACAATCAGTATACTCTTGTTCATAAGGATAAAACTATTATTTTGCTTCCTATGACTCCTGATTCCATTTTGAAAGATGATATTAATAGAGATAATAAAGCAAAACAGGAGAAAAATAAGAGTGAAAATCAGATTGTGGCACAAGAATTGGAGCAACAAATGAAGCCTAATAATAAACCATCTAGTGTTGTTTCTGAAATTAAATTGAAAAGTGCATGTTTACTTGCCACCAAAGCTGATATTGATGATCTAGATTTTAGCAAATCTGTTTGCTATGCTTTTGTGTGCAAAGAGGCATTATTTTCATTCGAGGATTGTAGAGGCATTAATAATATTACTATTCATTATCGTCATCCTATTCCTAGGCTAGATGATATGCCTGATGAATTGAGTGGCTCTACAATATTCTCCAAAGTTGATTTGCATAGTGGATACCATCAAATTCGTATGAAATTGGGAGATGAATGGAAAACATCATTTAAAACTAAGTTTGGATTATTTGAGTGGTTAGTCATGCCTTTTGGGTTAACTAATGCACCTAGTACTTTCATGAGATTAATGAACGAAGTTTTACATGCTTTCGTTGGACGATTTGTGGTAGTTTACTTGGATGACATTTGATTTATAGCAAATCTTTGGAGGAACATTTGGAACATTTACGTGCTGTTTTTATTGCTCTACGTGATGCACGTTTGATTGGTAACCTTGGAAAGAGCACCTTTTGCACCGACCGAGTATCTTTTCTTGGCTATGTTGTTATTCCACAGGGAATTGAAGTTGATAAAGCCAAGATTAAAGCTATTGAGAGTTGGCCGCAGCCCAAAACGGTCACACAAGTGAGGAGTTTCCTTGGCCTCGCTGGGTTCTATAGGCGTTTTGTGAAAGATTTCAGCACCATTGCTGCACCTCTCAACGAGCTTACAAAGAAGGATCTGCCTTTTGTTTGGGTTACCGCACAGGAAGAAGCCTTCACGGTATTGAAACATAAGTTGACACATGCTCCTTTACTCCAACTTCCTGATTTTAATAAGACTTTTGAGCTTGAATGTGATGCTAGTGGAATTGGATTAGGAGGTGTGTTATTACAAGATGGCAAACATGTTGCTTACTTTTCTGAAAAATTGAGTGGGCCTAGTCTGAACTATTCTACTTATGATAAAGAATTATATGCTCTTGTTCGGACTTTAGAAACATGGCAACATTATTTATGGCCCAAGGAATTTGTTATACATTATGATCATGAATCTTTGAAAGACATTAAAAGTCAAGCAAAACTGAACCGTAGACATGCTAAATGGGTTGAATTCATTGAGACTTTCCCTTATTTCATTAAACACAAGTAGAGTAAAGAAAATGTTATTGCTGATGCATTGCCTCGTCGTTATACTATGCTTTCACAACTTGACTTTAAAATATTTGGTTTGGAGACCATCAAAGATCAATATGTGCATGATGCTGAATTTAAAGATGTATTGCAGAATTGTAAGGAAGGGAGAACTTGGAACAAGTTCGTTCTTAACGATGTATTTGTGTTTCATGCTAACAAGCTATGCATTCCAGCTAGTTCCGTCCGTCTTTTGTTGTTGCAGGAGGCGCATGGAGGAGGATTAATGGGACACTTTGGCGTTAAGAAGACGGAGGATATACTTGCTACACATTTCTTTTCGTCAAAGATGAGATGGGATGTTGAGTGTTTTGTTACTCGTTGCACTACATGTCAAAAAGCTAAGTCACGACTCAATCCTCATGGTTTATATATGCCTTTGCCTGTACCTTGTGTTACTTGGGAGGATATATCTATGGACTTTGTTTTAGGTTTACCTCAAACAAACAAGGGGAGGGATAGCATACTTGTTGTTGTGGATAGGTTCTCGAAAATGGCACACTTTATACCATGTCATAAAAGTGATGATGTTGTTAATGTTGCTAATTTGTTCTTTCGTGAAATTATTCGCTTGCATCGTGTGCGAAATACTATTGTTTCATATCGTGATATTAAATTTCTTAGCCACTTTTCGAGATGTTTATGGGCTAAGTTGGGGACTAAACTTCTTTTTAGTACTACTTGTCAACCCCAAACTGATGGACAAATTGAAGTATTCAATAGAACATGGTCTACTATGCTTAGGGCTGTTTTGAAGAATAACAAGAAAATGTGGGAAGAATGCTTGCCTCATATTGAATTTGCTTATAATTGTTCATTGCATTCTACTACTAAGATGTGCCCTTTTGAAATTGTGTATGGTTTCCTACCTCATGCACCTATTGATTTGTTGCGTCTTCCATCTTCGGAGAAGGTTAATTTTGATGCTAAAGAATGTGCTGAATTGATTTTAAAAATGCATGACTTAACTAAGGAAAACATTGAGCGTATGAATGCTAAATATAAACTTGCTGGAGATAATGGTAGAAAACATGTTGTGTTTGCACCTGGAGATCTTGTTTGGTTACATTTGCGTAAGGATAGATTTCCTAGTTTGCGCAAATCAAAGCTAATGCCACGGGCTGATGGTCCTTTTAAGGTGTTATAGAAAATAAATGATAATGCATATAAACTTGAGCTGCTTGCAGATTTTAGTGTTAGTCCCACTTTAACATTGCAGATTTGAAGCCTTATTTGGGTGAGGACGATTAAATTTCATCGAGGACGACTTCATATCAAGAAGGGGAGGATGATCAGGACCTCAATACCATTGTTACAACCACAGCCCCTACTGCTATACACACTGGACTAATTACTAGAGCTCGCGCACGCCAATTGAATTATCAGGTACTTCCGTTTCTTGGTAACGATTCTAATGTTCATGAGAATAAGATGCTGCCTAAATTGGATACATTGGGCCTAGCTTGGACAAGAAAGATGAACCTTGGAGCAAGTTCAAGCATGGAGATGATGGCATGCGCAAGGGGAACAAGAACAGAGTTACAAGTGATGATTTCAGTACTCTGAAGCCACCATAAGGAGTGCATGAAGCCTTGGACGAAATATACAAGATGTGACTTCATAAATTTCGTCCAGAGGCTATTTAGGTGCTGCGTCACCTTGTTATTGGGCCAGGCCCATGTATTTTCGAAATACTTGAGTATAGGATGTTTTTAGAGTCCGTATGTGTGGGGAAACAAGAGTTAGGTTTGGTTTCGGACCCCTCCTCCAAGGGCCACGAAATCCCCCCCCCCTCTTCCTCCATATATACAGCCCTTAGGGCGTCGTTTAGAATTTGGGTTTTGTTTAGATTAAAAGTTCGCCATAGCTGCAACTTCGCGTACTTCGTTTGTGTCCAACGACCAGACCAAGTCGTCATAGAACCCCACCTTGATCAATAAAGCTTTCATCTTATATTCGCAATATCCAGATTGCAGTCTCAGTTTCTTGCTTGCTCTTTTTTTGCTCACAGGAAACAGGCCCACGTGGTCAGGATGATCATGCTCCGGCGTGGTCAATAACCCCTTGGAGTTGGTTTAGCGATTGCTAAGGCACGACATCCTCGCACGTTCGTAGTCGGACCATCAAAGTCGACTTCCTCTAAAACGATAGCCACCATCTCATTGAAAGATGGGACTCCTTTGCCTCTATCATGCTTTGCTCGTGTCCCGCCACGCGCGCTGCTAGTGTTTGGGGCCGGTGCACGATCATGCATGTTCGTGCATGCGGTTGCGCTAGGCGCGGCGCGACAATGCAGTTACCCATTGCAAAAACTGCCATGCGGACGCGTAGAGAATCCATGCCACCCAGCCCTCATTTATTCATGCAGCCATTTAACTTCGTCTCTCGCGTCGCATGACACAATAAGCGGACCTACGGCGACACATACAGAGAGGACATCCAGCGGTTCCAATGGCGATCCCAATGGCTCCAATGGCGCTCCCAGCGGCCGACAACGACAACGGTGGGCAGTTCACCACGCATCACGTAGTGGACACCCACGTGAGGGGGAAGGCTCTCTCGATGGTGTACACGAAAGATTCGGTCTCGGTGGAGAGCTCCATCCAAAATATGGAGCCATTCCTTGGTGAGGACAAGTACCAAGTGGTCGGCTTCGACCTCGAGTACAACATTGGTTGTGCGGAGCATGATTAGAAGGTTGCCGCCGCCCAGTTGTGCGTGCGACATGATGTCCTTGTCTACCACTACCACCTTGCCGCAAGGCCTTGCGAGCATTTCTCCAAGTTTATCAACAGCTCCGACTATAGTTTCGCTACGGTGGACACCACCAATAATCTAAAAGCGCTCAAGGTTTCGGTCTTGAAATGGCCGAATCTTGTCAACATCCTGCATCACTACAAGGTCTGGGGCAGTGAAAAAAAGAAAGTGAACTCCCTGGTTGACCTCGCCTCGACATCATCAAACCCTACTACATGAAGATGAAGAATGAGAGCAAGAAGAACAAGAACACCTCGCAAAATGTGTGGCATGAGACTAAATGAACAACATGTCAAGTACACGGCCAAGGATGCATACACAAGCTACGTGTCACATCCCTAGTTCTGGTATGACCTAGACAAGCTAGTCATGTGTGCATCATGTTTAAACTTCTTTTAAATTTGAATTGGGGATTTGTGAAACCCACAGAAATCATTTCTGGAAATAACCCAGATGAAAGTTGCTCCAAAAAGGTCCAAGAAAATGTTCATGTTGCTCTCTGAAAATATTGGTCAGAGGTAAAATTCAAACAAATATTTTCAGGAGCTCATAAATATTTATTTTGGCCATATGGAATTAATGCAATAATTATTTGCATTGGATATATATATATATATGTTATATTTATTTATATATGTCCAATAATTTTGATTTTTATGTGAGGGGCTTTGGAATATTTCAACTAGCTCCTACAATAAATTTCAGAAGAAAATAAATTGATTTAGTGTTTTACTAAATCAGAAAACAAATTACAGAAATAGAAAAGAAAACAAAAAAGGGGAAAACCTTACCTGGACTTACATGGGCCACTTGCTGTCCTGGCTCTGTGCCGGCCCAGCCGACTGGCCCCAGCTAGTCCTCCCTCTCCTCTCGCCAGGAGGACAGGGGCGTGTGCCCGCGGCGCGCACGCACGCGTCCGCCACCTCCTGCCTGTCTGCCTCACTCCCCCATCGCCCTGGACGCCCTTGACGACGCCATGCGCCGCCCCGCACCTCTCTCTCTCGTGGCCTCCCCTCCTCGCCCTCGCTCTCTCGCGCGAATGACCGAGCGCTGCCGTCGCCGCTGTTCACCGTAGCTGCAGCCACCGCCTCCCCCTCGCCCTCTCTCCATGTCTGCAAGTTCCGCCGTGACATCCTCTACGTCCTCGACGAGCCAAGCAACCGGGGACGCCACGCGGAGCCGTCACTGCCGTCTTCTTCACCTCCGTCCTCCCGAGATCGCCAGTGCCGCTCCGTCGACTTCAGAGCCTCCCCCGAGCCGCTGGGCACGCCTTCCGAACCAACGTGAGTTCCTGCACGTCCTGCCCCTTACCCCGTGGCTTGCCGCTCGCCGTAGCTTCGTTCCCCGCCATGGCCGTAGCTCTTCACCGCCGTCCGTGTCACTGCCGTCGCGCTAGCTGCTGCAACTCGCAACCACGCGCGTCACCGTGCTCCTGGTGACACCAGGAGGCCGTCGAGGCACTCGACAGCCCCTGTCGTGCCCCGTAGCTCGATCCCGCCCGAACCCGCGCGCCGGCCACTGCCTTGAGCTTCGCTCCGGCCACCCCAGCTCCTCTTCCTGCTCCGCTGGATGCGCGAGAGCCCGGGCTACGCCCCGGTGCCCTTAGTCGCTGCCCCCGTGGCCTATAACGCGGACGCCGCCGCGTCTAGAGGTCGCCGGCGTTAACCTCACCGGCCCGACGTGCGGGCCCGACCTGCCAGGTGATTAGCTTAAGCTAATCACCACTTAGTTAACCTTGAGACACTGAAAGTGGGCCCCAGCACCACTAATTGTAGTTAGATTGGTAAAAAAACCCTGTTAACTAACTGAGTACTGACGTGTGGACCCCACACGTCAGGTTTGACCTGGTTAGCCGCGGTAGACTCGTTGACGTCATGCCACTATCATGCTGATGTAGTTATTCATTTTCTGGTATTAAATTAAATCAAGAAAATCCAGAAAATTAGCTAAACTTCCGAAATTCATAGAAATTCAACCGTAGCACAGATTGAAATAAGTTTTATATGAAAAATTATCACAAAAGTTCAATCTATCCATCTGTACCATTTTCATGCATGACAAGCCAACCTATACATGATGTATATATGAAAACACACTTATGGCATTTAAAGGGACTTAAATTAGAGTTGCGTTTGAACCTTTGGTTCAAATGGACCTCTTCCAAGTTGAATGCTAAATGCATTAGCTCAAAGCACATCACATATTCATGCCATGTTCATGCATCATATTGTTGCATATGATTGTGTATTGATTGTCGACACCGTTCCTTCTCGATAGGTCCTGCTCCAAAGACCCATCCAGAGTACCTGTCTATGGAGCAGTGCCCCCCTGTTGATCTACCAGGAAAGCAAACCCTCCTTGCCGAGCCACGCGACGAGGAGAGCCCCGAAGCGATGCCCGCAACATCATCTCCAACCACAGGCGGCCGAGATCACCGCCACCGTCTCGTCGCCCCTAGGCCTTCCCCGAGCACGCTGACCTTCCCTACGTCTCTGCTATGAGCTCATGGACCGGACCCCCCCTCTCATCCGCCTTGCTTGCTCACCGTAGTCATCGATTCATCGGATACAGAAACCCGCCGCCGCCCGAGCTCATCGCCGGTGATGCTCCGGTGGCCTTTCAATCACAATGACCTATCCAACACACTCGCACACGCACGTAGTTGCTGCCCCGCTGCTCTCTTTGCTCGCCCGCTTGCTCTATCCGCAGCTGCCCTACACACCGAACTTCGGCCACCGCCCAACTCGCTGTCCCCGCTGTTGCACGCCACCCCAGCGCCACCCGGGGCCACCAACGGACGCGCCACGTTGCGCCGCTTCCAACGCGCCCGGCCGCGCGACCTCTCGTCGCTGGAGTTGGCCGGACGGGCAACCCCGCCATGTCCCGATTAGCACCGGCGGCTAACCGCTGTTTTGGATGACGTGGACACGTCATTAGCGGCTAATTGCACCACTAATTAAACCTCCGGTGAAACTGACAGTCGAGCCCCACCGCCTAACTAACCGGCTAACTAAATAAGATTACGTTTAATCTAACAACAGTGGGCCCGCGTGTCAGTGTTGACTATGCTGACATGGCCGTTGACCTGACCCCACCTGTCTGTGACTCTAGCCAGCGCTCTGTCGCTGACCAATGGACCCCACGGGTCAGGTTTGACCCGGACCGGGTCAGTTGACCTGGTGACCTCATCATGACGTAATTGTGATGCAGTAATTGTTTTCTGGAGTTTTAAATAAATCAGAAATGATTTATGAATTCCAGAAAATTCTATAAACTTCTAAAAGTCATAGAAAATCAACCGTAACTCCAAAAGAAATAATTTATATATGAAAAATTATTCGAAAAATCCAATCTATCCATTTATGCTACTTTCATGCATGAAAATCCAACTTATACCTGTTGTATAAGTGAAAACATTCAAATGACATTTTAAATGCTCAAACTAGAGTTTGCATTTGAACCTTTGGTTCAAATGGACTCCCTTGCACTTGTTGCTAGCTGCATTAGCTCAATTCACAGCATATTGCCATGTTCACGCGTCATATTGTGCATTGCATTGATTGTGTTTTTTCTCTGTTTGCCGGTGTTGTTCCACCTCGGTAGACGTTGTTCCGACGTTGTGACCGTTGACACTGATGAAGACCCAAAGCTATCTTTAGAAGTGCCAGGCAAGCAAAACCCCCTTGTTCATTCCGATACAATCCCACTCTCTCGCTCCTGCTCTCTTTTACTGCATTAGGACAACAACAATTCAACTGTTACATGCTGTGGTAGTTGAACCCCTTTCCTTGCATGACCTGTCATTGCCACAATAAATATGAAACTCACTAGCATGAGTAGGAGTTGTCTAAGCCCTGGTGTGCCTACTCTTTCATGCTTGTTTGTCATGCCTGCTATTGCTTAGAGTTGAGTTAGGTCTGATTCATCGAGGATGAATTAGAGGTGTGAGAACATGTCCTACTGTTGTGAGCTAAGTGTGTGAACACGATTTGGTAAAGGTATCGGTGAGAGGCCATGTAGGAGTACATGGTGGGTTGTCTCATTGAAGCCGTCCTTAGGAACTGAGTTCTGTGTTTGTGATCTATGAACAACTACTACCACGCATTGGAATGCTTAAGAGCCCCTCTCGACTTATTAATCAACCTGATCTCTGTCCAGGAGTTGCAACTAGTTTCTGGTGTTTGTAGGTTGTGTTAGTAGTCTACCAAGTGGCACCTGGTACAGGTGGGCTTGGGACAGACTAGGCACAGTGGCACGGTGTACCAAGTGGCACCCGATGGTCGGCTTGGCAACCCTGCTCACATCATTTGGGGCCGTGAGCGACACCCCGGCCGGATCTCCTTGCGGATGGAACCCGAATAGGCGATAAACCTGGACTAGAGACTTGTGTGGTTAGTCAGGTCGTGGCCAACTCCCTCGCCAGGCTTCTTCTTGAAGGTTGCCGAGATACACGACATGTACATGGTGGTAAGTGGCGAGAGAGAGTGTGTGAAGAAGTACACGCCTGTAGGGTTATCAGTATCTATTCGAATAGCCGGATTCCTCGGATATGGAAACTTGGACCCCTTGCATAGTTCATAGACAAGTGAAAGTGGATACTCTAAAATGCGCAAGATAAGCGTGAGTGCTATGGGTGGCGTTCTCGTAGGGAGACGGGAGTGGATCCATAGTGGTGTATTGGTATGGTGAATATGTGGACTCGTGTGCGCCACCTCAAAAGAGTTACTTGCAGTCATAGTTCAGGATAGCCACCAAGTCAAAGCTGGCTTGCTGCAGTTAAACTCCACCACCCCTTTGTTGATACCGATGCATATGTAGACAGTTCTGATGTAAGTCTTGCTGGGTACATTTGTACTCATGTTTTCTTAATTTATGTTTTGCAGAGAGACTTCGGTCTCGCTAGTAGTTCAACGTGGACTTCGACGTTTAGCTTGTTACCTCAGCTATGATCTTGTACCCTTGGGAGGGTCTTGTAGATAGTCAGGCTTCTCAGCCTTCTTCATTTGTAGTTGTCTGTTCTCAGACAAGTTAAGCTTCCACATGTGCTTGATGCTTGTATGCTCTGGATATTGGGTCATGAGACCCATGTTTGTAATACTTGGCTCCTCGGAGCCTAATGAATAAATACTTGAGTCGTAGAGTTATGTTGTGATGCCATGTTGTATTTATACATATCGAGCATATTGTGTGTATGATTGAAATTCTTGGTATGTGTGGGATCTGACAACCTAGTTGTTCATCCTTGGTAGCCTCTCTTATGGGGAAATGTAGTCTAGTGCTCCCACTGAGCCATGGTAGTCTGCTACAGCCCGGTTTACCGGAGTCCTGCTAGCCCAACACCACTGCTCCGGAACACTTAGACTGGTCGGCATGTGATTCACTTTGTTCCTGTGTATGTCCCTTCGGGGAAATGTCATGCGATGACATCCGGAGTCCTACTAGCCTGCTACAGCCCGGGTTCCCGGAGTCCTGTTAGCCCAGTTGCTACAACCCGGATTCACACGCTGCTGACCGACATGCTCTATGTTGATTCATGTATGCCTGTCCCCGTAAGTTAGTGCCACTTTGGGTTCACGACTAGTCATGTCGTCCCGGGTTCTCTGTCATATGGATGCTAGCGACACTATCATATACGTGAGCCAAAAGGCGCAAATGGTCCCGGGCCTTGGTAAAGCGACACTCGTGGGGATACCGTGCGTGAGGCCTGAAAGTGATATGAGGTGTTACAGGCTAGATGGGTGTGACTTAAAATCGGGGTCCTGACAGCTTTGGTATCAGAGCCTGACTATCTGTAGGATTAGCAAGCCAAGCTGGTCAAAGTCGTGTCTAGAAATGCTTTAGTTATATAAGGGAATTGATTGTGGATGAGAACGTAAGGCTCTTTTACTCCTTATCCTCATGACCTTCTGATCTGAGTCATCTTATCTTTTCTACGGGGTTAAGAACTAGGCTTCTCTTTTATCTCTCAGGATGACGTGTTAGTAAACCGTAGTTGCCTAGGATTGTTGAGTTCAAGCCTCAGTTCAGTTCCTACTACTGCCATATGTTCATAGCTAGCCTCAGAACCTTGAGTTTGTGATGTTGAGTGGCTATGCCACCATTTTGCAGGTTGTCTCAAATCTTTTTGAGCAATTACAGCTGTTATGATGTCCGAGTTGTCCCAGATTTCCAAATAGTATGATGCATTTGCAAATCTCTTCATCCCGTTTCCGATGTCCTTTTGGACCAGATTAAGCACACTAATCGGTCTGTTGAGATACTCCATTGCCTGACATATATGTTGGAGCTAGTATTATGACCCTAGGCTTTCTAGCGAACCACCCACTAATCTAGCAATGCTTTGTATTCCCGGTGTGATGATTCTGGCCATTGTTCTCGAAATCATCCCGTGATGCCATTTAGTAGTAGGTATTCTATTCCTGGGTTCTTGAAGCCGAGATTCACTCTACTTATCTCATGTTGATAGTGTTTGCTCGTTCCTTTAGGATATTAGTAACCTTTGCGATAGTCCTCAAGGTCCGTGGTATTTCCTTCTTCCAAATACCATGAACTATTTATGGCAAAAGTTTCTCGTTGAACCGAAATATCACAATCAGAGTACTCTTGAGGAGTTCTCCATCCATAATTGTGATTCTGCCAGTTCTACCTTTCTGCATGGGTTATCTGGAAGAAACCTGTTGAACTTGGTTCGACATATTAATCTATGCATCCACAACTCAGAAACATATATGTCCCCTTGAGTTGTCCCTCTTCATTTGTATTCCGACCTTCATCTATCAATTGATAGTCAGGAGTAATTGTGCATCCGTGCTATCGATGCTTATTATTCTTGTGGTCCTTCAAGCCTTCCTATTCTAGAATGACTAGGAGAAACAAACTCCAGAGTCTCATACATATCTACGATTGGGTCAAAACAATTGTATTCCGCGGATCAAAATGCCAATCCAGCTTTTGCTCTGCTCTACCTTGGAGTGTTACCATCTTTATGTCAGGAGTGTCATGAGAATTGCACCACCTCTTATGAATTCTTGACGCAGTAATACTTCTTGCCATCATTGTTCATTTCTCGGTTCCGTGTTATTGTAACCGGAATGCCGACAAGTGTACTATGATGTGCGAAATCAATACTCCTAGCAACTCCATTGCTTGGTAGTTAATGGACAATACTCTCATTCTTAGCGTGCTGGTTATTGAATCATCATCCTAAGATTGATCGTGCTATCTAGTCCATATTTCCGGGTGCACTCATCGACCACTGAGTTAGGATTGTGACAATCCCTCGCTCCTTGATCATATCTTCTTGCCCTGAAAAGCAAGATTGTTCTCGAGCTTAATAACATATCGGTGGTTCGTGATTTTCCGAATATCTTCTCGGAAGTATTACCAGGTTGTTCCCTGATCGCTAGGTTGAGTTCGTGATCATGTTGGTTTTTCTCTAAACCATCCATTCTCCAAGAATCTATGTTGGATACCCCGAGCTAGTTGGTTAAGCTAAACAACAACTTGGAGAGTTGGAAGATGAAAGCTTGTCCGATTTAGTTCATCACTAAGGGATATCCTTGAGTGTGTGTGTGTGTGTTGAAGAAAGATGATATCTTCATTGACTGATCCCCGTGATCAGCTGTTGAATCTATTGTCTTGTCCAAACCTTGATTTGAGTGTGGGCTATCGTCAAA
Organism: Triticum urartu; assembly: GCF_056163025.1. Taxonomy (NCBI): domain Eukaryota; kingdom Viridiplantae; phylum Streptophyta; class Magnoliopsida; order Poales; family Poaceae; genus Triticum; species Triticum urartu. Next base: position 305,252,886 of record NC_141875.1, read on the forward strand.
TCAAGTTAGAACCAACGATATTCGTAATGTTGTCTTACTCATGGTTGATTCCTCGAGCACACACCATTACATCTTTTGGTCTGACCAATACTATCACATTGTTCACATAATGGTGGAAGTCCAGTGATATGGAAAATTCCGATGAGTTGCTGTTGAGCCCCTCAGCAGCATTTTGTCTCCTCCATGATTCATGTTGAACGTTGAGCTAGTGTTGGAAACTTTGTAAGCATTGCCTTCGTTTTTCACTCATGAGGTATATGTTTTGCTGAAAGAAGTGACTTTCTCCAAGTTCACGTGCATTAGGTGTAAGTTGCCGCCATGAATTTGAGAAAGGTTTGTTTTGTTTCCTCTGGAATCATCCCAAATCAGTCATGCATACGTGCGAAGTATTCTATGGTTTGGTAGATTAATTACCTCCACTCCATATGTATTCCCTAGCACAGCAAGCCACTGATTGACTTGTTCGAGGAGAAGAAGTTCCTTCTTAGGAGCTAATCTGGACTTATGAAAGGACTTTGATATCCTCGTTGATGGTTCCTCACCTGAACTTGGTAGTGTTTTATTATAAGACTACTATGTGGTCATGCTTGTCTTGGAAAACATATTCACATGTGTGTAGCAGAACCAGCTCATGTTTTGGAGGTTGCTATCGTAGTTCATCTCCCGAGAGTATTGCAACGTTATCTCGCGACTTGTGTTGCAACCTTTCTTTTCTAGACATGTTGTCTAAAGTATCCTGTTACCAACCAGATCTGAATCTCAGGCAGATATGATGGTTGGAACATTCCCAGCATTTACATTTGGCTCCCAGCTTCTGCCTGCCATTGTGCCATTGTTGTATGGTCTGCACTTTTAGTAATTGTTATTCAGGGTCATCTTCAAAATTAGGCTTACCATGGGTCCAATCTATTTCCGATGATAAGCAAAAAATCATCTATTGCGTTGTCTTCAACAAGGTAGCCCACATCATCCATTCTAGTCCGAGTATGTCATTCTTCCGAACTCCTTCAAATGATCGTTTGCGATTGCCTTAGGATGGTATAAAGAGTTCCAATGATCTCAGTATCAAAAGTAATTCTTTTGCCACTTAAGGGAATAATTCTACGAGTCATCTTCCCTAAGGTATCACGTTACGGAATCATGGGAATTATCTCCTTGCTACTTTGAACTTCATGCTCCATCTTATTCAAGTGTGGAATTGTAGCCTGACAAATTGAAACCTCGTCATCTGTTCTTTCCTCCCCTCTTGATGTGTGCTTTGTGTCTCAGCCCGAGAGATGTTTCTACATCTCACTCCATATGTTGATCGTGAGTTGCTCGATCTTCGAGAAGATCGATTTTGGTAGAGTTTCTTTCCGTCATCATCGTGATGGATGAAGATCTCGAAAGCAAGGACACCAAGATCAATTTGAAGTAATGGATCAACATCTTCGAGAAGGGCAATAGGTTCATGAAGATCGTGTTAGCCTTGTGTCCCCTTTGTCTTCTTACCTCACGTCTTGAATCTCGGGACGAGATTCTTGTTTAGTGGGGGTGAGTTGTCACATCTCTATAACTTCGTTGCAGATAGTGGCATTGCATCCATGCATCATGTCTAAAGTTATGTGAAATTGATATGGGGATTGTTCCAAACCCTAGCACCAAAATTAAATCAACTAGGTTCAACTGAAAATTGCATTCAATGAACCCAAAATGCCTTCATCAATGTTTGATATTTTTGGCAAGGCTTTGAGCCCAAACCAGAAATGGTGAACATTTTTGTGGAAAATTTTGGGCACTGAATTTAAATCATTATTCTATTTGAATTTGGAATTATGTTCATAATATATGGAATATGTTTCAAATAACTTTGAAATGTTTTATGTGCTATTGGAAAAGTCCATCCAGCAACATAAAAATATTCTAAGGGGTTTTGTCACTGTTTTGAAATTGTTCTGAATTTTAAACAGTGGCAGAATGTTAATCAAAAGAAAACAAAACGGAAAGCTAAAAAAAGGGCAGAAACCTCACCTGGCCTCCCTGTAGCCTGGCCTAGCTTCTCTCGGCCCAGCCCACCAGCCCAACCGCCAGGAGCTTCTTCAAGCTCCTTCCAGTAGGAGCTGCTGCGTGCCCGCATCACAGCCTACCGCGGCCACGTCTCCCCGCCACCTCCTACTTCCTTCCCCGTCCCCGACTGGGCGCCTGGAGACGCTAGAGCCCCCCTGGTCCTTCCCCTCTCTCGCAACTCACTTCCCTTCCCCTGGTCTCTCTGTAGCACGCCCGAGCCCGTTTGTCGTCGCCGCCCGCCGTAGCCACGGCCACTGGCCACCCCACGCCTTCCAACGCACTAGGAAGCTCCGCTACTTCGTCCTCGCCCCTCCTTGCCGAGCCGCGCGAAGAGGAGAGCCCCGAAGCGACGCCCGCACCATCATCTCCAACCACGGGCGGCCGAGATTGCCGCCGCCGTCTCGTCACCCCCAGGCCTTCCCCGAGCACGCTGACCTTCCCTACGTCTCTGCTGTGAGCTCACGGACCGAACCCCCCTCTCCCCCGCCTTGCTTGTTCCCGTAGTCATCGATTCATCGGATACAGAAACCCGCCGCCGCTCGAGCTCATCGCCGATGATGCTCCCGTGGCCTTTCAATCACAATGACCTATCCAGCACACTCGCACACGCACGTAGTTGCTGCCCCGCTGCTCTCTTTGCTTGCCCGCTTGCTCTAGCCGCAGCTGCCCTACACACCGAACTCCGGCCGCCGCCCAACTCGCCGTCCCCGCCATTGCACGCCACCCCAGAGCCACCCGGGGCCACCAACGGACGCGCCTCGTTGTGCCGCTTCCAACGTGCCCAGCCGCGCGACCTCTCGTCACTGGAGTTGGCCGGACGGGCAACCCCGCCGTGTCCCGATTAGCACCGGCGGCTAACCGCCATTTTGGATGACGTGGACACGTCATTAGCGGCTAATTGCACCACTACTTAAACCTCCGGTGAAACTGACAGCCGGGCCCCACCACCTAACTAACCGGCTAACTAAATAAGATTACGTTTAATCTAACAACAGTGGGCCCGCGTGTCAGTGTTGACTATGCTGACATGGCCGTTGACCCGACCCCACCTGTTTGTGACTCTAGCCAGCGCTGTGTCGCTCACCAATGGACCCCACGGGTCAGGTTTGACCCGGATCGGGTTAGTTGACCTGGTGACCTCATCATGACGTAATTGTGACGTAGTAATTGTTTTCTGGAGTTTTAAATATATCAGAAATGATTTATGAATTCCAAAAAATTCTACAAACTTCTAAAAATCATAGAAAATCAACCGTAACTCCAAATGAAATAATTTATATATGAAAAATTATCAGAAAAATCCAATCTGTCCATTTATGCTACTTGCATGCATGAAAACCCAACTTATACCTGCTGTATAAGTGAAAACATGCAAATGACATTTTAAATGCTCAAACTAGAGTTTGCATTTGAACCTTTGGTTCAAATGGACTCCCTTGCACTTGTTGCTAGCTGCATTAGCTCAATTCACAGCATATTGCCATGTTCATGCATCATATTGTGCATTGCATTGATTGTGTTTATTCTCTGTTTGCCGGTGTTGTTCTCCCTCGGTAGACGTTGTTCCGACGTTGTGATCGTTGACACTGATGAAGACCCAATGGTATCTTCAAAAGTGCCAGGCAAGCCAAACCCCCTTGTTCATTCCGATACAATCCCACTCTGTCGCTCTTGCTCTCTTTTACTGCATTAGGACAACAACGATTCAACTGTTACATGATGCGGTAGTTGAACCCCTCTCCTTGCATGACCTGTCATTGCCACAGTGAATAGATGAAACCCACTAGCATGAGTAGGAGTTGTTTGAGCCCTGGTGTGCCTACTCATTCATGCTTGTTTGTCATGCCTGCTATTGCTTAGAGTTGAGTCAGGTCTGATTCATCGGGGATGAATTAGGGGTGTGAGAACATGTCCTACTGTTGTGAGCTAAGTGTGTGAACACGATTTGGTAAAGGTATCGGTGAGAGGCCATGTAGGAGTACATGGTGGGTTGTCTCATTGAAGCCGTCCTTAGGAACTGAGTTCTGTGTTTGTGATCCATGAACAGCTACTACCACGCATTGGAATGCTTAAGTGCCCCATTCGACTTATTAATCAACCTGATCTCTGTCCAGGAGTTGCAACTAGTTTCTGGTGTTTGTAGGTTGTGTTAGTAGTCTACCAAGTGGCACCCGGTATAGGTGGGCTTGGGACAGACTAGGCATAGTGGCACGGTGTACAAGTGGCACCCGGATGGTGGGCTTGGGAACCCTGCTCACATCGTTTGGGGCCGTGAGCGACACCCCGGCGGATCTCCTTGCGGATGGAACCAGAATAGGCGATAAACCTGGACTAGAGACTTGTGTGGTTAGTCAGGTCGTGGCCGACTCCCTCGCCACGCTTCCGCTTGAAGGTTGCCGAGATACACGACGTGTACATGGTGGTAAGTGGCGAGAGTGTGTGTGAAGAAGTACACCCCTACAGGGTTATCATTATCTATTCGAATAGCCGGATTCCTCGGATATGGAAACTTGGACCCCTTGCATAGTTCATATACAAGTCAAAGTGGATACTCTAAAATGCGCAAGATAAGCGTGAGTGCTATGGGTGGCGTTCTCTTAGGGAGACGGGAGCGAATCCATAGTGGTGTATTGGTATCGTGAATATGTGGACTCGTGTGCGCCACCTCAAAAGAGTTACTTGCAGTTGTAGTTCAGGATAGCCACCGAGTCAATGCTGGCTTGCTGCAGTTAAAGTCCACCACCCCTTTGTTGATACCGATGCATATGTAGATAGTTCTAATGTAAGTCTTGTTGGGTACATTTGTACTCACGTTTGCTTAATTTATGTTTTGCAGAGAGACATCGCTCTCGCTAGTAGTTCCACGTGGACTTCGACGTTTAGCTTGTTACCTTAGCTACGATCTTGTACCCTTGGGAGGGTCTTGTAGATAGTCATGCTTCTCAGCCTTCTTCATTTGTAGTTGTCTGTTCTCAAACAAGTTAAGCTTCCGCATGTGCTTGATGCTTGTATGCTCTGTATGTTGGGTCATGAGACCCATGTTTGTAATACTTGGCTCCTCGGAGCCTAATGAATAAATACTTGAGTCGTAGAGTTATGTTGTGATGCCATGTTGTATTTACACAAATCGAGCATATTGTGTGTAAGATTGAAATGCTTGGTATGTGTGGGATCCGACAAGCTAGTTGTTCATCCTTGGTAGCCTCTCTTATGGGGAAATGTAGTCTAGTGCATCCACTGAGCCATGGTAGTCTGCTACAGCCCGGTTTACCGGAGTCCTGCTAGCCCAGCACTACTGCTCTAGAACACTTAGACTGGCCGGCATGTGATTCACTTCGTTCCTGTGTCTGTCCCTTCGGGGAAATGTCACGCGGTGACATCCGGAGTCCTGCTAGCCTGCTACAGCCCGGGTTCCTAGAGTCCTGTTAGCCCAATTGCTACAGCCCGGATTCACACGCTGCTGACCGACATCCTTGATGTTGATTCATGTATGCCTGTCCCCGTAAGTTAGCGCCACTTTGGGTTCACGACTAGTCATGTAGGCCCGGGTTCTCTATCATATGGATGCTAGCGACACTATGATATACGTGAGCCAAAAGGCGCAAACGGTCCCGGGCCATGGTAAGGCGACACCCGTGGGGATACCATGCGTGAGGCCGCAAAGTGATATGAGGTGTTACAGGCTAGATCAGTGTGACTTAGAATCGGGGTCCTAACAATACTCTAAAATGCTCAAGACAAGTGTGAGTGTTATGGATGGCCTTCTCATAGGGAGACGGGAATGAATCCATAGTAGTGTATTGATGTGGTGTTTAGTGGCGTGTGCGCTCTCTTACCGCAAACAAGTTACTCATAGTCGTAGAACACGATATCCACTGAGTCAAAGCTGGCTTGCTACAACTAAACCCCACATTACCTTCTTGATACAAATGCATGTATGATAGGATCTGATGTAAGCCTTGCTGAGTACCTTTGTACTCACGTTTCCTTTATTTATGTTTTGCAGGTGAGACATCTGTCTCACTAGTAGTACCGCTTGGACTTCGACGAGTAGCTTGTTACCTCAGCAACGATCTTGTACCCTTGGGAGGGACTTGTAGATAGTCAAGCTTCTCAGCCTTTTCTTTTGTAGTTGTCTGTACTCAGACATGTAATGCTTCCGTTGCTTGTATGCTCTGAATGATGGGTCATGAGACCTCTGTTTGTATTAGTGCTATGTGGCTCTTCTGGGCCTTTATCTATATGAGTTTGAGTTATGTTGTGATGCCAGGATGTACAGCACATACTTGCATGTTATGCATACGTGTGACGTGTATTGCTATGTGTGGGATCCGACAACCTAGTTGTTTATCCTGGGTAGCCTCACTTATGGGGAAATGTAGTCTAGGGCTTCCACTAAGCCATGGTAGTCTGCTACAGCCCGGTTCACCGGAGTCCTGCTAGCCCAGCACTACTGCTCCGGAACACTTAGACTGGCCGGCGTGTGATTCACATCGTTCCTATGTCTGTCCTTTCGGGGAAATTTCACGCGGTGACTTCCAGAGTCCTGCTAGCCTGCTACAGCCCGGATTACCGGAGTCCTGTTAGCCCAGTTGCTACAGCCCGGATTCACACGCTGCTGACCGACATGCTCGATGTTGTTTCATGTATGCCTGTCCCCGTAAGTTAGTGCCACTTTGGATTCACGACTAGTCATGTCGGCCCGAGTTCTCTGTCATATGGATGCTAGCGACACTATCATATACGTGAGCCAAAAGGTGCAAACGGTCCCGGGCCATGGTAAGGCGACACCCGTGGGGATACCGTGCTTGAGGCCTCAAAGTGATATGAGGTGTTACAGGCTAGATCGGGTGACTTAGAATCGGGGTCCTGACAGCTTTGGTATCGGAGCCTGACTGTCTGTAGGATTAACAAGCCAACCTGGTCGAAGTTGAGTCTATAAATTCTTTAGCTATATAGGGGAATTGATTGTGGAAGGGAACGTAAGGCTCTTTTTACTCCTTATACCTCATGCCTTCTGATCTGAGTCATCCTATCTTTCCTACGGAGTTAAGGAACTAGGATTCCTCTTCTGCCTATCAGGATCACGTGTTACCACTCCGTAGTCTCTTAGGATTGGTTGATCAGAGTCATATCCCAGTTCAAGTACTTCCGGTGTAGTCTGTTTAGTACTATCACAAAACCTTGAGTGATGATGTTGAGTATGGTACTACCCCATCGTTTGCAGGATGTCTCATTTTGAGCATTTTACTGTCGTTATGCTGCCGGAATTGTCCTAGGATTTCGAGAGATACTTTTTCCGTGTATGATATTCTACATCCTTATGATGATGTTGAATCCATCCTTGTTTCCTTGGTTGGTTCTTCAGGATGTCGTCAGTTAACCGAAGTTCTGTTGCTCGTAGCCGGAACCATGGAGATGGTAGGGATGAGGATCCTCCCGACCAGCCTTCGTTGGCAGAGTTCATGTTAGTGATGGAGAAGAACAAGCGTGAGTCTAACCGCTTGTTAGCACATATTGAGGAGAACACCGCACCCCAGTGCAAAGAGTCTGCGTCCATTCATGACTTCATTGGCCTGAAACCACTTACCTTCCATCATTCCATTGAACCACTCGATGCAGATGACTGGCTTCATAGTATCACTCGCAAGCTGCATTCTGCGAACGTAGCTGAAAGTGACAAGGTCACCTACGCTGCATATCACCTGGAAGGTCCTGCTAGTCTTTGGTGGCGGAACTATGAGGGTATGCTTCTAGCTGGTCAGATTCCTACCTGGAGAGATTTCACTGAGGCTTTTTGTGAGCATCACATTCCTCAAGCTCTCATTGACCGCAAGAGAGAAGAGTTTTGTAGTTTCACCCAGGGTAAGATGGCTATTGATGCTTACAGTAGAGAGTTTGAGAACCTTGCCCGCTATGCTACAGAAGAAGTGTCCACAGACGCCAAGAAACAGGCTAGGTTCCAGAAGGGTCTCAACCCCAAGTTGCGTCGTGATCTTCACTTGCACCATTGCAATACATTCCAGGATCTTGTGAACAAGGCCATTAATGCAGAGACAGCTCAACTCACTTACGAGGAGTCTCGTAAGCACACCCGTGATTTGGGTTCTTCCTCCGGTTCTAGTTGGCAGAAGCACCGGATTTGGGTTTCGAACTCCACTCTTCCACCCGGTTATACACCGAGGCCTTCTTGTGTGGCCCCGGACCTAGTTCAGTTACATGCTCCACCCAGGCCTATTGGTAGACCGCTTGTGAATTTTGGTCCACATCCTACTTCAGGGACTTGCTTCACATGCGGAGAGCCAGGACACTATGCACGTGACTGCTCTCAAACCAACTATGCTCCACCCCAGCCTAAGAAGTCTGTTGGCCATGGTAAGCCATCATGCAAGATGATTAGTGTCAAGTCAGCTCCCACTGAACGTGGACGTGTGCATCACGTCTCAGCTAAAGACGCTCATGATGATCCGGATGTCGTTCTTGGTACACTCCTTGTCAACTGTCATCCAGCTTCGATTCTATTCGATACCGGAGCATCTCACTCCTTCATCTCTGAAGGCTATGCTCGTTTGCACGACATGTCATTTTGTGATATGCCCACTCCGCTTGAAATCCAAATTCGAGGGTCTAGATGGAAAACGACCAGAATAAGCCATGGTAATGAAATCCCTGTTGACAGACTTGTATTCCTTGCATCACTTGTAGCTCTCAAGTCTTCAGATATTAACATCATCCTGGGTATGGACTGGATGACAGCTCATCATGCCAAGATTGATTGTTTCACCAGGTCTGTTCAGCTTACACACCCATCTGGCAAGATAGTCACTGTCTCCACCAGAGTTGCAAAGAGTCAACTCTATTCTCTTAATGCCAGCCCTCTTCGAGACCTTGAAGATATCCCAGTAATCCGTGACTTTCCGGATGTCTTTCCGGAGGAACTGCCAGGTATTCCACCTGACAGAGATGTAGAGTTTGTCATATATCTTATCCCAGGAACCGCCCCAATTTCTAGGAGACCTTACAAGATGGCACCCTTAGAACTAGCTGAGCTTAAGAAACAACTCGATGAATCCTTGCAAAAGGGTTTCATCCGTCCTAGTTCTTCTCCCTGGGCTTGCCTCGTCCTCTTCGTCAAGAAGAAGGATGGTACGGACCAGATGGTTGTAGATTATCGTCCCGTTAATATAGTCACGATAAAGAACAAGTATCCGCTCCCCAGGATCAACGATCTATATGATCAGCTCGCTGGATCCTCAGTCTTTTCCAAGATGGATTTGAGGTTAGGCTACCACCAAATCAAGATCAGAAATGGGGACATTCCTAAGACGGCTTTTGTCACTCGTTATGGCCAGTACGAGTACACCGTCATGTCCTTTGGTCTAACCAATGCTCCAGCTACTTTCTCCCGCTTGATGAACTCGATCTTCATGGAGTACTTAGATAAGTTCGTCGTGGTTTACCTCGATGATATCCTTATTTACTCGAAGAACGAGGAAGAGCATGTCAGACATCTTAGACTTGTGTTAGGAAAACTCAGAGAGCACCGCCTTTATGCCAAGTTCTCCAAGTGCGATTTTTGGTTGCCGGAAGTGACCTATCTCGGCCACGTAATCTCTTGTAAGGGCATTGCTGTCAATCCCGAGAGAGTTCAGGCCGTTCTTGATTGGACTCCGCCTGAAACAGTTAAGCAAGTTAGGAGTTTTCTTATCCTAGCCAGTTATTGTCGCCGCTTCGTTGAGAACTTCTCCAAAGTGGCCAAACCTCTCACGGAACTTCTCAAGAAAGATAAAAAGTTTGAGTGGTCCCCACAGTGTGAGCACAGTTTTCAGGAACTGAAAAGACGCCTGACTTCCGCTCCCATACTTGTGCCACCGGATTTCACTAAAGACTTTGTTATCTACTGTGACGCCTCACGACAGGGACTAGGTTGCATTCTTATGCAAGATCGCCATGTGAGTGCCTATGCATCTCGACAGTTGCATCCACATGAGGAGAATTATCCTACACATGATCTAGAGCTTGCAGCCATAGTCTATGTACTTAAGACCTGGCGACATTACCTCCTTGGTAAGCGTTGCAAGATTTACACCGATCACCAAAGTCTCAAGTATATCTTCACCCAACGAGATTTGAACCTTAGACAAAGACGTTGGTTGGAGTTGATCTCAGATTACGACTTAGGGATCACTTACACTCCCAGTAAGGCCAATGTCATGGCTGATGTGCTAAGCCGTAAGTCCTATTGCAACAATCTCATGTTGCAGCAAGGCCAACCACTTCTCCATGAGGAATTCTGTAAGCTTAACCTTAACATTGCTCCTCACGGATTCCTTTCTACCTTGGTGGCGAAACCTACCCTTGAGGATCAGATCATTACTGACCAGAAGTTTGATAAGGGTGTTATCCGCATTAAGAGGAACATTAAGAAGGGAGTTGGTGGTAGTTTCTCTATAGATGATCGAGGTGTTGTTTTCTTTGAGTATGGCTTGGTGGTTCCCAAGAATCAACATCTGCGACAACTGATTCTTAAGGAGGCTCATGAATCTCCTCTCACGATAAATCCCGGTAGTACTAAGATGTATCAGGACCTGCGCCAGAGGTTCTGGTGGACTAGGATGAAGAGAGAAATTGCTGAGTTCATTGCTAACTGTGACGTTTGTCATCGCGTTAAGGCAGAGCATCAAAGACCTGCTGGCACCCTTCAGCCTCTAGCTATTCCTGAGTGGAAACGGGATAAAGTTGGTATGGACTTCATCACCGGCTTTCCCAGGACCAAGAAAGGGAATAATGCTATCTTCGTAGTCATTTATCGTCTTTCCAAAGTGGCTCACTTCCTACCTGTTCGAGAGAATATCACCGCTAGTCAGCTCGCTGACTTATATATTTCTCGAATAGTGTCACTTAATGGTGTTCCACTACAGATCAATTCAGACCGTGGTAGTCTTTTCACTTCTCATTTCTGGGAGAGTTTCCAAACTGCCATGGGCACCCATCTTTCCTTCAGTACCGCTTTCCACCATTAATCAAGTGGTCAGGTGGAACGGGTCAACCAAATTCTCGAAGACATGCTTAGAGCTTGTGTTATCTCATTGGGTATGGATTGGGAGAAGTGTCTTCCCTTCGCCGAGTTTGCTTATAACAATAGCTACCAATCCAGCCTCAAGAAAGCTCCTTTTGAGATTCTGTATGGACGAAGATGTCGAACACCTTTGAACTGGTCAGAAACTGGTGAAAGACAATTCTTTGGACCGGATATGATTCAGGAGGCAGAAGAACAAGTTCGCGTCATTCGTGAGAATTTGAAAACAGCCCAATCTCGTCAACAGAGCCGGTATGACCGCCGTCATAAGGAAGTGGCTTATGAAGTTGGCGACAAGGCTTATCTTCGGGTTACTCATTTGAAGGGTACCCATCGTTTAGTTATCAAGGGCAAGTTGGCTCCTTGTTACATTGGTGCTTTTTGCATTCTCGCTAAACGAGGAGAGGTTGCCTACCAGTTGGAACTACCCCCACATCTTTCCCGAGTACATGATGTCTTCCACGTCTCTCAACTTAGGCGTTGCTTCTCGGATCCCATCCGCGTAGTGGACCACAAAACGCTTGATCTCCAAGATAACCTCACATATCGAGAGTACACTGTTTGCATCCTTGATCAAGCAGAGCGTGTCACTCGACGTCATAACATCAAGTTTCTCAAGGTTCAGTGGTCTCATCATTCCGAGAGAGAAGCTACCTGGGAGCGAGAAGATCGTCTTTGACTTGAGTACCCCGCTTTCTTTCCGCCAACTCCTGAATCTCGGGACGAGATTCTTTCGAGTGGGGGCGAGTTGTCACATCCCTAGTTCTGGTATGACCTAGACTAGCTAGTCATGTGTGCATCATGTTTAAATTTCTTTTAAATTTGAAACGGGGATTTGTGAAACCCTCAGAAATCATTTTTGCAAATAACCCAGATGAAAGTTGCTCCAAAAAGGTCCAAGAAAATGTTCATGTTGCTCTCTGAAAATATTGGTCAGAGGTAAAATTCAAACAAATATTTTCAGGAGCTCATAAATATTTATTTTGGCCATTTGGAATTAATGCAATAATTATTTGCATTGGATATATATATGTTATATTTATTTATATATGTCCAATAATTCTGATTTTTATGTGAGGGGCTCTGAAATATTTCAACTAGCTCCTACAATAAATTTCAAAAGAAAATAATATGATTTAGTGTTTTACTAAATCAGAAAACAAATTACAGAAATAGAAAAGAAAACAAAAAAAGGGGAAAACCTTACCTGGCCTTACCTGGGCCACTTGCTGTCCTGGCTCTGTGCCGGCCCCTGCCAGTCGTCCCTCTCCTCTCGCCAGGAGGACAGGGGCGTGTGCCCGCGGCGCGCACGCACGTGTCCGGCCACCTCCTGTCTGTCTGCCTCACTCCCCCGTCGCCCTGGACGCCCTGGACGATGCCACGCGCCGCCCCGCACCTCTCTCTCTCTCTCTCTCTCTCTCTCTCTCTCTCTCTCTCTTTCTCAGGGCCTCCCCTCCTCGCCCTCGCTCTCTCGCGCGAATGACCGAGCGCTGCCGTCGCCGCCATTTACCGTAGCTGCAGCCACCGCCTCCCCCTCGCCCTCTCTCCATGTCTGCAAGTTCTTCCGCGACATCCTCTATGTCCTCGACGAGCCAAGAAACCGGGGACGCCCCGCGGAGCCGTCACCGCCGTCTTCTTCACCTCCGTCCTCCCGAGATTGCCGGTGCCGCTCCGTCGACTTCAGAGCCTCCCCCGAGCCGCTGGGCACGCCTTCTGAACCAACATGAGTTCCTGCACGTCCTGCCCCTAACCCCGTGGCTTGCCGCTCGCCGTAGTTTCGTTCCCCGTCTGTGTCACCGCTGTCGCGCTAGCCGCTGCAGCTCGCAACCACGCGCGTCACCGTGCTCCTGGTGACGCCAGGAGGCTGACGAGGCACTCCGCAGCCCCTGTCGTGCCTCGTAGTTCGATCCCGCCTGAACCCCTGCGCCGGCCGCCGCCTTGAGCTTCACTCCGGCCACCCCAGCTCCTACCTGCTCCGCTCGTTGCTCGAGAGCCCGGGCTACGCCCGGGTGCCCTTAGTCGCCGCCCCCATGGCCTGTAATGCGGACGCCGCCGCGTCCAGAGGTCACCAGCGTTAACCTCGCCGGCCCGACACGCGGGGCTGACCTGCCAGGTGATTAGCTTAAGCTAATCACCACTTAGTTAACCTTGAGACACTGGCAGTGGGCCCCAACGCCACTAATTGTAGTTAGATTAGTAAGAAAACCCTGTTAACTAACTAAGTCACTAACGTGTGGACCCCACATGTCAGGTTTGACCTGGTCAGCCGCGGTTGACTTGCTGACGTCATGCCACTGTCATGCTGACGCAGTTATTCATTTTCTGGTATTAAATTAAATCAGGAAAATCCAGAAAATTAGCTAAACTTCAAAAATTCATAGAAATTCAACCGTAGCTCAGATTGAAATAAGTTATATATGAAAACTTATTAGAAAAAATGAATCTATCCATCTGTACCATTTTCATGCATGAAAAACCAACCTATACATGTTGTATATATGAAAACACACTTATGGCATTTAAAGGGACTTAAATTAGAGGTGCATTTGAACCTTTGGTTCAAATGGACCTCTTCCAAGTTGAATGCTAAATGCATTAGCTCAAAGCACATCACATATTCATGCCATGTTCATGCATCATATTGTTGCATATGATTGTGTATTGATTGACGACACCGTTCCTTCTCGATAGGTCCTACTTCGGAGACCGATCCAGAGTACCTGTCTATGGAGCAGTGCCCCCCTGTTGATCTACCAGGCAAGCAAACCCCCTTGTTCATTCCGATACAATCCTACCCTCTCGCTCCTGCTCTTATTTATTGCATTAGGACAACAACGATTCAACTGCTACTTTATGCTGCGGTAGTTGAACCCATTCCTCTGCATGACCTGTCATTGCCACTGTAAATAGTTAAAACCCACTACCATGTGTAGGACTTGATTGAGCCATGTTGTGTTCCTACCGTGCCATGCCTGCTATTGCTTAGAGTTGTGTCAGGTCTGATTCATCGGGAATGAATTGGAGTGTTAAGATATGTTCTGGTGCTGAGAGTTAAGCGTGTGAACATGATTTGGTAAAGGTAGAGGTGAGAGGCCATGTAGGAGTACATGGTGGGTTGTCTCACTAGAACCGTCCTTAAGCACTGAGTTCCGTGTATGTCATCCAATGAATAGCTACTACCACACATTGGAATGCTTAAGTGCCCCTCTCGACTTATTAATCAACTTGATCTCTGTCCAGGAGTTGCAACTAGTTTCTGGTGTTTGTAGGTAGTGCTATTTTTCTACCGAGTGGCACCCGGCAGGGTGGACTTGGGAAAGACTAGGCACCGTGGCCCGGTGTACCGAGTGGCACCCGGATGGTGGGCTGGAGAACCCTGTACACATCGTTTGGGGCCGTGAGCGAAACCCCGGCCGGATCTCCTTGCGGATGGAACCCGAATAGGCGATAAACCTAGACTAGAGTCTTGTGTGGTTAGTCAGGTCGTGGCCGACACCCTCGCCAGGCTTCCGCTTGAAGGTTGCCGAGATACATGACGTGTACATGGTGATAAGTGGTGAGAGCGTGTGTGGAGAAGTACACCCCTGCAGGGTTATCATGATCGCTTCGAATAGCCGTGTCCTCGGTTATGGACTTCTTGGATGCTTACGTGGTACATAGACAACTTAAAGTGGGTACTCTAAAATGCTCAAGACAAGTGTGAGTGTTATGGATGGCCTTCTCGTAGGGAGACGGGAATGAATCCATAGTAGTGTATTGATGTGGTGTTTAGTGGACTCGTGTGCGCTCTCTTACCTCAAAGAAGTTACTCGTAGTCGTAGAACAAGATAGCCACTGAGTCAAAGCTGGCTTGCTGCAACTAAACCCCACACTACCTTCTTGATACAAATGCATGTATGATAGGATCTGATGTAAGCCTTGCTGAGTACCTTTGTACTCACGTTTGCTTTATTTATGTTTTGTAGGTGAGACAACTGTCTCACTAGTAGTACCGCTTGGACTTCGACGAGTAGCTTCTTACCTCAGCTATGATCTTGTACCCTTGGGAGGGACTTGTAGATAGTCAGGCTTCTCAGCCTTTTCTTTTGTAGTTGTCTATACTCAGACATGTAATGATTCCGTTGCTTGTATGCTCTGAATGATGGGTCATGAGACCTCTGTTTGTATTAGTGATATGTGGCTCTTCTGGGTCTTTATCTATATGAGTTTGAGTTATGTTGTGATGCCATGTTGTACAACACATACTTTCATGTTATGCGTACATGTGACGTGTATTGCTATGTGTGGGATCCGACAACCTAGTTGTTTATCCTGGGTAGCCTCTCTTATGGGGAAATGTAGTCTAGTGCTTCCACTGAGCCATGGTAGTCTGCTACAGCCCGGTTCACCGGAGTCCTGCTAGCCCAGCACTACTACTCCGGAACACTTAGACTGGCCGGCGTGTGATTCACATAGTTCCTGTGTCGGTCCTTTCGGGGAAATATCATGCGGTGACTTCCGGAGTCCTGCTAGCCTGCTACAGCCCGGATTCCCGGAGTCCTGTTAGCCCACTTGCTACATCCCGGATTCACACGCTGCTGACCGACATGCTTGATGTTGTTTCATGTATGCCTGTCCCCGTAAGTTAGTGCCACTTTGGGTTCACGACTAGTCATGTCGGCCCGGGTTCTCTGTCATATGGATGCTAGCGACACTATCATATACCTGAGCCAAAAGGCGCAAACGGTCCCGGGCCATGGTAAGGCGACACCCGTGGGGATACCGTGCGTGAGGCCGCAAAGTGATATGAGGTGTTACAGGCTAGATCGGTGTGACTTAGAATCGGGATCCTGACACTACGAGATGTACAAGAAGATCGTTGACATTAGGAAGTGTCTAGATGAGGGATCGAGTCACAGAGCAGTGGCGGGAGCATCACAATAAGTAGATGACTAGACGATCGTTTCTCCTACTTTAGAATGCATGCAATTATTTATTGAGGTGTGTGCGAATGATCCGCATAGTCACTTATGTAATTGGATGTTTATTTCAGTTATATATATACATGTTATTCTTCTATAGACAGAGCAAATCACACGGCTTATTAGCAGCAATCGTCTGTGTTATTATTGGTCTTCACACACATTTCTGATTACGGACCTGTTTGCCGCGTATCACACACATCTTGTTCAGTTGAACCGTTTCCATTGTGTTGCCTAATCACACACCGTTTATCCTAGTGAACCGTATGTTGTATATCGCACACACCTTCATCTGGTTGCCGTTTCTTTTGTTCCTCCTCATCCCAAACAGTTAATTGAACTAAACTGTATGTCCTCCATCGCACACGTAACTAAAATCTGAACTTTTTTTTATGCATCCGTCATCACAAATGTTTTGCACCTTTTTCGACAGTTTTTTACACCACTATTTGCGATTATGGCATCACACACAGTTTCGTCGAAGGGTCTCTGATCGTAGTGTCGCATTTGGACCATCCTGCAGTAGTATGTTTAGGGATATTTTGAAGAATAACAAGAAAATGTGGGAAAATGCTTGCCCTATATTGAATTTTCTTATAACCATTCACTTCATTCTACTACTGATGTGACCTTTTGAAATTGTGTATGGTCTCCTACCTCGTGCACCTATTGATTTGTTGCCTCTGCCACCTTTGGAGAAGATTAATTTTGATGCTAAACAACGTGTTGAATTAATCTTTAAAATGCATGAGTTAACTAAGGAAAACATTGAGCGTATGAATGCTAAATATAAACTTGCTGGAGATAAAGGTAGAAAACATGTTGTGTTTGCACCTAGCGATCTTGTTTGGTTACATTTGCGTAAGGATATATTTCCTAATTTGCGCAAATCAAAGCTAATGCCATGTCTTGATGGTCCTTTTAAGGTGTTAGAGAAAATAAATGATAATTCATATAAACTTGAGCCACGTGTAGATTTTGGGGTTTGTCCCACTTTTAACATTGCAGGTTTGAAGCCTTATTTGGGTGAGGAAGATGAGCTTCCGTCGAGGACGACTTCATTTTAAGAAGGGGAGGCTGATGAGGACACCAATAACATTGTTACACCCACAGTCCCTATTGCTATACATATTGGACCAAATACTAGAGCTCACGCACGCTAATTGAATTACCAGTTCCTTTCAATTCTTGGTAACGATTTTAAAGTTCATGAGAATATGATGCTGCCTAAATGGGATACATTTGTTTTGCTTGCAAATGAAGGGCCTAGCTTGGACAAGAAAGATGAACCTTGGAGCAAGTTCAAGCATGGAGATGATGGCATGCGCATGGGGAACAACAACGGAGTTACAAGTGATGATTTCGGGACTTTGAAGCCACCATAATGGGTGCATGAAGCCTTGGATGAAATACCACGTCATTAATTTCGTCCAGAGGCTATTCTAGGTGCTGCATCACCTTATTATTGGGCCAAGCCCGTGTAATTTCAAAATACTTGATTATGTGCTATTTTTAGAGTCCGTATGTGTGGGGAAACAAGAGATAGATTTGGTTTCGGATCCTTCTCCAAGGGCCACGAAATTCCCCACCTGCCACTTCCTCCATATATACAGCCCTTATGGATTCGTTTAGACTTTGGGTTTTGTTTGGATTAAAAGTTTTCCATAGATGCAACTTCGTGTACTTCGTTTGTGTTCAATGACCAGACCAAGGTGTCACAGAACCCCACCTTGATCAATAAAGTATTCATCTCATATTCACAATATCCAGATTGCAATCTCATTTTCTTGCTTGTTCTTCGTTTCCTAGCATGATGCGGAGCATCCCATGATCATCCCCATGGACGCACCTATACCTCCAACAACACCACTTGGACCAATGACAAGACCCCGAGCCAAGGCTATCGAAGATAAGATGAACTCACTCCTCTTCGAACTTCCACTTTCTATGCATGAGACATGGCTACTACCTAAGTCCGAGATGTTGTGCGTGATTAGGTACCAAGAGGACCCTCCCGACGATGCACGTGAAGACAGACAAGTCCCCGAGTCCATGGCTGAAGAGAACCAACGGAAGGAGCCAAGAACATCTCCCAGGCCCCGGACATCCGGCCGTGACCCCGGACTTCCGGCCCCTGGAGTGTCATCCACTACAGCTCC
Organism: Triticum urartu; assembly: GCF_056163025.1. Classification (NCBI taxonomy): domain Eukaryota; kingdom Viridiplantae; phylum Streptophyta; class Magnoliopsida; order Poales; family Poaceae; genus Triticum; species Triticum urartu. The sequence goes on from NC_141875.1 coordinate 305,271,131, forward strand.
TCAATCACCAAGTGCCTATAGGCCCCGAACGTCCGGCCCCGCAAGCCCGGACATCCGGCCCTTCCCGAGGTCCCGGATATCCGGCCTCCTGCCCGAAAATCCGGACAGCCCCGAACCCGAGAGCAACACGGCCAGCTTCCACAGCCCGGACATCCGGCCCTCCGCGAACGCCCGGACATCCCGTCCGACGCCCGGACATCCGGCCTCCCTATCTGTGCACAGTAAAGGGCCGAGGCCCGTGTACCCCTTCTACCCCCTGGACTATATATACTCCACCTTGTCCAACTTTCTAGGGTCAGCAAAGGATTAGCTCATATTTTGTATGAGAGCTTTGGTCATCCACTTGGTTACCTTCTCCTCGGAGATTCGAGCCTACACCGGAGAAGATCCCCCAAGAGGATTCAAGACCCCTCTTTAGGGAAGAACTCAAGACCTCCTCACGGAGAAGACCGGTTATCATGTATTGTCCGTTGTTGACTTTGGATCGTGTATCTTCCCCTTTGTACTCGAGGATCTAGCACATGTGTAACTTGTTCTTGTTAGTTTGAGTGTTCCTCTTATGTTCCCCTTGTGTTTTCCATCGATTCCCTCCACGTGTTCGTCGCGGGATCTGCTCCTATCATGAAAGATCGGCCGATTAGGGTTCTACCCTACATCATCTTGGTATCAAGAGCCTCGTTGATCACGATTTCGAAGCCTCCCCGTTGTGTTGCTAGCCATGTTTTTGTTGATTTTGTCCCTCATTCGAAAATTCCCCACAAAAATAGCCCCCAATTTTTATTGTGATTTGTTGGTTTGACGAAGTTTTTTTGGATTTGATCTGTGGGTTTCATGTGTTGCAAGTAGATCTAGCTTTCCACCCACTTTTCCCCAATTCCCATCCACAAATTTCTCCGAATTTTGCCCGGATTTGACCTCTCCGCGCGATGATCTTCGAATCCATCCATGGATCCAGAGCCTAGACATCCGGCCCGATAGCCCGGACATACAGCGCCCCGGACATCCAGCCATGACCCCGGACGTCCGGCCCCTGGCAGCACCACTTCCTGTCCACCGCCCGTTTTCCGCCCATTTTTCGCCAAATTTTGTTTTGGTGCCCACATATACTTCCGCATACCCCCCACCATTTCCGCATACGACAACCATCGCTTACCAACCCCAACTCCGACAATTTTGGTCCAATTTTGTTTTGAGAAGTTGAGGTGTGGTACCGTGTCCTTCTTGTGTTTCGTCTATTTAGGTACGGGTCGACATCAACATCACCGCCGGTCATCTGTGCCATGGACGCATCATCAACAACGACCACCTCGACCTCATCTTGGTATTCGATCCACCATTTTGACACCATACCGTCCGCAAGAAACGGTAACCTCATCTCAGTATCGTGATACATCATTCTTGACCATTACATTGATAGCCCTCATAGCCTTACTCCTTTGCGTTGCTTACCCATCGAGACTAGCCATTGAGTATTGCCGACAATGAGACTTGTGCACTTTAGTGATCATACTTCCCATAGCATACATACATCATTGTTGCATATATTGGTATCATCTCTTCTGTCACAAAGTTGTCATCGCATACGCAATTGCTATCTTGGTTCGTGAAGCATTGCATGAGAAAGGAGCTCAAACATCAAAGAGCCAAACAAGCTTTTCGGCAAAGAGGAAAGATAAGCAAAGAGCTTTTAAGCAAGAACTATATCATCATACAACACTAGGATTGTCATACTAGATCATCTTGGATCATATCATACAAACACTTGGCATAGAAAATATTTGGGATAGAAGTGGTTGCATTTTTGCTAAGTAGGTTGTGCACAAGTTCTTTGTATCCGCCTATTGTGCAATCGTGCTAGCGTCTCTCTAGTGTTGTGCAACAATAGCATTTTTGTGGATTCCACATTTTGGCTCACCCTTGGTTGCATGACCCCACTTATCTTTTTGCGTGTGTGTTTCCGTGTACCTTATATGCTGGGTCTACTTGTTACATTGCATCTTGCGAATGTTTTCCAACATTATTGAAGATCACTTACAATTGCATCAAATTTTGTGCCACCATCCTAACGAAGCTCCACCAAAAGATTTTACTTGTGTAGGTGTGAGAAACCGACAAGAGCTAGTACCAATTGTGCTATTTCCTTGTCCTACATTGGAGTGATCCTCGATCCACTTTCAACTTTGGTCAAGGTACATTTGGTATTCGTTCTTCTCTTTCTACCACTCAAATTTTTGTTGGAATGATGGATAGGCCACTCTTCATTGAGCACAACGACGACATGAACTCATATGTCACCAAGAGTCACCTCTTTGGTGCACAATGTGATTTGCATCAAGAGCAACAAGCTATGAGTGAATGCATCGACAACCTCGCCGCCGACTTGCGACTTTCCGAGCAACGTACAAGGGACTACTTCGACCACAAGCTCGACGATCACAAGCAACAGAATGACGCAAGGATGGAAGAAATTCGCGCTTTGTTGCTCAACCGCTCTTCTTCCAATTCATCTTCATCAAGGACTCGCTCAAGTCGACACTCCGACTTCACCCTCTCCGGCTCAAGTACACCGACATCGAACACTCTACACCGTGCCGCGTGCAACGATCATCAAGAAAGCCTCAATCCTCTACGCGACATCGACTCTCAAGAGCACCGATGACATCAAACCTAAGAGGCTTTTGCGCTAGCACGAGAACGGAAACATCAACGCCAACATGAAGAGGAAGAGCGCGCGCGTCTACACCAAGTTGCACAAGATGCCGAGGCACAACACCAAGAACAACAACTCCGTGAAGCTCAAGCACTTTGTAACACCCTCGATGCGACTATATCTCCCACGTGTCGAGGCACGACTTAGAGGCATAATCGCATTGAAGGCATATGTCGCAAGTCAGGTAATCATCACAAACATCCCATGTAATATAGATAATAAAAGGGATCACACAGTTGGCTTACACTCGCCACGTCAATCAAGTACATAAATAACATACATCATCCAAACACTCATGGCCCGACTACGGCGCCAAAATGAAAGATAACCCAACAAGCGACATGGTCCCGATCACCCCCAACAGGGCACCACTACTGATCATCAGGAAAGGAAACATAGTAACGTTGAGAGTCCTCGTCGAACTCCCACTTGAGCTCGAGCGCGTCACCTAGAGCGGAATCATCTGGACATGCATCTGGTGTAATAGTAATCTGTGAGCCACAGGGACTCAGCAATCTCGCACCCTCGCGATCAAGACTATTTAAGCTTAATAGGAATGGCAAGGTAATATATATGTGGAGCTGCAGCAAGCGACTAGCATATATGGTGGCTAACTTATTCGCAAAAGAGAGCGAGAAGAGGAGGCAAAGCGCGAGCGAGAAACTAGAGGACAACCTGCGCAAGCATTACTCCAACACCGTGTCCACTTCCCGGACTCCGCCGAGAAGAGGCCATCACGGTAACACACGCGGTTGATGCATTTTAATGAAGGTCAACTTCAGGTTTTCTACAACTGGACATTAAAAAATTCCCATCTGCCCATAACCGCGGGCACAACTTTCGAAAGTTCAAATCCCTGCAGGGGAGTCCCAACTTAGCCCATGACAAGCTCTCACGGTCAACGAAGGAATTGACCTCCTCCCAAGACGTTCCAATCAGACTCGGTATCTCGGTTCTTCAAGACACTTCGACATGTTAAAACAAGACTAGCAACACCGCCCGAATGTGCCGACAAATCCCGATAGGAGCTGCACATATCTCGTTCTCAGGGCACACTCAGATGAGACTAGCTACGAGTAAAACCAACCCTCAAGTTTCCCCGAGGTGGCCCCGCAGGCAGCTCAGTTCGGACCAACACTCAGAGGAGCACTGGCCCGGGGGGGTTAAAATAAGATGACCCTTGAGTCCGCGAAACCCAAGGGAAAAGGCTAGGTGGCAAATGGTAAAACCAAGGTTGGGCATTGCTGGAAAAGCTTTAATCAAGGTGAACTATCAAGGGGTTCCCATTATAACTCAACCGCGTAAGGAACGCAAAATCCGGGAACATAACACCGATATGACGGAAACTAGGGCGGCAAGAGTGGAACAAAACACTAGGCGAGATGCCGAGCCTTCCACCCTTTACCAAGTATATAGATGCATTAAGAAAACATGGCAATATAATGATATCCCAACAAGTAAATAAATGTTCCAACAAGGAACGACCTTTAATCTTCACCTGCAACTAGCAACGCTATAAGAGGGGCTGAGCAAAGTGGTAACATAGCCAATCAACGGTTTTCTAGGACATGGTGGGTTAGAGGTTTGACATGGCAATTTGGGAGGCTGGCAAGCAAATGGTAGGCATCGTAGCATTGGCATAGCAAAAGAGCGAGCAAACTAGCATAGCAAAGATAGTGGTGATTTCGAGGGTATGATCATCTTGCCTACAAAGCTGTCAGAGTTGACTGGATCCTCAAAGCAAACTCAACGGGCTCCTCGTTAGCGAACTCGTCTCCCGGCTCTACCCAAACAAGACAAACAAGCAACAAGGACACAATCAACCACATGCAAGGATCAAACAATATGATGCAATGATGGTATGCTATGTGGGATGCGATGCGGGATGCATATGCAAGATTTGACAGGAAATGCATGAACCTGACCTCAACTTAGAAAACCAAGTGTGCCACTGGAAAGATGAGATGAAATCTCTTGAAAACGATATAAAGAACGCTGGAATCGGAGTTACGGTTTGGAAATGGCAAGCGATTCATATATGACACCGGTCTGCGATTTACAGCAAGTAGCCATCTAAATGCAATGAGATGAACATGCTACAGCACTCAAACATGGCATCAAAATACATGGCAAGGATGCATTCATGAAGCTTAACAAAAGTCTAGCACTGAGCTACGTCCAATTCATCCATTAACAGGTTCAAACAAGCATGGCAAAAATGCATATGGTAAACAGATCTCAGACTTAGTGAAATTAACACTTGTCTGGAATTTCAGACCAAGTAGCTCTCTTCGGAGCAACAAAACAACATGCTACAGGACCTGAACATGACAAAGTAAAACATGGCATGGAGCTTCTCAAATATCTTAACAAAAGTCCCTTAGTGACCTTGAGCCAAAAGGGATCAGAAAATATACTAACAAGCATGTGAACATAGCAAACACATAGTCAGTTCTCAGACTTAGTGAAAACTGGCACATGCTGAAACATAACTCAAGTAGGCATGTTTACGAGCTCGATGCACTCACTACGGTGCAAGTCATGACAATCTAAGAATACACCCATCAGGAATACACAAAATACAAGCTAGACATGGCAAGAACAATAGCATAGCACGCACGGATCAACTACAACATCATCGGCAAAATTGCAAACAAGTTGACAATCTGCCCAGATTCACAAAGTAGCGAAAGTAGAGATCGATTGCCTCAAGATAGGGTGCTCCATAATTGCAAACAAAGACATGGATGGATAGAGCACTACAAGATTAATAAAACATCCTTACTGATCATCCTCAAAAGAGGCACGGATCACTAGGAGACAACATGAACATATGGCATCATGAGATAAAACAGCTCAAGGACTTAGTGGAAATGCTAAGTCCCTGAAATCAGAATTACCAAGTGCCTCACTTGGCAAGCTTGTGCTAGTCACCACACACATCACAAAAATACATGGGTTGCACCTCTGTAAAGATGACAAAACCCTTAACAAAACATATGTAGAGCATCAGGGCATATCATGCACACAATAATCATGGCAAAAATGACAAATGTCTAAATGGAGCAGCAGATCTGACAATTATCTCAAGTAGCCTCCTTCTAACAGCATTTCGGGCATCAAGGTGAACTCAAATGAAAATGATGCAATGAGATGAAATGATGTACTCTCTGAGATGAAGATTTTGATACGCGATATGCATGAATCGGAGCTACGGATGCAAAGTTACAATGCGAAGAAGATGGGCACATGGATCTGGGAATCCGGGGACTTGGTAGAAATTTTACCCCGCGGGAACCGGGACGAGGAGATCCGAGACGCGGGGCTGTTTGGTTGGCGGGCAGGGTGGATCTGATCCCACCTGGCCAGATCTGAGACAGGGCGGCGGCCGGGTCCGGCGAGGTCGCCGGAGGCGCACGGGAGCCGAGGCGGCGTCGAGGTGGCGGTGGCGCTCGGCCAGGGCGGCGGGGATCGCCGGAGTCCGGTGAGGCGCGGTCGGAGGAGGCGGCGACCGGCTTGGGCGGCGCGGCGACGTTCCATGGCAGCGGCGGAGCACGCGTCCCGCGGGGCGCCGGCGAGGAGAACACGCGGCGGGGCGGCGCGCTGCAGGTGGCGGCGCTGGCGATCCGGCCGGCGACCGGAGGCGGAGAAGACAACGGGCGCGAGGCGCGGGACGACTTGGCGGCGGCGGGCAGATCCGGGCCCGGGCGGGCCTGCCTCGGGTGCGGGGGGCCGCGGGAGGAGGCGCGGTGAGGTGGGGCGCGACGCGGGCGACGTGGCACCGCGGGATTGGAGGAGGGAGTCGGCGGCGCTGATGTGTCGCCCCGGGATTGGTCCGGGCGACGTGGCTGAGGCGGCGGACATGTCCGGCGCAGACGAATTTGTCCGGCGGCACGAGGTGGACGAAGGTTAGGGTTTATCTGCGCGAGAATTTCGGAGGGAGACTCATATATATAGGTAGAGGGAGCTAGGAGAGTCCAAATGAGGTGCGGTTTTCGGCCATGCGATCGTGATCGAACGCTCTAGATGATGGAGAAGGTTTAGGTTGGTTTTGGGCCAAATTGGAGGGGTGTTGGGCTGCAACACACACGAGGCCTTTTCGGTCCCTCGCTTAACCGTTGGAGTATCAAACGAAGTCCAAATGGTACGAAACTTGACAGGCGGTCTACGGGTAGTAAACCAAGGCCGCTTGGCAAGTCTCGGTCCAATCCGGAAATGTTTAATACCCGCACACGAAAGAAAGCTAGAAATGACCACCGGAGGAGAACGAAGCGCCAGAATGCAAAACGGACAACGGGGAAAATGCTCGGATGCATGAGACGAACATGTATGCAAATGAAATGCACATGGTGACATGATATGCAATGCATGACACGCAAGCAATGACATGGCAACAACAGCGAATAACTGCATGACACCTGGCACATCGGTCTCGGGGCGTTACACACTTGCGGCGCAACAAGCCCTCCAAGATTCAAGTCGATCCGTAGCCAACCGAGGCCGACAAACTCGAGAACAAGAAGAAGCACTTCACAAAGAAATTCAAGAACGAAGATTTCAAGCTCGCGTGCATTGTCAAGTTCCTCCTCGAGCTCGGCAAGCTCCTACACAAGCTCGCCAAGAACATCAAGTTCATCAAGAGCATAACGACAATGGAAATCCTCCTCACCAAGAGCGACACAGGTTTGACAACCATCAACAACATGGGCATCATCATCATCTCCGACCCCAACACAATGAAGAGCAACACTACGGAAAGCTCAAGTTCACCATGCCCAAGTTCAATAGAAGCAACGATCCCGAAGAGTACCTTTAATGGGCATTGAAGGTCGACAAAATCTTCCATTTGCACAACTATGAAGAAGAGAAGAAGATCGCAATGGCATCCCTTGAGTTCCAAGACTATGTCCTCAGTTGGTGAGAACAAGTTATCGAGCGCCGAGAGGCAAGAGGTGAACCACCCATCACTACTTGGGCGCAAATGAAGGATGTCATGAGAGCACGGTTTGTGCCTACCTACTACAACCAAGACCACTTCAAGAAACTCCAGCTACTCAAGCAAGGAACCAAGAGTGTTGAAGAGTACTACAAGGAGATGGAGATTGCCATGATACGAGCCAATGTCATGGAAGACGATAAGCAAACTATGGCATGTTTCTTGAATGGACTCAACCATCCTATCAAGAAGATCGCCGATTTCCAACCATACTCGAACCTAATCGAGCTAGTGCATCAAGCTACAAAGGCGGAACGTCAAGTGCAAGACGATTTCAAGTATGCCAAGTTCTCATCCAAGTCCTACGGCTTCTCCAACAGCCAAGCTTCAACGATTCCAACACCGTCTACCAAGCCTTCTAGAAGCAACGTCGACAAGTCGAGTTCCAAGAAAGCTTTGTCTAATCCAGGTCATCCTCCTACTACGAGCAACTTCAAGCCGAGAGCTTCATCATCATCCACTCCAACCGATGAGACAGTCAAGATGAGTTCCTTCAAATGTTTCACATGAGGAGGCCGAGGACACATGTCCTACGAGTGCACCAACAAGCGGACCATGATCCTCAACGACGACAGCACCTATGACTCGATGAGTGAAGGAGAAATGGACGCTCTTGAGCAAGTCGCCATGAACCGGCAAGTGAACGATGAAGAGGAACAAGTCTTTTGCGATGAAGATTCAAGTCCCGCTCTTGTTGTCTCCAAGGTCTTGACTCTCCAACATCAACAAGAAGAAAACCAAAGATGCCACATATTCCACACCAAGGCCAGCATCAATGGAAGATCCGTCAAGGTCATCATCGATGGAGGGAGTTGTCATAACCTCGCAAGTGAAGAAATTTGCTCCAACCTCCAATTGCCCAAGATGAAGCACCCAAATCCATACAAAGTGCAATGGCTTAGCGACTCCGACACTATCCAAGTCGAGCACCGAGTACAAGTCTACTTCAAAATTGGCGCCTACGAACACACCTTGGGGTGCGACGTCATTCCAATGACCGTTTGCCACCTTCTCCTTGGACGCCCATGGCAATTTGATAGAGGAGTCATCCACAACGGCCGAACGAACCACTACATCTTCAAGATGAAGGGAAAGGAGTACGTACTTCGTCCCATGTCTCGAAGCCAAGTTGTCAATGAAAAGCAAGCCACCCATCATGGAGATACTAGTGAGAGATCGAGCCACCAAAAAGAGAGTGAGTGCCACATGCCCAAATCGAGCCCCTTCACGATGAGCGAAAAGAAGAACTTAGTCCTATTTTCCAGCAAAAGTGAGATAAGAGGAGTGTGTGAGAACCCATCTAGTGTCCTACACTACGTCCTTTTGTGCAAGGACAATGCACCACAAGCTAACAACTCTCACACTCTTCCTCTAGTGTTCTCTTCTCTTTTGCAGGAATTTCATGACGTTTTCCCCGACGAGCTACCTCCGGGACGACCTCCACTACGAGGCACTGAGCACCACATCGACCTCATCCCCGGAGCACCACTTCCGAACAAAGCTCCCTACAGCGTCAACCTCGAAGAAACCAAAGAAATACAAAGGCAAGTAAAGCATCTCATAGACCATGGACATATGCGTGAAAGTTTGAGCCCTTGTGCCATACCAGCCATTCTTGTACCAAAATGAGATGGTAGCTTTCGCATGTGCTCCGATTGTAGACCTATCAACGCTATCACCGTTCGTTATAGGTATCACATTCCACACCTTGATGATATGCTTGATGAACTTAGTGGTGCCACTATATTTTCCAAATATGATCTTAAGAGTGGTTACTATCAAATCCGCATCCAAGAGGGTGATGAATGGAAAACAGCCTTCAAAACCAAGTTTGGCTTGTATGAGTGATTAGTCATGCCTATGGGTCTATCGGAAGCACCGGGTACTTTTATGCGTCTTATGAATCATGTCTTTGGCCCTTATATTGGTGTGTTTGTTGTGGTCTAGTTCAATGATATCCTTGTTTTTAGCAAGTCTCTCAAAGAGCATGTCACCCATGTCTGAACCGTTCTGGAAACTCTTCGAAAAGAGCATCTCTATGCTAATATGGAGAAATGCCTTTTTGGCGTTGACAAGCTCATTTTCTTGGGTTTTGTTGTATCTTCTAAGGGTGTTCATGTAGATGAGTCTAAGATCAATGCTAATAAGACTTGGCCACAACCAACCAACTTGCAACAAGTGCGTAGCTTTCTTGGCCTTGCGGGTTTCTATCGTCGCTTTGTGAAAGATTTTAGCACCATTGCTTCGCCTTTGCATGCTTGGAGAAAGAAGAATGCGCCTTTTGTTTGGGGACCATCCCAAGATACCGCTTTCAATGAGCTTAAGAATTTGATTACTCATGCTCCCGTGCTTGCTTTACCCAACTTTAACAAACTCTTTGAGATTCATTGCGATGCTAGTGGTAATGGCATAGGAGGTGTGTTAACGCAAGAGAAGCGCCCCATAGCTTACTTTAGTAAGAAACTCTCCGGCCGCAAATCAATTACCCCATCTATGACAAAGAGCTATATGCTTTAGTCCGCATTTTGCATGAATGGGGACACTATCTTCGCCCTCACGAGTTTATCATTCATACCGATCATGAAACGCTCAAGTATCTTAAGGGCCAAACCAAGTTGAACAAGCGTCATGATAAATGGAGTGAATTTATTGAGTCTTTTCCTTATGTCATCAAGTACATTAAAGGTAAAGAAAACATGGTGGCTGATGCCCTTTCCCGCATATGCATGATTGTTACTCAACTTGAGTTAGATGTCATTGGCTTTGAGCATATAAAAGGCTTGTATGAGCATGATCCTACTTTTGCTACTCCTTATGCCAAGTGTTTGACGCACACTTCTTGGGAACGCTATTACATCAAAGATGGATATATTATGAGAGCTAACAAACTTTGCATCCCCGAGCCTTCTCTTTGTTTGTTGCTTTTGCAGGAATATCATGGAGGAAGATCAATGGGACACTTTGGACGAGACAAGACGTTTGCCATGCTCTCGAAGAACTACTTTTGGCCCAAGATGTTTCGCGACGTCAACTGCTTCACCAACTGATGCTCTACATGTCGCAAAGCTAAGTCCAATGCACAATCCCATGGCCTTTATATGCCTCTACCAAATCCATATCAACCATGGGAAGACATTAGCATGGACTTTGTACTTGGTTTGCCTAGGACTCGAAATGGGAAGGATTTCGTATTTGTCATTGTGGACCGTTTCTCAAAAATGGCACATTTCATTCCTTGCAACAAGATAGACAATGCTTCACATGTTGCTAATCTATTTTGTAGGGAAATATTGCGTCTACATGGAGTGCCAAAGACTATCGTCTCATACCGCGACGTCAAGTTCCTAAGCTACTTTTGGAAGACCCTATGCGCCAAGCTCGGAATCAAGCTACTCTTCCCCACGGCTTACCATGCTCAAACTGACGGCCAAACGGAGGTGACCAACCGCACACTCTCCACTCTCCTTTGCGTACTCATGAAGAAGAACGTCAAGGAGTGGGAGGAGTGTCTACCTATAGCTGAGTTCGCCTACAATCAAGTAAAACACTCAACAACCGGCAATTTCCCTTTTGAGGTCGTCTACGGATTCAACCCATTGTCACCATTGGACATTCTTCCTCTACCACTACAAGAGCGCATCAATTTGGACGCAAGTGCACGAGTGAAACATCTCAAGAAGGTGCATGAAGATACAAGAAACAGCATCGAGCGCCAAGTTCAATGCCTTGCGACCGAGCTCAACCTCAACAAGCAACAAATGGTCTTCAACACTGGAGATCTTGTGTGGCTACACTTTCGAAAGGACAACTTTCCGCAAGAACGCAACTCCAAACTTCGACCTTGAGCGGACGGACCCTTCAAGGTGCTTGAACGCTACAACGACAACGCCTACAAGATCGACATTCCACGCGACAAGTACTCTGTGAGCGACACCTTCAATGTCAAGGATCTCTCGCCCTACCATGGTGATTAGAATTTCGACCCGAGGGCGGATCTTCCCCAAGGGAGGGGATATGATGCTGAGCATCCCATGATCATCCCCATGGATGCACCTACACCTCCAACAACACCACTTGGACCAATGACAAGAGCCCGAGCCAAGGCTATCGAAGATAAGGTGAACTCACTCCTCTCCGAACTTCCACTTTCTATGCATGAGACATGGCTACTACCTAAGTCCGAGATGTTGTGCATGATTAGGTATCAAGAGGACCCTCCCAACGATGCACGTGAAGACGGATAAGTCCCCGAGACCACGGCTGAAGAGAACCAACGGAAGGAGCCAAGAACATCTCCCAGGCCCCGGACATCCAGCCCCTGGAGCGTCGTCCACTACAGCTCCTCAATCACCAAGTGCCTACAGGCACCGAACATCCGGCCCCGCAAGCCCGGACATCTGTCCCTTCCCGAGGTCCCGAAAATCCGGACTCCCCCGAACCCGAGAGCAACATGGCCAACTTCACCAGCCCAGACATCTGGCCTCCACAGCCCGGACATCCGGCCCTCCGCGAACGCCCGGACATCCGGCCCGATGCCCGGACGTCCGGCCTCCCTGTTTGCGCACATTGAAGGGCCGAGGCTCGCATACCCCTTCTAGCCCCTAGACTATATATACTCCACCTCGTCCAACTTTCGAGGGCCAGCAAAGGATTAGCTCACATGATGTCGGGTAGAACCCTAAGCGGCCGATCTTTCACGAAAGGAGCGGATCCCGCGAAGAACACCAAGAACATGAGGAGGGGAACAAGGGGAATCACATGGGGAAACACAAGAGGAACACTGGAACTAACAAGAACAAGTCACACATGTGCTAGATTCTTGAATACATAAGAGAAGGTACATGATCCAAAGTCAACAATGGACGATACACGGTAACCGGTCTTCTCCGTGAGGAGGTCTTGAGTTCTTCCCTAAAGAGGGGTCTTGAATCCGCTTGGGGGATCTTCTCCGGTGGAGGCTCGAATCTCCGTGGAGAAGGTAACCAAGTGGATGAGTGATAGGTCCATTTTGCATCATGCTTTTATATCGATATTTATTGCATTATCGGCTGTTATTTCACATCATGTCACAATACTTATGGCTATTCTCTCTTATTTTACAAGGTTTACATAAGGAGGGAGAATGCCGGCAGCTGGAATTCTGGGCAGGAAAAGGAGCAAATATTAGAGACCTATTCTGCACAACTCCAAAAGGCCTGAAACTCCACGGAATACCTTATAATAAATAATGAAAAATTCTCGCCAAAGATGAAGACCAGGGGGCCCACACCCTTCCCACGATGGTGGGGGCGCCCCCCTAGGGAGCGCCCCCTACCTCGCGGGCCCCTAGTGGCTCTCCGATGACCATCTTCTCCTATATGAAGTATTTCGTCGAGAAAAAAAATAAGAAGCAACCTTTCGGGACGAAACTCCGCCGCCACGAGGCGGAACCTTGGCGGATCCAATCTAGAGCTCCGTCAGAGTTGTTCTGCCGGGGAAACTTCCCTCCCGGAGGGGGAAATCATCGCCATCGTCATCACCAACGCTCCTCTCATCGGGAGAGGGCAATCTCCATCAACATCTTCATCAGCACCATCTCATCTCAAAACCCTAGTTCATCTCTTGTATCCAATTCTTGTCTCCAAGTCCAGGATTGGTGCTAGTAGGTTGCTAGTAGTGTTAATTATTCCTTGTAGTTGATGCCAGTTGGTTTAATTGGTGGAAGATCATATGTTCAGATCCTTTACGCATATTATTACCCCTCTGATTATGAATATGAATATGCTTTATGAGTATTTACGTTTGTTCCCGAGGACAAGGGAGAAGTCTTGCTATTAGTAGTCATGTGAATTTGGTATTTGTTTGATATTTTGATGAGATGTATGTTGTCTAGCCTCTAGTGGTGTTATGTGAACGTCGACTACGCAGCACTTCACCATTATTTGGGCCTAGAGGAAGGCATTGGGAATTAATAAGTATATGATGGGTTGCTAGAGTGACAGAAGCTTAAACCGTAGTTTATCTATTGCTTCGTAAGGGGCTGATTTGGATCCATATGTTTCATGCTATGGTTAAGTTTACCTTAATACTTTTGTTGTAGTTGCGGATGCTTGCAATAGAGGTTAATCATAAGCGGGATGCTTGTTCAAGTAAGAACAACACCCAAGCACCGGTCAACCCACATGTCAAATTATCAAAGTACCAAACACGAATCATATGAACGTGATGAAAACTAGCTTGACGATATTCCCATGTGTCCTCGGGAGCGCTTTTCCTTATATAAGAGTTTGTCCAGGCTTGTCCTTTGCTAAACAAAGGATTGGGCCACCTTGCTTCACTTTATTTACTTTTGTTACTTGTTGCTCGTTACAAATTATCTTATCACAAAACTATCTGATACTAGTTATTTCAGTCCTTGTAGAGAATACCTTGTTGAAAACCGCTTATCATTTCCTTCTGCTCCTCGTTGGGTTCGACACTCTTACTTATCGAAAGGACTACGATAGATCCCCTATACTTGTGGGTCATCAATACTCTTTTCTGGCGCCGTTGCCGGGGAGTGAAGCGCCTTTGGTAGGTGGAATTTGGTAAGGTAAAATTTATATAGTGTGCTGAAATTTACTGTCACTTGTTACTATGGAAAGTAATCCTCTGAGGGGCTTGTTCGGGGTATCTTCACCCCGACCAGTAGAGCAAAGAGTTGCTCCTCAACCTACTGAACCTATTGAAGATGAAATTCCTTATGAGTATCCTTCGGTTATGGTAGAAAAACTGCTAGCTAATCCTTTTACAGGAGATGGAACAAAGCATCCTGATTAACACCTAATATATGTGGATGAAGTTTGTGGATTATTTAAGCTTGCAGGTATACCCGATGATGTTGCTAAGAAGAAGGTCTTCCCTTTATCTTTGAAGGGAGACGCATTGATATGGTATAAGCTATGTGATGACACGAGATCATGGAACTATAGAAGATTGAAATTGGAATTTCATCAAAAGTATTACCCTATGCATCTTGTTCATCTTGATCGCAATTATATATATAATTTTTGGCCTCGCGAAGGAGAAAGCATTGCTCAAGCTTGGGGGAGGCTTAAATCAATGTTATATTCATGCCCCAATCATGAGCTCCCAAGAGAAACTATTCTTCAAAAAATTTATGCTCGGCTTTCTGAAAATAATCGCACCATGCTCGATACTTCTTGTGTTGGTTCTTTTATGATGAAGACTATTGGATTTAGATGGGATTTATTGGATAGAATTAAACGCAACTCTGAAGATTGGGATCTCGACAAAGGTAAGGAGTCAGGTATGACACCTAAGTTTGATTGTGTTAAATATTTTATGGATACCGATATTTTCCGTAAGTTTAGCACTAACTATGGACTTGATTCTGAGATAGTAGCTTCTTTCTGTGAATCTTTTGCTACTTATGTTGATCTCCCTAAGGAGAAGTGGTTTAAATATCATCCTCCCATAGAATTAAAAGTATCTGCACCTATTAAAGTTGAAGAAAAGAATATCACTTATAATGATCCTATTGTTCCTACTTATGTTGAGACACCACCTTTCCCTATTAGGATAAAGGATCATGATAAAGCTTCAACTGTGGTTCGTAAAAGAAATATTAAAACATATACACCTCATGAGCAAGTTAAAGTAGAACCTAATATTGCTATTGTTAAAGATCTCTTGTCTGATAATATAGATGGGCATGTTATTTACTTCTGTAATGAAACTGCTAGAATTGCTAAACCCAGTGATACAGATAAACCTAGACCTGTGATAGGCATGCCTGTTATTTCTGTTAAAATAGGAGATCATTGTTATCATGGCTTATGTGATATAGGTGCTAGTGCTAGTGCAGTACCTATTGACTTATACAACGAAATTATGCATGACATTGAACCTGTTGAGTTAGAAGAAATTGATGTTATTATTAAACTTGCTAATAGAGATACTATTTCACCAATGGGAATTGTTAGAGATGTTAAAGTCTTGTGTGCGAAAACTAAATATCCTACTGATTTTCTTGTTCTTGGTTCCCCACAAGATAGCTTTTGTCCCATTATATTTGGTAGACCCTTCTTAAATACTGTTAATGCTACCATAGATTGCACAAGGGATGTTGTTACTGTCGGCTTAGATGATATGACTCATGAATTTAATTTCTCTAAATTGATTAAACAACACCGTGAAGGAGAATTGCCTAGTAAGGATGAGATTATTGGTCTTGCTTCTATTGCCGTACCTCCTAGTGATCCTTTAGAACAATATTTGCTAGACCATGAGATGATATGTTTATGAATGAAAGAAGGGAAATAGATGAAGTATTGTTTAAGTAGGAACCTATGCTGAAACACAATTTGCCTATTGAAATCCTAGGGGATCCTCCTCCACCTAAGGGTGATCCTGTGTTTGAGCTAAACCGTTGGCTGATAATCTTAAATATGCTTATCTTGATGAAAAGAAGATATATCCTGTTATTATTAGTGCTAACCTTTCAGAGCATGAAGAAGAAAGATTATTGAAAACTCTGAAGAAGCACTGTGCTGCTATTGGATATACTCTTGATGATCTTAAGGGCATTAGTCCCACTCTATGTCAACATAAAATAAATTTGGAAGCAGATGCCAAACCAGTTCATGATCCTCAACGACGGCTGAATCCTAAAATGAAAGAAGTGGTAAGAAAAGAAATACTAAAGCTTCTGGAGGCAGGTATAATTTATCCCGTTGCTGATAGTCAGTGGGTAAGTCCTGCTCATTGTGTCCCTAAGAAGGGAGGTATTACTGTTGTTCCTAATGATAAAGATGAATTTATTCTTCAAAGAATTATTACAGGTTATAGGATGGTAATTGATTTCCGCAAATTAAATAAGGCTACTAAAAAAGATCATTACCCCTTACCTTTTATCGATCAAATGCTAGAAAGATTATGCAAACATACACATTACTACTTTCTAGATGGTTATTCTGGTTTCTCTCAAATACCTGTGTCGGTTAAAGATCAATCAAAGACTACTTTTACATGCCCTTTTGGTACTTTTGCTTATAGACGTATGCCTTTTGGTTTATGTAATGCATCTGCTACCTTTCAAAGATGCATGATGGCTATATTCTCTGACTTTTGTGAAAAGATTTGTGAGGTTTTCATGGACGACTTTTTCGTCTATGGATCTTCTTTTGATGATTGCTTGAGCAATCTTGATCGAGTTTTGCAGAGATGTGAAGAAACTAATCTTATCTTGAATTGGGAAAAGTGCCACTTTATGGTTCATGAATGTATTGTCTTGGGGCATAAAGTTTCTGAAAGAGGTATTGAAGTTGATAAAGCCAAGGTTGATGCTATTGAAAAGATGCCATGTCCCAAGGACATCAAAGGTATAAGAAGTTTCCTTGGTCACGCTGGATTTTATAGGAGGTTCATTAAGGACTTCTCAAAAATTTCTCGGAGTCTGACCAATTTATTACAAAAAGATATACCATTTGTCTTTGATGATGATTGTGTAGAAGCATTTGAAATACTTAAGAAAGCATTAGTCTCTGCACCTATTGTTCAGCCACCTGATTGGAATTTACCCATTGAAATTATGTGTGATGCTAGAGATTATGCAGTAGGTGCTGTTCTAGGGAAAAGAGTTGATAAGAAATTAAATGTTATCCATTATGCTAGTAAGACTCTAGACAATGCTCAAATAAATTATGCTATACTGAAAAAGAACTTTTAGCAGTTGTATTTTCTTGTGATAAGTTCAGACCTTATATTGTTGATTCTAAAGTAACTATCCACACTGATCATGCTGCTATTAAATACCTTATGGAGAAGAAAGATGCTAAACCTAGACTTATTAGATGGGTTCTCTTGCTACAACAATTTGATTTGCATATTGTTGATAGAAAAGGAGCTGAGAACCCCGTTGTAGACAACTTATCTAGGTTAGAGAATGTTCTTGATGACCCACTACCTATTAATGAGAGCTTTCCTGATGAACAATTAAATGTCATAAGTACTTCTCGTAGTACCCCTTGGTATGCTGATTATGCTAATTACATAGTTGCTAAATTTATACCACCTAGCATCACATACCAACAAAAGAAAAAGTTCTTCAATGATTTGAGACATTACTTTTGGGATGACCCACATCTTTATAAAGAAGGAGTGGATGGTGTTATTAGATGTTGTGTACCTGAGCATGAACAAGAACAGATCTACGCAAGTGCCACTCCGAAACTTATGGAGGACACCACGCGGGAGATAGAACTGCATATAAGGTATTGCAATCCGGTTTTTATTGGCCTACTCTCTTCAAGGATGCCCGTAAGTTTGTCCTATCTTGTGATGAATGTCAAAGAATTGGTAATATTAGTAGACGTCAAGAAATGCCTATGTATTATTCACTTGTTATTGAACCGTTTGATGTTTGGGGCTTTGAGTATATGGGACCTTTTCCTTCCTCTAATGGATATAAACATATTTTAGTTGCTGTTGATTACGTTACTAAATGGGTAGAAGCTATTCCAACTAGTAGTGCTGATCATAACACTTCTATTAAAATGCTTAACGAAGTTATTTTTTTCGAGGTTTGGAGTCCCTAGATATTTAATGATTGATGGTGGTTCTCATTTTATTCATGGTGCTTTCCGTAAAATGCTTGCTAAATATGACGTCAATCATAGAATTACATCTCTGTATCACCCACAGTCTAGTGGTCAAGTAGAATTGTGTAATAGAGAACTTAAATTAATTTTGCAAAAGTCTGTCAATAGGTCTAGAAAGAATTGGTCCAAGAAACTCGATGATGCATTATGGGCCTATAGAACTGCATATAGAAATCCTATGGGTATGTCTCCGTATAAAATGGTATATGGAAAAGCATGTCACTTACCTCTCGAACTAGAACATAAGACATATTGGGCTATTAAAGAGCTCAACTATGATTTCAAACTTGCTGGTGAAAAGAGGTTATTTGATATTAGCTCACTTGATGAATGGAGAACCCAAGCTTATGAAAATGCCAAGTTGTTTAAAGAAAAGGATAAAAGATGGCATGACAAAAGGATACAAAAGCGTGAGTTTAATGTAGGTGATTATGTATTGCTTTACAACTCTTGTTTAAGATTTTTTGCAGGAAAACTTCTCTCTCTATAGGAAGGTCCCTACGTTATCGAGGAAGTCTATCGTTCCGGTGCCATAAAAATCAACAACTTTGAAGGCACAAATCCGAAGGTGGTAAACGGTCAAAGAATTAAACACTATATCTCAGGTAATCCCGTAAATGTTGAAACCAATATTATTAAAACAGTAACCCCAGAGGAATACATAAGGGACACTTTCCAGAACGTTTCAGACTCCGAAAAGGAATAGGTATGTGGTACGGTAAGTAAACCGACTCCAAAACAATTTTTAAGGCAATATTTCTCCGTTTTGGAATATTTAGAAAAATAGGAAATTAAGTAGCAGTCTGGGAAGGACACGAGGGCCCCACGAGGGTGGAGGGTGCGCCCCCCTACCTCGTGAGCTCCTCGTGTGCCTTTCGGAGTCCGTTTTCTTACACGATACGTATTTTGGTCGGTAAAAATTCATTATATATTCTCCCGAAGGTTTTGACTCCCGTATCACGCAAATATCCTCTGTTTTTGTTTCGAGCTGTTGCTGCTGCAGATTAGAGTAAGATGTCTTCTCAAGAGTCAGTCGGGGAGAGCCGGGTATCTAATCCGGCACCGGAACCAAGGGCAAACAGCAACCCTGACCAGTTTGGGCCAGCAACGGAGGAGGAGATGGAGGCTGACTTAATGAGGGTAGATGCCATGAAGGATCAAGAAGTCACCTCTCGCTTCCGAGCTGGGTTCACGATGGGGGAACTACAGAGCTCAGCTATTCCAAATTCGGTTATCCCTTCCAATGTTAGATTTCTTTCTTATGAAAATATGAAGAGGAGTGTCACTTGTTCTCCCGTAGCTATGAAACACCCTTGGGTGCAAGGAGCTTTAGCAGTCACAGGAAAGCTTCGTAAGGAAACAATGGACCTCAAGCAGCAAGTCAACAAGCTCGAGGAGGAGAATCGTATCCTGAGAGGAATCATCGCCAAGAATATTTCACCAACAACAAAGAAGGAGACATAATCACATGGGTATGGGCACTCCCCTTGGCAACCGCCAAGCTTGGGGGAGGTGCCCCGGTATCGTATCATAATCACAACTACTATTTTTACCGTTTTCCTTAGTTTGATCCTATTAGTAGTATTTTGATCTAGTATAATAAGTTTATGGCATGATCTAGTTGTGAGTTTTGCTTTATTATCCTTCTATGTAATCGAGTTCGTGAGCTATATAATAAAGATTAGTGTTGCGTCAAGGGCTTGATTTTCTTGCTATGATATTCAGTGAATAAAAGAAAAGAGAAAAAGAATAAGAAGAAACAAAAGTTCATATTAATCTTATTGATAGTAATGACTTCACATAGAAAGAGTGTGATGATTAAAAGTTGTTGGGAGTTGCCATACATAGCTTTGGTCATCGTTGCAATTAATAGGAAGTAATAAGGAAAGAGAGGTTTCACATATAAATATACTATTATTGACATCTTTTATGATTGGGAGCACTCATCAAAATATGACATGCTAAAGAGTTGATGTTGGACAAGGAAGACAACGTAATGGGTTATGTTTTCTTATATCTGAGATAAAGTATGTTGTCATGGATCATCCAACATGTTGAGCTTGCCTTCCCCCTTATGCTAGCCAAATTCATTGCACCAAGTAGAGATACTACTTGTGCTTCCAAATACCCTTAAACCAGTCTTGCCATAAGAGTCCACCATATCTACCTATGGATTGAATAAGATCCTTCAAGTAAGGTGTCATCGGTGCAAAGCAATAAAAATTGCTCTCTAAATATGTATGATTGATTGGTGTGGGAAAAATAAGCTTTATACGATCTTGTGATGTGGAAGTAATAAAAGCGACGGACTGCATAATAAAGGTTCATATCACAAGGGGCAATATAAAGTGACGTTCTTTCGCATTAAGATTTTGTGCATCCAACCATAAAAGTGCATGGCAACCTCTGCTTCCCTCTGCGAAGGTCCTATGTTTTATTATTATCTTCTACCTTATGCAAGTGTCATGGTGATCTTCACCTTTCCTTTTTACATTTTATCCTTTGGCAAGCACGGTGTGTTGGAAAGATCCTGATAGATATATCTAATTGGATGTAGGGGAGCATGAGTTATTATTGTTGACATTACCCTTGAGGTAAAAGGTTGTGGGGCAAAACTATAAGCCCCTATCTTTCTCTGTGTCCGATTAAAACCCCGTAACCACAAGTATTGCGCGGGTGTTAGCAATTATGAAGGACTAGATGATAGTTGAGTATGTGGACTTGTTTTTTAGCTCTGCCATAGACTCTTTCTGATGTTATGATAAATTGCAATTGCTTCAATGACCGAGGTTATAGTTTGTTGGTTCTCAATAAGGTTTCTGATTCATACTTTTGCATTGTGAATAGATCATCACTTGAACATAAGTAATCATATGACAATATTTATGTATGTTGCTGTTATGAGAATAATCATAATGCCCTCATGTCCGTATTTTATTTTTATCGACGCCTCTACCTCTAAACATGGGGACATATTTATTGTTATCGTCTTTCGCTTGAGGAAAAGCGAGGTCTAAGCTTGGGGGAGTTGATACGTCCATTTTGCATCATGCTTTTATATCGATATTTATTGCATTATGGGTTGTTATTTCACATTATGTCACAATACTTATGGCTATTCTCTCTTATCTTACAAGGTTTACATAAGGAGGGAGAATGCCGGCAGCTGGAGTTCTGGGCTGGAAAAGGAGAAAATATTAGAGACCTATTCTGCACAACTCCAAAAGTCCTGAAACTCCATGGAATACCTTATAATAAAAATGAAAAATTCTCACCAAAGATGAAGACCAGGGGGCCCACACCCTTCCCACGTGGGTGGGCCCCCCCCTAGGGCGCGCCCCCTACCTCGTGGGCCCCCTGGTGGCTCTTCGATGACCATCTTCTCCTATATGAAGTCTTTCGTCGAGAAAAAAATAAGAAGCAACCTTTCGGGATGAAACTCTGCCGCCACGAGGCAGAACCTTGGCAGATCCAATCTAGAGCTCCAGCAGAGCTATTCTACCGGGGAAACTTCCCTCCCGGAGGGGGAAATCATCGCCATCGTCATCACCAATACTCCTCTCATCAGGAGAGGGCAATCTCCATCAACATCTTCATCAGCACCATCTCATCTCAAAACCCTAGTTCATCTCTTGTATCCAATTCTTGTCTCCAAGTCCGGGATTGGTGCTAGTGGGTTGCTAGTAGTGTTAATTACACCTTGTAGTTGATGCTAGTTGGTTTAATTGGAGGAAGATCATATGTTCAGATCCTTTATGCATATTATTACCCCTCTGATTATGAATATGAATATGCTTTGTGAGTAGTTAAGTTTGCTATTAGTAGTCATGTGAATTTGGTATTCGTTCGATTTTTGATGAGATGTATGTTGTCTAGCCTCTAGTGGTGTTATGTGAACATCGACTACATAACACTTCACCATTATTTGGGCCTAGGGGGAGGCATTGGGAAGTAATAAGTAGATGATGGGTTGCTAGAGTGACAGAATCTTAAACCCTAGTTTATGCATTGCTTCGTAAGGGGCTGATTTGGATCCATATGTTTCATGCTATGGTTAGGTTTACCTTAATACTTTTGTTGTAGTTGCAAATTCTTGCAACAGAGGTTAATCATAAGTGGGATGCTTGTTCAAGTAAGAAGAGCACCCAAGCACCGGTCCACCCACATGTTAAATTATCAAAGTACCAAACGCGAATCATATGAACGTGATGAAAACTAGCTTGACGATATTCCCATGTGTCCTCGGGAGCGCTTTTCCTTATATAAGAGTTTGTCCAGGCTTGTCCTTTGCTACAAAAAGGATTGGGCCACCTTGCTGCACTTTATTTACTTTTGTTACTTGTTGCTCGTTACAAATTATCTTATCACAAAACTATCTGTTATTACTTATTTCAGTACTTGCAGAGAATACCTTGCTGAAAACCGCTTATCATTTCCTTCCGCTCCTCGTTGGGTTCGACACTCTTACTTATCGAAAGGACTACGATAGATCTCCTATACTTGTGGGTCATCAATGAGCAAAGCTCTGACACAGACATGAGCTAAACCTTTTCTAACCCTAGAAAATAGGTGGAGTATATATAGTCTAGGGGGCTGAAGGGTACACGGGCCTCGGCCCTTCACTGTGCGCGGACAATGGAGGCCGGATGTCCGGGCGTCGGCCCGGATGTCCGGGATTTCACGCGACGCCGGAGGTCCGGGCTGGGGAGGCTGGATGTCCGGGCTGCAGCGGTGGGCTTTGTTGCTCTTGGGTTCGGGAGGGTCCGGATTTCCGGGTTGGTGGCCAGATATCCGGGGGCTCGGAAAAGGCCGGATGTCCGGGCTGGCGAGGCCGGATGTTCGGGGCCTTTAGCTTCTGGTGGCTGCGTGGCTGTGGTGGGAGGAGCTCCAGGGGCCGGTCGTCCGGGGTCGCGGCCGGATGTCCGAGGCCTGGGACGTGTACTTGACTCCTTCCGATGGTTCTCTTCATCCGTGAACTTGGGGACTTGTACATCTTCATGTGCATCCTCGGGAGGGTCCCCTTTGTACCTAATCATGCACAACAACTCGGACTTAGGTAGTAGCCATGTCTCATGCATAGAAAGTGGAAGTTCGGAGAGGAGTGAGTTCACCTTATCTTTGATAGCCTTGGCTCGGGCTCTTGTCATTGGTCCAAGTAGTGTCGTTGGAGGTGTAGGTGCATCCATGGGGATGATCATGAGATGATCCACATCACCATGGTATGATCGAGGGATATCCGTCCTCGGATCAAAATCCTCATCACCATGGTAGGGTGAGAGATCTTCGATGCTGAAGATGTCGCTCACGGAGTACATGTCACGTGGGATGTCGATCTTGTAAGCATTGTCGTTGTAACGTGCAAGCACCTTGAATGGTCCATCCGCACGTGGTTGAAGCTTGGACTTGCGTTCTTCTGGAAAGGGGTCCTTGGGAAGGTGTAGCCACATGAGATCACCAATGTTGAAGATCATGGGTTGCTTGTTGATGTTGCGCTTGGTCGCAAGTCGTTGTACTTGGCGCTCGATAGTATGTCTTGTATCTTCATGCACCTTCTTGAGATGATTCACATGTGCACTTGCGTCCAAATTGATGCGCTCTTGGAGTGGTAAAGGGAGAATGTCCAACGGTGACAAAGGGTTCAACCCGTAGACGACCTCTAAGGTGGACATGCCGGTTGTTGAGTGTCTTGCTCGATTGTAGGCGAACTCAGCGATAGGTAGGCACTCCTCCCACTCCTTGATGTTCTTCTTTATTAGTACTCGAAGGAGAGCGGAGAGTGTGCGGTTGGTAACTTCCGTTTGGCCGTCGGTTTGTGGATGATATGCCATAGAGAAGATTAGATTGATTCCGAGATTGGCGCATAGGATCTTCCAAAAGTAGCTAAGGAACTTGACGTCGCGGTCCGAGACGATAGTCTTTGGCGGTCCATGTAGGCGCAATATTTCCCTACAAAAGAGATTAGCAACATGTGAAGCATCGTCTATCTTGTTGCAAGGAATGAAATGTGCCATTTTTGAGAAACGGTCCACAACGACAAGTACGGAATCCTTCCCATTTCGAGTCCTAGGCAAACCAAGTACAAAGTCCACGCTAATGTCTTCCAATGGTTGATAAGGAATTGGTAGGGGCATATAAAGGCCATGAGATTGAGCTTTGGACTTAGCTTTGCAACATGTAGAGCAACGGTTGGTGAAGCGATTGACGTCGCGAAACATCTTGGGCCAAAAGTAGTTCTTCGAGAGCGTGGCGAACGTCTTGTCTCGTCCAAAGTGTCCCATTAAGCCTCCTCCATGAGATTCCTGCAAAAGCAACAAACGAAGAGAAGACTTGGGGATGCAAAGTTTGTTTGCTCTCATAAGATACCCATCTTTGATGTAATAGTGTTCCCAAGAAGTATGGATCAAACACTTGGCATTAGGAGTAGCAAAAGTAGGGTCATGCTCATACAAGTTTTATATGCTCAAAACCAATGACATGTAATTCAAGTTGAGTGACAAGTATGCATATGCGGAAAAGGGCATCCACCACAATGTTTTCCTTACCCTTAATGTACTTGATGACATAAGGAAAATACTCAATAAATTCACTCCATTTAGCATGACGCTTTTTCAACTTGGTTTGGCCCTTAAGATACTTGAGCATTTCATGATCGGTATGAATGATAAACTCATGAGGGCAAAGATAGTGTTCCCATTCATGCAAGACTCGCACTAAAGCATAGAGCTCTTTGTCATAGATGGGGTAATTGAGTTGCACGCCAGAGAGTTTCTCACTAAAGTAAGCTATGGGGCACTTCTCTTGCGTTAACACACCTCCTATGCCATTACCACTAGCATCGCAATGAATCTCAAAGGTTTTGTCAAAGTTGGGTAAAGCAAGCACGGGAGCATGAGTAAGCAAGTTCTTGAGCTTATTGAAAGCGGTATCTTGGGATGGTCCCCAAAAAAAGGCACATTCTTCTTGCTCAAAGCATGTAAAGGCGAAGCAATGGTGCTAAAATCCTTCACAAAGCGACGATAGAAGCCTGCAAGGCCAAGAAAGCTACGCACTTGTTGCAAATTGGTTGGTTGTGGCCAAGTCTTAAGAGCATTGATCTTGGATTCATCAACAAGAACACCCTTAGAGGAAACAACAAAACCCAAGAAAACGAGCTTGTCAACGCCAAAAAGGCATTTCTCCATATTAGCATAGAGATGCTCCTTTCAAAGAGTTTGCAAAACGGTTCTAACATGGGTGACATGCTCTCTAAGAGACTTGCTAAAAACAAGGATATCATCAAAGTAGACCACAACAAATATACCAATGTAAGCACGAAAAACGTGATTCATAAGACGCATAAAAGTACCCGGTGCTTCTGAGAGACCCATAGGCATGACTAACCATTCATACAAGCCAAACTTGGTTTTGAAAGCGGTTTTCCATTCATCACCCTCTTGTATGCGGATTTGATAGTAACCACTCTTAAGATCAATTTTTGAAAAGATAGTGGCACCACTAAGTTCATCAAGCATGTCGTCAAGGCGGGGAATGGGATACCTATAGCGAACGGTGATAGCATTCATAGGTCTACAATCGGAGCACATGCGAAAGCTACCGTCTTGTTTGGGCACAAGAATGACCGGGACGGCACAAGGGCTCAAACTTTCACGTACATGTCCATGGTCTATAAGATGCTTTACTTGCCTTTGTATTTCTTTGGTCTCTTCGGGGTTGACGTGGTAGGGAGCTTTGTTCGGAAGCGGTGCTCCGGGGATGAGGTTGATGCGGTGCTCAATGCCTCGTAGTGGAGGTAGTCCCGGAGGTAGCTCGTCGGGGAAAACGTCGTGAAATTCCTGCAAAAGAGAAGACACCACTAGATGAAGAGTGTGAGAAGTGTTAGTTTGTGGTGCCTTATCCTTGCACACGAGGACGTAGTGTAGGACACTAGATGGGTTCTCACACACTCCTCTTATCTCACTTTTGGTGGCAAATAGTACTAGGTTATTCTTTGCGCTCATCGTGGAGGTGTTCGATTTGGGCTTGTGGCGCTCACTCTCTTTTTGGTGGCTCTCTCTCTCTCACTATTATCTCCACAATGGGTGGCTTGCTTATCGGCGACAACTTTGCTTGGAGACATGGGACGAAGTACATACTCCTTGCCCTTCATCTTGAAGACGTAGTGGTTCGTTCGGCCATTGTGGATGACTCCTGTATCAAATTGCCATGGGCGTCCAAGGAGAATATGGCAAACGGTCATTGGAACGACGTCGCACGCCAAGGTTTCTTCGTAGGCGCCAATTTTGAAGGAGATTTGTACTCGGTGCTCGACTTGGATGGTACCGGAGTCGCTAAGCCATTGCACTTTGTATGGATGTGGCTGCTTCGTCTTGGGCAATTGGAGCTTGGAGCAAAGTTCTTCACTTGCTATATTATGACAACTTCCTCCATCGATGATGACCTTGACGGATCGTCTATTGATGTCGGCCTTGGTGTGGAATATGTGGCATCTTTGATCTTCTTCATGGTGATGTTGGAGAGTCAAGACCTTGGAGATAACAAGGGTGGGAATTGAATCTTCATCGCAAAAGACTTGTTCTTCTTTGTCGTTCACTTGGCGGTGCATGGCGACATGCTCAAGGGCTTCCATTTTGCCTTCACTCATTGAGTCATAAGTGCCATCGTCGTTGAGGATCATGGTGTGCTTGTTGGTGCATTCATAGGACTAGTGGCCTCGGCCTCCGCAAGTGAAACACTTGAAGGAACTCGTCTTGACGGTCTCATAAGTTGGGGTTGATGATGATGAAGCTCTCGTCTTGAAGTTGCTCGTAGTAGGATGACTTGAAGTTAACGAAGCTTTCTTGGAACTCGACTTGTCGACGTTGCTTGTAGAAGGCTTGGTAGACGTTGTTGGAGTGGTTGAAGCTTGGGTGTTGGAGAAACCGAATGACTTGGATGAGAACTTGGCATACTTGAAATCATCTTGCACTTGGCGTTCCGCTTTGGTAGCTTCATGCACTAGCTCGATGAGGTTTGAGTATGGTTGGAAGTCGGCAATCTTCTTGATGGGATGGTTGAGTCCATTCAAGAAACGTGCCATAGTTTGCTCATCATGTTCCGTGACATTGGCTCGTATCATTGCAATCTCCATCTCCTTGTAGTACTCTTCAATGCTCTTGGTTCCTTGCTTGAGTAGTTGGAGTTTCTCGAAGAGGTTGCGGTTGTAGTAGGTAGGCACAAAGCATGTTCTCATGGCATCCTTCATTTGCGCCCAAGTAGTGATGCGTGGTGATGAGGACATCAATACCATTGTTACACCCATAGCCCCTGCAGCTATACATACTAGACCAATTACTAGAGCTTGCGCACGCTAATTAAATTATCAGGTACTTTCGTTTCATGGTAATGATTTTGATGTTCATGAGAATATGATGCTGCCTAAATTGGATACATTTGTTTTGCTTACAAATGAAGGGCCAGGCATGGATAAGAGGGATGAACACTGGAGCAAGACCAAGCATGGAGATGATGGCACGCGCAAGGGGATCCGGAACGGAGTTACAAGTGATGATTTCAGGACTTTGAAGCCACCATAAGGAGTGCATGAAGCCTTGGACGAAATATACAAGATGCCACTTCATAAATTTCGTCCAGAGGTTATTCTAGGTGCTGCGTCACCTTATTATTGGGCCAGGCCCATTTATTTTCGAAATACTTAAGTATAGGCTGTTTTTAGAGTTCGTATGTGTGGGGAAACAAGAGTTAGGGTTGATTTCGGACCCCTCCTCCAAGGTCCACAAAATTCCCCCCTCTTCCTCCATATATACAGCCCTTAGGTTGTTGTTTAGACTTTGGGTTTTGTTTAGATTAAAGTTCTCCATAGCTGCAACTTCACGTACTTCGTTTGTGTTCAACGACTAGACAAAGGCGTCACAGAACCCCACCTTCATCAATAAAGCTTTCCTCTTTTATTTGCAATATCCAGATTGCAATATTAGTTTCTTGCTTGTTCTTCGTTTGCTCGCAGGAAATAGACCCTCGTGGTCAGGTTGATCGTGCTCCGGCGTGGTTAATAACCCTCAGAGGTTGGATTTAGTGATTGCTAAGGCGCGAGGTCTTCGCATGTTCATAGTCGGATCATCAAAGTCGACTCCGACAGAAAACGATATCTATCTCATCGAAACATCGGGACACCTTCGCCTCTATCAAGTTGTATCAGATTTCCAGGTTGCTCGGTGAGATTTTACAGTTTTTCGTAGTTTAGATCGAGTGTGTTCTTCATACCTACAGTCCATGAAAAAAGCCAAAAAAAATTAGGTTTAGTTCATCATATCCAAACCAATCTGAGCCTTTGCATAGTCTTTTCAGTATTTTGCTTTGTTGAATTTGCGGTTGCATCGTCGTGTCTAGTTGCTGGTCTTAGAGTCTAGTCTTTTAGAGTTTCGAGTTCTGGTCATAAGTTGTCATGCCGCCGCTGCACCATCATCATCGCCCCTGCCATCTACCACCACCGCTTATCCGCCATCGATCCGTCTCCATATACCATCACCTATCTGTATCCATATACCACCACCAATCCATATGCATATAACACCACCAATCCGTATCCATATACCACCACCGCTGCCATATCCTCCCACCATATATCCACCACCAATCCGAGTTCCTTTCAAATTAGGATTGTTTTCGAGGTCTGTCTAATTTCCGATTCGTGTTTCCTTGCCTGAGTAGGTTTCGAAAAAAGGAGTCTGGCGACCCCCAGGCAGTTTTTAGGCCAAAATTTTCACATGCCAAAATATTTTTTCCCTATCCTATTTTTAGGATTTTCTGAGTCTTTTGAGCCATGTGCCATCATAGTGATTTTTTGTCGCACTTTTTCGTCATCACTGCCCTGATTTCCAAAAAAAAGTAAAAAAAATTCCGTGCCCATCCTGTCAGTTTGACGAGGGAAGAGTTCTGAGACACTCGCCATTATAGTGATTTTTCAGAAAAAAGAGGAGCGCCAAAAAAAGGAGCGCCAAAAAAACAGAGCGAAAAAAAGTCCCAGAGTGTGCTTTTCCCTTGTTTACGTGCAACGTCGTGATTTTGTTAGTGTTATAGGTGTAGCGACCTGACCCGAATGGATCACGTCTACTGTGCTACGGTGTCATCCCTGGATCAGTAATGCTGACACCACACAGTACATCGAGGTTTTATAGCAGAGTTGCAATCACACACTTATTACATCGATGGCTCAAAAAGAACTTATTACAATAAATATGGCTTAAGGCCATATTTTAAAGATAACAGCGGAATACTTGGAAGATAAATGGGTCCATCAACTCCAGCGGCATCACTGAGTATAGAACCACGACCTAAAACACCTCAATCGTCGTCTGAAAAGTCTGTAACATTAACGTTGCAGCCCGAAAACGGGTCAGCACATGGAATATGCTGGCAAAGTAACACATAGAGAGTAATGGAATGAAACAGCTATACTATATGCATATATGGCTGGTGGAAAGCTCTATGGTTACAGTTTTGCGTAAAGCCGGTTTTTCCCTACTGCAAAGGAATAAATTTTATTTACTATCATGGTGGTTGTGGAACATTGAGAATGGTTGACAGCATTCTCAATCCCAACTAAAAGTAATTAAAACCCAATAACATTAATTAGAAGTAACATGTTGAGATTCACAATGATATTCAAGTACTAGATACTCAAGTTGTCCATAACCGGGGACACGGCTAATCATGATTAGTTTGTATACTCTGCAGAGGTTTGCGCACTTTTCCCCACATGACTCGATCGCCTCCGTTTGGTTTCTCGCACTACATGGTGTTTGAGAAACGGATGACCGAGACATAGTCTTTCAAAAGCACTAGCACCTTACATGTGGGGTAGACCGGTACACCTACATCCCCTACATCTGCTAGTCCACCCCGTAAGAGTTCGCAAAACTTAGTCAACTATGCCAGAGCCCATAGTAGCATGTGGCTGCACACGGAAGTTTCTAGCATGAATTATCTTATGATCCCTTTGAGCCTGGGTGGCGGTCCAAAAAAAACAGGCAAGTCCTGATAGACATCAGGTGCCTCAATCCACCCAGATGTGTGTTTAAGTTGCCACCTTAGATAAACCATTAAAATTATCATCTCACATCTGTCATGGATATCACTCACCCAATCCACGTCTACTAGCATAGCATGGCAATATAAGCAAACGTAGAGTAACTCCCAAAGGTTTCATAATAATACAGGTAATAGGTACTACCTCATCTACTTCCCATCCCACAATTTAATTAGATCCTAATCATGCAATGTGAGAGGATTGATCTAATGCAATAAAACATGGGTTGTAGAAAAGGTATGATCAAAGTGTTACTTGCCTTGCTGATGATCCGCGAGTCCTAGGGTTTCGAAGTAACAAGCGGCGCAATCCGGGTAATCTATCGCAGACAAACAACAAGCATACAATAAGCACTCATCTAATGCACAGGTAAAACTCGAACAAGAGAACGAACCAGGTAGTTCAACTTAAGAACTCCGGTTGCAAGATAGAACGAAAAACAAACGGCGGAAGAAAACAACTTGGTTCTAGCAAGTTGAATCTAGGTCAAAATTTTACTGTAACAAAAGCTTGTTCAAGTTGATTAGACGGAACGGCGGTTTTGAGACGAAACTCCAGGCGCTTGAATCACCTGATTCCGATAAACGAGCGAAAAGAAAGACTAGAAAGAAGATCGGATCTGAGATCGCGATCGCGGAATAAATCCGACGAAAAGAAAAAGAAGAACGGTTAAACGAACGGACGTCGTTAACCTAGAAGAATCCGGTGATCATGTTCGTTAGGACGAACGGTCCGGCGAACGGTCCAAAGGCAACTAAATCGGAGAAGAAAATGAATCCGATCTAGGGTTTCGGAGAAGAAAAACCGATCGAAAAACTGATCTAGAAAACCGGAACGGTTTAGAGAAGAAAAGAATCGGAACGATTAGAAGAAAACGATCCGAGAAAAAGAATAGATGTAGCGCGGGGCAACCTTGGCGAGGTCTCCGGTGAGGGGCTCCGGCGGCGTCGGCGTAGGGCGGCGGCGTGGGCAAGGTGCGGCGGCGGCACGGGTGTGGGGCGGCGGCGGTAAGGTGCGGCGGCGGCGCGGGTGTGGGGTGGCGGCGCCAAGGTGCGGCGGCGGTGACGCGAGTGTGGGGTGGCGGCGGCAAGGTGCGGCGGCGGCGCGGGGTGTGGGGTGGCGGCGCGGGTGTGGGGCGGCGGCGGCAAGGTGCGGCGGCGGCGCGGTGTGGAGGAGAGCTTTGATTTGATGTGTATAGAGGGGGGGGGGTGCTTGGGTATTTATATTGGGGAGGGGAGGGGTTTACTTGGGGTAGAGGACAAGGAATTAGAATAGGAGTAGGAAAGATCTAGAAAATAAACGGAGTAGGACTAAAGAAAATGAAATAAGGAAAAGGGGACAAGGGGGCGCCCTAGAATCCTAAAAGGATTCGGTCCTAGCAAGAGGCGGCGGCGGCCGACCGGCTCCTGGCTCGGCGCCTGGCGCCTGGGAGCGCGGCGGTAGGTGGCTTGGCTTGGGCCTTTGGCCCAAGGCGCTGCAAAATTATTTTTTTTTAATAGTTTCCTCGCGCAGAAAAAGAAAACAAAAAGGGATCTAAACGAACTCCGAAAAATCTAAAGTAAATTTTCCCCGACTCCTAAAAATGAGCCGAACAAAATGAACTTTTCTCCGGACCTAAAATGCAATTTTTGAAAACGCGCATTTTTCCCTATCCGAATAAAATGCAAATAAACACCGGAAAGCAAAATTGATCTATTTATTATATCTTCATTTTTCCTAAATTTGGGAAAGTCATATTATTCCCTCTCTCATATATTTTGACACCGGAAAAATTATTGAAGATAAAATAAATAAATCAAATGATCCTATTTTCAAAATTCCAGAGAACTCTCAAATATGAAAATAACGAAATCTCCAACTCTCTCCGAGGGTCCTTGAGTTGCGTGAAATTTCTAGGATCAACCAAAATGCAAGAAAATATGATATGCATATGATCTAGTGTATAACATTCCAAATTGAAAATTTGGGATGTTACAAACCTACCCCCCCTTAAGATGAATCTCGCCCTCGAGATTCGGGTTGGCTAGAAAATAGGTGAGGGTGGTCTTTGAGCAAATCTTCTTCTCTCTCCCAGGTGGCTTCATCTTCTGAGTGGTGGTTCCACTGAAATTTGCAAAACTTGATAACCTTGCTGCGAGTAACTCTGCTGGCAACATCGAGAATCTTGACTGGCTTCTCCTCATATGTTAGGTCATCCTTTAACTGAATCGCTTCTAATGGCACTGTATCTCTTAGCGGTACCTCCGCCATCTCGGCGTGACATTTCTTCAGCTGAGAAACATGGAATACATCATGAACTCCTGACAGTCCTTCTGGTAATTCCAACTTATACGCGACTTCTCCCATACGTTTCACGATCTTAAACGGTCCAACGAAACGCGGTGCTAACTTTCCCTTAACTCCAAAGCGCTTAACTCCTCGAAGTGGGGATACTCGAAGGTAAACTCTGTCTCCGGTTTCGTAAACT
Source organism: Triticum urartu (assembly GCF_056163025.1). NCBI lineage: Eukaryota > Viridiplantae > Streptophyta > Magnoliopsida > Poales > Poaceae > Triticum > Triticum urartu. Next base: position 305,304,029 of record NC_141875.1, read on the forward strand.
GTCTCCTTGCGTTTAGAATCTGCATAGCTCTTCTGCCTGGACTGGGCTACCTTGAGCCTATCGCGACTCAACTTAACCTTCCGTTCAGACTACTTAATCAAATCTGGTCCAAAGAATTGACGGTCTCCAACTTCGTAACTGTTGTCATGGAACGAAACTGGTATCTGATACGATACTCCTCGGGACTCCATGCAAACAAATGATCCTAGTCATGTATATCTTTGCCAACTTAGCACTGGTGTAAGTGGTCTTAACTAGAATGAAATGTGCTACCTTCGTCAAACGATCAACTACTACCCATATCGAGTCATATCCGGCCTTTGTCCTGGGTAGCCCTGTGATAAAATCCATGCCTATCTTATCCCACTTCCATTCGGGTATCGGCAGTGGTTGTAACAATCCTGCTGGCTTTTGATGTTCTGCTTTTACTCTGTGACATACGTCACAAACTGCTACATACGCTGCAATATCCTTCTTCATTCCGGTCCACCAGAATGTTTCCTTCAAATCCAAATACATCTTGGTATTCCCTGGGTGAATCGAATATGGTGAATTATGTGCCTCCTGCAAAATCAACTTCCTGATCTTCGGGTCATTGGGCACATAAACACGGTCCTCAAACCATAAGGTATCGTGCTCATCCTCACGAAATCCCTTTGCTTTTCCTTTGCTAAGTCTCTCCTTTATAGCAGCAATCTCCTTGTCAGATTTCTGAGCTTCTCTGATCTTATCCATCAATGTTGACTGAATCTCCAATGCTGCTACATAGCCTCTCGGAACTATTTCTAAGCTTAGTTCACGAAGGTTTTCGGCTAATTCCTTTGGTATTTTCCCTGTCACTAGGGTATTGACATGGCTCTTACGGCTCAATGCGTCAGCTACTACATTAGCCTTTCCGGGATGGTAATGCAATCTCATGTCATAATCCTTGATGAGCTCCAACCATCTCCTTTGTCGGAGGTTCAACTCCTTCTGCGTGAAAATGTACTTCAAACTCTTATGATCCGTGTACACCTCACAATGATTTCCAATGAGGAAATGTCTCCACGTCTTCAATGCATGCACTACGGCTGCTAACTCCAAATCATGCGTGGCATAATTCAACTCATGAGGCTTCAGTTGTCGTGATGCATACGAAACAACTCTCCCTTCTTGCATAAGCACTGCTCCAAGTCCTCGACGTGAAGCGTCGCAATACACCTCATAATCCTTGGTCTGATCTGGCAAAATCAATACCGGTGAGGTAACCAAACGTTTCTTCAACTCCTGGAAACTAGCCTCACACTCCTCAGTCCATTTGAAATTAGTATCCTTCTTCAACAACTCCATCATAGGCTTCGCAATTTTTGAGAAATTCTCAATAAATCTCCGGTAGTATCCTGCGAGTCCAAGAAAACTCCGGATCTCTCCAACTGTTGTTGGTGCTTCCCATTCGGTTACGGTCTCAACCTTTGTGGGGTCAACTACTATACCTTCTCCGGATATAACGTGTCTGAGGAATCCAACTTCCTTCAACCAAAACTCACATTTGCTGAATTTGGCATATAACTGATGTTCCCTTAATTTCTCCAAAACCAAACGCAAATGTTCCTTATGCTCCTCTTCATTCTTTGAATAAACTAGGATGTCATCAATGAACACTACGACGAACTTATCCAAAAACTCCATAAACACTTTGTTCATCAGGTTCATAAAATAGGCAGGTGCGTTAGTCAATCCAAATGACATAACGGTATACTCATACAGTCCATATCTTGTGGTGAATGCTGTCTTAGGTATGTCCTGCTCTCGAATCTTCAACTGATGGTACCCTGATCGCAAATCGATCTTGGAAAACACTTTAGCTCCTTGCAATCGATCAAACAGATCATTGATCATTGGCAGTGGGTACTTATTCTTGATGGTTACTTCATTCAATCCCCGATAATCTACAACCATCCTTAATGATCCATCCTTCTTTTCCACTAGAAGTACGGGTGATCCCCAAGGTGAAGAACTTGGGCGAATGTAACCTTTATCCAATAACTCCTTAATCTGATTTTTAATTTCCACCAAATCCTTTGCTGGCATCCGGTACGGTCGCTTCGATATTGGGCCTGTACCTGGCAATAACTCAATCAAAAACTCAATGTCTCTATCCGGTGGCATGCCTGGTAATTCCTCAGGAAATACATCAGGAAAATCCTTTACCACTGGTACTTCCTCCCGCACAACTCCTGATAAGCAATTCACTTGTGTCCTGTTTGGCACATGCCGGGATACATACTTGATCCTTCTTCCTTCTGGTGTGGTAAGCAAAATTGTCTTACTGGCGCAATCGATGTTTCCTCCATACATCGACAGCCAATCCATACCAAGAATCACATCCAGACCTTGGGATTCCAGAATAATTAAATCCGTTGGGAATACATGCCTTCCTATATTTAATGGTACTTGAAAACATCCTTGTCTGGCCATGTATTCTGCTCCTGGCGAGCTTACTAGCATAGGTGTTTTAAGAATCCTAGTGGGCAGGCTATACTTTTCCACAAATCCCCTTGATATGTATGAATGCGATGCACCAGTATCAAAAAGAACGAGTGCCGTAAATGACTTAACCAAAAACTTACCGATTACTGCATCGGGCTGATCTTCAATCTCCTCCACATTAACGTGGTTCACCTGTCCCCTATTGAAAGGGTTCGGCTTCTTCCTAGAGCTTCCATTGCCATTTCCATTCTGGCCTTCAGGACATTCATTGGCATAATGTCCGGTCTTCGAACACTTGAAACAGGTGACTTGACTCAGGTCTCTCTTGGTTGGGGTTGATGGGGTTGTTCGGTTCTGGCCGTTGCTTCCTCCATTCCCATTACCATTCTTGTGCCCATTATGGTTGTGCGAGCTACCTCCTCCATGGGTGTGCTGAAACTTAAATCCCGGTTTAGGGGTAAAACAGGGCTTCTGCTGGGCTCCAGAGTTATACTTCCCCTGTCCATACTTCCTCTTACGGTTCTCAATCTGCTGTTGCTTCCCTTCAATCATGATGGCACGATCTACCAACTCCTGGTAGTTGTTGAAATTTGCTACCATCAACTGCATGCTTAGTTCATCATTCAATCCTTCCAGAAACTTCTCCTGCTTGGCTGCATCCGTAGCAACGTCATCTGGGGCATAACGGGCTAGCTTACTAAACTCTTCCACATACTGTCCAACAGTCCTTCCTCCTTGGCGTAAGTTGCGAAACTCACGCTTCTTTATGGCCACAGCTCCTGCTGAAACATGGGCAGTGCGGAAAGCTTGCTGAAACTGATCCCATGTGACAGTGTCAACTGGGTAAGTGGCTGTGAAATTCTCCCACCATGCTGCCGCGGGTCCGACAAGCTGGTGTGCGGCAAACTTCACTTTCTCACCATCCGTGCATCCTGCAGTGGTCAACTCCCTTCCTATCTTGCAGAGCCAATCGTCTGCTACTATCGGCTCGGTGCTACTAGAAAACACTGGCGGATTCAGCCTAAGGAAACGGGCTAAGTGGTCAACAGGTGGTGGTGGTGGGTTGTTGTTGTTGTTCTGCTGATTCTGAACTAACATCTGCATCAATTGATTCTGCTGCTGGATCAACTGAGTGAGCTCCGGTGGAAATCCATTGTCACGTCTCGGAGGCATCTGAGGGTTTAGAAAAGACGAGAATTAATAATAGAGGGGGTCTAAAGGGAAAACACTACCCATATGCACATGAGGCAAAAGCACACAATTCACTTCAATCAATCAAACAAGGGCTTACAAACGGTCTAACTATCGCAAAAGTGCTCGACTATAATGTGTTTACATGGGGGAATACTACTACTATTTGGTGGTCATCAAGAAATTTGATCCGGTGGAAGACTCCATGATATCTACTCCAGCTTCGTCTTCAAAGTCGGGTTCACTTGGATCCGAATCGGTGTCGTCGATGATGATGTAGTTGTCCGGACATGCGACGTACTTGTCGTCCTCCTGGGATGCTAACTTCCTCTTGAGTTCTTCAATCTCCTGCTTAAGATCGCCATTGTGCCTTGCTAGAGCTACGATCTCGTCCATGTAGTCCTTGCGTGTAGACTTTAGTTCTCCTTCTAGCTCGATGATCCTTGCCTTCGCATTCTTCAACTCTATCATATCATTGCACATCTGGTTCTCGTGGCGTCGAATGTGCTGGTTTAACTCCTGGATGAAAGATGCAATGGATCTATCTTTCTTGGTGCTGACTAACTCCCATTGTTCATCACGGCGTCCGCAAATCTGGTAGATAGTGTCCTTGAGGTCTTCTTGATAAACTTCTCCAATGCGTCCTATGGTGATATGAGCTGCCATGCTCCTTCCTAGACTCCAGGTTGGTGCATTGAAAACACTATCTATGGGCTTCGTGATTGGCGCGAATGTTCTTCCCGGAACGTGAGCTTGAATCTTCCAGCGCTCCTCTTCAGGCAGAGTGGCGTTGAAGGTTCCCGTGAAGCTTGGTAATCCAATGTTCAGGTACTTGGTGACTTCCTTCAGGTGAAATCCAAATGGTGTGCCTTCATCCGGTTGAGCGTACTTAATCTTCGCGTGCGTCATCCTAAAAGAGTAGAAAATATGAGGAGTTAGAAAATGAGAAGAGAAGGGTGATCTATGGCTTTAACTTAGTGGTCGTGTCCTACAGTCAGCGTGTGCTCTGAAACCATCTCTGTAGCGACCTGACCCGAATGGATCACGTCTACTGTGCTACGGTGTCATCCCTGGATCAGTAATGCTGACACCACACAGTACATCGAGGTTTTATAGCAGAGTTGCAATCACACACTTATTACATCGATGGCTCAAAAAGAACTTATTACAATAAATATGGCTTAAGGCCATATTTTAAAGATAACAGCGGAAGACTTGGAAGATAAATGGGTCCATCAACTCCAGCGGCATCACTGAGTATAGAACCACGACCTAAAACACCTCAATCGTCGTCTGAAAAGTCTGCAACATTAACGTTGCAGCCCGAAAATGGGTCAGCACATGGAATATGCTGGCAAAGTAACACATAGAGAGTAATGGAATGAAACAGCTATACTATATGCATATATGGCTGGTGGAAAGCTCTATGGTTACAGTTTTGCGTAAAGCCGGTTTTTCCCTACTGCAAAGGAATAAATTTTATTTACTATCATGGTGGTTGTGAAACATTGAGAATGGTTGACAGCATTCTCAATCCCAATTAAAAGTAACTAAAACCCAATAACATTAATTAGAAGTAACATGTTGAGATTCACAATGATATTCAAGTACTAGATACTCAAGTTGTCCATAACCGGGGACACGGCTAATCATGATTAGTTTGTATACTCTGCAGAGGTTTGCGCACTTTTCCCCACATGACTCGATCGCCTCCGTTTGGTTTCTCGCACTACATGGTGTTTGAGAAACGGATGACCGAGACATAGTCTTTCAGAAGCACTAGCACCTTACATGTGGGGTAGACCGGTACACCTACATCCCCTACATCTTCTAGTCCACCCCGTAAGAGTTCGCACAACTTAGTCAACTATGCCAGAGCCCATAGTAGCATGTGGCTGCACACGGAAGTTTCTAGCATGAATTATCTTATGATCCCTTTGAGCCTGGGTGGCGGTCCAAAAAGAAACAGGCAAGTCCTGATAGACATCAGGTGCCTCAATCCACCCAGATGTGTGTTTAAGTTGCCACCTTAGATAAACCATTAAAATTATCATCTCACATCTGTCATGGATATCACTCACCCAATCCACGTCTACTAGCATAGCATGGCAATATAAGCAAACATAGAGTAACTCCCAAAGGTTTCATAATAATACAGGTAATAGGTACTACCTCATCTACTTCCCATCCCACTATTTAATTAGATCCTAATCATGCAATGTGAGAGGATTGATCTAATGCAATAAAACATGGGTTGTAGAAAAGGTATGATCAAAGTGTTACTTGCCTTGCTGATGATCCGCGAGTCCTAGGGTTTCGAAGTAACAAGCGGCGCAATCCGGGTAATCTATCGCAGACAAACAACAAGCATACAATAAGCACTCATCTAATGCACAGGTAAAACTCGAACAAGAGAACGAACCAGGTAGTTCAACTTAAGAACTCCGGTTGCAAGAAAGAACGAAAAACAAACGACAGAAGAAAACAACTTGGTTCTAGCAAGTTGAATCTAGGTCAAAATTTTACTGTAACAAAAGCTTGTTCAAGTTGATTAGACGGAACGGCGGTTTCGAGATGAAACTCCAGGCGCTTGAATCACCTGATTCCGATAAACGAGCGAAAAGAAAGACTAGAAAGAAGATCGGATCTGAGATCGCGATCGCGGAATAAATCCGACGAAAAGAAAAAGAAGAACAGTTAAACGAACGGACGTCGTTAACCTAGAAGAATCCGGTGATCACATTCGTTAGGACGAACGGTCCGGCGAACGGTCCAAAGGCAACTAAATCGGAGAAGAAAACGAATCCGATCTAGGGTTTCGGAGAAGAAAAACCGATCGAAAAACTGATCTAGAAAACCGGAACGGTTTAGAGAAGAAAAGAATCGGAACGATTAGAAGAAAACGATCCGAGAAAAAGAATAGATGTAGCGCGGGGCAACCTTGGCGAGGTCTCCGATGAGGGGCTCCGGGGGCGTCGGCGTAGGGCGGCGGCGTGGGCAAGGTGCGGCGGCGGCGCGGGTGTGGGTCGGCGGCGGTAAGGTGCGGCGGCGGCGCGGGTGTGGGGTGGCGGCGGCAAGGTGCGGCGGCGCGGCGGCGGTGACGCGAGTGTGGGGTGGCGGCAGCAAGGTGCGGCAGCGGCGCGGGGTGTGGGGTGGCGGCGCGGGTGTCGTGCGGCGGCGGCGCGGTGTGGAGGAGAGCTTTGATTTGATGTGTTTAGAGGGGGGGGGGTGCTTGGGTATTTATATTGGGGAGGGGAGGGGTTTACTTGGGGTAGAGGACAAGGAATTAGAATAGGAGTAGGAAAGATGTAGAAAATAAACGGAGTAGGACTAAAGAAAACGAAATAAGGAAAAGGGGACAAGGGGGCACCCTAGAATCCTAAAAGGATTCGGTCCTAGCAAGAGGCGGCGGCGGCCGACCGGCTCCTGGCTCGGCGCCTGGCGCCTGGGAGCGCGGCGGTAGGTGGCTTGGCTTGGGCCTTTGGCCCAAGGCGCTGCAATTTTTTTTTTAAAATAGTTTCCTCGCGCAGAAAAAGAAAACAAAAAGGGATCTAAACGAACTCCGAAAAATCTAAAGTAAATTTTCCCCGACTCCTAAAAATGAGCCGAACAAAATGAACTTTTCTCCTGACCTAAAATGCAATTTTTGAAAACGCGCATTTTTCCCTATCCGAATAAAATGCAAATAAACATCGGAAAGCAAAATTGATCTATTTATTATATCTTCATTTTTCCTAAATTTGGGAAAGTCATATTATTCCCTCTCTCATATATTTTGACACCGGAAAAATTATTGAAGATAAAATAAATAAATCAAACGATCCTATTTTCAAAATTCGAGAGAACTCTCAAATATGAAAATAACGAATTCTCCAACTCTCTCCGAGGGTCCTTGAGTTGCGTGAAATTTCTAGGATCAACCAAAATGCAAGAAAATATGATATGCATATGATCTAGTGTATAACATTCCAAATTGAAAATTTGGGATGTTACAATAGGCTCGCGTCTCTAGCACGGTCTAGCCTAGGACCAGCACAGTACCGTCATTGAGCATTTATTCAACTTTGCATCTCTGAATTGATTATTGCTGACCCTTTTTGCTAACATATTGTAAGCCTTCCCAGCTCCACATACATCTACGTCGTGCGCTTGATTTTCCCTGGTAATCGCTCTATCCAAGCTTTGAGAGTTTTGACTACGACGGTTGCCGATCACCGCCTGCTTGATGAGGACATCAATACCATTGTTACACCCATAGCCCCTGCTACTATACATACTGGACCAATTACTAGAGCTCGCGCACGCCAATTGAATTATCAGGTACTTTCGTTTCTTGGTAACGATTCTAATGTTCATGAGAATATGATGCTGCCTAAATTGGATACATTTGTTTTGCTTACAAATGAAAGGCCTAGATTGGACAAGAAAGATAAACCTTGGAGCAAGTTCAAGCATAAAGATGATGGCATGCTCAAGGAGAACAAGAACGGAGTTACAAGTGATGATTCCAGGACTTTGAAGCCACCATAATGAGTGCATGAAGCCTTGGATGAAATATACAAGATGCCACTTTATAAATTTCGTCCAGAGGCTATTCTAGGTGTTGCGTCACCTTATTTTTGGGCCAGGCCCATATAATTTCGAAATACTTGATTATAGGCAGTTTTTAGAGTCCGTATGTGTGGGGAAACAAGAGGTAGGGTTGGTTTCGGACCCCTCCTCCAAGGGCCATGAAATTCCCCCTCTCTTCTCCATATATATAGCCCTTAGGGCATCGTTTAGACTTTGGGTTTTGTTGAGATTAAAAGTTCGCCATAGCTGCAACTCCGCGTCCTTCGTTTGTGTGAAGCGACCAGACCAAGACGTCACAGAACCCCACCTTGATCAATAAAGCTTTCATCTTATATTCACAATATCCAGATTGCAATCTTAGTTTCTTGCTTGTTCTTCATTTGCTCGCAGGAAACAGGCCCTCGTGATCAGGTTGATCGTGCTCTGGCGTGGTAAATAACCCCTCGGAGTTGGTTTAGCGATTGCTAAGGCGCGACATCCTCGCACGTTCGTAGTCGGCTCGTCAAAGTCGACTTCCTCTAAGACGATAGCCACCATCTCATCGAAATACGAGACACCTTTGCCTCTATCAAGTGGTATCAGTTTTCAGGTTGCTCGGTGAGATTTTCCAGTTTTTCATAGTCTAGATTGCATCTGTTCTTCATACCTAGAGTCCAAGAAAAAGCCAGAAAAAAAGTTAGATCTATTCATCCTTTGTCCAAGACAGTCTGAGCCTTTGAATTTTCCTTTCATTGCTTGCATAGTTGAATTATCGATTGCATCGTTGTGTCGAGTTGCTGGTCTTAGTGTCTAGTTCGTTTAGAGTTTCGAGTTCTGTTCACATTAGTCACGCCGCCGTTGCATCGTTATCCCTTCCGCTGTCCACCACCCATCCATCAATTTCCTCCACGTGCAACCCACCGTTCATTGTCATAATTATAGTTGAGATCGTTCCCATCTTCACTTGATCCAAACTACATCTTATCTAGTTTGTTTTGGAAAGAGGGAGAGAGAAAAAAAAGACAGAGAAAAAAATGAGAGAAAAAAAGTGTGAGGAAAAAAAGAGAGAAGAAAAATAAAACAAAATTCAGATCTATCTAGACTCAATCTCATAGTTGAATTCGGATTGGAATCTGTTTTGTGCACTGTTTAGTAAAACAGGCATAACTTCCACATACGAAGTCCGTTTTGGCTCCACGAGTACTATCAGAAGCTTCAGCCACCGGATGACCGGACGACGCTGGATGTCTGATGCCTGGACACTCATCCAACAAGAAGGGCCAGCCGACGGAAGCTACAACGGCCGGACGACCGACAAGTACCGGATGTCCGACACACTCCAGCGACCGGACATCCGACTGTCTCCGGAAATCCGGCGCCACCTCAAGCGAGTCAAAACACCGGAAGTCCGGCCTCCTCCGGACGACCGGACGCCCGTGAACGACCGGACGAGCGACCCCTGTCGGACATCCGACACCACCTGTCTGCGCACAATGTAACGGGCCCAAGGCCCATGTATCCCTTCGCACCTCCACCATTCGCGGGTTAGCATTGTGTTAGCTCATATGTGAGATATAGCTTCGCTCATCCATCTGGATCTACTCCATTGTGAGGGACCATCACCTCTTCGGAGAAGATCCACCTTGGATACAAGACCACTTCACAGGAAGATCCCTCGTGGATTCAAGGCCTCCTCACGGAGAAGAACCAGTAACCCTATGTATCGTCCTTTGTTGGATTTGGATCATGTATCTCTTTGTGCTTCGAGGACCAAGCATATGTCTGACCTAATCTCGTTGGTTTGAGTGACTCTCTTGTGTTTTCCCTCGTGTTTCCCCTCGTGTTCTTCATGTTCCTCGTTGGGATCCACTCCTTTCATGAAAGATCGGCTATCTAGGGTCCCACCCTACATCACAGACGCCTTGACATCCACATGTTTAGTACCAACTGCAAGGTTGATGTAGGGTAGAACCCTAATCGACTGAACTTTCACGAAAGGAGCGGATCCCATGAAGAACGCGAGGAACACAAGGAGGGAAACGAGGGAAATTACAAGGGGAAACACAAGAGGAACACTCAAACTAACAAGAACAAGTCACACATGTGCTAGATCCTCGAATACATAAGAGAAGATACACGATCCATGGACAACTAAGGACGATACATGGGTAGACGGTCTTCTCCGTGAGGAGGTCTTGAGTTCTTCCCTAAAAGGGGTCTTGAATCCGCTTGGGGGATCTTCTCCGGTGGAGGCTTGAATCTCCATGGAGAAAGTAACCAAGTGGATGAGCAAAGGTCTCACACAAACATGTGCTAAACATTTGCTAATCCTAGAAAGTTGGGCGAGGTGGAGTATATATAGTCTAGGGGGGAGAAGGGATACACGGGCCTCAGCCCTTCACTCTGCGTAGACAGGGGAGGCCGGATGTCCGGGCTGGTCGGGCCGGATGTCCGGGCTGGTCGGGCCGGATGTCCGGGCTTTCAGGCGACGCTGGATGTCCGAGCTGGGGAGGCCGGATGTCCGGGCTAGAGTGGTGGCATTTTTTGCTCTCGGGTTCGGAGGGGCCCGATTTCCGGGCTGGCGGCCGGATGTCCGGGGGCTCGGGAGAGGCTAGATGTCCGGGCAGTCGCGGCCGAATGTCTGGGACCTGTAGCTTCTGGCGGCTATGCTGCTGTAGTGGACGACGCTCCAGGGGCCGGATGTCCGGGGTCATGGCCGGATGTCCGGGGCCTGGGAGATGTTCTTGGCTCCTTCCGTTGGTTCTCCTCATCCGTGGACTTGGGGACTTGTACATCTTCATGCGCATCTTCGGGCGGGTCCTCTTGGTGCCTAATCATGCACAACACCTTGGACTTAGGTAGTAACCATGTCTCATGCATGGAGAGTGGAAGTTCGGAGAGGAGTGAGTTCACCTTATCTTCGATAGCCTTGGCTCGGGCTCGTGTCATTGGTCCAAGTGGTGTCGTTGGAGGTGTAGGTGCGTCCATGGGGGTGATCTTGGGATGCTCCGCATCATCTCCCCTCCCTTGGGGAAGATCCGTCCTTGGATCGAAATCCTCATCACCATGGTAGGGCAAGAGATCTTTGATGTTTAAGATGTCGCTCACGGAGTACTTGTCATGAGGGATGTCGATCTTGTATATGTTGTTGTTGTAGCGTGCAAGCACCTTGAATGGTCCACCCACGTGTGGTCGAATTTTGGACTTGCATTCTTGGGGAAAGCGGTCCTTGTGAAGGTGTAGCCACACGAGGTCTCCAATGTTGAATATCATAGGGTGCTTGTTGACGTTGAGCTTGGTCGTAAGGCGTTGTACTTAGCGCTCGATGGTGTTTCTTGTATCTTCATGCATCTTCTTGAGATGGGGCGGTCGTGCACTTGCGTCCAAATTGATGTGCTCTTGGAGTGGTAGAGGGAGAATATCCAATGGTGACAAAGGGTTGAATCCGTAGATGACCTCAAAGGGGGACTTGCTGGTTGTTGAGTGTCTTGCTCGGTTGTAGGTGAACTCGGCGATAGGTAGGCACTGAAAGTGCATTATATCGACTAGAGGGGGGGCGAATAGGCGATTTTTATGAAAGTCTTCAAAACGTGGAAGTTATGAAGACAAACAGAAGAGATATGCCTATCACTATGCAGCGGGAGTTAGATTACACTAGGCAAGCCATGGTCAAGTATTCAATAGAGTAAAAGCACAATGACAAATAGCTGCAGTGTAATAAGGATCAGGTAGGAAGAAGTTATGAAGCCAAACAGATCATACAGTCACGTTGTGAAGACAGAAGATATAGCAAGCATGCAATGACTTCACAATGAGTAACAGTAAGTAAAAGGAAGTGAAGATGAAACCAGTGACTCGTTGAAGACAATGATTTGTTGAACCAGTTCCAGTTGCTGTGACAACTGTACGTCTGGTTGGAGCGGCTAGGTATTTAAACCAAAGGACACACAGTCCCGGACACCCAGTCCTGAACATGCAGCTCAGGACACCCAGTCCTCACCGTATTCTCCTTGAGCTAAGGTCACACAGACCTCGCCCAATCACTCTGGTAAGTCTTCAAGGTAGACTCCCAAACCTTCATAGACTTCGTTCACAGGCAATCCACAATGTCTCTTGGATGCTCAGAACGCGATGCCTAACCGGCTAGAGGATGCACAGTCCTCAAGTGTAATAAGTCTTCAGATCACTCAGACAAGAAGACTTAAGTGATGCCCAATTCTCTCTGGCTCTGGGTGGTTAGGGCTTTTCTCCTTGCTAGGAATTTTCTCTCAAAGGCTTTGAGGTGGGTTGCTCTCAAACGACAAAAGCCGTGCACTGAAATCTGAGCAGCCAACCGTTTATGGTTGTAGGGGGTGGACTATTTATAGCCACTGGGCAACCCGACCTGATTTGTCTGAAATGACCCTGGGTCACTAAGGAACTGACACGTGTTCCAACGGTCAGATTTCAAACTCACACGGGAACTTTACTTGGGCTACAAGCAAAGCTGACTTGTCCGACTCTGGACAAGATTTGCTCTCATAGTCTTCACTCGAAGACATAGGTTTTGAATTAGGCATCACTTCAGTCATTCTGACTGGTTCTCTTGGACCCCACTTAACAGTACGGTGGTTCCTATGACTCAACACAAAAGAAAAAGAACTACGAAATATCTAAGTCTTCGAGCTCCATAGGCTTCATATCGTGTCTTCTCCTGTCATAGTCTTCAATGTGAATATCTTCATATACCACCATTGGCTTCAATGTCTTCGTACATTTTTAGGGGTCATCTCTGGTAGTAAAACCAAATCAATGAGGGACTTCTACCTGTGTTATTCTGCAATTCTCACAAACACATTAGTCCCTCAACTAGGTTTGTCGTCAATACTCCCAAAACCAACTAGGGGTGGCACTAGATGCACTTACAATCTCCCCCTTTTTGGTGATTGATGACAAACTAGTTGAAGTTTTCAACGGGGAATATAATTTGTGAAATTGTAACGGAATTGTCTTCATAAGCTGCAAGGGCTCCCCCTGAAGATGTGCATATAAGTAATTTGCTTTTGGTATGCAAATGCACATGGCAGGTTGTACTTGTGGAGATTCACTTCAACTTATGATGACAATCCACTATGCATTTAAAAGTGTATGAAGATAATGACATGCACAATGAAAAATGGACGTCTGCAAAATGATCTAAGTGCGGAATTTATCGTCGCACATGCGGAATTTATCTTCGCAAAACAAAATGGCAAACAAGTAGCAGACGACCATCGAGTTTAAGTGTTACAACTCAAGGAAGCAAATGTAGCAAAACGGGAGTTGTAAGCACGAAGCAAAATATAGCAAAATAAAGGCACCCGCCCATATTGACCCGCTTGAAGACTATCAACCTCATATGCTTCTCCCCCTTTTGTCAGTGAGGACCAAAAAGGTTTGAAGACATAGAGTTTTCTACTCGTTCCCATGAGCAGCAGGGTCGTTGGTGGTGTTTGGCGGTGCTGCAGAAGGTGGTGGTGAGGTAGCATCGTGTTCATCCTCGATAATTTTGGCATTTACTGTGGCAGCAGATGAAGAGAACTCTGAGTCTTCAAGTGATGGAGTTCCTCATAGCACAGCCCTTCGAGGAGGTGTGGAGTCAAACCTGAATCGCTCTTTGAAGCCATCCTCTTGAAGTTCAGCTTCAGAACACATCATTGAGAGCCCTTTCCATGTTCGGCGACAGGTTTCATGTGCAACGAATGCATTCTTGGTGGCAAGATTTCGAATGCGATTTACATCCACTAAGAGGCTTTTCATCTGTCTCTTCAGCCAGTCATGATGCCTATCCTGCTTTTGATGAAGGGCCACAAGAAGCTCTCGGTCATTGAGAACACGAGCGCGCTTCTTGGGTCTTGGAGCAGTTGTGCTGTCAGTGGCTTCAGTAGAGGTAGGGCGTGGTGCACGTGTAGTGCCAGCCAACGGATACACCCTGGAGATGGCTTCAACACCTTCAATGTTTTGAGTAAAGCTCTGGTGTTCTGCATTCTGAAGACATAGAGGTTGCTTGGCAGGTTCGGGATAGATGGCTTCAGCAGAGGTATCCACATCTGGCAAGAAGATCCGATGGTTGCGGGCTGAGGGCTGATATGAGATCGCAGAGTGAAGCTTGATCAGCCTCATTACCCAAGGAGCATAGAACTTTAAACCAAACAGATCTGAGCCTGATGCAGCTAGTTGGCGTATGAAGAAGTCCTGTGCATTGAAGCATTTGCCATGAAGGATACAGAATATCAGAGTCTTCATTGCACCCTCTATCTTGGCATTTGGAGAGTGCCCTTTGATAGGCCAGAGAGTCCGCCGGATGATGTGATAGATGGTTCTGGGCAGGTACTCAAGGTCTTCAACAAAGAACTCGGTTGGATAAGGAGCATTGTGGGGCAATGGCTTCATCATAGAGAGCATCTGACTCATATTGGGTTCAGGCCTCTGAAATATGCTCTCAATAGCTTCAGTGTGTAGCTGACAGCCTTCCTCGAAGAATTCGCCAGAAGTGGGCAGGACGGTGAGCTCAATGATATCAAATGCATTGGCTTCATGATGAACATTGCCGGTCATCCACTCCAGGACCCAAGTCTTCGGATCTCTGTTGTACCCTTTGATGTGGAGGGTGGCATAGAATTGTAGCAGGAGCTCTTCATTCCAATGCTCTTCATCAGTAATAAACTACAGCAGACCCACTTGCTTGAAGCAATCCAACGCTTCCTCTAGACAGGGCAGACCAGCAACAACTTCAACATCAAGGCGCTTGTGTGGGAAGATGCGACCTTGGTTGTATAGGATGCATGAGTAGTAGCTGCGCTGAGGATAGCTCCAGAACCTATCTGATGAAATCCTTTCCCTTGAATAGGGGTTCTTGGAGCTGTTGAAGAAGGTATTGTCTGCCTTGAAGCCATTGACGTTGAAGGAGCCAGGTGCTGATGTAGGACCTGGGAACCTTGGCAGTCTTGGGATCAGCTTCTGTACCTGAGGCCTGTGCTCAACATGGTAATCAAATTGGGGACCGGCAGCAGACTCAGGAACAGAAGTAGCAGGGTCAGTGGCTTCACTGTCTTCTGATGCTTTCGGTGGGGAGGACTCCACAATAGCTTCAATGTTAGTTGTGGCAGCCTCAATATTTTCAGCCTCCACTTGACTAGCTGGAGGGTCAGACTCAGGCACGTTCTCCTGTGGAACGGCTTCTTGGTGGAACGGGGGAGTGAGATCTTGTGGTACTTCTTCGTATTCTTCGGCTGATGCAGCCGGAATGTCTTCAACTGAGACTTGAGGCCTTGGACCTTTGCGAAGCCTGCGGAATGCAGACGACGCTTGTGGAGTTGGAGTGGGCTGGACCTCAGATTCTTCTTCCACTTGTGGGCGATCCGCCCAGGACGCATCCTGTGCAATTGGCGTCAGAGGACGACCAATGCTGATGAGTTCGCTGTTTTCATACTGAGGAAGGGCTGCATCATCTTGTACATTGTCATGATGACCAATGTCTTCAGCAGCGATGGGGTCGGCTGCTGGAATGTCTTCAACTTCAGGAGCCTCTATGGGAGCAGGCTCATGAACCGTCAGTTGACGTTCTGCGTCAGGATAGACTACAGAAAGGGGTTCAACCATCAAGGGCTCTGTGGGAGCAGCCCGAGCTTTCTTGATCTTTCTCTTTTTCTGGGTGGGGGCAGAAGGAGAGGCTTCAGAGTGTTTCCTTTTCTTGGCTTCAGCCTCTGCAGTTCTTGTCTTCTTGAGCTCTGAAGCGGTTGACCGGCTCTTTGGCTTCGAGCCAGTCGTTGCAGTTCGGAAGACAATCAGAACTGCTTCTTGCCTTGGTGCCTCTGGTTCAGCCATAGCAGGCTTCTTCTTCTTCTTCGCGGCCATCCTGGGGTTGATGCCAGGACGCCCAAGTGCCTTGCGCTTCTCAGCCTCATTGTAGGCTTTCACACATCTGTCAGCCAGAGTCTTCATCCGCTCACGCGAACCCTGAGCTTCTGCACGCTTCTTCAGAAAGTTTTCCTTTAGCTCGTACAACATGATCTTGAAGCTCTTCACTTCTTGCATGCTGAGCTTGGCCATATGCTTCTTGAACTGAGCCTTTTCAAAGTCAATTTTCTGCTTCAGTTCAACAATGCACTGGGCAATAGCAAGTTCTGAAGCAATAGCGCCTTGGAAAGCGATGCTGAGGCCAACAGGTAGCTGCAGATCTTCAAAGCTGATGTTTGGTGTAGCAAACCACTCGTCAATGAAGTTGTGGATGATGGCGACATCAAAGAGAGGCAGATTGTTGAATATTTCAGCTTCTTCTTTGCTCTTAATGAGTTGCTCAAGAGCATCATCTCCAAGATCTTCATCACTTGACAGATCAATGGTTTCACTGCGCAGAATGGCAGCAGCTGTGAGCTCTTTGCCGGTGTGTGGCTGAGGCATCTTGGCCTTCTAGGGCTTGGAGACGCGTGATAAGTCTTCAGACTGCACACTGTCTTCAGGAGGTGCAGTTGCCAATGGCTTCGCCCTTGGGATTTTTGGTGACTGGGCCTGCTTTGAAGCTTTTGGCTTCTTCATCTGCTTTGGCTTCGGCACTTCAGGCGCGTCATCAGACTCAGTATCAGCTGCAGGCTCATTCACTGCAGTCCCTTGAACCATGATGTAGGTGATGAGGCCATCAGGGTTGGCGAAAGGACCGATGACATTGGGTTCTGCATGTCATGTGCCATCTGCCCTTGGTGCTGAGGGGCCAGGGTTGAAGTCTAATCCAAACTTCTTCTTGTTCTGCTTCGCTGAGTTTTGGGCAAACTGAAAGTTGCGCTTGAACAGATTGTCGTCACGACACCAGAGTAGTGACGACAGATGTGCATCATCAGGCTGTGGTCCTCGGACCATGCATGGATAGAAGCCTTGAGCAATGGCTTCATCTCTGGACCTGGGTATGAGATTTTTGTATAGGATGTCTCCCCACGGCCTCTTGATGGCGTTCTTCTCCGCATACTCCTGGGTGACGAAGCGGTATTGGAACCATTGTTCTGCCCAATAGCGTCGAATCCATTGGATTCGGGTCTTGCGCTGACCATAGTTCTCTTCAGGATCTGTTTTATACATCTCTGCCAGTTAATCAGGCAGATCTTTGGATGTGCCGCCACGACGCTGTCTGCCCCCCTTCCTTGCTGCTGTTTCTGAAGCCATAAACTTTAACTTGAAAGGCTTCAAGACGTTCAAAGGCTTCAAAGGCTTTCTCTTGCTGGACCAACAGGAACTGGCTTCAGGAGAGTTTATGTGATGCTGTAAGAACTCTGCAAATGAATGCAGACTATGAGAACCAAAGGATTCTCCCACGGACATGTACCTATGACAGCATTAAGGTGCGAGGGAAGGGGAAGAGGTCATATGCATTCTCAGAAGATTTTGAAGATATATCAGTTTTAGAAGACATTGACCTCATCGTGTGAAGACATTCACTCATAGATAAGAAGTTGGTTCCAGATTTGTACGAACCCACAGATCAGTACAAGTGAGGAATCTAACTACTTCATGAAAGCACAAGTGAATATACTAGGCATGTTATGAGATGCAGATTGAGAGAGATCTAACTTGTGTGAATAGAAACTTCTTATGGTAGAACGTGACAGAACCATAGGATCAAAAGGGGCTGTAAAAAGAGGTTTTATTTACCACACTTGGAACTTCTAGACGGAGTGGGAGATGAGGCCGAGCAGTTCAATCTTCCGTGCCCTAACTTGGCGACGGAAGACACCTACGGCGACGGCGGAGAGGACGATGTCCGCGATCGGCGTGAAGACGGCGTCGGAGAGGTTGCGGCAGCGAAGCGCTTCGTCGCCGGCGTCGTCGAGAGCTAGCAGTGGCGCTAGGGTTCGTGCGAGGGAGGAAGAAGGAGATAATGACCGCGGTGAGTGTGTATTTATAGTTACATGGGCGGCACTGCGCTATTACACAGGTGCCCCTGGCGATTCGCATATGAGTAGCACGTGGCCATCATGCGGTATTTTGGGGGCAGTTCCACATCCCACGCACACCTGGATTGTCGGGTGGTCGTTCCTACTTCTCCGGATTTCTTGTGGATGAATGAGCATTGAAAACGGTTTTAAAGGTTGTCTCTGTGTCTTCTGCTGACAAGGACGCAGAGAAGACATTCGACAGTTTCAATAGAATGCATATGACTTGGAGAGATAGAATTTGAGATAGAAAGCATACAAAGATTAGGGTCCGATCACATTCACTTAGTTCAAAAGATTCAAACAAGAAGACATAGCTATAAGTGAATGCTGTAGAGGACAGAACACTAGTATATAATCAACATAGTGAAGATAATCATGAAGACATGTTGAGATTGAAGCCTAACCAAATGTGAAGACATTGCAAGGTAACGCCATGAGTGAAACACTTCAAAATAGAACGTTTGGTGGTGGCGTTACCCACCGTATAGGAAGTATTAGACCCAGACACGGCGCACAATTATCGTGGCGCTCCGAAGTCAAATTCCATATTAATGTATTCACACTTAGAGTGTATGTCTTCATTGATTGAAGATATACATTACTTCGTGTGTTGCACATCTAAGTCATCAATATGCATAAGTGTTAGGATGTGTGCCTGATCACAGGACATTTGAGGATTCCAGGATATTTAGCTCACACCGTAACTTGAAAAATCTCTTCTCATCCAAGGGCTTGGTGAAGATATCTGCCAATTGCTCTTCAGTGTTGACGTGTATGATATCACTATCTTCCTTCACAACATGATCTCTGAGAAAGTGATGACGAATTTCAATGTGCTTTGTCTTTGAGTGCTGAACTGGGTTGTTGGCGATCTTGATGGCGCTTTCATTGTCGCAGTAAAGTGGCACTTGCTTCAGATGAACGCCATAGTCCTTGAGAGTTTGCTTCATCCACAGAAGCTGAGCGCAGCAAGATCCAGCAGCAATGTATTCAGATTCAGCAGTGGAGAGGGATACACAGTTCTGCTTCTTTGAAGACCAACATACAAGTGATCGTCCCAAAAAGTGACATGTGCCTGATGTAGACTTTCGATCAACCTTGTCACCAGCATAATCAGCATCCGAGAATCCAACCAGATCAAACTCTGAGCCCTTTGGATACCATAATCCTAGAGTTGGGGTGTGAGCCGAATATCGAAGAATTCGCTTCACTGCTAAGTGATGCGACTCCTTTGGTGCCGCTTGAAATCGAGCACACATGCAAAAACTAAGCATAATATCTGGCCTAGATGCACATAAATAAAGCAAAGAACCAATCATGGAGCGGTATACCTTTTGATCGAACTCTTTACCATTGTCGTCGGGACCCAAATGATGTTTGGCTGGCATTGGTGTTGTGAAGCCTTTGCAGTCTTGCATACCAAACTTCTTCAGGCACTCTTTGAGATAGTTCTCTTGAGATATGAAGATGCCATTGCGTTGTTGTCGTATTTGAAGACCGAGGAAGAACTTCAGCTCCCCCATCATAGACATCTGATATTGCTCTTGCATCATATAGCCAAACTCTTCACTGTACTTCTGATTGGTGCAGCCGAAGATAATGTCATCCACATATATTTGGCACACAAACAGTTCACCATCATATGTCTTCGTGAAGAGAGTGGCATCTAGGGAACCGGGTATGAAGCCTTTGCTCTTCAGGAAGTATTTGAGTGTGTCATACCAGGCCCGAGGGGCTTGTTTGAGGCCATACAATGCCTTATTGAGCTTGTATACCATGTCAGGATGTTTTGGATCTTCAAACCCTGGTGGTTGTGCAACATACACTTCTTCTTCAATCTTTCCATTGAGAAAGGCACTCTTCACATCCATTTGATACAGAAGTATGTTGTGATGATTTGCATAGGCCAGCAGTATACGTATGGCTTCAAGTCTAGCCACAGGAGCAAATGTTTCATCGAAGTCAATGCCTTCCACTTGAGTATATCCTTGAGCAACGAGGCGAGCTTTGTTTCTGATGATTTGACCATGCTCATCTTGCTTGTTGCGGTATATCCATTTGGTGCCTATTATGTTGTGCTTCCATGGATTAGGACGCTTTACCAGTTCCCATACATTGTTCAGCTCAAACTGTTGAAGCTCTTCTTGCATTGCTTGAATCCATTCAGGTTCCATGAAGGCTTCTTCAACTTTCTTGGGTTCAAAAATTGAGACGAATGCAAAGTGCCCACAGAAATTTGCCA
The DNA here is from genome assembly GCF_056163025.1 of Triticum urartu. Classification (NCBI taxonomy): domain Eukaryota; kingdom Viridiplantae; phylum Streptophyta; class Magnoliopsida; order Poales; family Poaceae; genus Triticum; species Triticum urartu. The sequence continues at coordinate 305,324,426 of NC_141875.1, forward strand.
GTTGAGTTGCCCTTGAACGAGTGAGTGGACCAGGTGCATTGATGCTGTCAATTATTCTGTCAATCTGCACTTCATTGGCAACACGAGGATGTACAGGGCGAAGACTTTGCTCTTGCTGATCTGTGTTGTTGTTGGGAGGAATGTCTTCAGGCTGAGCATTGTCTTCATGTGGATCAGGTGCTGAGATGATAAGTTCTTCTTCAGGATGAGCTTCAGAAGGTATAATCTCTCCAGTTCCCATTAGCTTGATGGATTCACTAGCTAGAACTTCATCTAGAACATTTGTCAGTTGCTCTCTTTGTGAACCATTGGTCTCATCGAACCGCACATCCACTGTTTCAACCACTTTGTAATGAAAGAGATTGAAGACTCTATAGGAGTGCGAATCTTTTCCATATCCAAGAATAAAACCCTCATGTGCTTTTGGTGCAAACTTTGAGGTGTGGTGTGGGTCCTTGATCCAGCACCTTGCGCCAAATACTCTGAAGTAACTGACATTTGGCTTCTTGCCAGTTAGGAGTTCATAAGATGTCTTGTTCAGAAGCTTGTGAAGATAAACATGATTGATTGTATGGCATGCAGTGTCAATGGCTTCAGGCCAGAATTTTCTTGGAGTCTTGTATTCATCTAGCATCGTTCTAGCCATCTCAATGAGTGTTCTATTCTTGCGTTCGACGACGCCATTCTGCTGTGGCGTGTACGGGGTTGAGAATTCATGTGTGATGCCTAAGGTATCAAGATATGTATCAAGGCCAGTGTTCTTGAATTCAGTGCCATTGTCACTTCTGATGTGCTTTATCTTGGCGCCATAATTGTTCATAGCTCGATTGGCGAAGCGTCTGAAGACATCCTGCACTTCAGTCTTGTAAAGGATTATGTGCACCCAAGTATATCTAGAGTAATCATCAACAATGACAAAGCCATAGAGGCAAGCAGTAGTGGAAAAAGTTGAGTAGTGAGTGGGACCAAAAAGATCCATGTGAAGCAGTTCGAAGGGTCGAGTAGTGGTCATGATTGTCTTCGAGGGATGTTTTGCCCTCGTCATCCTCCCTGCTTCACAGGCACCGCATAAGTGATCTTTCTTGAACTTGACGCCTTCGATGCCTATGACATGCTTCTTCTTTGCAAGGGTGTGGAGGTTCCTCATGCCAGCATGCCCAAGCCTTCGATGCCAAAGCCAGCATTCTGAAGCCTTTGCCAGAAGACATACTGCAAGCTGTGGCCCTGCTGAGAAATCTACCACATACAAATCATCTTTCCGATACCCTTCAAACACTAGAGACTTGTCAGATTCCATTAGTACCAGGCAACGATATTTTCCAAATATTACGACCATGTTCAAATCGCAAAGCATTGAGACAGACATTAAGTTGAAGCCAAGGGATTCAACAAGCATGACTTTATCCATGTGTTGATCCTTTGAGATTGCAACTCTACCTAGACCCAATACCTTAATTTTACTAGTGTCAGCGAATGTGATGTGGCTCTTGTTGGATGGACGTAAGGTTGTGTCCATAAAAAGGCTTCTTTTGCCAGTCATGTGATTTGTACACCCACTGTCAATAATCCATTCTGAAGACTCTAAAGACGCTGGTGTTGTACCCTACAGTGCAGTTAGGGGGATAGGCTTCACGAAGAGAATTGTGAAGCAAAAACATTTGACGAACCAGTGGGTTATGAAAACTTAGATCCAGATTAGGACTAATAGGGAGGGTAGCATGCGATTCAGGAACGAAATACATAGTGATGCCATTCAGGCATTTGATCTTGCGCCCTACAAGATTTTTAAGGTCCCCAGCAATAGCGTTAGAAGATTTTGGTTTTCTGCTGGAGACCTTTCCCTGCAAAAGAGAGTTAAGCTTTCTTAACCACCCACATCTTCAAGGGTGGTTTAGAAGCAATAAGTCTAAGTGCAGCATCTAAGAATTTTGGCTTTGGAGCCCTAGCAAACAATCTAGCAGGCGAACAATAGTACTCATAAGAATAGGCAGAATAATTCTTGGTCATGTGAACATGGCGGTTTGATGAACCGCTCTCATATTCATATGCCTGAGTGTGGTTTCCCTGCAAAACATTTGCGTTAGTGTGACTCAGGTGAGTCCTCTGTCTGTATGAAGCCTTTGGACCGTATGAAGCCTTTGGTCTGAGGTTTGTCTTCTTCATGTGAGGTGTCATGAAGACATTCACAGGAAGATTCTCCAGACACGTTTTTGGAACCCAGATCTTCTTCATAGGCGGTCCATTCCTGTAGTTAGTACCAATGTACCTGGCAAACACTTCACCATTCTGATTTTTAAACAGTTTATAGTTTGCATCAAAGGATTCATTAATGATAATGGGGTTAGCACAAGTGAAGCCAGATAAATTGGATGGATCTGCTAAGGATTCCTTTGAAGCAACCCATGTGGTTTTGGGGTACTGCTCAGGTTTCCAGTAAGAGCCATCTGCATTTATTTTCCTTACGAACCCAACAACCTCTTTCCTAGGGTTTCGGTTCAGAATCTGCTTCTTGAGGACATCACATAAGGTTTGATGTCCTTTGAGACTTTTGTACATCCCTGTTTCAAGCAATGTCTTCAACCTAGCATTCTCATCAGCAATAGAAGTGGTTTCCTCAGCAGAGGGGTTAGTTACCACTTCAACAGTTGAAGATATTGCAACAGCAGTAGCAGTGGAACATTCAGCAACAGAAGTAGCATTATCACACTCAATGCATTTAAGGCATGGTGATTCAAATCCTTCCTGAGCGGAACTGATCTGTTCGGCGCGAAGTGACTCGTTTTCCTTTTGAAGATCTTCATGAGCCGCTCTCAATTTCTCAAGTTCTTGCTTGCTTTGAAGATAATCATAGGAAAGCTTTTCATGAGTTGTTGAGAGAGTATCATGACGATCTTCAAGTTCCTGATACTTAACATGAAGATTTTTTATGTCTTCAATTAAGGATTCAGATCGAGTCATTTCAGCACCCAACAGATCATCGCTTCTGTCTAACAATTTTTGAATATGTTCCATGGCTTTCTGTTGTTCAGTTGCAATTTTAGCAAGTGTTTTGTAACTGGGTTTTGAATCACAATCAGAGTCATCGTCACTAGATGTTTGATAGTGAGTAATGCGTTTGTTTACCTTGGCACCGCGTGCCATGAAGCAGTAGGTAGGAGTGGAGTCGTTCTTGTCATTTGCGTCGGTGTCGGTGATGAAGTCATTGTCTTCAGTGTTGAAGATGGACTTGGCGACGTATGCTGTAGCCAGACTCGCAATGCCAGAATCAGACTCCTCCTCAGACTCCACCTCTGCCTCCTCAGAAGCGGACTCCTCCTCTGAATCCATTTCCTTGCCAACAAACGCACGTGCCTTGCCAGATGAGCTCTTCTTGTGTGATGAAGACTTTGAGGAAGACTTGGAAGAAGACTTTGAGTATTTCTTCTTCTTCTTGTCATCAGAGTCATATTCCTTGTTCTTCTTCTTCTTTCTGTTCTCATTGTCCCACTGTGGACACTCAGAGATGAAGTGTCCAGTTTTCTTGCACTTGTGGCATGTTTTCTTCTTATAGTCATGAGCAGAAGCTTCATCATTCCTTGAGCTTGATCGTGAAGATTTTCTGAAACCTTTCTTCTTGGTGAATTTCTGGAACTTCTTCACTAGCATTGCAAGTTCCCTTCCAATGTCTTCAGGATCATCAGAACTGCTGTCAGATTCTTCTTCAGATGAGGAAACAGCTTTTGCAAGGCACAAGTTCGCCCATAGTTTGGACCGTAGATATCTCTTTTCTCAGAAAGCTGAAACTCATGTGTGTTGAGCCTCTCAAGTATGTCAGACAGATCGAGTGTCTTGAAATCAGGACGTTCTTGAATCATTAGGGCTAGGATGTCAAACGAACTATCAAGTGATCTCAGCAGCGTCTTGACGATTTCATGTTTGGTGATCTCAGTAGCGCCGAGGGCTTGAAGCTCATTTGTGATGTCAGTGAGCCGGTCAAATGTGTGCTGGACATTCTCATTGTCATTTCGCTTGAAGCGGTTGAAGAGGTTGCAAAGAACACTGATTCTCTGATCTCTCTGGGTTGAGATGCCTTCATTGACCTTGGAGAGCCAGTCCCAGACCAGCTTGGATGTCTTCAAGGCACTCACACGGCCATATTGTCCTTTGGTCAGATGACCACAGATGATATTCTTGGCAGTAGAGTCCAGTTAAACGAATTTCTTGACATCAGCAGCAGTGACACCTTCTCCAGCCTTGGGAACGCCGTTCTCGACGACATACCATAGGTCGACATCAATGGCTTCATGATGCATTCGCATCTTATTCTCCCAGTAGGGATATTCAGTTCCATCGAAGATGGGGCACGCAGCGGAGACTTTGATTATCCCTGAAGTCGACATAACTAAAACTCTAGGTGGTTAAACCGAATCACACAGAACAAGGGAGCACCTTGCTCTGATACCAATTGAAAGTGCGTTATATCGACTAGAGGGGGGTGAATAGGCGATTTTTATGAAAGTCTTCAAAATGTGGAAGTTATGAAGACAAACAGTAGAGATATGCCTATCACTATGCAGCGGGAGTTAGATTACACTAGGCAAGCCATGGTCAAGTATTCAATAGAGTAAAAGCATAGTGACAAATAGCTGCAGTGTAATAAGGATCAGGTAGGAAGAAGTTATGAAGCCAAACGGATCATACAGTCACATTGTGAAGACAGAAGATATAGCAAGCATGCAATGACTTCACAATGAGTAACAGTAAGTAAAAGGAAGTGAAGATGAAACCAGTGACTCGTTGAAGACAATGATTTGTTGAACCAGTTCCAGTTGCTGTGACAACTGTACGTCTGGTTGGAGCGGCTAGGTATTTAAACCAAAGGACACACAGTCCCGGACACCCAGTCCTGAACACGTAGCTCAGGACACCCAGTCCTCACCGTATTCTCCATGAGCTAAGGTCACACAGACCTCACCCAATCACTCTGGTAAGTCTTCAAGGTAGACTCCCAAACCTTCACAGACTTCGTTCAACGGCAATCCACAATGTCTCTTTGATGCTCAGAACGCGACGCCTAACTGGCTGGAGGATGCACAGTCCTCAAGTGTAATAAGTCTTCAGATCACTCAGACAAGAAGACTTAAGTGATGCCCAATTCTCTCTGGCTCTGGGTGGTTAGGGCTTTTCTCCTCGCTAGGAATTTTCTCTCAAAGGCTTCGAGGTGGGTTGCTCTCAAACGACAAAAGCCGTGCACTGAAATCTGAGCAGCCAATCGTTTATGGTTGTAGGGGGTGGACTATTTATAGCCACTGGGCAACCCGACCTGATTTGTCCGAAATGACCCTGGGTCACTAAGGAACTGACACGTGTTCCAACGGTCAGATTTCAAACTCACACGGCAACTTTAATTGGGCTACAGGCAAAGCTGACTTGTCTGACTCTGGACAAGATTTGCTCTCATAGTCTTCACTCGAAGACATAGATTTTGAATTAGGCATCACTTCAGTCATTCTGACTGGTTCTCTTGGACCCCACTTAACAGTACGGTGGTTCCTATGACTCAACACAAAAGAAAAAGAACTACGAAAGATCTAAGTCTTCGAGCTCCATAGGCTTCATATCGTGTCTTCTCCTGTCATAGTCTTCAATGTGAATATCTTCATATACCACCATTGGCTTCAATGTCTTCGTACATTTTTAGGGGTCATCTCTGGTAGTAAAACCGAATCAATGAGGGACTTCTACGTGTGTTATTCTGCAATTCTCACAAACACATTAGTCCCTCAACTAGGTTTGTCGTCAATACTCCCAAAACCAACTAGGGGTGGCACTAGATGCACTTACAGGCACTCCTCCCACTCCTTGGTGTTCTTCTTGATGAGTACCCGAAGTAGAGCGGAGAGTGTGCGGTTCGTAACTTCCATTTGGCCGTCTATTGTGGATGATATTCCGTAGAGAAGGGGAGCTTGATTCCAGGCTTGGCGCATAGGGTCTTTCAAAAGTAGCTAAGGAACTTGACGTCGCGGTCCGAGAAGATAGTCTTTGGCACTCCATGTAGATGCAACATTTCCCTACAAAAGAGATTAGCAACATGTGAAGCATTGTCTATCTTGTTGCAAGGAATGAAATGTGCCATTTTTGAGAAACGGTCCACAACGACAAATATTGAATCTTTCCCATTTCGGGTCCTAGGCAAACCAAGTACAAAGTCCATGCTAATGTCTTCCCATGGTTGTTATGGAATTGGTAGAGGCATATAGAGGCCATGAGATTGAGCTTTGGCCTTAGCTTTGCGACATGTGGAGCATTGGTTGGTGAAACGATTGACATCTCGAAACATCTTGGGCCAGAAGTAGTTCTTTGAGAGCGTGGCGAATGTCTTATCACGTCCGAAATGTCCCATTAAGCCTCCTCCATGAGATTACTGCAAAAGCAACAAACGAAGAGAAGACTCGGGGATGCAAAGTTTGTTAGCTCGCATAAGATATCCATCTTTGATGTAATAACGTTCCCAAGATGTATGCGACAAACACTTGGCATAAGGAGTAGCAAAAGTTGCATCATGCTCATACAAGTCTTTGATATGCTCGAAGCCAATGACATCTAACTCAAGTTGTGTAACAAGCATGCATATGCAGGAAAGAGCATCCGCTATGATGTTTCCTTTACCCTTGATGTACTTGATGACATAAGGAAAAGACACAATAAATTAACTCCATTTAGCATGACACTTGTACAACTTGGTTTGACCCTTAAGATACTTGAGAGTCTCATGATCGACATGAAAGATAAACTCATGGGGACGAAGGTAATGTTCCCATTCATGCAAAACGCGGGCTAAAGCATATAGCTCTTTGTCATAGATGGGGTAATTGAGTTGCGCTCCGGAAAGTTTCTCACTAAAGTAAGCTATGGGGCACTTCTCTTGCATTAACACACCTCCTATTCCATTACCACTAGCATCACAATGAATCTCAAAAGGCTTGTCGAAGTTGGGTAAAGCAAGCACGGGAGCATGAGTAAGCAAATTCTTAAGCTCATTGAATGCGGTATCTTGGGATGGTCCCCAAACAAAAGGCACATTCTTCTTGCTCAAAGCATGCAAAGGCGAAGAAATGGTGCTAAAATCCTTCACAAAGCGACGATAGAAACCCGCAAGGCCAAGAAAACTACGCACTTGATGCAAGTTGGTTGGTTGTGGCCATGTCTTAATAGCATTGATCTTGGACTCATCAACATGAACACCCTTGGAGGACACAAAAAAACCCAAGAAAACGAGCTTATCAACACCAAAAAGGCATTTCTCCATAGCATAGAGGCACTCTTTTCTAAGAGTTTGCGAAACGGTACAGACATGGGTGACATGCTCTTTGATAGATTTGCTAAACACAAGAATGTCATCGAAGTAAACCACAACAAATATACCAATGTAACGGCGAAAGACATGATTCATAAGGCACATAAAAGTGCTCGGTGCCTCCGAGAGACCCATAGGCATGACTAACCACTCATACAAACCAAACTTGGTTTTGAAGGCAGTTTTCCACTCATCACCCTCTTGTATGCGGATTTGATAGTAACCACTCTTAAGATCAATTTTGGAAAAGATAGTGGCACTACTAAGCTCATCAAGCATATCGTGTAGGCATGGAATGGGATACCTATATCGAACGGTGATAGCATTGATAGGTCTACAATCGGAGCACATGCGAAAGCTACTGTCACATTTTGGCACAAGAATGACCAGGACGGCACAAGGGCTCAAACTTTCACGCACAAGTCCATGGTCTATGAGATGCTTTACTTGCCTTTGTATTTCTTTGGTTTCTTCGGGGTTGACGTGGTATGGAGCTTTGTTCAGAAGAGGTGCTCCGGGGATGAGGTCGATTTGGTGCTTAATGCCTCGTAGAGGAGGTATACCCGGAGGTATCTCATCGGGGAAAACATCATGAAATTCCTGCAAAAGTGAAGACAACACTAGAGGAAGAGTGTGAGAAGTGTTAGTTTGTGGTTCATTGTCCTTGCACATGAGGACGTAGTGTAGGCACTAGATGGGTTCTCACACACTTCTCTTATCTCACATTTGGTGGCAAATAGAACTAGGTTCTTGTTTTCGCTCATCGTGGAGGCACTCGATTTGGGCTTGTGGCGCTCACTCTCTTTTTGGTGGCTCGCTCTATCACCATGATCTCCATGATGGGTGGCTTTCTTGTCGGCGATCACTTGACTTGGCGATATTGGATGGAGGACGTACTCCTTGCCCTTCTTCTTGAAGATGTAGTGGTTCGTTCGGCCATTGTGGATGACTCCTCTATCGAATTTCCATGGCCGTCCGAGGAGAAGATGACAAACGATCATTGGAACTATGTTGCACTCCACGGTGTCTTCGTAGGCGCCGATTTTGAAGGAGACTTGTACTCGGTGCTCGACTTGGATGGTGCCGGAGTCACTAAGCCATTGCACTTTGTATGGATGTGGATGCTTCGTCTTGGGCAATTGGAGCTATGAGAAAAGTTCTTCACTTGTGAGATTATCACAACTCCCTCCATCGATGATGACCTTGAGGGATCGTCCATTGATGCCGGTCTTGGTGTGGAATATGTGGCATCTTTGGTCTTCTTCTTGGTGATGTTGGAGAGTCAAGACTTTGGAGACAACAAGGGCTGGACTTGAGTCTTCATCGCAAAAGTCTTGTTCTTCTTCATTGTTCACTTGGCGGTGCATGGCGGCTTGTTCAAGCGCTTCCATTTCGCCTTCGCTCATGGAGTCATAAGTGCCATCGTCATTGAAGATCATGGTTCGCTTGTTGGTGCACTCATAGGACTTGTGGCCTCCGCAAGTGAAATAGTTGAAAGAACTCGTCTGGACGATCTCATCGGTTGGGGTTGATGATGATGAAGCTCTCAGCTTGAAGTTGCTCGTAGTAGGATGGCTTTTAGTTGACGAAGCTTTCTTGGAACTCAACTTGTCGATGTTGGTATTAGAAGGCTTTGTAGTCGATGTTGGATTCGTTGAAGCTTGGTTATTGGAGAAGCTGTAGGACTTGGATGAGAACTTGGCAAACTTGAAATCATCTTGCACTTGGCATTCCGCTTTGGTAGCTTGGTGCACTAGCTCGATGAGATTTAAGTATGCTTGGAAGTCGGCGATCTTCTTGATGGGATGATTGAGTCCATTCAAGAAATGTGCCATTGTTTTCTCATCATCTTCCATGACATGTGCTCGTATCATTGCAATCTCCATCTCCTTGTAGTACTCTTCAACGCTCATTGTTCCTTGCTTGAGTAGTTGGAGTTTCTTGAAGAGGTCGCGGTTGTAGTAGGTAGGTACGAAGCGTGCTCTCATGACATCCTTCATTTGCGCCCAAGTAGTGATGGGTGGTTCACCTCTTGCCTCTCTGCGCTCTATGATTTGTTCCCACCAAATGAGGACATAGTCTTGGAACTCAAGGGATGCCATCGCGATCTTCTTCTCTTCTTTATAATTGTGCAAACGGATGATCTTGTCAACTTTCAATGCCCGTGAAAAGTACTCTTCGGGATCGTTGCTTCTGTTGAACTTGGGCATGGTGAACTTGAGTTTTCCATAGCGTTGTTCTTCATTGTGTTGGGGTCGATGATGATGACACCCATGTTGTTGATGATTGTTCAACTCGTGTTGCTCTTGGCGTGGAGGGTTGTCAATCTCATGTTGCTCTTGTCGTGGAGGATCTCAATTGTCTTCATGATCTTGAGGAACTTGTTGTTCTTGACGTGCTTCTGGAGGAGCTTGTCGAGCTCGAGGAGGAACTTGACGGTGCATGCGAACTTGATAAATCCTCTCGCAGACTTCTTCGCGAAGTGCTTCGGCATGTTCATGAGCTTGTCGGCCTCGGTCGGCTACGGCTCGACTTGAATCGCGTAGAGCTTGTTGTGCCTCAAGTGCTTGAGCGTCATGGAGTTGTTGTTCTTGACGTTGTGCCTTGGCATCTTGAGCATTTTGTTGTAGACGCGCTCGCTCTTCCTCTTCATGTTGTCGTTGTCGTTGTTGTTCTCGTGCTAGTGCAAAGGCCTCTTGAGTTTGACTTTGGCGGCGCTCTTGAGAGTCGGTATCGCATAGGGGATTGAGGCTTGCTTGACGATCATTGCGCGCGGCTCGGCGAAGAGTGTTTGATGTCGGTGTACTTGAGCAGGAGAGTGTGAAGTCGGAGTGTCGGCTTGAATGGCTCCTTCTTGAAGTGGAAGAAGAGCGGTTGGGCAACAAAGCGCGAACCTCGTCCATCCTTGCATCATTCTCTTACTTGTGATCGTCAAGCTTGTGGTCGAAGTAGTCCCTTGTACGTTGCTCGGAAAGTCGCAAGTCGGTGGCAAGGTTGTCGATGCGTTCACTCATAGCTTGTTGCCCTTGATGCAAAGCACGTTGTGCACCAAAGAGGTGACTCTTGGTGACGAAGGAGTTCATGTCGTCGTCTTGCTCCATGAATAGTGGGTTGGTAGAAGTACTTGGCCTATCCATCATTCCAAGACAAATGTGAGTGGTAGAAAGAGAAGAACGAGTACCAAATGTACCTTGTCCGAAGTTGAAAGTGGATCAAGGATCACTCCAATGTAGGACAAGGAAATAGCACAATTGGTACTAGCTCTTGTCGGTTTCTCACACCTACATAAGTAAAATCTTTTGGTGGAGCTTGGTTAGGATGGTGGCACAAGATTTGATGCAATTGTAAGTGAAACACACACGCAAAAAGATAAGTGGGGTCGTGCAACCAAGGGTGAGCCAAAATGTGGAATCCACAAAAATGCTCTTGTTGAACAACACTAGAGAGACGCTAGCACGATTGCACAATAGGCGGATACAAGAACTTGTGCACAACCTACTTAGCAAAAATGTAACGACTTTTATCCCAAATATGCTCTATGCAAGGTGTTTCTATGATATGATCCAAGATGATCGAGTATGACAATATTAATGTTGTATGATGCTATGGTTCTTGCTTAAAAGCTCTTTGCTTATCTTTCCTCTTTGCTTAAAAGCTTGTTTGGCTCTTTGATGTTTGAGCTCTTTTCTCATGCAATGCTTGACGAACCGATATAGCAAGTGAGTATGCGATGACAACTTTGTGACACAAGAGATGATACCAATATATGCAACAATGATATATGGATGATATGAGAAGTATGATCACTAATGTGCACAAGTCTCATTGCCGGCAATACTCAATGGCTAGTCTCGATGGGTAAGCGACGCAAAGGAGTAAGGCTATAATGGCTATCAATGTAATGGCAAGAGTGATATGTCCAATACCAAGATGAGGTTATCGTTCTTGCTTCCCGTATGGTGTCAAAATGGTGGCATGAATACCAAGGTGTAGTCGAAGTGGTCGTTGTTGATGACGATGTAGGACGGTGGTGATGATGTAGGACGCGTCCGTGGCGAAGATGAGCGGCGGTGATGTCGATGTCGAACCATACCTAGATAGCCGAAACACAAAAGGATACGGTACCGCAAGTCAAATTCTCAAAACCTCGAAGTAGCAAATGTGTCGGAGAGTGAAACGGTCCAAAATGGTTGGGTTATGCGGAAATGGTTGAGGTATGCGGAAGTATATGTGGTATATAGTGGGCACCGGAACAAAATTTGGTGAAAAATGGACGGAAAACGAGGCGGTGGATGGATATGTTGCTGCCAGGGGGCTGGATGTCCGGGCTTGACGGGACGGATGTCCGGGATCTGGATCCGGGGACGAATGGGATGAACACACGTGTGGAGAGGTCAAATCTGGGCGAAATTCGGAGGAATTGTGGATGGAAATTGGGGGAAAATGGATGGGAAGCTAGATCCACTTAAAGCAAAGAAAATCCATGGATCCAAACCAATAAAATCTCAACACACCAACAAATCACAAAAAAAATCGGGCTACTTTTGGTGGGGAATTTTTGAATTAGGATGAAAAACAACAAAACAAGGCTAGAAACAGAACGGGGAAGCTCCGAAATCGTGATCAACCTGGCTCTTGATACCAAGATGATGCAGGGTAGAACCCTAATCGGCCGATCTTTCACGAAAGGAGCGGATCCCGCGAAGAACATGAGGAACACAAGGAAGAAAACGAGGGAAATCACAAGGGGAAACACAAGAGCAACACTCAAACTAACAAGAACAAGTCACACAAGTGCTAGATCCTCAAATACATAAGAGAAGATACACGATCCACGGACAACTAAGGACGATACAGGGGTAGCCGGTCTTCTCCATGAGTAGGTCTTGAGTTCTTCCCTAAAAGGTGATAGAGGCAAAGGTGTCCCGATGTTTCGATGAGATGTGGCTATCGTTTTCTGTGGGAGTCGACCTTGACGATCCGACTACGAACGTGCGAGATGTCGCGCCTTAGCAATCGCTAAACCAACTTCCGAGGGGTTATTGACCACGCCGGAGCACGATCAACCTGACCACGAGGGCCTGTTTCCTGCGAGCAAACGAAGAACAAGCAAGAAACTGAGATTGCAATCTGGATATTGCGAATATAAGATGAAAGATTTATTGATCAAGGTGGGGTTCTGTGACGTCTTGGTCTGGTCGTTGGACACAAACGAAGTACGAGAAGTTGCAGCTATGGCGAACTTTTAATCTAAACAAAACCCAAAGTCTAAACGACGCCCTAAGGGCTGTATATATGGAGGAAGAGGGGGGAATTTCGTGGCCCTTGAGGGTGGGGTCCGAAACCAACCCTAACTCTTGTTTCCCCACACATACGGACTCTAAAAATAGCCTATACTTAAGTATTTCGAAATTACATGGGCCTGGCCCATTAATAAGGTGACGCAGCACCCAGAATAGCCTATGGACGAATATTATGAAGTGGCATCTTGTATATTTCGTCCATGGCTTCATGCACTCCTTACGGCGGCTTCAAAGTCCTGAAATCATCACTTGTAACTCCGTTCTTGATCCCCTTGCGCATGCCATCAACTCCATGCGTGTTCTTGCTCCAATGTTCATCCTTCTCCAAGCTAGGCCCTTCATTTGTAAGCAAAACAAATGTATCCAATTTAGGCAGCATCATAATCTCATGAACATTAGAATCATTACCAAGAAACGAAAGTACCTGGTAATTTAATTGGCGTGCGCGAGCTCTAGTAATTGGTCCAGTATATGTAACAGTAGGGGTTGTGGGTGTAACAATGGTATTGATGTCCTCATCAAAAAGGGTCTTGAATCCGCTTGGGGGATCTTCTCTGGTGGAGGCTCGAATATCCATGGAGAAGGTAACCAAGTGGATGAGCAAAGCTCTCACACAAACATGAGCTAAACCTTTGCTAACCCTAGAAAGTTGGGCGAGGTGGAGTATATATAGTCTAGGCTGGAGACGGGATAAACGGGCCTCGGCCCTTCATTGTGCAAAAACAGGGGAGGCCGGATGTCCGGGCTGGTCGGGCCGGATGTCCCGGCTTTCAGGCGACGCCAGATGTCCGGGCTGGGGAGACCGGATGTCCGGGCTGGAGTGGTGGCATTCGTTGCTCTTGGGTTCGGAGGGGCCCGATTTCTGGGCTGGCGGCCGGATGTCCGGGGGCTCGGGAGAGGCCGGATGTCCGGGCTGTCGCGACTGGATGTCCGGGGCCTGTAGCTTCTGGTGGTTGTGCTGCTGTAGTGGACGACGCTCCAAGGGCCGGATGTCCAGGGTCATGGCTGGATGTCCGGGGCCTGGGAGATGTTCTTGGCTCCTTCCATTGGTTCTCCTCATCCATGGACTTGGGGACTTGTACATCTTCATGCGCATCTTCGGGAGGGTCCTCTTGGTGCCTAATCATGTACAACACCTCGAACTTAGGTAGTAGCCATGTCTCATGCATAGAAAGTGGAAGTTCAGAGAGGAGTGAGTTCACCTTATCTTCGATAGCCTTGGCTCGGACTCGTGTCATTGGTCCAAGTGGTGTCGTTGGAGGTGTAGGTGCGTCCATGGGGATGATCTTGGGATGCTCCGCATCAAAGGTCCAAGCCAAGTTCGATGAGTGGCTCCTATCCCTGCCCTAGGTCAGCTCGAGGAGCTCAGGTTTGAAGCTGGACGATGTCTCTCTCTGCCGCCGTCCGTGCTCCGCCTCACTCCAACACTGCGCCGTGCCAACTTCAGCTCCTGCTATTTTCCCCAGATTAATGTCGCGCCCGCCCTTCTTCTCCCTCTACTCAAGCAGCTCGACCTCTTCGACATTGGCATCTTGAAGAAGGCTATGGAGCACCTACTCCGCGGCTGTACTACGCTCGAGTACCTTCATCTTTGGAAAATCGACAGTTTCATTAGCCTCCACATCGCTTCGATGAATCTTCGATGGATTTATGTGTCTTGCTGGACCCGCAACAAGACATCAATTGGGAAGAGATCACTTGAGTTGTTCCATGTTATGGTCATTGAGAATGCACCTTTCCTTGAGAGATTGCTTGTATATGATCTAGAAGGTCCAACAAAAATCAGGGTCATTGACGCGCCAAAATTGACAGCATTGGTCTACTCGTCTGCCAAACTTTCCAAACTCGTTATTGGATCCAAAATCATTCAGGTACAACACTCATCTTCTTCTCCTTCTTGAAATTCACATTTTTAAATTTCTTCTTGATGTATTTACGACTGTCATCCAGAAAATGATTCCCACATGCTTGACCCAGTCTATGCGCATAGTAAAGATCTTAGCAATAAAATCTATCGGCCCCAATCTGGATCAAGTTGTTGGATTCCTTAGATGATTTCCGTGCATAGAGAAGCTCCTCATCGAGCTGAAACTTCTTTCCTATTAAATGGTAATCACAATGGAGCTCAATTTTTTCCATAATTTTCCGAAATTATGACGACAAGTGTAGTGTTCAAAACTGCATCTATGCACTGCACCGAAAGAAATGTTTTTAGTACTTTTTTTCTCTTATGATCACCTAGGCTAGTCATAGTGGCAAGTAACTTAGACTAGTAACTCTATGTTTAGCCAAAGTGCAAGTACTACCTCCGTCCTAGTTTACTCTTCATATTTTATAGTATCAAATTTTGACCATAGATTTAACTAACAAAATATTAATTCATGTCTCAAATTATATCGTTGGATTTGTATTCGAACATAATTTGAAATGGTATCATTTTTGGTGGCATGCATTGGCATTTTCTTAGGTAAATCTTTGGTCAAAATTTTACACTAAATACGAGTTAGTACAAAAGTGGGTGATAACCCACAAGTATAGGGGATCAGTTGTAGCCTCTTTCGATAATTAAGAGTGTCGAACCCAACTAGGAGCTAATGGTAGAAAAAATATTCCCTCAAGTTCTATCGACCACTGATACAACTCTACGCACGCTTAACGTTCGCTTTACCTAGAACAAGTATGAAACTAGAAGTACTTTGTAGGTGTTGTAGGATAGGTTTGCAAGATAATAAAGAGCACATAAATAAAAACTGCAGGCTGTTTAGATAAATAAACAATTAAGTTAGTATAGAGAGTGCGGAAAAGTGGTGGTAGGAGTTGCGGAATTGTCCCTAAGCAATTGAGTATGTTACTAGATGGATAGAAAGTTTTATGTGGGAGAGGCCACTGCTAGCATGTCATACCTTACTTGGAATTCTATGCACTTATGGTTGGAACTATAGCAAGAATATGCAACTACTAACTTTCATTAAGGTAAAACCCAACCGTAGGATTAAGATATATTGGTCCCCGTCCAATCCCGTATGCATCAAGTTCTATGCTAGGCTGAAGCTGCTGTCACCCTTGCCCTCCAATACATAGTCATATCAACAAACAACTAACCCTATGGTGTGATCCACACGCACGCTCATATGATGGGCACCAAAGGATAGCAACATAACCACAAGAAAATTAAACAATTCATAGCCATTCACCAATCACCGATAGGACAACAAAAATCTACTCAAATATCATAGGATGGCAACACATCATTGGATAATAATATGAAGTATAAAGCACCATGTTCAAGTATAGGGTACATCAGGTTGCAGGAGAGTGGACTGATGTAGATAGATGGGGGATGGTCATGGACGTGTTGGTGAAGATGACGGACTTGTTGGAGTAGATGGTCGTCACACGATGATTGCCCCGGTGGCGCTCCGGTGCCATCGGGAGAGAGGGGAGAGACCCCCCCTCCTCCTTCTTCTTCTTCCTTGACCTCCCCCTAGATGGGAGGAGGGTTTCCCCTATAGTCCATGGCCTCTATGGCAGCGGAGGGGCGGGACCCCTCCGAGATTGGATCTCTCTCTCTCTCTCCGTTTCCTTGTGTTTCTACGTTCCCAGATTCTGGTCTTTCACTGTTTCATAAATTCCCGAAGATCCGTAACTCCGATTGGGCTGAAATATTAACACGATTTTTATCCAGATATTAGCTTTCTTGCGGCCCAAGAAGGGCACCAACCACCTTACGGAGTGGCCACAAGCCTCCCAGATGCGCCCAGGGTAGGGGGTGCGCCCCTAGGGCTTGTGGGCCCCTCAGGCATCGTCCCATGTTGATTATTTTCCTCAAAAATCACATATATTCCAAAAAAATCTCCATAAGTTTTTATCGCGTTTGGACTCCGTTTGACATGGATATTCTGCGAAACCAAAAAACATGCAACAAACAGGAACTGGCACTGGGCACTGGATCAATATGCTAGTCCCAAAAATAGTATAAAAAGTTGCCAAAATTATATGAAAGTTGTAGAATATTAGCATGAAACAATCAAAAATTGTAGATACGACGGAGACGTATCAATGGGCTATAATGACCCTCCACCATGTAGGCCAAAACACATGCCAAATTCACTTTTGATGCATTTAGCATCGATGCCCTCCATTTCTCACCTAGTGCCCCAAAAGAAGTTCAGGGCATCGAAGAGCCTACTTCTTCCGGTGCCAAATTAACTCACGCAATGAAAAACACTTGCATGGGAGAGGGAGAGGACTGAAGCAATAAAAGAACACTTGTTTGGGAGAGGGAGTGGTTGGTGTAGTCAGTTTGATTGATTTTCTTATACATGCGGGTCTGCGTGCACAACGGTGCTAACTCTCTCACATTTCTAGAGCGGTGCCAAAATATTTTGATTTGACATTTATGCGTATTATGTGGCATACTTTTGAGAAGTATGGCATCGGCCACATAGGGGAAGGCAACAAATGCCCAAGCTCTTCACGTGCTCCTAGGTAAATGAGACGAAAGAGAAAGAGTGAAAAATTATCACTAGCCTTAGAGCCAAGCCTATCGTATGAGCAAATGATATTGGTACCTCTTGATGACACAACAATCATATACAGCCAGCTGCTCTAATATTCTCTTCTTTTGCAGATAAAAATAGACATGGAAATGAATAATGTGTTGCACTATATATAACAATCTCACCAAATCCCTTGTTCTACCGAAGCAGCACATCTAAGATTAAATTGGACAGGTTCTTTGTTCTAGATGCAAGTGTGCTCAAGGTAATGAGTTTTGGCGTTCTCTGGCACAACAATGAATGGTGTGCTGATCACCGCAATCATCTAAGCCTAAATGACAAAGGCTCTGCAGAGCCTGAATTTTTTTTTGAAACATCAAGTCACAAGAGACTCAAAAATTTATTTGCCCATTAGTGACTTCTCAAGGCGGTGGATTTTAGCTTGTACGATAATGCTGCATCCACCTAAAGTAAAGAAAGTTCTTACGTAAACTTCCTAATTGTTCCCTCTTCGTAGGTGCAACATTACTCCTAGCATTTGTAATATCAGTTTGAAACGTGTAATATTACGACTATCCGGCACGATGTACTTTACAATAAATGTTCACGTGCCTAGGTGCGGTAATAATATACCTATTACTCGAGTACAACATTTACTACTACTCGTGGCAACGCACGGGAAATTATGTCGGACACGGCTAGTTGTAAGCAGGCTAGCTCTACAGCCATGATGATAGTGACTGCATGGTGAGGCTTACTATGGTATGCCGAACAAGCTGCCTACACTCAGGTATCATCTCCGGCGTAGGGTCTTGTCACTTCAATGTGAGGAGCAGCACATAATAATTTTACCAACGGGTCGTACAGTACTACTATTACTACCGCCGTCTGGATTTAGTAGTACTACCACCTTCGTCTGGATTTATTATTTGGCTAGCAATATCTAGTAATGCATGTCACAAAAAATATACTACTGCCTCCATAAATGAATACATGGAGTATTGTTTTATTCAGTTTTGTATGTAGTTTCCGATGAAATTATACACTCTCCCATTCGGTAGATGGCTCAAATCTGAAATCTCATCAATCAGACTACTATTGTACTCCCTCTATACTGGTGCATTAGTCATGATATGCAAACCAAATAATCCCAAAACTTTTATGCACAATGGATTAACTACCCATCTCGTTCCCTGTTTTTTGCCATGAAAGAAGAAATCAGCCAATAGGAGACGTGGGGTGCGTATTCATTCAATGACTTGAGACTACTTATTAGCACAACAAGTAGTGCTCAATTCTCTACATGCAATACCAGTAATTATAAAATAAACATCAAGTTCTCTCGTTTTCCCCCAACTTGGTCTGGGTGAGAAGACTATACGGCACCGATACGGAGGGAGTAAGGGCCGAGGAGTAGATGGCCAACAAACACGTGAATGCAACGCAGTATGCACTTCTCATATAAAGGCTCCCTGCCAGTCCAATCTACGAAATCCTATGCACCTATGCACTTCTCATATAGAGATCCATTGACTAGAAGCCAGACCCATGGAGGCGGTGAGCGCGAGCATGAGCCGGCTGTGCCAGATGGTCCATGAAGCCGGCACGCGGCCCGGGACTGAGGAACATATCCAGGTCATGCTTGAGGCCACCAGGGTGAGAGGCCTCTTGGATGGCAGATTCGTCTCCTTACTCGACGAGGTCCTTGTCGGCTTCCTTGAAAAGTTCACCGCAATCAAGAAGCTCGTGAACGACCTTGACGTACGCCTCCAGCCCACGTGCCCAAGCTCTATGATGCTTGCCACCCTCAACGGCCTCTAACAACCTCTTCGACGCACTGGTGTCCCTGTGACTGTCCACCGTCGCGCCAGAGAATGGCCACCTCGAGGTCATGCTTGCCACGCAGTGCCTGGCGTGGCAAGACACCATCGACATAATCACCCACGTCTACAAGAAAATCATCCACAAGGACTACTACA
Source organism: Triticum urartu (assembly GCF_056163025.1). Classification (NCBI taxonomy): domain Eukaryota; kingdom Viridiplantae; phylum Streptophyta; class Magnoliopsida; order Poales; family Poaceae; genus Triticum; species Triticum urartu. The sequence continues at coordinate 305,343,543 of NC_141875.1, forward strand.
TGCGAGAGGAGGACGATAGGATGCTGGCTTCTTGGACTGCATTGTTGAGAAGAAAGTTGAGCTCGCCGGCAACGCTGCTGATCCTCACACGTCGGTTGGTGACCCGGTGCACGAAGGCGTGAGGATGTCGTTGACGGATCAGTATGCATCTTTTGTAATTTTCTTACCTTGTGCATCAACTTCATAACATTTGTACGTACCATGCATGAAGCGCGCCACAATCGAACTTCTTATATATTAATATTAACGTCTAATGGGAATGTTTAGCTCCCATGCAAGAAATGGGAATGGATTTCAAACTTCTGCGCGTGGTGGTTCAATTTGCGAAGGCACACACATAAACAACCAAAACAAAGTCAGTTTGGAACAAAGAGCTGCCATGTTACAATCGGAAACAGAAGTAGTATTGAAACCGTGGGCGCTCTACTAACCATTTAAGTCCTGCCATGCGTCCCTCTATTAATCGTGTGGGGTACTACCTCCGTCCCAATTTATTATTCCCCTTAGTGTTTTGTGCCAATTTTTGACGATGAATTCAATAAAAAAATAGTATCATTGGAAACTATGTTCAAATACGAATCTAACCATATAAATTTTAGTAACATAATATGCATTAAAATTTTATCAATTGACTCTATGGTCAAAATTTGACATGAAATACAAAAGGACCAACAAATCATGACAGAATCTTTGAGTAGACGGGAGGTGTGCGAGCAAACCAATGCGTAGGCTGACCCCAGACGATCGTTCCAGCCCACCCCTAAATGCATAGTCGCTAGGCATATCACTTACATGTGGGACCGCATGTAAGGAAAGCGATGATGGCCGAAATTGGCAAATCTCCCCCGCTTATCACGCGGGAAAAGCCCACCGCTGTCATTTTGAATCGTTATTTCTACATTTTGAGGGAAAATCGTTATTTCTATCTTTTGGTCGTGCCAGGAGAAGAAGCCAAGTGTGACAACTTACTAGTAGTACAAGTTCAAAAGGAAAAGCCTACCTTGTTCACATCGCACCCCCACACGGTTGGTCTAGCGCGCCACTCAAGGGGGAACGAGTGTTGTCTCGCATCTTCACTTACAAGTGGGACCGTAGTTGAGGAAACCGACTATTGACAAACCCCCACCCCACCCACTTCGCGATGGTTGAGTTTAGAGAAACGAGGAGGGAGAAGAGATAGTTGTAGAACAAACTCCAAGAAATATGTTGTCAGATGGGAGTCGTGCTGGTGGTGTGTGCCGTACTCCTGGACACGAATGCTTGTTATGGACCATGCCACCCTACTATATATCGAGGATTCGAGGTGCTAGTCATGTACGGCGAATACATTGGCATATGGCCCGCCAAACATTGTGGACAAATTTCCTGCAGTCTGTGCTAGGGAAAAAAGTGTTCTTTGATAGGGTGGAGGGCTGTTCTCATGTTTAAAACTTATCGTATTACATATATGTAGACGTAGAGATAGTGCAAAATTTTTGAAAGTCTGAATCCAAACATCAGAATGCAATTTATACCATTGATTGGACTCATCCGATGACCTAGGATGAAGGGATTTGCATCTATATATTACAAACACCCGCCCGCCGCGCAAAGCATGTGAAGCTAACTAGTAGTACTATTGTTGATTGGACTCATCCGATAACCTGTTGCAATGCACGTATAATTATGTATTCAAGAAATATTGCCACGTCGCAGCACCCCCTTTGAGAAGCAACTCTAAATCCATTCATAAATCACTACTCTTATAAAAAATAGACTTGGTGCTGATGGTGTGCCTGCCATCCTGCAATAAAGGCCGTCCAATCTATATCAGACGGATAGGAAGGAAACTATGACAATTTTGCAAAAAGATACCCAAACCCCTGTCCACATTTGCAGATAAGGCCTTCCCTTGTTCATCCTTATCTCCCACAAGATAACCTACTAATATAAATGCATCTTGATGTTCCGTGTAACACACGGGCATCTTGATAGTATATATCCAAAGAATGAGCAAGCTGTATCTTTCGTCGAATGCATGCATGAGTACATATGAGAGAAATTTGCATGCGAGGGATTAAGGGAGGGAGGCGATCTCGACTTCATTGAATCCACTTCTTCAAGAAAACTTACTGCACTAGCAGTATTTCTACAAGCCGCGAAGACTGGACGGCACTGTAGCACATCATATCACTCTAACCCACTAGGCCAAGCTTGCCAGCCTAACGCGCGGGAAAGCCCCACCCTCATCATTTTTTTTGGATTTCTATCGATCGATCACATGAACATAGCCTAGCTTAGTAAGTTTGTCAAAGGCATCATTTAGTATTACATACAACAAGTCATCAATGTACAATGACAATGAGGATACATTATACCAAAGTTTTTATCACACATCAAATAACAAAGCAATGAAATAAACTTTAGGTCAACCAATCCTTGTCGTTGGAAATGCTTGCTTTGAACCATAAGTAATTCTCTGGGCAGGGCCAGCTATTGTCAATATCGAGACCAATGCAAGACTCGTCATCCAGGGTAAACCGTCCTATATCATGACGCATATGGTGATAGCCAGGGTAGAGAACCATAGCAATGTCCGACGTATAGATACAGTTGCTTCTCATAAATGGTAGTAACATTGTGCCAACAATAGTTGGATCGTCTTTCACCATCATTAGATAGTTTAGTCCAAGGAAGAGCGAGTTTTCTCCAAGACTATGAATATTGAACCAGGCACAAGGTGTTGGCATTAGCGCACTAGTATCCATCCCAAATACCCTGCAACGGATGTTGGAATAGGTCTGGAGAGTGCGACCATGGGAGACAACACCTGCTTCCTCTGGAACATCAGCAGTGCCCTGTATATAGACAAGGAGAGGTGATCCATCAGAATAAGTTGCTAGGCGCCACTGGGTATTTAGGTCCTTCTCATCTTCATGCTCGTGATCATCACCATCATCATCTCCCCCTTGGTTATAAAATTTTGCCAAGTATTGGTGTGGGAATGTTGACAGGACCTTTGAAAACACAAGAAGGTTAAATAGTGTACGGGGATACTAAACTCACATGCATGACGAATGAAACAATTATAATTACACTGGAAGACAAACGTACCGAAACAATTAGGATCCCATGCGAAAACAGTCCCACTAGTGGTGGAAACAAACACAATACCCTTGTATTGAAGTGCATCATAGTACACATCCGTGTATGGAAAGTGAGTATTGAGCAATATCCATCGAGTCGAAGGAATAAGGACGGAAACAAGATGTCGAAGATAGAGACAACACAAGCGTTCCTATAATCCCAAGAGCATTTGGGAACTCGACAAATTGCTATCTTCTATAGATGATAATCACCATGATCTTATTTGAACGTACGTAGATCATCTGTGTGCTCAACCTCAGGGAAGTCTGAGATTTTTGAAAGTGGAACCCGATGACGAGTGTACACATTCACAAGTTCCCACTTGCAGTTGTACCCAATATAAACAACCGAATCTCCATTTGCGCCTGCCCAGGCCTTACCCATAAGCGATGGCATCTTAACATCACACATATCATTTTCAAGGGGCATTAACTTGCACATGGCAAGGTTTTCATCGTCCTCGCTCAAGTGAGCAAGGCCATTGGGTTCCTTGTAATGATGGTATTTGTTGAGTCGAGAATGGTCTTGAACGAACCTCCCATGCTAGCCGAGGTCATGACGTCGCACTGATGAATGAGCTCCTCCACCATGTCATCTCATATCAGGGCAAGATCGGGGTCGTTTCCTGCCTGTTCCCTCCATCGAGAAGACGAGCAATGGCAGAAGGAAGAGTCAAGGCAAATGGAGGGAGTAAGAGTGTGTGATAGTAGTTCCATATCGAGAGGAAAAGGCGAAGAGGCGGTGGACGGCTGCCACGATACAGGAAGAGGCTAGTGGGGAGCGGACGGTCACCACGGTATAGAAAGAGGCGGCCCAGCCTACATAACTGTCCGTTCGGAAATTATACAAAAGGACTCGTCGTCATCTCACTGACATGTTGGAACGGGACCACATGTCAACAAAACATGGTGTGTCATTTCTCGTGCGAAATGCGATTTGGCCGCTTTGGCCCGAGGTGCCTCATTATTTCTGAACTTTATTTTTTATGGCGTGTCATTCAGTTTTGAAGCACAATTAATTGGTACTGTATGCAGAGAAAATATAAACTACTCTACCACTACTCCACCTCTAGTACTAGTATCAAAAAAGATATATAGGCTGGAGCTTCAACGCTTGTGTGCTAAGGGCTGCCCACTTGCTTCTCACACTATCACCCTCTCTCCAAATCTAAAAAAGATGGCGGTGCCCCCCTCTCTCCCACCTCACCGGTTGTCACTGATCCACAAGGATTCCATCCACTTGGGAAGAAAAGGACGTGCAGCGTTGACCCACTCGTTATCGACGAGCAAGGTCACACACTGACGAAAAGGCCGTCCTATCAGACCTAGCGCCCACACGCGATGACCAACGAATACGCCTTTGTATGGGCGAAGAACATAATGCATCACACACATAAAAGTGCCGGGTGCTTCAGATAAATTCATCACCCTTTTGAATGTGGATTTGGTAGTAGACACTTTTAAGATCAATCTTAGAGAAAATGGTGGCTCCGCTAAGCTCATCTAGCATATCAACAAGGCGAGGAATAGGATATCGATAATGAATGGTGATAGCATTGATGGGATGGCAATCAGAACACATGGGAAAACTACCGTCTTTCTTAGGTAATAGTATGACTGGTACGTCACCAAGACTTAAGCTTTCATGTTCATGCTGTCGGATTTCGGGCTCCGCGGACCCGTGATAGATTCGAACTCTGGGGTGCATGCAAATAACTCAACCTGCCCAGTCTGCCTACTCACCAATATCACGGCCTAGCTCGCTGAACAACAAGGAAATGTGACACAACAGTTTACTCAGGTTCAGGCCACCTTGCGGTGTAAAACCCTACTCCTGCTTTGTGGTGGATTGGCCTAGAGGGGCTGAGCATGAACTAGTACAGTGGAAGAATAACCTCAGGAGGTGTGCTCTTGAGATGGTGAGCTAGTCGGGATGGAATGGATCCCCTCCTTCTCTACGGTGGTGGCTAGGCCCTATTTATAGTGGCCTTGGTCCTCTTCCCAAATGAAGGCGTGAAGGGCTCCCACAACGGCCAAATTCGAAGGGAAACAACTAGTACATCTTATCCTAACTAAAGTAATCTTCGCCTACAAAGCTTCTGGTCGTGATGCTGTGGTGGGCTCGGTGATGACCTCCGTCCTGCCGTCCTGGCGGTCTTGGTCTTGTTGCACAAGAATGGAAACCTTTGGTTGATATCTCGGGACTCCGCGCCTGCACTTGCCTCCTTAGCACCGAAGAGGGAACTGCTGTCCTGCGCCCACTGGCGCCCGCCTGGCCTTGGTCGTCATGGCTCACGTCATCCGAACCTCACGAGGTGTGACTTGCATAGAGATCTCCGCTCCCCAGGAGCCAGCCTGAGGAGGCCGCTCCTCCTGGTGGCCTTGGTGTCGTCCACCTCGCGATGCTTGGCCCCTCGCGAAGGTCTTGAGTCGTTGATGCTGAAGGTGGGCCGTACCAGGCTGTCGATGAAGCCACGCCGTGGGCCGCAGGCAGGCAAGTCAGGATACCCCGTTCTCAGAATGCCGATAGTAGCCTGGGGCCTAGGCACGCTCAAATTTGGCATCGAGGCAAAGCCAAAGGGCAAGAGCGGAGCACAGCAGGCCCAAACCGTATGCGGCCTTGGTCGACACGTGGCGCTTGATTGGACGTGGGTGCCTTCGTTTCCCCACGCTGGCTCTGCAACTGTCCCGGGCTGACAAAAAGGCTGGCGCTTGCCACTGAGCCTTCATCACCTTCCCTTTGTCTTGCTCCAGATCCCCTTCTCCCTCTACTTAGAGAGCCTCCAGATCTGTCGAAACTTTAACCCGAGCTCTCACCAATGGCCACCGACAAGGTGAAGCCTGCCGCTCCTTCTGTGTGCCAGGCTCCCTTGTTTGAGCTGGCCCTTAGTGTGTCCTTCGTTACTAAGGAGAAGCATCTTACTGTTGCGCTCCCGCTGACGGCGGTAGTGCCAACGAGGGAGGGGAGACGATGCTCCGGGTCGGCTCTGCCGATTTGAAAGCTTTGGGGGAGAACTTCTTCCCCTTCTTCCTACACAGCGTTTCACTGGGCTTGTTCCCCCCTTCTCCAGTTTCTTCTATGCCATCCTCAATCATTACGGGCTCAACACCGTCCATCTTCATCCCAACTCCATCCTCCTCCTGTCAATCTTCGCCTTCTATTGCGAAGCATTTGTGGGGGTGATGCCCTCTGTCACGCTCTTCCGCCACTTCTTCTACCTTCGGCTGAGCGGCTCCCAGTGCTCCGGGTGCGCCAGCTTCATCACAGCCCAAAGTGATGTCTACTACACAACTTCATTCTTGTAGACACGTATTGGGCCTCCAAGCGCAGAGTTTTGTAGGACAGTAGCAATTTTCCCTCAAGTGGATGACCTAAGGCTTATCAATCAGTGAGAGGTGTAGGATGAAGATGGTCTCTCTCAAACGACCCTGCAACCAAATACAAGAAATCTCTTGTGTCCCGAACACACCCAATAGAATGGCAAATTGTAAAGGTGCACTAGTTCGGCAAAGAGATGGTGATAAAAGTGTAATATGGATGGTAGAAATAAATTTTTATAATCTGAATAAATAAAAACAGCAAGGTAGAAAATAGTAAAAAGGCACAAAAGCGGTATTGCAATGCTTAAAAACAAGGCCCAGGGTCCATACTTTCGCTAGTGCAATCTCTCAGCAATGCTAACATAGTTTGATCATATGATTATCCGTCAAAGTACAGCAAAGAATCACTCCCAAGTTCCTATTAGTGGAGAACAAAAGGTAGGAATTGTTTGTAGGGTGTGAAGCCACCTCAAAGCTATTCTTTCCGATCGATCTACTCAAGATTTCGTACTAAAATAACACAAAGCTATTGTTTCCGTTCGATCTATCCTAGAGTTCGTACTAGAGTAACACCAAAGCCTATTCATATTCATAATAATCAATCCACACAAAGAACTATAAAGGGACCTCAAAGTTTCCATCAGAGAAAAACGTGCATCAACCCCTATGCATAGATTACACCAATAGCACCACGGGAATCCGCGAGTTGGATGCCACAACATATATCAAGTGAATCAATAAGATACCCAATTCTCACCTCAAGTATTCATACAACAAGACATATATCATGTGTTCTCATCTCTAAATATTCAATCCGACATGGCAAAACTTCAAACGGTAAAGATTGAATTCATCACAACAAGAGTATAGAGGGGAGAAACATCATATGATCCGACTATATTAACAAAGCCCATGATATAGATCACGAGAGAGAGAGAGAGATTAAACACATAGCTACTGGTACAAACCCTCAGCCCCGAGGGTGGACTACTCCCTCCTCATCGTGGTGGCTGCCGGGATGATGAAGATGGCCACCAGAGATGATTAACCCCTTTCGGCAGGGTGCTGGAACGGGTCCAAATTGGTTTTTGGTGGATACAGAGCCCTATGGCGGCGGAACTTCTGATCTAGGTTAACCCCGAAGGGTTTCGGAATATTTGGGAATTTATAGTGCAAAGAGGGGGTGCGGGAGGCCACCGAGGTGGGCACAACCCACCTGGGCGTGCCAGGGGGCCTTGCATGCCCTGGTGGGTTGTGCCCCCCTCGGGGCACCTCCTAGGTCCTGCTTTGGCCCATCGGGAGTCTTCTAGCCCATAAAAAATCCACAAAAAGTTTCGCGGTGTTTGGACTTCGTTTGATATTGATTTTCTGCGATGTAAAAAACAAACAAAAAACAACAACCGGCACTGGGCACTGGGTCAATAGGTTAGTCCCAAAAAAATGATATAAAGTTGCTATAAAATGATTGTAAAACACCCAAAAATGATAAAATAACAGCATGAATACTTCATAAATTATAGATACGTTGGAGACGTATCACACAGCGGCAACACCATCTCGAGGGCTGGGAAGAAGGTGGAAGACTTCTGGCACAAGTGGGTCTTCATGGACGCCAAGCGCCCCCATGTTCTGCTGGAGCCACTGACCGCACTGCCGGTGAAGCTGGACCAGTGGGCTCACGAGAAGCTCACCGATTGCCGGGCGGAGTACCTGCTGGAGAAGATCACGGTGGACCTGGAGGTGGAGAAGCTGACAGGGGCCATGATTGTCAAGGAGTTCCTGATGCAGCGCCTGGCTCTGCTGCAGGCGCACTCGCACCCCTTGTTGAGCTTCAATGGCGAGGAAGACGACTTCCAGTTGCGCCCGGACAAGCTGTCTGATGAGGAGCTGAGCAAGGCCACACAGACCTTGCTCGAGAAGGACCAGGGCGTCCCAATGAAGCCCATCTCCCCTTGTATCGCCATGACCTCGGGGAGAAGGTGGCCACCGCCATGCCTATCTTCAATGAGCATGGGCTTGTGCCGCTAAAGACTTCCGAGCCCCCGGGCTCCCCGGTGCCGGTGTCCTCCGGTGAGTCTGGTGAGGAGGAGAAGGCAGACTCAGAGGCGACCAGACACCATAACTTAAATACTCAAGCATACCAACAAGCAACCATGTCTTTCAAAATATCAATGCTAAAATAAGTTATCCCTAGCCCATCATGCTCAATCATTGATCCATTCATGAAACACACTCGTTTATTAACTACACCTAATGCTCAAGTATGATCATAGTGCCTCCTAGTTGGTGCTTTATAAGAGAAGATAGGGAGTCAAATAAAAAATAAAAATTGCATAATGTAAAAGAAAGGCCCTTCGCAGTGGAAAGTAGGGATTTGTAGAGGTGCCAGAGCTCAAAGCGAAAATTGAGAGATAGAAACATTTTGAGAGACATACTTTTCCCTCCAACGAAAATGACTTAGAGTTCCCAACACTTACCATGCTAGATATATCATAGGCGGTTCCCAAACAGAAAATAAAGTGTATTCTATTTTCCACCATACTTTTACTTTCCATGGCAAACCGTATCCACGGGTTCCGTCCATACCAACACTTTCCAAGGAATTTATCATTTGACATCATAAAGTAAATTCAATTTTCATTTTGGGACTGGGCATCCCTAATACCATTCCCTTACTCTCGTGCAATGACAAGTGGATAAACACTCATCATGAGAATAACACATCTAGCATTGAAACTATTAGCCACCCCTCACCGCCTCGCAAGCAGTACGAGAACACAAAAGAACATACAAATTTGCTTAGAACGTCAAAAGAATACTGCATATAGGTAGATATGGGAGACTCATATGGAAAAACTAGGTAAAGGGATTTCTTTAGCCAGCCCTCACTGCCTCACGAGCAGTACGAAGTTGTTTTCTTTCGCCGTTTGACTTTCGTTGCTTCATTCGATTTGATTCTTTTTGCCAACCGGAGTTCTTATGTCAGGACCCTGATCCTATGTCACACCGATCTAGCATGTAACACAACATATCACTTTGCGGCCTCACGCACGGTATTCCCACGGGTGCCACCTTACCTGGCCCGGAACCGTTTGCGCCTTTTGGCTCACGTATATGATAGTGTCGCTAGCATCCATATGACAAAGAACCCTGGCCGACATGGCTAGTCGTGAAACCAAAGCGGCACTAACCCATGGGGACATGCATACATGAATCAACCTCGAGCATGTCGGTCAACAGCGTGTGAATCCGGGCTGTAGCACTGGGCTAACAGGACTCCGATAACCCGGGCTGTAGCAGGCTAGGCAGGACTCTGGATGTCACCGCGTGACATTTCCCCGAAGGGACAGACATGGGAACAAAGTGAAACACATGCCGGCCAGTCAAGTGTCCTGAGCAGTAGTGCTGGGCTAGCAGGACTCCGGTGAACCGGGCTGTAGCGGACTACTATGGCTCAAGAAAGCACTAGACTACATTTCCCCATAAGAGAGGCTGCCGAGGATAAACAACTAGATTGTCGGATCCCACACATACCAAGTATTTCAATCATACAAACAATAGGCTCGATATGTGTAAATACAACATGGCATCACAACAAGACTCTATGACTCAAGTATTTATTCATTAGGCTCCGAGGAGCGAGATATTACAAACATGGGTCTCATGACCCAACATTCAGAGCATACAAGTCAAAGCACACGCGGAAGCTTAACTTGTCTGAGTACAGACAACTACAAAAGAAGAAGGCTCAGAAGCCTGACTATCTACAAGATCCTGCCGAGGGCACAAGATCGTAGCTGAGGTATCACGCTAAATGTCGAAGTCCACACGGAACTACTAGCGAGACTGAAGTCTCTCTGGAAAACATAAAATAAGCAAACGTGAGTACAAATGTACCCAGCAAGACTTATGCATCGGTATCATCAAAGGGATGGTGGAGTTTAACTGCAGCAAGCCAGCTTTGACTCGGCGGCTATCCAGAAACTACGACTGCAAGTAACTCTTTTGAAGTGGCGCACACGAGTCCACATATTCACCATATCAATACTCCACTATGGATCCGCTCCCGTCGCCCTACGAGAAGGCCATCCATAACACTCACGCTTATCTTGCGCATTTTAGAGTATCCACTTTCACTTGTCTATGAACTATGCAAGGGGTCCAAGTTTCCATATCCGAGGAATTCGGCTATTCGAATAGATAATGATAGCCCTGCAGGGGTGTACTTCTTCACACACGCTCCCGCCACTTACCACCATGTACACCACGTGTATCTCGGCAACCTTCAAGCGGAAGCCTGGTGAGGGAGTCGGCCACGACCTGACTAACCAACAAGTCTCTAGTCCAGGTTTATCGCCTATTCGGGTTCCATCTGCAAGGAGATCCGGCCGGGGTGTCGCTCACGGCCCCAAATGATGTGAGCAGGGTTCCCAAGCCCACCATCCGGGTGCCACTTGGTACACCGTGCCACTGTGCCTAGTCTGTCCCAAGCCCACCTGTACTGGGTGCCACTTGGTAGACTACTAACACTACCTACAAACACCAGAAACTAGTTTGATAGAGGCAAAGGTGTCCCGATGTTTCGATGAGATGGTGGCTATCGTTTTCTGTGGGAATCGACCTTGACGATCCGACTACGAACGTCCGAGACGTCGCGCCTTAGCAATCGCTAAACCAACTTCCGAGGGGTTATTGACCACGCCGGAGCACGATCAACCTGACCACGAGGGCCTGTTTCCTGCGAGCAAACGAAGAACAAGCAAGAAACTGAGATTGCAATCTGGATATTGCGAATATAAGATGAAAGCTTTATTGATCAAGGTGGGGTTCTGTGACGTCTTGGTCTGGTCGTTGGACACAAACGAAGTACGCGAAGTTGCAGCTATGGCGAACTTTTAATCTAAACAAAACCCAAGTCTAAACGACGCCCTAAGGGCTGTATATATGGAGGAAGAGAGGGGAATTTCGTGGCCCTTGAGGGTGGGGTCCGAAACCAACCCTAACTCTTGTTTCCCCACACATACGGACTCTAAAAATAGCCTATACTTAAGTATTTCGAAATTACATGGGCCTGGCCCATTAATAAGGTGACGCAGCACCTGGAATAGCCTATGGACGAATATTATGAAGTGGCATCTTGTATATTTCGTCCAAGGCTTCATGCACTCCTTATGGCGGCTTCAAAGTCCTGAAATCATCACTTGTAACTCCGTTCTTGATCCCCTTGCGCATGCCATCAACTCCATTCGTGTTCTTGCTCCAATGTTCATCCTTCTCCAAGCTAGGACCTTCATTTGTAAGCAAAACAAATGTATCCAATTTAGGCAGCATCATAATCTCATGAACATTAGAATCATTACCAAGAAACGAAAGTACCTGGTAATTTAATTGGCGTGCGCGAGCTCTAGTAATTGGTCCAGTATATGTAACAGTAGGGGCTGTGGGTGTAACAATGGTATTGATGTCCTCATCATCCTCCCCTTCTTGAAATGAAGTCGTCCTCGACGGAAGCTCATCTTCCTCACCCAAATAAGGCTTCAAATCTGCAATGTTAAAAGTGGGACTAACCCCAAAATCTGCAGGTAGCTCAAGTTTATATGCATTATCATTTATTTTCTCTAAAACCTTAAAAGGACCATCAGCACATGGCATTAGCTTTGATTTGCGCAGATTAGGAAATCTATCTTTACGCAAATGTAACCAAACAAGATCGCCAGGTGCAAACACAACATGTTTTCTACCCTTATCTCCAGCAAGTTTATATTTAGCATTCATACGCTCAATGTTTTCCTTAGTTAACTCATGCATTTTTAAAATCAATTCAGAACGTTCTTTAGCATCAAAATTAACCTTCTCCGAAGATGGAAGAGGCAACAAATCAATAGGTGCACGAGGTAGGAAACCATACACAATTTCAAAAGGGCACATCTTAGTAGTAGAATGCAATGAACGATTATAAGCAAATTCAATATGAGGCAAGCATTCTTCCCACATTTTCTTGTTATTCTTCAAAACAGCCCTAAGCATAGTAGACAATGTTCTATTGACTACTTCAGTTTGTCCATCAGTTTGGGGGTGACAAGTAGTACTAAAAAGCAGCTTAGTCCCCAACTTAGCCCATAAACATCTCCAAAAGTGGCTAAGAAATTTAGTATCACGATCTGAAACAATAGTATTTGGCACACCATGTAAGCGAATAATTTCACGAAAGAACAAATCAGCAACATTAACAGCATCATCGCTTTTATGACATGGTATAAAGTGTGCCATTTTCGAGAACCTATCCACGACAACAAATATGCTATCCCTCCCCTTCTTTGTTCGAGGTAAACCTAAAACAAAGTCCATAGATATATCCTCCCAAGGAACACTAGGTACAGGCAAAGGCATATATAAACCATGAGGATTGAGTCGTGACTTAGCTCTTTGACATGTAGTGCAGCGAGCAACAAAACGCTCAACATCCCGTCTCATCTTTGGCCAAAAGAAATGTGTAGCAAGTATATCCTCCGTCTTCTTGACGCCAAAGTGTCCCATTAATCCTCCTCCATGCGCCTCCTGCAATAACAAAAGACGAACGGAGCTAGCTGGAATGCATAGCTTGTTAGCACGAAACACAAATCCATCGTTAAGAACGAACTTGTTCCAAGTTCTCCCTTCCTTAGAATTCTGCAATACATCTTTAAATTCAGCATCATGAACATATTGATCTTTGATGGTCTCCAAACCAAATATTTTAAAGTCAAGTTGTGAAAGCATAGTATAACGACGAGACAAGGCATCAGCAATAACATTTTCTTTACCCTTCTTGTGTTTAATGACATAAGGGAAAGTCTCAATGAATTCAACCCATTTAGCATGTCTACGGTTCAGTTTTGCTTGACTTTTAATGTGTTTCAAAGATTCATGATCAGAATGTATAACAAATTCCTTGGGCCATAAATAATGTTGCCATGTTTCTAAGGTCCGAACAAGAGCATATAATTCTTTATCATAAGTAGAATAGTTCAGACTAGGCCCACTCAATTTTTCAGAAAAGTATGCAACAGGTTTTCCATCTTGTAATAACACACCTCCTAATCCAATTCCACTAGCATCACATTCAAGCTCAAAAGTCTTATTGAAATTAGGAAGTTGGAGTAAAGGAGCATGTGTTAACTTATCTTTCAATACCGTGAAGGCTTCTTCCTGTGCGGTACCCCAAACAAAAGGTACATCCTTCTTTGTAAGCTCGTTGAGAGGTGCAGCAATGGTGCTGAAATCTCTCACAAAACGCCTATAGAAACCAGCGAGGCCAAGGAAACTCCTCACTTGTGTGACCGTTTTGGGCTGCGGCCAACTCTCAATAGCTTCAATCTTGGCTTTATCAACTTCAATTCCCTGTGGAGTAACAACATAGCCAAGAAAAGATACTCGGTCGGTGCAAAAGGTGCACTTTCCAAGGTTACCAAACAAACGTGCATCACGTAGAGCCATAAAAACAGCACGTAAATGTTCCAAATGGTCCTCCAAAGATTTGCTATAAATCAATATGTCATCAAAGTAAACTACCACAAATCGTCCAATGAAGGCACGTAAAACTTCGTTCATTAACCTCATGAAAGTACTAGGTGCATTAGTTAACCCAAAAGGCATGACTAACCACTCATATAATCCAAACTTAGTTTTAAATGCTGTTTTCCATTCATCTCCCAATTTCATACGAATTTGATGGTAACCACTACGCAAATCAACTTTGGAGAATATTGTAGAGCCACTCAATTCATCAAGCATATCATCTAGCCTAGGAATAGGATGACGATAACGAATAGTAATATTATTAATGCCTCTACAATCAACGCACATACGCGACGTACCATCCTTTTTCGGCACTAAAATGATAGGAACAGCACAAGGACTAAGGGATTCGCGTATATAACCTTTGTCGAGCAGTTCTTGTACTTGACGCATAATCTCTTTCGTCTCCTCTGGATTGGTACGGTATGGTGCACGGTTGGGTAATGATGCACCGGGAATTAAGTCAATTTGATGCTCAATCCCGCGAATAGGTGGTAATCCCGGTGGCACGTCTTGTGGAAAGACGTCGGCGAACTCCTGCAAAATGTTAGTGACAGCAGGAGGCAAAGAGGAAGGCGCGTCCTCGAATGAAAATAATGCCTCTTTGCACACAAAAGCATAGCAAACAGATTTGCTAAAATCTAGATCATCAATATCAGATTTGGTGGCAAGTAAACATGCACTTTTCAATTTAATTTCAGAAGCAACACTAGATTGTTTATTATTATTAGGCTGCATTTGTTGCTCAAATTCTTTTGCCACAATCTGATTTTCACTCTTAGTTTTCTCCTGTTTTGCTTTATTAGCTCTATTAATATCATCTTTCAAAATGGAATCAGGAGTCATAGGAAGCAAAGTAATATTTTTATCCTTATGAACAAGAGTATACTGATTGTTTCTACCATGGTGAATAGAATTTTTATCAAATTGCCATGGTCTACCAAGTAATAAGGAACATGCTTGCATAGGTACCACATCACAATCAACATAATCAGCATATGTAGAGATACTAAAATGCACACGAACAGTACGTGTTACCTTAACCTTGCCGCTGTTGTTGAACCATTGGATGTAGTAAGGATGTGGATGTGGTCTTGTGGTGAGAGATAGCTTCTCCACCATCTCGATGCTAGCCAAGTTGTTGCAACTCCCTCCATCTATGATCACGCGAACAGAACGTTCCTTCACAACTCCCTTTGTATGGAACAAATTATGCCTCTGATTTTGCTCAGCTTGTGTAACCTGCACACTCAAAACACGTTGAGCAACTAAACATTCATACCTGTCAGCATCTTCAGGAGCCATGTATTGCGTCTCATGATCAGAATCGTCTCCACCGTGTTCGTCACGTGTAATAAGAGCCAAAGTCTCCTCATCATAGTCACTAGCGGACTCATACCCACCATCCTCAGTAACAATCATCACACGCTTAGATGGGCATTCTCTCGCATAATGACCTCCACCCTTGCAACGTCGACAAATAATATCATGTGTCTGCCCTGTTGATGCCATGGATGAAGAAGAGCTCTTTGCAGGCCCAGAAGGTGTGCTCTTGGCAGATAGTGGTGATTGTGCCTGCTTTATTGTATCACGGTTGGAGGTGGCAGCCGACGGAGGCGCCGGTGAAGCAGAACGTGTGGAAGTAGATGATGCACGTGGTGTCCATGAAGAAGGTCGACCTGCAGAAAAGTTAGTCCGCGCCAATGCCTGTCGATCCTGCACTTCACGTTCAGCTTTACAAGCAAGATGGAATAAACGAGTGATATTAGTATACTCCTTATACTCTAGAATCGTCTGAATCTCTCTATTTAATCCACCCATAAAACGTGCAAGCATAGCTTCATTCTCCTCAACAATACCACATCTAATCATGCCAGTTTGTAATTCCTGATAATATTCTTCTACAGAATTTTTTCCCTGTCTTAAGCGCTGCAATTTTTGAAGTAATTCACGTTGATAATATGGTGGAACCCAACGAGTACGCATAGCAGTTTTCAAAGCAGCCCAAGTAGCAGGAATGGGATATAATCTACAATGCTCAGACCACCAAACACATGCAAAACTAGTGAATGCACAAACAGCAGCAGGAACACGTCTCTCCTCGGGATATTGTAAACATGTAAATCGTTGTTCAGTTTCTAACTCCCAAGTAAGGTATATATCAGGAACATATCTACCCTCAAATGGTGGAATATTCAATTTTAGTTTAGGGAGATGGTCATGATCTCGTACCTGAGGGTGAGCCCTACCATTGCCATTATTTGCATGTGGACGACCTGATGGTTGCTGTGCTGGTGGTGGCACGTAGTTCTGATTTTGATCAACCTCATCCTCGTAATCGCTAGCAAAATCATCCTCCTCCGCATCAGCAGCAGGAGCCACAGAAGTAGCAACAGGAGCACCAACAGTTTGGCCAGGTGCAAGAGGGAGACGGCTCGCTCGGCGGAGGGCTGTTTCACGATGTGTAGGTAGTCGTCGTTGTTGTTGTTGTAGAGGTGCGTTAGGTGCAGCCGGTGGTGGTGGTGGAAGACGCGCGAGCAATTCATTAAACCTGTTATCGAGCTTTGTTTCGAACGTCTTCTCCATGTCATCTATCTTCTCCATGGCCTCTTCAAATCTGTTTAGCACATCCTGCACCTGTCCATTCATCATTTGCTGAAATTTATCATGCAACTCCTGATTCGTCATGTTCTCCCAGTCAGTCTCGTCGGCTTGTGATCCTGCCATGGTTAGCAACAATAGAAAACACACAAGAATATGATCCTACAGAATACTAACAAGAGGTGGTGGTGGCGGGTGTCACAAATCCGTCAAGCAAATCTCAAATTCTTACCAGTTCTTACCCAGCAGCAGGCGGTGATCGGCAACCGTTGTAGTCAAAACTCTCAAAAGCTTGAATAGAGCGATTGCCAGGAAGAGTCAAACGCACGACGTAGAGGTATGTGGAGCTGGGAAGGCTTATAGTATGGTAGCAAAAAGGGTCAGCAATAATCAATTCAGAGATGCAAAGTTGAATAAACGCTCAACGACGGTACTGTGCTGGTCCTAGGCTAGACCGTGCTAGAGACGCGAGCCTAGAACACTAACAAAATCACGGCGCTGCACGTAAATAAGGGAAAAGCACACTCTGGAACTTTTTTTTTTCGCTTTTTTTTTTGCGAAAAATTACTATAATGGCGAGTGTCTCAAAACTCTTCCCACGTCAAACTGAAAGGATGGGCACGAAAATTTTTTTTCCACTTTTTTTTTCGGAAATCAGGGCAGCGACGACGAAAAAGTGCGACAAAAAATCACTATGATGGCACGTGGCTCAAAAGACTCAGAAAAGCCTAAAAATAGGATAGGGAAAAAAAATTTTGCCCGAGAAAATTTTGGCCTAAAAACTGCCCGGGGGTCTCCAGACTCTTTTTTTTTTTTTTTTTTCGAGACCTACGCAGGCAAGGAAACACGAATCGGAATTGAGATTGATCTCAAGAACAAACCTAATATGAGAAGAACTCGGATTGGTGGTGGATATATGGTTGTGGTATATGGCAGCGGTGGTGGTATATGGTAGCGATGGTGGTATGTGGTATATGGATAAGGATTCAGAGCGGTGGCGGATAAGCAAAAGTGGTAGATGGGCGATGATGATGGTGCGGCGGCGGCGTGACAACTTATGACCAGAACTCGAAACTCTAAAAGACTAGACTCTAAGACCAGCAACTTGACACGACGATGCAACCGCAAATTCAACAAAGCAAAAACCCTAAAAAGATTATGCAAAGGCTCAGATTGGTTCGGATATGATGAACTAACCCTAATTTTTTTTGTGGCTTTTTCGTGGACTGTAGGTATGAAGAACAGACTCGATCTAATCTACGAAAAACTGTAAAATCTCACCGAGCAACCTGGAAATCTGATACCACTTGATAGAGGCAAAGGTGTCCCGATGTTTCGATGAGATGGTGGCTATCGTTTTCTGTGGGAATCGACCTTGACGATCCGACTACGAACGTGCGAGACGTCGCGCCTTAGCAATCGCTAAACCAACTTCCGAGGGGTTATTGACCACGCCGGAGCACGATCAACCTGACCACGAGGGCCTGTTTCCTGCGAGCAAACGAAGAACAAGCAAGAAACTGAGATTGCAATCTGGATATTGCGAATATAAGATGAAAGCTTTATTGATCAAGGTGGGGTTCTGTGACGTCTTGGTCTGGTCGTTGGACACAAACGAAGTACGCGAAGTTGCAGCTATGGCGAACTTTTAATCTAAACAAAACCCAAGTCTAAACGACGCCCTAAGGGCTGTATATATGGAGGAAGAGAGGGGAATTTCGTGGCCCTTGAGGGTGGGGTCCGAAACCAACCCTAACTCTTGTTTCCCCACACATACGGACTCTAAAAATAGCCTATACTTAAGTATTTCGAAATTACATGGGCCTGGCCCATTAATAAGGTGACGCAGCACCTGGAATAGCCTATGGACGAATATTATGAAGTGGCATCTTGTATATTTCGTCCAAGGCTTCATGCACTCCTTATGGCGGCTTCAAAGTCCTGAAATCATCACTTGTAACTCCGTTCTTGATCCCCTTGCGCATGCCATCAACTCCATTCGTGTTCTTGCTCCAATGTTCATCCTTCTCCAAGCTAGGACCTTCATTTGTAAGCAAAACAAATGTATCCAATTTAGGCAGCATCATAATCTCATGAACATTAGAATCATTACCAAGAAACGAAAGTACCTGGTAATTTAATTGGCGTGCGCGAGCTCTAGTAATTGGTCCAGTATATGTAACAGTAGGGGCTGTGGGTGTAACAATGGTATTGATGTCCTCATCATCCTCCCCTTCTTGAAATGAAGTCGTCCTCGACGGAAGCTCATCTTCCTCACCCAAATAAGGCTTCAAATCTGCAATGTTAAAAGTGGGACTAACCCCAAAATCTGCAGGTAGCTCAAGTTTATATGCATTATCATTTATTTTCTCTAAAACCTTAAAAGGACCATCAGCACGTGGCATTAGCTTTGATTTGCGCAGATTAGGAAATCTATCTTTACGCAAATGTAACCAAACAAGATCGCCAGGTGCAAACACAACATGTTTTCTACCCTTATCTCCAGCAAGTTTATATTTAGCATTCATACGCTCAATGTTTTCCTTAGTTAACTCATGCATTTTTAAAATCAATTCAGAACGTTCTTTAGCATCAAAATTAACCTTCTCCGAAGATGGAAGAGGCAACAAATCAATAGGTGCACGAGGTAGGAAACCATACACAATTTCAAAAGGGCACATCTTAGTAGTAGAATGCAATGAACGATTATAAGCAAATTCAATATGAGGCAAGCATTCTTCCCACATTTTCTTGTTATTCTTCAAAACAGCCCTAAGCATAGTAGACAATGTTCTATTGACTACTTCAGTTTGTCCATCAGTTTGGGGGTGACAAGTAGTACTAAAAAGCAGCTTAGTCCCCAACTTAGCCCATAAACATCTCCAAAAGTGGCTAAGAAATTTAGTATCACGATCTGAAACAATAGTATTTGGCACACCATGTAAGCGAATAATTTCACGAAAGAACAAATCAGCAACATTAACAGCATCATCGCTTTTATGACATGGTATAAAGTGTGCCATTTTCGAGAACCTATCCACGACAACAAATATGCTATCCCTCCCCTTCTTTGTTCGAGGTAAACCTAAAACAAAGTCCATAGATATATCCTCCCAAGGAACACTAGGTACAGGCAAAGGCATATATAAACCATGAGGATTGAGTCGTGACTTAGCTCTTTGACATGTAGTGCAGCGAGCAACAAAACGCTCAACATCCCGTCTCATCTTTGGCCAAAAGAAATGTGTAGCAAGTATATCCTCCGTCTTCTTGACGCCAAAGTGTCCCATTAATCCTCCTCCATGCGCCTCCTGCAATAACAAAAGACGAACGGAGCTAGCTGGAATGCATAGCTTGTTAGCACGAAACACAAATCCATCGTTAAGAACGAACTTGTTCCAAGTTCTCCCTTCCTTAGAATTCTGCAATACATCTTTAAATTCAGCATCATGAACATATTGATCTTTGATGGTCTCCAAACCAAATATTTTAAAGTCAAGTTGTGAAAGCATAGTATAACGACGAGACAAGGCATCAGCAATAACATTTTCTTTACCCTTCTTGTGTTTAATGACATAAGGGAAAGTCTCAATGAATTCAACCCATTTAGCATGTCTACGGTTCAGTTTTGCTTGACTTTTAATGTGTTTCAAAGATTCATGATCAGAATGTATAACAAATTCCTTGGGCCATAAATAATGTTGCCATGTTTCTAAGGTCCGAACAAGAGCATATAATTCTTTATCATAAGTAGAATAGTTCAGACTAGGCCCACTCAATTTTTCAGAAAAGTATGCAACAGGTTTTCCATCTTGTAATAACACACCTCCTAATCCAATTCCACTAGCATCACATTCAAGCTCAAAAGTCTTATTGAAATTAGGAAGTTGGAGTAAAGGAGCATGTGTTAACTTATCTTTCAATACCGTGAAGGCTTCTTCCTGTGCGGTACCCCAAACAAAAGGTACATCCTTCTTTGTAAGCTCGTTGAGAGGTGCAGCAATGGTGCTGAAATCTCTCACAAAACGCCTATAGAAACCAGCGAGGCCAAGGAAACTCCTCACTTGTGTGACCGTTTTGGGCTGCGGCCAACTCTCAATAGCTTCAATCTTGGCTTTATCAACTTCAATTCCCTGTGGAGTAACAACATAGCCAAGAAAAGATACTCGGTCGGTGCAAAAGGTGCACTTTCCAAGGTTACCAAACAAACGTGCATCACGTAGAGCCATAAAATTTATGGAATTTCCTGATTTATTTTAAAACCAGAAAATCAGTTACTGCGTCATGCTTGCGTCAGCAAGTCAATAGCACTGGCTGGAGTCAAACCTGACGTGTGGGGTCCACACGTCAGTGTAACAGGGCAGGAACAGGGGCTGACCAGTGGGCCCAGGTCAACGTTGACATGGCACGGTCAAACTGACACGTGGGGCCGGCTGTATTAACCTAACCTAAACAGAGAATAAATCCGGGGTTAACTAGGGCATGGGGACCACTGTCATGTCCTAAGGTTAGCCTAATGGCGTAATTAGTACTAATCTAATCTGCCACGTCAGCTTGCCGGAGTTTGGCCGGCGGCGACCTCAAACCGTGGTGGCGTTCGCTCGGGATTGAGCTACGGGCGACCATTTGCCTCGCCGTTTGCGTCTAATGGCAGTAGTGAGTGCGGCGCATCCAGCAGGGCAGACGGCGGAGGCTGGTATGGCCGGAGTAGGCGGCGGCGGGGAGCTAGGCGGCGGCCGGAGTTCGGGGTTGGTGCGGGTTGGCGCTAGGGGGCACGGTAGGTCGAATGGGTGGGCGCGCCCGGCTCCTGGAAGCGTGCTGAGCACATCGGTGTGCTCCGCTTCGAGCTACCGTGGCTCTAGCCACGACGGCGACGAGGCACAACGGCGGCGAGCTTCGGGTGCTCGCGGGGCAGCAGCTACGGGGCGAAAACGACGGCGTGGTTAAGGGGGAAAGGACCGGGAGCTCACAGTGAGGCCGATGACAGGCTCAGCTGGCTCGTGGGCGACCGGAAGGCAACGAATCCGTCGATGGAGTCCGGCGGTCGTGCTCGGGGAAGACGACTCGTGGCGGTGATGTGGGGCTCCCGTGGTGGCGTGGCTCGGAGTGGAAGAGAGAGGGGGTCAAGGCGGAGCCTCTAGAAACGCTGGGTGGACTAGGGAGGGCCGGTGGCCATGGCTACGGTGAGCGCCGGCGATGGTGGCGCTCGGATGGTCGTGTGCGAGAGAGACAGAGGAGGGGAGAGACGATGGGAGAGGTCGAGAGAGGGTCCAGGGGGCGCGTGGCGTTGCGGAGGAAGGCCAGGGCGATGAGGGGGCAGCCAGGCAGGCAGCTGCCGTCGTGGCACGCCGCGGCGCCGTGGCTGTCTTCTCCTCTGCCTTCTGGCAGGAGGAAGAGGATGCCCGTGCCTCGGTGGGCTAGCCAGCTGGCTGGGCCGCCAGCTGGGCCGGCCAGGTAAGTGGCTGGACTTCTCTCTGTCTCTCTCTGTCCTTTCTAATTTTATTATGTTTTTCTATTTTCTGCTTTATGTTTGCAATTAAAATACCAACCAAAACACTTTGGTTAATTCTGTAAAAAATTTTGAGGAATATTTGAATTATTTCCAAACCACACAATAAATTTCAGAATATTTGGAGCAACCAATATTTGATGGTAACTTTTAAGCTCCAACTCAAATACCATAATGATTTAATTCAATGACCAAAATGTCCTGAAAAAATATGCATCATCTCTGGTAGAGGCTTTCACCTTTTTCCATAAATCATGAACATTTTAAAAGGATATTTTGAGGTCATTGAAAATATTTTGGTTGAACCTATTTGATTTCTTTTAGGTGCTAGGGTTTGATCAATCCCCATTTCAAGTTTATTTAAATTGTAAACATGATGACATGAGAAACAAGCAAAGGCAACAGGGGCTGAGCTAGGGCTGTGACAACTCACCCCCACTAAACAAGAATCTCGGCCCGAGATTCAAGACGTGAGGTAAGAAGATAGAGGGGACACAAAGCCGACACGATCTTCATGATCCAATTGCCCTCATCGAGGATGTTGATTCGTTCCATCATGTTGATCTTGATGTCCTCGCTTTGAGATCTTCATCCACGCGATCATGACGGGAAGAAACTCTACAGAAAATGATCTCCTCGAATATTGAGCACTCAGGATCAACTCACGAAATGAGATACTGAAACATCTCTCGAGCTGATACACAAGACAAACATTTGGAATGCGGAAACGTAGCAGATGACAAAGGTTCAATTTGGTAGGCAACATCTTCACGTTGGAGTACGATAGTGCATGGTTTCAAAGTAGCGAGGAGATAATTGCCATGATTCCATAACGGGACACCTTGGGGAAGGTGACTCATGGAACTATTACCTTAAGTGGCAAAAAGAATTACTTTTGATTCAAAGATCATTAAAACTCTTCATACCAGCTTAAGGCAAATTACAATTGATTGTTTGAAATAGTTCGAAGAAATGGCATACTCGGACTAGAATGGATGATGTGGACTACCTTGTTGAAGACAACGGAAAGGATAATTTGCTTATCATCGGAGGAGGAGGGGACCCATGGTAAGTCCACTTTTGAAGATGATCCTGAACAATAACTGCTGAGGTGCAAGCTGGGAACAAAATGCAAATGTTGGGAATGATTCTAGTAACTGGGAGAAACCCAACATTAGAGAGAGATTCCACTACTGGAAAGGTTATAGCATAATCGAGGAAACTGAGAGCAGATCCCAATTAATGCCGACGATAAATCCTAGTGATTGCGCGTGCTCTCAAGAACTTGAGCATTTCCATATTCATCAAGGTTCTACCAACATCCGTGTCAAGGATCCTGGCAACACATCTTACTACCTTGACAAATAGTGATGGACAACGCAGATGCATAGAAAGACGCCCCTTTCTCAGATTTCACCTTAGCGAGGCCAAGGGAATGAAATCTGGATGATCGATCGAGAGACATTTAGCACTCCGCTTCTAATGTTCTCCTTGATGTGCTAGGATAACCCATTTATTGATATGGTTTGGTATCTAGGACATCAAGTAAAAGGTCGGACTTCGGGAGCACAAGAATCCATAAGGATTAACTACGGAGGTAAATCCTACGAAATCCTTATGGGGAGGTGGCCAACTTTCTTCAATCAAGATACTACAATAATAGGTCTTCCGGCTGGATGTGTTGGCCACGACATCCACTTTACCGGTTATCGAGGGACCAATATTATAGTTCTTGGAAAATGCTCCAACCATCATATCTGCCTGAGATTCAGATCTGGTTGGTGTCAGGATATTCCAGACTCATCGAGTCTAGAAAGGAAGAATTGCAACACAAATCGACGAGACGACGTTGCGAGATTCTCGGGGAATGAACTGCGATAGCAAGCTCCAAAACATGAGTTGGTTCTGCTACAACATGTGAACATGTTGTCCCATACAAGTATGACCACATAGTAGTCTTATAATAAAACACTATCGAGTTCAGGTTAGAATCCATCATCAAGGCTTTCGTAGTCTTTACGTGCGCTAGACTTCTTTTCCTTGAGCAAATCAATCAGTGGCTTGGGGTGCTAGGAATTACACATGGAGTGGAGGTAATCAATCTACCAAACCACAGAATACTTCGCACATGCATGATTGACTTGGGACGATTCTAGGGGAAGCAAAACTAACTTTGTCAAATTCATGGCGGCAACTTGCACCTAATGCACGTGAACTTAGAGGAAGTCACTACTTTCATCCAAGCATAAGCTTCATGAACGGAACACGAAGGCATTGCTTACAAAGTTTGCAACACTAGGTTGATGTTCAATATGAATCATGGGGGAGACAAAATGCTACTGATGGGCTCAACAACAAATCATCGAAATTTCCATATCACTGGACTTCCACGATCATGTGAACACTGTGGTAGCATTGGTCAGACCAAAAGATGTAATGGTGTATGCTCGAGGGATCAACCACGAGTAAGACAACATTACGAACATTGTTGGTTCTGATTTGACTTGACGATGGCCCATACTTAAGTCAAAGTTTGGACAAAACAATAGCTCCACCAATTGGTCATGGAGATCAATCGATGAAGATATCATCTTTCTTCAACACACATATACAAAGAGATATCCCTTTGGAAAGAACTAATTCGGATATAGCCTTTATCTTCCAACTCTCCAAGTTGTTGTTTAGCTTAACCAACTAGCTCAGGGTATCCAACACAGATTCTTGGAGAAAGAGTGGTTTATTGGAAAACCAACTTGATCACGAACTCAACATATCGGTCAGTGGACGACCTGGTGATACTCCCATGAAGATATCTGAAAAATCACGAATCACCGATATGTCTCTAAGCTCGAGAACAATCTTGCTTTTCAAGGCAAGACGACATGATCAGAAGAGTAAGGGATTGAATAATCCTCACTCCTTGATCGAAGAGTGCACCAGAAATAAGGACTAGGTAGCACGATCAATCTTAGGATGATGATTTAATAACCATCACACTAAGAATGATAGTGTTGTCCATTAACTGCCAAGCAACGGGGTTGCTAGGGGTATTGATTTCACACATCACAATTCACTTGTCGGTATTCCGGTTACAATAACACGGGAACTGAGGAATGAACAATGATGGCAAGAAGTATTACTGCGTCAAAAATTCATAAGAGGTGGTGCAATTCTCATGACACTCTTGACATAAAGATGGGAACACTCCAAGGTAGAGCAAAGCAAAAGCTGGATTGGCATTTTGATCCACGGAATACAATTGCTTTGACCCAATCCTAGATATGGATGAGGTTCTGGAGTTTGCCTCTCCTAGTCATTCTGAAATAGAATGGCTTGATGGACCACAAGAGTAAAAGGCACTGATAAACACGAATGCACACATACTCTTGACTATCAACTGATAGGCTAAGGTCGGAATACAACTAAAGGGGGACAACTCGAGGAACATATAATTGTTTTTGTGTTGTGGACGCATGGATTAGTATGTCGAACAAGTTCAACATATTTCTTCCGAATAACCCATGCAGGAAAAGAAGGACTGGCAGATTCACAATTTGAATGGAGAACTCGTCAGGAGCACTTTTATTGTGATCTTTTGGTTCAACGAACTTCTGCCATAAGCAGTTCATGGTATTTGGAAGAAGGAAATACCATGGACCTCAAGGACTATCACAAGGTTACTAATATCTTAAGGGAACTAGCAAATACTATCAACATGAGGTAAGTAGGGTGAATCTCGGGTTCAAGAACCCATGAGTAGAATACCTACTACTAAATGGCATCACAGGATGCTTTCGAGAATGGTGGCCAGAATCATCACACCGGAACACAAATCATGGCTAGATTACTAGGTAATCTTCTAAGACACTTAGGGTCGTAATAATAACTCCAACTTAAATGTCGAGGCAAAAAATTACCTCAACGCACCGGATAGTGTGGTTAGACTGGCCCAAAAGACATCGAACACAGGAGAAAGGGATTTGCAAATGCATCAGATTGTTTAGAAACCTGGGATGACTCGGACAGCATAACGGTTGTAAATGCTCAAAATGATTTGAGACATCCTGCAAAATGGTGGCATAACCACTCAACATCACAATATCATGATTCTGAGATCAACTGTCATCACACGGAGGTAGTAGAAACTGAACTGGGCTTAAATCCATCAATCCTATAAGTCTACGGATTAGTAACACGTCATCCTAATAGATAGATGAGAAGGCCTAGTTCTTAATCCCTGTAGAAGAGAAGAGGATGACTCAGATCAGAGGGTATAAGGTAAAGGAGTAAAAGGAGCCTTACGTTCCCTTCCACAATAAATTCCCTTATATAACTAAAGCATTTCTAGACTCAACTTCGACCAGTTTGGCTTGGTAAACCTACAGGCAGTCAGGCTCTGATACCAACGCTGTCAGGACCCTGATCCTAAGTCACACCAATCTAGCATATAACACATCATATCACTTTGCGGCCTCACGCACGGTATTCCCACGGGTGCCACCTTACCTGGCCCGGGACCGTTTGCGCCTTTTAGCTCACGTATATGATAGTGTCGCTAGCATCCATATGACAAAGAACCCGGGACGACATGGCTAGTCGTGAAACCAAAGCGGCACTAACCCATGGGGACATGCATACATGAATCAACCTCAAGCATGTCGGTCAACAGCGTGTGAATCCGGGCTGTAGCACTGGGCTAACAGGCCTCCGGTAACCCGGGCTGTAGCAGGCTAGGCAGGACTCCGGATGTCACCGCGTGACATTTCCCCGAAGGGACAGACAACTACAAAAGAAGAAGGCTCAGAAGCCTGACTATCTACAAGATCCTGCCGAGGGTACAAGATCGTAGCTGAGGTATCAAGCTAAATGTCGAAGTCCACGCGGAACTACTAGCGAGACTGAAGTCTCTCTGGAAAACATAAAATAAGTAAACATGAGTACAAATGTACCCAGCAAGACTTACATCAGAACTATCTACATATGCATCGGTATCATCAAAGGGGTGGTGGAGTTTAACTGCAGGAAGCCAGCTTTGACTCGGTAGCTACCCTGAAACTACGACTGCAAGTAACTCTT
This sequence comes from Triticum urartu, assembly GCF_056163025.1. Taxonomy (NCBI): domain Eukaryota; kingdom Viridiplantae; phylum Streptophyta; class Magnoliopsida; order Poales; family Poaceae; genus Triticum; species Triticum urartu. Next base: position 305,370,732 of record NC_141875.1, read on the forward strand.
TTGAAGTGGCGCACACGAGTCCACATATTCACCATATCAATACTCCACTATGGATCCGCTCCCGTCTCCCTACGAGAAGGCCATCCATAACACTCACGCTTATCTTGCGCATTTTAGAGTATCCACTTTCACTTGTCTATGAACTATGCAAGGGGTCCAAGTTTCCATATCCGATGAATCCGGGTATTCGAATAGATAATGATAGCCCTGCAGGGGTGTACTTCTTCACACACTCTCTCGCCACTTACCACCATGTACACCACGTGTATCTCGGCAACCTTCAAGCGGAAGCCTGGTGAGGGAGTCGGCCACGACCTGACTAACCAACAAGTCTCTAGTCCAGGTTTATCGCCTATTCGGGTTCCATCCGCAAGGAGATACGGCCGGGGTGTTGCTCACGGCCCCAAATGATGTGAGCAGGGTTCCCAAGCCCACCATCCGGGTGCCACTTGGTACACCGTGCCACTGTGCCTAGTCTGTCCCAAGCCCACCTGTACTGGGTGCCACTTGGTAGACTACTAACACTACCTACAAACACCAGAAACTAGTTGCAACTCCTGGATAGAGATCGAGTTGATTAATAAGTCGAGAGAGCTTGGAGCGCCCGGAGCCCAATGTGTGGTAGTAACTGTTCATGGATCACAAACACAGAACTCAGTTCCTGAGGACGGCTGCAATGAGACAACCCACCATGTACTCCTACATGGCCTCTCACTGCTACCTTTACCAAATCGTGTTCACACACGTAGCTCACAACAGTAAGACATGTTCACCACGTTCCAATTCATTCCCGATGAATCAGACCTGACTCAACTCTAAGCAATAGAAAGCATGACAAACAAGCATGAATGAGTAGGCACATCAGGGCTCAAACAATTCCTACTCATGCTAGTGGGTTTCATCTATTTACTGTGGCAATGACAGGTCATGCAGAGGAAAGGGGTTCAGCTACCGCAGCATGTAACAGTTGAAACGGTGTTGCCCTTAATGCAGTAAAAGAGAGCAGGAGCGAGAGAGTGGGTTTGTATCGGAATGAACAAGGGGGTTTTGCTTGCCTGGCACTTCTGAAGATAGTATAGCTCTTCATCGGTGTCATCGATCTCATCGTTGAAACCACGTCTACTGAGAGGGGACAATCACCGACCAGCAAAGAAGGAACACAATCAATGCAATGCACATTCACATGAATGACATGTCATGTTAAGGTACTGAATTTACCTAATGCAATATCTAGCCAAGTTAATTGAAGTGGAACTCAAACAAGATCAAATTCCAACTCCAAATGTTATTTCATAAATTTCCCTAATCATCATTTGTCCTATTCAGTGAGGTTAACTTGTTCAAACATGCATGAAAATGCCATATTCAGCTTCTTTGGATTTTTCTGATAATTTCTCATATATAATTTATTTCATTCTAAGCTACGGTTGAATTTCTATGATTTTTAGAAGGTTAGGCAATTTCTGGAATTTCCTGATTTATTTTAAAACCAGAAAATCAAATACTGCGTCATGCTTGCATCACCAAGTCAATAGCGCTGGCTGGAGTCAAACCTGACGTGTGGGGTCCACACGTCAGTGTAATAGGGCAGGAACAGGGGCTGACCAGTGGGTCCAGGTCAACGTTGACATGGCACGGTCAAACTGACACGTGGGACCGGCTGTATTAACCTAAACTAAACAGAGAATAAATCCAGGGTTAACTAGGGCACGGGGCCCACTGTCATTGTCCTAAGGTTAGCCTAATGGCGTAATTAGTACTAATCTAATCCGCCACGTCAGCTTGCCGGAGTTTGGCCGGCGGCGACCTCAAACCGTGGTGGCGTTCGCTCGGGATTGAGCTACGGGCGACCATTTGCCTCGCCGTTTGCGTCTAATGGTAGCGGTGAGTGCGGCGCATCCAGCAGGGCAGACGGCGGAGGCTGGTATGGCCGGAGTAGGCGGCGGCGGGGAGCTAGGCGGCGGCTGGAGTTCGGGGTTGGTGCGGGTTGGCTCTAGGGGGCACGGTAGGTCGAATGGGTGGGCGTGCCCGGCTCCTGGAAGCGTGCTGAGCACAGCGGTGTGCTCGGCTTCGAGCTACCGTGGCTCTAGCCACGACGGTGACGAGGCATAGCAGCGGCGAGCTTCGGGTGCTCGCGGGGCAGTAGCTACGGGGCGAAAACGACGGCGTGGTTAAGGGGGAAAGGACCGGGAGCTCACAGTGAGGCCGACGACAGGCTCAGCTGGCTCGTGGGCGACCGGAAGGCAACGAATCCGTCGATGGAGTCCGGCGGTCGTGCTCGGGGAAGACGACTCGTGGCGGCGATGTGGGGCTCCCGCGGTGGCCTGGCTCGGAGTGGAAGAGAGAGGGGGTCGAGGCGGAGCCTCTGGAAACGCTGGGTGGACTAGGGAGGGCCGGTGGCCATGGCTACGGTGAGCGCCAGCGATGGTGGCGCTCGGGTGGTCGTGTGCGAGAGAGACAGAGGAGGGGAGAGACGATGGGAGAGGTCGAGAGAGGGTCCAGGGGGCGCGTGGCGTTGCGGAGGAAGGCCAAGGCGATGAGGGGGCAGCCAGGCAGGCAGCTGCCGGCCTGGCACGCCGCGGCGCCGTGGCTGTCTTCTCCTCTACCTTCTGGCAGGAGGAAGAGGACGCCCGTGCCTCGGTGGGCTGGCCAGCTGGCTGGGCCGCCAGCTGGGCTGGCCAGGTAAGTGGCTGGACTTCTCTCTCTCTCTCTCTCTCTCTGTCCTTTCTAATTTTATTCTGTTTTTCTATTTTCTGCTTTATGTTTGCAATTAAAATACCAACCAAAACACTTTGGTTAATTCTGTAAATTTTTGTGAGGAATATTTGAATTATTTCCAAACCACACAATAAATTTCAGAATATTTGGAGCAACCAATATTTAATGGTAACTTTTAAGCTCCAACTCAAATACCATAATGATTTAATTCAATGACCAAAATGTCCTGAAAAAATATGCATCATCTCTGGTAGAGGCTTTCACCTTTTTCCATAAATCATGAACATTTTAAAAGGATATTTTGAGGTCATTGAAAATATTTTGGTTGAACCTATTTGATTTCTTTTAGGTGCTAGGGTTTGATCAATCCCCATTTCAAGTTTATTTAAATTGTAAACATGATGACATGAGAAACAAGCAAAGGCAACAGGGGCTGAGCTAGGGCTGTGACATCTTAAGTTGAACCTTCTGGTTACATCTCTTATTTGAGTTTTACCTGTGCATTAGATGAGTACTTATTGTATACTTGTTTGTTTGTCTGCGAAAGAGTACCCGGAGTGCGCCGCTTGTTACTTCGAATCGTTAGGTTTCGCGGATCATCAGCAAGGCAAGTAACACTTTGATCATACCTTTTCTACTACCCAGTTTTATTGCATTAGATCAATCCTCACACATTTCATGATTAGTATCTAATTAAATTGTGGGATGGGAAGTAGATGAGGTAGTACCTATTACCTGTTTATTATCAAACCTTTGGGAGTTACTTCTACATTTGCTTATTATGCCATACTATGCTAGTAGACGTGGATTGGGTGAGTGATATCCATGACAGATGTGAGTTTGGTTAATTAATGGTTTATCTAAGGTGGCAGCTTAAACACACATCTGGGTGGATTGAGGCACCTAGGTATTCCAGGACTTGCCTGTTTTCCTTTGGACCGCCACCCAGGCTCAAAGGGATCATGATATTATTCATGCTAGAAACTTCCGTGTGTAGCCACAAGCTATTATGGGTTCTAGCATAGTTGACTAAGTCATGCGAACTCTTACAGTGGTAGACTAGCAGATGTAGGGGATGTAGGTGGTACGGTCTACCCGATCGTAAGGTGCTAGCGCTTCTGAAAGACTATGTCGCGGTCATCCGTCTTCTCAAACACCATGTAGTGAGAGAAACCAAACGAAGGCGATCGAGTCTTCTGGGGAAAAGTGCGCAAACCTCTGCAGAGTGTAATAAACTAATCGTGGTCAGCCGTGTCCCCGGTTATGGACATCTTTGGATTTTCATCTAAATCTCAACATGTCACTCTAAATTAATTTTGTTGGGTTATGTTTAATGATGATGCTTAATTGGGATTGAGAATGCTGTCAACCTTTCTCAATGTTTAACAACCACCATGATAGTAATTAAATTTTATTCCTTTGTAGTAGGGAAAAATTGGCTTTACGCAAAAACTGTAACCATAGAGCATTCCACCAGCCAAATATGCATATAGTATAGCTGTTTCATTTCATTACTCTCTATGTGTTACCTTGCCAGCATATTCCATGTGCTGACCCGTTTCGGGCTGCAACGTTAATGTTGCAAACTTTTCAGACAACGATTAAGGAGTTTTTAGGTCGTGGTTCTATACTCAGTGATGCCGTTGGAGTTGATGGACTCACTTATCTTCCAAGCCTTCCGCTGTTATCGTTAGTAGATGGCCTTAAGCCATATTTATTGTAATAAGTTCTCTTATGAGACACTCGATGTAATAAGTGTGTGATTTCTACTCTGCTATAAATCCTCCGAGTACTATGTGGTGTCAGCATTACTGATCCAGGGATGACATCGGAGCACAGAGATCAGACTGTTTGAGGTCTGGTCGCTACACTCAAGAACAGAAAGCAAAAAGCGGAAATAAATTTTATTCATTGGGTTGCCTCCCAACAAGCGCTATTGTTTTGTCATCCTTCTGCTTCATTCCCTTAGAGGTATTTTCATCATGAGGTTTTGTAAAAACAACATAAAACATATTACCGTAGAAACCTTAGCACTATTAAGTTGTCCGTTATCATAACTGCGTTGATTTCCGGCAACAATCCAAGAGTAATGTTGATTAACATTATTGAAAACTTGTTGGATTATAACTAGAATGGGGACTTCCTTCTTAAGATTCTCATCAAAGATTTTATTATCCCCAAGAAAATGTCTTAAGGCATAATCTCTATTGTAAAGAATTTCATCTATCACGGGCTTTTCATGATTCATACCATAAAAATCAAAGACTTCCCTAGCTTCCCATATGATGTAGTCAAACTCATTCATTAAAACAAGAGTGGCCAACTTTTTAGCCTTAGGATTCTTTATAGCAGGAAGCTCAAAAAACAATCTTTGCAAAGTAGGATGCATACAGATAAATTTAGTCTCAAGTTGCAAAACTAGTGCTGAAATAGCATCTGCATAAGATCTAGTAGTTCTAAGTATAGGAGCATCGTCAAGACTTAGATTTCCCACACAATTGAAAAATTCTTGGATACGTCCTTTTCCTATAACATTCCCTTGCCCTGAGATACAAGTTTTAGCATCCAGATTGCCTATACGTCCATCATCTATTGCTGCCATACCGAAATCACTCATGATTGCAAGCAAAGGATAGATCTGACGAGAAAATGGAAAACGAAAAAGAGGGCGGATAAAATGGCAAAATTTTGTGAAGTGGGGGAGAGGAAAACGAGAAGCAAATGGCAAATAATGTAATTGTGAGGAGATGATATTTGTGATTAGGAACCTGCTAGATGTAGATGATCCTCCCCGGCAACGGCGCCAAAAATTCCTTTTGATGCGGCTTGAAGCTACGTCAGTATTTCCCGAAAGAGGAAGGGATGATGCAGCACAACGACGGTAGGTATTTCCCTCAGTGATGAAACAATGGTTATCGAACTAGTAGGATAACCAAGCAACACTAGGTAAACAACACCTGCGCACAGATAACATATACTCGCAACCTGACGTGTAAAAGGGGTTGTCAATCCCTTTCAGGTAACGGTGCCACAAATTGGCAAACAGATGTGAAAGTGTAGTAAATATTGATAGATCGAACGTCAAATAAAATAAATTTCAGCAAGGTATTTTTGTATTTTTGGTTTAATAGATCTGAAAATAAAAGGCAAATAGAATAGATTGCAAAGGCAAATAATATGAGAAAGAGACCCCGGGGCCGTAGGTTTCACTAGTGGCTTCTCTCGAGAAAAATAGCAAACGGTGAAGAAATTACTGTTGGGCAATTGATAGAACTTCAAATAATCATGACGATATCCAGGCAATGATCATTATATAGGCATCACGTCCAAGATTAGTAGACCGACTCCTGCCTGCATCTACTATTATTACTCCACACATTCATAGCTATCAAGCATGCATCTAGTGTATTATGTTCATGGAGAAAGGGAGTAATGCAATAAGAATGATGACATGATGTAGACAAGGTATATTTATGTTGAGATAGACCCCATCGTTTTATCCTTAGTAGCAACGATACATACATGTCGGTTCCCCTTCTGTCACTGGGATCAAGCACCATAAGATCGAACCCACTACAAAGCACCTCTTCCCATTGCAAGATAAATAGATCAAGTTGGCCAAACAAAACCCAAATATCAGAGAAGAAATATGGGGCTATAAGCAATCATGCACATAAGAGATCAAAGAAACTGAAATAACTTTCAAGGATAAAAAGAGATAGATCTGATCATAAACTCAAAGTTCAACTGATCCCAACGAACACACCGCAAAAAGATTTACATCATATGGATCTCCAAGAGACCATTGTATTGAGAATCAAACGAGAGAGAGGAAGCCATCTAGCTACTAACTACGGACGCGAAGGTCTACAAAGAACTACGGACGCATCTTCGGAGAAGCACCAATGGAAGTGGTGAACTCCTTCGTGATGGTGTCTAGATTTGATCTGGTGGTTCTTGACTCTGCGCTGGCTGGAATTGATTTTCGTCGACTCCCCTAGTGTTTCCGGAATATTTGGGTATTTATAGAGTAAAGAGGCGGTCCGGAGGGCACCCGAGGTGAGGACAACCCACCAGGGCACGCTTGGAGGGCGCGCCCTGGTGGGTTGTGCTTCGCTCAAAGCAACCCCCATGTGCTTCTTCGGCCCATTGCATGTCTTCTAGTCCAAAAAAATCCACAAAAAGTTTCGCTGCGTTTGGACTCTGTTGGTATTGATTTCCCGTGATGTAAAAAACATGCAAAAAAATAGCAACTGACACTTGGCACTATGTCAATGGGTTAGTACAAAAATGATATAAAATGACTATAAAATTATTATAAAACATCCAAGAATGATAATATAACAGCATGGAACAATAAAAAATTAATGATACGTTGGAGACATGTCAGGCCTCCCTTGACGTGCGAACAAACCAACATACCTTTCCTCGCCGGGCTCTTGCTCAGGAGGGGTGCGCGAAGATCAAGTTTGAGGGACCTAGCATGGTGGCGTACGCCGGGTGTGACCTGAGCGTAGCCTCCATGCCCAGCCCCCTCGCGCAACTCTCCCAAGGGAAGAATAGCGCGCTGAGGCTGAACAGCTAGCCTGGTGGCTCTACTGAGGTTAGTGCGGCCGTGAGACTACCCTCAGTTGTTTATCACCAGCGCAGAGCATGGCGCTTCCACTCTTGCACGGGCATAGCCGCTCGTCCTTGACTGCCAGCACGAAGCATGGTACCTCCACTGGTTCGTGGGTGGGACCTCCCCTTGAGGGGAAGCTCCGGGGCGTGTATAGCCCTGCCCTGACACGTGGCTTACATGACAGGGCTAGAGGAGGTGTGTATGGGTACCAGTGATCTAGCACGGGACTCACGAGGCCCTACCTCAAGGAGAGTTGCGCCTGAATGTGGTTCAGAACACTTGAGATGGACCTGCGAGATGGTTAGGCAACCTGTGCCCAGTGAATCTCGTGAGGTTATTGCATGAGAAGGCCAAACACCAATGACCCCAGGAGGTGACGTGAACAGGCCTGACCCCCTAGACAGAGCTCACCGGTTGGGTTTGTCAACGCTGCAGGGACGGACCCGAGCACAGACGCCGTGGCCAGTTGAGGGAGTCCTGGATTAGGGGGTGTTCGGATAGCCGAACTATACCTTCAGCCGGACTCCTGGACTATGAAGATGCAAGATTGAGGACTCCGTCCCGTGTCCGGAAGGGACTTTCCTTGGCGTGGAAGGCAAGCTTGGTGATACGGATATGAAGATCTCCTACCATTGTAACCGACTCTATGTAACCCTAACCCTACCCGGTGTCTATATAAACCGGAGGGTTTTAGTCCGTAGGACAACATACACATCAACAATCATACCATAGGCTAGCTTCTAGGGTTTAGCCTCTCTGATCTCGCGGTAGATCTACTCTTGTACTACCCATATCATCAATATTAATCAAGCAGGACGTAGGGTTTTACCTCCATCGAGAGGGCTCGAACCTGGGTAAAACTTCGTGTCCCTTGCCTCCTGTTACCATCCGGCCAAGACGCACAGTTCGGGACCCCCTACCCGAGATCCGCCGGTTTTGACACCGACATTGGTGCTTTCATTGAGAGTTCCTCTAGGCCGTCGCCGTCAGGCCCGATGGCTCCTACGATCATCAATGGCGATGCAGTCTAGGGTGAGACCTTCCTCCCCGGATAGATCTTCGTCTTTGGCGGCTTCGCACTGCGGGCCAATTCACTTGGCCATCTAGAGCGGATCAAAAGCTACGCCCCTGGCCGTCAGGTCAGATTCGGAGATTTAAACTACAAGGCTGACATCCGCGGGGACTTGATCTTCGACGGACTCGAACCACCGCCGAGCGCGCCGCACTGTCACGGCGAGCATGATCTAGCTCTGCCGCTGAACAGTGCCCTGGAGGCCGCACCCGCGTTGGCTCCGACCCTTAGTTCGGAGCCATCCGCGCCGATCGAGGATGGGCGGTTGGACGCCACCTCGGGGGCTGTGATCCCAACGGCGGTTGAGCCGAACACCAGCCCCGTACTCTGTGAGACTCGTGACTCCGTGAAGCCGGATTCTTCTCCGGACTCCTTACCCTCCGCGCCCTTGCCGATCGAATCCGATTGGGCGCCGATCATGGAGTTCACGGCCGCGGACGTCTTTGAGCACTCGCCTTGCGGCGATAGCCTGAAGTCACTGAAGTCTCTCTCTTTATCAGGAGAGCCCTGGCCGGACTACGGTCAGCAAGGTTGGAGTACGGACGATGAAGAAATTCAAAGCCCACCCACCACCCACTTTGTAGCCACTGTCGACGATTTAACCGACATGCTCGACTTTGACTCCGAAGACATCGACGATATGGACGCCGATGAAGGAGACAATGAAGAACCAGCGCCTGTTGGGCCCTGGAATGCCACCTCGTCATATGACGTATACACGGTGGACGCACCAAAAGATGGCGACGAGGAGCGGAAGGACGCACCGAAGGCCTGTTCCCTCGAAAAGCAGTCAAAACGGCGACGCAAGCGTCGCCCCAAATCCCACCTCGATAGAAATAGCGATCACACAGACCCAACGCTGGAGCAGGGCGAACCGCTACCGGACAACGGCAATCCGGATATCCAAACCGAACAAACAAATCCTATCAGGGATAATGGTCCGGACGACATAACTCCGGACAGGCACCTGGAGCATCTGAATGCCCGCGAAAGGCTCGTTTTCACCGCAAGGAGCCTTAAAAAGCAGAAGCGAAGGCTCAAGGCCGCGCAAAACAAACTCCAATTTGGATGGAGTAAAATACTTAATACAGCAGCAATGTACGGCGACGATCGCCCCTCAAAGAGCTACCCAAAGCGGAAGCTTCTACCCGAATTCGATGAGGAGGCCTCCAACCCCCCACAACCAAATATCAAAGCAACCACCTGGTCGGATAGACGAGCCCTCTATCAACACAGAACGTCTTACAATGCCGCTCACAATATAACACGCGACCCACGCGAGGGCTCGCACCCAAAGGACGGAGCAAGGAGATCCATCTATGGACCACACAAGCGCGCCCCAGCATACAATGCAACACAACAAGCATCAGAACAACGCGGGACACCCAGTTACAGGGGTGCCACACACCCCCTATGTTTCACAGATGAGGTGCTGGACCATGAATTTCCAGAGGGATTCAAGCCCGTAAACATAGAGGCATACGATGGTACAACAGACCCTGGGGTTTGGATTGAGGACTATATCCTTCATATCCATATGGCTCGAGGAGATGATCTCCACGCCATCAAATACTTACCCCTCAAGCTCAAAGGGCCAGCTCGTCACTGGCTCAAAGGCCTCCCCGAAAGCTCCATTGGAAGTTGGGAAGAGCTCGAAGACGCCTTTCGGGCAAATTTTCAAGGAACTTATGTCCGACCTCCGGATGCGGAAGATTTGAGTCATATAACTCAACAGCCCGGAGAGTCAGCCTGAAAGCTTTGGAACAGGTTTCTCACTAAAAAGAACCAGATTGTCGACTGTCCGGACGCCGAAGCCTTGGCAGCTTTCAAGCATAGCTTCCATGACGAATGGCTCGCCAGACACCTCGGCCAAAATAAGCCAAGAACGATGGCCGCATTAACAAACCTCATGACCCGCTTTTGCGCGGGTGAGGATAGCTGGCTAGCCAGATGCAGCACCAGCGACCCCAGTACATCTGAATTTAGAGATGGAAACGGGAAATCATGGCGCAACAGCAATAGCAAACGCCGGAATAAAGAAGACAACACGAAGGGCATGGCAGTAAATGCCAGATTCAAAAGCTCCCGGTCAGGTCAAAAGCCGCCCACTAAAGGCACCAGGGATGAACCGTCCAGCCTCAACAAAATTCTGGACCAGGTATGTCAGATACATAGTACCCCTAGCAAGCCCGCTAATCATACCCACAGAGAATGTTGGGTCTTCAAGTAGTCCGGCAAGCTCAACGCCGTACACAAGGGGGAGGATACACCAAGTGAAGACGAGGATGAGCCTCCCAAGCAAGACACCGGGGAACAAAAGAAATTCCCACCACAAGTCAAAACAGTAAACATACTACACATGATCACGGAAAAAAACAATGCGGCACCCCCAGGAAAATATACCCAAGTGCCTGCCACCGCGAAGTCCTGCCAATGGTCGTCTCAACCGATCATTTTCGACCATCGCGATTACTCAGCAAGTATCCGACACGCAGGATGGGCTGCCTTGGTATTAGACCCAGTAATTGGCGGATATCACTTCACATGAGTCTTGATGGACGGCGGCAGCAGCCTAAACCTAATATACCAGGATACAATCCGCGGGACGGGGTTAGACCCAACACAAATTTGCCATAGCAATACTACCTTCAAAGAAGTAACGCCAGGCCTAGGGGCTCGTTGTACGGGCTCCCTCCTACTACAAGTTATATTCGGCTCCCCCGATAACTTCTGTAGCGAGCATTTAACCTTCCACATCGCTCCGTTTCAAAGTGGCTATCAAGCACCGCTCGGGCGTGAAGCTTTCGCTCACTTGAATGCAATACCACACTACGCCTCCCTCACACTCAAGATGCCCGGTCCACGCAGCATCATTTCAGTGCACGGAAATATCAAGCGATCTTTTTGCGCCGAAGAGAGTGAGGCTGCCTTGGCAGCCACACACTAAAGGCGCCCAGACTAGCCAAAGTGCCCCATAGGTCGTCAAGACCTCAGACACAACTAATCGAGTCCGGCGCCGCTACTTACACCGAATAAATGGTCACACCCCTACTTACAAGGGGCTCACAGACATGTGGCCATTCCTCCTCATTTTAAATTATGCATAGTTTCTTTAATTATCTTTTTTGCACGACAACCTTTTTCACCTAAATTCCTCTCTTTTACAGACGATCATCGTGCCACACCCGTCCAGGATACGGCACAACAGAGACACAGGCGCAGACGCGCAGCAGGGACCCGCTCCAAGGATTCTTTTTAGATTAAGACCCTGCGTAAACCTTTTTACTCTCTCTTGTTGATACGTATCCACCATTGAGAAGGATGCTGGCGTCTTGGCATGTGGCCACGCCAGACCAATGCATGTACCTGGACATAAGGGGCTTCTTACGAAGGCCATTATTTAGGCCTGGTTTATACCACAAAGACCGAATACCTTAGGGAGTGTTCGGCGTCGCGAGTTTGGCCCTATATGCATTAGCTCCGAATCATTGTCTTTGGTCAAATGTTGGGTTTGCCCGGCTCCTGTGTTTTGGTGCCTTACGTTCCGCTTTACCGGCTAAGGTAGCACCAGGAGAACTACTGCGATTGTGCCCTGGTTCATCCGGACGAGCACCTCAGTAGAGAAAGCCGAAAACTGACTGTCATGATCTAGCGCGAGACTGGTCAACCACTCGATGACCCATGGGAATGTTAGAATTCCTCCGCCTTAACAAAGGGCCGCTTTCCGGCCAGGCATATACGCACCCCGGGATCGGGAGAGTGCGGAGCCACCATGGGCTATCTAGTAGCCCCACTGTCAAACTCCTATGGCTAAGTGAAAGTGTTAAAGCATTATAGTCCGGTTGCCTCGCTCGCTCCGCTATCACCTCCTTAATAGGACCAAGACGTTGGGTTAAGTGTGAACGCGTGTTTCTGCGAACACCTCCGCATTATATGCGTGGGGGTTGAAGCCAATGACTGCAATCTTTCATGTTATACACATGTATACGTAAACGGCCGCCCAGGAGGCATCACATTACTTTCAGGCAAAAGTATAAAAGTAGCCTTATGAAAATTTATAAAAGCATTTCGCTTACAATGAGATTACATGTCACTCAAACATAATATTTTTTGAGCACTGGGTCTCTATCAAACGAGCACCCTCAAGAACTTCCTCAAAGTAGTGCTCAGCAGCCCTTCGACCTATGGCCGAATCCTGCGCTGCAATAGTGGTAGCATCCATCTCCGCCCAGTATGCTTTAGCACGGGCAAAGGCCATTCATGCGCCTTCTATACACGCCGACCTCTTCATCGCATTAATGCGCGGCACAACGTCAAGGAATTGCTGCACCAAGCCAAAATAGCTGTTCAGTTTTAGCCTTTCCGGCCATAGCTGATCCACAACAGAGCTCATGGCGAGTCCGGACAACCTATTTAGTTCGGCCCATTCGGCTACTTGGTCAGACAACGAAAGTGGACGCTCGGGAGAATGGAATTGTTTCCAAAACAGCTGGTCCACTTCACGGTCCGTCTGACCCTTGAAGTACTTGGCCGCATCAGCAGCGCTCGCAGCCAAATCCATATACGCATCCTCCGAACTCCACAGCCAATCCAGAGGGGCATACCGTGGATCTCCAAACTTCCTCTGCAGCATAAAGGATTTCCCGGCTACAATATCCCCGGCTTCCTGTAGCTCCTCCTTCTTTGCCCTCATAGCAGAGTGGAGGTCTTTTCCCATTGCAGCAACCTTCTCAAGGTCCGATGCCTTCGCCTAGTTTTCCTTTTCAAGAGCCCGGCAACGGTCGACGGCGGCTTTTAATTCTACGGCCATATTGGCCATCTTATCCCGGCTCTCGCCATGCGCGGCCTTCTCGGCTCGCAACTCTTCGGCCGCCTTCAAAGCAGCCGCATTACCCAATCTTGCTTGTTCCTTGGCTCAGGCAAGTTCCGCCCGCAAGGTTTCAACAGTGGCAGCTCCATCTGCAGTAATAACATGTTAAATATACTGGCTTCATGCTGCTCTTACTATGCGGCGTTTACCAGATAATAACACCTACCCTGCGCCTCGTCAAGCCTTTTGTTAACAAGCTCGATGTCGGCGTCTGCCGCATCCAACTGGCATTTTAAATGGGCAAACTCGCTAGTCCGGCTAGCCACCGGAACTTCCATCACCTGCTCATACAAACAGTATGGTTACTACCTGGGATTATGATCCTCTGATCGTCGTCGTTCCCAACGACAACCAGAGTCTCAGGGGCTACTATCTACACAGGGCACACTTAGCATGTGCAGGACTATCATACATTATTTTACGTACCTCAAAACCTGTCAGTAGACTCATAAAATCTTTATGCAATCCGCTTTCGGCGGACAAGATTCGCTCCATCACCGTATTCATCAGCACACGTTGTTCATCTGAGATGGCCGCTTGCCCCACCAACTCCCTTAGAACATCCGACCGCACATTAGACGGTGCCGGACTCGTTTATCTGCCCTCTTCGGGAGCCGGACACTGGGAACTTCGGGGGTCGACGGGATTATCTTCTGGCCTCGCCAGACTCGGAGAGGCCCTCCGCGACGACACTTCAGGGCCGCCCGCTTCCGCAGCGGAGGAGTCCGAAGGAGGCATTTCGCTCTCGATCATCTCTAGAAGAAGATCCCCCGAAGACGAGCTCATTTGAGAAGGGCTAAGGCCCGAACTGCAAAGATACATGCAGTGGTTATCTTCTCAGAAGAAAAGACGACATATCTGTACTATAAAGGTATTTTGGGTCACTTACGACTCGTGGGAGAATTGATCCCCCCGAGGACTTTGTGCGGCAACCGCACCCCCGGGGTAGGACCCTCTGTGGGGGACTTCTTCTCCCGTTTCGAAGCTTTGGCTTCCGAATCCCCAGACGCAATCCTTTTCCTCTTCTGGTCGTCTTCCTTCGTGAAGACGCTCGCTCCCTCGGCTGGAGCGGCCAGCGTTTGGGGCCCGCGACTGCCCGCATTTTCCTTCAAGGGCTCCGGGCAAGGTGTGGTCTGGAGCATCTTTTCCAATATCAGATTTTCCAAACCCTTAGGGAGGGGGGCCGAGCACCAAATCAACTTCTCCTTCGTTAGCCTATCCTGGTCAAACAGCGAACTCTCATAAATAACTTCGCATCAAAGGAGAGGTAGTACGCTCGGTCAGAAGATGCCTTACCTGCTCGACGGCACGGTTGCTACTCAGGCCCACGTCCTCGGTAATTTCCGGACACTCCACTTGAGGTCCAAAGAACAACTTGTACAACTCCTCGTGTGTCAGGCCGAGGAAATTTCGAATGGCACGCGGTCCCTCGGGATTGAACTCCCACAAGCGAAGAGGCTGGTGTTTGCAAGGCTGGACTTGACGAACCAGCATAACTTGTGTTACCGCGACCAAACTAAAATCTCCATTAAAGAGATCTTGAATGCGGCTTTGCAGTATAGGCACGTCCTTGGCCGGACCCTAGCTCAATCCTCTACTAATCCATGACATCAGCGATGGTGCAGGGCCTGGGCGAAAGACAGGGTCGGCCGCCCACTTGGCACTTCTAGGAGCCGTGATGTAGAACCACTCCTGTTGCCACAATTCAGACACCTCTGGAATGGAACCTTTGGGCCATGCAGTTCCCGTCATCTTGTGTATTGAGGCGCCTCCACACTCCGCATGTTGCCCCTCGATCATCCTTGGTTTTACTTCAAAGGTCTTAAGCCATAGGCCAAAGTGAGGGGTAACCCGGAGGAAGGCCTCGCACACAACAATAAATGTCGTGATATGAAGAAAGGAGTCCGGAGCTAGATCATGGAAATCTAGCCCGTAGTAAAACATCAAGCCCCTGACAAAAGGATCCAATGCAAGGCCTAGACCTCGGAGGAAGTGGGAGACGAACATGACGCTCTCGTTGGGTTCGGGGGAGGGGACGGCCTGCCCCCGGGGAGGCAGCCGATGCAGAATCTCGGCGGTCAGATATCTGGCCTCCCTCAACTTTTTGACGTCTTCTTCCATGACGGAAGAAGGCACCCATCGGCCTTGAAGGCTAGATCCGGACATGACTGAAGGTTCAGAGCACCTGACCTGAACTTTGGGCGTTTGAGCTTGAGGTGGGGGAAGGATTCGATTGAGCATGGGAGGGAAAAATAAAAGGCCTCGTCCCTTTATAAAGAGGGTGGATATCGAGCGTCCTCTCCGTGTCCGTTTGGACTTGCCTATGATCTAAGAGTCCTAGAAGCTGTTGGATTACCCACGCCCGTATTGATGAGAATCCCAGAATAAGGGGACACGATCTCTGCTTTGACAAGACGTGCCAAGGAAACCACCTCGCATAACACGCTGAGGTGGGATACTGAAACGACTCGGATAAAGGCTTGGCCGTGGTGTGTCACGCTACGGAATACGTCAGCAGATTAGATTTGTGTAAATATTATTCTCTCTATGGCAATATGTGGATACTTATTTTGCAGAGCCGGACACTATCTTTGTGTTCAAAATCTTCTATGAAGTACTTGGAGGAGGACCCGCCTTGCCATGTTGAAGACAAACTACGCGCCGGACTCGTCGTCATTGAAGCCTAGTTCAGGGGCTACTGAGGGAGTCCTGGATTAGGGGGTGTTCGGATAGCCGAACTATACCTTCAGCCAGACTCCTGGACTATCAAGATGCAAGATTGAAGACTCCGTCCCGTGTCCGGAAGGGACTTTCCTTGGCGTGGAAGGCAAGCTTGGCGATACGGATATGAAGATCTCCTACCATTGTAACCGACTCTATGTAACCCTAACCCTATCTGGTGTCTATATAAACCGGAGGGTTTTAGTCCGTAGGACAACATACACATCAACAATCATACCATAGGCTAGCTTCTAGGGTTTAGCCTCTCTGATCTCGCGGTAGATCTACTCTTGTACTACCCATATCATCAATATTAATCAAGCAGGACGTAGGGTTTTACCTCCATCGAGAGGGCCCGAACCTGGGTAAAACTTCGTGTCCCTTGCCTCCTGTTACCATCCATCCTAGACGCACAGTTCGGGACCCCCTACCCGAGATCCGCCGGTTTTGACACCGACACCAGTCTTCTCATGCGAGAGTCCTGAAGAAAGACAACCGGCGCGCGGCTCCCATGCTGGCGAGGCACCGGGTCGCGTGCCCTAACTCATCCGCCCCAATTAGCTCATGTGAGAACAAGGCACCAAGGACCATGGGAGGTGACGTGCATGGGATCAGGCCCACGAACCAGAGCTCAGCCACTTGGGTTTAGCGATTGTCACGCCCTCGATGCGGCTATATCTCCCACGTGTCGAAGCACGACTTAGAGGCATAACCGCATTGAAAGCAATGTCGCAAGTGAGGTAATCTTCACACAACCCATGTAATACATAAGGGCTAGAGATACATAGTTGGCTTACAATCACCACTTCACACAATACATTAATAAAGCATTACATCATCCAGATACAATCAAGGTCCGACTACGGAACCAAATAAAAGAAGACTACCCCAAAAGCTGCACTGATCCCCGATTGACCCCAACTGGGCTCCACTACTGATCAACTGAAACGAAACAACACAAATGACAAGATCTCCATCGAGCTCCTCCTTGAGCTTGGTTGCGTCACCTGCTCGGAAACATCGGCACCTGCAAACTGGTTTTGGAAGTATATGTGAGTCACGGGGACTCAGCAATCTCACAACCTCGTGATCAAGACTATTTAAGCTTATGGGTAAGGTAAAAGGTATGAGGTGGAGCTGCAGCAAGCGACTAGCATATATGGTGGCTAACATACGCAAATGAGAGCGAGAAGAGAAGGCAAAGCACGGTCGATAAAAGTATGATCAAGAAGTGATCCTAGAACAACCTACGTCAAGCATAACTCCAACACCGTGTTCACTTCCCGAACTCCGCCGAGAAGAGACCGTCACGGTTACACACGCGGTTGATGTATTTTAATTAAGGTCAACTTTAGGTTTTCTACAACCGGACGTTAACAAATTCCCATCTGCCCATAACCGCGGGCACGGCTTTCGAAAGTTCAAATCCCTGCAGGGGTGTCCCAACTTAGCCCATCACAAGCTCTCACGGTCAACGAAGGATATTCCTTCTAGCGGGAAGACCCGATCAGGCTCGGAATCCCGGTTACAAGACATTTCGACAATGGTAAAACAAGACCAGCAAGACCACCCAGATATGCCGACAAATCCCGATAGGAGCTACACATATCTCGTTCTCAGGGCACACCGGATGAGCAAGACATCGGGTGGGCCGGCCTAGAGTTGCCCCTGGTAGCTCCGGACATCGCTCGGTTGGACCAACACTCGGAGGAGCACTGGCCCGGGGGGGTTAAAATAAAGATGACCCTTTGGCTGGCCTAACCCAAGGGAAAAAGAGGCTAGGTGGCGAATGATAAAACTAATGTTGGGCCTTGCTGGAGGAGTTTTATTCAAGGCGAACTGTCAAGGGGTTCCCATTATAACCCAACCGCGTAAGGAACGCAAAATCCGGGAACATAACACCGATATGATGGAAACTAGGGCGGCAAGTGCGGAACAAAACACCAGGCATAAGGCCGAGCCTTCCACCCTCTACCAAGTATATAGATGCATTAATTAAATAAGAGATATTGTGATATCCCAACAAGTAAACATGTTCCAACAAGGAACAACATCTCCATGTTCCAACAAGGAACAATCTTCAATCTTCACCTGCAACTAACAATGCTATAAGAGGGGCTGAGCAAAGCGGTAACATAGCCAAACAACGGTTTGCTAGGACAAGGTGGATTAAAGGCTTGGTTCAACAATGTGGGAGGCATGATAAGCAAGTGGTAGGTATCGCAGCATAGGCATAGCAAAAGAGCGAGCAACTAGCAAGCAAAGATAGAAGTGATTTCGAGGGTATGGTCATCTTACCTGAGATCCCGCAAGGAAGAAGAACCAGTCCATGAAGAAGTCAAACAGACATCGACGAACGGGTCCTCACAAACGCGACATTACCGGAACCAACCCGAAGAAGCAAACACCGGAAAGAAGCACACAACATAGTAAACAACCAACGCATGAACATGGTATGATATGCGGGATGCGGTATGCTATGCATACGCATGATTTGCAAAGGAATGATTGAACCTGGCCTCAACTTGGAAAACCAAGTGTGCCACTGGAAAGGGGATATGATTTCGGGTGAAATCGATATAAAGAACCCCGGAATCGGATGCACGGTTTGGAAATGGCAAGCAAAACAAATATGGCGTCGGTCTGCGATAAACAACAAGTAGCCATCTAAATGCAACAAGTTAAATATGCTAGAGCATTCAAACATGGCAACAAAATACATGGCAGGGATCCTCTCAAGTGGCTTAACAAAAGACGAACACTGAGCTACGGCTAATTCATCCATTAACAGGTTCAAACAAGCATGGCAAAAGTGCAATTGATAAACAGGTTTCAGACTTAGTGAAATTAACACTAGTCTGGAATTTCAGATCGGGTAGCACACTAGTATGAAAATTATATGCTACAGGAACCTAACATGGCAAAGCAAGGCATGGCATGGAGCTACTCAAAGAGCTTAACAAAAGTCCCTTAGTGACCTTGAGCCAAAAGGGATCAAAAAATACATTTGCAAGCATGTGAACATGGCAAAACATAATCAGATTCTCCGACTTAGTGAAAAACTGGAACATGCAAATCAGATATCAAGTAGGCATGTTTACGAGCTCGATGCACTCACTACAGAGCAAGGCATGCCAATCTAAGCATACCTCCATCAAGAATACACATTATAAAAGCTAGACATGGCAAGAACAATAACATAGCATGCACGGATCAACTACAACATCCTCGGCAAAATTGCTAACAAGTAGACAATCTGCCCAGATTCACGAAATAGCAAAAGTAGAGCTCGATTGACTCAAGCTAGGGTGCTCCATAATTGCAAACAAAGACATGGATGGATAGAGCACTGCAATATAAAAAAAACAACCTTACTGATCATCCTCAAAAGAGGTACGGACCACAAGGAAACAACATGAACATAAGGCATATTGAGATAAACAGATCAAGGACTTAGTGGAATTGCTAAGTCCCTGAAATCAGCATTAACGAATGCTCCACTTTGAAAGCTTGTGCTAGTCACCACACACATCACAAAAATACATGGGTTGCACCTCTGGATAGATGGCAAAACATATAACAAAACTCATGTAGAGCTCAGGGGCATATCATGCACACAATAATCATGGCAAAAATGACAAATATCTAATTGGAGCAGCAGATCTGACAATTATCTCAAACAACACTCTTCCAACAGCATTTCGGGCATCAAGATGAACTCAAATGAAAATGATGCAATGAGATGAAATGATGTTCTCTCTGAGGCGAACATTTTGATATGCTATATGCCCAAAACGGAGCTACGGATGCAAAGTTACGGCATGAACAAGAAGGCAAAAATAATTAGGGTTTCGGGGAGAAGTCAACCGTCCAAAAATCCTCAGATCCAGATCTGGCGCGGATTTCGAGGATCTCCACCGTTACTATTCACCGGAGAGAGCTGGGGCGGCCGGAGCAAGAGGGGGTTCGCCGGAGGATGACCGGGGACGGCACCAGCGAAGGGCGAGGCGGCGGAGGGGCACCGGCGACGATGCGTGGCGGCGACACGAC
Source organism: Triticum urartu (assembly GCF_056163025.1). Lineage (NCBI taxonomy): Eukaryota > Viridiplantae > Streptophyta > Magnoliopsida > Poales > Poaceae > Triticum > Triticum urartu. The sequence goes on from NC_141875.1 coordinate 305,390,784, forward strand.
GCCCGGAGCACACCGGCTCGGCGGAGGAGGAGTGGGGCGCCGGCAAGCAGCGGACGGGCGCCGGGGGATCTGGCTCGGGGCGCGGGCACTGACGAGAGAAGTGCGCGGCGGCTGGGAACGGTGAGTTGCGGTGGAGGCACGCGGGCTCGGCGGCGCGGATCTGGCCCGGGGCGGCTCGGTCGGGCCGGCCGCGTGCTCCGAGGGCCCGGCCGCGCAGGAGGAGAGAGAGAGGGCAGCTCAAGGTGAGGTGGCGGCGGAGGCGGGGTGACATGGCGCGATGCCACTGGCCGGAGCGAGGTGGAGGGCGGACATGTCCGGCGGCGGGGATTTTTGTCCGGTGGCGCGAGGTAGGGGAAGGCTAGGGTTAGACCGTAAATTTCGGAGGGGATCACTTATTTATAGGTAGAGGGAGCTAGGAGAGTCCAAATGAGGTGCGGTTTTCGGCCACGCAATCGTGATCGAACGATCGAGAGGATGGAAGGGGTTTTGGTGGGTTTTGGGCCACTTTGGAAGGGTGTTGGGCTGCAACACACACGAGGCCTTTTCGTTCCCTTGGTTAACCGTTGTAGTATCAAACGAAGTCCAAATGGCACGAAACTTGACAGGCGGTCTACCGGTAGTAAACCAAGGCCGCTTGACAAATCTCGTTCCAATCCGGAAATGCTTAACACCCGCACACGAAAGAAAGGTAGAAATGACCACCGGAGGAGAACGAAGCGCCGGAATGCAAAACGGACAACGAGGAAAATGCTCGGATGCATGAGACGAACATGTAAGCAAATGAAATGCACATGATGACATGATATGCAATGCATGACACGCAAGCAACGACAAGGCAACAACAGCGAATAAGTGGAGGACACCTGGCACATCGGTCTCGGGGCATTACAGCGATGCTGTAGGGACGGACCCAAGCATAGACGCCATGCCGGTCCTTAATCATGAGGCCTTCGAGGGTGGGTTTGCAAGGGCGTACCATGTTAATGGTGACAAAGTATCGGACAGACATGTGATAATCATAAAGCAACTCACGATCGAAGGGTAGAGCCAGTTCTAATAGATGCAAAAACGATACATGCCGCAGGGATGGACCCACGCGACTTGGGGATAATGCAACCCGAGGGGCACCCCCAACTGAACAAACCAAAAAGTGTCACCTGGCACTGTTGCTGAAGAGGTGTTGAGATAGCCGAAGACGCGCGCTGCAGAAGTCGCTCCTCACGAGTCGACCAGGCCCTAAACCTCAGGAGGCTCTGGGGGCCCGGGGGGCTTGCGAGGAACCGTCGCCACGTCTGATAGGATCGCCCTGTGTTTGCCCTCCTGAGCCTCGCATGCGGCGCTGGTGCACAGCAGCCGTGTTCAGCAAGCCAAAAGGCATGCAAACATAGCTATGAGGTGTCCTCTCACACCGGCCAACGCGGGACGGCCAGAAGAGCTCCTAACACACGACCATGTTGAGCCCAAGGATGTTAACGAAGGCGCGTAGCTCGCTGTTCTCGCCAGGGTAGGGAGCTGCACCGAGTGGTGGGCGACGATCACCTCGCATAGCTCTTGCCTCCTGAAGCTCCTCAATCGCCTTGGTGATGAACTCCTGAGCACCTGGCGCGTCGTGCCTTGCAATTTCCTCTCGGAAGCGCGCGTTGAAGCACGCTTCCATGTGGTGCCCGAGCGGCTCCCTCGTGACGCTGGCCAGGTCAGAGGCCCTCCGAAAGAGAGCCCCTGAGCCCCCTAGCCTGAGAGGGGTGCCGGGCGCGCCTTCCTATGCAAGAGGGGAAGGCGCCCCGTCAGTGGGTGCAGGGCTTGATGAAGCACCTCCGGACACTCCACCCTCCTGAGGTCCTTGGCGGAGCAGCTGCTTCTTCTTCTTGGGGACAGCCTTAGGAGGGTAGCTAGCGCCATCGAGATTTGGGTCCTCGACCGCTGCAACTTGGTAGGCACGCTCGAGAGAGCACACCGCGTCCTTCTCCTCACAGGCGACCGTAATGATGCCGCAGCTTCCTAGAATCTTGAGGACATGGTAGCCATGGTGGGTCACAGCCATGAACTTGGTTAGGGCCGGATAGTCGAGGATGGCGTTGTATGGGAGGTGAATGTGGGCAACGTCGAAGTCCATGAGGTCGGTACGGTAGTTGTCATGCTTGTCGAAGGTGACAGGGAGGCAGATCTGCCCTATCGGGGAGTGGAGCCGTCGGTCACTCCTGAGAAAGGCTTGGTCGGCTACAGCTGGTCATAGGGCACCTGGAGTCAGTCAAACGTCTTTACGGAGAGAACATTGAGCCCCGCACCGCCATCGATGAGTGTCCTTGTGACGAGCACATTGCTGATGGTAGGCGAGTAGAGCATTGGGAGGGCACCAGCGGTTGCCGCACACTTGAGCTGGTTGGAAGAGTTGAAGGTGATGGTGTACTTGGACCACCTGAGCGGACGCGTCGCCTCGAGCTTGGGGAGGGCTGCCTTCACCTCACACGCGAACTGCTTGAAGATGCAATGGGAGGCTGGGGCCTAAGCGCTGCCTAGGATGCAAGCGATGGCACGAGGCACCTGGAAGCCCCCAGCCCCCTCGTCCAAGTGGTGGTTGACACGTCTCCAACGTATCTATAATTTATGAAGTATTCATGATGTTATTTTATCATTGTTGGGTGTTTTACAATCATTTTATAGCAACTTTATATCATTTTTTGGTACTAACCCATTGACCCAGTGCCCAGTGCGAGTTGTTGTTTTTTGCTTGTTTTTTACATTGTAGAAAATGAATATCAAACAGAGTCCAAACACCGTAGAACTTTTTGTGGATTTTTTGTGGGCAAGAAGAGTCCCGATGGGCCAAAGCAGCACCTGGGGGGTGCCCTGATGGGGGCACAACCCACCAGGGCATGCCAGGGCCCGCTGGCGCGCCCAGGTGGGTTGTGCCCACCTCGGTGTCCACCCGTACCCCTTCTTTGCACTATAAATTCCCAAATATTTCAAAACCCCTCGGGGTTAACCTAAATCATAAGTTCCGCCTCCACAGTGCTCCGTATCCACCAAAAACCAGTCTAGACCCGTTCCGGCACCCTGCCGGAGGGGGAATCATCTCCCGTGGCCATCTTCATCACCCCAGCGGCCACCACGATGAGGAGGGAGTAGTCCACCCTCGAGACTGAGGGTTTGTACCAGTAGCTATGTGTTTAATCTCCTCCTCTCTCTCGTGATCTATATCATGGGCTTTGTTAGTATAGTCGGATCATATGATGTTTCTCCCCTCTATACTCTTGTTGTGACGAATTGAATCTTTACCCTTTGAAGTTTTTTCATGTCGGATTGAATATTCAGAGATGAGAACACATGATATATGTCTTGCTGTATGAATACTTGAGGTGAGAATTGGGGTATCTTATTGATTCACTTGATATATGTTATGGCATTCAACTCGCGGATTCTCACAGTGATATTGGGGTAATCTATGCATAGGGGTTGATGCATGTTTTTCTCCGATGGAAACTTCGGGGTCTCTTTATAGTTCTTTCTGTGGATTGAGTATTATTAATATTAATATGCTTTGGTGTTGAAAGGATCGATATAGTTGACTAGAGGGGGGTGAATAGGCAACTAACAATTTTTTAGCTTTTCTTTACCAATTTAAACTTTGCATCAAAGTAGGTTGTCTAGATATGCAACTAGGTGAGCAACCTATATGATGCAACAACAATAAGTAAACAAGCGAGCAAGGGAAGTAACACAAGATAAGCTTGCACGAGTAAAGGGATGAGATAACCAAGAGTGGAGTCGGTGGAGACGAGGATGTGTTACCGAAGATCCTTCCCCTTGAGAGGAAGTACGTCTCCGTTGGAGCGGTGTGGAGGCATAATGCTCCCCAAGAAGCCACTAGGGCCACCGTATTCTCCTCATGCCCTCACACAATGCGAGATGCCATGATTCCACTATTGGTCACTACTAGGAAAACGCTTATACACAGTAGCCTAGTAGTAGCGCTGGAAAGAAATAAACACTGCTGCTACTAGTAACTCCATAGTAGTAGCACTGTGAAGCAGAAAAGTGCTACTACTATGTGGGACCAGACGAGGCCACCCACTGTTTTGTGTGTGTGTGGAGAGATTTGTGCTAGTGACATGCCCTCGAGTTGCTTATGTTTTGCCGAAATGTCGATTTATTTCCGTTTAGGTGAATTTTGAGCAAACTCATATGTCCTATTTTTAGGCAAAGTCATGCCAAAATTATATATATATATGACTGTGAAGCATGCATTATTTATTTCATAACCCTTTTGCTTGTTATATCGTGTAGTTGGTCATGAAGGTGAGTGGATGGAAGGTGGAGCGGTACATGCAATCCGCGGTGATGGGACATGTATGCAAATAATCAGACTAGGATTAGATGTCCGTGTGCAAGATGCAAGGAAGGAGTCCTTTTGGACCCTTTTGATCGTGGCACTTTGAAGGCGCACCTGCTGATGAATGGTTTCATGGATGGCTATACTCAGTGGATAAGTGAAGAAGATGATGATGATGAGGACGTCCACATGGCAGGGGGTAACGACATGGGGCTAGTCGAAGAGATGACCGATCGAGAAGAAGACGATGGCGTCGGACATGTCAGCGAGGAAGAGTTCGGAAATGACGATGGCGGCGGAGAAGATTCCGGACACGGCGAAGAAGAGTCTGGACATGGTGAATTAGAGGCGGCGATTAAGCCGTAGTCTTCGACACTACTAAGTGCAGTCGTGCAGGACCCTCATGTTCAAGACCTCCTTCGCAAGAGTACGACTAGCGAGAGAGATGCCACTAGAGAGGAGGCAAGTTGGCGCAACATGAAGTAGACTCAAGGACTCCATTGAATGACGGTGTCGATCCCGAGGTGATCCGCTTGAGTTTCACGCTCGAACTTCTAAATACGAAGGCCAAAAACAAATGGATAGAGAAAAGCCTCGATGAGCATTTGAAGTTTATACATAATAAAGTTATTCCCGCGGGGAACCTGTGTCCTACTAGTGTCGAGGAGGCCAAGAAAATTGTTTGCCCTTTTGATTTGCCGCACATAAGGTACCACACATGCATCATTTATCAGGGGGGGCACGAGGGAAAAACCAGTTGTCCAGTGTGCAATGCTTCTCAATACAAGAAGGTAGGAAAGAAAGCTCCTCGGAAAGTTGTATGATACTTTCCGATCACTCCTCGTCTGTAGCGGTATTTCGTAGATCCTAAGGAAGCAAAGCTCATGCGCTGGCACGCGGAGAGAAGGAACCCCGATGATGGAGATGATCCAAGGCTGAGACACCTCATTGATGGTAGCCAGTGGAGAGCATTCAACACCGTATATAGATTTGCTGCAGAAGATCCAAGGAACATCATGCTTGGTGCGAGTACTGATGGCATGAATATGTTTGGAAACCAGAACACCAACCACAGCACATGGCCCGTGTTTGTATGTATGTACAACCTCCCCCCATGGAAGTGCATGAAGACAAAGTACATACACATGAGCATGCTGATTCAATGGCCGAAACAACTGAGAAATAGTATTAACTTGTATATGGGGCTTCTGCAAGAGGAGCTAGACACGTTATGGAAAACACCGGCAATGACATGGGACGCCAGCAAAGGAGAATATTTCCATATGAGAGCCGCGCTGATGACGATGGTGCACGACTATCTCAGTTAAGGGTACACCTCAGGCCAGGTGTGCCACGGATACTGCGGATGCACGAGGTGCGTGGATGATACAACGTCTCAGCAGCTTACGTCAACGAAACATGGTGGGTCCGGGAAAATCGTGTACATGGGGCATCGTAGATGGCTCAAGAAGGATGACTCGTGGAGAAAGCATGGAGATCTATTCGATGGGTTGGCTGAGCTTCGAGGACCTCCACGTAAGAGGAGCGGTGCCGAAATCGACGAGCTATTGAGAAACTGGGAACAATGCCCCGCACCAGGAAAGATCAAAAATGCGCCGGAGCCGCTGCTGAAGGTATGGAAAACAAGGTCTATTTTTGGGACTTGGAGTACTGGCCCAATCATGACACACCTCATTGCCTTGATCCAATGCATATCACGAAGAATGCCCTTGAGAGCTTGCTTGGCACACAGATGAACATGCCAGAGAAGACCAAGGATGGGCCGAAGGCAAGGAAAGACTTGGAAGATTTGAAGATCAGGAAAGATCTCCACCGTAAAAAGTTGATGGAGGAGACGGAGACGGAGGAGGGGGAAGGGGCGAAAAAGTCAAAAGAAGGAGGAGAATTATTGCCCCCCTTCTTGCTTCACCTTAAGTGCGAAGGAGATCGATCAATTCATCAAGTCCCTTATGGGAATCAAAGTCAGTTCCGGTTACTGTGGGAAGATAAGCAGATTTCTAGACCCCAAGAAGAAAAGGTTCAGCAGGATGAAGTCTCATGACTGCCATGTCATGATGACGCAGATACTCCCGGTTGCCATTAGAGGGATAATGGAGAAGCACGTTCGTGACACGCTTACTGGTCTCTGCAACTTCTTCGACGTTATATCTCGAAAGTCCATAAGTGTGATGCAGCTCTGAAGGCTACAGGAAGAAATCGTTGTCATACTATGTGAGCTTGAGATGTACTTCCTGCCCGCATTCTTTGACGTCATGGTGCATCTGTGTCTCCACATCGTGGATGACATCATCGACCTCGGGCCGACATTCCTTCACAACATGATGCCGTTCGAGAGGATGAATGGGGTCATCAAAGGATTCGTTCATAACATGACCCGTTCGGAAGGGAGCATCGTCCAGGGGTATCTGACGCGTGAGTGCATCTCCTTTTGCGATAATTATATAAGTGTCGGAGACCCTGTTGTTGGTTTGCCCATCAAGAAGCACGATGGGAAGCTCGAAGGAGATGGTCACTACAATGGCTGGAGGGAATTTCACGTGGACTATTCGGATAGATGGAACGACTTTGATAGGGCTAACTTAGTAGTGCTACAACACCTAGATGTGGTAGATGATTATGTGGCACAGCACAAAGAAACCATCGCAAAGAAGTACCGTGATAAGGGGATGCTCAAGACGGACGACGAAGTTACTGTAGAGCACAACGCCACTTTCTTACGCTGGTTTAAATAGCAAGTTCTTGAAAATCCCCCGGAAGAGGGCACTTTAGACGCATTGCTCGTACACACCTTAGCACATGGCCCCGCACACAAGCTCGTGACCTATCAGTCCTACGATATAATTGGGTACATGTTCTACACTGAGGCCAAAGACATGGACAGTGATTACCAAAACTCTGGGGTGACAATTAAATGCGTGACTCACGCCAACGACACAAGTGAGAGATTCTACGGAAGGGTCGAAGAGATCTAGGATCTTGACTATGATGGAATGCACGATGCGATGATGTTCCGTGTCAGATGGGCTAAGGACGTCGTAAGCGAAAACAAGTATTTCATCACCATGTCTATACCCGACGCGAAGAACACTCCTGTGAACTTTAACGTCATCGCCAAAAATGAGCCATGGGTACACGCTAAGCATGTGACACAATGCTTCTTCATAACCGACCCGGCCAATCCCAGCCGTGTTGTCGTGAGGAGATCCAAAAGGAGCATCGTCGGAATGGATGGAGTAGCCAACGAGGAAGACTACGACCAATTCGGCAACCTGATGAGGGAAGATGACGATGACGATGAAGCATACGTGAAAAGAAGAATCAATACTACATTACCTAAGAAAGATCATAATCCATGGCTCCGGAAAAGTCACAAGGAGGAGCTCAATTACTCAGGAAAGAACAAGAAAGGGAAGAAGCTCAATGTGAAACGTCGTTGACGCAGCTGATCAGAAACCTACATGTATATCTATGTATATATTTCGTGCACGCATTTAAGTAACCGTTATCGTTCAACTGATATGTTACCACCACATGCAAGGTTCCGGTGATATGCGCGCGGGGGGAGAGGGCCGGAGAAGCCGTCGTCGGGAGAAAAACAAAAAAACAAAAACGAAAGGGAGAAAGCAGTACAAAAGAAAAAGGAAAGTAAACAGAAAAGAAAAGGGAAATAATAAAAGAAAAGAAAATTAAAAACTAGAAAAGGAAAATAATAAAAAGAAAATAATAAAAACTGGAATAGTTAGCAGTAGCGCTTGATTGAGAACCAGCGCTATAGCTACTATAGCTATAGCGTAGCTACAGCGCTTTGTTCCAGAAAAGCGCTACTACTATGTGCCATTAGCAGTAGCGCTTGATTGAGAACCAGCGCTATAGCTACTATAGCTATAGCGGTTTATTCTAGAAAAGCTCTACTACTATGTGCCATTAGCAGTTGTGCTGCTTTACAACGCAGTGCTATAGCTATAGCTAAGTTAGCTATAGAGATGGGTTGTAAAGCAGCGCTACTGCTATTTTGAGTTAACCTCAAATTTGGCCAACCGCCAAGTCCCAATTCTCTGATGAGGACATCAATACAATTGTTACACCCACAACCCCTGCTGCTATATATACTAGACCAATTACTAGAGCTCGCGCACGCCAATTGAATTATCAGGTGATGTCACATCCCTAGCTTCTGGTAATGCTCTAGGCTAGCTTCATGTGTGCATCATGTCTATATTCCGAAAGTTGAAATGAGGAATTTGAAAGCCTCAGAAATCATTTTAATAAAAGGGCAAGAAACCCTAAAATTGCAATCAGTAAATCCAAAATGCCCTAGAAATAGCTCTGGCAATTTTGGCAAGAGTTATAAATCAAACCAAACTTTTGGAACATTTCTAAGGGATTATTTGGGCTCTGATTTTAAATCAATATTCTATTTGAATTTGGAGTAATATTCATAATATATAATGAATATATTTTCAAATGTCGTGAGACATTTTATGTATATGAGGAGTAGACCTTAAGTGACATAAAATTATCCAGGGGAGTTTTAGCACTGTTTTCAAATTTGTTTGAATTTGAATTCAGTGGCAATTAAACAAAACAAAACAAAAAAACAGAAACAAAAGAAAAACGAAAGCCCACCGGGCCTCTTACCCGCACCTACCTGGTCCAGCCCACCTACCCCCACCGCGTCATCTTCCTCCTGCTAGTAGGAGCAGGTGCGTGTCGACGCACGCGCAGCTACGGCCACCTCCTAGTTCGCACTGGAGAACCGTCCTTCTCCCTGGTCCTGCGTTTGGAGACGCCTAGAGACCCCCTGACCTCTCTCTCTCCCTCACCCGCAACCTCTCCCCTCCCCTGGCTCTCTCTCTCACCGGCCGAGCGCCACCATCGCTGCCCCTCACTGCCCTCGTGGCCACAGCCCACCCCTTGCCTCCCTAGCCGTCCAACCGCTCCGCCAAGACGTCACAGGCCTATCCATCGAAGCAAGCGAGCTCGGGACACGCTGCTCTATCGCCATCGTCTTCGTCTTCAACGTCGGCCACCGGAGGGAGCCGCCATCGATCTATCGCCTGCCGGTCGTCCCTGAGCTCTTTGAGCCCCAGTTCTACTCCTGTGAGGCCGCCGTCGTTTCCCCTCTCTCCTATCTGTTAATTTCGTTCCCTAGACCCGATCCCCATCGACGCCGTACTCCGGCCGCCGCCCAACTCGCCGTCCCCATCGTTGCACGCCACCCCAGCGCCGCCCGAGGCAACTAACGGACGCGCCTCATTGCGCCGCTTCCAACGCGCCCAGCCGCGCGACCTCTCGTGGCCGGAGTTGGCCGGACGAGCAACCTCGCCGTGCTCTGTTTACGCCGGTGGTTATAACGCCGATGATGATGACGTGGACGCGTCATTAGCGGCTAATTGAACCACTAACTAACCCCCCTGGCTCGCTGACATGCGGGCCCCGCTGCCTAACTAACCAGCTGACACAAATAGATTAAGATTAATCTAAAAGCAGTGGCCCCACGCGTCACGGTTGACCTCGCTGACGTGGCCGTTGACCGGACCCACCTGTCTGTGACACTAAATGTCACTTGGTCACTGGCCAGTGGGTCCCACTGGTCAGGTTTGACCTGGACCGTGCCCCGTTGACCTGCTGACGTCATTACGATGTCATGCTGACGCAGTAATTAATTTCTGTTTTAAAACAATTCAGGAAATTCTAGAAAATGACTTAAAGTTCAAAAAAATCATAGAAATTAAACCGTAACTCCAAATGAAATAATTTATATATGAAAAATTATCAGAAAAATTTAAGGAATCTGTTTATGGCATTTTCATGCATGTTAGAACAACTTATGGCTGCTGTTTAGGCCAATTCACATAAATAGAATTTAAACTCTCCCATATGGAGTTTGAATTTGAACCTAGGGTTCAAACCAACTCCATTTAACACGTTGCTATATGCATTAGCTCAAACCACAGCATATTGACATGTCATGATCATGCATCATATGGTGCATTGCATTGATTGTGTTTCTTTCTCTGTTGCCGGTATTTGTTCTCGCTCGATAGACGTTGTACCGACGCTGTGATCGTTGACACTGATGAAGACCCAATGATATCTTCAGAAGTGCCAGGCAAGCAAAACCCCCTTGTTCATTCTGATACAATCCCACTGTCTTGCTTTGGCTCTCTTTTACTGCATTAGGACAACAACGATTCATCTGTTAGTTGCTGCGGTAGTTGAACCCCTTATCCTCTGCATGACCTGTCATTGCCGCAGTAAATAGATGAAACCCACTAGCATGAGTAGGAGTTGTTTGAGCCCTGATGTGCCTACTCATTCATGCTTGTTGTCATGCCTGCTATTGCCTAGAGTTGTGTCGGGTCTGATTCATCGGGGATGAATCGGAGGTGTGTGTGAACATGTCCTACTGTGTGTGAGCTAAGTGTGTGAACACGATTTGGTAAAGGTAGCGGTGAGAGGCCATGTAGGAGTACATGGTGGGTTGTCTCATTGCAGCCGTCCTCAAGAACTGAGTTCTGTGTCTGTGATCCATGAACAGCTACTACCACTCATTGGGATCCTTAATTGACCCTCTCGGCTTCTTAATCACCCTAGTACTTTGTCCAGGAGTTGCAACGAGTTTCTGGTGTTTGTAGGTTGAGTGTTGGCGGCCGTGCGTAGCCCTGACCCTAGGGGTGGGCTATGTTGCGGTAGATACACCGTGGCACGGTGTACCGGGCGCCCGTTTGGTGTCTGGGGAACCCTGTTCATATCGTTCGGGGCCGTATGTGGAAACCTTGGCCGGACTCCCTCCGGATGGAACCTGAATAGGCGATAAACATGGACTAGAGACTTAGGTGTTTAGGTAGGCCGTGGCCGACACCCTCGTTGGGCTTCCGCTTGAAGGTTGCCGAGTACATGTCATGTAAACGACGGTAAGCGGTGGGAGCGTGTGTGAAGAAGTACACCCCTGCAGGGTTATCATTATCTATTCGAATAGACGGATTCCTCGGATATGGAAACATGGACCCCTTGCATAGTTCATAGACAAGTGAAAGTGGTTACTCTAAAACTCGCAAGATAAGCGTGAGTGCTATGGATGGCGTTCTCGCAGGGAGACGGGAGCGGATCCATAGTGGTGTATTGATATGGTGAATTTGTGGACTCGTGTGCGCCACCTCAAACGAGTTACTTGCAGTCATAGTTCAAGTTAGCCACTGAGTCAAAGCTGGCTTGCTGCAGTTAAACTCGACCACCCCCTTTGTTCATACCGATGCATATGTAGATAGTTCTGATGTAAGTCTTGCTTGGTACATTTGTACTCACGTTTGCTTATTTTATGTTTTGCAGAGAGACTTCAGTCTCGATAGTAGTTCCGCTTGGACTTCGACGTTTAGCTTGTTACCTCAGCTACGATCTTGTACCCTTGGGAGGGTCTGGTAGATAGTCAGGCTCCTCAGCCTTCTTCATTTTTAGTTGTCTGTACTCAGACAAGTTAAGCTTCCACATGTGCTTTGACTTGTATGCTCTGAATGTTGGGTCATGAGACCCATGTTTGTAATATCTCGCTCCTCGGAGCCTAATGAATAAATACTTGAGTCATAGAGTTATGTTGTGATGCCATGTTGTATTTACACATATCGAGCATATTGTGTGTATGATTGAAATGCTTCGTATGTGTGGGATCCGACAACCTAGTTGTTTATCCTTGGTAGCCTCTCTTATGGGGAAATGTAGTCTTGTGCTTCCATGAGCCATAGTAGTCCGCTACAGCCTGGTTCACCGGAGTCCTGCTAGCGCAGCACTACTGCTCCGGAGCACTTGACTAGCCGGCATGTGATTCTCTTAGTTCCTGTGTCTGTCCCATCGGGGAAATGTCACGCGGTGACATCCGGAGTCCTGTTAGCCCAGTGCTACAGCCCGGATTCACATGCTGTTGACCGACATGCTCGATGTTGATTCATGTATGCATGTTCCCGTAAGTTAGTGCCACTTTGGGTTCACGACTAGTCATGTCGGCCCGGGTTCTCTGTCATATGGATGCTAGCGACACTATCATATACGTGGGCCAAAAGGCGCAAACGGTCCCGGACCATGGTAAGGCGACACCCGTGGGAATACCATGCGTGAGGCCGCAAAGTGATATGAGGTGTTACAGGCTAGATCAGTGTGACTTAGAATCGGGGTCCTGACAGCTTTGGTATCAGAGCCTGACTGCCTGTTGGATTAGCAAGCCAAGATGGTCGAAGTCGTGTCTAGAAATGCTTTAGTTATGTAAGGGAATTGATTGTGGATGGGAACGTAAGGCTCTTTTACTCCTTATCCTTAGGACCTTCTGATCTGAGTCATCTTATCTTTTCTACGGGGTTAAGAACTAGGCTTCTCTTCTATCTCTCAGGATGACGTGTTACTAAAACGTAGTTGCCTAGGATTGTTGAGTTCAAGCCTCAGTTCAGTTCCTACTACTTCCATATGTTCGTAGCTGGCCTCAGAACTTTGATATTGTGATGTTGAGTGGTTATGCCACCATTTTTGCAGGATGTCTCAAATCTTTTGAGCATTTACAGCCGTTATGCTGTCCGAGTCATCCCAGGTTTTTAAATAGTCCGATGCATTTGCAACTCCCTTCTTCCTCTTCTCGATGTTCCTTTGGGCCAGATTAAGCACACTAATCGGTCTGTTGAGGTACTCCGTTGTCTTGACATGTATATTGGAGTTAGTATTATGACCATAGGTGTCTTCGAGAACCACTCAGTGATCTAGCAATGTTTCTGTTCCCAGTGTGATGATTCTGGCCACCATTCTCGAAAACATCCCATGATGCCATTTAGTAGTAGATATTCTACTTCTGGGTTCTTAAGCCCAAGATTCACCCTCGTTGCTTCATGTTGATAGTGTTGCTAGTTCCTTTAGGATATTAGTAACTTTTGCGATAGTCCTCGTGGTCCGTGGTATTTCCTTTTTCCAAATACCATGAACCATTAAGGCAGAAGTTCTTTGAACCAAAAGATCACCATTAGAGTACTCTTGAGGAGTTCTCCATTCATAATTGTGATTCTGCCAGCTCTACCTTTCTTCATGGGTTATCCGGAAGAAACCTGTTGAACTTGGTTCGACATACTAATCTATGCATCCACAACTCAGAAAATTATATGTTCCCTTGAGTTGTCCCTCTTTAGTTGTTTTATGAGTCTCGTCTATCAACTGATAGTCGGGAGTAGTTGTGCGATCGTGTTCATCGATGCCTGCTATTCTTGTGGTCCGTCAAGCCATTCTATTCCAGAATGACTAGGAGAAACAAACTCCAGTACCTTATCCATATCTAGGATTGGGTCAAAGTAGTTGTATTCCATGGATCAAAATGCCAACCCAGCTTTTGCTCTGTTCTACCTTGGAGTGTTACCATATTTATGTCAAGAATGTCATGAGAATTGCACCACCTCTTATGAATTCTTGACGCAGTGATACTTATCGCCATCATTATTCATTCTTCGGTTCCGTGTTGTTGTAACCGGAATGCCGACAAGTGAACTGTGATGTGTGAAATCAATACTCCTAGCAACCCCGTTGCTTGGTAGTTAGTGGACAATAAACTCATTCTTAGCGTGTTGGTTATTGAATCATCATTCTAAGATTGATCATGCTACCTAGTCCTTATTTCCGGATCACTATTCGATCAATGAGTTAGGATTGTGTCAAACCCTTGCTCTATTGATCACATCGTCTTGCCTCGCAAAGCAAGATTGTTCTCGAGCTTAATAACATATCGGTGGGTTGTGATTTTCCAAATATCTTCTTGGAAGTGTCACCAGGTTGTCACCTGATCGCTATGTTGAGTTCGTGATCAAGTTGGTTTCTTGTAGCCACCCTTTTCTCCAAGAATCTGTGTTGGATACCCTTGAGCTAGTTGGTTAAGCTTAACAACAACTTGGAGAGTTGGAAGATAAAAGCTTGTCTTGCTTAGTTCGTGTTAAGGGATATCTTTTGTGTGTGTGTGTGTGTTGAAGAAAGATGATATCTTCATCGATTGGTCCTCATGATCAGTTATTGGATCTATTGTCTTGTCCAAACTTTGATTTGAGTGTGGGCTATCCTCAAATCAAATCAGAACCAACGATGTTCGTAATGTTGTCCTACTCGAGGTTGATTCCTCGGGCATACACCATTACATCCTTTGTTCTGACCAATGCTATCACCGTGTTCACTTAATTGTGGAATTCCATCTATATGGAAGCCTGGATGGTTGTTTCTTGAGCCCATTGACAACATTGTCATCTTGTTCATGATTCATGTTGAACATCTAAGTTAGCGTTGGAAACTTTGAAAGCATTTCTTCATGGTAGCTCATGAAGCATATATTTGGATGAAAGAAGTGGCTACCTCTGATTCACGTGCATTTGGTGAAAGTTGCCGCCGTGGATTCAAGAAAGCTTGTTCGGATTCCTTGGAATCATCCCAAGTTAGTCATGCATGTGCGAAGTATTCTATGGTTTGATAGGCTCGCTACCTCCAGTCCATATGTGTCCCTAGCACACCAAGCCACTGACAGATTTGTTCTAGGAGAAGGAGTTAAGTGCTAATCCATGGTAATGCACAAGACTTCGATATCCTCGATGATGGTTCCCAACCTGAACTCGGTAGTGTTTTATCATAAGACTACTATGTGGTCATGCTTGTCTGGGACAGCGTGTTCACATGTGTTTAGCAGAACCAGCTCATGTTTTGGAGCTTGCTACCATAGTTCATTTCCCCGAGAGTCTCGCAACATCATCTCGTCGATTTGTGTTGCAAAATTTCATTTTTCTTTCTAGACTTGATGAGTCTGGAATATCCTGACACCAACCAGATCTGAATCTCAGGCAGATATGATGGTTGGAACACACTCCAAGAACTATAATATTGGTCTCTCTGTAACCGGTAAAGTGGATGTCGTGGCCAACACACCCAGCCGGAAGACCTATTATTGTAGTATCTTGATTGAGGAAGTTGGCCACCTCCCCATAAGGATTTCATAGGATTTACTCCAGAAGTTGTTCCTTATGGATCTATTGTATTCCGAAGTCCGACCACTACTTGATGGCTATGCTGATGCTTTAAAGCATGACCGTGGTAACCACTACATCAAGGAGAACATTAGAAGCGGAGTGCTAAATGTCTCTCGATCGATCATCCAGATTTCATTCCCTTGGCCTCGCTAAGGTGAAATCTGAGAAAGGGTTGTCTTTCTATGCATCTGCATTGTCCATCACTATTCGTCAAGGTAGTAAGATGTGTTGCCAGGATCCTCGACTCGGATGTTGGTAGAAACTTGATGAATATGGAAATGCTCAAGTTCTTGAGAGCACGCGCAAGCAAAAAATCATCCCTTGCGTTGTCTTCAACAAGGTAGTTCACATCATCCATTCTAGCCCGAGTGTGTCGCTCTCCCGAACTCCGTCAAACGATCGCTCGTAAATTGCCTTAGGCTGGTATAGAGAGTTCCAATGATCTCTGTATCAAAAGTAATTCTTTTTGCCACTTAAGGGATAATTCCACGAGTCACCTTCCTTAAGGTATCATGTTACGAAATCATGGCAATTATCTCCTTGCTACTTGAAATTCATGCTCCATCTTAGTCAAGTGTGGATTTGTAACTTGCCAAATTGAAACCTCGTCATTTGTTTCTTTCCTCCCCTCTCGATATGTGTTTTGTGTCTCAGCTCGAGAGATGTTTCAATGTCTCACTCCGTGAGTTGATCCTGAGTAGATCGACCTTCGATAAGATCGATCCCTCTCGAGTTTTCCTTCTCCTCTCATTGTCATGTTAGTTGGAGTTCTCGGGGCAAGACATTGAGAAAAGATGGTGATTGAATCAACGTTCATTTGAAGTGCAACCTGGATCGTGAGGATTGCGTTAGTTGCGTTCCCCCATCATCTTACCCTACGCTTGAATCTCGGGACGAGATTCTTGTTTAGTAGGGGTGAGCTGTCACATCCCTAGCTTCTGGTAATGCTCTAGGCTAGCTTCATGTGTGCATCATGTCTATATTCCGAAAGTTGAAATGAGGAATTTGAAAGCCTCAGAAATCATTTTAATAAAAGAGCAAGAAACCCTAAAATTGCAATCAGTAAATCCAAAATGCCCTAGAAATAGCTCTGACAATTTTGGCAAGAGTTATAAATCAAACCAAACTTTTGGAACATTTCTAAGGGATTATTTGGGCTCTGATTTTAAATCAATATTCTATTTGAATTTGGAGTTATATTCATAATATATAATGAATATATTTTCAAATGCCCTGAGACATTTTATGTATATGAGGCGTAGACCTTAAGTGACATAAAATTATCCAGGGGAGTTTTGGCACTGTTTTCAAATTTGTTTGAATTTGAATTCAGTGGCAATTAAACAAAACAAAACAGAAAAACAGAAACAAAAGAAAAACGAAAGCCCACCGGGCCTCTTACCCGCACCTACCTGGTCCAGCCCACCTACCCCCACCGCGTCGTCTTCCTCCTGCCAGTAGGAGCAGGTGCGTGTCGACGCACGCGCAGCTACGGCCACCTCCTGCTTCGCGCTGGAGGCCCGTCCTTCTCCCTGGTCCCGCGTTTGGAGACGCCCAGAGACCCCCTGACCTCTCTCTCCCTCACCCGCAACCTCTCCCCTCCCCTGGCTCTCTCTCTCTCTCACCGGCCGAGCACCACCATCGCTGCCCCTCGCTGCCCTCGCGGCCACAACCCACCCCTTGCCTCCCTAGCTGTCCAACCGCTCCGCCAAGACGTCGCGGGCCTATCCATCGAAGCAAGCGAGCTCGGGACACGCTGCTCCGTCGCCACAGTCTTCGTCTTCAACGTCGGCCACCGGAGGGAGCCGCCATCGATCTGTCGCCTGCCGCTCGTCCCCGAGCACTTCGAGCCCCAGTTCTACTCCCTGTGAGGCCGCCGTCGTTTCCCCTCTCTCCTCTTTGTTAATTTCGTTCCCTAGACCCGATCCCCATTGATGTCGTACTCCGGCCGCCGCCCAACTCGCCGTCCCCGCGGTTGCACGCCACCCCAGTGCCGCTCGAGGCCACCAACGGACGCGCCTCGTTGCGCCGCTTCCAACACGCCCGGCCGCGCGACCTCTCGTTGGCGGAGTTGGCCGGACGAGCAACCTCGCCGTGCTCTGTTTACGCCGGTGGTTATAACGCCGGCGCTGATGACGTGGACGCGTCATTAGCGGCTATTTGAACCACTAACTAACCCCCCTGGCTCGCTGACATGCGGGCCCCGCTGCCTAACTAACCAGCTGACACAAATAGATTAAGATTAATCTAAACGCAGTGGCCCCACGCGTCACCGTTGACCTCGCTGACGTGGCCATTGACCGGACCCACCTGTCTATGACACTAAATGTCACTGGGTCACTGACCAGTGTGTCCCACTGGTCAGGTTTGACCTGGACCGTGCCCCGTTGACCTGCAGACGTCATGACGATGTCATGCTGACGCAGTAATTAATTTCTGTTTTAAAACAATTCAGGAAATTCTAGAAAATGACTTAAACTTCAAAAAAATCGTAGAAATTAAACCGTAACTCCAAATGAAATAATTTATATATGAAAAATTATCAGAAAAATTCAAGGAATCTGTTTATGGCATTTTCGTGCATATTAGAACAACTTATGGATGCTGTTTAGGCCAATTCACATAAATAGAATTTAAACTCTCACATATGGAGTTTGAATTTGAACCTAGGGTTCAAACCAACTCCATTTAACATGTTGCTACTTGCATTAGCTCAAACCACAGCATATTGACATGTCATGATCATGCATCATATTGTGCATTGCATTGATTGTGTTTCTTTCTCTGTTGCCGGTATTTGTTCCCTCTCGATAGACGTTGTACCGACGCTGTGATCGTTGACACTGATGAAGACCCAATGATATCTTCAGAAGTGCCAGGCAAGCAAAACCCCCTTTTCATTCCGATACAATCCAACTCTCTCGCTCCGGCTCTCTTTTACTGCATTAGGACAACAACGATTCATCTGTTACTTGCTGCAGCAGTTCAACCCCTTATCCTCTGCATGACCTGTCATTGCCACAGTAAATAGATGAAACCCACTAGCATGAGTAGGAGTTGTTTGAGCCCTGATGTGCCTACTCATTCATGCTTGTTTGTCATGCCTGCTATTGCATAGAGTTGTGTCGGGTCTGATTCATCGGGGATGAATCGGAGGTGTGTGAACATGTCCTACTGTGTGTGAGCTAAGTGTGTGAACACGATTTGGTAAAGGTAGCGGTGAGAGGCCATGTAGGAGTACATGGTGGGTTGTCTCATTGCAGCCGTCCTCAGGAACTGAGTTCTGTGTCTGTGATCCATGAACAACTACTACCACTCATTGGGATCCTTAATTGACCCTCTCGGCTTCTTAATCACCCTAGTACTCTGTCCAGGAGTTGCAACTAGTTTCTGGTGTTTGTAGGTTATGTGTTGGCAGCCGTGCGTAGCGCTGACCCTAGGGGTGGGCTATGTTGTGGTAGATACACCATGGCCCGGTGTACCGGGCGCCTGTTTGGTGTCTCGGGAACCCTGTTCACATCGTTCGGGGCCGTATGTGGAAACCTCGGCCGGACTCCCTGCGGATGGAACCTGAATAGGCGATAAACCTGGACTAGAGACTTAGGTGTTTAGGTAGGCCATGGCCGACACCCTCATTGGGCTTCCGCTTGAAGGTTGCCGAGTATATGTCATGTAAACGACGGTAAGTGGTGGGAGCGTGTGTGAAGAAGTACACCACTGCAGGGTTATCATTATCTATTCGAATAGCCAGGTTCCTCGGCTATGGAAACTTGGACCCCTTGCATAGTTCATAGACAAGGGAAAGTGGTTACTCTAAAACTCGCAAGATAAGCGTGAGTGCTATGGATGGCGTTCTCGCAGGGAGACGGGAGCGGATCCATAGTGGTGTATTGATATGGTGAATTTGTGGACTCGTGTGCGCCACCTCAAACGAGTTACTTGCAGTCATATTTCAGGTTAGCCACTGAGTCAAAGCTGGCTTGCTGCAGTTAAACTCCACCACCCCCTTTGTTCATACCGATGCATATGTAGATAGTTCTGTGTAAGTCTTGCTGGGTACATTTGTACTCACGTTTGCTTATTTTATGTTTTGCAGAGAGACTTCAGTCTCGCTAGTAGTTCCGCTTGGACTTCGACGTTTAGCTTGTTACCTCAGCTACGATCTTGTACCCTTGGGAGGGTCTGGTAGATAGTCAGGCTCCTCAGCCTTCTTCTTCTTTAGTTGTTTGTACTCAGACAAGTTAAGCTTCCTCATGTGCTTTGACTTGTATGCTCTGAATGTTGGTTCATGAGACCCATGTTTGTAATATCTCGCTCCTCGGAGCCTAATGAATAAATACTTGAGTCGTAGAGTTATGTTGTGATGCCATGTTGTATTTACACATATCGAGCATATTGTGTGTATGATTGAAATGCTTGGTATGTGTGGGATCCGACAACCTAGTTGTTTATCCTTGGTAGCCTCTCTTATGGGGAAATGTAGTCTTGTGCTTCCATGAGCCATAGTAGTCCGCTACAGCCCGGTTCACCGGAGTCCTGCTAGCCCAGCACTACTGCTCCGGAGAACTTGACTGGCCGGCATGTGATTCACTTCGTTCCTGTGTCTGTCCCATCGGGGAAATGTCACGCAGTGACATCCGGAGTCCTGTTAGCCCAGTGCTATAGCCCGGATTCACATGCTACTGACTGACATGCTCGATGTTGATTCATGTATGCCTATTCCTGTAAGTTAGTGCCACTTTGGGTTCACGACTAGTCATGCCGGCCCGGGTTCTCTATCATATGGATGCTAGCGACACTATCATATACGTGGTCCAAAAGGCGCAAACGGTCCCGGGCCATGGTAAGGCGACACCCGTGAGAATACCGTGCCTGAGGCCGCAAAGTGATATGAGGTGTTACAGGCTAGATCGGTGTGACTTAGAATCAGGGTCCTGACAGGTGATGTAAGGTAGAGACCCTAATCGCCCGATCTTTCACGAAAGGAGCAGATCCCGACGAAATCATGAAGAACACGGGGAGGAACAGAGAGAAAACACAATAATAAACACGAGAGGAATCACTAAGCCGACACGAATAAGTCACACATGGGCTGGATCCTCGAGTACATAAGGAAAGATACACGATCCACGGACAACTAGGGACGATACAAGGTAACTGGTCTTCTCCGTGAGGAGGTCTTGATGTTCTTCCTTAAAGAGTGGTCTTGAATCCGCTTGGGGGATCTTCTCCGGTGGAGGCTCGAATCTCCATAGAGAAGACTACCAAGTGGATGAGCAAAGCTCTCTCACCAACATGAGCTAAACATTTGCTAACCCTAAAAATGGGGAGTAGAAGGTCTATTTATGTCCCAAGGGGAGAATGGGTAAGTGAGGGGGGAAACTGGTACACGGGCCTCGGCCCAAGTCACGCACACAGGGGGTGGCCGGATGATCCGGGAGTTGGTCCGGATGATCCGGGCTTCGGGGGTCCGGATGATCCGGGTCGGCATCCGGATCGTCCGGCTGTGTTGGAGCAGCTGCGGGAGGGCCGGATGATCCGGGCCTGGGTCCGGATGACCCATCTCCGAGATGTCGTCTCGGGTGTCGCTGGGCACATTACCCGGATCGTCCGAGCCGGGGTCCGGACCATCCGGGCTGAGGCCGGATCGTCTGGATGGTGGTCCGGATCGTCCGGGCTTCTGCTGACTTAGCCCTTTTTATTCTCCATCTTCATGTCCATCTTCCTCTTTGGATTCTCCTCGCTCGTTGGCATCTCCATGGCTAACTCCTTGATACCTGAGTATGCACAATGTCTCCGCTTGAGGTAGTAGCCATGTCTCATGGTCATCGACGTGGAATTGTGAGAGGAGAGATGTCCCCTCGGTCTTGAGAGCTCTTGCACGTGATCGAGTCATGGGTCCACTAGGCACTTGATGACACGATGGTAGGTCCATGGGGATGACCGTGGAATGCTCCGCATCATCTCCCCTCCCTTGGGAAAGATCCGACCTCAGATCGAAATCCTCATCACCATGGTACGAGGAGAGATCTTTGACGTTGAAGATGTCGCTCACGGAGTACTTGTCACGTGGGATGTCGATCTTTTATGCGTTGTTGTTGTAGCGTGCAAGCACCTTGAATGGTCCATCGGCTCATAGTAGAAGCTTGGACTTGCGTTCGTTGGGGAAGTGTTCCTTGTGAAGGTGTAGCCACACAAGATCTCCAATGTTGAATATCATGTGATTCTTGTTGACGTTGAGCTTGGTCGCGAGTCGTTGTACTTGGAGCTCAATGGTGTGTCTTGTATCTTCATCCATCTTCTTGAGGTGGTTGAATCGGTCACTCGCGTCCATGTTTGTGCGCTTGTGGAGTGGTAGAGGTAGAATGTCCAATGGGGACAACGGGTTGAAACCGTAGACAACCTCGAAGGGGGACTTGCCGGTAGTCGAATGTCTTGCGCGGTTGTAGGCGTACTCGGCGATGGGTAAGCACTCTTCCCACTCCTTGATGTTCTTCTTGATTAGCACGTGAAGAAGGGTGGAGAGCGTGCAGTTTGTCACCTCCGTTTGGCCGTGGGTTTGTGGATGATAGGCCATGGAGAATAGTAGCTTGATTCCGAGCTTGGCGCATAAGGTCTTCCAAAAGTAACTCAAGAACTTGATGTCGCGGTCCGAGAAGATAGTCTTTGGCACACCATGTCGATGCAATATTTCCCTACAAAAGAGATTAGCAACATGTGAATCATCGTCTATCTTATTACAAGGAATAAAGTGTGCCATTTTTGAGAAACGGTCCACAACGAAAAATATGGAATCTTTCCCATTTCGAGTCCTAGGTAAACCAAGTACAAAGTCCATGCTAATGTCTTCCCATGGTTGGTATGGAATTGGTAGTGGCATATAGAGGCCGTGTGATGGAGCTTTGGACTTGGCTTTGCGACATGTCGAACATCGGTTGGTGAAACGATTGACGTCCCGAAACATCTTGGGCCAAAAGTAATTCTTCGAGAGTGTGGCAAACGTCTTGTCGCGTCCGAAATGTCCCATTAAGCCTCCTCCATGCGATTCCTGCAAAAGCAAAAAACGAAGAGACGACTCGGGGATGCAAAGTTTGTTAGCTCTCATAAGATAGCCATCTTTGATGTAAAAGCATTCCCAACATGTATTCGACAAACACTTGGCATAAGGAGTAGCAAAAGTTGCATCACGCTCATACAAGTCTTTGATATGCTTGAAGCCAATGACATCTAAGTCAAGTTGCGTGACAAGCATGCATATGCAGGAAAGAGCATCCGCTATGATGTTTTCTTTACCCTTGATGTACTTGATGACATAGGGAAAAGACTCAATAAATTCACTCCATTTAGCATGACACTTGTTCAACTTGGTTTGACCCTTAAGATACTTGAGGGTCTGATGATCGGTATGAATGATAAACTCATGGGACGAAGGTAATGTTCCCATTCATGCAAAACGCGGACTAAAGCATATAGCTCTTTGTCATAGATGGGGTAATTGAGTTGCGCTCCGGAAAGTTTCTCACTAAAGTAAGCTATGGGGCGCTTCTCTTGCGTTGACACACCCCCTATGCCATTACCACTAGCATCGCAATAAATCTCAAAAGGTTTGTCAAAGTTGGGTAAGGCAAGCACAGGAGCATGAGTAAGCAAGTTCTTAAGCTCATTGAAACTGGTATCTTGGGATGGTCCCCAAACAAAAGGCGCATTCGTCTTTCTCAAAGCATGCAAAGGCGAAGCAATGGTGCTAAAATCCTTCACAAAGCGACGATAGAAACGTGCAAGGTCAAGGAAACTACGCACTTGATGCAAGTTTGTTGTTTGCGGCCAAGTCTTAATAGCATTGATCTTGTACTCATCAACATGAACACCCTTAGAAGAAACAACAAACCCCAAGAAAACCAGCTTATCAACACCAAAAAGGCATTTCTCCATATTAGCATAGAGGCGCTCTTTTCTAAGAGTTTGCAAAACGGTCCGGACATGGGTGACATGCTCTTTGATAGATTTGCTAAACATAAGAATGTCATCAAAGTAAACCACGACAAATATACCAATGTAAGGGCGAAAGACATGATTTATAAGGCGCATAAAAGTGCCTGGTGCTTCCGAGAGACCCATAGGCATGACTAACCACTCATACAAACCAAACTTGGTTTTTGAATGCGGTTTTCCATTCATCACCTTCTTGTATGCGGATTTGATAGTAACCACTCTTAAGATCAATCTTGGAAAATATAGTGGCACCGCTAAGTGCATCTAGCATATCATCTAGGCGTGGAATGGGATATCTATAGCGAACGGTGATAGCATTGATAGGTCTACAATCGGAGCACATGCGAAAGCTACCGTCACGTTTTGGCACAAGAATGACCGGTACGGCACAAGGGCTCAAACTTTCACGCACATGTCCATGGTATATGAGATGCTTTACTTGCCTTTGAATTTCTTTGGTTTCTTCGGGGTTGACGCGGTAGGGAGCTTTGTTCGGAAGCGGTGCTCCGGGGATGAGGTCGATGCGGTGCTCAATGCCTCGTAGTGGAGGTAGTCCCGGAGGTAGCTCATCGGGGAAAACATCTTGGAATTCCTGCAATAAAGAAGATAACACCAAGGGTAGATTGTGAGTGGTGTTAGTTTGTGGTGCCTTTTCCTTGCACAATAGGACATACTGTAGGACACTCGATGGGTTCTCACACACTTCCCTCATCTCACGTTTGGTGGCAAATAGAACTAAGTTTTTCTTGTCGCTCATCGCGGAGGCACTCGATTTGGGCTTGTGGCGCTCACTCTATTTTTGGTGGCTCACTCTCTCACTATTCTCTCCATGATGGGTGGCTTACTTGTCGGCAATCACTTGGCTTGGAGACATAGGTCGTAGCACAAACTCCTTTCCTTTTATCTTGAAGCTATAGTGGTTTGTACGCCCATTATGGACGACTCCTCTATCAATTTCCATGGCCGTCCAAGGAGAAGATGACAAACGGTCATTGGAATGACGTCGCACTCCAAGGTGTCTTCGTAGGCGCTGATTTTGAAGGAGACTTGCTCATGATACCAAGATGATGTAGGGTAGAGACCCTAATCGCCCGATCTTTCACGAAAGGAGTGGATCCCGCGGAAATCATGAAGAACACAGGGAGGAACGGAGAGAAAACACAATAAGAAACACGAGAGGAATCACAAAACCGACACGAATAAGTCACACCTGGGCTAGATCCTCGAGTACATAAGGAAATATACACGATCCACGGACAACTAGGGACGATACACGGTAACCAGTCTTCTCTGTGAGGAGGTCTTGATGTTCTTCCCTAAAGAGGGGTCTTGAATCCACATGGGGGATCTTCTCCGGTGGAGGCTCGAATCTCCGTAGAGAAGACTACCAAGTGGATGAGCAAAGCTCTCTCACAAACATGAGCTAAACATTTGCTAAACCTGAAAATGGGGAGTAGATGGTCTATTTATGGCCCAAGGGGCGAATGGGTAAGTGAGGGGGGAAACGGGTACACGGGCCTCGGCCCAAGTCACGCACGCAGGCGATGGCCGGATGATCCGGTAGTTCGTCTGGATGATCCGGGCTTTGGGGGTCCGGATGATCCGGGTCGGCGTCCGGATCGTCCGGCTGTGTTGGAGCAACTGCGGGAGGGCTGGATGTCCGGGACCTGGTCCGGACGTCCGGGTGTAGCCGGATGATCCGGGCCTGGGTCCAGATGACCCATCTCCGAGATGTCGTCTCGGGTGTCGCTGGGCACATTACCCGGATCGTCCGGGCTGGGGTCCGGATCATCCGGGCTGAAGCCGGATCGTCCGGACGGCGGTCCGGATCGTCCGGGCTTCTGCTGACTTAGCCCTTTTTCTTCTCCATCTTCACGTCCATCTTCCTCTTCGGATTCTCCTCGCTCCTTGGCGTCTCCATGGCTAACTCCTTGATACCTGAGTATGCACAATGTCTCCGTTTGAGGTATTAGCCATGTCTCATGGTCATCAAAGTGGAATTGTGAGAGGAGAGATGTCACCTCGGTCTCGAGAGCTCTTGCACATGATCGAGTCATGGGTCCACTAGGCACTTGATGAGACGATGGTAGGTCCATGGGGATGACCTTGGGATGCTCTGCACCATCAGGTACTTTCGTTTCCTGGTAACGATTCTAATGCTCATGAGAATATGATGCTGTCTAAATTGGATACATTTGTTTTGCTTACAAATGAAGGGCTTATCTTGGACAAGAAAGATGAACCTTGGAGCAAGTTCAAGCATGGAGATGATGGCATGCGCAAGGGGATAAAGAACGGAGTTACAAGTGATGATTTCAGGACTTTGAAGCCACCATAAGGAGTGCATGAAGCCTTGGACGAAATATACAAGATGTCACTTCATAAATTTCATCCAGAGGCTATTCTAGGTGCTCCGTCACCTTATTATTGGGCCAGGCCCATGTATTTTCGAAATACTTAAGTATAGGCTGTTTTTAGAGTCCGTATGTGTGGGGAAACAAGAGTTAGGGTTGGTTTAGGACCCCTCCTCCAAGGGCCACGAAATCCCCCTATCTCCTCCATATATACAGCCCTTAGGGCATCGTTTAGACTTTGGGTTTTGTTTAGACTAAAAGTTCGCCATAGCTACAACTTCGCGTACTTCGTTTGGGTCCAACGACCAGACCAAGACGTCACAGAACCCCACCTTCATTAATAAAGCTTTCCTCTTTTATTCGCAATATCCAGATTGCAATCTCAGTTTCTTGCTTGTTCTTCGTTTGCTCGCAGGAAATAGACCCTCGTGGTTAGGTTGATCGTGCTCCGGCGTGGTCAATTACCCTCGGAAGTTGGTTTAGCGATTGCTAAGGCGCGACGTCTTCACACGTTCGAAGTGAGATCATCAAAGTCAACTCCCACAGAAAATGATATCTATCTCATCAAAACATCAGGACAACTTAGCCTCTATCAAGGGTATCAGATTTTCAGGTTGCTCGGTGAGATTTTACAGTTTTTTGTAGTTTAGATCGAGTCTGTTCTTCATACCTACAGTCCACGAAAAAACAAAAAAAATTAGGGTTAGTTCATCATATCTGAACCAATCTGAGCCATTGCATAATATTTTTGGGGTTTTGCATTGTTGAGTTTGCGGTTGCATCGTCATGTCTAGTTGCTGGTCTTAGTGTCTAGTCCTTTAGAGTTTCGAGTTCTGTTCACAAGTAGTCACGCCGCCGCCGCATCATCATCATCACCGCTGCCATATACCACCATCATCGTCACCGCTGCCATATACCACCATCATCATCACCGCTGCCACATACCACATATCCACCGCCATCACGCCAATCCGAGTCCACCTGCAACATATATACGCCACCAGTCTGAGTTCCACCAGATTCATCACCGCCACCAGTCCGAGTTCCACCAGATTCATCTCCGCCACCAGTCCTAGTCCGAGTCCAGTATTTTGTTACTCTGTTTTGGATTTCCAGATCACACGATACTCCGGGTCGTGATAGCGTAGGACTCCTGAACTTTCGTGCTACCCGCAGAAGAAAAATAGTTCCAAACTCAAAAAAAAGTCTGGAAAATTCTGGCTAGGCAGTTTTTAGACCATTTGTAGACTTTTTCGAAAAAAAATTGTTGCGGAGCAAAAAAAAAGAGTAAAAAAAGTGCAAAAGAAAGAAAAAAATAAAAAAAATAAAAAAATATTCAGAGCGTGCTCCTCCCTTGTTTACGTGCAGCGTCATGATTTTGTTAGTGTTCTAGGCTCGCGTCTCTAGCACAGTCTAGCCTAGGACCAGCACAGTACCGTCATTGCGTGTTTATTCAACTTTGCATCTCTGAATTGATTATTGCTGACTCTTTTTGGTACCATATTATAAGCCTTCCCGGCTCCACATACGTCTACGCTGTGCGTTTGACTCTCCCTGGTAATCGCTCTATCCAAGCTTTGAGAGTTTTGACTACAACGGTTGCTGATCACCGCGTGCTGCTGGGTAAGAACTGGTAAGAATTTGAGATTTGCTTGACGGATTTGTGACACCACCACCACCTATTGTTAGTAGTCTGTAGGATCATATTCTTGTGTGTTTATATTGTTGCTAACCATGGCAGGATCACAAGCCAACGAGACTGACTAGGAGAACATGACGAATAAGGAGTTGCATGATAAATTTCAGCAAATGACAAGTGGACAGGTTCAAGATTGCTAAATAGATTTGAAGAGGCCATGGAGAAGATAGATGGCATGGAGAAGACGTTTGAAACAAAGCTTGATAATAGGTTTAATGAATTGCTCGCGCGTCTTCCACCTCCACCACCGGCTGCACCTAACGCATCTCTACAACAACAACAACAACAACAACGACTACCTCCACGTTGCGAAACAGCCCTCCGCCGAGCGAGCCGTATCCCTCTTGCACCTGGCCAAACTGTTGGTGATGCTGTTGATACTTTTGTGGCTCCTGCTGCTGATGCGGAGGAGGATGATTTTGCTGGCGATTACGAGGATGAGGTTGATCAAAATCAGAACTACGTGCCACCACCAGCACAGCAACCATCAGGTCGTCCACATGCAAATAATGGCAATGGTAGGGCTCACCCTCAGGTACGAGATCATGACCATCTCCCTAAACTGAAATCGAATATTCCACCATTTGAGGGTAGATATGTTCCTGATATATATCTTACTTGGGAGTTAGTGACTGAACAACGATTTACATGTTTACAATATCCCGAGGAGAGACGTGTTGCTACTGCTGTTTGTGCATTCACTAGTTTTGCATGTGTTTGGTGGTCTGTGCATTGTAGATTATATCCTATTCCAGCTACTTGGGCTGCTTTGAAAACTGCTATGCACACTCGTTGGGTTCCACCATATTATCAACGTGAATTACTTCAAAAATTGCAGCATTTAAGACAACGAAAAAATTCTGTAGAAGAATATTATCAGGAATTACAAACTGGCATGATTAGATGTGGTATTGTTGAGGAGAATGAAGCTATGCTTGCACGTTTTATGGGTGGATTAAATAGAGTGGTTCAGACCATTCTAGAGTATAAGGAGTATACTAATATCACTTGTTTATTCCATCTTGCTTGTAAAGCTGAATGTGAAGTGCAGGATCGACAGGCATTGGCGCGAACTAACTTTTCTGCAGGTCGATCTTCATCATGGATACCACGTGCATCGTCTACTTCCACTACACTAGCACCTCCATCAGGTGCCACCTCCAGCCGTGACACAAAAAAGCAGGCACAACCACCACTATCTGCCAAGAGCACACCTCCCGGGCCTGCGCAGAGCTCTTCTTCTTCCATTGCATCAACAGGGCACACAAGTGATATTATTTGTCGTCGTTGTAAGGGAAGAGGACATTTTGCGAGAGAGTGCAAATCTCAGCGTGTGCTGATTGCTAGTGAGGATGGTGGGTATGAGTCCGCTAGTGACTATGATGAGGAGACTTTGGCTCTTATTACGCGTGAAGAACACGGTGGAGATGATTCTGATCATGATACGCAATACATGGCTCCTGAAGATGCTGACAGGTATGAATGTTTAGTTGCTCAACGTGTTTTGAGTGTGCAGGTCACGCAAGATGAGCAAAATCAGAGGCATAATTTGTTCCATACAAAGGGAGTTGTGAAGGAATGTTCTGTTCGCGTCATCATAGATGGAGGGAGCTGCAACAACTTGGCTAGCATGGAGATGGTGGAGAAGCTATCTCTCACCACAAGACCACATCCACATCCTTACTACATCCAATGGTTCAACAACAACAGCAAGGTTAAGGTAACACGTACTGTTTGTGTGCATTTTAGTATCTCTATGTATGTTGATTGTGATGTGGTACCTATGCAAGCATGTTCCTTATTACTTGGTAGACCATGGCAATTTGATAAAAATTCTGTACACCATGGTAGAAACAATCAGTATACTCTTGTTCATAAGGATAAAAATATTACTTTGCTTCCTATGACTCCTGATTCAATTTTGAAAGATGATATTAATAGAGCTAATAAAGCAAAACAGGAGAAACATAAGAGTGAAAATTAGATTGTGGCAAAAGAAATTGAGCAACAAATGAAGCCTAATAATAAACCATCTAGTGTTGCTTCTGAAATTAAATTGAAAAGTGCATGTTTACTTGCCACCAAATCTGATATTGATGATCTAGATTTTAGCAAATATGTTTGCTATGCTTTTGTGTGCAAAGAGGCATTATTTTCATTCGAGGACGTGCCTTCCTCTTTGCCTCCTGTTGTCACTAACATTTTGCAGGAGTTCGCTAACGTCTTTCCACAAGACGTGCCACCGGGATTACCACCTATTCGAGGGATTGAGCATCAAATTGACTTAATTCCCGGTGCATCATTACCCAACCGTGCGCCATACCGTACCAATCTAGAGGAGACGAAGGAGATTATGCGTCAAGTACAGGAGCTGCTCGACAAAGGTTATATACGTGAATCCCTTAGTCCTTGTGCTGTTCCTATCATTTTAGTGACGAAAAAGGATGCTACGTCGCGTATGTGTGTTGATTGTTGAGGTATTAATAATATTACTATTCGTTATCGTCATCCTATTCCTAGGCTAGACGACATGCTTGATGAAATGACTGGCTCTACGATATTCTCCAAAGTTGATTTGCGTAGTGGATACCATCAAATTCGTATGAAATTGGGAGATGAATGGAAAACAGAGTTTAAAACTAAGTTTGGATTATATGAGTGGTTAGTCATGCCTTTTGGGTTAACTAATGCACCTAGTACTTTCATGAGGTTAATGAACGAAGTTTTACGTGCTTTCATTGGACGATTTGTGGTAGTCTATTTTGATGATATACTGATTTATAGTAAATCTTTGGAGGAACATTTGGAACATTTACGTGTTGTTTTTATTTCTCTACGTGATGCACGTTTGATTGGTAACCTTGGAAAGTGCACCTTTTGCACCGACCGAGTATCTTTTCTTGGCTATGTTTTTACTCCACAGGGAATTGAAGTTGATAAAGCCAAGATTGAAGGTATTGAGAGTTGGCCGCAGCCCAAAACGGTCACACAAGTGAGGAGTTTCCTTGGTCTCACTGGTTTCTATAGGCGTTTTGTGAGAGATTTCAGCACCATTGCTGCACCTCTCAACGAGCTTACAAAGAAGGATGTGCCTTTTGTTTGGGGTACCACACATGAAGAAGGCTTCACGGTATTGATAGATAAGTTGACGCATGCTCCTTTACTCCAACTTCCTGATTTTAATAAGACTTTTGAGCTTGAATGTGATGCTAGTGGAATTGGATTAGGAGGTGTGTTATTACAAGATGGCAAACCTGTTGCATACTTTTCTGAAAAATTGAGTGGGCCTAGTCTGAACTATTCTACTTGTGGTAAAGAAATATATGCTCTTGTTCGGACCTTAGAAACATGGCAACATTATTTATGGCCCAAGGAATTTGTTATACCTTCTGATCATGAATCTTTGAAACACATTAAAAGTCAAGGAAAACTGAACCGTAGACATGCTAAATGGGTTGAATTCATTGAGACTTTCCCTTATGTCATTAAACACAAGAAGGGTAAAGAAAATGTTATTGATGATGCTTTGTCTCGTCGTTAGATTATGCTTTCACAACTTGACTTTAAAATATTGGGTTTGGAGACCATCAAAGATCAATATATGCATGATGCTGAATTTAAAGATGTATTGCAGAATTGTAAGGAAGGGAGAACTTGGAACAAGTTCGTTCTTAATGATGGATTCACTACTGGAATCAGCTAGTTTGCCATCTGCCAGTTCTTTGCCGTCCGCTAGCGGACGGCAAAGAAGCTCTTTGCCATCAGCTTCCAAAACGCGGACGGCAAAGAACTGGCTGATGGCAAAGACAAAGTTTGCCATCAGCCAGTTCTTTGCCGTCTACTAGCGGACGGCAAAGATTCTTTGCCGTCGGCTAGCGGACGGCAAAGAGGGAGGGGCCCCACTGACGAGCTGCAAAAAAAAAACCTGACGAGCCCCCCTCTTTGCCGTCCGCTAGCGGACGGCAAAGAGCAAGGAGGCGGACGGCAAAGAGGGAGGCCCCACGTAACGTTAACGGGGCCGCGCCCCACCCCCTCCTCTCTCTCTCCCACCTCCACCGCCCCGTCGCACCACGCCCCGCCGCCGCCCCAGCGCCCCCCCCCCCCCCGCCCCGCCGCCGCCCCAGCGCCCCCCCACCCCAGCGCCCCCCGCCGCCGCCCCGGCGCCCCCCCCGCCCCAGCGCCCCCCGCCGCCGCCCCAGGCCGCCCCGCCCCGCTCCTCCGTCGCCCCAGGCCGCACCTCCCCCCTCCTCCACCCTGCAGGTGAGGCCTTCTTCTTCCTTTTTTTCTTTTTCCTTTTTTCTATTTTTTTAGTTTTAGGTTTATGTTTAGTTTAGATTTAGTTTTAGTTTTAGGATTAGTTTTAGGTTTATAGGTTTAGTTTTAGTTTAGTTTTAGGTTTAGATTTAGTTTTTTTCTTTTTCTGTTTTTTTAGTTTTAGTTTAGTTTTAGGAAAGAAGAAAAAGAGAAAAAGAGGAGATCAGGAGAAGAAGAAGAAGAGGAGGAGGAGAAGAAAAAAGAAGAAGAGGAAGAAGAAGAAGAAAAAAGAGGACAGGAGGAGAAGAAGAAGAGGAAAAAGGAAAGGAGGAAGAAGAAGAAGAAAAAAGAGGAGAGGAGGAGAAGAAGAAGAGGAAAAAGGAAAGGAGGAAGAAGAAGAAGAAAAAAGAGGAGAGGAGGAGAAGAAGAAGAGGAAAAAGGAAAGGAGGAAGAAGAAGAAGACCCCGACACCCCGACCCCCCAAGCCTGACCCGACACCCCGACCCCGACCCCGACACCCCGACCCCGACCCGACACGGTACCCAGACCCCGACCCGGTACCCCGACACGACACCCCGACCCCGAGACCCCGACCCCGACACCCCGACCCCGACCCCGACCCCGACCCCGACACCCCGACCCTGACCCCGACACCCCAAGCCTGACCCGACACCCCGACCCCGACACCCCGACCCCCCGAGCCTGACCCGACACCCCGACCCCGAGCCTGACCCGACACCCTGACCCCGACACCACACCCCGACCCCGAAACAACACCCCGACACCGACACGGCACTACCCCGACATTGACACGACACCCCGACCCCCCGACCCCGAAACAGCACCCCGACCCCGACACGGCACCCCGACACCGACAGGACACCCCGACCACCGACACCTCCCGTAAAGGTGTTCTTTGGCCTTCGAGAGGCCGACGGGGTCATATATTTGTGAATTATTAGTTAGGTCATATATTTTTCGATTTTGTTATGAAAAACATCATATATAATTGTGTTGATCGTGTAGTTTTAAATGTGCAGTTGTTTCATCGCTGCGAGGTTTGGTGTTCGACGACCTCGCCGTGCGTTTGACGAGCTCTGCCCCTTCGTTCGTGGGTGAGCACAAATGACAAGTCCTCCTCCCCCATTAATTATTTGATCTATTCCGATGAAACTTGATAGCTAGCTATGTATGTGTCTTGAATCATCAGTATGCGTAACCAATATGTGTCTCCCGTTCGAAAGCATCATAGTTATAAATATGCATGCATTTGCATATATATAACCTTGATTCTTTCGAATTGTCCAACGCTATCCATGGACAGCCCGAGTATGTGTAGATTGGGTTCGTTTTCCCATATGCTTTGCTCCGGATCCGACGCATATATTTCGTCAGTGCCTCCCCTGTTGTTCTCCGGGTACACATCCTCTCTGTTTATTGCAGAGACGTGTATCAGGAGAACAGCGGGGAGGTGCTGCCGAAATTTTGCGTCGGATCCGGAGCATAGCATGGGAAAATAAACCCAATCTACACATACACGGGTGGGATTAGGACCTATCATTACCTATTAGAGTGTAGGTTGCATGGACGTAATAAAATTGACAAAGTAGATCAACTGATGAATATATACATGGTGAATTACATATATAATTGTTGTGTGTCCAGTAGCTCTGAAAGTCAAGATGAGTGACCGTGCTTGGATGTATACCGGTCACACTGGTCAGAACAAATGGAGCGCTGAATGGTTCACAAAAACTAAGGGGTTTGTGCAAGCCGCATTTGCAAATGGCCAAAAGAAAACCTGGTGCCCCTGTTTCCGGTGCGGCAATTGGGAAAAGAAGACAGAGGCTGAAATGGGCAAACACCTGCAGAAGAGTGGTTTTACGCCCGATTATATGGTGTGGACATTTCATGGTGAGTCTGCCCAACGTGACCGAGCTGAGGTGGATCGTCGTCGCACCAACGAGCATGGTACCGGGATGGAAAACATGGTGCAAGGCTATGATGATGCTCGGGATTCGGATGAGGAGATGGAGGAATGTGCAAAGGCCTTCAATGAAATGTTGGAGTCTTCGAAACGTCCGCTCCACGAGCACACTGAGCTTTGTCAGTTGGATGCCATCTCACAAGTAATGGCTCTGAAGGCTCAGTTCAACTTGGGCAGAGAATGCTATGACGCAATTATGACAGTATTTGGACGCTTTCTACCCAAAGGCCATGTAATGCCTGCAAACCTGTACCAGTCGGACAAAATCCTCCATGCACTGAAGATGCCCTATGAGAAGATACATGCCTGTGAGAAAGGATGTGCCTTATTTAGGCTTGACTATGCGGACTTGAACTATTGTCCCATTTGCAAGTCTTCCAGGTATATTGTGGTAGACAACGGTATGGGTGAGAAGACACAGACCAAAATCCCCATTACTGTTCTTCGGTATATGCCAATCGTACCAAGACTTCAACGTCTTTTCATGGTCGAAGAGACGGCCAGACAGATGACATGGCACAAAACAGGCAAAAGAACTGAACTAGATGCAGATGGGAATCTGATGATGGTACACACATCGGATGGTGTTGCGTGGAAAAAGTTTGATGAATTACATGCTGACAAAGTGGCAGATCCGAGGCATCCTCGAGTCGGCATCAGCACGGATGGGTTCAGTGTGTTTGGTATGACGGCAGCCCAATACAGTTGTTGGCCCGTATTTGTCTTTCCACTCAATCTCCCCCCCCCGGACAGATTATGCAAAGAAAGAACATTTTCCTGACGTTGATAATTCCAGGACCCAACTATCCGGGCAAAAATATGAATGTGTACATGCAGCCGCTTAAGGACGAATTGCAAGAAGCCTGGGATAATGGGTTCAAGACATACGACGCCTTTAGCAAACGGAACTTCATAATGCGTGTCTGGTACATGTACTCGACGCATGACTTGCCGGCGTATGCGCTATTCGTTGGCTGGTGTGTGCATGGAAGGTTCCCGTGCCCCACATGCAAGGGAGCTCTTGAGTTTCGTTGGCTTCAGGCCGGTCACAAGTTTTCTTGCTTCGACATGCATAGACAGTTCCTGGATCCTCGCCATAAGTTCAGGAAAGACAAGAAGAACTTCATCAGGGGTAGAGTTGTCAAAAACTCTGCACCACCTGCATTGACAGGCCAACAGACCCTGGATCAGTTAAACGCTCTCGATCCAGATCCACAACGTCCAGGGTACTTCAAGGGGTATAATACTAAGCATGCGTGGACTCACAAAACATGCTTATGGGATCTGCCTTACTTCAAAGACCTCCTTTGCCCACACAACATCGACGTGATGCACACTGAGAAGAATATCGCCGAGGCACTTTTTGGTACATTGTTCGGCATAGATGGGAAGTCAAAGGATAATACTAAGGCTAGAGTCGATCTGGAGGCGCTATGTGATAGGCCGTTACAAAACATGAAAGAACCGAAAGGAAAGCAGAACTGGATGAAGCCAAAGGCATGGTTCAATCTTGGAAGGCCAGCTATGAGGGAAATTCTCTTGTGGGTGCAACAGCAGTTGATGTTCCCCGATGGGTATGCAGCGAATCTAAAGAGGGGAGCGAATCTTGATAAACTGAAGATATTTGGTCTCAAGAGTCATGATTGGCACATATGGATTGAGCGGGTAATGCCGGTGATGTTGCGTGGCTTCATCCCTGAGGATGAATGGCTAGTACTGGCAGAACTCAGCTATTTCTTCCATGTTCTTTGTGCGAAAGAACTATCGCCTGGCGTGCTAGAAGAAATGGAAGAGTTGGCGGCGGAGTTGATCTGCAAGTTAGAGAAGATCTTTCCACCGGGCTTCTTTAATCCAATGCAGCATTTGATTTTGCATCTCCCGACCGAGGCAAGATTGGGGGGTCCCGTGCAAAATCGTTGGTGCTACCCAACTGAGAGGATGCAGAAGACGCTTCGAGAAAAATGTAAAAATAAACGTAGAATTGAAGCATCGATGGCTGAGGCATTCATCACAGAGGAGGCGGCAAACTTC
Organism: Triticum urartu; assembly: GCF_056163025.1. NCBI lineage: Eukaryota > Viridiplantae > Streptophyta > Magnoliopsida > Poales > Poaceae > Triticum > Triticum urartu. The sequence continues at coordinate 305,426,479 of NC_141875.1, forward strand.
GTAACAGCGCACTACGAAGCCAAAAATCGTCATTTGCATAATCTGAAGCCTCGGTACAATGCTGACGAGCCTAAAAAGGGTGGATCCAACCTCAGCCTATTCCAAGGGAATCTCGCACCAGCTAGTGTTTCACATCCAGTATCTTTGGATAACGAAGAATGGCGGACCATTTCATTGTATATCTTCAACAACCTGATAGAAGTGCGGCCGTACATCGAGTAAGTTCTCGGTACATTGTTTCGCAACTTCTATTTCCTTTGAACTACTCTTATTCCTGGATATGTCATACAGTCGATACGTCACCATATTCTCGTATGGAGCGGAGATCCAAAAGGATTCTGTCGAAGAGTATGAGCTTCTCGCAAAGCAAGGAGGTGGCTATCCCGGTTTCATCTCTTGGTTCAAACAAACGGTAATTTCTATTAGACAATTTCATATCATTCGCTAATTTGTGCATAATGCAACAATCCTTTCATATTAAACTTGTAGGCTAATTCAGAGTCTATGGATGCCGAATTGAGACAAGTCGCTAATGGTTTTGACTATAAGGTCCGTTCATTTGACAAGTACGACATCAACGGGTATCGCTTTCGTACCTATGGCAAAGAGCTATCTATGGCCGACCGAAAGTCAACAAATTGTTGTGTATCTGCTATCGGCGAAGGAGGTATCGAGTATTATGGGAGAGTTGAAGCAATTTATGAACTTCTGTTCTATGGTGAAAATCCACCGAATGTCGTAGTCTTCAAATGTTATTGGTTTCAGCGGAAGGAGACTAGAAGGACTCATGAACATGTAGGGCTAGTTGAAATCAACCAAAGCACTCATTTAGATGTTCCTGATGTCTATATTATGGCTCAACAGGCGACCCAAGTATTCTATCTACCGTGGGCCTGCCAAACTAATCCAAATCTGAAAGGTTGGGATGTCGTTTATGAAGTGCCGCCACGTGCTAGACTTTCTCCCCCAAAGGAAGAGGATTATGAACCTCACATTAACTCAGACACATATGAAGGAGAATTCTTCCAAGAGACACGTCTTTCCAAAAAGCGTTTCAAGAACCGCTATACTTCACCCCAAAACATTGAAGTAGACAGCGACAATGAATCCGACATCACCCCAGAGGAGGAACAAGTAGAGCCGGAACAAGAAGAGGTTACTGCTGCGGATGACCTGTCAATGCTTGACCGATTACGTCAAGGTGGCCTTGCACATGTTGATGCCAATGAACCCTATGAGCCCGTCATTGATTATAGTGATGATGATGATTATGCATTTATTGATGATACTGATCAAGATTATTAGTAGTGTCAGGTATTACATTTTTTTTATGTTGTACTTGATGATGATACACTTAAGTGATACACATATTATTATTCATGTCGGTCTTTTTTTATGTTGTACTAATTTCGTTTACTGTTTGTCATGGCAGGTGTTGAAAGATGGTGGGCGCTGGTCGGGAGCGTGGTCTGAGGTCTTCCATTCCAGACGCACCTCTCCGCCGAGCGTTGCTGGACAGTATGGCCACACTGCCGGGCCCTTCTTCGTCGACCGCGGTGCCCAGCAGGGGACGAGCTCAAGGTAGGAAGAGAGGAGGTGGGGCACGTGGTCGTGGGAGAGGAGGTAGGGCTACGACGCCTTCCTCACCGCCACCCCCGGCTGTTTCACCCGAGCACGTGACTGCTAGGGTGGACTCGTCCGAGGAGGAGGCTACACGGACTCTGGTCCACGAGCCTCCGGTCCACGGGTCTTGGGCCCACGAGCCTCGGGTCGACTGGCCTTCGGCCCACGAGAGTTCGGCCCACGTGACCCCGGAGGAGCACACATCCGGATGGGGTACCTGGCCGGATCAGCCCGAGGAGCCGAGTGGCCATGCTGATGATGGTGGGGAGCCGACTGATCTTGAGGAGGAGGGGGGCACCGTCTACCAGCGTGGTGCTACACGGCTCCCGTCCGTGCCGGTGACCCGCGAGCAGAGGTGGTTGATTTTCCCTGATGGGGAGAGGTACGTAAGTGCATTTAATATTTTTGTACCTTGTGCATTCACGTTTTTTCAAATAACTAATGCGTTGGCCTTGTCATGCTGCAGGGGTTGGGACCACCATCATAGTGTCCGCCGGCCCAACTCCGTCCTTGGAGTTCTTTGCCGGCAAAACTTCCCGGGGTTTGTCACGTTGCCTGGTGAGGGTCGGCTTCCAGAGCTTGGATTGAGCTGGGAGCACTACGTGGCTGCCCCGGCCCCGCCGGATGAGATTATCAACGGTGTCATGTGCGACACGAGGGCAGACATGGTGATCAGAAAGTTTTGGCTAATTTCTCCTTTACACATTTAAAAATCTTCAACTAGCTAGTTATTAATTGTACTAATCAATATTGTCTCATTTGATTGCAGACATTCTACAGGTGTGAGGAGGGATACGAGGAGGACGCGGCACATGTTATCGAGAACGTCTGCAAGCGCCTACTCCAGAACTTACGGCACGAGGCTCGGGTGCAGGCTGTTCGAGACTACTACGCCTTGCGTGGTATCAAGAAGACCAAGCCGGCGTGCCGCGATAAGTTCCTGAGTAAGGAGCAGTACATGAAGGTAATTCTTAAGGCCTTCTCTACTTAAGTTCCTTCATTTAGTAATTCTTAGCCGTAGCGCTCAAGTTTCTATTTGCTAACTTAGGCGCCTCCGAGATGGTGTGCGGATCGGATGGATTGTTGGGAGGTGTTGGTCGATGAGTGGTGCTCTCCACAATGGCTAGCCCTCCACAACGAGGCCAAGGACAAACGTGCCCAAATGGAAGGTGTGCCACACCATCAAGGCAGCTCCAACTTATATCAGTTCGGGCGCAACTGGGTATGTGGTTTGCTTCATGATTCATGCAATTCATTCATCATGCTAGCTTGCGCCCTTTAATTACTAATTTTCATTGTTTCTCTCTTTCAGGCACGCTACAATAAGGCGGATAAGGTGCCAGAGGTGTACGACCTGTATGCCATGGCCCACACTGCCTCTTTCAAGAAAGTCAAGGCTTTCTCTCAGTCTGACCTCGATGATGCAAACAACTTCACCAACATCTCCTCCCACAACAAGCTCGTGAGATATAGAGATGAGGGGAAGGCGAGGAAAGGGGAGGAATTTAACCCGAGCCAGGGTCCCATTGATCCAGAGCTGTTGATGATATCTGGTGGCGGGAGGTCCCATGGCTCCATAGCCATTGGAGATGGACTTATCCGTTGTCCTAGCACTCTCCCGGAGATCAAGGCGCGCCAGTCGAGCTCCGCTCCTGAGATAAGGCCTCGTGAACGGCCAGTGCAACTCGCCATCAAGGTTAGTGATACGTACTCAGTTATCTTTCTCCATTACATTCTGTGCGCTTCCATCAATGATTACAAATGGTCATGTGAGTGGTGTTGCAGGCTGCTATACAGAGTGAGAGAGATAGAACGGAGAAACTTCTGGCGGAGGCGGCGGAGAGGCAGCGGGAGTTGTAGGAGAGGACGACAAAGATGATGGAGGAGGAGAGGGCACGGAATGACATGCAGGCAAGGGCCATGTACGAGCTCCTTGTGGTAAGTTTCTTCTGCAGATTAGCCAAAACATTCATGTAGTGTTTGTCTCATTACTAACTAGTATGACTGAGTCATCAAAACCAAATGTGCAGTCTGTGTGCGAGAAGACAGGTCAGACCGCTCCGCCGATGCCAGTGATTGCTCCTGGGACCACGGTGAGTTTTATTGAATGGACATTACTTGCTAGTCTTAACATTTGAGTGTCATCATGCTAACAAGACATTGGAAATGATCTTTGGTGCAGCGTAACTCCAGACAAGCATCGCACGATCCTACTCCAGCTACCGACACGAGCCACCCCGCTCCTACACCTCCTACATCTTGGTAAGTTTATCTAGTGTTTTGCTTAACACATGCATAAAGACCTAGACTTAGCTTTATTTCCTCCAATGCTTACCATAATGACCTAGACTTAGCTTCTTCACCTCCAAAATGACTTAATAAGCTTACTGACCTCCAAAACCATCCATTTTACCTAAGTTAGCTCTAAAACGATCTGTACTTAGCTTACTTATGTAAAAAATTGTATAATTAGCTTAGTTAGCTTATAGACGATCCATTTTACCTAAGTTAGCTCTAAAATGACCCATTTTACCTAGGTTAGCTTATAAATGATCCAGTTCATCCAAGTTAGCTCAAAAATGACCCATTTTACCTAGATTAGCTCCTAAATGATCCATTTTACCTACGTTAGCTTTAAAATGACCCATTTCACCTAGGTTAACTCCAAAATGACCAATCTTACCTTGGTTATCTCATAAATGATCCATTTCAACTAATTTAGCTCATAAACGATCCATTTCACCTAGGTTACCTAAAAAACGATCCATTTCACCTAAATTAGCTCTTAAATGATCCATTTCACCTAAGTTAGCTCAAAAAGATCCATTTCAACTAAATTAGCTCATAAATGATCCATTTCACCTAAGTTAGCTCAAAAATGATCCATTTCAACTAAGTTAGCTCATAAATGATCCATTTCACCTAAGTTAGCTAAAAAACGATCCATTTCACCTTAGTTACCTCAAAAATGATCCATTTCACCTTAGCTAGCTCATAAACGACCCATTTCAACTAAGTTAGCTCATAAATGATCCATTTCACCTTAGCTAGCTCATAAACAACCCATTTCAACTTAGTTAGCTCATATATGATCCATTTCATGTAAGTTAGCTCATAAATGACATACTCTTCTTGTTCTAGTCTTCTTCTTGTTCTACTCTTCTTCTTCTAGTCTTCTTCTTGTTCTACTCTTCTTCTTGTTGTACTCTTCTTGTTCTAACTTTCTTATTTTTCATTTTGCAGAGTTCATTCACTTGACGAAAGCTTGCATAGATGGAGTGCTCCTTATCCCTTTCTCTGTTTCTTTTTGTATCGTTGAACTATGCATGTATCGTTGGATGAAACTATTGTAATATATATGGTTGGATGCCTCTATGTTGAACTTGTTATGTATGATGGAACTATGATGAAGTTATGTGTTGGATGCATGTAATATATATGGTTGGATATCTTATATGTTTGCTCTGTAATGGCCTTTTGAAATATATCTATATATGTCATCTATATTTGTGATGAAAATTGTTGGATTTAATAAAAAAACAGATAAAAGAGCCAATATGCAGGCTCTTTGCCGTCTGCCGCGGACGGCAAAGAAGACACGTGGCATCCAGCTGTGCTTCCTGGGAGCTGACCCATTTGGCCAGTTTGCCTACCGTGGCAGACGGCAAAGACTTTGCCATCAGTGGCAGACGCCAAAGAACATGCCATGTAGTGACGTGTAGATGACATCACACGGCGGACGGCAAAGACACTAGAAAGTTTGCCGTCAGCGGCGGACGGCAAAGGCCTGCCATTAGCCACTTAACGGACTGACAGTGCAATTATTGCCGTCCGCCTTCTTTGCCGTCTGCCGAGCTCTCTTTGCCGTCTGCGGCGGACGGCAAAGACTTTGCCATCAGTAGCAGACGGCAAAGTAGCTGTTTACCGAAGCCTACTTTGCCGGAGCCTTTTGCCGTCCGCGACTGACGGCAAAGGCCTTTGCCGTCCGCTGTTCATGCCTTTGCCGTCCGCCGTGGCGGACGGCAAAGTAGCTGATTCCTGTAGTGATTTGTGTTTCGTGCTAACAAGCTATGCATTCTAGCTAGCTTTGTTCGTCTTTTGTTGTTCCAGGAGGCGCATGGAGGAGGGTTAATGGGACACTTTGGCGTCAAGAAGCCGGAGGATATACTTGCTACACATTTCTTTTGGCCAAAGATGAGACGAGATGTTGAGCATTCTGTTGATCGCTGCACTACATGTCAAAAAGCTAAGTCACGACTCAATCCTCATGGTTTATATATGCCTTTGCCTGTACCTAGTGTTCCTTGGGAGGATATATCTATGGACTTTGTTTTAGGTTTACCTCGAACAAAGAAGGGGAGGGATAGCATATTTGTTGTCGTGGATAGGTTCTCGAAAATGGCACACTTTATACCATGTCATAAAAGCGATGATGCTGTTAATGTTGCTGATTTATTCTTTCATGAAATTATTTGCTTGCACGGTGTGCCAAATACAATTGTTTCAGATCGTGATACTAAATTTCTTAGCCACTTTTGGAGATGTTTATGGGCTAAGTTGGGGACTAAACTAATTTTTAGTACTACTTATCACCCCCAAACTGATGGACAAATTGAAGTAGTCAATAGAACATTATCTACAATGCTTAGGGCTGTTTTGAAGAATACTAAGAAAATGTGGGAAGAATGCTTGCCTCATATTGAATTTGCTTATAATCGTTCATTACATGCTACCACTTAGATGTGCTCTTTTTAAATTGTGTATGGTTTTCTACCTCGTGCACCTATTGATTTGTTGCCTCTTCCATCTTCGGAGAAGGTTAATTTTGATGCTAAAGAATGTGCTGAATTGATTTTAAAAATGCATGAGTTAACTAAGGAAAACATTGAGCGTATGAATGTTAAATATAACCTTGCTGGAGATAAGGGTAGAAAACATGTTGTGTCTGCACCTCGAGATCTTGTTTGGTTACATTTGCGCAAGGACAGATTTCCTAATTTGCGCAAATCAAAGCTAATGCCACGTGTTGATGGTCCTTTTAAGGTGTTAGAGAAAATAAATGATAATGCATATAAACTTGAGCTACCTGTAGATTTTGGGGTTATTCCCACTTTTAACATTGCAGATTTGAAGCCTTATTTGGGTGAGGAAGATGACCTTTCATCGAGGACGACTTCATTTCAAGAAGGGGAGGATGATGAGGACATCAATACCATTGTTACACCCACAACACCTGCTGCTATACATACTGGAACAATTACTAGAGCTCGCGCACGCCAATTGAATTATCAGGTACTTCCGTTTCTTGGTAATGATTCTAATGCTCATGAGAATATGATGTTGCCTAAATTGGATACATTTGTTTTGCTTACAAATGAAGGGCTTAGCTTGGACAAGAAAGATGAACCTTGGAGCAAGTTCAAGCATGGTGATGATGGCATGCACAAGGGGATAAAGAACGGAGTTACAAGTGATGATTTCAGGACTTTGAAGCCACAATAAGGAGTGCATGAAGCCTTGGACGAAATTTACAAGATGTCACTTCATAAATTTTGTCTAGAGGCTATTCTAGGTGCTGCGTCACCTTATTATTGGGCCAGGCCCATGTATTTTCGAAATACTTAAGTATAGGCTGTTTTTAGAGTCCGTATGTGTGGGGAAACAAGAGTTAGGTTTGGTTTCGGACCCCTCCTCCAAGGGCCACGAAATCCCCCCTCTCTCCTCCATATATACAGCCCTTAGGGCATCGTTTAGACTTTGGGTTTTGTTTAGACTAAAGTTCTCCATAGATGCAACTTCGCATACTTCGTTTGTGTCCAACGACCAGACCAAGATGTCACAGAACCCACCTTCGTTAATAAAGCTTTCCTCTTTTATTCACAATATCCAGATTGCAATCTCAGTTTCTTGCTTGTTCTTAATTTGCTCGCAGGAAATAGACCCTCGTGGTCAGGTTGATCATGCTCCGGCGTGGTCAATAATCCTTGGAAGTTGGTTTAGCGATTGCTAAGGTGCGACGTCTTCGCACGTTCGCAGTCAGATCGTCAAAGTCGACTCCCACAGAAAACGATATCTATCTCATCGAAACATCGAGACACCTTAGCCTCTATCATTCTCGTCCCGACCACTCTCCCAACACCCTCTTCCCCCCACTCTATCGCCGCCACCGTCACCCCTGGACGCCATCGACCTCGTCACTGGCCGTCTCCCGAGCCTGAGCCATCGACCACAACACCGCCCCGCCTCTCCCCTGCCCATGCGCCCGCCCTCAACCTCGCCACCCCTGCGCCCTCCCTTGACATCGCTGGCCCTCGCCCCGCGCCCGCCCTCAACACCGCCACCCTCTCCACCGCCACATAAGCCTCTCCCTCTCCTCTCCCCTGCCCTCCTCTCTCTCTCTCTCTCTGCTCTCTGCTCTCTCTCTCTCTCTCTAAATTGGGTATATGAACCCTAGCTAGGAGATGTAGCAGAGAGAGAGGAGATGTATGAACCCCATGAACACTAGTTTAGTGCAATTTTTTTAGGGCAATTTACTTTAGGAAATTTAGCTTAGTGCAATTTAGTTTAGGGAAATTTTGTCTAGGGAAATTTAGTTTAGGGTATATAAAATACCTATAAATTTATAAAAAATAGTAGCTAGAACAATATCAAATTGGTTTTCGTAGGTATAAAAAACAGTAGCTAAAATTTATAAAAAATAGTAGCTAATTAGTTTTTGTAGGTATATAAATTAGCTATAAAAATAGTAGCAAAAATTTATAAAAAACAATAGCTAATTAGGGCGGTAGCAAATATAGCTAGGGACAATTTATTTAGCAAATGAGCAAATTTAGCTAGGGAAAATTTGTTTAGGGCAAATAAAAACCAGTAGCAAATAAAACCTTAGATGATGTTTTAGGAGCATATAGCCTATACAATGTTGCTGTTTTTAACACTTGGTTAATTTGCTAAGTCCTGGAAATTTGTCATATGATGTTATATGAACTTGTGCCAATTGCTGAAAAGTATCTTAGTGGCCTATGTTTTGCCGGAATGTTGATTCATTTCCATTCCAGCAAATTTCAGGCGCTCCATGTGTCAACTTTTTAGCAAAGGTCATGCCAAAAATTTCCATGATTTTCTGCATGACTTGTGCTAGAAACTAGGGCATGTGGAGTACTCGGAATTTGCCGAAAGGGGAATGAATCGACATTCCGACCAAATATAGGCCCCTTTTTCTTTTCATTATATTTTTATTTACAATTGTTGAATAGGAAACATGTCTACCGACGCCAAAGTCGCGGGTGGTTCTGCTCTCCTCGAAGACCCCATCGAGGCAGCAAATCACTATTTCGATTACCTGGACGAACACCAGATGGGGTTGCATGGTGGTGGTAGTGGCACCAACCCGGCCGACACCGACACCGGCACCAGCACTAGCACCAGCACCGACACCACCCCCGAGACCGGCAACGATGCTGTCGTAGCCGGTAAAGCACCAAAGAAGAAGAGGACACGAACACGAAACGATATTGGCATCGGACAAATTGTGGTCACGGAGATGCACCCCAAGAAGTTTGAGCCAATGGCACCGGAGGAAGCGCGCTCGTGTTGGGGCAATCAACTTGGATGCATCCTCAGGGAAACCGCCAACATCAACGACGAGAGGTTGAGGCAAATACCACATATGGAGAACATGCTCCTAAAGAAGTTGCACAATAAGTTCTTGTTCCCCGACCGCAATGAAAAAGAATATGAAGATCCGTGGAACGGCATCGCCATGACAAAGATAAACGACATGGCGATGGTGACGTTCACCAACGACTTGTCCTCCTGGAATGTTCGGGTGAAAAAAGCGATTGCAAAGAATGAACCGTGGTCCAAGATTCATGCTGACAATCCGTCAATAACTGAAGAGTACTTTGCAAAATTCAAGGGGAATTGCGCTAAAGAAGAAGTGAAGGGAAAGTCGAAGAAAATGAAGGCGCTCTAGGCCAGGAACACGCCTCCCACCGCCTCAGAAGCTGTGGTTACGAGGGGAAGAGGACCGTATGGGCCAAGGAGGACGCCGAATGTGAAAGTCATGGAATCCCAGACCCCTTGGCGGAGTTCACTGACCCGCTGGAGCATGACTGGATCAAGGCCCGGTACAAGTGGGACAAAGAAAAAAAGATCTTTTACACGGACCCGATCACGAGGGACTTCATGAGACTTCTGGTAATTGTTATATTACCACATTATCATATTATAGCTTCCAATCAATTCGATTGCAAGTCTTGTGACATTAGTAAACCATTCACGTTCCTTTTGTATAAAGAGTAGCAATAAAAGGCACCCGAAAGTGACAAGTCGTCACATTCATCGGCGAGGCCCAAGTGGGATACCCCATTCAATCGGGCCCTAAACATACTGAAGAAGGTCCCTCTGGACAAGCCGCCGTCCTATGGACGTGTGCACGGCGTCGGAGATGGCGCCTCGTGGAAGACGTGCTACCCCGAGGATCTGGAGGAAAGAAGGAAGAGACACTCAGTCATCACTCAGGAGAGCATCGACGAGAAGATCAAAATTTCGGTCAATAAGACAAAAGCTAAGACCAAAGAAGAGTTGCTCGGGGTCGTCAATGTAGCAGTCACTGACGCGGTGGTCCGCTTGCTTCCGGCACTATGGGATTTCACGGAGAACAATCGAAATACACGGCCGGAGGACTTTCCCCTTCCTAGCTTTGTCGGGAGAAATTCGGTGAACACCAGAGCACCGGCACCTGATCAAGCAACCGCAAAAGTTCCCGCTCCTGTTCATAGCAGCTCGACCTCCATCTCTTGCATGGTCGGTGGGCCTTCATCGATGGCTGAGCTTGACGCCCTCATGGTAATTACGCGTCATTCCCTTTTTCAGCAGCATGTCTATAGTCTTCCATTTCAGTTGCCTTTCGGATGTTTGACGTCACAGACATGTCTCCTTCGTAGGCCGGTGACTCCCCATGCACCCTACTCTACAACATCAAGGGCCATAAGGTGGCCGTGGGAAAGGCAACGATCGTGAAGCTAAAGGACCGCATGTTCCACAACCGAGAGATGCCCGATGGCGTCTTCAAGGTTAACGTGGCCAGTGTCTTAGCGGGCTTCGAGGATTTGCCTCCTCTGGTACCAGTCGATGACGACGAGACCCCTAAGATGATTGGCGCATGCAAGAGCTGGTTCTGGCCTTGGTCCAAGTCTCTTCTTCTTCTCGAGGCTCCCAGTATCACGCCAACGCCACCTTCCCAACAAGGTATGAACACCACCCCACCTACCACATTACCTGCACCTGTCATGGCGAGTGATAGCGGACGACGCGAGGGAGAGCCTCCATTAGTGCCAGAAGATGTGGCCCCTATTGTTAAAGAAGCAAGTGTTGATGATGACATGGAGGATGATGATGATGATGACCCAGACAAGTATTTCAATACTGCCTATGATGATGGAGGATTGATGGCTCAGGACAGCGAAGACTCGGGCTATGAGCGTGGAGATGATGACTTGATGCTGCCTGATTTTACGGAGCCGGAACATCCTAAGGCGGAATGCAAAAAGTCTCTCTTCAAGCGATCATCGCAGGAGACGCCTCCAGATGGTGCCTGTACCCAGCAACCCCACGACGCCCGTCCATTGATTAGCCCGACAACACTGGGGGTGGTGGTTAGGGAAGGTATGGTGGGCTCACTACCGCCATCCACCAAGAAGCAAAGGAGGAGATCGGACAAGAAAGGCCCTAAAGGAGCCAGAGCTACTTCAAGCAGCCAACCGCCTCTAGAGACCCAGGTGGTAGATAGAATACCTGTTGAAGGTGCGCAACGCTTCCATGTCATGGGCCACCCGATCCTACCTACGAAATAGCTAGAGCAAATAGTGAACAATGATCTAAGGAGACTCCATGAAGATGTGCTGGCCAGAGAGAAAAGCCTTCTAGTCGTGGAAAAACCAAGATACCCGCTTTACGCGGCTCAGGTGCCAGGTGGGAGGTTGTACGTTGAGAGATGACCATCCTACGATTTGACTACATCTACGACATGTTCCACATGACCAAGCTGGATTTCCAGTTCATCCGCATATATGCGCTGTATCTGAACCACTTCATCAGGGTCGAGAACATCAAATATATCTGCGTCGCGGACCTGTTCTATATGCACGAGAACTTCTTGGTAGTTTGCAAAGAGCACTGTGACTATGCGAGCAAGTACCTCGGCGAATTCATGATCGCTAATAAGGACAAGGAAGTGATTCTCTTGCCTTATCATCCCACGTAAGTCATCCGCACATATCCTTTCGTAAGTGTTAATCATTCCATTGCAAGCATGGAGGCTAATTTGAGGTGTACTTAATTTGCACAGCGAGGGGGGGGGCGTCCTCATCATTCTGTCCCCGGAATACTCCCAGGCGATGTACTTGGACTCATCGAAGAACCTTAGGAAAAAGGATTACAAGCACATAAAGAGTGTTCTCGATAGTGCCATGTTAACCATCAGCCTGTCTGGTTGATATATCAAGGTGAAAAGGTACAGGAATTGCGGGCTAGATTTTGGTCATAAGAGCGACTTCTGCTGCATACAGCAACCGCACACCAGTATAGCTGATGGATTCTACCTCATGCATCACCTGCTCGAGTATAGAAGGGATAATCAACTCCTTCGCATGTCACCTACTACCAACGATGCCGAGATTGTCAGCTGGGCCAAAAGAATAGGAAGGACACCGGATCATCGAATCAGAGCTGAGTTTTATCATGTACAGTGTGAACTTGCCCAAGTGATCATGAAGCAGGTCCTCGAACCAACAGGGATGTTCTACCATGGGCCAATCACGGGGGAAGACGTCCGAGCACCGCTACTCGCTCAGCGTCTGGACCTGAAGCCTTTCAAGAAGCTCGGGTGCTTCCTCCCTGACTATGAAGATTGGACCGCCGACATGGAGGACTGATTGTTCATGACAATGTGCCACTACTGTCTTTCTATGGCAAAACATTGAATTTATGCACGGCGAAACTATGTGATGTAACTAAACTATGGTCCTGAACTAGCGTAGATCGCTCTAGTTAATTAGTTTGGGTATGAGGAACTTCGTCATTTATGTTTACTATTGTTTGATTGCATTTTCCTAATTATGCCTCTTTGTTTTCCTAAGTACATTATGTTGCATATTATCGTTTAATTCATCAACTCACGATGCATGTACATAGATCAGAGATGGCGAAGGGCTACCATGCCGTGTACGTAGGGAGGGTTCCAGGAGTCTACGACCACTGGCTAGCTGCTCAGGCCTAGGTGCACAGGTACCTGGGTCCTAGGCACAGAGGGTTCGATAGTAGAGCTGAAGCGGAAAGTAGTTACTTGAGGTGGACACTCCAGCATGAGCAGGGGTGGGACCGCCGATACTACATAGTCACGCTCTTGCTCATGCTGATCGCTCTTCTCTTCTACGTCATGCTTTAGATAGAGATGATGAAACTTGTGTGTGTGCCATGACCATGCAGTTGCACTTATTCGAGACATGACATGATCGCACTTGTGTATCGCTATTTTCGAGATTTGATGATATTTGTGTTGAATGATGATGATGCTATGATGAGATTACTATATGTCTATGATATGATGAGAATAGTGTATGTTTAGTATGATCTGATGAAACTATTGTATAGAGCCTGTATAAATACACCACAAATACGTAGGGGGTGAGGGTCGGCGAAAGCAGGAACATTAGCAGTAGCGCTTCACATGAAAAAACACTACTGATAACTATCAGTAGCGCTGGTCCAGGAAGCGCTACTGCTACAACTTAGTAGTAGTGCGCTAACAATACTTAGTAGTAGCGCTGCATGTACCAGCGCTACTGCTACAACTTAGTTGTAGTGCGCTAGTAGTAGCATTGGAACCAGCGCTACTGCTATGCATATTTCAAGCGCTACTACTTGAAGGAAATATTCCCTAGAGGCAATAATAAAGTTATTATTCATTTCCTTATATCATGATAAATGTTTATTACTCATGCTAGAATTGTATTAACCGGAAACATAATACATGTGTGAATACATAGACAAACAGAGTGTCACTAGTATGCCTCTACTTGACTAGTTCGTTGATAAAAAATGGTTATGTTTCCTAACCATAGACATGAGTTGTCATTTGATTAACGGGATCACATCATTAGGAGAATGATGTGATTGACTTGACCCATTCCGTTAGCATAGCACTTGATCGTTTAGTTTGTTGCTATTGCTTTCTTCATGACTTATACATGTTCCTATGACTATGAGATTATGCAACTCCCGTTTACCGGAGGAACACTCTGTGTGCCACCAAACGTCACAACGTAACTGGGTGATTATAAAGGTGCTCTACAGGTGTCTCTGAAGGTACTTGTTGGGTTGGCATATTTGGAGATTAGGATTTGTCACTCCGATTGTCTGAGAGGTATCTCTGGGCCCTCTCAGTAATGCACATCACTTAAGCCTTGCAAGCATTGCAACTAATGAGTTAGTTGCAGGATGATGTATTACGGAACGAGTAAAGAGACTTGCCGGTAATGAGATTGAATTAGGTATTGAGATAACGACGATCGAATCTCGGGCAAGTAACATACCGATGACAAAGGGAACAACGTATGTTGTTATGCAGTCTGACCGATAAAGATCTTCGTAGAATATGTGGGAGCCAATATGAGCATCCAGGTTCCGCTATTGGTTATTGGCTGGAGACGTGTCTCGGTCATGTCTACATTGTTCTCGAACCCGTAGGGTCCGCACGCTTAAGCTTTCGATGACAGTTATATTATGAGTTTATTAGTTTTGATGTACCGAAGGAGTTCGGAGTCCCGGATGAGATCGGGGACATGACGAGGAGTCTCAAAATGGTCGAGACGTAAAGATCGATATATTGGACGACTATATTCGGACATTGGAAAGGTTCCGAGTGATTCGGGTATTTTTCGGAGTACCGGAGAGTTATGGGAATACGTATTGGGCCTTATTGGGCCATACGGGAAAGAAGGAAAAGGGCCTCAAGGGTGGCCGCACCCCTCCGCTTGGTCTGGTCCGAATTGGACTAGGGAAGGGGGGCGCCCCCTTCCTTCCTTCTCATTTTCCCTTCCTCTTTTCCTATTCCATATGGGAGGTGGAATCCTACTCGGACTAGGGAGTCCTAGTAGGACTCCACACTTGGCGCGCCCCCTCCTAGGGCCGGCCTCCTCCTCCCTTGCTCCTTTATATACGGGTGCAGGGGCACCCCAAAGACACAACAATTGATCATTGATCTCTTAGCCGTGTGCGGTGCCCCCTTCCACCATAATCCTGGATAATATTGTAGCTGTGCTTAGGCGAAGCCCTGCAACGGTAGAACATCAAGATCGTCACCACACCGTCGTGCTGACGGAACTCTTCCCCGACATTCTGCTGGATCGGAGTCTGGAGATCGTCATCGAGCTGAACGTGTGCTAGAACTCGGAGGTGCCATAGTTTCGGTGCTTGATCGGTCGGGCCGTGAAGACGTACGACTACAGTAACCGCGTTGTGCTAATGCTTCCGCTTCCAGTCTACGAGGGTACGTAGACAACACTCTCCCCTCTCGTTGCTATGCATCACCATGATCTTGCGTGTGCGTAGGAAAATTTTGAAATTACTACGTTCCCCAACAGTGGCATCCGAGCCAGGTTTTATGCGTTGATGTTATGCACGAGTAGAACACAAGTGAGTTGTGGGCGATATAAGTCATACTGCTTACCAGCATTTCATATTTTGGTTCGGCGGTATTGTTGGATGAAGCGGCCCAGACCGACATTACGCGTACGCTTACGCGAGACTGGTTCTACCGACGTGCTTTGCACACAGGTGGCTGGCGGGTGTCAGTTTCTCCAACTTTAGTTGAACCAAGTGTGGCTACGCCCGGTCCTTGCGATGGTTAAAACAGCACCAACTTGACAAACTATCGTTGTGGTTTTGATGCGTAGGTAAGAACGGTTCTTGCTAAGCCTGTAGCAGCCACGTAAAACTTGCAACAACAAAGTAGAGGACGTCTAACTTGTTTTTGCAGGGCATGTTGTGATGTGATATGGTCAAGACATGATGCTAAATTTTATTGTATGAGATGATCATGTTTTGTAACCGAGTTATCGGCAACTGGTAGGAGCCATATGGTTGTCGCTTTATTGTATGCAATGCAATCGCGCTGTAATGCTTTACTTTATCAGTAAGCGGTAGCGATAGTCGTGGAAGCATAAGATTGGCGAGACGACAACGATGCTACGATGGAGATCAAGGTGTCACGCCGGTGACGATGGTGATCATGACGGTACTTCGGAGATGGAGATCACAAGTACAAGATGATGATGGCCATATCATATCACTTATATTGATTTCATGTGATGTTTATCTTTTATGCATCTTATCTTGCTTTGATTGATGGTAGCATTATAAGATGATCCCTCACTAAATTATCAAAGTATAAATGTTCTCCCTGAGTATGCACCGTTGCGAAAGTTCTTCGTGCTGAGACACCACGTGATGATCGGGTGTGATAGGCTCTATGTTCAAATACAACGGGTGCAAAACAGTTGCACACGCGGAATACTCAGGTTAAACTTGACGAGCCTAGCATATAACAGATATGGCCTCGGAACACGGAGACCGAAAGGTCGAGCGTGAATCATATAGTAGATATGATCAACATAGTGATGTTCACCATTGAAACTACTCCATCTCACGTGATGATCGGACATGGTTTAGTTGATTTGGATCACGTGATCACTTAGAGGATTAGAGGGATGTCTATCTGAGTGGGAGTTCTTAAGTAATATGATTAATTGAACTTTAATTTATCATGAACTTAGTCCTAGTAGTATTAGCATATCTATGTTGTAGATCAATAGCTCGCGTTTAGCTCCCCTGTTTTATTTTTGATATGTTCCTAGAGAAAACTAAGTTGAAAGTTTTTAGTAGCAATGATGCGGATTGGATCCGTGATCTGAGGTTTATCCTCATTGCTGCACAGAAGAATTATGTCTTTGATGCACCGCTAGGTGACAAACCTATTGCAGGAGTAGATGCAGATGTTATGAACATTTGGCTAGCTCAATATGATGACTACTTGATAGTTTAGTACACCATGCTTAAACTGCTTAGAATCGGGACTTCAAAGACGTTTTGAACGTCATGGACCATATGAGATGTTCCAGGAGTTGAAGTTAATATTTCAAGCAAATACCCGAGTTGAGAGATATGAAGTCTCCAATAAGTTCTATAGCTAAAAGATGGAGGAGAATAGCTCAAGCAGCGAGCATGTGCTCAGATTGTCTGGGTACTACAATCGCTTGAATCAAGTGGGAGTTAATCTTCCAGATAAAATAGTGATTGCCAGAATTCTCTAGTCACCATCACCAAGTTAGTAGAACTTCGTGATGAACTATGATATGCAAGGGATAACGGAAACGATTCCCAAGCTCTTCATAATGCTGAAATCGACGAAGGTAGAAATCAAGAAAAATATCAAGTGTTGATGGTAGACAAGACCACTAGTTTCAAGAAAAGGGCAAAGGGAAGAAGGGGAACTTCAAGAAGAATGGCAAGCAAGTTGCTGCTTAAGTGTAGAAGCCCAAGTCTGGTCCTAAGCCTGAGACTAAGTGCTTCTACTGCAAAGGGACTGGTCACTGGAAGCGGAACTGCCCCAAGTATTTGGCGGATAAGAAGGATGGCAAAGTGAACAAAGATATATTTGATATACAGATTATTGATGTGTATTTTACTAGTGTTCATAGCAACCCCTCGATATTTGATACTGGTTCAGTTGCTAAGAGTAGTAACTCGAAACGGGAGTTGCAGAATGAACATAGACTAGTTAAGGGTGAAGTGACGATGTGTGTTGGAAGTGGTTCCAAGATTGATATGATCATCATCGCACACTCCCTATGCTTTTGGGATTAGTGTTGAACCTAAATAAGTGTTATTTGGTGTTTGCGTTGAGCATGAATTTGATTTGATCATGTTTATTGCAATACGGTTATTCATTTATGTAAGAGAATAAATTGTTGTTCTGTTTACAAGAATAAAACCTTATATGGTTACACACACAATGAAAATGGTTCGTTGGATCTTGATCGTAGTGATACACATATTCATAATATTGAAACCAAAAGATGCAAAGTTAATAATGATGGTGCAATTTATTTGTGGCACTGCTGTTTAGGTCATATTGGTGTAAGGCGCATGAAGAAAATCCATGCTGATGGGCTTTTGGAATCACTTGATTATGAATCAGTTGATGCTTGCGAACCATGCCTCATGGGCAAGATGACTAAGACTCTGTTCTCCAGAACAATGGAGCGAGCAACAGATTTGTTGGAAATCATACATACTGATGTATGTGGTCCGATGAATATTGAGGCTCGTAGCAGGTATCATTATTTTCTGATCTTCACAGATGATTTGAGCAGATATGAGCATATCTACTTGATGAAACACAAGTCTGAAACATTTTAAAAGTTCAAAGAATTTTAGAGTGAAGTGGAGAATCATCGTAACAAAAATGAAAGTTTCTACGATATGATCGCAGAAGTAAAATATTTGAGTTACTAGTTTGGCCTTCAGTTAAAAACAATGTGAAATAGTTTCACAACTCACGCCACCTGGAACACCATAGCATAATGGTGTGTCTGAACGTCATAACTGTACTTTATTAGCTATGGTGCGATCTATGATGTCTCTTACCGATCTACCACTATTGTTTTGGGGTTATGCATTAGAGACAGCTGCATTCACGTTAGATAGGGCACCATCTAAATCCGTTGAGACGACACCGTATGAACTATGGTTTGGCAAGAAACCTAAGCTGTCGTTTCATAAAGTTTGAGGTTGCAATGCTTATGTGAAAAAGTTTCAACCTGATAAACTCTAACCCAAATCGGAGAAGTGTGTCTTCATAGGATACCCAAAAGAAAATGTTGGGTACACCTTCTATCATAGATCCGAAGGCAATATATTCGTTGCTTTGAATGGATCCTTTCTAGAAAAGGAGTTTCTCTCGAAAGAAGTGAGTGGGAGGAAAGTAGAACTTGATGAGGTAACTGTACCAGCTCCCTTATTGGAAAGTAGTTCATCACAGAAATCTGTTCCTGTGACTACTACACCGATTAGTGAGGAAGCTAATGATGATGATCATGTAACTTCAGATCAAGTTACTACCGAACCTCGTAGGTAAACCAGAGTGAGATCCGCACCAGAGTGGTACGATAATCCTGTTCTGGAGGTCATGTTCCTTGACCATGATGAGCCTACGAACTATGAGGAAGCGATGATGAGCCCAGATTCTGCGAAATGGCTTGAGGCCATGAAATCTGAGATGAGATCCATGTATGAGAACAAAGTATGGACTTTGATTGACTTGCCCAATGATCGGTGAGCCATTGAGATTAAATGTATCTTCAAGAGGAAGACGGACGCTCATAGTAGTGCTACTATCTACAAAGCTAGAATTGTCGCAAAAAGGTTTTCGACAAGTTCAAGGTGTTGACTATGATGAGAGTTTCTCACTCGTATCTATGCTTAAGTTTGTCCGAATCATGTTGGCAATTGCCGCATTTTATGAAATCTGGCAAATGGATAACAAAACTGCATTCCTTAATGGATTTATTAAAGAAGAGTTGTATATGATGCAGCCAGAAGGTTTTGTCAATCCTAAAGGTACTAACAAAATATGCAAGCTCCAGCGATCCATCTAAGGACTTGTGCAAGCATCTCAGAGTTGGAATATACGCTTTGATAAGTTGATCAAAGCATATAGTTTTATACAGACTTGCAGTGAAGCCTGTATTTACAAGAAAGTGAGTGGGAGCACTACAACATTTCTGATAAGTATATGTGAAAGACATATTGTTGATCGGAGATAATGTAGAATTATTCTGCAAAGCATAAAGGAATGTTTGAAAGGAGTTTTTTTTTCAAAGAAAGACCTCGGTGAAGCTGCTTACATATTGAGCATCAAGATCTATAGAGATAAATCAAGACGCTTGATAAGTTTTTCAATGAGTACATACCTTGACAAGATTTTGAAGTAGTTCAAAATGGAACAGTCAAAGAAGGAGTTCTTGCCTGTGTTACAAAGGTGTGAAGTTGAGTAAGACTCAAAACCCGACCACGGCAGAAGATAGAGAGAGAATGAAAGTCATTCCCTATGCCTCAGCCATAGGTTCTATAAAGTATGCCATGCTGTGTACCAGACCTATTGTATACCCTGCCCTGAGTTTGGCAAGGGAGTACAATAGTGATCTAGGAGTAGATCACTGGACATGGGTCAAAATTATCTTTATTGGAATAAGGATATGTTTCTCGATTATGGAGGTGACAAAAGGTTTGTCGTAAAGGGTTACGTCGATGCAATTTTTGACACTGATCCAGATGACTCTAAGTCTCAATCTGGATACATATTGAAAGTGGGAGCAATTAGCTAGAGTAGCTCCATGCAGAGCATTGTTGACATAGAAATTTGCAAAATACTTACGGATTTGAATGTGGCAGACCCGTTGACTAAACTTCTCTCACAAGCAAAACATGATCACACCTCAGTACTCTTTGGGTGTTAATCACATAGTGATGTGAACTAGATTATTGACTCTAGTAAACCCTTTGGGTGTTGGTCACATGTCGATGTGAACTATGGGTGTTAATCACATGGTGATGTGAACCATCGATGTTAAATCACATGGCAATGTGAACTAGATTATTGACTCTAGTGCAAGTGGGAGACTGAAGGAAATATGCCCTAGAGGCAATAATAAAGTTATTATTTATTTCCTTATATCATGATAAATTTTTATTATTCATGGTAGAATTGTATTAACCGGAAACATAATACATGTGTGAATACATAGACAAACAGAGTGTCACTAGTATGCCTCTACTTGACTAGCTCGTTGGCCAAAGATGGTTATGTTTCCTAACCATAGACATGAGTTGTCATTTGATTAACGGGATCACATCATTAGGAGAATGATGTGATTGACTTGACCCATTCCGTTAGCATAGCACTTGATCGTTTAGTTTGTTGCTATTGCTTTCTTCATGACTTATACATGTTCCTATGACTATGAGATTATGCAACTCCCGTTTACCGGAGGACACTTTGTGTGTCACCAAACGTCACAACGTAACTGGGTGATTATAAAGGTGCTCTACAGGTGTCTCCGAAGGTACTTGTTGGGTTGGCGTATTTCGAGATTAGGATTCGTCACTCCGATTGTCGGAGAGGTATCTCTGGGCCCTCTCGGTAATGCACATCACTTAAGCCTTGCAAGCATTGCAACTAATGAGTTAGTTGCAGGATGATGTATTACGGAACGAGTAAAGAGACTTGCCGGTAACGAGATTGAACTAGGTATTGAGATACCGACGATCGAATCTCGGGCAAGTAACATACCGATGATAAAGGGAACAACGTATGTTGTTATGCGGTCTGGCCGATAAAGATCTTCATAGAATATGTCGGAGCCAATATGAGCATCCAGGTTCCGCTATTGGTTATTGACCGGAGACGTGTCTCGGTCATGTCTACATTGTTTTCCAACCCGTAGGGTCCGCACGCGTAAGGTTTCGATGACAGTTATATTATGAGTTTATGAGTTTTGATGTACCGAAGGAGTTCGGAGTCCCAGATGAGATCGAGGACATGACGAGGAGTCTCAAAATGGTCGAGACGTAAAGATCGATATATTGGACGACTATATTCGGACATCGGAAAGGTTCCGAGTGATTCGGGTATTTTTCGGAGTACCGGAGAGTTATGGGAATACGTATTGGGCCTTATTGGGCCATACGGGAAAGAAGGAAAAGGGCCTCAAGGGTGGCCGCACCCCTCCCCTTGGTCTGGTCCTAATTGGACTAGGGAAGGGGGGCGCCCCCTTCCTTCCTTCTCCTTTTCCCTTCCTCTTTTCCTATTCCATATGGGAGGTGGAATCCTACTAGGACTAGGGAATCCTAGTAGGACTCCACACTTGGCGCGCCCCCTCCTAGGGCCGGCCTCCTCTTCCCTTGCTCCTTTATATACTGGTGCAGGGGGCACCCCAAAGACACAACAATTGATCATTGATCTCTTAGCCGTGTGCGGTTCCCCCTTCCACCATAATCCTAGATAATATTGTAGCGGTGCTTAGGCGAAGCCCTGCGACGGTAGAACATCAAGATCGTCACCACGCCGTCGTGCTGACGGAACTCTTCCCCGACATTCTGCTGGATCGGAGTCCGGAGATCGTCATCGAGCTGAACGTGTGCTAGAACTCGGAGGTGTCGTAGTTTCGGTGCTTGATCGGTCGGGCCGTGAAGACGTACGAGTACATCAACTGCGTTGTGCTAACGCTTCCGCTTCCAGTCTACGAGGGTACGTAGACAACACTCTCCCCTCTCGTTGCTGTGTATCACCATAATCTTGCGTGTGCGTAGGAAAATTTTGAAATTACTACGTTCCCCAACACTGCTAGGGTTTTCTGTAGTAGTGGGTGCCCTTGAAGGCGGCGATCGAACCTTTACAAACAAGGTTGGGGCAATCTCCACAACTTAATTGTAGGCTCCCAACAACACCATGAAACTTCACCATAATGGAGTATGGCTCCGCAATGACCTCAACCGTCTAGGGTGCTCAAACACCCAAGATTAACAAGATCCGCAAGGGATTAGAGGGGGGAATCAAATATCTCTTTCTGGATGTGTAAATCTAGGCCTTCTCAACCAATCCCTAGGAGATCATCAAGTTTGATAGGCTAGGGAGAGAGATCAACGAAAATGGATCTTAGAGAAACAATGGAGCTTGAAGGTGGAAGAGTTAGTCAACTCAGAGAAGAACACTCCCCTTATATAGTTTAAGAAGAAATCCAACCTTTATCCACCAACTCATCCTGTGAAGCACGGTACTACCACACCGGAGGGCGATACTACCGCTAGGGCACACGATACTACCGCAAGACATTGCGGTACTACCGCCCATGCAGCAGAATCCAAAGCAGCCCTGATGCGATGAAGCAGAGGGCGGTAGAACCGCTGGCGCGGTACTACCGCTCCCCCTTGCGGTACAACTGCAAGGCAGGGATAGTCCAGAGTTGGGAAGGCACGGACATATAAAATACATCCGCGGCAACTTCGCTGAGTTGGGATCTGTGCAAAAATCCAGCACAGTAGTGCCACATGCCTGGAGCGGTACTACCGCGTAGGGTGCAGATGTAAAAAATTACATCCGCCCCTACTTCCGCTCATGTTGTTGTGCCAGGCCAGGGCTCACGGTACTACCGCACCCATGGGGCGGTACTACCGCGTAGGGCGCGGATGTAAAAAAATTACATCCGCCCCTACAACCGCTCGAGCGGCTAAGCCTGGCCAGAGGCCACGGTACTACCGCTCCCAAGGAGCGGTACTATCGTGAGTACCTGTGGTACTACCGCGCCTATGGCTGGTACTACCGCAAGGCCCCGCGGTACTACCGCTCTGAAGAGCAGTACTACCGCGTGCCCCAGAACAACAACACTAGGAGTCCTTCATTTTGCAAAGACGCAGAGAGACGGAGGATGCTCCAAAGAGCCAAAGGAGAGGTGGTGCAAAAAGGAGCAGACGTGTACGTGTTGATTCCACCCAAACCTCTTAATAGTATGGCTTTCCTACGACTCAAGTCCACCGAAAAGAAACGTAGAGACACATCGTCTTCGATAAGCTCTGAGGGGTACCAAAACATCTTGTTCTTAGACACGGTATATCTGAAATGCACATTGCACACGATTAGTCCGCAAAAGCATTATCGCCAATCACCAAAACTACTAAGGGATAAACATGCTCTTACAATCTCCCCTTCTTGGTGGATTGATGACAATACAGGATTTGCACAAAGGGATATGAAGAGATACAACGGCAATCCCACCATCTATAAAATATAGACGGGCACCCCCTAGATGTGTGCATATTTGAGATGTGCTTTGGACTGCATGGCACACATGCTAGGATCAACACTCCCCCTATATTTTATAGACTAGGCATATCTTGCAATAATGAACCTAACGCTATGCAAGATACAAATTATGAGCATAAAGTAAATGACACAAGATAGCATAGGCTCAATAAGCTACGCAAGAGTGCATATGTCTTACACCATATGATAGAAGGGTCTCACAAGCACAAAACAAACAAAAGCAAACAAGGTTCAAACAGAACGAAACGAAAGCAAAATGACAAGACAAAACATGACACATGACTCGCAAATCCTACAGTCTCTCCCCCTTTGTCATCGAGACACCAAAAAGGCAGAGAGGACACCTACGACACAAGTGGTGGCTCAAGCTAAAACGATCACTCGTCATGCTCCTCATCGGTCTCAGCAGTGGGGATGGGCTCCTCCTCAGAATCAGTCCACTTGTAACCCTGCTTCACCATCCATTCAGCCTCTAGAGTGATGTGCTTCTCAGACCCACTGGATATGTCCTCGCTAAACGTCCTCAAGATTCTCTTGTCGCGGTGGCAACTCTCCTTCTTAGCAACATGAGACCGGTACTGCCCCTTGGCCTGCATGCGGAAGAGAGCCTTCATCTTGTACTTCATCTTCTTAGCCCAAGAAGGCTCAGAAATATGAATACGAGTAGCCAGCAGAGCTATCCTCATCAGTGTCCTCCTCCTCAATGTCATCCTCATCCACATGCATCTGAGCATCCGCTACCTCAGCACGAGTAGTAGTGTTGGCCCACTAGGGCTTGACACGGAGCTTGATGGGCTCATGACGAGTTCAGTCAGGGGCAAGAAACTCATCATTGAGATAGAGCTTCTCCCAAGTCTTCGAGATCAACAGAAACAGGTAAGGTCCATAGATGGGTACCTTACAGTTGAACATCCCAAACTAAAGCTCGCACCACATGATATGTGAGACATCAAGTGGTTGCGTCTGAGTATGATGCGCCTCTTCACAAATGAGCATCATATCCACAAGATAGGCATGCACCTTGTCCTTGTCACCAATGCGTGGAAAGAGGGAGTTGCGAAAGATGCGATACATGATGTCAAGGAATGAGTTCAGCACCCACGCCTTCTTGCCACAGTGAAGCGACTTCAACTTCCCATCTGTAAGTCCTGGAATACCCAGGTGCCTCAATCCACCCAGATGTGTGTTTAAGTTGCCACCTTAGATAAACCATTAATTAACAATCTCACATCTGTCATGGATATCACTCACCCAATCCACGTCTACTAGCATAGCATGGCATAATAAGCAAACATAGAAGCAACTCCCAAAGGTTTGATAATAAACAGGTAATAGGTACTACCTCATCTACTTCCCATCCCACAATTTAATTAGATCCTAATCATGCAATGTGTGAGGATTGATCTAATGCAATAAAACTGGGTAGTAGAAAGGTATGATCAAAGTGTTACTTGCCTTGCTGATGATCCGCGAAACCTAACGATTCGAAGTAACAGGCGGCGCACTCCGGGTATTCTATCGCAGACAAACAAACAAGCATACAATAAGTACTCATCTAATGCACAGGTAAAACTCAAATAAGAGATCTAACCAGAAGGTTCAACTTAAGAACTCCGGTTGGCAAAAAGAATCAAATCGAACGAAACAACGAAAGTCAAACGGCGAAAGAAAACAACTTCGTTCTAGTAATCTGGATCTAAGGCAAATTTTGCAGTAGCAAAATCTTGTTTAAGTTGGTTAAACGGATAGAGGGTTTCGAGACGAATCTCTAGGCGCTTGAATTGCCTAATTCTGATAAACGAGCGAAAAGTTAAACTAAAACGAAAATCGGATCAGGAATCGCGATCAGAAAAATCGCGGATTTAATCCGAGAAAAAGAAAAACGACGAACGCTCGCTAGAACGAACGAACGGACGAACGCTCTCTATTTAAATAAACCGGAAAAACCGATCTATTTAAAAAACCAAATCTAAAAAAAATCGACGAAAACCGATTTTTTATAAAAACGTTGGCACGGAAGTCGAGGCGGCGGCGAACCTCAGCGGCGGCGACGGCGTCCAGCGACGGCGGCGCAGGGCGGCGCGGCGGCGGCGAAAGCGGCGAAAGCGGCGGCTGGGGCGGCAGCTAGGCTAGGATTTCCCCGGGTGGGCTGCCCCGACTTATAAAGGCCCCCCCTCGGGCCGGAGTCCTAGTCGGACATGGCCCATAGGTCGGTTCGTTTTTTTATTTTTTATTTAATTATTCCGCTCGGAAGAAAAATAAAAAGAAATACTAAACTGACTCCAAAAATTCCGAAATAAATTTTCACGGGCTTCTAAAATCAAGCCGCACAAGGTGAACATTTATTTGGGACCTAATTGCAATTTTGAAAAATGCACATTTTTCATAAATTCAAATAAAACACCGAAAAACTCTGAAATAAAATCTTATTTGATTTTATTATTAAATCCTCAATATTTCTTCATTTTGGGAAAGTCATTTTATTCCCTCTCTAATATTTGTGTAATAGAAATAATTGATGATAAAATAAATAAAATCAAATGATCCTATTCTCAAAATTTGAGAAAACTCAAATATGAAAATGACGAAATCCCCAACTCTCTCCGTGGGTCGTTGAGTTGCGTAGAATTTCTAGGATCAACCAAAAGCAAAATAAAATATGATATGCAATGATGATCTAATGTATAACATTCCAATTTGAAAATTTGGGATGTTACAAACCTACCCCCCTTAAGATGAATCTTGCCCTCGAGATTCGGGTTGGCTAGAAAATAGGTGAGGGTGGTCTTTGAGCAAATCATCCTCTCGTTCCCAGGTGGCTTCATTCTCTGAGTGGTGGCTCCACTGAACTTTGCAAAACTTGATAACCTTGCTGTGGGTAACTCGGCTGGCAAACTCGAGGATCTTAATTGGTTTCTCCTCATAGGTCAAATCGTTATGCAACTGAATAGTTTCCAATGGCACTGTGTCTCTCAAGGGTATGTCAGCCATCTCCGCGTGACATTTCCTTAACTGAGAAACGTGGAACACATCATGAACTCCTGACAATCCTTCGGGCAATTCCAACTTGTAGGCCACTTCTCCCATACGTTCCAAAACTTGATATGGTCCTACAAATCGTGGAGCTAACTTCCCTTTAACTCCAAAACGCTTTGTTCCCCGAAGTGGAGATACTCAAAGATAAGCTCTATCTCCGACTTTGTAAACGGTCTCCTTGCATTTAGAATCTGCATAACTTTTTTGTCTGGACTAGGCTACCTTGAGCCTATCGCGAATCAACTTTGCCTTTTGTTCAGACTCTTTAATCAAGTCAGGTCCAAACAACTGGGGGTCTCCAACTTCGTCCCACGACAACGGTGTCCTGCACCTCCTTCCGTACAAAGCTTCGAAAGGGGCCATCTTTAAACTGGTTTGGTAACTGTTGTTGTATGAGAACTCTGCATATGGCAAATTATCGTCCCAACTAGATCCGTAATCTAGCGCACAAGCTCTCAGCATATCCTCCAGAATCTGATTGACTCTCTCGGTTTGTCCATCTGTCTGTAGATGAAAAGTTGTACTGAATTCTAGCCTGGTTCCCAAAGTTTCATGCAACTGCTTCCAGAACTTTGAGGTAAACTGGGTTCCTCTATCTGATACGATACTTCTTGGAACTCCATGCAAACATACGATCCTGGTCATGTATATCTTTGCCAACTTAGCACTGGTGTAAGTGGTCTTTACTGGGATGAAATGAGCTACTTTCGTCAATCGATCGACTACAACCCAAATCGAGTCATAGCCTGAACGAGTCCTGGGAAATCCCGTGATAAAATCCATGCCTAGCGTATCCCACTTCCATTTGGGTATCGGCAATGGTTGTAACAATCCTGCTGGCTTCTGATGCTCTGCCTTTACTCTCTGACATACATCACAAACTGCTACATACTCCGCAATATCCTTCTTCATTCCGGTCCACCAGAAAATATCCTTCAAATCCAAATACATCTTGGTATTTCCTGGGTGAATTGAATACGGTGAGTCGTGTGCCTCTTGCAAAATCAACTTCCTGATCTCCGGGTCAGTGGGCACATAAATGCGGTCTTCAAACCATAGGGTGTCGTGCTCATCCTCACAAAATCCTTTAGCTTTTCCTTTGCTCAGCTTCTCCTTTATAGTGGCAATCTCTTTGTCAGCTTTCTGAGCTTCTCTGATTCTATACATCAAAGTTGACAGAATCTCCAATGCTGCTACGTAGCCTCTCGGAACTATTTCCAAACATAGTTCACGGAGATTTTCTGCTAACTCCTTGGGTATTTCTCCCGTCATTAACGTATTGACATGGCTCTTACGGCTTAATGCGTCAGCTACTACATTAGCCTTTCCGGGATGATAATGCAATTTCATATCATAATCCTTGATAAGCTCCAACCATCTCCTTTGTTTGAGGTTTAACTCCTTTTGTGTGAAAATGTACTTCAAACTCTTATGATCCGTGTACACCTCACAATGATTTCCAATGAGAAAATGTCTCCATGTTTTCAAGGCATGCACTACGGCTGCTAACTCCAAATCATGCGTAGCATAATTCAACTCATGAGTCTTCAGTTGTCTTGAGGCATATGAAACAACCCTCCCTTTCTGCATAAGCACTGCTCCAAGTCCTCGACGTGAAGCGTCGCAATACACCTCATAATCTTTGGTCTGGTCTGGCAAAATCAACACTGGTGAGGTAACCAAGCGTTTCTTCAACTCCTGGAAACTAGCCTCACATTCCTCTATCCATATGAACTTGGTATCCTTCTTTAACAACTCAGTCATAGGCTTTGCAATCTTTGAGAAATTCTCAATAAATCTCCGGTAGTATCCTGCGAGTCCAAGAAAACTCTGGATCTCTCCAACTATTGTTGGGGCTTCCCACTTGGTCACGGTTTCAACTTTAGCGGGATCTACTGCTATACCTTTTCCAGATATAACATGTCCGAGGAATCCTACTTCCTTCAACCAAAACTCACATTTGCTGAACTTGGCATATAATTGATGTTCTCTGAGCTTTCCAAGTACCAAATGCAAATGCTCCTTATGCTCCTCTTCATTCTTCGAATAAACCAGGATATCATCAATGAACACTATGATGAACTTATCCAAAAGCTCCTTAAACACTTTGTTCATCATGTTCATAAAATAGGCAGGTGCGTTAGTCAGACCAAATGACATAAAGGTATACTCATACAGCCCATACCTAGTAGTAAAAGTTGTCTTGGGAATATCCTATTCTCGAATCTTAAACTGGTGGTATCCTGATCGCAGATTGATCTTGGAAAATACCTTAGCTCCTTGCAATCGATCAAACAAATCGTTGATCATTGGTAGTGGGTACTTGTTCTTGATCGTTACTTCATTAAATCCTCGATAATCGACAACCATCCTTAACGATCCATCCTTCTTCTCCACTAGAAGTACTTGCGATCCCCAAGGTGAAGAACTTGGGCGAATATATCCCTTATCCAGTAACTCCTTAATCTGCTTCTTAATTTCCACCAAATCCTTTGCTGGCATCCTATATGGTCTCTTTGATATTGGCCCTGTGCCTGGCAATAGATCAATCAAAAACTCAATATCTCTATCCGGCAGCATGCCTGTCAACTCCTCTGGAAATACATCAGGGAAATCCCTTACCACTGGTACTTCCTCTTGCACAACTCCTGTTAAGAAATTTACTTGAGTCCTCTTTGGCACATGTCGGGATACATACTTGATCTTTCTCCCTTCTGGGGTGGTAAGCAAAATTGACTTGCTAGCACACTCAATATTCCCTTCATACTTTGATAACCAATCCATGCCTAATATCACATCCAATCCTTGAGATTTCAATACTATTAGGTCTGAGGGAAAAACATAGTTACCAATCCTTAATGGTAACTGATCACACCATAGACTAGCCACATACTCTGCTCCGGGCGAGGTTACTAACATGGGTGACCTAAGGGCTTGGGTTGGTAGGTTATACTTATCCACAAATCCCCTTGAGATGTATGAATGCGATGCACCAATATCAAAAAGAACGAGTGCAGTAAATGACTTAACCAAAAACTTACCTATTACTGCATCGGGCTGAGCTTCAACCTCCTCCACGCTAACATGGTTCACCTGTCCCCTGTTGAAAGGGTTCGGCTTCTTCCCAGAACTTCCATTGCCATTTTGGCCTTCAGGACATTCATTGGCATAATGTCCGGTCTTCTGACACTTAAAACAAGTGACTTGGCTTAGGTCCTTCTTGGCTGGGGTTGATGGGTTGGTGCGATTCTGGCCGTTGCTTCCTCCATTGCCATTACCATTCTTGGTGCCATTGTGATTGTGCGAGCTACCTCCTCCATGGGTATGCTGAAAATGTCCTCTCGGTCTAGGGGTAAAACATGGCTTCTGCTGAGCTCCTGAAGTGTACTTTCCTTGTCCATACTTCCTCTTGCGGTTCTCAAAATGCTGTTGCTTCCCTTCAATCATAAGAGCACGATCTACCAACTCCTGATAGTTGTTGAAGGTGGCTACCATCAACTGCATGCTCAACTCATCATTCAGTCCTTCCAGAAACTTCTCCTTCTTAGCAGCATCCGTAGCGACGTCATCTGGGGCATAACGTGCTAACTTACTAAATTCCTCCACATACTGGCCAACTGACCGTCCTCCTTGGCGCAAGTTACGAAACTCACGCTTCTTCATGGCCATAGCTCCTGCTGAAACATGTGCAGTACGAAAAGCCTGCTGAAACTGGTCCCATGTGACAGTGTCGACTGGGAAAGTGGCGGTGAAATTCTCCCACCATGATGCTGCGGGTCCTTCTAGCTGATGTGCGACAAACTTCACCTTCTCCGCGTCTGTGCATCCTGCTGTGGTCAACTCCCTAGCTGTCTTGCGGAGCCAATCATCTGCTACTATCGGCTCGGTGCTACCGGAAAACACCGGCGGATTCATCCTAAGAAAACGGGCTAAGTGGTCAACAGGTGGTGGTGGTGGTGGGTTGTTGTTGTTGTTCCCCTGATTCTGATTCTGGACTAGCAACTGCATCAATGTGTTTTGCTGCTAGATCAACTGGGTGAGTTCCGGTGGAAAGGCAAATCGGGGGTCACGTCTCGAAGGCATCTGAGGGTTTAGAAAAGATGAGATATAAGAATAGAGGGGGTCTAAAGAGAAAACACTACCCATATGCACATGAGGCAAAAGCAAACAATTCACTTCAATCAATCAAACAAAGGCATACAATCGATCTATCTATCGCAAAAGTGCTCGGACTACTATATTTACATGGTGGACTACTACTGATGAGGTGGTCTACTAGAAATAATCTTCGGTTGCAGACTCCATGATATCTGCTCCAGCTTCATCAACATAGTCATCATCGCTACTATCTGCTTCCGAGTCGGTTCCGTCGATGATGATGTAGTCTTCCGGGCTAATCTCCTGGGGTTCTTCGTCTTCATCTACTGGCGTAGGGCCTCCCATAAATATTCCAATCTTCTTGATTAGGTCGTCATTCTTCTCCACCAATACTTCAATTTCCTCTTCATAATCTTCACGTGTAGCCTTGAGTTCTTCCTCCAGTTCCTTGATTCTAGTCTTAGCCTTCTTCAGGTCTATCATGTCGGCGCACATCTGGTTCTCCTGTCGTCGAATGTGCTGGTTTAACTCCTGGATAAAAGCTGCGATTGATCTATCCTTCCTGGTGCTGATCATCTCCCAGTGCTCATCTCGGCGCCCACAAATCTGGTAGATAGTATCCTTGAGATCCTTGCGGTTGACTTCTCCAACGCGTCCCATGGCGTTGTGAGCTGCCATGCTCTTTCCTAGACTCCAAGTTGGTGCATCTAAAGAAAATTCTATGGGCTCAGTGACTGGCATGAACGTCATTCCTGGAACTTGAACTTGAATCATCCAGCGCTTTTCTTCAGGTAAAGTGGCGTTGTAGGTTCCCGTGAAGCTTGGTACTCCTATGTTCAGGTATCTAGTGACTTCCTTCAAGTGTCTTCCAAAGGGTGTATCTTCATCCGGTTGTGTGAACTTGTTCCTTGCATCCGCCATCCTAAAGAGTAGAAAAGATGAGAGGTCAGAAGAGAAGAGAGTGAATAGTGTTCTAGGTCTCTAACTTAGTGGTCGTGTCCTACAGTCAGCATGTGCTCTGATACCATCTCTGTAGCGACCAGACCTCAAACAGTCTGATCTCTGTGCTCCGGTGTCATCCCTGGATCAGTAATGCTGACACCACACAGTACTCAGAGGATTTATAGCAGAGTAGCAATCACACACTTATTACATCAAGTGTCTCAAAAGAGAACTTATTATAATAAAAATGGCTTAAGGCCATCTAATAACGATAACATCGGAAGGCTTGGAAGATAAGTGAGTCCATCAACTCCAAAGGCATCACTGAGTATAGAACCACGACCTAAAAACTCCTTAATCGTCGTCTAAAAAGTCTGCAACATTAACGTTGCAGCCCGAAACGGGTCAGCACATGGAATATGCTGGCAATGTAACACATAGAGGGTAATGGAATGAAACAGCTATACTATATGCATATTTGGCTGGTGGAAAGCTTTATGGTTACAGTTTTGCATAAAGCCAATTTTTCCCTACTTCAAAGGAATAATTTTGTTTAACTATCATGGTAGTTGTTAAACATTGAGAATGGTTGACAGCATTCTCAATCCCAATTAAGCATCATCATTAAACATAACCCAACAAAATTAATTTAGGGTAACATGTTGAGATTCACATGAAAATCCAAGTACTAGATACTCAAGATGTCCATAACCGGGGACACGGCTAACCATGATTAGTTTATTACACTCTGCAGAGGTTTGCGCACTTTTCGCCACAAGACTCGTTCGCCTCCGTTTGGTTTCTCGCACTACATGGTGTTTAAGAAGACGGATGACCGAGACATAGTCTTTCAGAAGCGCTAGCACCTTACGATCGGGTAGACCGTACCACCTACATCCCCTACATCTGCTAGTCTACCACTGTAAGAGTTCGCACGACTTAGTCAACTATGCTAGAGCCCATAATAGCTTGTGGCTGCACACGGAAGTTTCTAGTATGAATAGTCTCATGATCCCTTTGAGCCTGGGTGGCGGTCCAAAAGAAAACAGGCACGTCCTGGAATACCCAGGTGCCTCAATCCACCCAAATGTGTGTTTAAGTTGCCACCTTCGATAAATCATTAATTAACAATCTCACATCTGTCATGGATATCACTCACCCAATCCACGTCTACTAGCATAGCATGGCATAAAAAGCAAACGTAGAAGTAACTCCCAAAGGTTTGATAATAAACAGGTAATAGGTACTACCTCATCTACTTCCCATCCCACAATTTAATTAGATCCTAATCATGCAATGTGTGAGGATTGATCTAATGCAATAAAACTGGGTAGTAGAAAGGTATGATCAAAGTGTTACTTGCCTTGCTGATGATCCACGAAACCTAACGATTCGAAGTAATAGGCGGCGCACTCCGGGTATTCTATCACAGAAAAACAAACAAGCATACAATAAGTACTCATCTAATGCAAAGGTAAAACTCAAATAAGAGATCTAACCAGGAGGTTCAACTTAAGAACTCCGGTTGGCAAAAAGAATCAAATCGAACGAAACAACGAAAGTCAAACGGCGAAAGAAAACAACTTCGTTCTAGTAATATGGATCTAAGGCAAATTTTCTAGTAGAAAAATCTTGTTTAAGTTGGTTAAACGGATAGAGGGTTTCGAGACGAATCTCTAGGCGCTTGAATCGCCTGATTCTGATAAACGAGCGAAAAGTTAAACTAAAACGAAAATCGGATCAGGAATCGCGATCAGAAAAATCGCGGATTTAATCTGAGAAAAAGAAAAACGACGAACGCTCGCTAGAACGAACGAACGGACGAACGCTCGCTAGAACGAATGAACGGACGAACGCTCGCTATTTAAATAAACCGGAAAAACCGATCTATTTAAAAAACCGAATATAAAAAAATCAACGAAAACCGATTTTTTTTATAAAAACATTGACACAGAAGTCGAGGCGGCGACGGCGGCGGCGGCGGAAGCGGCGGCTGGGGCAGCGGCTAGGCTAGGGTTTCCCCGGGTGGGCTGCCCCGGCTTATAAAGGCCCCCCCTCGGGCCGGAGTCCTAGTCGGACACGGCGCGTAGGTCGGTTCGTTTTTTTATTTTTTTTAATTATTCCGCTCGGAAGAAAAATAAAAAGAAATACTAAACGGACTCCAAAAATTCCGAAATAAATTTTCACGGGCTTCTAAAATCAAGCCGCACAAGGTGAACATTTATTTGGGACCTAATTGCAATTTTTAAAAACAAACATTTTTCCTAAATTCAAATAAAACACCGAAAAACTTCGAAATAAAATCTTATTTGATTTTATTATTAAATCCTCAATATTTATTTATTTGGGAAAGTCATTTTATTCCCTCTCTCATATTTGTGTAATAGAAATAATTGATGATAAAATAAATAAAATCAAATGATCCTATTCTCAAAATTTGAGAAAACTCAAATATGAAAATGACGAAATCCCCAACTCTCTCCGTGGGTCAGTGAGTTGCGTAGAATTTCTAGGATCAACCAAAAGCAAAATAAAATATGATATGCAATGATGATCTAATGTATAACATTCCAAATTGAAAATTTGGGATGTTACACCCGTTTGGCATCTCGGGACCTTGTTCACATCGTTCGAGGCCGTATGTGGAAACCTCGACTGGACTCCCTGCGGATGGAACCTGGATAGGCGATAAACCTGGACTAGAGACTTAAGTGTTTAGGTAGGCTGTGGCCGACACCCTCGCTGGGCTTCTACTTGAAGGTTGCCGAGTACATGTCGTGTAAACGGCGGTAAGTGGTGGAAGCGTGTATGAAGAAGTATACCCCTGCAGGGTTAACATCATCTATTTGAATAGCCGCGTCTGCGGTAAAGGACTACTTGGTTGCCTATATAGTTCATAGACAAGTTAATGGATACTACTAAAAGACTCAAGATAAGTGTGAGTGCCGAGGATGGCCCTCTCGTAGGATGACGAGAGAGGATCCCCGGTGGAGTATTGTGTTGCTGAGTAGTGGACTCGTGTGCGAAAACTATTTTACTAGTGGAGTTCCGTAGGAGAGCTTAGCCAAGAGTCAAAGCTGGCTTGCTGCAATAACCCCACCACCTTCTTGAGAATGAGCATGTATAGTAGGTTCTTTTGCAAGACTTGCTGAGTACCTATGTACTCATGTTTGCTTAATTACTATTTTCAGACGACAACACCGCCCCTTCCGATGGGTTCTACGTAGACCTTGATGTCGACGAGTGACTAGCCACCCAGGTGGTGATCCTGGCCATGGAGGGCCCTATGTAGATAGACAGGCTTCGAGAAGCCTTCTTTCTTTCTAGTGTCTGTACTCAGACTAGTTGCTTCCGCTTGTGCTTGTATGATTGTATGACTTGAGTGTCGGGTCATGTGACCCCTATCTGTATGAACATGTTATGTATGGCTCTCTGGAGCCTTTAAATAAAGTACTTGAGTTGTAGAGTTTTGTTGTGATGCCATGTTGTATGTACTCATATCGGGCATATTGTGTGTATGATTGAAATGCTTGGTATGAGTGGGATCCGACAATCTAGTTGTTTATCCTTGGTAGCCTTTCTTATGGGGAAATGTAGTCTAGTGTTCCTCGAGCCATAGTAGTCCGCTACAGCCCGGTTCACCGGAGTCCTGCTAGCCCAGCACTACTGCTCAGGACACTTGACTGGCCGGCATGTGTTTCACGTCGTTCCTATGTCTGTCCCTTCGGGGAAATGTCATGCGGTGACATCCGGAGTCCTGCGTAGCCTGCTACAGCCCGGGTTCCCCGGAGTCCTGTTAGCCCAGTGCTACAGCCCAGAATCACTCACTGATGACCGACATGCTCGATGTGATTCATGTATGCCTGTCTCCATAGGTCTGTGCCGCTTTGGGTTCACGACTATCCATGTCGGCCCGGGTTCTCTGTCATATGGATTCTAGCGACACTATCATATACGTGAGCCAGAAGGCGCAAACGGTCCCGGGCCATGGTAAGGCGACTCCCGTGGGATACCGTGCGTGAGGCCGCAAAGTGATATGAGGTGTTACCGGCTAGATCAATGTGACTTGGAATCGGGGTCCTGACAGCGTTGGCATCAGAGCCGGACTGCCTGTAGGTTCGTTGAGCCAAACTGGTCGATGTCGAGTCTAGAAATGCTTTAGTTATATGTAGGGGAATTGATTGTGGAAGGGAATGTAAGGCTCTTTTACTCCTTTACCTTATGTCCTCTGATCTGAGTCATTCTCTTCTCATTCAATGTGGGTTAAGGTCTAGGCTCTCTTCTTCTATCAGGTTCACGTGTTACTAATCCGTAGTAGCTTATAGGATTGTTGTTACAAGCCTCAGTACAGTTTCTACTATTTTTAGTATGTTGCTAATTGAATCAGAACCTTGATATGATGTTGTTGAGTGGTATTGCAAACTGTTGTGGATGTCTCAAATCTTTTTCTGAGCATTTACAGCTGTTATGCTGTCCAATTTTCCCTAGAAATTGTAATGCCTTTGCATTGTGGTTGTGCTTTCAGATGGCCAACCGTGTTCAAAACCAAGTGGTTCGCCTGACCCGGTGCCTCGATGTGCCCGGTCATACTGCTATGTTAGTCCGGGTAATGATCGAGACGGGTTACCGTTGGTATCCCGAATACACCGTCGAAGAGCAATTTCGAGACTTTAATCAAAGCCAATATTTCTGCACCGTCAGGATATTTCCTTCTTATCCTGGATCTACCGAGCCCCTTCACTGTTCCTATGGACTCAGGGTTACTGTTGAGATGGCAGTGCAGGATGCTACCTATTCCATGATGACCATCATGCGAGTCCGGACTGGCCTGCTTCGGAACACCGACATCCGTTACATGCCAGCTTCACTTCCGGGACCGCAAGGGTATCTTCATGCTATCTATGCTGACTCCACTCAGGAGGACTCATTAACTCGTACCACTGCCGAGATGCTCGAAGATAAGGACCGAGAGAATCGGGCCTTGAGGCTGGAGCTTTTCAATACCCGTGCTGATCATTGGGCCACATTGACTCGGTTTGCACAAACGGTGCAAGCTGGATGTATGGATACAAGGGATCTGTATCCTGTGAGATCTGCTCTGCCAGACATGGTAGATTGGCGTGATGTGGGAGGCATCACCCCACCCCGTGGTCCCCGCAGGCCACCATTTGTTGGTCCAAGACCTCATCCTAGCCCCTTTGGTCCACAAGCTCCTCAGGACCGTCTGTTCCCGGATGATCACGTTGAACTTCCAGCCTATGGAGGTGACTTCTATGAGGACTACTACGGAGCTGTCTGAGTTAGTAGTAGTATCACTAGTATTGTAATAGTTGTATCTCCACTGTCCTGCGTGACTTGTGGAATATGACTTTGTGTGTAATCAATTCCGGAGGTGTAGACAAATAATGTATAGGAGCTTGGAATGTCTCTGATGAGATGTAACGTCTTTCATCATAGTTGTACTGTAGCCTGGGCTTGTACTAAACTATGTATGATGTGTATGACCATTGGTATATATATGGCAATTTTATATTACCATGACCTAAGGATGAACATCTCTGCATTCCGTGTTATCCATTGCATTCTGCACTTCCTTGCTAAGTTTGAGCCATCCTTATCTAAACCGTTGTCTTGTTTTCTCCTATGATGGTCAACACCCGCAGCAACCCTGCTGCCCCGGAGCAGGGGGAAGCCAGTGCAGCTAGGGGTGAAAATCTGCCTCACCCACCTTCCCTGGCCGAAGTAATGCTGGAGGCGGAAAGAAACAAGCATGAGACTAACCGCCTGCTAGAGCGGATTGAGCAGAACACTGCACGCCATCAGCGAAATGACTTGGTGTCAATCAATGACTTTATCAAGCTGTACCCACCAAAGTTTAACCATTCCGTCGAGCCCCTCGACGCGGATGACTGGCTTCACAGCATCACCCACAAGCTACGTTCTGCCAACGTAGCCGAAGCCGACAAGGTTACTTATGCTGCCTATCACCTTGAAGGCCCTGCTAGCCTTTGGTGGGAAAACTTCGAAGCTATGCGCCCGGTTGGCCAAATTACTACATGGGCTGAATTCAGTGAAGCTTTCCGTGAGCATCACATTCCGGAAGGTCTCATGGATCGTAAGAGGGAGGAGTTCTATAATTTCACCCAAGGAAGACTGACTGTGGATGCATATAGTCGTGAATTTGGGAATCTGGCACGTTATGCTCCCGAAGAGGTATCTACCGACGCTAAGAAGTAGGCAAGGTTCTGCAAGGGACTCAGCCCTGAGCTTCGCCGCGATCTTCGTCTGCACAAGTGCACCTCCTTTCAGAAGTTGGTCAATAAAGCCATCAGTGCTGAGACGGGCCAGACTAATTATGACGCTTCACGCAAGCACTCATGAGATTTTGGCTCTTCATCCGGCTCTGGAGCTCAGAAGCGCCGGGTGTGGATTCCAAGCATGGCACTGCCACCCAGGTTTATTCCGAGGCCAGCCTTTGAGGCGCCTCGGCCCAACCAGCAGTTTGCATCGCCCATGCCCTATGGTGGCCCCGCTGCTAACGCTGCTCCCCGTTCTAGTGTGGTGACGTGTTTCAAGTGTGGAGAGCTGGGTCACTATAGCCGAGAGTGTCCCCAGAACAACAACCCCAATCAAACTAGAAAGTCCGTTGGTCGTGGTAAGCCAGCGGGAAAGACATTCTACGCCAAGCCGGTCACTACTAAACGTGGCCATGTCAACTATGTTTCAGCCGAGGAGGCTCATGAGGATCCTAACGTCGTCCTTGGTACGCTCCTTGTTAATTGACATCCGGCATCTGTTCTTTTCGATACTGGAGCATCTCATTCATTCATATCCGAGAACTATGCTCGATTGCATAACACGACATTCTGTGACATGCCCTCTACCATGGAAATTCAAACCCCTGGCTCTAGATGCCAAACTTCTAGAGTAAGCCATGGGAACGAAATTCTTGTCGATAGACTTGTCTTCCTTGCATCCTTAATAGCATTCAAGTCCTCGGACATAAACATCATTTTGGGTATGGACTGGATGTCAGCTCATTATGCTAAGATTGATTGTGCCACTAGAACCGTTCAACTTACTCACCCATCGGGCAAGACAGTCAATGTCTTAAGTCGGGTGGCCAAGCGCCAGCTTTACTCCCTAAATGCCAACCCCCTTCCAGACCTTGAGGATGTTTCGGTAGTCCGAGACTTTCCGGATGTCTTTCTAGAAGAACTGCCAGGTGTTCCACCTAACAGGGATGTCGAGTTTGTGATAGACCTTGTTCCAGGAACCGTTCCAATTTCTAGAAGACCCTACAAGATGGCACCCTTAGAACTAGCCGAGCTTAAGAACCAACTCGATGAGTCCTTGAAAAAGGGTTTCATCCGTCCTAGTTCCTCTCCTTGGGCTTGCCCCGTCCTCTTCGTCAAGAAGAAGGATGGAACAGATCGAATGGTTGTAGATTACCGACCTGTCAACTTGGTCACCATCAAGAACAAGTATCCGCTTCGCAGGATCAACGATCTATATGATCAGCTCGCTGGATCCTCAGTCTTTTCCAAGATGGATTTGAGGTTGGGCTACCATCAAATCAAAATCAGAAACGGGGGTATTCCCAAAACGGCCGTTGTTACTCGTTATGGCCAATACGAATATACCGTTATGTCCTTCGGTTTAACTAATGCCCCAGCCACCTTCTCTCGGTTAATGAACTCGGTCTTCATGGAGTACTTGGATAAATTCGTCATAGTATACCTCAATGACATACTCATCTACTCCGAGAATGAAGAAGAACATGCCGAACATCTAAGGCTGGTATTGATGAAACTTCGAGAGCATCGCCTTTATGCCAAATTCTCCAAGTGTGAATTTTGGTTGCCAGAAGTGACCTATCTAGGCCATGTAATCTCTGGTAAGGGTATTGGTGTCAACCCCGAGCGAGTTCAAGCCGTCCTTGATTGGACTCCACCTGAGACGGTCAAGCATGTTCGGAGCTTCCTTGGTTTAGCGAGCTATTGCCGCCGCTTCGTCGAGAATTTCTCCAAAGTTGCTAAACCTCTAACTGAACTCCTCAAGAAAGATAATAAGTTTGAGTGGACCCCACAGTGCGAGTTCTACTTTCAGGAACTGAAAAGACGCCTGACATCTGCCCCAGTACTGGTACAACCAGATTTCTCCAAGGACTTTATTATCTATTGCGACGCCTCGCGACAAGGACTAGGTTGCATACTCATGCAGGATCGTCAGGTAATTGCCTATGCTTCACGGCAATTACACCCACATGAGGAGAACTATCCCACACATGATTTGGAGCTTGCAGCTGTAGTCCATGCACTCAAAACATGGCGACATTACCTCCTTGGTAATCATTGCGAGATCTTCACCGATCACCAAAGTTTGAAATATATCTTCACCCAACCAGATTTGAATCTCAGGCAAAGACGTTGGGTCGAGTTGATCTCGGATTACGACTTAGGAATAACTTACACCCCGGGCAATGCCAATGTCATGGCTGATGCGCTAAGTCGTAAATCCTATTGTAACAACCTGATGTTACAACAAAGTCAACCACTTCTCCATGAGGAATTTCGTAAGCTTAATCTTCACATTGTTCCTCGAGGATTCCTGTCCACCCTGGTGGCGAAACCTACCCTTACGGATCAGATCATCAGGGCACAGAAGGTAGATCCGGGAATCTCCCGTATTAAGAGAAACATTAAGAAAGGAGTCGCGAATTGTTTCTCCGTTGATGATCAAGGTGTTACTTTGGAAACTACTTAGTGGTTCCCAAGGCACGAAACCTGAGGCGGCTGATCCTTAAGGAAGCTCATGAATCCCCTCTCACCATTCATCCCGGCAGTACTAAAATGTATCAAGACCTACGCCAGAGGTTTTGGTGGACTAGGATGAAGAGAGAAATCGCTCAATACATTGCTAATTGCGACATTTGTCGTCGTGTTAAAGCAGAGCATCAACGGCCTGCTGGCACCCTTCAACCTTTGGCTATTCCCGAGTGGAAATGGGATAAAATTAGTATGCATTTCAACACTGGGTTTCCGAGGACCAAGAGAGGGAATAATGCCATCTTCGTCATGATCGACCGTCTTTCCAAGGTAGCCCATTTCCTACGTGTTCGTGAGAGTGTCACCGCTGGCCAGCTAGCTGACTTGTACATCTCCCGAATAGTGTCTCTTCATGGTGTTCCATTGGAAATTAACTCAGACCGTGGGAGTCTCTTCACCTCTCGATTTTGGGAATGTTTCCAAAATGCTATGGGAACTCGTCTCTCTTTTAGCACCGCCTTCCATCCTCAATCAAGTGGTCAAGTAGAACGAGTCAATCAAATTCTGGAAGATATGATCCAAGCCTCTATCATCTCGTTCGGAATGGGTTGGGAGAAATGCCTTCCATTCGCGGAGTTTGCTTACAACAATAGTTATCAAGCTAGCTTGGGCAAGGCTCCTTTCGAAGTTCTCTATGGAAGAAAATGTCGAACGCCTCTTAACTGGTCAGAAACCGGGGAAAGACAACTCTTTGGCCCAGATATGATTTAGGAAGCAGAAGAGCAGGTTCGCGTTATTCGTGAGAAATTGAAAACAGCCCAATCTCGTCAAAAGAGCCAATATGATCGTAGACATAAACTCATGACTTATGAAGTCGGCGAGAAGGCTTACCTTCGGGTTACTCCGTTAAAGGGAACCCATCGTTTCGGTATCAAAGGCAAATTGGCTCCTCGTTACATCGGACCCTTTCGCATTCTTGACAAACGAGGAGAAGTTGCCTACCAATTGGATCTACCTTCGCATCTTTCCAGAGTTCACGATGTCTTCCACGTTTCTCAACTCAGGC
This sequence comes from Triticum urartu, assembly GCF_056163025.1. Lineage (NCBI taxonomy): Eukaryota > Viridiplantae > Streptophyta > Magnoliopsida > Poales > Poaceae > Triticum > Triticum urartu. The sequence goes on from NC_141875.1 coordinate 305,467,952, forward strand.
GTTGCTTCACGGATCCTATCCGTGGAGTGGACCACGAAACGCTTGATCTACAAGATAGCCTCTCATATCGGGAATATCCCGTTCGTATCCTTGATCAAGCCGAGCGTACCACTCGACGTCATAATATCAAGTTTCTCAAGGTTCAATGGTCACACCATTCCGAGAAAGAAGCCACTTGGGAAAGGGAGGATCGTCTTCGACTCGAGTACCCCACCTTCTTTCCGGAGGATCCTAAATCTCGGGACGAGATTCTTTTGAGTGGGGGTGAGTTGTCACACCCTAGTTAGTTCAAGCATTAGAGTGTGCATCATGTTTAAATTCCTTTTAAATTTGAAACGGGGATGACAGAACCCCCAGCACCCCCTGGAACAACTAGGGTTTACTAAAAACTTTTCCAATGAACCTGAAATGCCCTTCTAAAAAGCCCACCCTTTTTGTTTTGGGTTAAAACCTTTGACAAAAATGGTGCACATTTTTCTAGGACATCAAAGGTCATTGGATTAATCCTTACGGTTTTTGCTTTTGGGCATTTAAATGCTATAAAATATTCTAAATGCTCAAATAATCATAAACTAAAATGTTTGCTGTTGGATATATTCTAAGCAGTGGCCATGATTAATTTTATGATTTATGGTAATGCCCTGGTATTTTTAATCAAGCCCTGAAGTTACAGAAATAATAAATAAATAAGAAAAACAGAAAAAAAGGAGAGAGAGAGAAACTTACCAGGCGCAGCCCACCAGCCCACCTGGCTCGGCCCAGTCGACTGGCTCTTGCTAGTCGTCCTCCTCCTCTCGCCAGGAGGACGAGGAGCGCGTGGCCAGCACCCGCGGCCACACGCCGGCCACCTCCTGCTTCCGCCGACGCCCTGGAGGCGTCTACGAGTGCCACGCCGACCCCCACATCTCCCTCTCTTTCTTCCCACTCACCCCGTGGCCTCTCCCCCTCTCTGGCTCTCTCCCCATCTTCCTGCCGACGCAGCCGCTGTCATCTTGCCGCCGTAGCCGCAGCCACCGTCGTCCCCGTGTCACCCCACCGTGCCCACGAGCTCTGCAACATCTCCCTCGGCCTCCTCGACGAGCCACGAGGCCTCAGACGCGCTGCAATGCCGCCACCGCTGCCGTTCCCCTCGTCAGTCACCAGAGATCGTCTTCGACCTTTTGCCGCCTCCCAAGCTTCCCCGAGCCTGCTTCAACGCCCGCTGCACTCACCGTGAGCTTCTCTCTCTCCTCCCCCTAGTCACGTCGCTCGAGATGCCCTCTAACCCCGTTGGCCATCATGGCCAAGAGCTCGGCTTCGCCGGCCATGTCGCTGCCGTGGCCACATGCGCGTAAGCTCGATTCCGAGCGCGTCACCACACTCAACACGTTCCCAGGAGCCTAATGCACCACTCCCCGCGCCTCGCCGTGCCCCGTAGCTTCGGGTTCGTCCTCGCCCGAACTCTGGCGACCGCCAAGGTCGTCGCCGGCGTCGTTCCCGGCCTCCCCGAGCTCCACTTTCTCCACCAAACGAAGTGGCTCACTCCCCGCGTCACGTAGCTGCTCTCCGCCGTCGATTTGGTCGCCGGAGACGCAAACCCGAGCCCCTCCGCCGCGTCAAGCCGCCTGCGAGTTGACCCTGTTTGACCCCCGTGTGGGCCCAGGTAGACCCCCCTGAGTCTATGACAGGTGGGGCCGGTCTGCTAATCAGTTTAAGATTAGTTTTAACTAATTTTAATTAGTTTAGTCACTGACATGTGGGCCCAGGCCCCACTGACAGTCAATTAGCACTAACATAATTCTGTTAATTAGTTGTGACACTGACAGACAGGGCCCACCAGTCAGGTTTGACCTGACCGACCCAGTTGACCTACTGACGTCACATCTATGTCATGCTGACGCATTAATTCAATTACTGGATTTATTCTTTAATAGGAAATTCCAGAAAATAGCCAAAACTTCTAAAAAGCATAGAAAATCAACCATAGCTCCAAATGCAAAGATTTATATATGAAAAATGATCAGAAAAATTCAATCTATCCATCTGTAATGGTTTCATGCATGACAAAACAAGTTAACCTTGCTGTTTAAGCAGAATAAGGTAATGCACTAATAAGGCCATGTTTAATGAGCTAACATTTGAATCTTTGATTCAAATGAGTTCATCCCCTTCTGTTTTAGCTTGCATTAGGCCAAGACACTTTCATCTTGCCATGTCATAGCATGCATCATATTGTTGCATATTGCCATGTGTTGATTATGTTCGGTGTGTCTTTCGTGGTAGGTTCTGCCTCCGAGGATAACCCCGAGTATCCGTCTGAAGGGCAGTACCCTACTACCTCTACAACAGGCAAGCAACCCATTGATCATTCTGATACAAACCCATGTTCTCGCTTCTGCTCTTGTTTACTGCATTAAGACAACGCGATTCAAACTGCTGTGTGCTACGGTAGTTGAACCCTTATCCTCTGCATGACCTGTCATTGCCACAGTAACTAGATGAAACCCACTAGCATGTGTAGGAGTTGATTGAGCCATGTATGTGATTCCTACCTTGCTATGCCTGCTATGCTTAGAGTTGTGTCAGGTCTGGTTCATCTGGGTGATGGGCTAGAGTGAAATGTTTATGTCGGTAATGTGAGGGATGTGTTGAACATGTTTTGGTAAAGGTATCGATGAGAGGCCATGTAGGAGTACATGGTGGGTTGTTTCATTGAGACCGTCCATAAGAACTGAGATCTGTATGTGTGATTTAAGATGCAGTTACTACCGTACATTGGGACCGAAACCAATGGACCCTCTCGGCTTCTTAATCACCCAAGTACTCTGTCCAGGAGTTGCAAATAGTTTCTGGTGTTTGTAGGTTATGTGTTGGCGGCCGTGCGTAGCACTGACCCTAGGGGTGGGCTATGTTGCGGTAGATACACAGTGGCCGGGTATGCCGGGCGCCCGTTTGGCGTCTCGGGACCCTGTTCACATCGTTCGGGGACGTATGTGGAAACCTCGACCGGACTCCCTGCGGATGGAACCTGGATAGGCGATAAACCTGGACTAGAGACTTAAGTGTTTAGGTAGGCCGTGGCCGACACCCTCGCTGGGCTTCCGCTTGAAGGTTGCCGAGTACAAGTCGTGTAAACGGCAGTAAGTGGTGGAAGCGTGTATGAAGAAGTATACCCCTGCAGGGTTAACATCATCTATTCGAATAGCCTCGTTCGTGGTAAAGGACTACTTGATTGCCTATACAGTTCATAGACAAGTTAATGGATACTACTAAAAGACTCAAGATAAGTGTGAGTACCGAGGATGGCCCTCTCGTAGGATGACGAGAGAGGATCCCCGGTGGAGTATTGTGTTGGTGAGTAGTGGACTCGTGTGAAAACTATTTTACTAGTGGAGTTCCGTAGGATAGCTTAGCCAAGAGTCAAAGATGGCTTGCTGCAATAACCCCACCACCTTCTTGAGAATGAGCATGTATAGTAGGTTCTGTTGCAAGACTTGCTGAGTACCTTTGTACTCATGTTTGCTTAATTACTGTTTTCAGATGACAGCACCGCCCCTTCCGATGGGTTCTACGTAGACCTTGATGTCGATGAGTGACTAGCCACCCAGGTGGTGATCCTGGCCATGGAGGGCCCTATGTAGATAGACAGGCTTCGAGAAGCCTTCTTTGTTTCTAGTGTCTGTACTCAGACTAGGTGCTTCCGCTTGTGCTTGTATGATTGTATGACTTGAGTGTCGGGTCATGTGACCCCTATCTGTATGAACATGTTATGTATGGCTCTCTAGAGACTTTAAATAAAGTACTTGAGTTGTAGAGTTGTGTTGTGATGCCATGTGGTATGTACTCATATCGGGCATATTGTGTGTATGATTGAAATGCGTGGTATGAGTGGGATCCGACAATCTAGTTTTTTATCCTTGGCAGCCTTTCTTATGGGGAAATGTAGTCTAGTGTTCCTTGAGCCATAGTAGTCCGCTACAGCCCGGTTCACCGGAGTCCTGCTAGCCCAGCACTACTGCTCAGGACACTTGACTGGCCGGCATGTGTTTCACGTCGTTCCTATGTCTGTCCCTTCGGGGAAATGTCACGCGGTGACATCCGGAGTCCTGCCTAGCCTGCTACAGCCCGGGTTCCCCGGAGTCCTGTTAGCCCAGTGCTACAGCCCGGAATCACTCGCTGATGCCCGACATGTATGCCTGTCTCCATAGGTCTCTGCCGCTTTGGGTTCACGACTAGCCATGTCAGCCCGGGTTCTCTGTCATATGGATGCTAGTGACACTATCATATACGTGAGCCAAAAGGCGCAAACGGTCCTGGGCCATGGTGAGGCCGCAAAGTGATATGAGGTGTTATCGGCTAGATCGATGTGACCTGAAATCGGGGTCCTGACAGCGGAGATCCGGCGTAGTTCTCCGGCGCCGTTCTTGGGCAGGAGAAAGAGAGACGGCGTGGCAAAAAAGAGTTGAATGGGTATGGGGGAGTTGGAACTCCCCCTGCCTGCTCTTAACCCCCACGCGCTCGCGACTGCGCGGTAGTACCGCGTGTCATCGCGGTAGTACTGCCCGGCCAGAAGTACCGCTCATCCGGTGGTATTAAAAAATTACTGCCGTGCTAGGTGCGGTAGTACCATGCGCAGCTCCTGCGGTAGTACCGTGGCAAGCCGCGGTAGTAAAGTGGCCCCAAGAAAATACAAGTTTCAAAAACAGAGAAGAAAGGGCCTTTGCAGTGCAACCTTCAAGCGAACGTACACACCAAAGAGCTAACACATGAGGCAACTCAAACACAAGCTTGGCACGAAGAAGGGAGGACAAAAGACAACAAGCATCAACCGCGAGACACAACCTCTCCAAGGAGACGGCGGTGGCCGGAGCCACCTATGTTTGAGTCAATTGGTATGGCACCGCGAAGAATTATCCTTGGGCCCATGACCAAAACTCGTCTTTGAAGCACAAGTACCATCACAAATGGCTAATGTGAAAGAGTTGATTAATTTATGCATAATGGGGCGAGGGAGATTTCATCGAGAGAAAAACACTCCCCCTATGTCCAGGCCTAAACCTAAACAAGATAACAAGTTGAGTATGGTGGTGTGTGCAAGGGTTCAAGCAACATTGCTCAAATCAATGATATTTAGCTCATGCCTTAACTCGCGAAATCTTGCTTCATCCAAAGGCTTCGTGAAGATATCTGCAAGGTTATCTTGAGTGTTAACATAGTTGAGCTCGATCTCCCCTCGCCTAATATGATCCTGGATTAAGTGATACCGAATCTCAATATGCTTCGTCTTGAAGTGTTGCCCTGGGTTGAGAGAAATCTTGATGGCACTTTCATTGTCACACCAAAGAGGCACTTTGTCACAAATGACACCATAATCCTTTAAAGTTTGCCTCATCCATAGAAGTTGTGCGCAACAACTACCGGCGGCCACATACTCCGCTTCGATGGACGAGAGAGACACACAACTGTCGGATCACGGGTTCCAGCAAAACCCTTAAGGTTCAAACACTGGGGTGCGCGCAAAGATCTCCCCCCTACCGATCCACGTCCTAACTCAGCTAAGATCTTACGAACTAACTCGACGAACTTGCAACACAAAGGACATAAGATTTATACTTGTTCGGGTAACCGTTGTGGTGTAATATCCTAGTCCAGTGTGGTGGTGTCGAATTGCCTCTTGGGCTGAGGATGAAAAGTATAGGGGGAAGAACAGCCTCCCGAGGAGAGGTGTTCTTGTGCTTGGTGGATGTGATTCTAGGGATGAGCTAGTTCTCGTCTAAGATGAGGTTGCCCCTAGTCTCAGATGAGGTTGCCCTAGCTACGGTGGTGGCTAGTTCTATTTATAGAGGCACTGGTCCTCTCCCCAAATATTGAGCGGGAAGGGATCCAACAACGGCCAATTTGAAAGGGGACAACTAGTACAGCTTATCCTGACAAAAGTGGTCTTCGCCTGCAAAAGGCTCTGGTGGTGACGCCGCCTTGGGCTCCATGGTGACCTCCGTCTTGCCGTCCTACTGGTCTTGGTCTCGTTGCACCGATATGGAAACCTTTGCTTGATGCCTCGGTACTCCACGCTTGCGCTTGCCCCCTTAGCACCAAAGAGGAAACAAGGATGCTGCGCGCGCTGGCGCCCGCCTGGTCTCGATCGTCATGGCTCACGTCACGAGAACCTCGCGAGGTTTGTCGTGCCTTGCTCTCTCCGCCCCTTGTGAGCCTGCCTGGCGAGGCCACTCCTAAGGAGGTCTTGTGATAGAGGTGAAGGTGTCCCGATGTTTCGATGAGATAGATATCGTTTTCTGTGGGAGTCGACTTTGACGATCCGACTTCGAACGTGCGAAGACGTCACGCCTTAGCAATCGCTAAACCAACTTCCGAGGGTTATTGACCACGCTGGAGCACGATCAACCTGACCACGAGGGTCTATTTCCTGCGAGCAAACAAAGAACAAGCAAGAAACTGAGATAGAAATCTGAATATAGTGAATAAAAGAGGAAAGCTTTATTGATCAAGGTGGGGTTCTGTGACGCCTTTGCCGGGTCGTTGAACACAAACGAAGTATGCGAAGTTGCAGCTATGGCGAACTTTAATCTAAACAAAAACCAAAGTCTAAACGACGCCCTTAGGGCTGTATATATTGAGGAAGAGGGGGAATTTTGTGGCCCTTGGAGGAGGGGTCTGAAACCAACCTTCACTCTTGTTTCCCCACACATACGGACTCTAAAAACAGCCTATACTTAAGTATCTCGAAAATACATGGGCCTGGCCAAATAATAAGGTGACGCAGCACCTAGAATAGCCTCTGGACAAAATATATGAAGTGGCATCTTGTATATTTCGTCCAAAGCTTCATGCACTCCTTATGGTGGCTTCAAAGTCCTGAAATCATCACTGGCAACTCCGTTCTTGATCCCCTTGCGCATGCCATCATCTCCATGCTTGAACTTGCTCCAAGGTTCATCTTTCTTGTCCAAGCTAGGCCCTTCATTTGTAAGCAAAACAAATGTATCCAGTTTAGGCAGCATCAAATCCTCATGAACATTAGAATCGTTACTAAGAAACGAAAGTACCTGATAATTCAATTGGCGTGCGTGAACTCTAGTAATTGGTCCAGTATGTATAGCAGCAGTGGCTGTGGGTGTAACAATGGTATTGATGTCCTCATCATCTTGCACCGTCCGCCTCGCGAGCCTTGGCCCCTCGCGAAGGTCTCGAATGCCTTGTTGATGAAGATGGGCCGTACAGGCCTGATAGCAAGGCCACACCGTGGGCCGCAGGCAGGCAAGTCTGGGGACTCCCGTTTCCAGAACGCCGACAGTAGCCCCCGGGCCCAAGGCGCGCTCGTGCTTGGATTCGAGGTGAAGCCAAAGGTCAAGTGCGGAGCGCTGTGGGCCCCAATAGCATGCGGCCTTCGTCGACGCGTGGCGGTTGATTGGACGTGGGCGTCTCCGCTTCCCCACGATGCCTCGGCAACTGCCCAACTTGACAAGTCCCTGCGAGGAATTAAGAGATGAACCTCGTCGGGGCATGTAAAGCGTATGTAATGCCTTTTTTCAATGTAGCCCTTATTATGAAGATTTGTGCGCACATATCCTGTCGAGGCTCAGCCTCCCCTTTCCAATCCCGCGGCAGCTTGGTGCTCTATGCTGACAGGTCCCGGTCCCCAGGCAGGCTGCAGCCGTCACTGGTATGCCAGGTCGCGTGCCGTGGTCAAGGACAGGAGGTGAGCGGCCCGAGGTCCAGTAAGAGCTCCTGAGGCGTGATGCTAAAGAGGTCCCCTTTAGCGCGCAAGCAACTGTCTTAGGATGGGAAAGGAAGAAAACATCGCCGCAACAGGGCAGCGAAGGGAGTGAGCGAGGGTATCGCGCCGTAGCGACTGGTGGATCCAGAGCGAGAACTTATCTTGGCTGTCAGGGGTCGGCTCCTCGTGCCGTGCCAAACTCATACGTCAGCCACCATAGTGTAGCTTGGTCAGGCCCGTGCGGGCCTCCCCCTCCCCTCCATGTTCTTCTTGGTGCTCTGCGTCCTCAGGTCCCGGCCCTCGAGCGAGCTCAGCCGCTGTTGGTGTGCCAGGTCGCATGCCATGGTCAAGGCCAGGGGGTGAAGGCTGGAGAGCCAGTAAGAGCTCCTAAGGCATGATGCTCAAGAGCCCCCCTTTTAACGTGCAAGCGAATCGCATGAGAGAAGAGGGAGAGTCTGCGGTACCGCCTGCTTTGGCCCTCCGGAGGTTCCTACAAGTTAGCACGAGGAAGGGCACCGGTCGCCGTGGTGATTGCTGATTCGCTTCTGGTGCGTGAGAGGGGACTCGCTACTGCGGAGAGCCCCCGGGGCATGTACAACCCTGCCCTGACACGTGGCTTGCAGGACAGGGCTAGACGAGGTGTGTCTGGCACTCGTGAGCCATCGCGGAACTCACGAGGCCCTACCTCAGGGCGGGTTGCGCCTGGTCTTGGTTCTTGTTCGCTGTCTTGGTCCTGCGAGGTGGTTAGACAACGCAAAGGGTCCTGAAGAAAAACGGCCGGCGCGCGGCTCCCATGGTGGGTGGCGATCGAGCAGGTAATAATCACAAGTAGATTAAGCATGGAAGCAGTAGGCTTAAGCAAATGCAGGGAAGATGCATGCCACTGGGTCAGGCCCGAGCGGGTTGGGGATGATGCAGCCCAAGGGGTGCCCCCGACTAGGTAAGCTAAAGACATGAAAAGGGATACATGCCGCAGGGACGGACCCACACGGCCTGGGAATGATGCAACCCTGGGGGCGCTCCTAGCTGAATGAACTTGGAAAATGTCACCTCGTTGTGTTGATGAAGGAGAGTTGCGGCAGCTGAAGGTATGCGGCGAAGGGGCTACTCCTCATGAGAAACCGAGGCCCTGAGCCTCGGGAGGCTCTGCGGGTCTAGGGTGTTCCTTGAGGACCGTCTTCATCTCTGTCAGCACAGCGTGGTGGCTGGCCTCCTGAGCCGCCAGGATGCTCCGTAGGTTGCGCTGATAGGCAGTCGCCACGCTCGGTAGGCCAACAGGCATGCGAACGTAGCTGTGAGGTGGGCCCTCGCAGCGTCCCACGCGCGAAGGCCAAAAGAGCTCTTGAGAGGCGGACCGGTTGAGCCCTAGGACGTCGATGCAGACGCGCAGCCCGGCATCCTCACCTGGATGGGGAGCTACGCCTGGTGAACGGCGGTCGCCGCACATGGCCCTTGCGTCTTGCAGTTCCTGAGTGGTCTTGGTGATGAACTCCTGAACGGTGGGCACTCCTTGCCCTGTGTTCTTCTGAGGTAAACGTGCCGCGAAGCACGCCTCCAAGTGGTGCCCAAGCACCTCCCTCGTGATGTTGGCAAAGTCTGAGGCCCTTCAGAAGAGAGCCCCCGAGCCCTGCCCGAGAGGGGCGCTAGGCGCGCTTTCCTATGTGATGGAGGGAGGCGCCCCAGGCGCGGGCGCCGATCCTGACAAGGCGCCGCTTGCCTGAGGCCCTACGTGGCGCAACTGCTTCTTCTTCTTGGGGGTGGCCTCAGGAGGGTGCTCGCCCTGGCTATCGGGGTCGTCGATTGCTGCAGCTTGGAAGGCACGCTGGAGGGAGCACACCGTGTCTCTTTCCTCGCACAGGACTGTGATGACTCCGCCGCTTCCCGGCATCTTGAGGACATTGTAGCCGTGATGGGTCACCGCCATGAACTTGGCCAGGGCTGGATACCCGAGGATGGCGTTGTATGGCAGGTAGATGTAGGCGATGTCGAAGTCGATGAGTTCGGTGCGGTAGTTGTTGCGTTCCCCGAAGGTTCGATGCGATAGCCCCTGATCTTTAAATGCTCGCAACTTTTTAACCGTTGGTCCAAATTCAGTAAAACCAGTGCCAAAATCTTCATCTTGTGCACCTCTTTCCTGTTAATCAACTTGAACATGGTTTTGACAAATTAAAATTTGGTTGCAAGAAGATTTGATTTTGAACTTCTTTTGACTGCAGATTGAGTTTCGTAGCTCCGATTCGATTGATTCTTTTTGCAAATCGAAGCTCTTCTCTTGAACTTTCAATTTGGATCTTTTCTTTTGAGTTTTACCCTTGTATCTATTGCTTGAGTGCTTATGTATGTTATTGTTTCTTTGCGATAGAGTATCCGGAGTGCGAAGCGTGCTACTACGAGTCACTAGGGTTTTCAGATCGTCAGGAAGGCAAGTAACACTTTGATCATATCCCTTATTACCCATTTTTTATGCATTAGTTTCAACCCTCAAACATTGCATGAGTAGGATCTTCTTAACATGTGGGTATTGGGAAGTAGTTGATAAGGTAGAATCTATTGCCCTTTATTCAAACCCTGGGAGTTTCTTCTATGATATGCTTATACTTCTATGCGATGCTCGTAGAGGTGGTTTGGTTGAGTGTATCCATGACAGACATGAGAGTTGTTAAAATAATGGTTAACTTAAGGTGGCTAATTTAATACACATCTGGGTGGATTGGTTGAGGCACCCTGGAGCACCCAGTGGTTCTCTGGGCACCTAGAGCAATCCAGCGCTGTCTTGGGATATCCCGGAGTACCCGTGTGATCATGCTATGGTTCGCCACCCAGGCTCAAAGGGATCATAAGATTATTCATGCTAGAAACTTCCGTGTGCATCCACAAGCCAATATGGGCTCTGGCATAGTTGAGTAAGTTGTGGGAATCCTTTTCATGATGGGCTAGCAGATGTAAAGGATTGTAGGTGTACCGGCCTATCTATCGGTTAAGGGGACCTCTTCGGAAATACCGTGTCTCGATCATCCGTTTCTCAAACACCATGCACTGCGAGAAATACAACGGAGGAGATCGAGTCTTGTGGGGAAAAGTGTGCAACCCTCTGTAGAGTGTACAAACTAATCATGGTTAGCCGTGTCCCCGGTTATGGACAATCTTGAGAATCTGGTTCTTGAATTATTGGTTTGATCTCATCACTCTTAATTAATTGTGTTGGGATATTAATTACTTTTAATTGGGATTGAGTTGGAGGAACCTTCTCAATTTTTTATCAATCAACTTGATAGTTAAATAAAATTTATTCCTTTGCAGTAGGGAAAAATTGGCTTTACGCAAACATGATAACCATAGAGCCTCCACCAGCCATATATGCATGTAGTGATAGTAGTTATTCTTGTTCATTACTCTACAGTGTTATTTTGCCAGCATATTCCATGTGCTAACCAGTTTCGGGCTACAACGTATTATGTTGTAGACTTTTCAGACAAAGAGTAAGATGCGCTAGGTCGTTGTTTTGCACTTAGCTTTGCGGTTGGAGTTGATGGACTCACTTTTGCTTTCAAAGCCTTTCGATATTATCTTCATTAGATGGCCTTCAGCCATATTATTGTAATAAGTACTCTCTTTGAGATATTCGATGTAATAAGTGTGTGATTGCACTCTGCTATAAATCCTTCAAGTACTGTGTGTGTCAGCATTACCGATCTAGGGATGACACTTATGCACAGAGATTCGACCGTTTGAGGTTGGATCGCTACAAGATGGTATCTGAGCACACGCTGACTATAGGATGTGACCACCAAGATAAACCTTAGGTCACTCTGCTCTACTCATTTCTGGCTCTTCACCACTTTCCACTCTATAGATGGTGGACCCAAGGAACAAGTTTGCGCAACCGGATGAAGACACCCCTTTCGGACGACATTTGAAGGAAGCCACCAGATATCTGAACATCGGAATACCAAGTTTCACCGGGACCTACACCGCCACTCTACCTAAAGAAGAGTGTTGGACCATTCGAGTACATGTTCCAGGAAGGACATTCACCCCAGTTACTGAACCCATAGGGTTTTCCTTTGATGCACCAACCTGGAGTCTAGGAAAGATCATGGCAGCTCACATCGCCATGGGACGCATCGGCGAAGTCTACCACAAGGATCTTGAGGACACCATTTACCAGATATGTGGACACCGAGATGAGTAGTGGGAGATGATCAGCACCAGGAGGGACAAGTCAATTGCTGCCTACATCCAGGAGTTGAACCAGATATGTGCCAGCATGATAGACCTGAACAAGGTGATGACAAGGAACATGGAGCTAGAAGAGGAACTCAAGTCTACACGCGATGGATACAAAGAGGAAATTGCAGTAATACTAGAGAAGAATGAAGACCTGAAGAAGAATCTAAGATTATTCATGGGAGACCCTGCGCCAGGAGGTGACGACCATCCCGGAGACTACATCATCATCGACGACACCGACTCCGACCCCGACAGTGATGATGACTATGAAGACTAAGCTGGAGCAGATATCATGGAATCTTCTTCCGATCAAAATTTCTAGTCGACCACCATGTTATCAGTAGTATTGCCCCATGTATATAGTAATAGTCCAAGTACTTTGTAATGGTAGCTAGATCAATTGTATGCCCTTGTTTGAATTGAGTAATGTGAGTTGATTGTGTTTGTCACATGTGCATACGGGTAGTGATTTCTCTTTAGACCTCATTCTATTCTAACTCTAAACACATCAGATGCCTCCGAGACGTGACCCCGGATTTGTCTTCTCACCGGATCTCACTCAGTTGATCCAGCAGTAGAATGCCTTGATGCAGTTGCTAGTCTGGAACCAAGGCAACAACAACAACCCACCGCCACCACCTCTAGTTGACAATTTAGCCCGTTTCTTGAGGTTGAATCCGCCTGTTTTTTCTAGTAGCACCGAGCCGATTATTGCTGATGACTGGCTACTCAGGATTTGAAGGGAGTTGACCACCATAGGTTGCACAGATGCTGAGAAGGTGCGCTTTGTCGCACACCAATTGGATGGACCCGCAGCCTGATGGTGGGAGAATTACACAGCCACGTTTCCCATAGAAGATGTCACTTGGGATCAGTTTCAGCAAGCATTCCGCACCGCCCATTTCTCAACTGGAGCTATGAGCATGAAGAAGCGTGAGTTTCGCAACTTACGCCAGGGAAATCGTACTATGGGGCAGTACGTGGATGAGTTTAGCAAGTTAGCCCGCTATGCCCCAAATGATGTGGCCATAGATGCCGCGAAGCAGGAGAAGTTTATGGAAGGGCTGAATGCTGAGATGAGTATGCAGTTGATGGTGACAACATTCACTAACTACCAGGAGCTGGTAGATAGGGCCCTTATGATTGAAGGAAATCAGCAACAGATGGAGAGCCACAAAAGGAAATACGGACAGGGGAAGTACAATTCTGGAGCTTAGCGGAAGCCTCATTTCACCCCGAACTCGGGAATACATACCCATAATAATGGAGGCCATACTCATAATGGAGGAAGCACACATAACCACAATGGGCCCAAGAATGGGAAAGGAAATGGAGGAAGCAACGGACAGAACTGTTCCAACCCAGCAACACCCGCCAGGAAGGATTTAAGTCACATTACTTGTTTCAAGTGCGGGAAGACTAGACACTATGCCACCGAATTCCCTGAAACAAAGAATGGAAATGGTAATGGAAGCTCTGCGAAGAAGCCCAACCCTTTCAACAGGAGACAGGTGAACCACGTTAACGTGGAGCAGGTTGAAGAACAGCCTGATGCACTTATAGGTAAGTTTTTGATCGAGTCATTTACTGCGGTCGTTCTTTTTGATACTGGTGCATCGCATTCATACATTTCGAGGGGGTTTGTCGATAAGTATAAGTTGCCCACCAAAGTTCTTAAGACACCTATGTTTGTAAGGTCGCCAGGAGCTGAGTATATGGCAAGCAGTGGATGTTTTCAGATGCCATTGACCATAGGTATACATGTTTTCCCCTTAGACCTAATAATTTTGGAGTCCCAAGGATATAATATTAGGAATGGATTGGTTACCGAAGTATGGAGGAAACATGAATTGTGCTAGTAAGTCAATTTCACTCACCACCCCGGAGGGAAAAAGATCAAGTATGTGTCTGGACATGCGCCAAGGAGGACCCAAGTAAATTCTCTCTCAGGAGTTGTTCATGAAGAAGTGCCGGTTGTGAAGGATTACCCGGATGTATTTCCAGAGGAATTACCAGGAATGCCAAGAGATCGAGACATTGAATTTTTGATAGAGTTGTTGCCAGGCACCGGACCAATATCGAAGAGAGCATATCGAATACCTGCCAATGATGTGGAGGAAATCAAGAAGCAGATTAAGGAGTTATTGCAGAAAGGTTATATTCGACGAAGTTCGTCACCATGGGGAGCCCCGGTGCTCTTAGTTGAGAAGAAGGATGGATCTTTGATAATGGTTGTTGATTATCGGGCATTGAATGAGGTGACAATCAAGAACAAATACCCCCTACCGATGATCAATGATTTGTTTGACCAGCTGCAAGGAGCTAAAGTATTCTCCAAGATCGATCTGTGATCAGGATACCACCAGCTGAAGATCTGAGAGCAGGATATACCTAAGATAGCTTTTGACACAAGGTATGGGCTATATGAGTACATGGTTATGTCATTTGGATTGACTAACGCCCCTGCCTACTTCATGAGTATGATGAACAAGTGTAACACCCACAATGCGGCTATATCTCCCACGTGTCGGGGCACGAATTAGAGGCATAGCCGCATAGTAGGTTTGTCGCAAGAGGGGTAATCTTCACACAATCCCATGTACTGAATAAGAAAGGGATAAAGAGTTGTCTTACAATCGCCACTTCACACAATATATGAATATACATCATCCAAAGTACAATCAAAGGTCCGACTACGGAACCAAAATAAAAGAAGAAAACCCCAAATGCTAGATCCCCGATCGTCCCAACTGGGCTCCACTACTGATCAACCAGAAAGACACAAAACAATGAACAAGATCTTCATCGAGCTCCCACTTGAGCTGGGTTGCGTCACCTGCACTGGTATCATCGACACCTGCAACTGTTTGGAAGTATCTGTGAGTCACGAGGACTCAACAATCTCACACCCGCGAGATCAAGACTATTTAAGCTTATGGGTAGGATAGGGTAATGAGGTGGAGCTGCAGCAAGCACTAAGCATATATGGTGTCTAACATACGCAAATAAGAGTGAGAAGAGAAGCAACGCAACGGTCGTGAACTAGAAGTGATCAAGAAGTGATCCTGAAACTACATGCGTTCAAACATAACACAAGAACCGTGTTCACTTCCCGGACTCCATCGAGAAGATACCATCACGGCTATACACGCGGTTGATGCATTTTAATTAAGTCAAGTGTCAAGTTTTCTACAACCGGACATTAACAAACTCCCATCTGCCACATAACCGCGGGAACGGCTCTCGAAAGTTTATACCCTGCAGGGGTGTCCCAACTTAGCCCATCACAAGCTCTCACGGTCAACGAAGGATATTCCTTCTCCCGGGAAGACCCGATCAGACTCGGAATCCCAGTTACAAGACATTTCAACAATGGTAAAACAAGACCAGCAAGACCGGCCGGATGTGCCGACAAATCCTGATAGGAGCTGCACATATCTCGTTCTTAGGGCACACCGGATAAGCTAAGCGTACAGGTACCAACATAACCCAACTTGCCAAGGGACGGTCCCGCACGGTGCTCTGGTTCGGACCAACACTTAGAGAAGTACTGGCCCGGGGGGTTAAAATAAAGATGACCCTCGGGAGAACGACTCCCAATTGAAAAGTATAGGTGGGGTGAGGCAAATGGTAAAACCAAGGTTGGGCCTTGCTGGAGGAGTTTTATTCAAAGTGAACTGTCAAGGGGTTCCCATAACACCCAACTGCGTTAGGAACGCAAAATCAAGGAACATAACACCGGTATGACGGAAACTAGGGCGGCAAGAGTGGAACAAAACACCAGGCATAAGGCCGAGCCTTCCACCCTTTGACAAGTATAAAGATGCATTAATTAAATAAGAGATATTGTGATATCCCAACATATCCATGTTCCAACATGGAACCAGCTTCACCTACAACTAACAACGCTATAAGAGGGGCTGAGCAAAAGCGGTAACATAGCAAACAACGGTTTGATAGGAAAGGTGGGTTAGAGGCTTGACATGGCAATATGGGAGGCATGATATAACAAGTGGTAGGTAGCGCGACATAGCAATAGAGCGGACAACTAGCAAGCAAAGATAGAAGTGATTTCGATGGTATGGTCATCTTGCCTGAGATCCCACAAGGAAGAAGAACGAGTCCATGAAGAAGATAAACGGACGTAGTCGAACGGATCCTCACAACTCCGGACCGAAACCGAAGCTAACGAGAGAAGGAACCCGGAAAGAAGCAAGCAACATAGTAAACAACCATCACATAAACATGGCATGATGCACAACCAAGTATGATGCATGTCCGGTTTAAAGAGGCATGGCATGGCAAAGTGCACAAACAATACTACAAATTAAGTGGATCTCAATATGCAACGAGTTGCATATTGATGGAACACCACATGATTTATTTAGTTCTCTCCCATTTATGTACTCAACAATATTAAATGTTGGTTAGTATGGCAAGAGGTGAAACATATGAAAACTACCTATCTAGGCGAGTTTAAATGAGGCCGGAAAAACAAGCAACAAGTCTAGAAAAATCCTCATGTGCAATTTATGGGTTTGGTACTGTTCTGCGCTATACACAATTTTAGAGTTATTAAACATGCAAAGTAATGCCTCCATGTTAAACTATGCATTTTTCTACCCCATTTACATATAAAGTTTAATAAATTTGGAGCTACGGTTATTTAGTTATGAATTAATGCATTTTAGCATGGCATTATGCAAAATAAACACAAACAACATTTTAAACATTTTTAACATGGTTGAAAGTTGCATATTACGAAACTAGACAAAATTCTAGGCAAGTTACATATATAATTTCTTTAGATCCGATGCACAGTTGTGGAGTTATTATACGAATGAACATGAGGGACCTTTCTATAAAATTGCAGCTCACTCGATAAGTAGACTAATTCGCAGAACAGGAAAAAAACTATACTGGACTGAATCTTAGGAGAGGCCCAGCAAGGCAACAGGCGCAACATAACTATCAGACGCACAGGCACAAAATAGCGGAGGGGCTAGTCTATGCTCACATCGGGCCATGGGCCGAAAATGGAGAAGCGGCTGGGCCGGTTGTGGTGACGAGAAGAAGTTGTTGGACCTCGGCGCGGGATGGCTAGCGGGCCACGTGGTCGACCGCACCGGTCAATGCACGTGGATCGAGCAAAGGCGCGGCGGCGCCATGCACGTCACCGGCAAGCAGCGGAGACTCGGACTCCGGCGACGGATCCGAGCGGGAAGGTCAGGAATGGCCGAGGTACTTCAGATCCGGCGGATCCCCACCAGATCGGGCGAAAAACGCGGCCGGGGCGAGCTCCACGGGCGGTGGAAGTTCCTGCAGGGCAATGTTGGAAGGGGAGGGCAGAGAGAGAGAGATCGAGAGAGAAGGAGAGGGAAAAGGGCGGCCGGGACTCATCTCTGGCGAGGGCGGCGATGAGGGACGACCGAGGAGGCGCCGGCGGAGTCCAGCGGTGGGGTCGGGGTCACCTACGGGAGGACGCAGTGAGACGAGCTGCGGGATCGGGGCTCCTCCCGATCCAGGGTGAGGCAGCGGCGCGGTTTGGGCGCCTCAGGCTCAGATCGGGGCCCGGGCGGGCCTAGCACGGGCTTGCGGCGGCGGGGAGGAGTGGGGTGACATGGCGAGGACAGGTGGAGAGCTCTGGTTGGCTGAAGCGGCGCGCAGGTGGCGGCTCGGCCAGTCTAGCGGCGACAAGTGGCGGCGGGGGAGCGCGCCGACGCTGAAAACGAGGATGGAGGTGGCTGGCGGCTGCGGGGATCCCGAGGGGAAGGCTATAAGGTAGGTGGAGGCTAGGGGATGCCCAAATTTGGAAGGGGTGTTTTTATATAGGGAAAAGGGTTAGGGTTAGTGGGTTTGAGGCCGTTTCGGAGCCATTCGATCTCGATCGGAGGGTCTGGAGCGGAGGGGGTTAGATAGGTGGGCTAGTGGGCTGTGCTAGAGAGGTTGGGCTGAGATGAGAGGGAAGTAAAGCAGCCCGGCAACCGCTTCCGGAGACCGAAAACGCCTGACGTTTGACCGACTATAATGCCGCTATAGTTATCCGTTGGGGCGTCAAACCGACTCCGAATGCGATGAAACTTGGCAGGCGGCCTACCTACACTATAATAAGACCACATGCCAACTTTCAACCCATTCCGAGAAAATTTTCCGCCCACTTATAAACTAATATTTCGGAGGTGCCGCGGGCGTGTGCAAGTGTGTCTTGGCTCAGAACGAACAATGGACGGAACTGGGGGAACCCGAACGGATGCATGTTTTGAAAACATGATGATGCAATGCACATGATGACATGGCAAAGATGCAACATGCAAATGAATGGCAAGGCAACAACAGCGAATAACTGGAAGACGCCTGGCGCATCGGTCTCGGGGCGTCACAACACTCCACGACTACAAGAGGATCTCGTCCCGAGATCTAGGATGGCACCGGAGAGAAACGGAAGAGGAAGAGGAGACATAAAACTAAGTTGCTTCTTTGACAAACGAGTGAAACCACGAACCTTGAGAGGTTGAACAAGTTGATAGAAAGAATACAACGAAGATGAACAAAGTTGAAAACACTCCATTAGAAAAGAGGAACAAGGAACATTACGAGAACCTTGTAGGTTGAAAGACATAAGAAAATGGGTTGCAATGGACAAGAAGTACATGCAAGCACTCCGGTTGAAACGAGATGTACAAGGAACGATAAAGATCAATTACGACAACACTCCGGTTGGACATGGAAGGTAAACAATATGAGCTTGGCAAAATGAAAGCACTTGGATGGGAGTTTGGTTAGAAGTGGAATGATAGACACAACACTCTGGTTAAAACAAGATAGAGAAGGTAAAAGAATGGTGTAATTTGGGCAGCACTCTGACTGTAAATGGAAGGAATTGAACATGAACTTGACAAGATGAGAGGATACTTGATGAGATCAACAACACACTGCCTCCAAAACTATTGAAAGAATGACACAAGGGTTAAGAAAGATTTCAGACAGCACTCCGGTTGAGAAGGGAGGCGAAACTTGATAAGATGAGAGAACTTGAATGAAGGACACGACCCTCTGGTTGAATAGAAGTTGAATCATAGGAAAGGAAAGAATTGAGAAGAAAAAGACATATTCTACCACAAATGAGCTTGGAAAACACCCATCCAAGAAGGTTATAACAGAGTTGTTGGAAAACCACCGACGAAAAGAACAAGCTTGTAGTGGACTTATGGAGAACATCTCAAAACTATGAGGTGAAATTCTGCCACTACAGAAACAAAAGATTGGATTGATTTCCACAAGGAGACGAGAAACTTATTTCACCGGGAGGATAAATGAAGAACTTGAGTCATTTATGAGCACCATAAATAGCAAAAATCCTTAGGGAAATGATAGAGGCGAGGGTGTCCCGATCTTTCGATGAGATGATAACTATCGATTTGGTGGAGACTACTTTGACGATCCGATTACAAACGTGCACGACATGGCGCCTTAGCAATCGCTAAACCAATCTCCTGAGGTTACCGACAATGTCGGAAGCACGGTCAGCCTGACGACAAAGGTCTATTCCTGCAAGCAATCAAAGAACGAGCAAGAATATGATAAAACAATCTTAATATTTTGAATATATATGAAGTATTTATAATGGTGGGGATCCATAAGCGGTCTTGGTCTGGTAGTTGGACACAAACGAAGTACACGAAGTTGCAATGGCTAACTTTTAAATAAACAAATCCCAAAGTCTAAACGACGCCCTAAGGGCTTTATATATGGAGGAAGAGGGGGGAATTTCGTGGCCCTTGGAGGAGGGGTCTAAAACCAACCCTAACTCTTGTTTCCCCACACATACGGACTCTAAAAACAACCTATACTTAAGTATTTCGAAAATACATGGGCCTGGCCCCATAATAAGGTGACGCAACACCTAGAATAGCCTCTGGATGAAACTTATGAAGTCGCATCTTGTATATTTCGTCCAAGGCTTCATGCACTCCTTATGGTGGCTTCAAAGTCCTGAAATCATCACCTATAACTCCGTTCTTGATCCCTTGCGCATGCCATCATCTCCATGCTTGAACTTGCTCCAAGGTTCATCTTTCTTGTCCATGCTAGGCCCTTCATTTGTAAGCAAAACAAATGTATCCAATTTAGGCAACATCATATTCTCAAGAACATTACAATCTTTACCAAGAAACGAAAGTACCTGATAATTCATTTGGCATGCGCGAGCTCTAGTAATTGGTCCAGTATGTATAGCTGCAGGGGCTGTGGGTGTAACAATAGTATTGATGTCCTCATCATCCTCCCCTTCTTGAAATGAAGTCGTCCTCGATGAAAGTTCATCATCCTCACCCAAATAAGGCTTCAAATCTGCAATGTTAAAAGTGGGACTAACCCCAAAATCTGCAGACAGCTCAAGTTTATATGCATTATCATTTATTTTCTCTAACACCTTAAAAGGACCATCAACACGTGGCATTAGCTTTGATTTGCGCAAATTAGGAAATCTATCCTTACACAAATGTAACCAAACAAGATCTCCAGGTGCAAACACAACATGTTTTCTACCCTTATCTCCAGCAAGTTTATATTTAGCATTCATACGCTCAATGTTTTCCTTAGTTAACTCATGCATTTTTAAAATCAATTCAACACGTTCTTTCGCATCAAAATTAACCTTCTCCGAAGATGGAAGAGGCAACAAATCAATAGGTACACAAGGTAGGAAACCATACACAATTTCAAAAGGGCACATCTTAGTAGTAGAATGCAATGAACGATTATAAGCAAATTCAATATGAGGCAAGCGTTCTTCCCACATTTTCTTATTATTCTTCAAAACAGCCCTAAGCATAGTAGACAATGTTCTATTGACTACTTCAGTTTGTCCGTCTGTTTGGGGGTGACAAGTAGTACTAAAAAGAAGTTTAGTCCTCAACTTAGCCAATAAACATCTCCAAAAGTGGCTAAGAAATTTAGTATCACGATCTGGAACAATAGTATTTGGCACACCATGCAAGCGAATAATTTCACGAAAGAACAAATCATCAACATTAACAGCATCATCGCTTTTATGACATGGTATAAAGTGTGCCATTTTCGAGAACCTATCCACGAAAACAAATATGCTATCCCTCCCCTTCTTTGTTCGAGGTAAACCTAAAACAAAGCCCATAGATATATCCTCCCAAGGAACACTAGGTATAGACAAAGGCATATATAAACCTTGAGGATTGAGCCGTGACTTAGCTTTTTGACATGTAGTGCAGCGAGCAACAAAACGCTCAACATCCCGTCTCATCTTTGGCCAAAAGAAATGTGTAGCAAGTATATCCTCCGTCTTCTTAACACCAAAGTGTCCCATTAATCCTCCTCCATGCGCCTCCTACAACAACAAAAGACGAACGGAGCTAGCTGGAATGCATAGCTTGTTAGCACGAAACACAAATCCATCGTTAAGAACGAACTTTTTCCAAGTTTTCCCTTCCTTACAATTCTGCAATACATCTTTAAATTCAGCATCATGCACATATTGATATTTGATGGTCTCCAAACCAAATATTTTAAAGTCAAGTTGTGAAAGCAAAGTATAACGACGAGGCAATGCATCAACAATAACATTTTCTTTACCCTTCTTGTGTTTAATGACATAAGGGAAAGCTTAATGAATTCAACCCATTTAGCATGTCGACAGTTCAGTTTTGCTTGACTTTTAGTGTGTTTCAAAGATTCATGATCAGAATGTATAACAAATTCCTTGGGCCATAAATAATGTTGCCATGTTTCTAAGGTCCGAACAAGAGCATATAATTCTTTATCATAAGTAGAATAGTTCAGACTAGGCCCACTCAATTTTTCAGAAAAGTATGCAACAGGTTTGCCATCCTTCTTTGTAATACCTGTCGGAGTAAAGGAAGTTGGAGTAAAGGAGCATGTGTCAACTTATCTTTCTATACCATGAAGGCTTCTTCCTGTGCGGTACCCCAAACAAAAGGCAAATCCTTCTTTGTAAGCTCGTTGAGAGGCGTAGCAATGGTGCTGTAATCTCTCACAAAACACCTATAGAAACCAGCAAGGCCAAGGAAACTCATCACTTATGTGACCGTTTTGGGCTGCGGCCAACTCACAATAGCTTCAATCTTGGCTTTATCAACTTCAATTCCCTGTGGAGTAACAACATAGCCTAGAAAAGATACTCGGTCAGTGCAAAAGGTGCACTTTCCAAGGTTACCAAACAAACATGCATCACGTAGAGCAATAAAAACAGCACATAAATGTTCCAAATGTTCCTCCAAAGATTTGCTATAAATCAATATGTCATCAAAGTAAACTACCACAAATCGTCCAATGAAGGCACGTAAAACTTCGTTCATTAATCTCATGAAAGTACTAGGTGCATTAGTTAACCCAAAAGGCATGACTAACCACTCATATAATCCAAACTTAGTTTTAAATGTTGTTTTCCATTCATCTCCCAATTTCATACGAATTTGATGGTATCCACTACGCACTCAATTCATCAAGCATATCATCTAGCCTAGGAATAGGATGACGATAACGAAGAGTAATATTATTAATGCCTCTACAATCAACACACATATGCGATGTACCATCCTTTTTAGGCACTAGTATAATAGGAATAGCACAAGGACTAAGAGATTCACGTGTATAACCTTTGTCGAGCAGCTCTTGTACTTGACGCATAATCTCCTTCATCTCCTCTGGATTGGTACGGTATGGTGCATGGTTGGGTAATGATGCACCGGGAATTAAGTCAATTTGATGCTCAATCCCTCGAATAGGTGGTAATCCCGGTGGCACGTCTTGTGGAAAGACGTCAGCGAATTCCCGCAAAATGTTAGTGACAGCAGGAGGCCAAGAGGAAGGCACGCCCTCGAATGAAAATAATGCCTCTTTACACACAAAAGCATAGCAAACAGATTTTCTGAAATCTAGATCATCAATATCAGATTTGGTGGCAAGTAAACATGCACTTTTCAATTTAATTTCAGAAACAACATTAGATGGTTTATTATTAGGCTTCATGTGTTATTCAAATTCTTTTTACACAATCAGATTTTCACTCTTATTTTGCTCCTATTTTGCTTTATTAGCTCTATTAATATCATCTTTTAAAATGGAATCAGGAGTCATAGGAAGCAAAGTAATATTTTTGTCCTTATCAACAAGAGTATGTTGATTGTTTCTATCATGGTGTACAGAATTTTTATCAAATTGCCATGGTCTACCAAGTAATAAGGAACATTCTTGCATAGGTACCACATCACAATCAACATAATCATCATGTGTAAAGATACTAAAGTGCACACGAACAGTACGTGTTACCTTAACCTTGCCGCTGTTGTTGAACCATTGGATGTAGTAAGCATGTGGATGTGGTATTGTGGTGAGAGATAGGTTCTCCACCATCTCCATGCTAGCCAAGTTGTTGCAGCTCCCTCCATCTATGATGACGCGAACATAACGTTCCTTCACAACTCCCTTTGTATGGAACAAATTATGCCTCTGATTTTGCTTAGCTTGTGTAACCTGCACACTCAAAACACGTTGAGCAACTAAACATTCATACATGTCAGCATCTTCAGCAGCCATGTACTGCGTCTCATGATCAGAATCATCTCCACCGTGTTCTTCATGTGTAATAACAGCCAAAGTCTCCTCATCATAGTCACTAGCGGACTCATACCCACCATCCTCAATAGCAATCATCACATGCTGATTTGCATTCTCTCGCAAAATGTCATCTTCCCTTACAACGACGACAAATAATATCACTTGTGTGCCCTGTTGATGCCATGAAAGAAGAAGAGCTCTGCGCAGGCCCGACAGGTGTGCTCTTGGCAGATAGTGGTGGTTGTGCCTACTTTCTTGTATCACGGCTGGAGGTGGCACCTGATGGAGGTGCTGGTGTAGTGGAAGTAGATGATGCACGTGGTATCCATGATGAAGATCGACCTGCAGAAAATTTAGTTCGCGCCAATGCCTGTCGATCCTGCACTTCACGTTAAGCTTTACAAGCAAGATGGAATAAACGAGTGATATTAGTATACTCCTTATACTCTAGAATGGTCTGAATCTCTCTATTTAATCCACCCATAAAACTGCAAGCATAGCTTCATTCTCCTCAACAATACCACATCTAATCATGCCAGTTTGTAATTCCTGATGATATTCTTCTACATAATTTTTTCCTTGTCTTAAACGCTGCAATTTTTGAAGTAATTCACGTTGATAATAAGGTGGAACCCAACGAGTACGCATAGCAGTTTTTAAAGCAGCCCAAGTAGTTAGAATAGGATATAATCTACAATGTTCAGACCACCAAACACATGCGAAGCTAGTGAAAGCACACACAGCAGCAGGAACACTTCTCTCCTCAGGATATTGTAAACATGTAAAATGTTGTCCAGTTTCTAACTCCCAAGTAAGATATATATCAGGAACATATCTATCCTCAAATGGTGGAATATTCAATTTCAGTTTAGGAAGATGGTCATGATCTCGTACCTCATATGGTGGTGTAGCCCTACCGTTGCAATGATATACCTGAGGACAACCTGGTGGTGGTGGTGCTGGTGGTTGCACGTAGTTCTGATTTTGATCAACCTCATCCTCGTAATGGTCCTCCACCTCTTCAGTAGCAGCAGGAGCGCCAGAAGCATCAACAGCGGCACCAGAATTTTGCCCAGGGTCAATGGGAACGCGTTGTGCTCGTCCCACTTGATTTGGAAAGCGACGTTGTTGTTGTTGTTGTTGTTGTTGTTGTAGAAGTGCGTTAGGGGCAGCCGGTGGTGGTGGTGGAAGACGCGCGAGCAATTCATTAAACTTGTTATCGAGCTTTGTTTCGAATGTCTTGTCCATGCCATCTATCTTCTCCATGGCATCTTCAAATCTGTTTAGCACATCTTGCACATGTCCACTCATCATTTGCTGAAATTTATCATGCAACTCCTTATTCGTCATGTTCTCCCAGTCAGTCTCGTCGGCTTGTGATCCTGCCATGGTTAGCAGCAATAGAAACACATAAGAATATGATCCTACAGATTACTAACGAGAGGTGCTGGTGGGTGTCACAAATCCATCAAGCAAATCTCAAATTCTTACCAGTTCTTACCCAGCGGCAGGCGGTGATCGGCAACCGTCGTAGTCAAAACTCTCAAAGCTTGGATAGAGCGATTACCAGGGAAAATCAAATGCACGACGTAGATGTATGTGGAGCTGGGAAGGCTTATAATATGGTAGCAAAAAGGGCCAGCAATAATCAATTCAGAGATGCAAAGTTGAATAAACGCTCAACGACGGTACTGTGCTGGTCCTAGGCTAGACCGTGCTAGAGACGCGAGCCTAGAACACTAACAAAATCACGGCGCTGCACGTAAACATGGGAAAAGCACACTATGGGACTTTTTTTCGCTCTGTTTTTTTGGCGCTCCTCTTTTTTTGGCGCTCCTCTTTTTTTTGTTGGCGCTCCTCTTTTTTTTGCGAAAAATCACTATAATGGCGAGTGTCTCAAAACTCTTCCCTCATCAAACTGACAGGATGGGCACGAATTTTTTATAACTTTTTTTTGGAAATCAGGGTAGCGACGACGAGAAAGTGCGACAAAAAATTACTATGATGGCACGTGACTCAAAAGACTCAGAAAATCCTAAAAATAGGACAGGGAAAAAATATTTTTGCCTGTGAAAATTTTGGCCTAAAAACTGACCGAGGGTCTCCAGACTCTTTTTTTTCAAAACCTACTCAGGCAAGGAAACACGAATCGGAAATTAGATGGATCTCGGAAAAAAACCTAATATTAAAGGAACTCGGATTGGTGGTGGATATATGGTGGTAGGATATGGCAGCGGTGGTGGTATATGGATACGGATTGGTGGTGGTATGATAGAGGCAAGGGTCCCGATCTTTCGATGAGATGATAACTATCTATTTGGTGGAGACGACTTTGACGATCCGACTACAAACGTGCATGACATTGCGCCTTAGCAATCACTAAACCAACTCCAAGTGGTTATTGACCACGCTGGAGCATGATCAACCTTACCACGAAGGTCTATTCCTGCAAGCAATCAAAGAACAAGCAAGAATATGATTAAGCAATCTGAATATTGCGAGTATGGATGAAGTATTGATAAAAGTGGGGTTTCATAAGCGGTCTTGGTCTGGTCGTTGGACACAAACGAAGTACACAAAGTTGGAACGATGGCTAACTTTTAAGTAATAAAACCCAAGTCTAAAGGATGCCTTAAGGGCTATATTTATAGGGAAAAGAGAGGGGAATTTTTCTACCCTTGGCAAGGTGGGATTAAAAGACGTCCTAAGTCGTTTCCCCTACAATATGGACTCTAAAAATAGATTACATGGGCCTGGCCCAAAATAAGGTGGCGCAACACCAATAATAAGCTATGGATGAAATTTCTGAAAGGCCATCTTGTATATTTCGTCCGTCTTCTTGTATGTCATCATGGTGGCTTCAAAGTCCGGAAATCTCCACTTGAACCTCCGTTCTTGTTCTCTTCGCACGCACCTTCATCTCCGTGCTTGACCATGCTCCAATATTCAACCTTCTTTTCCGTGCTAGGCCCTTCAATAGCAATCAACACAAATGTATCTAAGTTAGGCAGCATCATATTCTCATCAACACTAGAAACATTATCAAGAAACGAAAGTACCTGATAATTTAATTGGCGTATCTGAGCTCTAGCAACTATTCCAAGAGGTAAAACAGCAGGGGATATGGGTGTAACTATGGTACCCATGTCCTCATTATCCTCCCCTTCTTGAAAACAAAGCCGTCCTCGGTGTTGCTTAATCTAAAATCTGGCTAACAAAACAGACAATGTGTACACATTGTATATGTATATGTCATCCATTTTACTAATCTCAGTTGGGGCACATGTGGCACAGTTATACAAGAGCATCCTTCAAAAGTTGTGAAATATAAAACCAATATATTATCACAAGAAGTCAAAGGCATGAAAATATTGCAACTCAGTTTGCATATATAAGTGAAGCTTTTATTCATATCAAAAGATTGACAATGCTTATAATTAAACCATCCCAACATTGATGAACAATCACGAAGATTGGAGGTCATATCAAAATGATTAAACATTGGCACAATTATTTTCAAACGTATTTGATCCAAATCTGAGTTATTCCCTGATTCACGTGGTTCTTTCGCATCAATAGTTAGTTCAATGGGTTCAATCAAAATTGTTTGATCACATGGCAAAGTCAAATCATGAACATAGTCTTCTAAAATAGCTCGTGTGACCATAGTAGTGGGTAGGTCATCGTATGGTTCATTGAAATTGACAAGGCATTCATCATACTCATGTGGAGGTGGAAGATTAGTAGCTTTGTCATTACCTCCTATGATCAACTCAGATGGTGTAGGCACCCTCGGTGGTGATGTGTCACATGGTAGAGGTGATGTAGTCCTCACAACAACGGATGTGGTTGTCATAGTATGCCTAGTAGTTGAAGGGACAACCATATCAACTCTTGGAATGTGCATCTCGCACTTGTTCTCCTTGTGGGAAACACGTTGTATTACTTCCTGTTCAGCTTTGCAAGCAAGATGAAACAAATGGTCCATAGGATAACACTCTTCATGAATTAGTATCTCTTGAATGTCACGATTTAATCCTCCCCAAAATCTATCCATAAAATCTTCTTCACTTTCTTCTAAAGAGGAATGCAGCAAGGTAGTTTGTAAAGTATCATAATATTTCGTTACGGTGTCACTACCTTGTTTTAAAAGTTCCAACTTTTTAATCATGTCACGAGTATAATAAGCGGGAACGAATTTATGTCGCATGGCAAGTTTCAAATCATCCCAAGTAGGAGGTATATCATTAGGGTGTAACCGACAATATTCACTCCACCAAACTATAGCATAGCCAGTGAAAGAACCAACCGCAACTTTAACTTTTTTACGTTCATCAAAATTATTGGAAGCAAATATATTATTTATGTCAAACTCACATTCAATATATAAAGCAGGTCTAAACGGCCATTAAATGGTGGTATAGAAACATTAACCTGATCATGTGCATTTGGATGTTTGTGCACCTCTCGTGACTGTTGTGGTATTTGCATAGGTGATGGCACGTATCCCATGATCGACAAACCCCATGAATTGACTCTAGATCCTGTCATGATTAGTAGAAATAAGAAACAAAATCCAAAAATAATGTTTCTATGAACTACTGTGAAACGATGGTGAAACGCTCACAGTATAGCAAATCAAAGTCTTGCAAGTTCTTACCATGCAACAGGTGGTGACCGGCAGCCAGTGGTGTCTAATAACTGCAAGAATTGGGTAAAGCGATTGTCAGGTGAACGTATGTATGCACAGTGTAGAAATATGTGGAGCTGGGTTGGCTTTATATATGTGGGAAAAATGCTACAACCACGTTAATTAATGCAAGCTGAAAATTCGTTCAAAGTGATCGAGTGCTGGCCCTAGGCTAGACCGTGCTAGAGACGCGAGCCTAAGACACAGACGAATTCACAAGATGTTGCCAACACCACACTTTGGTACAAGGCTCCTTCCACTTTTTTCCATTCCAAAGTAAGTGTAGTGCGTACTGGTTTATAGCACAACAAAGCACCGCTAATTTTTTTTTCTTTCTCCAAAGTCCAAACGAACTACAAGTCCAAAAGGAAATAGAATCGAACACAACTTTTCTTACTGTTTTTTTTTCTATTACGTGCTTCCTTTTTGATCAGTCCTTCTTCTCCTTCCTTCTATACAAAAAAATATTCCAGCCAACACAAACGTTGGTGCAATGCTCCTCCTACTATTCCCTTTAAAAAAACTACAAGGATGTCTTTCCTCACGTGATCAATGGATGGGTCTCGCAACAATAAATCCCAACCGAAATTGTTCTACGGCAAAAACGAATCCAAGATTTAGGCAACTAGCGTGGTCTTTCCTTGAGAGAAAACAAGGCAAAAAAATTGATCCAAACCTGCCTTTCTTTTTACCAATCAAATCTTCTAAATGAAGCAACTTCTTTTTTTTTGTCTCCAATAGATCAAAACCTTCCAAACTTGTCACGTTATCTCTCTTCGTTTTTTTTGAGACACGACCAGACTTGGAAACCTCCAACCGAAATGTGGTTTTCCTTTTTTTTCTCTCCTTCCTTATTCTCTCTCTCTACTATCTCGTTTAATTCCTTTAATTCGTTTTGCTGACCAGACTTGCCTTTTAATATGGCCGAATATTCTCTCTCAATTCTTTTTTTTTCCAACAACCTCACGCCAACAACCTCAATATCTAAGCCATTATTCACGCTTTCTTCCAACCAAACCGATTGGCAGTTGCCCTTTTTCTTATATCCTAATCCGAATCTTCCAAGTATCCAAAATTTCTATCCTTGTACAGGGCAAGAGATCTGAACGTGATTCTCTCTCCTTTCCTGCCCAAAATAACAAGGCACAAAGGTACTCCCTCTGTAAACTAATATAAAAGCGTTTGGATCACTATTTTAGTATTCTAAACGTTCTTATATTAGTTTACGGAGGGAGTAGAAGCTAATTAAAACATGCCAAATACACACAAGCGATGGACAAACTTCCTCCTTTTAATCTCTTTCCTTTCTCAATTTTTTGTTGACTATTCGGATCAGCTCTAATAATTGACCGGTCAGATTTTTTTTACTTCAAAATCCAAACGTGGCAACTAGTATTGTGAGGCGGTCAACAAACCAGATTTTTTTTCAACAAAGGGATCAGACTCCCCAAATCCAAACGTGGCAGCTTGTCTTTCACGTTCCTTTTTCTTTACTTCTCGCCATGAGAATATCTCCTGCTATATATTTTTTTCAGACCTTTTTTCTTACCACCTTCCAAAAGTATTAGCAAACAGATCTGCGGTTGCCTTTTTTCAGCCTATTCTTTGTCTTTCCAAACAACATAACATATATCTTTCCCAAAGATAAAGCAACGTGGGAAACAAGTCCCAAGCAAAACATGGCAACCAGCAGTTTTTTAACTTCTCTCTCCCTATTTTTCTGTTTGCTTTTGTCTGCTATGTGACATACACAAAGATGAATATGATGACGGCAACAAAACAACTGATGATTGGTGTCAGCGGCGATCGAAATAATAAGTGACAGCGGAAGATGACAATGAAGTGGGCAATGGTGTATGTGGATGCGGTGTGAACAAAACGTGACTAGAACTCGAAACTCTAAAAGT
Organism: Triticum urartu; assembly: GCF_056163025.1. NCBI lineage: Eukaryota > Viridiplantae > Streptophyta > Magnoliopsida > Poales > Poaceae > Triticum > Triticum urartu. Next base: position 305,498,106 of record NC_141875.1, read on the forward strand.
TTAGACACTAAACCAGCAACTCGACACACGATGCAACCGAAAATTCAACAATGCAAAAACTAAGTGGCAATGGCGAAAAAGGCTCAGATTATCTGGGATATGATGAACTAATCTAATTTTTGTGTGTGGCTATTTCTTAGACTCTATGTATGAAAAACATATGCAAATTAGACTATGAAAAACTGGAAAATCTCACCGAGCAACCTAAAAACTGATACCACTTGATAGAGGCGAGGGTCCCGATCTTTCGATCAGATGATAACTATCGATTTTGTGGAGAGAACTTTGATGATCCGACTACAAACGTGCACGACGTTGCGCCTTAGCAATCACTAAACCAACTCCGAGAGGTTATTGACCACGGTAGAGCATGATCAACCTGACCACGAAGGTCTATTCCTACAAGCAATCGAAGAACAAGCCAAAATATGATTAAGCAATCTGAATATTGTGAGTATGAATGAAGTATTGATAAAATTGGGGTTTCATAAGTGGTCTTTGTCTGGTCGTTGGACACAAACGAAGTACACGAAGTTGCAACGATGGCTAACTTTTAACTAAATAAAACCCAAGTCTAAACGATGCCTTAATGGCTATATTTATAGGGAAAAGAGAGGGGATTTTATCCACCCTTGGCAAGGTGGGACTAAAACACCTCCTAAGTCGTTTCCCCCACAATATGGACTCTAAAAATAGATTACATGAACCTGGCACAAAATAAGGTGGCGCAACACCAATAATAAGCTATGGACGAAATTTCTGAAAGGCCATCTTGTATATTTCTTCCATCTTCTTATATGTCATCATGGTGGCTTCAAAGTCCGGAAATCTCCACTTAAACCTCCGTTCTTGTTCTCTTCGCACGCACCTTCATCTCCGTGCTTGACCATGCTCCAATGTTCAACCTTCTTGTCCATGCTAGCCCCTTCAATAGCAAGCAACACAAATGTATCTAAGTTAGGCAGCAGCATATTCTCATGAACACTAGAAACATTATCAAGAAACGAAAGTACCTGATAATTTAATTGGCGTATCCGAGCTCTAGCAACTATTCCAAGAGGTAAAATAGCAGGGGATATGGGTGTAACTGTGGTACCCATGTCCTCATCATGGTATATGGATACAGATTGGTGGTGGCATATGGATACGGATTGGTGATGGTATATGGAGACGGATTGGTGGTGGTATATGGATACAGATTGGTGATGGTATATGGACACGGATCGATGGCGGATAAGCGGTGGTGGTAGATGGCAGGGGCGATGATGACGGTGCGGCGGCGGCGTGACAACTTATGACTAGAACTCGAAACTCTAAAAGACTAGACTCTAAGACCAGCAACTAGACACGACGATGCAACCGCAAATTCAACAAAGCAAAATACTGAAAAGACTATGCAAAGGCTCAGATTGGTTCGGATATGATGAACTGACCCTATTTTTATGGCTTTGTTGTGGGCTGTAGGTATGAAGAACAGACTCGATCTAAACTACAAAAAACTGTAAAATCTTAGCGAGCAACCTGGAAATATGATACCACTTGATAGAGGCGAGGGTGTCCCGATCTTTCGATGAGATGATAACTATCGATTTGGTGGAGACGACTTTGACGATCCGACTACAAACGTGCACGACGTGGCGCCTTAGAAATCGCTAAACCAATCTCCTGAGGTTACTGACGATGCCGGAAGCACGGCCAGCCTTACCACGAGGGTCTATTCCTGCAAGCAATCAAAGAACGAGCAAGAATATGACAAAACAATCTGAATATTGCAAATATATATGAAGTATTGATAATGGTGGCGATCCGTAAGCGGTGTTGGTCTGGTCGTTGGACACAAACAAAGTACACGAAGTTGCAATGACTAACTTTTAACTAAACAAATCCCAAAGTCTAAATGACGCCCTAAGGGCTGTATATATGGAGGAAGAGGGGAGAATTTCGTGGCCCTTGGAGGAGGGATCCGAAGCCAACCCTAACTCTTGTTTCCCCACACATACGGACTGTAAAAACAGCCTATACTTATGTATTTCGAATATACATGGGCCTGGCCCAATAATAAGGTGACGCAGCACCTAGAATAGCCTCTTGACGAAACTTATGAAGTGGCATCTTGTATATTTCGTCCAAGGCTTCATGCACTCCTTATGGTGGCTTCAAAGTCCTGAAATCATCACTTGTAACTCCGTTCTTGATCCCCTTGCGCATGCCATCATCTCCATGCTTGAACTTGCTACAAGGTTCATCTTTCTTGTCCAAGCTAGGCCCTTCATTTGTAAGCAAAAAAAATGTATCCAATTTAGGCAGCATCATGTTCTCATGAACATTAGAATCCTTACCAAGAAACGAAAGTACCTGATAATTCAATTGGCGTGCACGAGCTCTAGTAATTGGTCCAGTATGTATAGCAGCAGGGGCTGTGGGTGTAACAATGGTATTGATGTCCTCATCAGGAAAGCTTTAGGTGAAATATAACCCAAGATAACTCCAATGAAGAGGTTGATGGGTAGCAAAGGATCTCATGAACGAATTGAAAATGATGGGTTAAAAATATGTCATTCCGGACAACTTGTGAATCATGAATCACGAAGGGAGATTGTCAAGAATGATATAACACCATCTCAACAGACAAGATAGAAAGAATTGCACTTCGGAATGCAAGATGAAGAATACTTGAGCTCCTCTGAAAAGAATCTTGATGAGCACTTCGAGAAGGAATTAAATCCTTGCTGAACCATCATGTAGAACCTCCATGAAGAACTCCGGTAATAAAAGAATGATCAAAAAGAAGTGAAGGATGAAAAGAATAAGATTGAAGCCTTGCAATGATTTAGATGGGTCTTCGTGATGATGAGAGCTTGGAACTCCGGGAAAAGAAAAGATGAAACAATAAAACCAAGAATTTGATGAGCCTCCGGAATAAGGAAAGAATTGAATTTACTCGATGAAACAAGAACAAGAATTGCATTATGCTTATCCTTCACCAATTTAAATTGATGACAAGCAACAGATTTGGCATACTACTTATTCTCGTAGAAAGGATTAAGAGAGATATCGCGCAAACTTCAGAAAAGACCTCAACAAACCGCCGGTATGACAGGAAAGAACAAATGTATTGATATGAGAACATAGGAAGAGGAATCTTGAACAAACCACCGTAAGAATCGAAGACGATTGAAGAAAAGATAGCGAAACACCGGGAAGAGTTAGAAAATGAACGGAGATACTTGAGAGAATTTAGATACAAGTGAACTAAGAGATCCCGAGCTGATTAGAGAGTACTTGAATGATGCACCGATATGATTTGGAGAACGAGAGCTGAAAGCTTGAATGGATAATCCCGAAATGATGGCCTACGGAGAATCAAGCTGAAAAGACTCCTGAATTGCTCCGGATGGGTGAAAAGAATTGTCACAATTGAAAACAATTATGAGAGGATGGCATAACGCAGAACCATGAATCTTTGAGAGAACGGATAAGATTTGGAGGAAAACTCTTCTTCGGTCTTCAAATCCGAGAATGACAACGAGAAATACCACCATGAATTGTTGACGCACTTCGGAATGAAAATTGGGAATGTTGAACCAACGATGAAAAGAATTTGAAAGATCCTGGAGAAATACATATGACTGATGATAAGCCATTCTTACGTCAACTTTGGAAGAATCTGAGGATAGCTCCGGGAAAAATTAGAAGAGTCAGGTAAGATCCTGGGGAAAAACCTGTGGGTTAGGGCCCACTCAAAAGATACACCATTGAACAATTTAAAAGAGAGATTGCGCCGGTTGAATCAAATGACTTGAATGAGATAACATCCTCGAAAGAGCTTGAACGAATGCAGAGTGGAAACACGAATCTTCAAGATATCTTGAGCACTCCGGAACAATTGAATAGCGAGAAGTGGATGATTAAGAGGTGCACCGGCATGAGAAAGCATTGCACAAATGAAAGGAATATGCTCAACGCCGAAGATCGAATTGACTCCACCGGAAAAGAAAAGGGAACAAAGAATGATAACTTGAAGCTCCGTTAGTATCTTCCTGAGAATCACCGGATAAGAACATTGAAAGAAAAGAATAAAATGACTTCACATCCATAAGATGGATACTCGATTAAGAAATCTGAGTCCTTGAAGAAAAAGGGTGGGAGGGTGGGAAAACTAAGGCAACTTGGGCAGATGGAATCGATACCATCGAGAAAACTTAGAGTTGATCTTGCGGATGTTGAAATGATCAGATCCACTAGAAGAGAAACACACTGGTTGGAAAAGGATTGACATGACAATATCGATTATCATGAAGGATTAGTATTCACATAGAAATATGAGAACACCACTTATAAAAGGTATGGAATCAACACTTGACATTGAAGCAACTCGAATACCACAAACCAAAACAAAACAAAGGATTGGCTTGCAAAATAAGCTGGAACAAACATATGATAGAGATTTCGTCCGAAGTTTTCGTGGTGGGGCCCACACGGGCTCGATCGTACAACACCATCATGTACAAGGTAGTGCACATACATACGAAGCGTCCCCGAGTCAGCATAGCCAAGGACTCTTTAAGACACAACGAGACCACTATTAAACCAACCGTGGATAGGCGGACCACTAGTCGTCGAACCCCAACCTCATATCATGTATCTGTCGGAAAGATATCCTAGGAGCGACTTGAATTCCCACTTATAAATTCCCAAAACTTTCTGGTTATGCAATCAGGTGTTGGGGATACAGGGGAAGCATGATATCTCACCCAAACTAACAATTCCTACATCCAGCTGTATCCATCCTTCCACACATAACCAAGAAACCTATGGAATTTGTGTACCTCAACCTTCAAAAAACAACTGTTATATGAGTTATGGAAATACTCCCGAACTCCCGCCCCAGTACTGGGCGCCGTCGAGGTTATCTCACCAACAACTGCATAAAAGAGATTTTCGATGTCGGCGAACTCAGGTATTCCAGAACTACAATGATAAAATTGTGACGACAACACCTCGGAGCTCAACTCCCCGGGATACTGCCACAACCCCTAAATGTCAGGAGGCACCAAGAACAATGTTCTCGTCACAAAACCATCGGAACGATTCCAAGATACCCGCGTCATCCTAAAAAATTTTTGTGAAATTTTAGGTGAGAAGAGTCAAAACTTCTACGTTAGGAGGCCTCACCAGAGCGACGAAGGGACTGAGAAGTAAAAAGAATCCTACTCTCCGATATATATAAACCTAAGACTCAAAACATTTTGTTCTAGACTCAACAACGTCAGTGATTCGATCAAGCAGGGAGCTCCTAAGTCGGGGATGGCTCTGATACCAACTTGTAACACCCACAAGGCGGCTATATCTCCCACGTGTCGGGGCACGACTTAGAGGCATAGCTGCATGGTAGGTTTGTCGCAAGAGGGGTAATCTTCACACAATCCCATGTACTGAATAAGAAAGGGATAAAGAGTTGGCTTACAATCACCACTTCACACAGTACATAAATATACATCATCCAAAGTACAATCAAAGGTCGGACTACGGAACCAAAATAAAAGAAGAAAACCCCAAATGCTAGATACCCGATCGTCCCAACTGGGCTCCACTACTGATCAATCGGAAAGACACAAAACAACGAACAAGATCTTCATTGAGCTCCCACTTGAGCTGGGATGCATCACCTGCACTGGTATCATCGGCACCTGTTACTATTTGGAAGTATCTGTGAGTCACGAGGACTCAGCAATCTCACACCCGCGAGATCAAGATTATTTAAGCTCATGGGTTGGATAGGGTAATGAGGTGGAGTTGCTGCAAGCACTAAGCATATATGGTGGCTAACATGCGCAAATAAGAGTGACAAGAGAAGCAACACAACGGTCGTGAACTAGAAGTGATCAATAAGTGATCCTGAAACTACTTACGTTCAAACATAACACAAGAACCGTGTTCACTTCCCAGACTCTGCCGAGAAGAGACCATCACGGCTACACACGCGGTTGATGGATTTTAATTAAGTCAAGTGTCAAGTTCTCTACAACCGGACATTAACAAATTCCCATCTGCCACATAACCGCGGGCACGGCTCTCGAAAGTTTATAACCTGCAGGCTGTCCCAACTTAGCCCATCACAAGCTCTCACGGTCAACAAAGGATATTCGTTCTCTCGGGAAGACCCGATCAGACTCGGAATCCTGGTTACAAGACATTTCAATAATGGTAAAACAAGACCAGCAAGACAGCCTGGATGTGCTGACAAATCCCGATTGGAGCTGCACATATCTCGTTCTCAGGGCACACCGGATAAGCTAAGCGTACAGGTACCAACATAACCCAACTTGCCAAGGGACGGTCCCGCATGGTGCTCTGGTTTGGACCAACACTTAGAGAAGCACTGGCCTGAGGGGGTTAAAATAAAGATGACACTCGGGAGCACGACTCCCAAGGGGAAAGTATAGGTGGTGGTGAGGCAAATGGTAAAACCAAGGTTGGGCCTTGCTGGAGGAGTTTTATTCAAAGCGAACTGTCAAGGGGTTCCCATAACACCCAACCGCGTTAGGAATGCAAAATCAAGGAACATAACACCGGTATGACGGAAACTAGGGCGGCAAGAGTGGAACGAAACACCAGGCATAAGGCCGAGCCTTCCACCCTTTGCCAAGTATATAGATGCATTAATTAAATAAGAGATATTGTGATATACCAACATATCCATGTTCCAACATGGTACCAGCTTCACCTACAACAACGCTATAAGAGGGGCTGAGAAAAGCGGTAACATAGCCAAACAATGGTTTGCTAGGAAAGGTGGGTTAGAGGCTTGACATGGCAATATGGGAGGCATGATATAACAAGTGCTAGGTAGTGTGACATAGCAATAGAGCACGCAACTAGCAAGCAAAGATAGAAGTGATTTTGAGGGTATGGTCATCTTGCCTGAGATCCCGCAAGGAAGAAGAACGAGTCCATGAAGAAGACAAATGAACATAGTCGAACGGATCCTCACAACTCCGGACCGAAATAGAAGCTAACGAGAGAAGGAACCCGGAAAGAAGCAAGCAACATAGTAAACAACCATCACATAAACATGGCATGATGCACAACCAGGTATAATGCATGTCCGGTTTAAAGACGCATGGCATGGCAAAGTGCACAAACAATACTACAAATTAAGTGGAGCTCAATATGCAACGAGTTGCATATTGACGGAACACCACATGATTTATTTAGTTCTCTCCCGTCTATGTACTCAACAATATTAAATCTTGGTTAGCATGGCAAGAGGTGAAGCATATGAAAACTACCTATCTAGGCAAGTTTAAATGAGGCCGGAACAACAAGCAACAAGTCCGAAAAAATCCTCATGTGCAACTTATGTTGGGGAACGTAGTAATTTCAAAAAAAAAACCTACGCACACGCAAGATCATGGTGATTCGTAGCAACGAGAGGGGAGAGTGTTGTCCATGTACCCTTGTAGACTGAAAGCGGAAGCGTTAGCACAACGCGGTTGATGTAGTCGTACGTCTTCACGATCCGACCGATCAAGTACCGAACGTACAACACCTCCGAGTTCAGCACACGTTCAGCCTGATGACGTCCCTCGAACTCCGATCCATCTGAGTGTTGAGGGAGCGTTTTGTCAGCACGACGGCGTAGTGACGATGATGATGTTCTACCGACGCAGGGCTTCGCCTAAGCACCGCTACAGTATTATCGAGGTGGACTATGGTGGAGGGGGGCACCGCACACGGCTAAAAGATCAAACGATCAATTGTCCTGTCTCTAGGGTGCCCCCCTGCCCCCGTATATAAAGGAGCAAGGGGGAAGGTGTTGCCGGCCAGGAGGGGGCGCGCCAGGAGGAGTCCTACACCTACCAGGAGTAGGACTCCCTCCCTTTTCCATGTTGGATTAGGAGAAGAGGGGGAAAGAGGTGGAGGAGAAGAACGAAAGGGGGCGCCGCCCCCCTCTCCTTGTCTTATTCGGATTAGGGGGGAGGGGCGCGCGGCCCTTGCCCTGGCCGCCTCCCCTCTTCTCCACTAAGGCCCACTATGGCCCATTATCCCCCCGGGGGGTTCCGGTAAAATCCCGATTTCACCTGGATCACTTCCGATATCCAAACACAGGCTTCCAATATATCAATCTTCACGTCTCGACCATTTCGAGACTCCTCGTCATGTCCGTGATCACATCTGGGACTCCGAACAACTTTCGGTACATCAAAACATATAAACTCATAATATAACTATCATCGAAACGTTAAGCGTGTGGACCCTACGGGTTCGAGAACTATGTAGACATGACCGAGACATGTCTCCGGTCAATAACCAATAGCGGAACCTGGATGCTCATATTGGCTCCTACATATTCTACGAAGATCTTTATCGTTCAAACCGCATAACAACATACGTTGTTCCCTTTGTCATCGGTATGTTACTTGCCCGAGATTAGATCGTCGGTATCTCAATACCTAGTTCAATCTCGTTACCGGCAAGTCTCTTTACTCGTTCCGTAATACATGATCCCACAACTAACTCATTAGTTGCAATGCTTGCGAGGCTTAAGTGATGTGCATTACCGAGTGGGCCCAGAGATACCTCTCCGACAATCGGAGTGACAAATCCTAATCTCGAAATACGCCAACCCAACAACAACCTTCGGAGACACCTGTAGAGCACCTTTATAATCACCTAGTTACGTTGTGACGTTTGGTAGCACACAAAGTGTTCCTCTGGTAAACGGGAGTTGCATAATCTCATAGTCATAGGAACATGTAAGTCATGAAGAAAGCAATTGCAACAAACTAAACGATCAAGTGCTAAGCTAACGGAATGGGTCAAGTAAATCACATCATTCTCCTAATGATGTGATCCCGTTAATCAAATGACAACTCATATCTATGGTTAGGAAACATAACCATCTTTGATCAACGAGCTAGTCAAGTAGAGGCATACTAGTGACACTCTGTTTGTCTATGTATTCACACATGTATTATGTTTCCGGTTAATACAATTCTACCATGAACAATAAACATTTATCATGATATAAGGAAATAAATAATAACTTCATTATTGCCTCTAGGGCATATTTCCTTCAGTCTCCCACTTCCACTAGAGTCAATAATCTAGATTATGCAGTAATGATTCTAACACCCATGGAGCCTTGGTGTTGATCATGTTTTGCTCGTGGAAGAGGCTTAGTCAACGGGTCTGCAACATTCAGATCTGTATGTATCTTGCAAGTTTCTATGTCTCCCACCTAGACTAGATCCCGGATGGAATTGAAGCGTCTCTTGATGTGATTGGTTCTCTTGTGAAATCTGGATACCTTCGCCAAGGCAATTGCACCAGTATTGTCACAAAAGATTTTCATTGGACCCGATGCACTAGGTATGACACCTAGATCGGATATGAACTCCTTCATCCAGACTCCTTCATTTGCTTCTTCCGAAGCAGCTATGTACTCCGCTTCACACGTAGATCCCGCCATGACGCTTTGTTTAGAACTACACCAACTGACAGCTCCACCATTCAATGTAAACACGTATCCGGTTTGCGATTTAGTATCGTCCGGATAAGTGTCAAAGCTTGCATCGACGTAACCATTTACGACTAGCTCTTTGTTACCTCCATAAACGAGAAACATATACTTAGTCCTTTTTAGGTATTTCAGGATGTTCTTGACCGTTGTCCAGTGATCCACTCCTGGATTACTTTGGTACCTCCCTGCTAGACTTATAGCAAGGCACACATCAGGTCTAGTACACAACATTGCATACATGATAGAGCCTATGGCTGAAGCATAGGTAACATCTTTCATTTTCTCTCTATCTTCTGCAGTGGTCGGGCATTGAGTCTTACTCAAGTTCACACCTTGTAACACAAGCAAGAACCCTTTCTTTGCTTGATCCATTTTGAACTTCTTCAAAACTTTGTCAAGGTATGTGCTTTGTGAAAGTCCAATTAAGCGTCTTGATCTATCTCTATAGATCCTGATGCCCAATATATAAGCAGCTTCACCGAGGTCTTTCATTGAAAAACTTTTATTCAAGTATCCCTTTATGCTATCCAGAAATTCTATATCATTTCCAATCAACAATATGTCATCCACATATAATATCAGAAATGCTACAGAGCTCCCACTCACTTTCTTGTAAATACAGGCTTCTCCAAAAGTCTGTATGAAACCAAATGCTTTGATCACACTATCAAAGCATTTATTCCAACTCCGAGAGGCTTGCACCAGTCCATAAATGGATCGTTGGAGCTTGCACACTTTATTAGCTCCCTTTGGATCGACAAAACCTTCTGGTTGCATCATATACAACTCTTCTTCCAGAAATCCATTCAGGAATGCAGTTTTGACATCCATTTTCCAAATTTCATAATTGTAAAATGCGGCAATTGCTAACATGATTCGAACAGACTTAAGCATCGCTACGGGTGAGAAAGTCTCATCGTAGTCAATCCCTTGAACTTGTCGAAAACCTTTTGCAACAAGTCGAGCTTTATAGACAGTAACATTTCCGTTAGCGTCAGTCTTCTTCTTGAAGATCCATTTATTCTCAATGGCTTGCCGATCATCGGGCAAGTCAACCAAAGTCCACACTTTGTTCTCATACATGGATCCCATCTCAGATTTCATGGCCTCAAGCCATTTTGCGGAATTTGGGCTCACCATCACTTCTTCATAGTTCGTAGGTTCATCATGGTCTAGTAACATAACCTCCAGAATAGGATTACCGTACCACTCTGGTGCGGATCTTACTCTGGTTGACCTACGAGGTTCAGTAACACCTTGATCTGAAGTTCCAAGATCATCATCATTAACTTCCTCACTAATTGGTGTAGGCGTCACAGGAACCGGTTTCTGTGATGAACTACTTTCCAATAAGAGAGCAAGTACAGTTACCTCATCAAGTTCTACTTTCCTCCCACTCACTTCTTTCGAGAGAAACTCCTTCTCTAGAAAGGATCCATTCTTAGCAACGAATGTCTTGCCTTTGGATCTGTGATAGAAGGTGTACCCAATAGTCTCCTTTGGGTATCCTATGAAGACACATTTCTCCGATTTGGGTTCGACCTTATCAGGTTGAAGCTTTTTTACATAAGCATCGCAGCCCCAAACTTTAAGAAACGACAACTTTGGTTTCTTGTCAAACCACGGTTCATAAGGCGTCGTCTCAACGGATTTCGATGGTGCCCTATTTAACGTGAATGCAGCCGTTTCTAAAGCATAACCCCAAAACGATAGCGGTAAATCAGTAAGAGCCATCATAGATCGCACCATATCTAGTAAAGTACAAATACGACGTTCGGACACACCATTACGTTGTGGTGTTCCGGGTGGCGTGAGTTGCGAAACTATTCCGCATTGTTTCAAATGTAGACGAAACTCGTAACTCAAATATTCTCCTCCACGATCAGATCGTAAAAACTTTATTTTCTTGTTATGATGATTTTCAACTTCAGTCTAAAATTCTTTGAACTTTTCAAATGTCTCAAACTTATGTTTCATTAAGTAGATATACCCATATCTGCTTAAATTATGTGTGAAGGTGAGAAAATAACGATATCCGCCACGAGCCTCAACATTCATCGTACCAAATACATCTGTATGTATGATTTCTAACAAATCTGTTGCTCTCTCCATAGTACCGGAGAATGGCGTTTTAGTCATCTTGCCCATGAGGCACGGTTCGCAAGTACCAAGTGATTCATAATCAAGTGGTTCCAAAAGTCCATCAGTATGGAGTTTCTTCATGCGCTTTACACCAATATGACCTAAACGGCAGTGCCACAAATAAGTTGCACTATCATTATCAACTCTGCATCTTTTGGCTTCAACATTATGAATATGTGTATCACTACTATCGAGATTCATCAAAAATAGACCACTCTTCAAGGGTGCATGACCATAAAAGATATTACTCATATAAATAGAACAACCATTATTCTCTGATTTAAATGAATAACCGTCTCGCATCAAAAAAGATCCAGATATAATGTTCATGCTCAATGCTAGAACCAAATAACAATTATTTAGGTCTAATACTAATCCCGAAGGTAGATGTAGAGGTAGCGTGCCGACAGCGATCACATCGACTTTGGAACCGTTTCCCACGCGCATCGTCACCTCGTCCTTGGCCAGTGTTCGCTTAATCAGTAGTCCCTATTTTGAGTTGCAAATATTAGCAACAGAACCAGTATCAAATACCCAGGTGCTACCGCGAGCTCTGGTAAGGTACACATCAATAGCATGTATATCACATATACCTTTGTTCACCTTGCCATCCTTCTTATCCGCCAAATACTTGGGGCAGTTCCGCTTCCAGTGACCACTCTGCTTGCAGTAGAAGCACTCAGTTTTAGGCTTAGGTCCAGACTTGGGTTTCTTCTCTTGAGCAGCAACTTGCTTGCTGTTCTTCTTGAAGTCCCCCTTCTTCTTCCGTTTGCCCTTTTTCTTGAAACTGGTGGTTTTATTGACCATCAACACTTGATGCTCCTTCTTGATTTCTACCTCCGCAGCCTTTAGCATTGCGAAGAGCTCGGGAATCGTCTTATCCATCCCTTGCATGTTATAGTTCATTACGAAGCTCTTGTAGCTTGATGGCAGTGATTGCAGTACCCAGACATCTTGAGTATATGCTCACTGACAGAACTATTCTCCTCCATCTTGCAGCTGTAGAATTTATTGGAGACTTCATATCTCTCATTGAAATATTAACTTCAATTCCTGGAACATCTCATATGCTCCGTGATGTTCAAAACGTCGTTGAAGTCCCGGTTCTAAGCCGTAAAGCATGGCACACTGAACTATCGATTGTCATCAACACGTGAATGCCACGCATTCACAATGTCTACAGTTGCTGGCGCAGGTGGTACACCTAGTGGTGCTTCCAGGACATAACTCTTCTGTGCAGCAATGAGGATAATCCTCAAGTTACGGACCCACTCCGTGTAATTGTTACCATCATCTTTCAACTTTGCTGTCTCAAGGAACGCATTAAAATTCAATGGAACAATAGCACGGGCCATCTATCTACAATCAACATAGACAAGCAAGATACTATCAGGTACTAAGTTCATGATAAATTTAAGTTCAATTAATCATATTACTTATGAACTCCCACTTAGATAGACATCCCTCTAATCCTCTAAGTGATCACGTGATCCAAATCAACTAAACCATAACCAATCATCACGTGAAATGGAGTAGCTTTCAATGGTGAACATCACTATGTTGATCATATCTACTATATGATTCATGCTCGACCTTTCGGCTTGAGTGTTCCGAGGCCATCTCTGCATATGCTAGGCTCATCAAGTTTAACCTGAGTATTCTGCGTGTGCAAAACTGGCTTGCACCTGTTGTAGATGGACGTAGAGATTATCACACCCGATCATCACGTGGTGTCTGGGCACGACGAACTTTGGCAGTGGTGCATACTCAGGGAGAACAATTTTATCTTGAAATTTAGTGAGAGATCATCTTATAATGCTATCGTCAATCAAAGCAAGATAAGATGCATAAAAGATAAACATCACATGCAATCAATATAAGTGATATGATATGGCCATCATCACCTTGTGCTTGTGATCTCCATCTCCGAAGCACCGTCATGATCACCATCGTCACCGGCGCGACACCTTGATCTCCATCGTAGGTCATCTCGCCAATCTTATGCTTCTATGACTATCGCTACCGCTTATTGATAAAGTAAAGCATTACAGGGCGATTGCATTGCATACAATAAAGCGACAACCATATGGCTCCTGGCAGTTGCCGATAACTTGGTTACAAAACAAGATAATCTCATACAATAAAATTTAGCATCATGTCTTGACCATATCACATCACAACATGCCCTGCAAAAACAAGTTAGACGTCCTCTACTTTGTTGTTGCAAGTTTTACGTGGCTGCTACTGGGATTAGCAAGAACCGTTCTTACCTACGCATCAAAACCACAATGATAGTTTGTCAAGTTGGTGCTGTTTAAACCTTCGCAAGGACCGGGCGTAGCCACACTCAGTTCAACTAAAGTTGGAGAAACTGACACCCGCCAGCCACCTGTGTGCAAAGCACGTCGGTAGAACCAGTCTCGCGTAAGCGTACGCGTAATGTCGGTCTGGGCCGCTTCATCCAACAATACCGCTGAACCAAAGAATGACATGCTGGTAAGCAGTATGACCTATATCGCCCACAACTCACTTGTGTTCTACTCGTGCATATGACATCTACGCATAGAACCTGGCTCGGATGCCACTGTTGGGGAATGTAGTAATTTCAAAAAATTCCTACGCACACGCAAGATCATGGTGATGCATAGCAACGAGAGGGGAGAGTGTTGTCCATGTACCCTCGTAGACCGAAAGCGGAAGCGTTAGCACAACACGGTTGATCTAGTCGTACGTCTTCATGATCCGACCGATCACGTACCGAACGTATAACACCTCTGATTTCAGCACACGTTCAGCCCGATGATGTCCCTCGAACTCCGATCCAGCTGAGTGTTGAGGGAGAGTTTTGTCAGGACGACGGTGTGATGACGATGATGATGTTCCACCGACGCAGGGCTTCGCCTAAGCACTGCTATAGTATTATCGAGGTGGACTATGGTGGAGGGGGGCACCGCACACGACTAAAAGATCAAATGATCAATTGTTGTGTCTCTAGAGTGCCCCACTACCCCTGTATATAAAGGAGCAAGGGGGGAGGTGCGGCCGGCCAGGAGGGGGAGCGCCGGGAGGAGTCCTACTCCTACCGGAAGTAGGACTCCCTCCCTTTTCCTTGTTGGATTAGGAGAAGAGGGGGAAAGAGGTGGAGGAGAAGAAGGAAAGGGGGGGCGCCGCCCCCCTCTCCTTGTCCTATTCGGACTAGGGGGGAGGGGCGCACGGCCCTTGCCCTCGCCGCCTCCCCTCTTCTCCACTAAGGCCAACTATGGCCCATTATCCCCCGGGGGGTTCCGGTAAAATCCTGATTTCACCCAAAACACTTCTGATATCCAAACACAGGCTTCCAGTATATCAATCTTCATGTCTCGACCATTTCGAGACTCCTCGTCATGTCCGTGAGCACATCTGGCACTCCGAACAACCTTCGGTACATCAAAACATATAAACTCATAATATAACTGTCATCGAAACGTTAAGCGTGCGGACCCTACGGGTACGAGAACTATGTAGACATGACCGAGACACGTCTCCGGTCAATAACCAATAGCGGAACCTGGATGCTCATATTGGCTCCCACATATTCTACGAAGATCTTTATCGGTCAAACCACATAACAACATACGTTGTTCCCTTTGTCATCGGTATGTTACTTGCCCGAGATTCGATCATCGGTATCTCAATACCTAGTTCAATCTCGTTACCGGCAAGTCTCTTTACTCGTTCCGTAATACATCATCCCACAACTAACAATGCTTGCAAGGCTTAAGTGATATGCATTACCGAGTGGGCCCAGAGATACCTCTCCGACAATCGGAGTGACAAATCCTAATCTCGAAATATGCCAACCCAACAAGTACCGTCGGAGACACCTGTAGAGCACCTTTATAATCACCTAGTTACGTTGTGACATTTTGTAGCACACAAAGTGTTCCTCTGGTAAACGGGAGTTGCATAATCTCATAGTCATAGAAACATGTATAAGTCATGAAGAAAGCAATAGCAACAAACTAAACGATCAAGTGCTAAGCTAACGGAATGGGTCAAGTCAATCACATCATTCTCCTAATGATGTGATCCCGTTAATCAAATGACAACTCATGTCTATGGTTAGGAAACATAACCATCTTTGATCAATGAGCTAGTCAAGTAGAGGCATACTAGTGACACTTTGTTTGTCTATGTATTCACACATGTATTATGTTTCCGGTGATACAATTCTAGCATGAATAATAAACATTTATCATGATATAAGGAAATATGAAATAGCCACTTTATTATTGCCTCTAGGGCATATTTCCTTCAATTTATAGGTTTGGTACTATTCTGCCCTATACACAATTTTAGAGTTATTAAATATGCAAAGTAATTCCACCATGTTAAACTATGCATTTTTCTACCCCATTTACATATAAAGTTTAATAAATTTGGACCTACATTTATTTAGTTATGAATTAAGGCATTTTAGCATGGCATTATGCAAAATAAACACAAGCAACATTTTAAACATTTTTAACATGGTTGAAAGTTGCATATTATGAAACTAGACAAAATTCTAAGCAAGTTACATAGATAATTTATTTAGATCCGATGCACGGTTGTGGAGTTATTATATGCACGGTTGTGGAGTTATTATATGCATGAACATGAGGCCGGGGAAGGCAATAGGCGCAACATAATTACAGACGCACATGCACAAAATAGCGGAGGGGCTGGGCCATGCTCACATTGGGCCATGGGCCGAAAATGGAGAAGCGGGTGGGCCGGTTCTGGTGACGAGAAGACATTATTGGGCCTGGGCGCGGGATGGCTGGCGGGCCACGCGGTCGACCGCACCGGTCAACGCATGCGGATCGAGCAAAGGCGCAGCGGCACCATGCATGTCACCGGCGAGCGGCGGAGACTCGGACTCCAGCGACGGATCCGAGCGGGAAGGCCGGGAATGGCCGAGGTACTCCAGATCTGGCGGATCCCCACCGGATCGGGCGAAGAACGCGGCCGGGGCGAGCTCCATGGGCGGTGGAAGTTCCTGAAGGGCAATGGAGGAAGGGGAGGTCAGAGAGAGATAGAGAGAGAAGGAGAGGGAAAAGGGCGGCCGGGACTCATCTCCAGCGAGGGCGGCGACGAGGGACGACCGAGGAGGCACCAGCGGAGTCCAGCGGCGGAGTCGGGGTCGCCGGCGGGAGGAGGCAGCGGGACGAGCTGCGGGATCGGGGCTCCTCCCGATCCAGGGTGAGGCGGCGGCGCGGTTCGGGTGCCTCGGGCCCAGATCGGGGCCCGAGTGGGCCTGGCGCGGTCCTGCGGCAGTGGGGAGGAGTGGGTGATGTGGCCGGGACAGGTGGAGAGCTCTGGTTGGCTGAAGCGGCATGAAGGTGGCGGCTCGGCCAGTCTAGCGGCGACAAGTGGCGGCAGGGGAGTGCGCCGGCGCTGAAAACGAGGATGGAGGTGGCTGGCGTCTGCGGGGACCCCGAGAGGAAGGCTAGAAGGTAGGTGGAGGCTAGGGGATGCCCAAATTTGGAAGGGGTGTTTTTATATAGGGAAAAGGGTTAGGGTTAGGGGGTTTGAGGCCATTTCGGAGCCATTCGATCTCGATCGGAGGGTGCGGAGCGGAGGGGGGTTAGATAGGTGGGCTAGTGGGCTGTGCTAGAGAGGTTGGGCTGAGATGAGAGGGAAGTAAAGTAGCCCGGCAACCGCTTCCGGAGACCGAAAACGTCCGACGTTTGACCGACTATAATGCCGCTATAGTTATCCATTGGGGCGTCAAACGGACTCTGAATGTGATGAAACATGGCACGCGACCTACCTACACAATAATAAGACCGCACGCCAACTTTAAACCCATTCCAAGAACATTTTCCGGCCACTTACAAACTAATATTTCGGAGGTGCTGTGGGCGCGTGCAAGTGTGTCTGGGCTCAGAACGGACAACAGACGGAATTGGGGGAACCCGAATGGATGCATGTTTTGAAAACATGATGATGCAATGCACATGATGACATGGCAAAGATGCAACATGCAAAACGAATGACAAGGCAACAACAACGAATAACTGGAAGACACTTGGCGCATTGGTCTCGGGGTGTCACAACAAGGTATTCATGGAGTTCTTGGATAAGTTTGTAGTGGTGTTCATTGATGATATTTTGGTATACTCGAAGAATGAAGAGGAACACAAGGAACACTTGCGCTTAGTTCTCGAGAAGCTCAGGGAACATCAGTTGTATGCCAAGTTTAGCAAGTGTGAGTTTTGGTTGAAGGAAGTTGGATTTCTTGGACATGTTATATCAAGAGAAGGTATAGCAGTAGACCCCATAAAAGTTTAGTCTGTCATTGAGTGGTTGGCACCCACCTCAGTTGGAGAGATCCGCAGTTTTCTGGGACTCGCAAGATATTACAGGAGGTTCATTGAGAATTTTTTGAACATTGCGAAAACCATGACCGAATTATTGAAGAAGGACACGAAGTTCAAATGGACTGAAGATTGTGAGGCCAGTTTTCAGGAGTTGAAGAAACGTTTGGTTACAGCCCCAGTGTTGATTCTTCCGAATATACACCAGGATTTCCTAGTGTATTGCGACGCTTCTCGCTTAGGACTTGGAGGTGTACTTATGCAAGACGGAAAAGTTGTTTCATATGCCTCACGACAGCTTCGACCGCACGAGTTGAATTATGCCATGCATGATTTGGAGTTAGCAGCCGTAGTGCATGTGCTGAAGACTTGGAGACATTTTCTTATTGGAAACCGTTGCGATGTGTACACGGATCACAAGAGTTTGAAGTACATTTTCGCTGAGAAGGAGCTAAATCTCAGGCAGAGGAGATGGTTGGAGCTTATAAAGGATTACGATATGAAGTTGCACTATCATCCAAGAAAGGCCAATGTCGCAGCAAACGCTTTGAGCTTGAAGAGTTATGCCAATACCCTCGTAAGTGGAGGATTACCACAGGAGTTAGTTGACGATCTCAAGGAACTTCGTTTGGTGATAGTTCCAAGAGGTTTTGTTGAAACAATGGAGGTACAGTCTACATTATTGGGAAAGATTCGACAAGCTCAAAAGGATGATAAGGAAATCGCTGAGATAAAGGAGAAGATGAGCAAAGGAAAAGCCAAGTGTTTCCGTGAGGATGAGCATGAAACCTTATGGTTTGAGGATCGTATATATGTGCCCAATAATGCGGAGATGAGGAAGTTAATACTTCAGGAAGCTCATGACTCGCCATACTCAATTCACCCCGGAAATACCAAGATGTATCTGGATTTGAAGGAGCGTTTCTAGTGGACAGGTATGAAGAAGGATATTGCCGAGTATGTAGCAGTATGTGATGTATGTCAAAGAGTGAAGGTTGGACATCAGAAGCTAGCAGGATTGCTACAGCCTATGCCGATACACGAATGGAAGTGCGACAAGCTTGGCATGGATTTCATCACCAGATTACCCAGGACCCGGTCGGGATATGATTCAATCTGGGTAGTAGTTGATCGCTTGAAGAAGGTAGCTCATTTTATCCCAGTGAAAACCACCTATACAAGTGCGAACTTGGCCAAAATATATATGACCAGGATCGTATGTCTGCATGGAGTTCCGAGGACCATCGTATCAGATAGAGGGACACAGTTTACCTTGAAGTTTTGGAATCAATTGCACCAGACTTTGGGTACTAGGCTAGAGTACAATACAACCTTTCATCTGCAGACAGATGGACAGACAGAGAGAGTAAATCAGATTCTAGAGGACATGTTGAGATCTTGTGCGCTAGATTATGGATCTAGTTGGGATGAAAATTTATGATGTAGGGTGGAACTCTAATCGACCGATCTTTCACGAAAGGAGTGGATCCCGCGAAGAACACGAAGAACATGAGGACAGAAACGAGGGAAAACACAAGAGGAACACTCAAAATAACAAGAACAAGTCACACAAGTGCTAGATCCTCTAATACATAAGAGGAGATACATGATCCACGGACAACTAAGGACGATACAAGGGTAGCCGGTCTTCTCCGTGAGGAGGTCTTGACTTCTTCCCTAAAGAGGGGTCTTGAATCCGCTTGGGGGGTCTTCTCCGGTGGAGGCTCGAATCTCCATGGAGAAGGTAACTAAGGGGATGAGCAAAGCTCTCACACAAACATGAGCTAAACCTTTGCTAACCCTAGAAAGTTGGACGAGGTGGAATATATATAGTCTAGGGGGAGAAGGGGTACATGGGCCTCGGCCCTTCACTGTGCGCAGACAGGGGAGGCCGGACGTCCGTGCGACGCTGGATGTCCGGGCTGGGGAGGCCGGATGTCCGGGCTGGAGCGGTGGGCTTTGTTGCTCTCGGGTTCGGAGGCGTCCAGATTTTCGGGCTGTTGGCTGGATATCCCGGGGCTCGGGATAGGCCGGATGTCCGGGCTGGCGAGGCCAGATGTCCGGGGCCTGTAGCTTCTAGCGGCTGCGTGGCTGTGGTGGGAGGAGCTCCAGGGGCCGGTTGTCTGGGGTCACGGCGGGATGTCCGGGGCCTGGGAGGTGTACTTGACTCCTAATGGTTCTCTTCATCCGTGAACTAGGGGACTTGTACATCTTCATGTGCATCCTTGGGAGGGTCCTATTTGAACCTAACCATGCACAACAACTCGGACTTAGGTAGTAGCCATGTCTCATGCATAGAAAGTGGAAGTTCAGAGAGGAGTGAGTTCACCTTATCTTCGATAACCTTGGCTCGGGCTCTTGTCATTGGTCCAAGTGGTGTCGTTGGAGGTGTAGGTGCGTCCATGGGGATGATCATGGGATGCTCTGCATCATCTCCCCTCCCTTGGGGAAGATCCGTCCTCAAATCGAAATCCTCATCACCATGGTAGGGCGAGAGATCTTTGATGTTGAAGATGTCGCTCACGGAGTACTTGTCACGTGGGATGTCGATCTTGTAAGCATTGTTGTTGTAGCGTGCAAGCACCTTGAGTGGTCCATCCGCTCGTGGTCGAAGCTTGGACTTGCGTTCTTGTGGAAAGCGGTCCTTGCGAAGGTGTAGCCACACGAGATCACCAAAGTTGAAGATCATGGGGTGCTTGTTGATGTTGCGCTTGGTCGCAAGTCGTTTTACTTGGCGCTCGGTAGTATGTCTTGTATCTTCATGCACCTTCTTGAGATGAGTTACACGTGCACTTGCGTCCAAATTGATGCACTCTTGGAGTGGTAAAGGGAGAATATCTACTGGTGACAAAGGGTTGAACCCGTAGACGACCT
Source organism: Triticum urartu (assembly GCF_056163025.1). NCBI lineage: Eukaryota > Viridiplantae > Streptophyta > Magnoliopsida > Poales > Poaceae > Triticum > Triticum urartu. The sequence continues at coordinate 305,518,989 of NC_141875.1, forward strand.
CGAAGGGGGACTTGCCGGTTGTTGAGTGTCTTGCTCGGTTGTAGGCGAACTCGGCGATAGGTAGGCACTCCTCCCACTCCTTGATGTTCTTCTTCATTAGTAATCGAAGTAGAGCGGAGAGTGTGCGGTTGGTAACTTTCGTTTGGTCGTCGGTTTGTGGATTATATGCCGTAGAGAAGAGTAGCTAAGGAACTTGACGTCGCGGTCCGAGACGATAGTCTTTGGCACTCCATGTGGGCGCAATATTTCCCTACAAAAGAGATTAGCAACATGTGAAGCATCGTCTATCTTGTTGCAAGGAATAAAATGTGCCATTTTTGAGAAACGGTCCACAACGACAAATACAGAATCCTTCCCATTTCGAGTCATAGGCAAACCAAGTACAAAGTCCATGCTAATGTCTTCCCATGGTTGATATGGAATTGGTAGGGGCATATAAAGGCCGTGGGATTGAGCTTTGGACTTAGCTTTGCGACATGTAGAGCATCGGTTGGTGAAGCGGTTGACGTCGTGAAACATCTTGGGCCAAAAGTAGTTCTTCGAGAGCGTGGAGAACGTCTTGTCTTGTCCAAAATGTCCCATTAAGCCTCCTCCATGAGATTCCTGCAAAAGCAACAAACGAAGAGAAGACTCAGGGATGCAAAGTTAGTTAGCTCTCATAAGATACCCATCTTTGATGTAATACCGTTCCCAAAAGTTGTGCGACAAACACTTGGCATATGGAGTAGCAAAAGTAGGATCATGCTCATACAAGTCTTTGATATGCTCAAACCAATGATATCCAATTCAAGTTGAGTGACAAGCATGCATATGCGAGAAAGGGCATTCGCTACAATGGTTTCCTTACCCTTAATGTACTTGATGATATAAGGAAAAGACTCAATAAATTCACCCCAATTAGCATGACGCTTGTTCAACTTGGTTTGGCCCTTAAGATACTTGAGAGTCTCATGATCGGTATGAATGATAAACTCATGGGGACGAAGGTAATGTTCCCATTCATGCAAGACACGCACTAAAGCATAGAGCTCTTTGCCATAGATGGGGTAATTGAGTTGCGCGCCGGAGAGTTTCTCACTAAATTAAGCTATGGGGCACTTCTCTTGCATTAACACACCTCCTATGCCATTACCACTAGCATCGCAATGAATCTCAGAGGGTTTGTCAAAGTTGGGTAAAGCAAGCACAGGAGCATGAGTAAGCAAGTTCTTGAGCTCATTGAAAGTGGTATCTTGGGATGGTCCCCAAACAAAAGGCGCATTCTTCTTGCTCAAAGCATGTAAAGGCGAAGCAATGGTGCTAAAATCCTTCACAAAGCGACAGTAGAAGCCCGCAAGGCCAAGAAAACTACGCACTTGTTGCAAATTGGTTGGTTGTGGCCAAGTCTTAATAGCATGGATCTTGGACTCATCAACATGAACACCCTTAGAAGAAACAACAAAGCCTAGGAAACTGAGCTTATCAATGCCAAAAAGGCATTTCTCCATATTAGCATAGATTTGCTCTTTTCGAAGAGTTTGCAAAACGGTTCGAACATGGGTGACATGATCTTTAAGAGATTTGATAAAAACAAGGATATCATAAAAGTAGACCACAACAAATATACCAATGTAAGGGCGAAAGACATGATTCATAAGACGCATAAAAGTGCCCGGTGCTTCAGAAAGACCCATAGGCATGACTAACCATTCATACAAGCCAGACTTGGTTTTGAAAGCAGTTTTCCATTCATCACCCTCTTTTATGCGGATTTGATAGTAACCACTCTTAAGATCAATTTTTGAAAAGATAGTGGCACCACTAAGTTCATCAAGCATGTCATCAAGTCGTGAAATTGGATACCTATAGCGAACGGTGATAGCATTGATAGGTCTACAGTCGGAGCACATGCGAAAGCTACCATCTCGTTTTGGCACAAGAATGACCGGGACGGCACAAAGGCTCAAACTTTCACATACATGTCCTTGGTCTATAAGATGCTTTACTTGCCTTTGTATTTCTTTGGTCTCTTCGGGGTTGACGCGGTAGGGAGCTTTGTTCGGAAGCGGTGCTCCGAGGATGAGGTCGATGCGGTGCTCAATGCCTCGTAGTGGAGGTAGTCCCGGAGGTAGCTCGTCGGGGAAAACGTCATGAAATTCCTGCAAAAGAGAAGACAACACTAGAGGAAGAGTGTGAGAAGTGTTAGTTTGTGGTGCATTGTCCTTGCACACGAGGACGTAGTGTAGGACACTAGGTGGGTTCTCACACACTCCTCTTATCTCACTTTTGGTGGCAAATAGGACTAGGTTCTTCTTTGCGCTCATCGTGGAGGTGTTCGATTTGGTCTTGTGGCACTCACTCTCTTTTTGGTGGCTCGCTCTCTCACAATTATCTCCACGATGGGTGGCTTGCTTATCGGTGACAACTTGGCTTGGAGACATGGGACGAACTACATACTCCTTGCCCTTCATCTTGAAGATGTAGTGGTTCATTCGGCCGTTGTGGATGACTCCTCTATCAAATTGCCATGGGCGTCCAAGGAGAAGATGGCAAACGGTCATTGCACTACTAGGGAAAACCCTATACACAGAATCTTAGCAGCAGCGCGACTCAAAAAGGAGCGCTGCTGCTAATTAGCTGTAGCGCGGGTGTGGAAAACCCGCTACTGACAAGTGCTTAGCAGTAGCGCGCTCGGCGTAACCCGCGCTGCTACAAATATCGACCGACAGTGCCCACCCAACTCCATTTAGCAGCAGCGCGGTGCTGCGAGCCGCGCTACTCCTATAGTTGTAGCAGTAGCGAGGTTTTTCTGAGGTCGCTGCTGCTAATTTTCAAATCGGGCAAACTTTTGGTCCCGGTTAGCAGTAGCGCTTGTACCGAAAGCGCGCTGCTGCTACTTTCTTAGCAGCAGCGTGTTTTACGTATCGCGCTGCTGCTAATCCGCACCCACCACCTTTTCCCCACCCGTCCTCCCCCTCCCCCAAATCCCTCCTCTTTTCCGCCACTCCCTCCTCTCTCTCTATACATTCTCACATTGACCTCTTGCCCATGCGCCCCTCCTCCTCCATGGCACCGAAAGAGGGCGCCGCCTCGCGCCACCGGCGTCTAGGAGCTCGCCGGTCTTCCACCAGCGTCTAGGAGGCCGCCGCCTCGCGCCACCACGCCGGAGACCTAACCACCGGTGACTAGCCCCGCTACTCCCTCCATCTCCTTCCTCTCTCCCTCGGTTTTCTTTCTCTCTCTCTCTCTCTCTCTCCCTTTGGTTTGACTCACAATCCCATGTCCATGCCCGTGCAGGTAGTCGCCATGGATGACCATATCTAGCATGGTAGGGAAGTGGAGCCCCACGCTGCTGCCTTGCTCTTCCATGGAAACAGGCCCTCCTCCAACAGCCACCGCCGAATCTGGTCTGCCGCTGCTCGTTCATGCCTCCGGCGACCCCAACCATCGCTGGATTGAACAACTGCTGCCATTGACAACACACACGGGATCAAGATATTTTTTTGCTTTCGAAAGTAATAGTAGTAGCGCGAGTTATAAGACCCGCTACAGATAATTAGCAGTAGCATTGTACTGCAACGCATGCTACAGCTAACCATGTATAGAAGTAGCGCGTGTCAACACGCGCTACTGCTACAAGTTAGCTGTGGCGCCGTATCAGTAGCGCGGGCACCCGCGCTACTGATACACCCAAAAACCGCGCTACTGCTAGGCTTTTCCCTAGTAGTGTTGGAACGACGTCGCACTCCAAGGTGTCTTCATAGGTGCCAATTTTGAAGGAGACTTGTACTCGGTGCTCGACTTGGATGGTACCTGAGTCGCTAAGCCATTGCACTTTGTATGGATGTGGATGCTTCGTCTTGGGCAATTGGAGCTTGGAGCAAAGTTCTTCACTTGCTAGATTATGACAAATTCCTCCATCGATGATGACCTTGACGGATCATCCATTGATGCCGGCCTTGGTGTGGAATATGTGGCATCTTTGATCTTCTTCTTGGTGACGTTGGAGAGTCAAGACCTTGGAGACAACAAGGGCGGGACTTGAATCTTCATCGCAAAAGACTTGTTCCTCTTCATCGTTCACTTGTTGGTGCATGGCGACTTGCTCAAGAGCATCCATTTCTCCTTCACTCATGGAGTCATAGGTGCCGTCGTCGTTGAGGATCATGGTCCACTTTTTGGTGCACTCGTAGGACTTGTGGCCTCGGCCTCCGCAAGTGAAACACTTGAAGGAACTCGTCTTGATGGTCTCATTGATTGGGGTTGATGATGATGAAGCTCTCGGCTTGAAGTTGCTCGTAGTAGGATGACTTGGAGTTGGCGAAGCTTTCTTGGAACTCGACTTGTCAATGTTGCTTGTAGAAGGCTTGGTAGACGTTGTTGGAGTCGTTGAAGCTTGGGTTTTGGAGAAGCCGAATGACTTGGATGAGAACTTGGCATACTTGAAATCATCTTGCACTTGGTGTTCCTCTTTGGTAGCTTGATGCACTAGCTCGATGAGGTTCGAGTATGGTTGGAAGTTCGCGATCTTCTTGATGGGATGGTTGAGTCCATTCAAGAAATGTGCCATAGTTTGCTCATCATCTTCTGTGACATTGGCTCGTATCATTGCAATCTCCATCTCCTTGTAGTACTCTTCAATGCTCTTGGTTCCTTGCTTGAGTAGTTGTAGCTTCTTGAAGAGGTCGCCGTTGTAGTATGTAGGCACAAAGCATGCTCTCATGACATCCTTCATTTGCGCCCAAGTAGTGATGGGTGGTTCACCTCTTGCGTCTCGACGCTCGATAACTTGTTCCCACCAAATGAGGACATAATCTTGGAACTCAAGGGATGCCATTGCGATATTCTTCTCTTCTTCATAGTTGTGCAAACGGAAGATTTTGTCGACCTTCAATGCCCATGAAAGGTACTCTTCGGGATCGTTGCTTCCATTGAACTTGGGCATGGTGAACTTGAGCTTTCCGTAGCGTTGTTCTTCATTGTGTTGGGGTCGGGGATGATGACGCCCATGTTGTTGATGATTGTTCAACCCGTGGTGCTCTTGGCGCGGAGGGTTGTCAACCTCATGTTGCTCTTGTCGTGGATGATCTCCATTGTATTCATGCTCTTGATGAACTTGTTGTTCTTGACGTGCTTGTGGAGGAGCTTGTCGAGCTCGAGGAGGAACTTGACGATGCACGCGAGCTTGATAAATCCTCTCGCGAACTTCTTCGCGAAGTGCTTCTGCGTGTTCACGAGCTTGTCGGCCTCTGTCGGCTACGGCTCGACTTGAATTGCGTAGAGCTTGTTGCGCCTCAAGTGCTTGAGCTTCACGGAGTTGTTCTTCTTGGCGTTGTGCCTCGGCATCTTGTGCAACTTGGTGTAGACGCGCTCGCTCTTCCTCTTCATGTTGGTGTTGTCGTTGTCGTTCTCGTGCTAGCGCAAAGGCCTCTTGGTTTTGACGTCGTTGATGCTCTTGCGAGTCGGTGTCGCATAGAGGATTGAGGCTTGCTTGATGCTCGTTGCGCGCGGCGCGGCGAAGAGTGTTCGATGTCGGTGTACTTGAGCCGGAGAGAGTGAAGTCGGATTGGCGACTTGAGTGGCTCCTTCTTGAAGTGGAAGAAGAGCGGTTGAGCAACAAGGAACGAATCTCATCCATTCTTGCGTCATTTTATTGTGTGTGATCGTCGAGCTTGTGGTCGAAGTATTCCCTTGTACGTTGCTCGGAGAGTCGCAAGTCGATGGCGAGGTTGTCGATGCGTTCACTCATAGCTTGTTGCTCTTGATGCAAAGCACGTTGTGCACCAAAGAGGTGATTCTTGGTGACGAAGGAGTTCATGCCGTCGTCTTGCTCCATGATGAGTGGGTTGGTACAAGTACTAGGCCTATCCATCCTTCCAAGATAAACAATGTGAGTGGTAGAAAGAGAAGAACGAATACCAAATGTACCTTGACCGAAGTTGAAAGTGGATCGATGATCACTCCAATGTAGGACAAGGAAATAGCACAATTGGTACTAGCTGTTGTCGGTTTCTCACACCTACACAAGGAAAAGCTTTTGGTGGAGCTTGGTTAGGATGGTGGCACAAAATTTCATGCAATTGTAAGCGAGATTCAAGAATGTTGGAAAAGATTCGCAAGATGCAATGTAACAAGTAGACCAAGCATATAAGGTACACGGAAACACACACGCAAAAGATAAGTGGGGTTGGGCAACCAAGGATGAGCCAAAATGTGGAATCCACAAAAATGCTCTTGGTGCACAACACTAGAGAGACGCTAGCATGATTGCACAATAGGCGGATACAAAGAACTTGTGCACAACCTACTTAGCAAAAATGAAACGACTTCTATCCCAAGTATGCTCTATGCAAGGTGTTTCGATGCTATGATCGAAGATGATCTAGTATGACAATCTTAATGTTGTATGATGCTATGGTTATTGCTTAAAAGCTCTTTGCTTATCTTTCCTTTTGCTTAAATGCTTGTTTGGCTCTTTGATGTTTAAGCTCTTTTCTCATGCAATGCTTGACGAACCAAGATAGCAAATGAGTATGCGATGACAACTTTGCAACACAAGAGATGATACCAATATATGCAACAATGATGTATGTATGATATGGGAAGTATGATCACTAATGTGCACAAGTCTCGTTGCCGGCAATACTCAATGGCTAGTCTCGATGGGTAAGCAACGCAAAGGAGTAAGCCTATGATGGAGATCAATGTAATGGCAAGAGTGATATGTCCAATACCAAGACGAGGTTACCGTTCTTGATTACGGTATGGTGTCAAAATGGTGGCACGAAAACCAAGATATAATTGAGGTGGTCGTTGTTGATGACACGTCCGTTGCAAAGATGAGCGGCGGTGATGTTGATGTCAAACCGTACCTAAATAGCCGAAACACAAGTAGGACACGGTACCGCAACTCAAATTCTCAAAGCAAAAATGGACCAAAATTGTTGGAGTTGGAGTTGGTAAGCGGTGGTTGTGTATGTGGTATATGGTGGGGCTATGCGGAAGTATATGAGGGCACCGGAACAAAATTTGGGGAAAATGGACGGAAAACGGGCAGTGGAGAGGAAGTTGTGCTGCCAGGGGCCGGACGTCCGGGGTCGTGGCCGGATGTCCGTGGAGTCCGATGTCCGGGCTCCGGATCCGTGGATGGATTCAAAGATCGTCGCGAGGACAGGTCAAATCCGGGCAAAATTCACAGAAATTTGTGGATGGAAATTGGGGGAAAATGGATGGAAAACTAGATCTACCTGCAACATACGAAATATGTGGATCAAATCCAACAAAACTTCATCACACCAACAAATCACAAAAAAATTGGGTCTATTTTTGGTGGGGATTTTCGAAATTGGGGAAGAACACAACAAAATTAGGATAGAAAACAAGGGGGGAGGCTCCGAAATTGTGATCAACGTGGCTCTGATACCAAGATGATGTAACCAAGATGATGTAGGGTGGAACCCTAATCGGCCGATCTTTCACGAAATAAGCGGATCCCGCGAAGAACACGAAGAACACGAGGAGGGGAACGAGGGAAAACACAAGGGGAAACACAAGAGGAACACTCAAACTAACAAGAACAAGTCACACAAGTGCTAGATCCTTGAATACATAAGAGGAGATACACAATCCACGGGCAACTAAGGATGATACAATGGTAGCCGGTCTTCTCCGTGAGGAGGACTTGAGTTCTTCCCTAAAGAGGGGTCTTGAATCCGCTTGGGGGATCTTCTACGATGGAGGCTTGAATCTCCATGGAGAAGGTAACCAAGTGGATGAGCAAAGCTCTCACACAAACATGAGCTGAACCTTTGCTAACCTTAGAAAGTTGGACGATGTGGAGTATATATAGTCTAGGGGGGAGAAGGGGTACACGGGCCTCGGCCCTTCACTGTGCGCAGACAGGGGAGGCCGGACGTCCGGGCGTCGGGCCGGATGTCTGGGCTGGGGAGGCCAGATGTCCGGGCTGGAGCGGTGGGCTTTGTTGCTCTCGGGTTCAGAGGGGTCCGGATTTCCGGGCTGGTGGCCGGATATCCGGGGGCTCAGGAAAGGCCGGATGTCTGGGCTGGTGAGGCCGGATATCCGGGGCCTGTAGCTTCTGGCGGCTGCGCGGATGTGGTGGGAGGAGCTCCAGGGGCCGGTCATCCGGGGTCACGGCCGGATGTCCGGGGCCTGGGAGGTGTACTTGACTCCTTCCGATGGTTCTCTTCATCCGTAAACTTGGGGACTTGTACATCTTCATGTGCATCCTCGGGGGGGTCCTCTTTGTACCTAATCATGCACAACAACTCGGACTTGGGTAGTAGCCATGTCTCATGCATAGAAAGTGGAAGTTCGGAGAGGAGTGAGTTCACCTTATCTTTGATAGCCTTGGCTCGGGCTCTTGTCATTGGTCCAAGTGGTGTCGTTGGAGGTGTAGGTGCGTCCATGGAGATGATCATGGGATGCTCCGCATCAATTTACCGTACGCAGAGTTCTCATACAACAACAGTTATGCTTATGCTGCTATGCGATGCTCGTAGACGTGGTTTGAGTGATTCATGACAGTTGTGAGCATTATTATGAACTAAGGGTTTATTTAAGGTGGCTACTTTAACACACATCTGGGTGGATTGTTTGTGGGCACCTGGGGTAATCCAGTGTTGTCCAAGGAGATCCCGGGGAATCTGTGTGATCATCCTATGGTCCGCCACGCAGGCTCAAAGGGATCATAAAATTATTCATGCTAGAAACTTCCATGTGCAGCCACAAGCCATTATGGGCTCTGGCATAGTTGAGTATGTTGTGTGGCCTCTTTCAATGGTAAACTGGCAGATGTAGGGGATTGTAGGTGGTACGGTTTACCCGTCGAAAGGGTTAATGCTTCTGAAAGACTGTGTCTCAGTCATCCGTTTCTCAAACAACATGAAGTGCGTGAAATCCAACGGAGGAGATCGAGTCTTGTGGGGACAAGTGCGCAAACCTCTACAGAGTGAACAAACTAATCATGGTTAGCCGTGTCCCGATTACGGACATCTTGAGTATCTGGTGCTTGAATTATTATGCTGATCTCGTCACTTTACTTAAATTAGTTTGTTGGGTTAATGATTATTAATTTTGGGATTGAGATGGGGTTACCATTCCCAATGTTTTCAACAAACTTGTAGTTAAATAAAATATATTCCTTTGTTGTAGGGAAAAACTAGCTTTCTGCAAAAATAACCATAGAGCCTCCACCAACCAAATATGCATATAATTATAGCTGCTACTTGTTCATTACTCTACAGTGTTATTTTACCAGCATATTCCATGTGCTGACCCGTTTCGGGCTGCAACGTATTATGTTGCAGACTTTTCAGACGAAGAGTAAGGTGCGCTAGGTCATTTTCTTGCACTCAGCTATGTCGTTGGAGTTGATGGACTCATTTACCTTCGAAGTCTTCCGCTGTTTTCTTCATTAGATGGCCTTCAGCCATATTATTGAAACAAGAGATATTCGATGTAATAAGTGTGTGATTGAACTCTGCTATAAATCCTTCAAGTACTGTGTGTGTCAGCATTACCGATCCAGGGATTACACTTATGCACAGAGATTTGAATGTTTGAGGTCAGATCGCTACAAGATGGTATCAGAGCACACACTGACTGTAGGACGGGACCACTAAGATAAGCCTTAGGTCACTCTTCTCTACTCATTTCTGACTCTTCTCTACTTTCCACTCTATAGATGGCAGATTCAAGGAACAAGTTTGCTCAACCGGATGAAGACACCCCTTTTGGACAACACTTGAAGGAGGCCACTAGATACCTGAACATGAGAATACCAAGCTTCACCGGGACCTACACCGCCACTCTACAGGAAGAAGAGCGCTAGACCATTCGAGTACATGTCCCAGGAAGGACATTCATACCAGTTACTGAGCCCATAGAGTTTTTGTTTGATGCACCCACCTGGAGTCTAGGAAAGAGCATGGCAGCTCACATTGCCATGGGACGCATCGGCGAAGTTTACCGCAAGGATCTTAAGGACACCATCTACCAAATATGTGGACGCCGAGATGAGCAATGGGAGATGATCAACACTAGGAGGGACAAGTCCATTGTAGCCTACATCCAGGAGTTGAACCAACACATTCGTCATCAGGAGAACCAGATGTGCGCCAGCATGATAGAGCTGAAGAAGGTGATGACCAGGAACATGGAGCTAGAATAGGAACTCAAGTCTACATGTGATGGATATGAAGAGGAAATTGCAGTTCTACTGGAGAAGAATGAAGATCTGAAGAAGAAGCTAGGAGTATTCATGGGAGACCCTGTGCCAGGAGGTGACGACCATCCCAAAGACTACATCATCATCGACGACACCGATCCGACCCTGAAAGTGATGATGACTATGAAGACGAAGCTGGAGCAGATATCATGGAATCTTCTTCCGATCAAAATTTCTAGTTGACCACCATATTATTAGTAGTATTCCCCCATGTATATAGAATAGGCCGAGTATTTTTGTAACGATAGATAGATTGATTGTATGCCGTTGTTTGAATTGAGTGGTGTGTTATGATTGTGTTTGTCCTTAGACCTCACTCTATTCTAATCTCTCCCCTCTAAAACCTATCAGATGCCTCCGAGGCGTGACCCCGGATTTGTCTTCCCACCAAAGCTCACCCAGTTGATCCGGCAGCAGAATGCCTTGATGCAGCTACTAGTCCAGAACCAAGGCAACAACAACAACATCAATAGCAACAACCCACCACCACCCCCTCGAGTTGACAACTTAGCCCGTTTTCTGAGGTGGAATCCGCCGGTGTTTTCCAGTAGCACCAAGTCGATTGTTGCTGATGACTGGCTCCGTAGAATTGGAAGGGAGCTGACCACCGCAGGTTGCACAAATGTAGAGAAGGTGAACTTCGCCGCACATCAATTGGATGGACCAGCGGCCTCATGGTGGGAGAATTACACATCCACTTTTCCCATAGCCAATGTCACATGGGATCAGTTTCAGCAAGCTTTCCGTACCGCTCATGTCTCAACTGGAGCAATGAGTATGAAGAAGCGTGAGTTTCGCAACTTACGCCAAGGAAATCGTACTGTGGGGCAATATGTGGATGAGTTTAGTAAGTTAGCTCATTATGCCCCGGATGATGTGGCCATAGATGTTGCGAAGCAGGAGAAGTTTATGGAATGGCTGAATGATGAGCTGAGCATGCAGTTGATGGTGGCAACATTCAATAACTACCAGGATTTGGTAGATAAGGCCATTATGGTTGAAAGCAAATAGCAGAAGATAGAGAGCAGCAAACGGAAGTATGGATAGGGGAAGTACAATTCTGGAGCTCAACAGAAGCCTCGCTTTACCCCTAACTCCGGAGATTACACCCATAACCATGGAGGCCATACCCACAATGGAGGAAGCTCACATAACCACAGTGGGCCTAAGAATGGAAACGGGAATGGAGCAAGTAGCAACCAGAACCGTCCCAACCCAGCAACGCCCGCCAAGAAGGACCTTAGCCATGTTACCTGTTACAAGTGCGGGCAGGCTGGACATTACGCCAATGATTGCTCGGAGTTGAAGAATGGCAACGGAAATGGAAACTCTGGGAAGAATCCCAATCCCTTCACCAGAGGTCAGGTGAACCACATCAACGTGGAGGAGGTGAAAGATCAGCTTGACGCAGTGGTCGGTAAGTTTTTGATTAAGTCATTTACCGCACTCATTCTTTTTGACACTGGTGCATCGCATTCATACATATCAAGGGCATTTGTGGACAAGTTTAAGTTGCCAACCTTAGCACTTAGGTCACTCATGTTAGTAAGCTCGCCAAGAGCAGAGTATATGGCCAGCCGATGGTGTGATCGGTTACCCTTAACCATTGGTAACCATGTTTTCCCCTCAGACCTAATAATTTTGGAGTCCCAAGGATTAGATATAATATTAGGCATGGATTGGTTATCGACGTATGGAGGAAACATCAATTGTGCTAGTAAGTTAATTTTACTCACCACCCCTGAGGGAAAAAGGATCAAGTATGTGTCTAGGCATGCGCCAAGGAGGACCCAAGTAAATTCTCTCTCGGGAGTTGTTCAAAAAGAAGTGCCTGTTGTGAAGGATTACCCGGATGTATAGGAACTACCAGGCATGCCGCCAGATCGAGACATAGAATTTTTGATTGAGCTGTTGCTAGGCACCGGACCAATATCGAAGAGACTGTATCGGATGCCTGCAAATGACCTGGAGGAAATTAAGAAGCAGATTAAGGAGTTATTGGAGAAAGGTTACATCTGACCAAGTTCATCACCGTGGGGAGCCCCAGTGCTCTTAGTTGAGAAGAAGGATGGATCTTTGATAATGGTTGTTGATTATCGGGCCTTAAATGAAGTGACGATCAATAACAAGTACCCACTATCGATGATCAATGATCTATTTGACCAGTTGCAAGGAGATAAAGTATTCTCCAAGATCGATCTGCGATCAGGATACCACCAACTGAAGATCCGAGAACAGGATATACCTAAAACAGCTTTTACCACAAGGTACGGGCTATATAAGTACACGGTCATGTCATTTGGACTGACTAATGCCCCTGCCTATTTTATGAGCATGATGAACAAGGTGTTCATGGAGTTTTTGTATAAGTTTGTAGTGGTGTTCATTGATGATATTTTGGTGTACTCGAAGAATGAAGAGGAACACAAGGAGCACTTGCACTTAGTTCTCGAGAAGCTCAGGGAACATCAGTTGTATGCCAAGTTTAGCAAATGTGAGTTTTGGTTGAAGGAAGTTGGACTTCTTGGACATGTTATATCAGGAGAAGGTATAGCAGTAGACCCCGCCAAGGTTTAGTCTGTCACTGAGTGGTTGGCACCCACCTCAGGTGGAGAGATTCACAGTTTTCTGGGACTCGCCGGATATTATAGGAGGTTCATTGAGAATTTCTCCAAGATTGCGAAACTCATGACCGAGTTGTTGAAGAAGGACACCAAGTTCAAATGGACTGAAGATTGTGAGGACAGTTTTCAGGAGTTAAAGAAACATTTGGTTACAGCCCCAGTGTTGATTCTTCCAGATATACGCAAGGATTTCCAAGTGTATTGCGATGCTTCTCGCTTAGGACTTGGAGGAGTACTGATGCAGGACGGAAGAGTTGTTTCATATGCCTCGCGTCAGCTTCGACCTCATGAGTTGACACACATGATTTGGAGTTAGCAGCCGTAGTGCATATGCTCAAAACCTGGAGACATTTTTGATTGGAAATAGATGTGAGGTGTACATGGATCACAAGAGTTTGAAGTACATTTTTTACGCAGAAGGAGTTGAATCACAGGCAGAGGAGATGGTTGGAGCTCATAAAGGATTATGATATGAAGTTGCACTATCATCCAGGGAAGGGCAATGTCGTACCAGACGCTTTGAGCCGCAAGAGTTATGCCAATACCCTCGTAAGTGGAGGATTACCTCAGGAATTAGTTGACGATCTCAAGGAACTTCATTTGGAGATAGTTCCAAGAGGTTTGTTACAGCAATGGAGGTGCAGTTTATGTTATTGGGAAAGATTCGAGAAGCTCAGAAGGATGATAAGGAAATCGCTGAGATAATGGAGAAGATGAGAAAGGGAAAAGCCAAGGGTTTTCGTGAGGATGAGCACGAAACTTCATGGTTTGAGGATCGTATATATGTGCCCAATAATGCGGAGATTAGGAAGTTAATACTTCAGGAAGCTCATGACTTGCCATACTCGATTCACCCCAGAAACACCAAGATGTATCTGGATTTGAAGGAACGTTTCTGGTGGACAGGTATGAAGAAGGATATTGCCGAGTATGTAGTAGTATGTGATGTATGTCAGACAGTGAAGGCAAAACATCAGAAGCCGGCAGGATTGCTTCAGCCTATGACGATACCCGAATGGAAGTGGGACAAGCTTGGCATGGATTTCATCACCGGATTACCCAGGACCCGATCGGGATATGATTCAATGTTGGTAGTAGTTGATCGCTTGACCAAGGTAGCCTCACTTTATCCCAGTGAAAACCACCTATACAAGTGTGAAGTTGGCCAAGATATATATGACCAGGATCGTATGTTTGCACGGAGTTCCGAGGACCATCATATCAGATAGAGGGACACAGTTTACTTCGAAGTTTTGGAATCAATTGCACCAGACTTTGGGTACTAGGCTAGAGTTCAATACAGCCTTTCATCCACAGACCGATGGACAGACCGAGAGAGTTAATCAGATTCTAGAGGACATGTTGAGAGCTTGTAGGCTAGATTATGGATCTAGTTGGATGACAATTTGCCTTACGCAGAGTTATCTTACTACAACAATAGTTATCAGGCTAGTTTGAAGATGGCACCTTTTGAAGCCTTGTATGCAAGGAGATGTAGGACACCGTTGATGTGGGATGAAGTTGGAGACCGTCAGTTGTCTGGACCAGATCTGATCAAAGAGTCTGAAGAGAAGGTTAAGTTGATTCGAGATAGACTGAAGGTAGCTTAGTCCAGGTAGAAGAGTTATGCCGACACCAAACGCAAGGAGGTAGCCTATGAAATTGTAGATCGAGCATATCTTTGTGTGTCACCACTCCGAGGAATTAAATGATTTGGAGTTAAGGGAAAGTTAGCCTCGAGATTTGTAGGACCATACTGAGTTCTGGAATGTATGGGAGAAGTTTCCTACAAGTTGAGTTACCCGAAGGATTGTCAGGAGTTCACGATGTGTTTCACGTTTCCCAGTTAAAGAAGTATCATGTAGAGATGGCCGATATTCCTCTGAGAGACACAGTGCCCCTGGAAGCAATTCAGTTGGATAGTGATTTAACCTACGAGGAGAAACCTGTCAAGATTCTCGAGTTTGCCAGCCGAGTTAGGCGCACCAAGGTTATCAAGTTTTGCAAAGTTCAATGGAGCCACCATACCGAGGATGAAGCCACCTAGGAGCGAGAGGAAGACCTACGTAAAGACCACCCTCACCTATTATCTAGCCAACCCGAATCTCGAGGGCGAGATTCATCTCAAGGGGGTAGGTTTCTAACATCCCAATTTTCAATTTGGATGTTTTACATAGGTCATCTTATGCATACCATATTTTTTTGCATTTTGGTTGTGATCCTAGAAATCCTAAGCAATTCAAGGACCCAGAGAGAGAGTTAGGGATTTCATTTATTTTCATATTTGAATTTTTCTCAAATTTGAAAAAAGGATCAATTTGGTTTTAATATTTTTCTCTACAATTATTTCCAAAATTTAAATTAAAAGAGAGAAGATAATAGGACTTTTTAAAAAAGAAAGGAATATTGGAGGAAAATTTTCAAAATCAAATAAATATTTTATTTGAGATTTTATTTGAATTAGAAAAAAATATGCATTTTTGAAAATTGCATTTTAGGCCAGAAAAATGTTCACTTTGTTCTAAATATTTTATTTAGAAGGTGAAAATTGATTTTGGCATTTTCAGTTTTTTTATATTTATTAGGATTTTTACTCGGGCGGAATTTTATTTAAAACAAAGTTCTCCCCCCGACTGGGCCAAAGGCCCAGCCGAGCCGGGCCTGTCGGTGTACAAAAAGAGGGGTACACTTTTTGTACCCCTATAAATGTGCACGGGCAGTCTGAGCCACGGGCACCACCACACCAAGCAAGGCAAGGGAGGTGAGCCAGGGTAAGACCGAAGCTCAAGAGAACTAGAACAACGCCAAGGCCAAGACCACGAAGAGCAAAAGGGACGAAGCGGACTCCCCCGGCAAGATCCTTGCCGGGAGACAGTTCTAGCAGCCCCGGCAAGACCCTTGCCGCGGCGACTCGTCCCGCGCCTACGGAGCAAATCACCCTTGAGTCCACTGCCCCCAAAGGGCAAGGATTCGGGAGACATCCCCGTGGCGGCATGCAGATCTTTGTGAAGACATTCAAGATCAGATACGCACTAAGGAGACAACAACCCTTGGCGGGATGCCAGCCGAGGAAGATCAAAAGGCCCCCAGCAAGCGCCTTGCCGGGGATGACAGCAGGCGGCCCGGCAAGACCCTTGCCGGGGCCCCGGCAAGGCTCTTACCAAGGACACCCGCAGGGCCACCATCAGGCCCACTCCGACTAAACCTCCACCACCACATGCATGCAGCTACCAACCCAACCAGCTGGGCAGGCACCTGCATGGCGGCATGCAGATCTTCGTGAAGACCCACCACTGCGCCACCTCAGCTGCCTGCCTACCTACGTGGCATCGTAGGCGTCGCTGGCCAGGGCGCGTGTCGACACAAGAAGGAGCGGCGACGGACAAGACAGGTTTCTCCCCCATCCCCGGTAAAGCAAGGACACCTAAGCAAGACGCATTAAATGCGCCTTGTCATGTAATACGAGGGATAACCTCGCATCACTGTACCCTTTCCACCTCCTGTGTGCCACTGTGGCAACCCCTTTTTCTATAAAAGGAGGCCCGAGGCAACCAGAGGAAGGATTCGGCTTTTTGGAGCTCCTCACGCCCCATAGCTAGCTCAAGAACGCAGATGTACAATCTACCAAAGCAGGAGTAGGGTTTTATGCATCCTCGCGGCCCGAACCTGGATAAACGAACCGTGTGCTACCTGTTAGATCCGCTCTTCTCACGACTCCGCACCCCGCTAACCACAGTAGGGATTCTTGTGATCCCATAGGTGTCGTTCCCACCGACATCTTTGGCGCGCCAGATAGGGGGCGCAGTTGTGAGAATCGGCTTTAGCAGTTATGTCGGCGCTTCTTCATCATCATGGCGCCCAAGAAGAAGACGACGGTGGCGGTTGGCCAGTCGGAAGCCGGACAGCCCGTCTCGACGCGGGCGAGCAGCGGACCGGTCGCAGAAAGGACCTGGGGCGCTGCTTGCGAACACCAACACCATCCCAGCAGCCGGAGTTTGGGAGGCGACGATGTTTGTGCGCCTGGTATCAGGCCACACGTCGCCAAATCCAAAGGCGGAGCCAAGCCCTTCGCGGGTGGAGCGGAGCCTTCCAGGGTCATCGCCGCCCCGCCCGAAGGTGACGCAAGGGCCTCCAAGAGTCCCATGCCGGCGCCAACAGCGCGCTCCTCCCAGGCAGCGCGCGACGAACGGTGTAATCACGCCGAAGATCCCGGGCATCGCCGCGGGAAGAGCCCAGAGCACCACTCCCGGGACGTAGAAGACCTGCCCACTAGCTGAGGCGCTGGTGAAAACGGCATGCGACCGCGGGGTCATGATAGAGCTCCTTCTGACATGGTCAGAAGTCGAAGCGCGTCGCGATCCGTGCAGGTTTCGCTGCCACCGACGCCAGCAGAGGCCCTGGCGCGCGCGCAGTTGCTCCTCGATTTTCCTCCCACTATGAGGAAACTCGATGAATGGAGAGCCACTATCCGAAGCCTTGTTGCGGTGGCCAACAAAGACGAACCAAGTCCGGTGGGGCCCCCGGGTTAACGCTCCGATGGAGTCCCGCGGACTAGTGGCGGAAAAGCCGGCGGCGGCGCGACCATGGTGCATTCACCTCTTCCCCATCCGGTACCGCGGATGCTGGCTCGTCGTGACGTCGTGGGCGACGATATCTCCATAGCATCGTCTGACCCGCGGACCCACTGTGACCAGCGCCAAGTTCTTCGTGAACGAGCCCATGAAGATGCTCGAACCACTATCGAGCGTCGACGCGGAGCGCGCCACCAGTGAGACAGGCGAGCAGGGCCTGCTGTGAACCACCCGGCCCCGGAGAGCCCTGGAGGCCTACCTTACGAGGTAGGCTATCTTGCTTTTACCCGTGAGCTGCGGCAGGTCCAGTGGCCCACTCACCGCACGTTCAAACCTGACGTTGGCGAAAAGTACAATGGCAAGACTCACCTGTCTGAGTTCCTCAGCATCTACACCATCGCGATGCAAGCAGCCGGAGCTCGCGACGATAAGGTGCTTGCGAATTAGTTTCCATTGGCTATAAAACCCAATGCCATGTCGTGGTTGATGCACTTGCCTGTAGACTCTATTTCCTCCCGGTCGGATTTGTGCCATGAGTTTGTGGGCGCCTTTACTGGAGGTCGCCAAGCCCATGGCCAAGCAAGCGACCTGCATGTCATTCCCTAGAAGGGAGGAGAGAGTCTGCGCAAGTATATACAGAGGTTTAGCCAGGTACAGTACAATATCCCTGATGTTCACCCTGCCGCCATCATCAGCGCGTTCCATCAGAACGTGCGTAACCGCAAGATGCGCGAAGAACTGGCAATGAACAAGGTGAAAGATGTGGCAGAACTCTATGTTCTTGCTGACAGATGTGCCCGAGCTGAAGAGGGAAGGAAGTACCCCGGCGAAGATGCCGGCGTGGAAACCGACTCCTCAGATGAGGATACTGCCGCCCCGGCGGAGAAAGGCCGGCGCCGCAACAGGAAGCGCAAAGGTAAGGCTGTGCTTGCCGTCGAGGGATCTGACGACGCCGGCGCCGCCAAGAAAACCAAGGCAGATGACCTCGTCAAGGAAATTGCCGGATGTGTCGCCTGTCAGGCCTTGGCGGCTGCCGAGAAGCCAGGAAACTCCGACAAGCAATATTGCAAGATCCATCGCACCAAAGGCCATGATCTCCAGAACTGACGACAGGTTGAGCTCCTTGCTGAGAAGCAAAGGGCTGAATATGAGAGGCGGGACAAGGAGAAAGGCCAGGACTGTGCTGAGGGGTCCGGCAAGAAGCGTAACGGCCAGGCGGGCCATCGCGGCAAAGATAAACAGCAGGAGAGGCCCGCCCGGGGCCGTGATAAAAAGCTAGAAGACGATGATCTCGAAGAGGACGATGAGTCTGGTGACCAAGAATTTCAGAAAGCTACAGAGGCCATGTGCGTCGATGGCGGCGCCTCGCTGCATACCTCTCACCGCCGGCCTAAACAGTGGGCGCGTGAGATTACAGCGGCGGAACCGTCGTTTGATGCCCAAAGGCCGCTGAAGTGGTCCAGCACACCTATCATTTTTGACACTGAGGATCACCCTGATCGCACTACTGCAGTCGGGTGCTTGCCATTGTTGGTTTCACCAACAATACACAACCTCAAGGTGACAAAGATGCTAGTCGATCGCGGGGCCGGTCTGAACTTACAGCGGCGGAACCGTCGTTTGATGCCCAAAGGCCGCTGAAGTGGTCCAGCACACCTATCATTTTTGACACTGAGGATCACCCTGATCGCACTACTGCAGTCGGGTGCTTGCCATTGTTGGTTTCACCAACAATACGCAACCTCAAGGTGACAAAGATGCTAGTCGATGGCGGGGCCGGTCTGAACTTAATCTCGCCCGCTGTGATCGAGAAATTGCAGATTCCTGATGAAGACCTCGAAGAGACGGGCACGTTTCAGGGGGTCAACCCGGGAAGAAGTCAACCAAAGGGAAAGGTCACGTTGCCCGTGACTTTTGGGAGTGATCTGAACAACAGGACAGAAAGGATTGTGTTCGACGTTGCCAAGATCCCCTTGCCTTACAACGAGATCCTTGGCCGCCCAGCGCTGGCCAAGTTCATGGCGGCGTCACATTACGCCTACAACACCCTGAAGATGCCGGGGCCTGTGACGATCATCACCGTCCCGTCAGACAAGAAGGATGCGCTAATTTGCGCTGACCAACTCTACCAACAAGCAGTTGCAGCAGCCGCCACTTCTAAGGCGCTTGCTCCTGCCGCTCGAGCCCCGGGAAGGCGAAATAAGAAGACTGGTGAGACCTCAGGAACCCACTCCGGAAAGCGCACCTCTTCGGAGTGTAGCGCGCCCGTCGAGGATGTGCCAGAGAGCTCCGCCGACAGAAACAAGAAGTCCAGGGCCACACCGCCGAGAACCAAGAAGGTTTCTGTCAAGGAGGATGGCACGGGAGGAGCTTTTACCATAAGCTCCACCCTTGACAACAAATAGGAAGACGCGCTCATCACCTTCCTGCGGGCGAATGTCAATGTGTTTGCATGGCAAGCATCCGACATCCCCGGCGTTCCCAGGGAGGTGATTGAGCACCACCTTGCTGTCTGTCCTCATGCGCGGCCCGTCAAGCAGAAGGTCAGAAAGCAAGCTTTGGAACGACAAGAGTTCATCACAGAGGAGATCTGGAAACTGGAAGCAGCGGGTTTGGTAAGAGGAGTGCTCCATCCAATGTGGTTGGCCAATCCGGTGATAGTGCGCAAGGCAAATGGGAAGTGGAGGCTGTGTGTTGATTACACAGATATTAATAAGGCTTGTCCCAAAGACCCCTTCCCGTTGCCGCGCATCGACCAGATTGTTGACTCCACAGCTGGGTGTGATCTATTGTTATTCCTCGATGCCTACTCCGGCTACCACCAGATCTTCATGACAAGGGAAGATGAAGAGAAAACGACATTCATCACCCCATGTGGTACGTATTGCTTTATACGGATGCCTTTCAGGTTGAAGAGTGCTGGTTCAATGTTTGCAAGGGCGGTCCGGATTGGTTTTGAACCCCAGCTCCATAGGAATATGGAAGCTTATATGGATGATATAGTGGTCAAAACCAAGAACAGGGCAACCCTCATATCAGATTTACAGGAAACATTTGCAAACCTACGCAAGATCAGTCTCAAGCTGAACCCTGAGAAGTGCGTCTTCGGCGTCCCGTCTGGCAAGCTTCTCGGGTTCTTTGTGTCACAGTGTGGGATAGAGGCCAATCCGGACAAGATCAAAGCTATAGAGCAGATTGAAGCGCCCAAGCGAGTCAAGGATGTCCGTCGGCTTGCTGGTTGCGTTGCCACCATGAGCAGATTCATTTCCAAGTCCGCCGAGCATGCCCTTCCCTTTTTCAAGATTTTGAAAAAGGCGGGCCCGATGGAGTGGACGCCAGAAGCCGAAGCAGCATTGCAAGATTTGAAGAGGTACCTCTCCTCCGCGCCAATACTAGTTGCGCCTAGGCCACATGAACCGTTGCTGGTGTACATGGCAGCAATGAACCAGGTGGTCAGCGCCGCACTAGTGGCACAGAGAGAAATTGATGATGAGCTAATAGCAGCGACGGAGCTCGATGCCACCGACGCCGAGACGACGTAGCCAATTGAAGTGCCGTCGAAGAAGAAAATGATGCAGCACCTGGTCTACTTTGTTAGTTCCCTCCTGCAGGGGGCTAGATCGAGGTACTCCGGTGTGCAGAAACTGCTCTTCGGCCTTCTTATGGCCTCGAGGAAGCTGCGTCACTACTTCCAGGCGCACGAAATCACTGTCGTCACTCGCCTCCCTCTGCAACGGATATTGCACAATCCAGACGCAACGGGAAGGATCGTAGAGTGGGCACTGGAACTGTCCAGCTTTGGCCTCAAGTTTGGGAGTACCTCGACGATTCAAAGCCGAGTCGTGGCGGAGTTCGTTGCAGAATGGACCGCGACGCCTGACGAAGAAACCCAAGAGACTGCTCTCCCCGGCAAGGAGGCAGGTTGCGACTGGATCATGTACTTTGATGGAGCTTTCTCCTTACAGGGCGCCGGGGCTGGCATACTGCTTGTCGCGCCCACCGAAGAGCACCTCAAGTACGTGATCCAGATGCACTTTCCCAGGGAGGTGTCAACAAACAATACGGCTGAGTACGAAGGGCTGCTTGCCGGTCTTAGGATCGCGGCGGACCTCGGAATCAAGAAACTCATCGTCAGAGGCGACTCGCAACTTGTCGTCAAGCAAGTCAACAAGGATTACCAGAGCCCGTTGATGAAGGCCTACGTCGATGAAGTGAGAAAGCTGGAAGAGCGTTTTGACGGTATACAGGCAGAATACGTTCCCCGAGCGGAGAATGATATCGCTGATTACCTGTCAAAATGCGCTGCCCTCAAGCTACCTGTGGAACCAGGTACCTTTGTGCTTCGGCTAACTCAGTCATCCGTTGATCCATCAACAGAGCAGAACAAGAGGAGAAAATCAGGGCCCGACAAGTACTTTCCCGCCGAGCTCCCTGAAGCCGCCGGCAAGGATGTTGCCGGAGACACTGAGCCCGCCACAGGACGGCTAGCTCTGACAGAGCATCAAGCTCTTGCCGTCGAGACAGCCGCTCCTGTAGTGGAGGAAATGCCTTTAGTCCTCGCCGTCGAGCCCCAGGCTCCAGCGTGGGCACAGCATACCGTCCGATTCCTCCAAACAGGGGAACGTCCTGAGGAGCAGGAAGAAGCGGAAAAAGTAGCCCGTCGCTTTACTATGTACCAGTTCGTCGATGACGTCCTGTACAGAAAGAGGCCGAACGGCGTGAAATTGAAGTGTATCCCTCGAGAGGAAGGACTGGGGCTGTTGGCGGAGATACATGGAGGCATATGTGGATCCCACATCGGGTCAAGGGCCCTTGCCGGCAAAGCATTTCGGCAAGGCTTCTTCTGGCCCACCGCCCTCCAGGATGCGACGACACTAGTCACCTGGTGTGAAGCGTGTCAGTTCCATTCGAAGAAGCTTCATCAGCCAGCTCAAGCCCTTCAAACCATTCCTCTCTCTGGCCTTTCTCGGTCTGGGGGCTCGACATACTGGGCCCTTTCCCCCGCGCTGTCGGGGGCTTTGAGTACTTGTACGTTGCAATCGACAAGTTCACAAAGTGGCCAGAAGTGGAAGCAGTGAGGAAGGTCACAGCACAGTCAGCCGTCAAGTTCTTCAAAGGACTGGTGCGCCGTTTTGGTATACCCAATAGGGTTATCACCGACAACGGCACACAGTTCACAAGCCACACCTTCATGCAATATATTCAAGACCTCGGCAGCAAGGTCTGTTTCGCTTCCGTTGCTCACCCATGAAGCAATGGTCAAGCTAAGAGGGCAAATGCTGAAGTACTGCGAGGCCTGAGGACAAAGACCTTTGACAGACTGCGCAAGAGTGGAAGGCGCTGGATTGATGAATTGCCGGCGGTTCTTTGGTCAATCAGAATGACACCAAATCGAGCCACCGGCCAGACACCCTTTGTCCTTGTATACGGGGCAGAAGCAGTTCTCCCCACGGAACTCATATACGGGTCACCTCGAGTACTCGCTTATGACGAGCTTGAGCAAGAGCAATTGCGGCAAGATGACGCAACGCTCCTTGAGGAAGATCGTCTTCGGGCGGCTGTGTGAGCAGCAAGCTACCAGCAAGCCTTGTGCCGCTACCATAGCCGCAAGGTTCATGCCCGAAGCTTTGAGGAAGGCGACCTTGTTCTTCGGCGCATTCAATCGGCCAAGAATTCCAACAAGTTGACGCCAAAGTGGGAAGGCCCTTATCGGGTAATACGAGTCACCAGGCCCGGTGCAGTCTGCCTGGAGACCGAAGATGCCGTTCCGGTGAGTAACTCCTGGAACATTGAGCATCTTCGCAAGTTTTACCCGTGAGGCATGGCTTGTCGGGCCCCCCGTCAAGCCACCTTTTGTACGAGCCTTGACGATGACGCATGTAACCCTCTGTACAAAGCCAGGCGCGGACCCTGAGCATAAATAAATAAAGCGTTGGCGCCCTAAGTTATAGCATGCATGCTAGGTCGAGTCTTGTCCTTGGTTAGGGTTGATAGTGCTTAGCGGCGACTAACCCCTAGCTTAGAGGTCGAGTGTGCATCTCTTTGTCTTTCTTTTGTCTTCTTTGGTTCACAAGACACACAGATATCCGTGCCGAACCACTTGGGAATAAGAAAAAAAAAACAGAGGAACAGACCATCATCTAGCCCCCGGCAAGCCAGTATTGCCGGGGGCGGCAAGAGCAAAGATTCACCCACGGCGAACCAGGGTTGCCGGGGACTGCAACTTCAGATAAGTTCTTCATCCCTTATCATGCATTCCATTATGGACTGAGGTATGTGAAACCTCGTTTTCCCCTAAGCTACCGTGCTCCCATAACTCTAGGCCGTACGGCTTGTTCCTGGGGCCAAGTTTGGTCGTAGTCGCGGCAGCGAAAGGATGAAACAAGGAGCCTGAACCCGCCTCATCCCTGCCTCCGCCAAAGGCGTGAGGAAGGTCGAGCGAACTGGGGAGACGGCAAGGCCTGTTGCCGGGCAAGGAAATGTTTATCTTGAAGATATCAAGGATTTACTCCTTGTTGTGGGTTCCACCCGCAAACAAATGACCCGGCAAGCATCCCTTTTTCATTAAAAAAACATTCCACTCAGGTACAGTCCATAGGGAACGAAAACCATGAATGATGGGATTACAAGTTTTAAATCCAACAAAGGCCCGAAGGCTTACAAACTAAAATGAGATAAGGTGCCCGTAATCCCTTTCTTGTCCCTCTCCTCAGGAGGCAGGTCAAGGAGGCGAAAGGGACAAAAGGAGCGCCTAGGCGAGCTACGGGTGGCAGAAGACACCAAGAGAACATCTTGGTGGCCGTCCAAAGGCTGGACGGTGATGGCGGCGCCGGAAGCAGAGCTCGAAGACGAGGCGGCAGGATGTCAGCACGCGTCGAAGGCGTCGGTGCCCGCGTACTCCGACATGACGGCCTTGCCGCCCGCCCTGTTCCTCTTCCGCAGCCTCCCAACACCAGCCGCCCAAGGAGACGACCCCGCGAAGTTCAAGGAGCCAGCGACACGGATGATGGGGTCGCCGGTGCCGCACAGAGAGGCACCCGACACCTAGTAGGACCCGTCATCTTGCCGCCTACTACCCTCGTCGTCGCTGCCGCTGTCCTCCTCGTCACTCCCGCCCGAGGAGGAGTCTTCACTATCATAAGAGCTCTCCACGCAGCACCTTGCACGGGTCCCAAAGCACCCGAAGACCTTGACGGATAGAAGGCCACCCTCCATCAGCTTAAAATGGAGAGTGAGCCCCTCCGTCAAGCGGTGGATATGAGCAAACGTCTTCCATCCCCGACAAAGATACATCATGTGAGGGGAGGGGAAGTCGACGCGGACCCGCGTGCCACTGATCCCGCAGCCCCTCATGTGCAGCCGCAACGATTCCGGCGGATCCAGCTCCAAATGGAGTCGGGAGACGAAGGCGACGGCGCGGCGGCCG
The DNA here is from genome assembly GCF_056163025.1 of Triticum urartu. Lineage (NCBI taxonomy): Eukaryota > Viridiplantae > Streptophyta > Magnoliopsida > Poales > Poaceae > Triticum > Triticum urartu. Next base: position 305,543,835 of record NC_141875.1, read on the forward strand.
GCGCAGCCTGACGAAGAACTCACAAGGGTCATCCCCAACATGGCCCTCCATTGGAGGAGGAGCTGCTGGCGGAGGCGAGGCCGGCGTGCCGTCCCGTCCTCCTCTTCCCCGAGCGCCCCGGCCTTGCCCACGACCTCGCCCCCTCCCCCTTCCCCTCGCGGCTGGCTCTGCCACCGCAGGCGCAGGAGAAGGAGGGACACGTTGTCGAGCGGCGACCCTCACCGCCACTGTTGAAGGACCGGGATTCCCTCTCTCATGACGGATGGAAGGGAGGAGCAGAAGCTGAAGGAAGAAGAAGATGAAAGAATGAGGGACGCCATCCCCCCTCCCGCTCTTTATAAAGGATTGGGGTTGGGGCTCGGCCGCCCCGCTCGGACAATCAAGATACGGAAGGCGCAGGGAGCCAGGGACCGACCCGCCGCCCCAACCAGCGATGACCCGGTTTCCCGCCTCCACCATTTGCCACCCCAGGCGCATGGGAGACACGTGGTGGACGTGCAGAACCGAGGGGACGGGTGAGACGACCACTCTCCACCCCATGATCGTGGGGAGTGGATGCCTTGAAGACAGCGCCTCAGCCCCATTTAGTAAATGGGCCGCGCCTCCATGCCTCCCTCAGTTTATGGGGAAGGCGCGAATCGCCCCTTTACTACGATGTGATGCATGCCTGCGGGAACCAACCCCACGCATGCCGCCCATGTCACACTCGCCTCCCCACGCTGCACCACGCACGGGAGTCGTGGGAAGCGCAGCGCGCGAAGAACCTTACCGCGGTAAAAACCGCCCCGCCTGCCTGCACACCGTTTTTGGGCCTAGCCCAACAACGTGTTGCGCTTATGTGTGGCCCAGGCCCGGGGGCTCCTGTTGGTGTACAAAAAGAGGGGTACATTTTTTGTACCCCTATAACTATGCACGGGCAGTCTGAGCCACGGGCACCACCACACCAAGAAAGGCAAGGGAGGTGAGCCAGGGTAAGACCGAAGCTCAAGAGAACTAGAACAACGCCAAGGCCAAGACCACGAAGAGCAAAGGGGACGAAGCGGACTCCCCCGGCAAGATCCTTTTCGGGAGACAGTTCTAGCAGCCCCGGCAAGACCCTTGCCGCGGCGACTCGTCCCGCGCCTATGGAGCAAATCACCCTTGAGTCCACTGCCCCTAAAGGGCAAGGATTCAGGAGACATCCCCGTGGCGGCATGCAGATCTTTGTGAAGACATTCAAGATCAGATACGCACTAAGGAGACGACAACCCTTGGCGGGATCCCAGCCGAGGAAGACCACAAGGCCCCCGGTAAGCGCCTTGCCGGGGATGACAGCAGGCGCCCCGGCAAGACCCTTGTCGGGGCCCCGGCAAGGCCCTTACCGAGGACACCCGCAGGGCCACCATCAGGCCCACGCCGACTAAACCTCCACCACCGCATGCATGCAGTTGCTGACCCAACCAGCTGGGCAGGCACCTGCGTGGCAGCATGTAGATCTTCGTGAGGACCCACCACTGCGCCACCTCAGCTGCCTGCCTACCTACGTGGCATCGCAGGCGTCGCTGGCCAGGGCGCGTGTCGACACAAGAAGGAGCGGCGACGGACGAGACAGGTTTCTCCCCCGTCCCTGATAAAGCAAGGACACCTAAGCAAGACGCATTAAATGCGCCTTGTCATGTAATACGAGGGATAACCTCGCATCAGTGTACCCTTTCCACCTCCTGTGTGCCACTGTGGCAACCCCTTTTTCTATAAAAGGAGGCCCGAGGCGACCAGAGGAAGGATTCGGCTTTTTGGAGCTCCTCACGCCCCATAGCTAGCTCAAGAACACAGATATACAATCTACCAAAGCAGGAGTAGGGTTTTACGCATCCTCGCGGCCCAAACCTGGATAAACGAACCGTGTGCTACCTGTTAGATCTGCTCTTCTCACGACCCCGTGCCCCGCTAACCACAGTAGGGATTCTTGTGATCCCATAGTTGTCGTTCCCACCGACAGGACGAAGCCCGCGTCGCCGCCGCCTTCCTCCCGCCGTGCGCCGCACGGACGTCGAGGAGAGTCCGAGCCGGACTCTCGCTCGCGCCGCCCATCCTCCAAGCCGCGAGGCCGCCCCGGCCCTTTAAAGCCCGACCCCGCCGCCTCATCTCCACCTCACCCCGCCACCCGCAACCACCGTCTCCGTCGCAAGCCAGCACTGCCGCATGCTGCTGCTGCGCGCGTCGCGGCCGCCCGCGACGCCACCCCGCCCCGCCGTTGCCCGCCGCCGCCGGTTTTTTTTGTTGAATTGGTAAAACCGACAAAACCGTCGCCCCGATTTTTTTTCATTAGATCGGTTTAGTTTGGTTTTTTTGGTTTTGCTAATTAGAGAACGTTCATCCAAACATTTCTGTTAGCGAACGCTTTTCGTCCGTTTGTCCCTGATAGCGAGCGTTCGTTCGATAGTCTTTTTCTTTTATTTATTTTCTGCCAGGGACCTATCCATGATTATTTTTATTGCAGATTATCCCCTAATCTTCAAATGCACGCAACTTTTTGCTCCCTTGTCCAAATCTTGTGAAACCAATGCCAAAATCTTCATCTCAGACCCCTATTTCCAGTTAACCAACTTGAACATGATTTTGACAATTTAAAATTTGGTTGCAAGCATATTTGAATTTGAATTTCTTTTGACCGCAGTTTGAGTTTCATAGCTCCGATTTGATTGATTCTTTTTGCAAATCAAAGCTCTTCTCTTGTACTTTCCATTTGGATCTTTTCCCTTGAGTTTTACCCTTGCATCTATTGCTTGAGTTCTTATGTATGCTATTGTTTGTTTGCGATAGAGTTTCCGGAGTGCGAAGCGTGCTACTACGAGTCACTTGGGTTTTTAGATCGTCAGCAAGGCAAGTAACACTTTGATCATGCCCCTTTATTACCCAGTTTTTATGCATTAGTTTCAAACCCTCAAACATTGCATGAGTAGGAACTGTTTAACATGTGGGTTTTGGGAAGTAGTTGTTGAGGTAGTACCTATTGCCCTTTTTAATTAAACCCTGGGAGTTACTTCTACGTTATGCTTATGTTGCTATGATATGCTCGTAGACGTGGTTTGGTTTGAGTGATTCGTGATAGTTGTGAGCATTATGAATTAAGGGTTTATTTAAGGTGGCTACTTTAACACACATCTGGGTGGATTGTTTGTTGGCACCTCGGGTAATCCAGTGTTGTCCAAGGAGATCCCGGTGAATCCATGTGATCATCCTATGGTCCGCCACCCGGGCTCAAAGGGATCATAAAATTATTCATGCTAGAAACTTCCGTGTGCATCCACAAGCCATTATGGGCTCTGGCATAGTTGGGTATGTCACGTGACCTCTTTCAGTGGTAAACTAGCAGATGTAGGGGATTGTAGGTGGTACAGTTTACCCATCGAAAGGGCTAATGCTTCTAAAAGACTGTGTCTCGGTCATCCGTTTCTCAAACACCATGAAGTGTGAGAAATCCAACAGAGGAGATCGAGTCTTCTATGGAAAAGTGTGCAAACCTCTGCAGAGTGTACACACTAATCATGGTTAGCCGTGTCCCCGGTTACGGACATCTTGAGTATCTGGTGCTTGAATTATTATGTTGATCTCATCAGTTTACTTAAATTAATTTGTTGGGTTAATGATTATTAATTTTGGGATTGAGATGGGGTTACCATTCTCAATGTTTTCACAAACGTGTAGTTAAATAAAATATATTCCTTTGTTTTAGGGAAAATCTAGCTTTCTGCAAAAATAACCATAGAGCCTCCACCAGCCAAATATGCATATAGATATAGCTGCCACTTCTTCATTGCCCTACAGTGTTATTTTGCCAGCATATTCCATGTGCTGACCCGTTTCGGGCTGCAACGTATTATGTTGCAGACTTTTCACATGAAGAGTAAGGTGCGCTAGGTCGTTGTCTTGCACTCAGCTATGCCGTTGGAGTTGATGGACTCATTTACCTTCGAAGTCTTCCATTGTTATCTTCATTAGATGGCCTTCAGCCATATTATTGAAATAAGTAATCTCTCTTGAGATATTCGATGTAATAAGTGTGTGATTGAACTCTGCTATAAATCCTTCAAGTACTGTGTGTGTCAACATTACCGATCCAGGGATGACACTTATGCACAGAGATTTGATAGTTTGAGGTCGGATCGCTACATTCTCTCTCAGAAAATGTATGTTGGAAGTGCATGCATGTTCTGATGGTTGTCCTTACTGATGAAGGAAGGGTGGAGGAGTATATATAGCCTCCACACAAAATCTAACCATTACACACAAATCACCAAACTCGGTGGGACCGAATCATGAAACTCGGTCTGACCGATTTAGTTTAAAATGTGAACATTAGGATTTTCGGTGGGACCGACATGTCAACTCGGTACGACCGATTTCATTAGGTTAGAGCATAACTAATCTCAATGAGACCGATCACATAAACTCGGTAGGACCGATTTCTGTAATAAGAAAATAGAGAGTTGGTCAGGCAAACTCGGTGGGACTGATTCGGTCATTTTGTGTAACACCCACGAGGCGGCTATATCTCCCACGTGTCGGCGCACGACTTAGAGGCATAACCGCATAGTAGGCATGTCGCAAGAGGGGTAATCTTTACACATCCCATGTACTGAATAAGAAAGGGATAAAGAGTTGGCTTACAATCGCCACTTCACACAATACATAAATATAGCATTACATCATCCAGATACAATCAAGGTCCGACTATGGAACCAAATAAAGAAAGACAACAGCTAATGCAAAAGATCCCTGATCGCCCCGACTGGGCTCCACTACTGATCAACTGGAAACGAAACAACACAACAAACACGATCTTCATCGAGCTCCTCCTTGAGCTCGGTTGCGTCACCTACACGGTATCAACGGCACCTGCAACTGGTCTTGGAAGTAATCTGTGAGTCACGGAGACTAACCAATATCACACCCTCGCGATCAAGACTATTTAAGCTTGTGGGTAGGAAAAGGTGGTGAGGTGGAGCTGCAGCAAGCACTAGCATATGTGGTGGCTAACTTACGCAAATGAGAGCGAGAAGAGAAGCAAAGCACGGTCGTGAACTAGAAGTGATCAAGAAGTGATCCTGAAACTACTTACGTTCAAGTACAACACGAGACCGTGTTCACTTCCCGGACTCCGCCGGAAAGAGACCATCACACCTACACACGCGGTTGATGCATTTTAATTAAATTAAGTGTCAAGTTCTCTACAACTGGACATTAACAAATTCCCATCTGCCCATAACCGCGGGCACGGCTTTCAAATGTTCTAAACCCTGCAGGGGTGTCCCAACGTAGCCCATCACAAGCTCTCACGGTCAATGAAGGATATTCCTTCTCCCAGGAAGACTCGATCAGGCTCGGAATCCCGGTTAGAAGACATTTCGACAATGGTAAAACAAGACCAGTAAAGCCACCCGAATGTGCCGACAAATCCCGATAGGAGCTGCACATATCTCGTTCTCAGGGCACACTGGATGAGCAAGACGTCGGGTTGGTATAGACCCTGGTTTCCTAGGGGGGCACCAGACATCGCTCAGGTTGGACCAACACTTAGAGAAGCACTGGCCCGGGGGTTAAAATAAAGATGACCCTTGAGTCTTCCGAACCCAAGGGAAGGTGATAGGTTGTAGTGCAAATGTAAAAACAAGGTTGGGCCTTGCTGGAGGAGTTTTATTCAAGGCGAACTGTCAAGGGGTTCCCATTATAACCCAACCGCGTAAGGAACACAAAATCAAGGAATATAACACCGGTATGACAGAAACTAGGGCGGCAAGAGTGGAACAAAACACCAGGCATAAGGACGAGCCTTCCACCCTTTACCAAGTATATAGATGCATTAATTAAATAAGAGATATTGCGATATCCCAACATATCCATGTTCCAACATGGAACAAACTCCATCTTCACCTGCAACTAGCAACGCTATAAGAGGGGCTGAGCAAAGCGGTAACATAGCCAAACAATGGTTTGCTAGAAAAGGTGAGTTAGAGGCTTGACATGGCAATATGGGAGGCATGATACATCAAGTGGTAAGTATCGCGGCATAGCAAAAGAGCAAGCAACTAGCAAGCAAAGACAGAAGTGACTTCGAGGGTATGGTCGTCTTGCCTGCAAAGTACTCTGAGTTGACGAAAGCTTGATCCTCGTAAGCGTACTCAACGGGTTCCTCGATCACGTACTCATCTCCCAGCTCTACCCAAGGCAAGAACAGAGGCAATGAAGCAATAATGAACCATGGTGCAATGCGCAAGCAACATGATGCAAAACATGGTATGATATGCGGGATGTGATATGCAATGCATATGCGAGCTCCGGAAGGAAAAGATTGAACCAGGCCTCAACTTGGTGAACCAAGAGTGCCGCTGGAAAGATGAGTTGATTTCGGTCGAAATCGATATAAAGATCACCAGAATCGGATGCATGGTTTGCAAATGGCAAGCAAAACAAGAATGGCACAATTCTGCGATTAACAGCACGATGCCATCTAGCATGCAACAAGAAACTAAGCTACTGCGCTCCAACATAGCAACAAAGCACATGGCTGGGCTCTACTCAAGATGCTTGACAAAAGATGAACACTGAGCTACGGCTAAATCACACAAGAGCAGGTTCAAACAAACATGGCAAAAGGGCAAAAGATAATAGCATCACAGACTTGGTGAAAATAACATGTCAGGAATTAACATCAGGAAGACATGTTTAGAGCAAGATAACAACATGCCACAGGATCAGCTCATAGCAATACAAGGCATGGCATGAATCTACTCAAAGCATATAACAAAAGTCCCTTACTGACCATAAGCCAAAAAGGATCAGAAGATATGATGGCACCCATGTAAACATAGCAAGTTTCGTTAACAGATTCAGACTTGGCAGAAAACTGGACATGGCATAAACAGAGTTATGAAGGCATGTTTGCGAGCTTGATGCACTCAACACAAGGCATGGCATGACAAACTAAGCATACCACCAGCAAGAAGACATGATCAAAAAGCTAACCATGGCAAGAACAATCTCATAGCATGCATGGATCAACTACAACAACCTTGGCAAAATTGATTAACATGTAAACAATCTGCCAGGAACATTTTATAGCAAAAGTAGAGTAAGATTGAGTCATGCTAAGGTACTCCATAAATGCAAACAGGGGCATGGATGGATAGAGCACAACCATATGCCAAAATAATCCTTACTAAACATACTCAAAAGAAGCATGGATCTCTCTGTAGCAACATGAATACATGGCATTAAAATAGCAGCAGGGAAAAGACTTAGTGAAATTCTAAGTCTCTGAAATCAGCAACATCACGAGAGCTACTTTGCATGCTTGTGCTAGTAACCACATTGATAAAAAAAATACATGGCATACACCCCTGTAATGATGGCATGGCATAGCCCAAAACACATGTAGAGCTCATGCCCATAGGAGGCACACAATAATCATGGCAAAAATGACAAATGCTCAGAAACTGATAAGAATCAGGAACTAACATTTTATAGCACTCTTGAATTAACAATTAGGGCATCAAGATGGACTCAAACAAACATGGTGCAATGGAATGAAATGAAGAGCACATCATTATGAACATTTTGTTATATGGCACGCGCAAAACGGAACTACAGATGCGGAGTTATGATGCGATGAACATGGTCTGAAAATATCACAGATCTGGGGACTTAGTGGAATTTTCACCTCCGCAAAAAGTCAACTCAGGACGGAGACGTGCGGGACGAGGAGATCCAGGCGGGGCAAGGGCGTTTGGATGGCCGCGCAGGTGGATCTGATCCACCCCGCGTTGGATCCGGATGGGGCGGACGACGACGGGCTTCCGGGCGGCGGAGCTCGCCGGCGACAGCGGCCGGTGAGGCGAACGGTGGAAGAGAGGCGAGGCGGCGCCGGGCGAATGATGCAGGGAGGCGGCGGCGAGCAAGTGCGGCGGCGCGGGTTGGCGGTTGAAGCGACGACGCGACACGGCAGGCAAGGTGCTCCAGCGGCGGAGCTCCGGCGAAGGTGACCGGCGTCGACCGGCGAACGCGGCGAGGAGGAGGCGCGGGCGCAGTTGGCGGCGGCGGGCGGCGGCCCGGGCCGGGAGGGCCCGCAATGGGCCTGACGGGCCGGCGCGGTGGAGAGGAGCGGCCGGGACACGTGGCAAGCTGCGGTTGGGCGCGGGAGGAAGGAGACTAGGGTTTGCACCGCGCATTTTCGGGGAGGCACACACATATATATATATATGTAGAGGGAGCTAGAACTGTCCAAATGAGGTGCGGTTTTTCGGCCACGCGATCGTGATCGAACGACCGAGAGGATGGAGGGGGTTTGGATGGGTTTTGGGCCACTTTGGAGGGGTGTTGGGCTGCAACACACACGAGGCCTTTACGGTTCCCCGGTTAACCGTTGGAGTATCAAACGAACTCCAAATGGCACGAAACTTGACAGGCGGTCTACCGGTGGTGTACCAAGGCCGCTTGGCAAATCTCGGTCCATTCCGAGAAAGTTTAACACTCGCACATGAAAAGAGACAAAAGGGGCCGCCGGGTGACGTAGGAGTGTCGGATTGCAAAACGGACAATGGGGAAATGCTCAGATGCATGAGATGAATATGTATGCAAATGAGATGCACATGATGACATGATATGGAATGCATGACACGCAAAGAAATGACAAGGCAACAACAGCGAATAACTGGGAGACACCTGGCGCATCGGTCTCGGGGCGTCACAACACTCCACCACTACGAGAGGATCTCGTCCCGAGATCTAGGATGGCACTGGAGGGAAAACGAAGAGGAAGAAGAGAGGAAAAACTAAGTTGCTTCATTGACAAACGAGTGAAACCAAAGAACCTGGCGAGGTTGAGCAAATTGAAAGAAAGAATAGAACGAAGATGAACGAAGTTGAAAGCACTCCGTTAGGAAAGAGGAACAAGGAAGAACAAATTCGGGCAGCACTCCGGTTGAAAAGTGAATATGAAACTTGATAAGATGAAAAGTACTTGAGCAGAGGGCACAACACTCCGGTTAAATGGATAAGCAAGGAAAGGAACATGATCTTTGACAAAAATGGGATGATGGGTGGAGAGAGCAACATCACAAGCCTCCGGAAGAAATGAGAGGATGGAATGGAATGAACGGAGGAGAAAACAATATCTTATACCTCGAATGAGCTTGAAAGCATCTTTATGGGAAAGGTCGAACGTAGTTGTTGGGTAACCAACAACAAAAAGAGTAAGCTTGTAGTGGGCTTATGGAGAACATCTCAAAACTATGAGGTGAAATTCTGCCACTAACGGAAACAAAAGATTGGATTGATATGAACAAGGAAACGAGAAACTTATTTCACCGGGAGGATAAATGAAGAACTTGGGTCATATATAAGCACCATAAATAGCAACAATCCTTAGGGAAAAGCTTTAGGTGAAATATAACCCAAGATAATTCCAAAGAAGAGATTGATGGATTGAAAAGATGTCTTGAGCGAAGAGAAAATGATGGATTTAGATATGTCACTCTTGAAGACTTGTGAATCATGAAACATGAACTCAAATTATCAAGAATGACATAATACCAGCTCAAATGATACAGTAGAAAGAATTGCACTTCAGAATGCAAGAAGAGGAATACTTGAGCTCCTCTGAAAAGAATCTCAATGAACACTTTGAGAAGGAATTAAATCCTTGATGAACCATCATGTAGAGCCTCCATGAGGAACTCTGGTAATAAAAGAAATGGTAGGAAGGAAGAGGAATTGAAAACACAAGGTGAAGCCTTGCAATGATTTAGATGGATCTTCGTGATGATATAATGCGGAAAAACATGGAACTCCGAAAAAAGAAAAGATGAAACAATTTAAACCGAGAATTTGATGAGCCTCCGGAATAAGGAATTGATCACTTGGATGAAACAAGAGTAAGAATTACATTATGCTTATCCTTCACCAATTTAAATTGATGACAAGCAACGTATTTGGCATACTGCTTATTCTCGTAAAAAGGATTAATAGAGATATAGCGCAAACTTGAGAAGGTCTTATGCAAACCACCGGTAGGATTGGAAAGAACGCATGAATTGATATGATAACCAAGGAAGAGAGATCTTGAACGAACCACCGTATGAATTGAAAATAAACGAAGAAAAGATAAGGAAACATCGGGAAGAATTAGAAAAATGAATGAAGATACTTGAGAGAATTTAGATACTAGAGAATGAAGAGATCCCGAACTGATTAGAGAAAACTTGATTTATGCACCGGTAAGATTCGGAGAATGAGAGCTGAAAGATGAGAATGAATAAACCCAAAATGATGGGCTCCAAAGAATCAAACTGAAAAGACTCCTGAATTGCTCCGGATGGGTGAAAAGAATTCTCACAATCGAAAATAATTATGAGGGGATGGCATAACGCTAGAACTACGCATCTTCGAGAGAATGGACCAAGATTTGAGAGAAACTCTTCTTCGGTCTTCGAATGTTTAGAATGACGATGAGAACCACCATGACAATTGATGAGACACTCCGGGAGAACCCAAAAACGAAAATGGTTGAGCCAACGATGAAAAGAATTTGACCAATCTTGGAGAAATACATTTGACTGATGATGATTCATTCTTACGTCAAACTTCAAAAAGAATTAAGGATAGCTCCGGGAAAATTAGAAGAGTCGGGTAAGATCCTGGAAAAAGACCTGTGGGTTAGGGCCCACTCAAGAGAAAACACCGTTGAACGATTACTTGAAAAGGAGATAGCACCGGTTGAATTAAACGGCTTGAATGAGATAACAACCTCGAAATAAGTTGAACGGATCTTGAATGACAAGACGAGCCTTTTGAGATATCTTTAGCACTCCCGAACAAATGAATAGCGAGAAGTGAATGATTATGAGGTGCACCGGCATGAGAAGGTATTTGAAACGAGGGAAAGGGACATGATCAACACCAAAAGCTTGATTGAATCCACCGGAGAAGAAAAAGAACGAAAAATGATGAACTTGTAGAGCATCTTCATGAGAACCACCGGTAAGAACATTGACGGAAAAGAATGGAGAGACTTCACATCAATAAAAAGGATACTTGATTAAGAAATCTGAATCCTTGAATGGAAAAGGGTGGGAGGGTGGGAAAAAACAAAGACAACCTGAAACGGATGAAATGAACAACATTGAGAAGACTTTAGTTGATCTTGCAGATGTTGAAAATGATCGGATCCACTTGAGGAGAAACATGCCGGTTGAAAAGAATTGGCATGACAACCTCGATGGTCAAGAAGGATTAGTATTCACATAGGAGTGTGAGAACACCACTTAGGAAAGGTATGGAATCAACACTTGACATTGAAGCAACTCGAATACCACAACTCAAAACAAAACAAAGGATTGGCTTGCAGAATAAGCCAGAACAAACATAGGATAGAGATTTCGTCCAAAGTTTTCGTGGTGGGGCCCACACGGGCTCGATCGTACAGCACCATCATGTACAAGGCAGTGCACATGACATACGAAGCGTCCCCGAGTCAGCATAGCCAAGGACTCTTTAAGACACAACGAGACCACTGTAAAACCAACCGTGGATAGGCGGACCACTAGACGTCGAACCCCAATTTCATATGATACATCTGTCGGAAAGATATCCTAAGAACTACTTGAATTCCCACTTATAAACTCCCGAAACTTTCTGCTTATGCAATCAGGTGTTGGGGATACAGGGGAAGCATAATATCTCACCCAAAACTAGCAAATCCTACATCCAGATGTATCCATCCTTCAACACATAACCAAGAAATCTTCGGAAATCATTTACCTGCAACCGTTATACGACTTATGGCAATACTCCCGAACTCCCGCCCTAGTACTGGGTGGTGTCGAGGTTATCTCACCAACAACTGCATAAAAGAGATTTTCGATGTCGGGAAAACTCAGGTATTCCAAAACAGCAACTATAAAATTGTGACGACAACACCTCGGAGCTCAACTCCCCGGGACACTGCCACAACCCCTAAATGTCAGGAGGCACCAAGAACAATGTTCTCTTCACAAAACCATCGGAACGATTCCAAGATACCCGCGTGATCCTAAAAAAAATTAGTGAAAAATTGAGAAGAGAAGAGTCAAAACTCTACGTTAGGAGGCCTCACCAGAGCAACGAAGGGACTGAGGAGTAAAAAGAATCCTACTCTACAATATATATATATAATCCTAAAAGACTGAAAATATTTTTCTAGACTTAACAACGCCAGCGATTCGATCAAGCAGGGGGCTCCTAAGTCGGGGAAGGCTCTGATTACCAACTTGTAACACCCACGATGAGGCTATATCTCCCACGTGTCGGAGCACGACTTAGAGGCATAACCGCATAGTAGGCATGTCGCAAGAGGGGTAATCTTTACACATCCCATGTACTGAATAAGAAAGGGATAAAGAGTTGGCTTACAATCGCCACTTCACACAATACATAAATATAGCATTACATCATCCAGATATAATCAAGGTCGGACTACGGAACCAAATAAAGAAAGACAACCCCTAATGCAAAAGATCCCCGATCGCCCCGACTGGGCTCCACTACGGATCAACTGGAAACGTAACAACACAACGAACATGATTTTCATCGAGCTCCTCCTTGAGCTCGGTTGCGTCACCTGCACGGTATCAACGGCACCTGCAACTAGTTTTGGAAGTAATTTGTGAGTCACGGAGACTCAGCAATCTCACACCCTTGCGATCAAGACTATTTAAGCTTATGGGTAGGAAAAGGTAGTGAGGTGGAGCTGCAGCAAGCACTAGCATATGTTATGGCTAACTTACGCAAATGAGAGCGAGAAGAGAAGCAAAGCACGGTCGTGAACTAGAAGTGATCAAGAAGTGATCCTGAAACTACTCACGTTCAAGTACAACACGAGACCGTGTTCACTTCCCGGACTCCGCCGGAAAGAGACCACCACACCTACACACACGGTTGATGCATTTTAATTAAATTAAGTGTCAAGTTCTCTACAACTGGACATTAACAAATTCCCATCTGCCCATAACCGCGGGCACGGCTTTCGAATGTTCAAAATCCTGCAGGGGTGTCCCAACTTAGCCCATCACAAGCTCTCACAATCAACGAAGGATATTCCTTCTCCCAGGAAGACCCGATCAGGCTCGGAATCCCGGTTACAAGACATTTCGACAATGGTAAAACAAGACCAGCAAAGCCACCCGAATGTGCCGACAAATCCCGATAGGAGCTGCACATATCTCGTTCTCAGGGCACACCGGATAAGCAAGACGTCGGGTTGGCATAGACCCTGGTTGCCCAGGGGGGCACCGGACATCGCTCAGGTTGGACCAACACTTAGAGAAGCACTGGCCCGGGGGGTTAAAATAAAGATGACCCTTGAGTCTGCAGAACCCAAGGGAAGGTGATAGGTTGTTAGTGCGAATGTAAAACCAAGGTTGGGCCTTGCTGGAGGAGTTTTATTCAAGACGAACTATCAAGGGGTTCCCATTATAACCCAACCGCGTAAGGAACGAAAAATCAAGGAACATAACACCGGTATGACAGAAACTAGGGCGGCAAGAGTGGAACAAAACACCAGGCATAAGGCCGAGCATTCCACCCTTTACCAAGTATATAGATGCATTAATTAAATAAGAGATATTGTGATATCCCAACATATCCATGTTCCAACATGGAACAAACTCCATCTTCACCTACATCTAGCAACGCTATAAGAGGGGCTCGGCAAAGCGGTAACATAGCCAAACAATGGTTTGCTAGGAAAGGTGGGTTAGAGGCTTGACATGGCAATATGGGAGGCATGATATAGCAAGTGGTAGGTATCACGGCATAGCAAAAGAGCGAGCAACTAACAAGCAAAGATAGAAGTGATTTCAAGGGTATGGTCATCTTGCCTGCAAAGTACTCCGAGTTGACGAAAGCTTGATCCTCGTAAGCGTACTCAACGGGTTCCTCGATCACATACTCATCTCCCAGCTCTACCCAAGGCAAGAACACAAGCAAGGAAGCAACAATCAACCACGGTGCAATGCGAAAGCAACATGATGCAAACATGGTATGATATGCGGGATGTGATATGCAATGCATATGCGAGCTCCGGAAGGAAAAGATTGAACCAGGCCTCAACTTGGCAAACCAAGAGTGCCGCTGGAAAGATGGGTTGATTTCGGTCGAAATCGATATAAAGATCACCGGAATCGGATGCACGGTTTGCAAATGGCAAGCAAAACAAGAATGGCACAATTCTGCGATTAACAGCACGATGCCATCTAGAATGCAACAAGAAACTAAGCTACTGCGCTCCAACATAGCAACAAAGCACATGGCTGGGCTCTACTCCAGATGCATGACAAAAGATGAACACTGAGCTACAGCTAAATCACACAAGAGCAGGTTCAAACAAGCATGGCAAAAGTGCAAAAGATATTAGGTTCACAGACTCAGTGAAAATAGCGACATGTCAGGATTTAACATCAAGAAGCAATGTTTAGAGCAAGATAACAACATGCTACAGGAACAGATCATAGCAATACAAGGCATGACATGAAACTACTCAAAGCATATAACAAAAGTCCCTTAATGACCATAAACCAAAAGGGAACATAAAACATGATGGCACCCATGTAAAACATAGCAAGTTTCGTTAACACATTCAGACTTAGCAGAAAACTGGACATGGCAAAAACAGAGTTATGAAGGCATGTTTGTGAGCTCGATGCACTCAACACAAGGCATTGCATCACAAGCTAAGCATACTACCATCAAGAAGACATGATCATAAGGCTAACCATGGCAAGAACAAGTTCATAGCATGCATGGATCTACTACAACAACCTTGCAAAATTGATTAACACGTAAACAATCTGCCAGGAACATTTTATACCAAAAGTAGATCAAGATTGAGTCATGCTAGGGTACTCCATAAACGCAAACAGGGCATTGATTGATAGAGCACAACCATATGTCAAAATCATCCTTACTAAACATACTCAAAAGAAGCATGGATCTCTTTGTAGCAACATGAATACATGGCACTAAAATAGCAGGAGGGAAAAGATGGCATGGCATACATCACGAGAGCTACTTTGCATGCTTGTTCTAGCCACCACATTGATCACAAAATTTAATGGCATACACCCCTGTAAAGATGGCATGGCATAGCCCAAAACACATGTAGAGCTCATGCCCATAGGAGGCACACAATAATCATGGCAAAAATGACAAATGCTCATAAACTGATAAGAATCAGGAACTAACATTTTATAGCACTCTTGCATCAACAATTAGGGCATCAAGATGGACTCAAACAAGCATGGTGCAATGGAATGAAATGAAGAGCACATAATGATGAACATTTTGATATATGGCACGCGCAAAACGGAGCAATGGATGCGGAGTTATGATGCGATGAACATGGTCTGAAAATATCACAGATCTGGGGACTTAGTGGAATTTTCACCTCCGCG
This sequence comes from Triticum urartu, assembly GCF_056163025.1. Taxonomy (NCBI): domain Eukaryota; kingdom Viridiplantae; phylum Streptophyta; class Magnoliopsida; order Poales; family Poaceae; genus Triticum; species Triticum urartu. Next base: position 305,559,299 of record NC_141875.1, read on the forward strand.
AAAAGTAAACTCGGGACGGAGACATGAGGGACGAGGAGATCCAGGCAGGGCGAGGGCCTTTGGAGTGCCGCGCGGGTGGATCTGATCCACCCCGTGGTGGATCCGGACGGGGCGGACGGCCACGGGCTTCCAGGCGGCGGAGCTCGCCGACGCGGAGGTGGTGGCACTCGCCGGCGGCGGCGGCCGGCGAGGCGAACGGCGGAAGGGAGGCGAGGCGGCGCCGGGCGAATGATGCAGGGCGGCGGCGACGCGGGTCGGCAGTTGAAGCGGCGGCGCGGCGCGGCACGCAAGGTGCTCCGGCGGCGGAGCTCCGGTGAAGGTGACCGGCGTCGACCGGCGAGGCGACGAACGCGGCAAGGAGGAGGCGCGGGCGCGGTTGGCGGCGGCGGGCGGCGGCCCGGGCCGGGAGGGCCCGCGATGGACCCGGTGGGCCGACACGGTGGAGAGGAGCGGCCGGGACACGTGGCAAGCTACGGTTGGGTGCGGGAGGCGGCGGACATGTCCGGGCATGGGGTGGACGTGTCCGGCGGCAAGAAGAGGAAGGAGACTAGGGTTTGCATCGCGAATTTTCAGGGAGGCACACATATATATAGGTAGAGGGAGCTAGAAGAGTCCAATTGCGGTGCGGTTTTCGGCCACGCGATCGTGATCGAACGACCGACAGGATGGAGGGGGTTTGGATGGGTTTTGGGCCACTTTGGAGGGGTGTTGGGATGCAACACACACGAGGCCTTTACAGTTCCCTGGTTAACCGTTGGAGTATCAAACGAACTCCAAATGGCATGAAACTTGATAGGCGGTCTACCGGTGGTGTACCAAGGCCGCTTGGAAAATCTTGGTCCATTCCGAGAAAGTTTAACACCCGCACATGAAAAGAGACAAAAGGGGCCGCCGGGTGACGTAGGAGTGTCGGATTGCAAAACGGACAATGGGGAAAAAGCTCGGATGCGTGAGATGAACACGTATGCAAATGGGATGCACATGATGACATGATGTGAAATGCATGACACGCAAACAAATGACAAGGCAACAATAGCGAATAACTGGGAGACACCTGGCAGATCGGTCTCGGGGCGTCACAATATTTGATGGCCTCACTTATTAGGGATGATAGACTACTCATATCAATAAGGAATTCCTTCTTTTCCGGGAGCCCATTCAGACAGAACTCCAAAGTTAAGCGTGCTCAGCTTGGTGTAGTTTTAGGATGGGTGATCGACCGGGAAGTTGCTCCCGCGTGCGCATGAGTGAGGCAAAGTGCGCAGAAAAGACTAGTGTTGATCTGCGGGGCTAGTCTAGATCCCGCCAGGAGTAATGACCACTAGCGTGTGTGTCCGGGGCGTTACAAGTTGCTATCAGAGCCTGCCCTCGCGGTTACACGAATATTTGTGGACAGGTGCGTGGTCATGTTCTTCATGACGTTTGTGACCCGTCGTGGCACACGACATGGCACATGTACCGGACTGGATACACAGACGTTTGTGCCAAGAGAGAACGATCCTGTGGCCCGACGAGGACGTCGGTTCCTCTGAGTGGAGGTGTATGTGATGTCCTGGCTTATTAGGGATGATAGACTACTCATATCAATAAGGAATTCCTTCTTTTCCGGGAGCCCATTCAGACAAAACTCCAAAGTTAAGCATGCTCGGCTTGGTGTAGTGTCAGGATGGGTGACCGACCGGGAAGTTGCTCCCAGGTGCGCATGAGTGAGGACAAAGTGCGCAGAAAAGACTAGTATTGATCTGTGGGGCTAGTCTAGATCCCGCTAGGAGTAACGACCACCGGCGGGTGTGCCCGGGGTGTTACATTTCGGTTCGACCAAAATGTTACAAAAGGGAAACAGAGAGTTTGCATTGCAAACTCGGTGGGACCGATCACTCATCTTGGTTGGACTGAGACGTTACCAAGATCCCTATCGATGAGACCAAAGTGACTTGGGTTTTTGGCAGTGGCTGTGTCAAGTGAACTCGGTGGCGTCGGATAGATCAAATCGGTAGGGCCGAGTTTGACTTTTGGTTTCAGACATATGTGGATATGAGAAAGTGGTTGAGGGCTTTTGGAGCATATCACTAAGCATTTTGAGCAAGCAAGCCATTAAGCAACACCTCAACCCGTTTTAATAGTATTGACTTTTCCTATGTTCTCAATGTGATCTTGGATCACTAAAATGAAAATTTGGAGTCTTGAGCTTGAGCCAATATGTGTCCTTAGCATTTTGAGGGGTCCACATTCCTTATCCATGGCCTGCCAATCATTGAACTTTCTAGAATGATCATCTTGAAATAGCATTAGTTCAATGAGCTATGTGTTGTTAGTAATTACCAAAACCACCCAGGGATAGTTGCACTTCCAGATATCCTTGGTCTGATGAACAATAGGAGCTATATTTTTGTGCTGAACCAGCAAATCAATTCAGTATGAAATTTTCTAGGGCAAAACATGACTGTATCAAATTGTCCAGTGCAAAACATGACAGATGCTAAGCGGAAGAGACATGTTTAAAATGAAAATACAAGGTGGGGTATATGTTTACTAGATTCTTGATATTTGTGCAGACAGAGATGTCTGCCCATTCCTATTTGGCAAACAAACAAAGTGACCACAATTTGGTTTGAACAGCACAAGAGAATAGTATAGTGCAGTGCCATTTGAAAATAGACACAGAAAGATTGGATAGTCACTTCATGGACTGCAGAAAAGTAGTATTGTACTATTTATTGGCCAACACTAGGTGCTTCATTGCTTTGGTCTGATTATACAATGGGCATCATTTTGCCTAAGTTAAACTTTGTACTCTGAAAATAGTCTCGTCGTGTGATCGAGAGAAGACCAAATCATATTGCAGTGGATGTTCCTCCATCATGTATGGTTCATTCTCATGATTCCAGCTGTTGGTGAAACCACTTACGTTTGCAAGAGGAATTGTAGACTTCACAAAAAAAATTGTCTTTCACTCTATACTGAATTTTGCAAAGAGAAGCATCCATGTTAGTAGGAAGAACATATGTTTTTTCTATATCTTTCTTTTTGAGCTACATGTTTGTATATGATCTGAGAATCATTGAGACGCATTAACATGTTGATCTTATGTATGGGAATCATACTAGTTGGTTTTTAATTTGGGCTACTAATGTGAACATATTACAATGCCAGGCCTGTGAGTCTCGTGTGAACATTTCGAACGGATCGGCTCTTACTGCTGTGCACAGCATGATCCATATTTTTGTGTTCTCGGTGTTTACAAGTTACTAATTATTCCTTATTTCTGTTCGCTCAGTGTTTAGAACTTACTGATCGATCACTAGCTAGCCTACTAATGCGCTCCTGGCAGTTTTAGTTGCGACGCAAGATCCGAAGTGGCAGTTTTTTGAATAAAAATGCCTACCTCTCAAGAACCTGACAAGCTGCTCTGAAGAAAATGCCATGCGAATCTGAATAAACTGCCAGCAAAAACATTCGCAAATGTCTTATCTCCTAGTGAACGGTCATCAGCTAATGTGGTCCTACACATACACCATCCGACCTACACGTACACTATCCAACCTACTCGATCCTACACAGATAAATAGCGGATCACACACGTACTACCTCCTTTCCGGTTTGCAGGGCTCAAATCAAAAAACGACCTACTCGATCCTACACGAAAAAATAGCGGATCACGCACGTACTACCTCCTTTTCGGTTTGCAGGGCTTAATTCAAAAATCTCACCAACCAAGGTAGATGATGAGTGGTGGAATCATTTTTGACAAGGAGGGAGTAACTCATATGGATGATTCGAGTACACTCGTTTAACCATCATGCCGGCGTGCGACCCAGCACGGACGGGACGCACCACTGACGGGATGGGACGGCACAGTCATAATTTTAGTTTTTCTAGTTTTCCACGGTAAGCTGGCGCGCTAAGCCTTGCCTGCTTATGCATTGAATTCCGATGACCGCGATGACCGTCGCGTTTCCTGCAACACACTGGTTCGCCTACCTTCTGCCTATAAGTACTATTTCCCGGCCTTCTCCAATGGCACCATCACCCAAATCGGCATATCCTCATAAGCCCCCACTAGCCTGACGTCGCTCGCCACTTATCCTCTCTCTTGCCATCTCCACCATGCCCCCGCCCGTCCGCGATAGGTGATGTTGGAGGCGGTCACAGCCGGAACTAGTGTTCGGTTTTTCACTGGAAGGCACACGGAGGGAGGAGGCATTCTATCGGTCTTTAGATGGCAATGCGGAGTATGAGGAATTGTTGGAGCGCGACCGCCCGGCGAAGGAGCAGCGTATCACCGATTGGCGCCGCCAGCAGGACATGGAGCAGCAACGCACCAACGCTCTGAGTCATGAGCATAGCGCCTGCAACTGGGCCGACAACGTGGAGGACGGAGCCCGGCAAATAGCCCTGGAGGCTGTCGGGCACGCACGCATTCGCGACACAGAATTATACTACCAGCTCGTCAAGTGGGTTTCCCGCTTAGAAGCTGAAGCTTCGGTGGACGATGCCGGCATGGAAAGGGCCAATGCATGCGAGCAACGCGCCCTATCGCACCTCCGGCAAGTCCGAGGCGAGGGAGAGGACGTCGGTGCCGGTGTTTAGCGTGTACCGCAGATGGCGGCCGGCATCGTCTAGTTAGCTAAGAGTAAGTTAGTTTTTTTTGAGATAGCTTACCAGACTTGACGCCTGGTAGCTAAGAGTAAGTTAGTAGTTGTACACTACTATAGTATTAGTGGGAGTAGATAGTTAACTTGGCTATGATGGTTGTCAACGTGGAAGTTCGGTACTCTATATCTGGATCAGACCTATTACTTTGCTCTGAATGTTGAACTTTCCGTTTGAACGTATGGAATGGGCTGTTATTTTTTAATGGGTTGTATTTGTCCGCCATGGGTTTAGAGGCTGACTTGTGAGCTTACCAGGTTGATGCGTACACAATCAGGAGATGATTGTACATGGAGAGGATGACAGCAGGAACCCACCAAGGTCATGGAAGTACGCAAGCAAGTGCCTCCCTATTTCAAGCCAATAAAAAATGGCTCCTCCTAATGGATTTCTGACATCTGGGTCCCATGCCATTGTCAACGTAGTCAATAAACAAGAGAATTGCACAACAAGCGGATGACACCAGGGACCCAGTAGCTCGCCCAGTTATTTTTGTTTTGGGTTAATTTGATAAATGCCACTCCAAATCGGGTGATTCCGAGAAATGCCGCTGCAATTTCCAAACTTTGAAAAATGTCATTTCATGCCATTTCCAATGGCATTTTTCGAAGTCTGGAGTGGCATTTTTCAAAGTTTGCAAAAATTGCAGTGGCGTTTTTCAAAGTTTGCAAAAATTGCAGTGGCATTATTCAAAGTTTGGAAATTGTAGTGGCATTTTTATGAATTGCCATAATTGGAGTGGCATTTATCTAATTTGTTTTTGAGACGGAAGCAGGGTGTCAACTGGGCTGTGCGGGGCACTCTGGCCTGTCTAGACAGCCTTTTCTTTTATGTTTACCACAGACCAGCCCAGTAGTTTTTTTTCTTTCTGAAAATGGCTAGCCCAGTTTTTTCGTGATTTGTCAAGTAAGTCGCTTTGTCAGGCCTGTTGGGCTGCAAATCTTTCAAGACGAGGATAGCTTCATTCGGTTGGCCAAGAAAATGGCCTATCAGTAATGAGAAATGGGTTGTACATTTTTAAAACACATCAAACCGGCAATTAGTTTTAAAATTCTTTTTTTTCATTTCTAGATTTTAAATTGCATTGATTTTTATGCGTGGACAATTTGTTGGATTTTATATTGATATACATTTATTTTTAAAATCAGTTTGAATGTGATTCGAAATTTCAGGATTAAAAACGGCTCGTATCACACCGATATATGCAAAATTTCGTATAATTTTTTAACCGTGGCCACAATATGGGTTGTAATGCTAACAAAGAGAATATGGGCTCCAAAAAAACCTTAAGAATTAGCAAATGGGCTGTAAATTATTAGAAATAATGGAAGATGGGATGTATGCTATTTTCCACAGATTTGAGGCTTTCCTAAAAAAAGGTTTACGCACAAGAAGTGACTGTTGGATGTCCATCCAACGGCCTTCGTGCTTCTTCAATCTCTGCTCTTCCTGCTCCAGTGGCTCAAACAAGCGCCGGCGGGACTGCTTGCTCCCTCCCCCCGGGGCCGGCTATGCTGCCGAGCAGGCCTCACCGCCCTACCGTACTCCCATCGCTGGCCTATTCATCCCTCTACTCACCCACACCTGCTATTATTCTCCGGTGACGGTAGAGGAACTAGTAAACCCTCGTACTCCCCTCTGTGTGGGAAACAACTGCCGAGTCTTCCCTGGCTCCATGTCGTTCCCTTCCTAGGCCTCACCATCATCTACCGCCCTGGTGCTCTCGGTGCGGCGTGGTCAACATGGTCAACGAACGACATGCATCTGAAGTGGACTATATGAGGAGAGGCTGACAGCTGGGACCCACCGGAAGGGCCTCTGCATTTCGCGAAAAAATGTTCCCCCCGCTGAGAAGTCGGACCCACCAACTATATCTTCGCATGCAAGGAAGTGCCTCATTATTACGCAAAGAAAAATGAATACTCCCCCTGCTAGCTGGGACCCACCATAGTGGGAGGCTGACTTGTGGGCCTACTAAGATGACGGGGATGGAGGGCTTTGTGAACTTAGTCAATATGAATGATTCTAGCTCCAGTGACCGTACGATGTCTAGCCAATGGCCGTATTGCTTCTTCACCCTCTGGTCTTCTTGCTCCAGTCGCCCAAACAAGCGTCGGCCATGCCGCCTGCTCCTGCCTCACATGTTCGGCTGTGCTGCCACCGCTGGCCATGCCATCGCTCTATACTCACCCACACCTCCTGTTATTCTCCCACGATGGCAGCTTCACACCGCAGCCGAAGCACTCAACCCACGTACTCCCTCGGCGTGGGCATCCACTGTCGCGTCTTCCCTGGCTCAGCATCGTCCCCTTCCTAGGCCTCGTCATCGTCCATCGCCCTGGTGCTCTTGGCGTGCCGTGGTCAACGTGGTCAACAAACGACATCCATCGGACGTGGACTGTACGTGTAGAGGCTGACAGTTGGGTCCATGACCGCTCACAAGAAAATGCCTCCTTATTATGCGCAAAATAATGATTCCTCCACCTGACATCTTGGACCAACCGAAAGAGCCTCTATATTTCATGAAAAAACATTCCCACCGCTAACAGCTCGGACCCACCAGCTATATCTTCGCACGCAAGGAAGTCCTTCCTTATTGCGCACAAAAACATGAATACTCCCGCTGCTAGGTGGGACCCACCATATGGGAGGCTGACTTGTGGGCCTACTAAGTTGACGCGGACGGAGGGTTTTGTCAACTTAGTCAATATGAATGACTCTAGCTCCAGTGACCGTATGATGTCCATCCAACGGCCGTAGTGCTTCTTCAACCTCTGGTGTTCTTGCTCCAGCCGCCCAAAGCAGCGCCAGTCGTGCCTCTTTCTCCTGCCTCCCATGGCCGGATGTGCTATCGCGGAGGCCTCACCGCCCCCTACTACTCCCACCGCTGGCCAGGCCATCCCTCACTTACCCACATCCCCTGTTATTCTGCAGCGACGGCAGCCTCACACCATAGCTGAAAGAGTGAACCCTCGTACTCCTCTCCGCGTGGGCTTCCACTGTCGTGTCTCCCCCGGCTTCGCGTCATCCCCTTCCTAGGCCTCGCCGTCATCCACCGCCCTAGTTCTCTCGGCGCGGCGTGGTCAACATGGTAAGAAACGACTTCCATCGGAAGAGTACTGTGAATGGAGAGGCTGACAGCTGGGTCCACGGCAGCAGCAAGGAAGTGCCTCCTTATTACGTGCAAAATAATTATTCCTCCACCTGATAGTAGGGACCCACCGGACAGGCCACTGTATTTCATGAAAAAACATTTCCCCCTGACTGCTGGGACCCACCAGCTACATCTTCGCACGGAAGGAAGTGCCTGACAGTCAGGACTCACCTGGTCGAAGCGTACATAGCGTTGTCATTCTGGTCACGAACATGTACGCACATACGATTGGTCTGTCTGTAGGCTACAGTGATGAACCGTGGTCGTGTAAGGAAGGGCACGTGTCGTAGTAGAGGCGCACATGTAGCATGTACACATATGTACAACGGCTAGGGTGCAAGAAAGTAAATACGGCCACATACGTACATATGGGCGAGGTCTTGAACGCCTACTCGCGCATACGTATAGTTAGGGCTCGTGTACATGGCTGGGTTGGAACGGAGAAACTGCATCGTCGTCGTGTTCATGGGGAGGCAACGGAATGCGTCGTGTTCATCGAGATGCAACGGAACGCGTGCTGTTCATCAGGAGCCAACCGCCTTGGACGGAACAGCCGATGGAAACGAGGCCTGGCGTACCGCAGAACAGAGGAAACGGTCTTGTGTTCGACCGGCAACGGTCGAAGCGAGATCATGTTCATCGGGAGGGGTCTGGCGTACTGCAAAACGGAGGAAACAGACTTCTCTTGGACCTCCTACGGTCAAAACGGGGACGTGTTGATCGAGAGGGTGTGGCATACCGCAAAACGGAGGAAACAGACTTGTGTTGGAGCACTACGGTCGAAATGGGGGTCCTGTTCATCGGGAGGGGTGTGGCGTACTGCAAAATGGGACACCACGGGATACTGTTCATCTCCACCGTCGACTGCCTCCACGGGCTACTGTCCATCCATCGTCGACCTCCTCCAGCCTCCACCTGCGACTGGTCATCCACGGCATCTCCCCTCCTGCCTCCACCAGCCACTGTTCATCCACGGGCTCATGTTCATCCAGCCTCCATCGCTCCTCCACCGGCTACTGTTCAACCAGCCCTCTCCACGGGATCCTGTTCAAACACCCCTCCATGGGCCACTGTTCATCCAGCCCTCCACCGACTACTATTCAACCAGCCCTCCACGGGGTCGTCCTGTTCATACAGCCCTCCACGGGGTCCTATTCATCCACCCCCCAACCGGCTCGATCGTGGTCCTGTTCATCTAGCGGCAACGGCCTCTACTATCACGGGGTCATGTTCATCCAACCCCTCACCGGGAATTGTTCATCCAACCCCCCCCCCCCAACAACGATCCTTGTTCATGCAAGGAAGGAGGCAGCAAGGTTTGATTGGCTTCAGTTAGCAGCAGTAGCAAAGGAATCACTCGGGTTCAGTTAACAGTAAGGGATCGATCGCTCGGGTTCAGTAACGTAGCTAGTGCAATCGCTCGGGTTCGGTTAGAGCCCAACGCCTCACACACACACGCGTAGGTACGAGAGAAACGCGCATCGCTCAGCCCCCGACCACCCACCGTAACCGGGAACTCCCCCGATATTTTCCTCGCCCTCGCTTCTACCACGGTTTTTTCTGTCATGGACGGCCCAAAGAATGTCATGCAGCTGCGTCTCCGGCCCGCCCAGGATGAAAAGCCCATTTTCTGTCATGATTTTTTGTCATAGAAGTAGGAGCCCACCAATACCGGGTTTTGTCACAATTATCGTCATAGAAGTGTCATAAGCATGACAAAAAAAATCGTTTGGCCCAAAATCACGGATGTGTCTTTTTTTGTAGTGTAGGCCGTTGAGAATAGAAGCTTGATGCCGAGCTTGGTGCATATGGTCTTCCAAAAGTAGCTTAAGAACTTGACGTCACGGTCTGACACAATCATCCTTGGTACTCCATGCAACCTCAAGATTTCCCTACAAAAAAGATTAGCAACATGTGAAGCATCGTCTATCTTGTTGCATGGTATGAAATGTGCCATTTTTGAGAATCGGTCCACAACAACAAAGACATAATCCTTTCCATTTCGAGTTCTAGGCAAACCAAGCACGAAATCCATACTAATATCCTCCCATGGTTGACATGGAATTGGACGTGGCATATGTAAACCATGAGATTGGGCTTTGGACTTAGCTTTGTGGCATGTAGAGCATTTGTTAGTGAAGTGAGCCACGTCGCAGAACATCTTTGGCCAAAAGTACTTGAACGAGAGCGTGGCGAAGGTCTTGTCGCGTCTGAAATGTCCCATGAGTCCACCCCGTGAGCCTGTTGCAAGAGCAACAAATGAAGAGAAGACTCGTGTGTACAAAGTTTGTTAGCACGCATAAGGTAGCCATCTTTGAGATAAAAGTGATCCCAACAAGTGTGAGTAAGAAATTTAGCATAAGGAAGTGCAAAAGAACGATCATTCGCATAAAGATCTTTAATATGCTCAAAGCCAATCACATTTAACTCAAGTGTAGTAACAAGCATGCATATGCGGGAAAGAGCATCTGCCACAACATTTTCTTTGCCTTTGATGTACTTGATCACATAAGGAAAAGACTCAATAGATTCACTCCATTTAGCATGCCATTTATTCAACTTAGTTTGACCTTTAAGGTACTTTAGAGTCTCATAATCGGTATGTATGACAAATTCATGTGGGTGAAGATAATGTTCCCAAACATGCAATGCTCGCACTAAAGCATACAATTCTTTGTCATATATAGTATAGTTAAGTTGAGCACCATAAAGTTCTTCACTAAAATATACAATGGGTTGCTTTTCTTGCATCAAGACTCCACCAATTCCATGACCGCTAGCATCACAATGAACCTCAAAAGTTTTAGTGAAATCGGGTAATGCAAGAATTGGGGCATCTGTAAGCAAAGATTTGAGCTCATCAAATGCGGTAGATTGAGATGGCCCCCAAAACAAAAGGTGCATTTTTCTTACTAAAGCATGCAACGATGTGGCAATAGTGCTAAAGTCATTCACAAAGCGATGATAAAAACCCGCTAGACCAAGGAAACTATGCACTTGTTGCAAATTAGTGGGTTGGGGCCAAGTTTTAATTGCTTCGATTTTGGACTCATCAAGATGCACAACCTGGGAAGACACAACAAAGCCCAAGAAAACAATCTTGTCAACACCAAAAGTGCATTTCTCCATATTAGCGTAGAGACGTTCTTTTCTAAGCGTTCGCAAAACGGCCCTAAGATGATCTACATTCTCTTTGAGGGATTTGCTAAACAAAAGAATGTCGTCAAAGTAGACCACAACAAACACACCAATGTAAGGACGAAGCACATAATGCATAGTACGCATGAAAGTATCGGGTGCTTATGATAAAAGCATAGGCATAACTAACCACTCATACAAACAAAACTTTCTTTTGAAAGAGGTTTTCCATTCATCACCCTCTTGTATGCGGATTTGATAGTAACCACTTTTAAGATCAATTTTTGAGAAATTAGTGGCACCGCTAAGCTCATCTAGCATATCATCAAGGCGTGGAATGGGATGCCTATAGAGAATGGTGATAGCATTGATGGGTCTACAATCGGAACACATGCGAAAGGTACTATCTCCTTTTGGTACAAGAATGACCGGTACAGCACAAGAACTCAAACTTTCAGGCACATGTCCGTGGTCTATGAGATGTTGTGTTGGTGAACGTAGCATGCAATTTCAAAAAAAATCTTACGATCATGCAAGACCTATCTAGGAGATGCATAGCAATGAGAGGGGGAGAGTGTGTCCACGTACCCTCATAGAACGAAAGCGGAAGCGTTAGTTTAACGCGGTTGATGTAGTCGAACATCTTCTCGATTCAACCGATCAAGTACCGAACATACGACGCCTCCCAGTTCTGCACACGTTCAGCTAGATGACGTCCCTCGAACTCTTGATCCAGCAAAGTGTCGAGGGAGAGTTCAGTCAGCACGACAACATGGTGACGGTGATGGTGAAGTGATCCACGCAGTGCTTTGCCTAAGCACTATGAAGATATGACCGGAGGCGTAAACTGTGGAGGCGGCACCACACACGACTAACAATTGTTGGTGTGTGTTCCAGCGGTGCCCCCCTTCATATATATAGGTTGGAGGGGAGGAGAGGCAGCCAAGGGGGTGCCCCAAGTAGGAGGAATCCTACTTGGGCGCCTCCCAATTTGGCCTCCCCCCTTTCCTATTCCTGTTCGGAGTAGGAAGGGAAGAGGGGGAAGGGGAATCCTATTCCCTTTTTCCTTTCCTCCTTCCCCTTTTCTACTCCAATTTGGCCAGCCCATATGGGAGGGGCATACCAGCCCCTTAGGGGCTGGTCTGTCCCCTCTTGGCCCATTAAGGCCCATGTAGTTGCCGGGGGGATGCCCGGAACCCCTTTCTGTGACCCGATATGCACCCGGTACCCCTGGAACACTTCCAGTGTCCGAATATCATCGTCCATTATATGAATCATTACCTGTCGACCATTTCAAGGCTCCTCGTCATGTTTGTGATCTCATCTGGGACTCCAAACAATATTCGGTCACCAAATCACATAACTCATATAATAGAAAATCGTCATCAAACGTTAAGCGTGCAGGCCCTACGGGTTCGAGAACAATGTAGACATGACCGAGACACCTCTCCGCTCAATAACCAACATCAGAACCCGAATGTTCATATTGGTTCCTACATATTCTACAAAGATCTTTATCGTTCAGACCGCAATAACAGCATACGTCATTCCCTTTGTCATCGGTATGTTACTTGCTCGAGATTCGATCGTCGGTATCCTCATACCTGGTTCAATCTTGTTATCGGAAAGTCTCTTTACTCATTTCGTAATGCACCATCATGTAACTAACTCATTAGTCACATTGCTTGCAAGGCTTATAGTGATGTGCATTACCGAGAGGGCCTAGAGATACCTCTCCGATACACAGAGTGATAAATCCTAATCGTGATCTATGCCAACCCAACAAACACCTTCGGAGATACCTGTAGAGCATATTTATAATCACCCAGTTATGTTGTGACGTTTTATAGCACACAATTTATTCCTCTCGTATCCGGGAGTTGCATAATCTCATAGTCAAAGGAATATGTATATGACATGAAGAAAGCAATAGCAATAAAAGTGAACGATCAACATGCTAAGCTAACGGATGGGTCTTGTCCATCACATCATTGTCCTAATGATGTGATCCCGTTCATCAAATGACAACACATGTCTATGGTTAGGAAACTTCACAATCTTTGATTAACGAGCTAGTCTAGTAGAGGCTTACTAGGGACACGGCGTTTTGTCTATGTATCCACACATGTATCAAGTTTCCGATTAATACAGTTCTAGCATGAATAATAAACATTTATCATGATATAATGAAATATGAAATAACAACTTTATTATTGCCTCTAGGGCATATTTCCTTCAGTCTCCCACTAGCACTAGAGTCAATAATCTAGTTCACATCGCCATGTGATTTAACACCAATAGTTCACATCACCATGTGATTAACACCCTTAGTTCACATCGCCATGTGACCAACACCCAAAGGATTTACTAGAGTCAGTAATCTAGTTCACATCGCCATGTGATTAACACCCAAAGAGTACTAAGGTGTGATCATGTTTTGCTTGTGAGAGAGGTTTAGTCAATGGGTCTGCCACATTCAGATCCATATGTATTTTGCAAATTTCTTTGTCTACAATGCTCTACATGAAGCTACTCTAGCTAAATGCTCCCACTTTCAATATGTATCCAGATTGAGACTCAGAGTCATCTAGATTGGTGTCAAAGCTTGCATCGATGTAACTCTTTACGACGAACTCTTTATCACCTCCATAACCGAGAAATATTTCCTTAGTCCTCTAAGGATAATTTTGACCGCTGTCCAGTGATCTACTCCTAGATCACTATTGTACTCTCTAGACAAACTTATGGCAAGGTATATAATAGGTCTGGTACACAGCATGGCATACTTTATAGAACCTATGGTTGAGGCATAGGGAATGACTCTCATTCTCTCTCTATCTTCTATCGTGGCCAGGCTTTGAGTCTTACTCAACTTCACACCTTGCAACACAGGCAAGAACCCTTTCTTTGACTAATCCATTTTGAACTTCTTATTCAAGGTATGTGCTTTGTGAAAGTCCTATTAAGCATCTCAGTCAATCCCTAGAGATCTTGATGCCCAATATACAAGTACATTCACCGAGGTCTTTCATTGAAATTCTTATTCAAGTATCCTTTTATGCTATCTAGAAATTATATATTATTTCCAATCAACAATATGTCATCCACATATAATATCAGAAATGCTACAGAGCTCCCACTCACTTTCTTGTAAATATAGGCTTCACCATAAGTCTGTATAAAACCATATGCTTTGATCACCTTATCAAAGCGTATATTCCAACTCTGAGATGCTTGCACCCGTCCATAGATGGATCGATGGAGCTTGCACACTTTGTTAGCACTTTTAGGATCGACAAAACCTTCTGGTTGCATCATATACAACTCTTATTTAAGAAATCCATTAAGGAATGCAGTTTTGACATCCATTTGCCAGATTTCATAAAATGTGGCAATTGCTAACATTTTTCAGACAGACTTAAGCATCACTACGAGTGAGAAAATCTCATCGTAGTCAACACCTTGAACTTGTCGAAAACATTTTTGCGACAAGTCAAGCTTTGTAGATAGTATCACTATCATCAGCGTATATCTTCCTCTTGAAGATTCATTTATTTTCAATGGCTTACCGATCATCGGGCAAGTCCACCAAAGTCCACACTTTGTTCTCATACATTGATACTATCTTAGATTTCATGGCCTCAAGCCATTTATCGGAATCTAGGCTCATCATCGCTTCCTCATAGTTTGTAGGTTTGTCATGGTCTAGTAACAAGACTTCTAGAAAGGATTACCATACCACTTTGGTGCGGAACATTCTCTGGTTGACCTACGAGGTTCGGTAGTAACTTGATCTGAAGTTTCATGATCACTATCATGAGCTTCCTCTCTAGTTAGTGTAGGCATCACTGGAACTAATTTCTGAGATGAGCTACTTTCCAACTTCAGAGAAGGTACAATTACCTCATCAAGTTCTACTTTCCTCCCACTCACTTCTTTCAAGAGAAACTCCTTCTCTAGAAAGGATCCATTCTTAGCAACAAAATTGCCTTCAGATCTGTGATAGAAGGTGTACCCAACAGCTTCTTTTGGGTATCCTATGAAGACTCACATCTCCGATTTGGGTTCGAGCTTATCAGTTTGAAACCTTTTCACATAAGCATCGCAACCCCAAACTTTAAGAAACAACATCTTTGGTTTCTTGCCAAACCATAGTTCATACGGTGTCTTCTCAACGGATTTATACGGTGCCCTATTTAACGTGAATGCAGTTGTTCTAATGCATAACCAAAAAACGATAGTGGTAAATCGGTAAGAGACATCATAGATCGCACCATTATCTAATAAAGTACGGTTACGATGTTCGGACACACCATTACGTTGTGGTGTTCCAGGTGGCGTGAGTTGTGAAACTATTCCACATTGTTTTAGATGAAGGCCAAACTTGTAACTCAAATATTTGCCTCCGCGATCGGATCGTTGAAATTTTTATTTTCTTTGTTATGATGATTCTCCACTTCAGTCTAAAATTCTTTGAACTTTTTCAAATATTTCAGACTTGTGTTTCATCAAGTAGATATACTGTAAGTGCATCTAGTGCCCCTTAGTGATTTTGGTGTATTGAAGACTTATAGGTTAAGGGACTAATGCATTTGTGAGTGTACACAGGTCTATAAGTCTATGAGGAATTTGATATTTACAGAGAAAGTCGACCCCTAAAAATGAAGTTCTTCGACTGAAGACTTTGGTATTCTGAAGACTTTCTGAAGACTTTGAAAGTGAAGAACTTGGTGTGACCTTGAAGACTTGGTATTCATTCGAGGAACATGAAGCATGAAGACTTTGGTTTTCGTAGTTTCATTTTCTCTTTCTTCAGTCATAGGAAACACCGTAATATTAAAGGGGGTCGAGGAAATACTAAGGAAAAATTTCCATGTGATGCTCAACTCAAAATCCTACACCTACCAATCCCTTCGAGTGAAGCCATTGGAAATCTCATACAGTTCAGTAAATGTCTTTAGTGACAGAGATGAAGTTCTTCTGGTCTGTGAGGAATTTGTTCTGACTGAGGAGTTAGGAATTCGCCAGTGCGGATTGCCTACACAGTGAGGAACATGATAGCCCTAAGGATTTTGCTACTCAAAATTCCGACCGTTGTTGTGCTATGCGCCAGCTATCCCAAAATATCTAGTCACCTAACAGTCATATCATTGAAGGGCATTTATGTCTTATCATGTTGGGCTGCTCCCTAGGCTATAAATAGCCGCCCCCTACAACCACTAGCTGGTTGGCTGCTCCGAGAGAAACTGACACTTGTCATTTGAGAGCAACCCATCCTCCGAGGACTTTGAGCGAAAATCATCAAGTGAGGAAAAACTAAAAACCCAAACCCGAACACCTACAAAGCCCAAGTGATTGGGCATCACTGAAGAGATTGATCCTGCGTGGATCCGACGCTTGTTACCTTTGAAGACTGTGCTTCTTCCAGACGGTTAGGCGTCATGTTCTAGAGCATCCAAGAGGAATTGTGGATCGCCCAGTGACCAAGTTTGTGAAGGTTTGGAAGTCGCTTGAAGACTTACCACGAGTGATTGGGTGAGGTCTGTGTGACCTTAGCTCAAGGAGAATACAGTGAGGACTTGGTGTCCTGAGCTGCGCGCTCAGGACTGGATGTCCAGGACTGTGTGTCCTCGAGTTTAAATACTCAGCCGCTCCAACCAGACATACAACTGAGACAACAGTTGGAACTGGTCTACCAAATCATTGTCTTCACCAAGATTACTAGTTCTATTTCCTCAACACTTTCATTTCCTCATAACTGTGTTGTGAGTTTGTTCATAGCTGTGCTTGAAGACTTTGACTGAAGACTTTCTCAATTTCCTCAGTTCAATTTCTTCAGTCTGTTTGTCTTCATCTTGTGTTATCCTGTGCTCACGCTACCTGTACTCTGTGCCTGTCTTCATTTCATCATGATGACCATGCTAGTATTCTGTTATGTTTACTTTTGAGTACTTATTCCGCTGCTAGTAGTTCTTCATTAAGGAATTTCCTCACCGGCAAATTCCTCAGTGAAGAATTTCATAAAAATCGCCTATTCACCCCCTCTAGTCGATATAACGCACTTTCAATTGGTATCAGAGAAAGGTACTCCCTTGTTCTGTATGATATTGGTTTAACCTCCTGGAGTTTCAGTTATGTCGACCGCAGGTATGATCAAGGTCTCTGTGGGGTGTCCTACCTTCGATGGGACAGACTACCCCTACTGGAAGAATAAGATGCGAATGCATCTTGAGGCAATTGATAACAATCTCTGGTATGTTGTGGAAAATGGTGTTCCCTCAGTCACACCTTCTCTGAGTGTTGCAGATGTGAAGAGATTCAAGCAACTCAACTCTCAAGCGAAGAATATCATATGTGGCCATCTGAGCAAAGGACAGTATGGCAGAGTGAGTGCTTTGGAGACAGCGAAGCTTATCTGGGACAGGTTGTCCAAAGGGAATGAAGGAGTCTCAACACAGCGTGACTCTCGAGTTGATGTTCTTCGCAATCTCTTCAATCGCTTCAAAAGACTCAACAATGAAAATGTTCAACAAACCTTCGATCGCCTAACTGACATCTCAAATGAGCTTCAAGCACTTGGTGCCACTGACATCACCGACCATGAGGTGGTGAAGAAATTGCTGAGATCGCTTGATTCCTCATTTGACACTCTGGCATTGATGATACAAGAACGTGCTGATTACAAGTCACTTGATCCCGCTGATATTCTCGAGAGGCTAAATACTCATGAGTTCCAACTTGCTGAAAAAAGAGATCTCTATGGTTAAGGCTATGGCAGATCACGTGCAGTGAAGGCCAAGGCAGTATCTGAGTCCGAAGATGAAGACTCTGGTAGCAGCCTTGGTGATCCTGAAGAACTAAGCCATGATCTGGCTCTGCTCGTGAAGAAGTTCCAAAAGTTCTCAGGACGTGGTCGCCTTGGAAGACCCTCAAGGAGCAATGATTCCTCGTCCAGTGACTACAAGAGGAGGCTCTGTCACAAATGCAAGAAACCTGGACATTACATTCAAGATTGTCCTCAGTGGGAAAAAGAATCAAAGAAGAAGAAATACAAGGATTACAGTTCTGATGATGCGAAGAAAAAGAAGAAATCCACAAAATCTTCATCATCAAAATCCTCAAAGCCTTCATATCACAAGAAGAGCAGCTCCAAGAAGGCCAGGGCATTCATTGGCAAGGAAATGGACTCTAAGGCTGAATCTGAAGAAAATGAGGAAGAGGAGTCATCTGAGGAGTCCAAATCCGGAGTGGCGAGCCTAGCTCTCGCTACTGCATTCGTCAGCAAGTCTATCTTCAACACTGAAGAAAATGACCTCACCAACAAGGCTGATGAAGGGGATGATGACTACGCTCCCACCTATTGCTTCATGGCAAAGGGTGCCAAGGTACTCAAATATACCTCATCTGAATCAAGTGAGAATGAATCTGATGAAAACCTTAAGCCCAGCTATTCTAAACTTGCTAAGATTGCTGTAAAACAACAAAGGGCTTTAGAAAAGGTTCAAAACATGCAAGACAAAAGTGATGATATGTTGGGTGAAGAAATGGATCGCACTAAGGCCTTGACTGAAAATCTTCAGAGATTTCAGACTAGGTTTGACAATCTTCAAAGTCATCATAACACTCTCTTATCCGACCATGAGAAGCTTTCTTATGAATTTCTTCAAATAAAGCAAGATCTTGAGAAGCGAAGAGTGAGTTACGAAGATCTTCAGAAGTAGCGCGATTCATTACTTGCTCAACAAATCAGCACTTCTCAGGAAGAATTTGTTCCTCCATGTTTGAAATGCATTGAACGTGAATCTGCTAATTCTTCACCTGAATGTTCAAATGCTGCTCATGTTTCAAATTCTTCACATGCCTCTGCTGTCACTAATTCCTCATCTGAGGACATTGCTAGTATCACTGACGATGCAGGGCTGAAGGAATTGTACATGACAGGCATGTACAAAAGCCTCAAAGGGCATCAGACTCTTTGTGATGTGCTTAAAAAGCAAATCCTCAACAGGAACCCTAGGAAAGAGGGTATTGCCTTTGAGAGGAAACTCAATGTTGATGGTACATATTGGAAGCCTGAGCAGTACCCCAAAACTACATGGGTTGCTGCAAAGGGACCTCCAGTTGATCCATCTAACTTATCTGGATTTGCATGTGAATCTCCTTGTTCTGATGATGAGTCATTTGACTCCAACTATAAACTGTTCAAAAATCAGAATGGTGAAGTATTTGCTAGATATGTTGGCACTAACTGCAGGAACGGTCCTCCTATGAAGAAAATCTGGGTTCCCAAAAGATGCCTTGAAAATCTTCAGGTGAATGACACCATGATGCCACCTGTGAAGAATAGGAACCCCAGATCAAATTCCTCATATGGATCAAATTCTTCGTATGGATCAAAGTCCTCATATGAACATCATCGTGCTAACACGTCTATTTCAAAGGGAAGACCTAAGGATTATGGATATGTGCACTATTCTTCAAATCATTATGTCCATAAGTCCTTGAAGAATTTCTCTGCACACTTTTATGCTTACTCTAACCCCTCTTATGTGAAACGAAATGGACTGGCTTCTATGCCATCCTTCTTGTATGGAGCTCGCAGAATGATGAACTCTTTGCCACCCCTTCAGATGTGGGTGGTGAAGAAAAAGAACTAATCTCTTCTGCAGGGTCAGGTCTCTAGACGTACGTAATCGTCTCAAGAATTTGCTGGAGACCTGAGTATGCCTGATAGGACGCAGGCTAATCATGAAGAAATGAACTTTCATTTCTCACGTCCTCATATTGCTTTATCTGTTCTGTTGCTTGATGAAATTGATCTGATGAATTGATGTCATATTCTTCACTGATGAAGTATATGAGTTGGTAAGCTGCACTAATTCATATGTAGGATGATCAATCCAAAGCCACTGAGTGGGTCCTCGATAGTGGATGTACAAATCACATGACTGGTGACAAGAATCTATTGATGGATGCTCCATTATCTCCATCACATCTGAATCATATCATCTTTGCTGACAAAGGCAAAAGTCAGGTATTGGGTCTAGGTAAGGTTGCGATCACAAAGGATCGACACATGGACAAAGTCATGATTGTTGAGTCCTTAGGATACAACCTTATGTCTGTCTCAATGCTTTGTGATCTTGATATGGTTGTTGTCTTTGGCAAGTACCGTTGTGTTGTGGTTATGGAAGCTGACAATTCCAAAGTCTTCGAAGGCTTTAGGAGAGGAGACTTGTATATTGTTGATTTCTCTACAGCACCACAACCAGCCGTGTGCTTACTTGCAAAAGCTTCAGAAGGCTGGCTCTGGCATCGGCGACTTGGTCATGCAGGCATGAGGAATTTGCACACGCTTGCCAAGAAGAAGCATGTCATTGGCATCGAGAATGTCAAATTCCTCAAGGATCACCTATGCGGAGCCTGTGAAGCTGGGAAGATGACAAAGGCCAAGCATCCGGCGAAGACTATCATGACCACTACTCGCCCATTTGAATTGCTTCACATGGATCTCTTTGGTCCTAATCATTATTCCGCTGTTTCAAATGAAGCATCTCAATATGGCTTTGTTATTGTTGATGATTACTCTCGTTATACATGGGTACACCTTGTTACTTACAAACATGAAGTGCAGGAAGTCTTTAAATGATTTTCCTCGACGGCTTCAACCAACTTTGGTGTGAAGATCAAGCACATCAGAAGTGACAATGGCACTGAGTTCAAGAATTCTGGTCTCGATGACTACCTTGATGAACTTGGTATTACTCATGAGTTATCTGCTCCTTACACTCCTCAGCAGAACAGCGTCGTGGAGCGCAAGAACAGGACTCTTCCTGAGATGGCTCGCACTATGCTTGATGAATACAAAACGCCTCGTCATTTTTGGACTGAGGCAATTGATACTGCGTGCCATATCATCAATAGAGTATATCTTCACAAATTCTTCAAGAAGACTGCCTATGAACTCCTCATTGATAAGAAACCCAATGTAAGTTATTTCAAAGTCTTCGGTGCTAAATGTTGGATTAGAGATCCTCATCACAACTCAAAATTTGCACCGAAAGAAGATGAAGGTTTTATGCTTGGTTATGGAAAGGACTTGCACACCTATAGAGTCTTCAACAACGTTCTTCACAAGGTTGTTGAAACTGTAGATGTGCGGTTCGATGAAACTAATGGCTCGCAAAGAGAGCACCTACCTACTGTGATAGATGAACCAGCACCTGAAGAAACAATCAAGTTCAAGGCTACTGAGGATGTCATTCCTACTGAAGAATCTGCTGAAGAATTCATTATTGAACATGAAGAATGTCGAGCTAATGCACCTGAAGAAAATACTGAAGAAAATGGTGCTGAAGAAAATGCTGATCAAATTCTTCAATGACAACCAGCTCATCCTTGTATTGCTAAAGAAGTGCAAGTTGAAAGGATCATCAATGACATCAAAGCGCCAGGTCCTCTCACACTCTCAAAAGCTTCACATTTATCTAACTTTTGTGGGCACTATGCTTTTGTCTCTATTACAGAGCCCACTAAGGTAGATGAAGCATTTCTGGAGCCTGAGTGGATTCAGGCCATGTAAGAAGAATTACATCAGTTCGAGCTCAGCAATGTCTGGGAACTGGTCAAACGTCCAGATCCTCGCAAGCACAATATCATCGGCACAAAGTGGATCTACCGCAACAAGCAAGATGAAAATGGCCTTGTGGTGAGGAATAAGGCACGGCTTGTAGCTCAAGGATACACACAGGTTAAAGGAATTGATTTCGATGAAACTTTTGCACCTGTTGCTAGACTTGAGGCTATTCGCATATTACTTGCTTATGCTAACCATCATGATATCACTTTATATCAAATGGATGTGAAAAGTGCATTCCTCAATGGTAAGCTTGAGGAAGAAGTATATGTTGCTCAACCCCCAGGTTTTGAAGATCCAAAGAATCCTGACAAAGTCTTCAGACTCA
This sequence comes from Triticum urartu, assembly GCF_056163025.1. Lineage (NCBI taxonomy): Eukaryota > Viridiplantae > Streptophyta > Magnoliopsida > Poales > Poaceae > Triticum > Triticum urartu. The sequence continues at coordinate 305,581,208 of NC_141875.1, forward strand.
ACAAGGCCCTCTATGGCCTCAAGCAGGCCCCACGGGCGTGGTATGATACCTTGAAGGAATTCCTCATGAATAAAGGCTTCAAACCCGGTTCACTCGACCCTACTCTTTTCACTAAATCTTATGATGGTGAATTGTTTGTGTGCCAAATATATGTTGATGATATTATCTTTGGCTGTACTGACCAACGTTATAGTGATGAATTTGCCTATATGATGAGTGAAGAATATCAAATGTCTATGATGGGAGAGTTGAAATTCTTCTTAGGTCTTCAAATTCGTCAACAACGCAATGGCATATTCATATCTCAGGAGAAATACCTCAAGGATGTACTGAGGAAATTCGGCATGCAAGATTGCAAAGGCGTCAAAATTCCTATGCCCACAAATGGCCATCTGTGCACTAATGAAAATGGTATTGACTTCGATCATAAGGTATACCGCTCCATGATTTGTTCTTTATTGTACTTATGTGCATCTAGGCCAGATATAATGCTTAGTTGTTTGCATGTGTGCCCGATTTCAAGCTACACCGAAGGAATCACACCATAAGGCTGTGAAGCATATTCTTCGATATCTACACCGAAGGAATCACACCATAAGGCTGTGCCCGATTTCAAGCTACACCGAAGGAATCACACCATAAGGCTGTGAAGCATATTCTTCGATATCTAGCTCACACACCAACACTTGGATTATGGTACCCCAAGGGCTCGGCTTTTGATCTCATTGGATATTCTGACTCTGACTATGCTGGTGATTGTGTGGACCGCAAGTCAACATCTGGTACATGTCATTTCCTTGGACGATCTTTGGTCTATTGGTCCTCAAAGAAACAGAACTACGTATCACTATCTACTTCTGAAGCTGAGTATATTGCCGCTGGTTCTTGCTGTGCTCAATTGCTATGGATGAACCAAACTCTCAAGGACTACGGCGTCAACATGAAGAATGTGCATCTCTACTGTGACAATGAGAGTGCCATCAATATTGTTCACAACCCAGTTCAGCACTCGAAGACAAAGCACATTCAGATTCATCATCATTTTCTTCGTGATCATGTGTTGAAGGGCGACATTTCTATTGAGCATGTGAAGACTGAAGAACAGCTAGCCGATATCTTCACAAAGCCCATGGATGAGAAGAGATTTAGCAAGTTGCACTGTGAGCTAAATATCCTAGAATCTTCGAATGTTCTTTGAAAAGGACACTCATCCTAACACCTATGCAAAATTGATGACTTAGATGTGCAACACATGAAGAAACATTTTTCTTCAATCAATGAAGAATAACACTCTTAGTGTGAAGAAATTAACGAAGAATTTGATTCTCAGAACCCTACGATAATTGTACACGGTGTCTGAAATCATCATTCTTATACGGTGGGTCACGCCACCACCAAAAGTTGAAATTCCTCAATTGTTCACATTCTTCAACTTTGCATTGTCTTCACTGCTTCTGTCGTTTTTCTTCATTGGCTATATATATATGAGTTTCTGTCCTCTACAGCATTCACTTATTGTTAATTTTTCAAGTTGGTTTCTGCTAAGTGAATGTGATCGGACCCTTCCCCTCTATGCTATACTCAACCCAATCTATTCACAAATTCTTCATGTGCGTTCTATTTGAAACTCGTTCAAAATCTTCACTGTGTCCTTGTCAGCTGAAGAAATTGCGAACGGAACATTAAAACCTATCTTATCTCAAGTTTCGGCTTTGCCGTTCAAACCGTTCTGCATCCCACAATATACTTATCCACTCACCCACGATCTAACACGATCTCCACTTCTCACTACGTGGGTGACACATGTCATGCGAATGAGAAGGGTCAGGGGCACGTTCGTCCAATTTCTTCGGGCGAGCAGTTTTTCACCGTGGCTATAAATACCCCTCCTTCCCTTCCTCACTTCTTTTACTCCGCTCGACCTCTCTCCAGCTCGAGCTTCTCAAACCCTAGCGCCGCCGCTACTTCATCGCCGCAGGTGAGGAAGAGCTTCACTTCCTCGACCTCGTCGCTGACGTACTCACGCCGACCGCGGAAATCTTCACTCTGCCGCCACCGTAGCCGTCTTCCTCCGCCGAGTTAGGGCGTGGAAGATCTGCACAGACGAACTTCATCTCTACACCTCACTGTTCGTCGTGTTCTTCGTCCAGGGTAAGTAAAAGTTACTTTTACTGCCCTCCTTGATTCAAATGATTATCTACAAAATGTTCAAAGATGTTTTTCTTCATATCTTCACACACTAAACACCTCACAAGTCATCTGTTCTTGATTCGTTTCTCTAAGCATCATTTTTTGTCAAGATTCCTCAATTGTGTGGATCTTCGATCTATACAACTCTGGAACCTAAGACAAAGAACACTTAGCAAAATTCTTCAAGACTCATCTGGTCAAATTCCTCAAACTTGTTCTTTTTGAAAAACCCTCTGAGAACGCATATGACCTCTCCAAATTCCTCGCAACTATACTCTGTTCACAGGTACACATGTCAGCTGCTGCATCACTAGGTTCTCATCAACTTAACTCATTTGCAGCGTTCCTCGAAGAAAAGTTGCATACTTCTTCAGAGAATTCAATTGTCCAAATTCCTCAACTGAAGAAAATGGCTGATGGTAAGAAGCCATAGAAGGGAGGATAGAGGCCTGAGGTCAATACATCATTTGAGATCCCTGATGAAATATATGTTGGGTACTGCACACCTACTAAGGAAACCAAGAATGAGCGCAAGGTGCGCATTCAGAAGATAGAGAGGAGATGGGCTAGAGAGTGGAGGGAGTACAGATATGTCACTCCCCAGTACATGAAGAAATTCACACTCAATCCTCTATGGCCAAGACCTCCATTAGCACGTGGCCAAATCACTGATCCCACCAGCCTCAAGTGCGGTGAGGACTATCCTGACGAGTGGGCCAAGCGCCAAGCCAAATTGGCTAAGCAAGACAGAGAAGCAGTGATGAAATTCAATGAAGACTCTGTTGCTACTGCTGCCTCTGTTGAGGCCTCTGCTGTCAATCCAAAGAAGGCTATGTCAAAGAAGACTGCGCGCAAGCCAAGTGCTTCACCAACAATGCCCTCAAGGCCAAGTTCCTTAGCAATGCCCTCACAGCTAGAATCCTCAAAGCCCTCTCGGCCAATTCCTCATGCTGCTCCTGCTCCCTCAAAATCCTTAGCTCCTCCAAAGTCCTCAGCTATTCCAACAAAGTCCTCAGCACCTGTGCATCTCGCCTCATGCCAAAGGACTGCAGGCATGTCCATTGCCTCAGGTGTCTCAGCAAGTTCCTCAGCTGCACCAAGTTCCTCAGCTGGCCCCTCACTGCTGAAGACAAAGTCAACTGCTGGACGCGGTCCTCGTCCATGTCCTCAAAAGAAGCAAGTCGCTTTCCAAGTGCCATCTAAAGAAGACGAAGCTGATGATGATGAACTTGCAGAAATCATCAGAGACAGGCAAGTCAGGCCCGCTAGAGCCAAGGGAACAGAGGTGCCACTGCTTTTGGATCCCAAGCTAATCCTCGAATACATTGATGTTTGGCACAAGGACCCCAACACTCCCATGCTTGATTTCAAGCTGACTCCTGGTCAAAGCCACATGCTGACTCACTTCATACAAGAAGAGAAATGGAAATTTGAACAGGGGAGGAGAGTGAAGAAAGCGTAGTACAAGAAAGAGCGCTTTCTAAAGCAAAACGTTCTGAAGCTTTCACCTGAAGAACTTGTTGCTCTCCAATCATAAATCAAGAAACTGAGTGTTGAATTTGATCGCTATTATGCTAACTCGCTGGGAGCCAAAGTCAGATTTGTAAAGATAACAGAACAGTTCACCTCCAATGTTGCAGCCCCAACGCAACAGGAAATTCCTCAGTCTGAAGCATCTGCTCAGCCTAATGAAGAAAATGCCAGCACCGCTGATGACAATCAGGCTGCTGAAGAAAATGTGAGTTCCAGGGCTGATGACTGCATTCCAGCCGCTGAAGAAATTGTCAGGGCACCCACTAGTGGTGCGCCTGAAGAAAATGAAGAAAATCAACTAGATTCCTCAGCTGCTCCTGCGCCAACTTCAACTCCAATCCTTCCATCTGCATCAGATGTGAAGAAGACCAAGGCTGCAGAGCGTGCTGCAGTGAAGAAAAACCATTACTACCTCCATCAAGTCTTCGGTCGCACCTGGGCAATCCTGTCACATCTGTATGGTGAAGACGATCTGAAGAAAATGGGTCTCAAAGAAGATTTTGACTGGTCTGCACCTCCACTGAAGAAACTTAAGAAGGTCAAGGTTCCTTCTCTGGTGGCCAGCTCATATTCTTCATCACGCGACACTGATGAAAATGAAGACTTGGACGACACTGCGGCAGGCCCTACTACAACAAACGACCCCAACAATGTTGGTGCTCCTTCATCAACTTGATATTCTTCAGGGGCGTTAGTCCTCATATTCGATCCTTTTGGTCATTTGATGACAAAGGGGGAGAATTTTGAGTTAGTCTTCAAGCGGGTCTTTCTATATGGGCGTTTTTTTGTTAAGTTACAACTCTCGTTCTTCTGAAACTTTATTGCATCGAGTTGTAAACTTAAACCCGATGGTGCTCTGATACTTTTGATATGTTTTCTGCATGCTTATTCCTCGTTAAATATTATTGCACGCATGCTGAATCACATCAGTCACCATATTTCATCATCCATTTCAAATTCTTCACTGTTATATATCAAATGCGTGTATGAATTACAAGATATAGGGGGAGATCTCCCTGATTCAACTCTTCAAGTGTGCATTGCTTCAAAAGCAAATTCCTCACTATGCACATCTTTAGGGGGAGTTATTCTATATCTTGCAATCAAATTCCTCAATATCAGTACTTACACTTCATATGTTTATCCCCGTTAAAAACTTAACCTATATTGTCATCAATCACCAAAAAGGGGGAGATTGTAAGTGCATCTAGTGCCCGTTAGTGATTTTGGTGTATTGAAGACTTATAGGTTAAGGGACTAATGCGTTTGTGAGTGTACACAGGTCTATAAGTCTATGAGGAATTTGATATTTACAGAGAAATTCGACCCCTAAAAATGAAGTTCTTCGACTGAAGACTTTGGTATTCTGAAGACTTTCTGAAGACTTTGAAAGTGAAGAAATTGGTGTGACCTTGAAGACTTGGTATTCATTCGAGGAACATGAAGCGTGAAGACTTTTGTTTTCGTAGTTTCATTTTCTCTTTCTTGAGTCATAGGAAACACCGTACTATTAAAGGGGGTCGAGGAAATACTAAGGAAAAATTTCCATGTGATGCTCAACTCAAAATCCTACACCTACCAATCCCTTCAAGTGAAGCCATTGGAAATCTCATACAGTTCAGTAAATGTCTTCAGTGACAGACATGAAGTTCTTCTGGTCTGTGAGGAATTTGTTTTGACTGAGGAGTTAGGAATTCGCCAGTGCGGATTGCCTACACAGTGAGGAACATGATAGCCCTGAGGATTTTGCTACTCAAAATTCCGACCGTTGCTGTGCTATGCGCCAGCTGTCCCAAAATATCTAGTCACCTAACAGTCATATCATTGAAGGGCATTTATGTCTTATCATGTCGGGCTGCTCCCTAGGCTATAAATAGCCGCCCCCTACAACCACTAGCTGGTTGGCTGCTCCGAGAGAAACTGACACTTGTCATTTGAGAGCAACCCATCCTCCGAGGACTTTGAGCGAAAATCATCAAGTGAGGAAAAACTAAAAACCCAAACCCAAACACCTACAAAGCCCAAGTGATTGGGCATCACTGAAGAGATTGATCCTGCGTGGATCCGACGCTTGTTACCTTTGAAGACTGTGCTTCTTCCAGACGGTTAGGCGTCATGGTCTAGAGCATCCAAGAGGAATTGTGGATCACCGAGTGACCAAGTTTGTGAAGGTTTAGAAGTCGCCTGAAGACTTACCACGAGTGATTGGGCGAGGTCTGTGTGACCTTAGCTCAAGGAGAATACAGTGAGGACTTGGTGTCCTGAGCTGCACGCTCACGACTTGGTGTCCGGGACTGTGTGTCCTCGAGTTTAAATACTCAGCCGCTCCAACCAGACGTACAACTGAGACAACAGTTGGAACTGGTCTACCAAATCATTGTCTTCACCAAGCTTACTGGTTCTATTTCCTCAACTCTTTCATTTCCTCATAACTATGTTGTGAGTTTGTTCATATCTGTGCTTGAAGACTTTGACTGAATACTTTCTCAATTTCCTTAGTTCAATTTCTTCAGTCTGTTTGTCTTCATCCTGTGTTATGCTGTGCTCACGCTACCTATACTCTGTGCCTGTCTTCATTTCATCATGATGACCATGCTAGTATTCTGTTATGTTTACTTTTGAGTACTTATTCCGCTGCTAGTAGTTCTTCATTAAGGAATTTCCTCACCAGCAAATTCCTCAGTGAAGAATTTCATAAAAATCACTTATTCACCCCCTCTAGTCGATATAACGCACTTTCATATACCCATATCTACTCAAATCATCTGTGAAGGTCAGAAAATAACGATACATGACACGTGCCTCAACAATCATTGGACCACATACATCAGTATGTATTATTTCCAATAAGTCATTGGCTCGCTCCATTGTTCTGGAGAACAGAGTTTTAGTCATCTTGCCCATGAGGCATGGTTCGCAAGTATCAAATGATTCATAATCAAGTGATTCCAAAAGCCCATCTGCATGGAGTTTCTTCATGCGCTTTACACCAATATGACCTAAACGGTAGTGCCACAAATATATTGCATTATCATTATCAACTTTGCATCTTTTGGCATCAATGTTATGAATATGTGTATCACTACAATCGAGATTCAATAAACCATTTATATTGAGTGTATAGCCATAAAAGGTTTTATTCATGTTACCAGAACAACAATTATTCTTTGACTTAAATGAATAACTATATTGCAATAAACATGATCCAATCATATTCATGCTCAACGCAAACACCAAATAACATTTACTTTAGGTTCAACACTAATCCCGAAGGTAAAGGGAGTGTTTGATGGTGATCTTATCAACCTTGGAATCACTTCCAACACACATCGTCACCTCGCCCTTAACTAGTATCTATTCATTTGCAATTCCTATTTCGAGTTACAAATCTTAGCAACTGAACCGGTATCAAATACCCAGGGGCTACTATGAACACTAGTAAAATACACATCAATAACATGTATATCAAATATACCTTTGTACACTTTGCCATCATTCTTATCCGCCAAGTTTTGGGGCAGTTTTGCTTCCAGTGACCATTTCCTTTGCAGTAGAAGCACTTAGTTTCAGGTTTGGGTCTAGCTTTGGGCTTCCTCATGGGAGTGGCAACTTGCTTTCCATTCTTCTTGAAGTTCCCTTTCTTTACCTTGCCCTTTTTCTTGAAACTAGCGGTCTTGTTAACCATCAACACTTGATGCTATTTGTTGATTTCTACCTTTGCCAATTTCAGCATCGCGAAGAGCTTGGGAATCGTTTTCATTATCCCTTGCATATTATAGTTCATCACAAAGTTCTAGTAACTTGGTGATAGTGACTAGAGAACTCTGTCAATCACTATCTTATCTGGAATATTAACTCCCACTTGATTCGAGCAATTGTAGTACCCAGACATTCTGAGCACATGCTCACTAGGTGAGCTATTCTCCTCCATCTTGTAGGCAAAGTACTTGTCTGAGATCTCATACCTCTTAACATGGGCATGAGTCTGAAATATCATTTTCAGCTCTCGAAACATCTCATATGCTCCATGGCGTTCAAAACATTTTTGAAGTCTCAGTTCTAAGCCGTAAAGCATGGTGCACTAAACTATCAAGTAGTCATCATACCGAGCTTGACAAACCTTCATAACGTCTACATCTGCTCCTGCAATAGGTGTGTCACCTAGCGTTGCATCAAGGACATAATTCTTCTGTGCAGCAATGAGGATAATCCTCAGATCACGGACCCAGTTCGCATCATTGCTACTATCATCTTTCAACTTAGTTTTCTCTAGGAACATCTGAAAAATAAAACAGGGGAGCTATAAGAGAGCTATTGATCTACAACATAGATATGCAAATACTATCAGGACTAAGTTCATGATAAATTAAGTTCAATTAATCATATTACTTAAGAACTCCCACTTAGATAGACATCCCTTGAGTCATCTAAATGATTACGTGATCCAAATCAACTAAACCATGTTCGATCATCACGTGAGATGGAGTAGTCATCAATGGTGAATATCTCTATGTTGATCATATATACTATATGATTCACGTTCGACCTTTCGGTCTCAAGTGTTCCGAGGCCATGGTTGTATATGCTAGACTCGTCAAGTTTAACCTAAGTATTCCACATGTCCAAAACTGTCTTGCGCCCGTTGTATGTGAACGTAGAGCTTATCACACCTGATCATCACATGGTGTCTCGGCACGACGAACTGTCACAACGGTGCATACTTAGGGAGAACACTTATACCTTGAAATTTTAGTGAGGGATCATCTTATAATGCCACCGCCATACTAAACAAAATAAGATGCATAGAAGATAAACATCACGTGCAATCAAAATATGTGACATGATATGGCCATCATCATCTTGTGCCTTTGATCTCCATCTCCAAAGCACCGTCATAATTTCCATCGTCACCGGCTTGACACCTTGTTCTCCATCGTAGTGTCATTGTCATCTCGCCAACTATTGCTTCTACAACTATCGCTAACGCATAGTGATAAAGTAAAGCAATTACATGGTGATTGCAATTCATACAATAAAGCGACAACCATAAGGCTCCCGCTAGTTGCCGATAACTTTTACAAAACATGATCATATCATATAACAACGTATATCACATCATGTCTTGACCTTATCACATCACAACATCCCTTGCAAAAACAAGTTAGACGTCCTCTACTTTGTTGTTGCAAGTTTTACATGGCTGCTATGGGCTTCTAGTAAGAACCGTTCTTACCTACGCATCAAAACCACAACGATGTTTCCTCAAGTTTGTTGTTTTAACCTTCAACAAAGACCTCTGTAGTCAAATTCTATTCAACTAAAGTTGGAGGAACAGACACCTGCCAGCCACCTTTATGCAAAACAAGTTGCATGTCTGTCGGTGGAACCGGTCTCATGAACGTGGTCATGTAAGGTTGGTCCGGGCCGCTTCATCCAACAATACCGCTGAATCAAAATAAGATGTTGGTGGTAAGTAGTATGACTATGATCGCCCACAACTCTTTGTGTTCTACTCATGCATATCATCTACGCATAAACCTGGCTCGGATGCCACCATTGGGGAACGTAGCATGCAATTTCAAAAAAATTCCTACGATCATGCAAGATCTATCTAGGAGATGCAGAGCAATGAGAGGGGGAGAGTGTGTCCACTTACACTCGTATACCGAAAGAGGAAGCATTAGTTTAACGCGGTTGATGTGGTCGAACGTCTTCTCGATTCAACCGATCAAGTACCAAACGTGCGACACCTCCGAGTTCTGCACACATTTAGCTCGATGATGTCCCTCGAACTCTTGATTCAGAAAACTGTCGAGGGAGAGTTTCGTCAGCACGACGACGTGGTGACGGTGATGGTGAAGTGATCCGCGCAGGGCTTCGCCTAAGCACTACGAAGATATGACTGGAGGCGTAAACTGTGGAGGGAGGCACCGCACATGGCTAACAATTGTTGGTGTGTGTTCTAACCATCCTGTAACTAACTCATTAGTGACATTGCTTGCAAGGCTTATAGTGATGTGCATTACCGAGAGGGCCTAGAGATACCTCTCCGATACACAGAGTGACAAATCCTAATCTTGATCTATGCCAACCCAACAAAGACCTTCGGAGATACCTATAGATTATCTTTATAATCACCTAGTTATGTTGTGACGTTTGGTAGCACACAAGGTATTCCTCCGGTATCGGGGAGTTGCATAATCTCATAGTCAAAGGAATATGTATATGACCTGAAGAAAGCAATAGCAATAAAAGTGAACCAACATGCTAAGCTAACGGATGGGTCTTGTACATCAAATCATTCTCCTAATGATGTGATCCCGTTCATCAAATGACAACACATGTCTATGGTTAGGAAACTTAACCATCTTCGATTAACGAGCTAGTCTAGTAGAGGCTTACTAGGGACACGGTGTTTTGTCTATGTATCCACACATGTACCAAGTTTTCGGTTAATACAATTCTAGCATGAATAATACACATTTATCATGATATAAGGAAATATGAAATAGCCACTTTATTATTGCCTCTAGGGCATATTTCCTTCATGTTGGACTTTCCTTTGTATTTCTTTGGTTTATTCGGGGCTGGCGTGGTACGGTGCCTTGTTAGGAAGGGGTGCGTCGGGGATAAGGTTGATCCGATGTTTGCTGCCACGTAGAGGAGGAAGACCGGGAGGTAGTTCATTGGGAAAGACATCCATGAATTCCTGCAACAAGTTAGATAACACTAGAGGAAGAGGATTAGGAGTGTTAGTCTTTGCCACCTCATCTTTGCACACCACGACATAGTGGATGACACTCGATGGTTCTCACACACTTCTCTCATCTCTCTTTTTGTGGCTAGGAGGATTATGTTTTTCTCTCTTGGCGAAGAGTCTCTCAATTTTGGCTTGTGGCGCTCGCTCTCTTTGTGGTGGTTCACTTTCTCACTAGTCTTTCCATGATGTGTGGAAGCTTCCTTGTCGGTCATCACTTGGCTTGGAGTCGTAGGTCATCGCACGTACTCCGTTCCCTCCATCTTGAAGCTATAGTGGTTTGTTCGCCCATTGTGGATGACGCCGCGGTCGAATTGCCAAGGTTTTCCCAAGAGAAGATGGCACACGGAAATAGGAACCACGTCACATTAAATGGTGTCCTCATAGGCGCCGATCTTGAAAGAAACATGCATGGTGCTCCACTTGAATTGTGCCAGAGTCGCTTAGCCATTGGACCTTGTAGGGGCGAGGATGCTTCTTCTTGACCAATTGGAGCTTGCAACATAGCTCTTCACTTGCCAAGTTATGGCGACTCCCTCCGTCGATGATGAATTTCATGGACCGTCCGTTGATGCCGGCCTTGGTGTGGAAGATGTGACACCTCTGGTGAAGGAAATATGCCCTAGAGGCAATAATAAAGTTGTTATTTATATTTCCATATATCATGATAAATGTTTATTATTCATGCTCGAATTTTATTAACCGGAAGCTTATTACATGTGTGAATACATAGACAAACAGAGTGTCCCTAGTATGCCTCTACTAGACTAGCTCGTTGATCAAAGATGGTTGTGTTTCCTAGCCATACACATGTGTTGTCATTTAATGAACGGGATCACATCATTATCTAATGATGTGATGGACAAGACCCATCCGTTAGCTTAGCACTATGATCGTTTAGTTTATTGCTATTGCTTTCTTCATGACTTATACATGTTCCTATGACTATGAGATTATGCAACTCCCGAATACCGAGGAACGCCTTGTGTGCTATCAAACGTCACAACGTAACTGGGTGATTATAAAGATGCTCTACAGGTGTCTCCGATGGTGTTTGTTGAGTTGGCATAGATCGAGATTAGGATTTGTCACTCCGATTATTGGAGAGGTTTCTCTGGGCCCTCTCGGTAATGCACATCACTATAAGCCTTGCAAGCAATGTGACTAATGAGTTAGTTACGGGATGATGTATCACAAAATGAGTAAAGAGACTTTCCGGTAACAAGATTGAACTAGGTATGATGATACCGACGATCGAATCTAGGGCAAGTAACATACCGATGACAAAGGGAACAATGTATATTGTTCTGTCGTTTGACCGATAAAGATCTTCGTAGAATATGTAGAAACCAATATGAGCATCCAGGTTCCGCTATTGGTTATTGACTGGAGATGTGTCTCGGTCATGTATACATAGTTCTCGAACCCGTAGGGTCCGCATGCTTAACATTCAATGACGACATGTATTATGAGTTATTTGATTTGATGTACCGAAGGTTATTCGGAGTCCCGGGTGTCATCACGGACATGACGAGGACTCTCGAAATGGTCGAGACATAAATATTGATATATTGGACCATGTTGTTCGGACATCGGAAGTGTTCCGGAGAGTTTCAGATAAAATCGGAGTGCCGTAGGGTTACCGGAACCCCCCCGGAAGTTAATGGGCCACCATGGGCCTTAGACGAGAGAGGGCCGGCCAGGAGGTGGCGCGCGCCCCTCTAGACCGATTTGGACAAGGGGTGGGGGAGGCACCCCCTCCTTCCTTCTCTCCACTTCCTCCTTCCTACCCCTCCTAGTTGGACTAGGAAAGGAGGGAACCTACTCCTAGTAGGAGTAGGATTCCCCCCTTAGGGCGTGCCCCATGAGGCCGGCTGACCCCCTCCTCCCCTCCTTTATATACGGGGGAGGGGGGCACCCCATGGACAAACAAGTTGATTTCTTAGCCGTGTGTGGTGCCCCCTTCCACAAATTTCCACCTCGGTCATATTGTCGTAGTGCTTAGGCGAAGCCCTGCATCAATAACTTCATCATCACCGCCAACACGCCGTCGTGCTAACGAAACTCACCATCGGCCTCAACTGGATCAAGAGTACGAGGGACGTCACCGAGCTGAACATGTGCAGATCGCGGAGGTGTCGTGCGTTTGGTACTTGATCGGTTGGATCATGAAGACGTTCGACTACATCAATCGCGTTACTAACGCTTCCACTTTCGGTGTACGAGGGTATGTAGACACACTCTCCCCTCTTGTTGCTATGCATCTCCTAGATAGATCTTTCATGATCGTAGGAAATTTTTTGAAATACTGTGTTCCCCAATAGTGCTATCAGAGCCAGGTCTATGCGTAGATGTTATATGCACGAGTAGAACACAAAGAGTTGTGGGCAATAATAGTCTGTCAGGACCCCGATTCCAAGTCACACCGATCTAGCCTGTAACACCTCATATCACTTTGTGGCCTCACGCACGGTATTCCCACGGGTGTCTGCTTACCATGGCCCGGGACCGTTTGCGCCTTTTGGCTCACGTATATGGTAGTGTCGCTAGCATCCATATGACAGAGAACCCGGGCCGACATGGCTAGTCGTGAACCCAAAGCAGCACTAACCTATGTGGACAGGCATACATGAATCACATCGAGCATGTCGGTCAGCAGCGTGTGAATCCGGGTTGTAGCACTGGGCTAACAGGACTCCGGGAACCCGGGCTGTAGCAGGCTAGGCAGGACTCCGGATGTCATCGCATGACATTTCCCCGAAGGGACAAACACAGGAACGAAGTGAAACACATGCCGGCCAGTCAAGTGTCCTGAGCAGTAGTGCTGGGCTAGCAGGACTCCGGTGAACCGGGCTATAGCGGACAACTATGGCTCATGGAATCACTAGAATGCATTTCCCCATAAGAGAGTCTGCCAAGGATAAACAACTAGATTGTCGGATCCCACACATACCAAGCATTTCAATCATACACACAATATGCTCGATATGTGTAAATACAACATGGCATCACAACAAAACTCTACAACTCAAAGTACTTTATTTAAAGGCTCCAGAGAGCCATACATAACATGTTCATACAGGTAGGGGTCACATGACCCGACACTCAAGTCATACAAGCATACAAGCACATGCGGAAGCAAACTAGTCTGAGTACAGAAACTAGAAAGAAAGAAGGCTTGACGAAGCGTGTCTATCTACATAGGGCCCTCCATGGCCAGAATCACCACCTGGGTGGCAAGTCACTCATCGACGTCCAGGTCTACGTAAAATCCATCGGAGGGGGCAGTGTTGTCGTCTGAAAACAGTAATTAAAGCAACATGAGTACAAAGGTACTCAACAAGTCTTACAGCAGATCCTACTATACATGCTCATTCTCAAGAAGGTGGTGGAGTTGTTGCAGCAAGCCAGCTTTGACTCTTGGCTAAGCTATCCTACGAGACACCACATGTAAAATAGTTTTGCACATGAGTCCACTAATCACCAACACAATACTCCCCCGTGGATCCTCCCTCGTCATCCTACGAGAGGTCCATGCACGGTACTCACACTTATCTTGAGTCTTTTAGTAGTAACCATTAACTTGTCTATGAACTGTATAGGCAACCAAGTAGTCCTTTACCGCGGACACGGCTATTGGAATAGATGATGTTAACCCTACAGGGGTGTACTTCTTCATACACGCTCTCACCACTTACCGTCATTTACACGACATGTACTCGGCAACCTTCAAGCGGAAGCCCAACGAGGGTGTCGGCCATGGCCTACGTAAACAGTCAAGTCTCTAGTCCAGGTTTATCGCCTATCCAGGTTCCATCCGTAGGGAGTCCGGCCGAGGTTTCCACATACGGCCCCGAACGATGTGAACAGGGTTCCCGAGACACCAAACGGGTGACTCGGTACACCGTGCCATGGTGTATCTACCGCATCATAGCCCACCCCTAGGGTCAGCGCTATGCACGGCCGCCAACACATAACCTACAAACACCAGAAACTAGTTGCAACTCCTGGATAGAGTACTAGGGTGGTTAAGAAGCCGAGAGGGTCAATTAAGGATCCCAATGCATGGTAGTAACTGATTCTTAAATCACACATACAGATCTCAGTTCTTAAGGACGGCCTCAATGAAACAACCCACCATGTACTCCTACATGGCCTCTCATCGATACCTTTACCAAAACATGTTCAACACATCCCTCACATTAACGACGTAATCATTTCACTCTAGCCCATCACCCAGATGAACCAGACCTGACACAACTCTAAGCATAGCAGGCATAGCAAGGTAGGAAACACATACATGGCTCAATCAACTCCTACACATGCTAGTGGGTTTCATCTAGTTAATGTGGCAATGACAGGTCATGCAGAGGATAAGGGTTCAACTACCGCAGCACACAGCAGTTTGAAACGTTGTTGTCTTGATGCAGTAAATGAGAGCAGGAGCAAGAACATGGGATTGTATCGATATGATCAATGGGGCTGCTTGCCTGATGGGGTAGTAGTAGGGTACTGCCCTTCAGTTGGATACTCGAGAATATCCTCGGAGGCAGAACCTACCACGAAAGACATCACAGAACACAATCATCACATGGCAATATGCAACAATATGATGCATGCTATGACATGGCAATATGAGGTGTCCTGGCTAATGCATTGTGAAACAAGTTGGTCTGAGTCCATTTGAATCAAAGGTTCAAATGGAAGCTTATGTTATTAAGTCATATAAGTGCATTTGCTTGTTTCACCTAAACAGCAAAGTTAAAGTGTTTTGTCATGCATGAAACCATTACAGATGGAAAGATTGAACTTTTCTGATCAAATTTCATATATAAATCTTTGCATTTGGAGTTACAGATTAAAAGTTATGAATTTTTGAAGTTTGTAGTATTTTATGCAATTTCCTGTATAAGAATAATTCCAGTAATTGAATTAATGCGTCAGCATTGCGTCAGGGTGATGTCAGTGGTCAACTGTAACGCCCTTGATGCGGCTATATCTCCCACGTGTCGAAGCACGACTTAGAGGCATAATCGCATTGAAAGCAATGTCACAAGTGAGGTAATCTTCACAAAAACCCATGTAAATCAATAAAGGGGAAAGGTACATAGTTGGCTTACAATCGCCACTTCACACAATTACATGAATAAAGCATTACATCATCCAGGTACAACCAAGGTCCGACTACGGAAGCAAAAGAAAACAAGACTACCCCAAATGCTACACGGATCCCCGATCGTCCCAACTGGGCTCCACTACTGATCAACTGGAAACGGAACAACATAACGAACACGAACTTCATCGAGCTCCTCCTTGAGCTTGGTCGCATTCCAATCTTCACCTGCAACTAACAATGCTATAAGAGGGGCTGAGCAAAGCGGTAACATAGCCAAACAACGGTTTGCTAGGACAAGGTGGGTTAGAGGCTTGGTTTAACAATATGGGAGGCATGATAAGAAAGTGGTAAGTATCGCAGCATAGGCCTAGCAAAAGAGCGAGCATCTAGCAAGCAAAGATAGAAGTGATTTCGAGGGTATGGTCATCTTGCCTAAAATCCCGCAAGGAAGAAGAACGAGTCCATGAAGAAGATAAACGGACGAAGTCGAACGGATACTCACAAACGCGACGTTATCGGAACTAACCCGAAGAAGCAACACCGGAAAGAAAGCAAACAACATAGTAAACAACCAACACACGAACATGGTATGATATGCGGGATGCGGTATGTGATGCATATGCATGATTTGGAAAGGAATGATTGAACCTGAACTCAACTTGGAAATCCAAGAGTGCCACTGGAAAGGTGAGATGATTTCGGTTGAAATCAATATAAAGATCACCGGAATCGGATGCACGGTTTGGAAATGGCAAGCAAAACAAATATGGCACCGGTCTGCGATAATCAGCAAGTGACCATCTAAATGCATCAAGATAAATATGCTACATCACTCAAACATAACAACAAAATATATGGCAGGGATCCACTCATGATGCTTGACAAAAGATGAACACTAAGCTACGGCTAATTCACTCAATAGCAAGCTCAAACAATCATAGCAAAAGTGCAAAAGATTACTGGTTACAGACTTAGTGAAATAACAACAAGTCAGGAATTTATCATCAGGAAGCAATCTTTAGAGCATGAAAACTACATGCTACAGGAACATATCATGGCAAAGCAAGGCATGTAATGAAGCTACTCAAAGCATATAACAAAAGTCCCTTAGTGACCATGAGCCAAAAGGGATCAGAGAATACAATTGCAAGCATGTGAACATAGCAAAAACATAAATAGATTCAGACTTAGTGAAAAACTGGAGCATGGCAAAACAGATAATGAGTAGGCATGTTTACGAGCTTGATGCACTCACTACGAGGCATTGCATGACAAACTAAGCATACACCCATCAAGAAGACATGGCATAGAAGCTAGAGATGGCAGGAACACCAACATAGCATGCACGGATCAATAGCAACAACCTCGGCAAAATTGCTAAACATGTTGACAATCTGACAGGAACATTTTATAACAAACGTAGAGCTCGATTGACTCAAGCTAGGGTGCTCCAAAATTGCAAACAAAGACAAGGATGGATAGAGCACCACAATATTAACAAAACATCCTTACTGATCATCCTGAAAAGAGGAACGAATCACTAGGAAACAACATGAACATATGGCATAAAAACAATATCAGGACACGGACTTAGTGAAATTCTAAGTCCCTGAAATCAGCATCAATGAGTAAGCTACTTTGCATGCTTGTGCTAGTCACCACAAAGATCACAAAAATACATGGCATACACCCCTGTAAATATGGCATGGCATATAACAGAACACATGTAGAGCTCAGGATCATAGCATGCACACATTAATCATGGCAAAAATGACAAAAGGCCATTTGCTAAAACAGATTTGACATATTCATCACACAGCCCTCTTCCAACAGCATTTCGGGCATCATGATGAGCTCAAATGAAAATGATGCAATGAGATGAAATGATGTACTCGTCGAGACGAACATTTTGATATGCTACACGCACGAATCGGAGCAACAGATGCAGAGTTATGGCATGTCAAAGTATGCATAAAATTACTGAGAGGAGAGGGAAAGTCAACCCTAGATCTAGGGTTTGCACGCGGATCGAGGCGGCGGCGGATCTCGCTAGAACAGGGGTTGCTGGAGCTCGCGTTTGCTGGAGAAGAGACGGATCCGGCCGGCGAAGGTCGAGGGGGAACCGGCCGGAGTGGGTGACGTCGCCGGCGACCTCCACGGCGAGGTCGGCGGCGGAAGTCGGAAGCGGCGAGCTCGGCACGTCGACGGCGACGAGGTGCGTCGACGGTGGCGCGGCGGAGCGACCGGCCGCCGCGGGCGGCGCGCTGCAGCTCCTCACGTGGCGCGGCGGAGAAGACAGGCGACGGCGCAGGCGCGGGGACGCGGCCCGGGAGGCGGCGACGAGGGCCCGCCCCGGGCTTCGGCGGGCCGGCGGCGGGGGATGCGACCAGGCCAACGGGGGCATGACACGTGGCGGTGACGGCTAGCCAGACATGTCCGATCGGTGGGATTTTGTCCGGCGGTGGCGGGGACGAAAGAGACTAGGGTTAGGGTAGGAGAAGACCCGTAAATTTTGAGGGGAGACCTATTTATAGAGGTAGGGGGAGCTAGGAAGCTCCAAATGAGGTGTGGTTTGCGGCCATGCGATCGTGATCGAACGCTCTAGACGATGGGAGAGGTTTTGGTAGGTTTTGGGCCAGTTTGGAAGGGTGTTGGGCTGCAACACACACGAGGCCTTTTCGGTCCCTCGGTTAACCATTGGAGTATCAAACGAAGTCCAAATGGTACAAAACTTGACAGGCGGTCTACCGGTAGTAAACCAAGGCCGCATGACAAGTCTCTAAACCAACTCCGAGAGGTTATTGACCATGCCGGAGCACGATCAACCTGACCACGGAGGTCTATTTCCTGCAGGCAAACGAAGAACAAGCTAAGATTGCAATCTGGATATTGCGAATATAAGAGGAAAGCTTTATTGATCAAAGGTGGGGTTCTGTGACATCTTGGTCTGGTCGTGGGACACAAACGAAGTACGCGAAGTTGCGGCTATGGTGAACTTTTAATCTAAACAAAACCCGAAGTCTAAACGACGCCCTAAGGGCTGTATATATGGAGGAAGAGAGGGGAATTTCGTGGCCCTTGGAGGAGGGGTCCGAAATCAACCCTAACTCTTGTTTCCCCACACATACGGACTCTAAAAACAACCTATACTTAAGTATTTCGAAAATACATGGGCCTGGACCAATAATAAGGTGACGCAACACCTAGAATAGCCTTTGGACGAAATTTATGAAGTGACATCTTGTATATTTCGTCCAAGGCTTCATGCACTCCTTATGGTGGCTTCAAAGTCCTAAAATCATCACTTGTAACTCCGTTCTTGATCCCCTTGCGCATGCCATCATCTCCATGCTTGGTCTTGCTCCAGTGTTCATCCCTCTTATCTGTGCCAGGCCCTTCATTTGTAAGCAAAACAAATGTATCCAATTTAGGCAGCATCATATTCTCATGAACATTAGAATCATTACCAAGAAACGGAAGTACCTGATAATTTAATTGGCGTGCGCGACCTCTAGCAATTGGTCCAGTATGTATACTAGTAGGGGATGTGGGTGTAACAGTGGTATTGATGTCCTCATCATCCTCCCCTTCTTGAAATGAAGTCGTCCTTGACGGAAGCATATCTTCCTCACCCAAATAAGGCTTCAAATCTGCAATGTTAAAAGTGGGACTAACCCCAAAATCTGCAGGTAGCTCAAGTATATATGCATTATCATTTATTTTCTCTAACACCTTAAAAGGACCATCAGCACGTGGCATTAGCTTTGATTTGCACAAATTAGGAAATCTATCCTTACGCAAATGTAACCAAACAAGATCTCCAGGTGCAAGCACAACATCTTTTCTACCCTTATCTCCAGCATGTTTATATTTAGCATTCATACGCTCAATGTTTTCTTTAGTTAACTCATGCATTTTTTAAATCAATTCAACACGTTCTTTAGCATCAAAATTAACCTTCTCCGAAGATGGAAGAGGCAAGAAATCAACAGGTGCACGAGGTAGGAAACCATACATAATTTCAAAAGGGGACATCTTAGTAGTAGAATGCAATGAACGATTATAAGCAAATTAAATATGAGGCAAGCATTCTTCCCACATTTTCTTATTATTCTTTAAAACAGCCCTAAGCATAGTAGACAATGTTCGATTGACTACTTCAGTTTGTCCATTAGTTTGGGGGTGACAAGTAGTACTAAAAAGTAGTTTAGTCCCCAACTTAGCCCATAAACATCTCCAAAAGTTGCTAAGAATTTGGTATCACGATCTGAAACAATAGTATTTGGCACACCATGCAAGCAAATAATTTCACGAAAGAACAAATCAGCAACGTTAACAGCATCATCGCTTTTATGACATGGTATAAAGTGTGCCATTTTCGATAACCTATCCACGACAACAAATATGCTATCCCTCCCCTTCTTTGTTCGAGGTAAACCTAAAACAAAGTCCATAGATATATCCTCCCAAGAAACACTAGGTACAGGCAAAGGCATATATAAACCATGAGGATTGAGTCATGAGTTAGCTTTTTGACATGTAGTGCAGCGAGCAACAAAACGCTCAACATCTCGTCTCATCTTTGGCCAAAAAAAACGTGTAGCCAGTATATCCTTCGTCTTCTTGATGCCAAAGTGTCCCATTAATCCTCCTCCATGCGCCTCATGCAACAACAAAAGACGAACAGAGCTAGCTGGAAGGCATAGCTTGTTAACACGAAACACAAATCCATCGTTAAGAATGAACTTGTTCCAAGTTCTCCCTTCCTTACAATTCTGCAGTACATCTTGAAATTCAGCATCATGCACATTTTGATCTTTGATAGTCTCCAAACCAAATATTTTAAAGTCAAGTCATGAAAGCATAGTATAACGACGAGACAATGCATCAGCAATAACATTTTCTTAACCCTGCTTTTGTTTAACGACATAAGGGAAAGTCTCAATGAATTCAACCCATTTAGCATGTCTGCGGTTCAGTTTTGCTTGACTTTTAATGTGTTTCAAAGATTCATGATCAAAATGTATAACAAATTCCTTGGGCCATAAATAATGTTGCCATGTTTCTAAGGTCCGAACAAGAGCATATAATTCTTTATCATAAGTAGAATAGTTCAGACTAGGCCCACTCAATTTTTCAGAAAAGTATGCAACAGGTTTGCCATCTTGTAATAACACACCTCCTAATCCAATTCCACTAGCATCACATTCAAGCTCAAAGGTCTTATTAAAATCAGGAAGTTGGAGTAAAGGAGCATGTGTCAACTTATCTTTCAATACCGTGTAGGCTTCTTCCTATGCGGTACCCCAAACAAAAGGCACATCCTTCTTTGTAAGCTCGTTGAGAGGTGCAGCAATGGTGCTGAAATCTCTCACAAAACGCCTATAAAAACCAGCGAGGCCAAGGAAACTCCTCACTTGTATGGCCGCTTTGGGTGCAGCTAACTCTCAATAGCTTCATTCTTGGCTTTATCAACTTCAATTCCCTGTGGAATAACAACATAGCCAAGAAAAGGTACTCGGTCGGTGCAAAAGGTGCACTTTCCAAGATTACCAAACAAACGTGCATCACGTAGAGCAATAAAAACATCACGTAAATGTTCCAAATGTTCCTCCAAAGATTTGCTATAAATCAATATGTCATCAAAGTAAACTACCACAAATCGTCCAATGAAAGCACCTAAAACTTCGTTCATTAACCTCATGAAAGTACTAGGTGCATTAGTTAACCCAAAAGGCATGACTAACCACTCATATAATCCAAACTTAGTTTTAAATGTTGTTTTCCATTCATCTCCCAATTTCATACGAATTTGATGGTATCCACTACGCAAATCAACTTTGGAGAATATTGTAGAGCCACTCAATTCATCAAGCATATCATCTAGCCTAGGAATAGGATGACGATAACGAATAGTAATATTATTAATGCCTCTACAATCAATGCACATACGCGACGTACCATCCTTTTTTGGCACTAAAATTATTGGAACAGCACAAGGACTAAGGCATTCGCGTATATAACCTTTGTCGAGCAGTTCTTGTACTTGAAACATAATCGCCTTCGTCTCCTCTGGATTGGTACGGTATGGTGCATGGTTGGGTAATGATGCACCGGGAATTAAGTCAATTTTATGCTCAATCCCTCTAATAGGTGGTAATCCCGGTGGCACGTCTTGTGGAAAGACGCCAGCGAACTCCGGCAAAATGTTAGTGACAGCAGGAGGCAAAGAGGAAGGCACGTCCTCGAATGAAAATAATGCCTCTTTGCACACAAAAGCATAGCAAACAGATTTGCAAAAATATAGATTTTCAATATCAGATTTGGTGGCAAGTAAACATGCACTTTTCAATTTAATTTCAGAAGCAATGCTAGATGGTTTATTGTTAGGCTTCATTTGTTGCTCAAATTCTTTTGCCACAATCTGATTTTCACTCTTAATTTTTTTCCTATTTTGCTTTATTAGATCTATTAATATCATCTTTCAAAATGGAATCAGGAGTCATAGGAAGCAAAGTAATATTTTTATCTTTATGAGCAAGAGTATACTGATTGTTTCTACCATGGTGTACAGAATTTTTATCAAATTGCCATAGTCTACCAAGTAATAAGGAACATGCTTGCATAGGTACCACATCACAATCCACATAATCAGCATATGTAGAGATACTAAAATGCACACGAACAGTACGTGTTACCTTAACCTTGCCACTGTTGTTGAACCATTGGATGTAGTAAGGATGTGGATGTGGTCTTGTGGTGAGAGATAGCTTCTCCACCATCTCCATGCTAGACAAGTTATTGCAGCTCCCTCCATCTATGATGACGCGAACAGAACGTTCCTTCACAACTCCCTTTGTATCGAACAAATTATGCCTCTAGTTTTGCTCAGCTTGTGTAACCTCCACACTTAGAACACATTGAGCAACTAAACATTCATACCTGTCAGCATCTTCAGCAGCCATGTATTGTGTCTCATGATCAGAATCATCTCCACCATGTTCTTCATGTGTAATAAGAGCCAAAGTCACCTCATCATAGTCACTAGCGGACTCATACCCACCATCCTCAGTAACAATCATCACGCGCTGAGATTTGCATTGTCTCGCAAAATGTCCTCTTCCCTTACAACGATGACAAATAATATCACTTGTGTGCCATGTTGATGCCATGGAAGAAGAAGAGCTCTGCGCAGGCCCGGTAGGTGTGCTCTTGGCAGATAGTGGTGGTTGTGCCTGCTTTCTTATATCACGGCTGGAGGTGGCACCTAACGGAGATGCTGGTGCAGTGGAAGTAGAGGTTGCATGTGGTGTCCATGATGAAGATCGACCTGCAGAAAAGTTAGTTCGCGCCAATGCCTGTCGATCCTGCACTTCACGTTCAGCTTTACGAGCAAGATGGAATAAACGAGTGATATTAGTATACTCCTTATACTCTAGAATAGTCTGAATCTCTCTATTTAATCCACCCATAAAACATGCAAGCATAGCTTCATTCTCCTCAACAATACCACATCTAATCATGCCTGTTTGTAATTCCTGATAATGTTCTTCTACAAAAAAAATTCCTTGTCTTAAACACTGCAATTTTTGAAGTAATTCATGTTGATAATATGGTGGAACCCAACGAGTATGCATAGCAGTTTTCAAAGCAGCCCAAGTAGCTGGAATAGGATATAATCTACAATGCTCAGACCACCAAACAATGCAAAACTAGTGAAAGAACAAACAACAGCAGGAACATGTCTCTCCTCGGGATATTGTAAACATGTAAAACGTTGTTCAGTTTCTAACTTGCAAGTAAGATATATATCAGGAACATATCTACCCTCAAATGGTGGAATATTCAATTTCAGTTTAGGAAGATGGTCATGATCTCGTACCTCATATGGTGGTGCAGCCCTACTGTTGCGATGATATACCTGAGGACGACCTGATGGTGGTGGTGCTGGTGGTTGCACGTAGTTCTGATTTTGATCAACCTCATCCTTGTAATGGTCCTCCACCTCTGCAATAGCAGCAGGAGCAGGAGCTACAGAAGCATCAACAGCGGCACCAGAATTTTGCCCAGGGTCAATGGGAACACGTTGTGCTCGTCCCACTTGATTTGGAAAGAAACGTTGTTGTTGTTGTTGTTGTTGTTGTTGTTGTTGTAGAGGTGCGTTAGGTGCAGCCGGTGGTGGTGGTGGAAGATGCGCGAGCAATTCATTAAACTTGTTATTGAGCTTTGTTTCGAACGCCTTCTCAATGCCATCTATCTTCTCCATGGCCTCATCAAATCTATTTAGCACATCTTCCACCTGTCCACTCATCATTTGTTGAAACTTATCATGTAACTCTTTGTTTTTCATGTTCTCCCAGTCAGTCTCGCCGGCTTGTGATCTTGCCATGGTTAGCAGCAATAGAAACACACAATAATATGATCCTACAGACTACTAGGAAGTGGTGGTGATGGTGTGGTGGACAATCACAAATCCGTCAAGCGAATCTCAAATTCTTACTAGTTCTTACCAAGCAGCAGGCGGTGATCGGCAACCGTCGTAGTCAAAACTCTCAAAGCTTGGATAGAGCGATTACCAGGGAGAGTCAAATGCACGACGTAGATGTATGTGGAGCTAGGAAGGCTTATAATATGGTAGCAAAAAGGGTCAGCAATAATCAATTTAGAGATGCAAAGTTGAATAAACGCTCAACGACGGTACTGTGCTGGTCCTAGGCTAGAGCGTGCTAGAGATGCGAGCCTAGAACACTACCAAATCACGGCGCTGCATGTAAACAAGGGAAAAGCACACTCTGGAATTTTTTTTGCTCTGTTTTTTTTTGTCGCTCCTCATTTTTTTGCGCTCCTCTTTTTTTGCGAAATTTCACTATAATGGCGAGTGTCTCAAAACTCTTCCCTCATCAAACTGACAGGATGGGCACGAAATTTTTTGATTTTTTCGGAAATCAGGGCAGCGATGACGAAAAAATGCGATAAAAAATCAATATGATGGCAAGTGTCTCAAAACGCTTTGTGGGACCTAAAAATAGGATAGGGAAAAATATTTTTGGTCGCCGAATTTTTTTTCTCGAGACTTACTCAAGCAAGGAAACACAAAACAAAAACTAGATGGATCTCGGAAACAAACCTAATATGAAAAGAACTCAGATTGGTGGTCGACAGGCAGATGTATATGTGGACTCGGATTGGTGGTGGACAGGCGGATGTATATGTGGACTCGGATTAGTGCTGGACAGACAGATGTATATGTGGACTCGGATTGGTGGTGGACATGCGGATGTATATGTGGACTCGGATTGGTGGTGGACAGGTGGATGTATATGGTAGCGGTAAGGAATATGTTGGTGGTGGTTGTATATGGTTGGTACGATGACGATGGTGCGGCAGCGACGTGACAACTTATGACCAGAACTCGAAACTCTAAAGGACTAGACTCTAAGACCAGCAACTAGACATGACGATGCAACCGCAAATTCAACAAAGCAAAATACTTAAAAGACTATGCAAAGGCTCAGACTGGTTCGGATATGATGAACTAACCCTAATTTTTTTGGCTTTTTCGTGGATTGTAGGTATGAAGAACAGACTCGGTCTAAACTATGAAAAACTGTAAAATCTCACCGAGCAACCTGGAAATCTGATGCCACTTGATAGATGCAAAGGTGTCCTGTCTTTCGATGAGATGGTGCCTATCGTTTTGGAGGAAGTCGACTTTGACGATCCGACTACGAACGTGCGAGGACGTCACGCCTTAGCAATCGCTAAACCAACTCCGAGAGGTTATTGGCCACGCCGGAGCATGATCAACCTGACCAAGAAGGTCTATTTCCTGCAGGCAAACGAAGAACAAGCAAGAAACTAAGATTGCAATCTGGATATTGCGAATATAAGAGGAAAGCTTTATTGATCAAATGTGGGGTTCTGTGACGTCTTGTTCTGGTCGTTGGACACAAACGAAGTACGCGAAGTTGCAGCTATGGCGAACTTTTAATCTAAACAAAACCCAAAGTCTAAACGACGCCCTAAGGGCTATATATATGGAGGAAGAGGGGCAATTTTGTGGACCTTGGAGGAGGGTCCAAAATCAACCCTAGCTCTTGTTTCCCCACACATACGGACTCTAAAAATAGCCTATACTTAAGTATTTCGAAAATACATGGGCCTGGCCCAATAATAAGGTGACACAGCACCTAGAATAGCCTCTAGACGAAATTTATGAAGTGGCATCTTGTATATTTCGTCCAAGGCTTCATGCACTCCTTATGGTGGCTTCAAAGTCCTAAAATCATCACTTGTAACTCTGTTCTTGATCCCCTTGCACATGCCATCATCTCCATGCTTGGTCTTGCTCCAGTGTTCATCCCTCTTATCTGTTCCAGGCCCTTCATTTGTAAGCAAAACAAATGTATCCAATTTAGCTAGCATCATATTCTCATGAACATTAGAATCATTACCAAGAAACGAAAGTAGCTAATAATTTAATTGGCGTGCGCGAGCTCTAGTAATTGGTCCAGTATGTATAGCAGCAGGGGCTGTGGGTGTAACAATGGTATTGATGTCCTCAGAAAACATCGTACCTTGATGGGCACGGTGGTTGAAAAGGTCCTGTCCGCGAAGAGCGGATTGGATGAGGCCTTTGCGAGCCTACTAAGAGGCTTCGAGGTTTGTACTGTAGTATGTGCAATTGTGTTTTATTTGCAAAATATTCCTGTGTATAGATAGTAGCCCCTGAGACTCGGGTTGGCTTTCCATGGGAGGCGAATGGAGGATCAAGAAGAAATATTCACGGACTAATCTGATTAATTTGAACACAGGCTGCTTCCCCCTGGCTACTTCCCAGACTACGGATATGGCCGAGCTGCAAAGGAAGCTTTATGTGGCCGGGGATGACATTGCGTTAATCAATATGCGTCTTGACACAAGTTATGTATTCGGGGCAGTCCCTTCACATACATTGTCATGATATAAGCATGATGTTGAAAGTTATATACTGTAATATGCCTGGCTGCACATGGTGCTGCTGCCATTAAAAATTTTCGGGCGGAGCTGGTCCGGGCCAAGGAGCAGGCCCGGTGTAGTAATTCGGCTGCCGAAAAGGCATCGACTGAGTTAAAAATCGAACGAGCTACTCGGCGTAAAGACGAGGAGAAGATATCCATGATGGCGCTCGAACTAAAAAATGTTGCTAGCCGCTGTGAACTCCTTGAGAAGGAGAATGAAGACAGGATGGATGAAATTGACAAGGCATAACGAGAGGAGAGGGAAGCGCGGTCTGAATCCAGAGCCGCCCGTGAGGAGATCTGGCAAGCTAGGGAGATTGCGGCTGGTGAGGCATTTTTGCTGTAGACTAAGTTCGGCGATCGGAACAATGCTCAGCTTAACCAATTGTGGAGTTTGTCGGTGTTCTGGGAACAGGGGTCCCCAGACTTGCCTGCCTGTGGCCCACGGTGTGGCTCTGCTAGCAGGCATGTATGGCCCATCCTCATCAACAAGGCATTCAAGACCCTCGCGAGGGGCCAAGCCTCGCGAGACGGACAACACAAGACCTCCTCAGGAGCGGCCTCACCAGGCTGGCTCGCGAGGGGCGGAAAGATCAAGGCAGGGCAAACCTCATGAGGTTCTCGTGATGTGAGCCATGACGATCGAGACCAGGCGGGCGCCAGGCGGGCGCCAGTGCACGCAGCGTCCTTGTTTCCTCTTTGGTGCTAAGGGGGGCAAGCGCATGCGTGGAGTACTGAGGCATCAAGCAAAGATTTCCATATTGGTGCAACGAGACCAAGACCAGCAGGACGACAAGACGGAGGTCACCATAGAGCCCAAGGCAGCGTCACCACCAGAGCCTTTTGCAGGCGAAGACCACTTTTGTCAGGATAAGCTGTACTGGTTGTCCCCTTTCAAATCGGCCGTTGTTGGCTCCCTTCCCGCTCAATATTTGGGGAGAGGACTAGGGCCTCTATAAATAGGACTAGACACCACCATAGCTAGGGGGAGGGAACCGTAGCTGAAGGGAGAGAAAGAGAGACCAGAACACAGACAAGTTCACCAAGCACAAGAACACCTCAACCTCAAGAGGCTGTTCTTCCCCCTGTACTGTTCATCCTCGGCCCGAAAGGCAATCCACCACCACCACACTAGAGTAGGGTATTACACCACAACGGTGGCCCAAACCAGTATAAATCTTGTGTCCTTTGTGCTGCGAGTTCGTTGAGTTAGTTCGTAAGATCTTAGCTAAGCTAGGACGTGGATCGGTAGGGGGGACATCTTCGCGCGCACCCCAGAGATCGAACCTTAAGGGTTTTGCCGGAACCCATGATCCAACAGAGTTCTCCGGATGAGTTTTTAGACTTGCCGAAGTGTTTTTCTGATGCAACACGGTTTTACCAGGCGTGAGAGGGGTATGCAACGGAGAAGCTTTTCTGGTCACAATTCGGCTCGTCGGAGCGCCCCCTGTTGCTGAATGAGCAGATGTTCCAGTCGGCCGAGCTTCATAGGATATCTGGCGCTGCCATGAAGAACGTCATAATCCGGTTATGACCAACTTATCCTGTTCCAAATAGCTACTTCGGCTTGGTGCAGCGGCTTGTTGACGCGGTGCCACGTATCGATGCTGTGAAGCGGTCGGTGTGCATCGAGGGTGCATGGATGGCCTTTGCCCGAGTCAAGACATTCTGGGGGAAGATGAAGGCCATCGATGTTGCGGTGAAGAATCCACCCAAGGGCAAGGACCGCCACGAACCGGAGCATTATTTTGAAGACATCCTAGTGGCCACCCGCTTGATAGAGGGTCAATGCTCGAAAGACATAATGTTCGAGTGAGGTGTATGAAAATTGTACGAGACAATTTTATAGTTAATATGTTTCTATATATTGCTCGAAAGTTTGTATTCCTCCTGTGCGGCCGTTTTAATATAATCTAAAAGTTTTCCAGTCATCGGCTTCAGCCCCCTCATAGGAAGTAAGGGGGTGTTCGGAAAAGCATTTGATCACTCTTGACCCAACGTCTTGGTCCGTGAAGGAGATGTCAATGCGGCGAACCAGGCAATCAGACTATAGGGCGTTAACACTTTCACTTAGCCATAGGAGTTTTATGGTGGGTCTACGACATAGCCCCTGGTATGTATGCGGCTTATTCATACGACGCGTGTACATATTTGACTGGAAAGAGGTCCTTCGTGTGACATGGAGGAATCGCTAGAGATTCCGATAAGTCATCGAGTGGTTGACCAGCTCTCGCCTCATCATGACAGTCAGTTTTCGGCTTTCTCTACTAAGGTGCTGATCCAGGTGAACCGGCAACACAATCGCAGTAGTTCTCCCTTTACTACCCTAGCCGATAGACCGGAATGTAGGATAGCAAGCACAGGAGCTGGGAACCCAACAATTGACCCAAGACATGATTCGGAGCTGATGCATATAAGGCCAAACTCGCGACGCTGTAGTATGCTGTAAAAGTTGTTCGGACTTTGTTGCCAACTCATTTGTTCCCGTACCGAGCCCCTAGCAAGTTAAGCCTGGGGTATATCTGTGAAGACACCATAAAGGGTGTATTCATTTGCGGAAAGACGCGGATGATTAATTCGGGTAATGTGAACTAGGACCTGAGCGATATGCCAAAGATTACTTGATATATATAAAGGCCATGACCCCGGCTATTTGATATGCCATGGGTCAAAGGCAGAGGAAAAAGGCATGTTACAGGCTCAAAAAAGAGTGTTGTCTACCTAAAGTTATTTTGGACCTCCTGTCGCATGTCTGCGCCGCCTGTCCTCGGCAAGGGGAATCCTTGAAGGAAGTAACCCCGTAGGTGAGTGTGCGGATCCGAACTCCGATGGAGTCAGTCTTAGTTGTTTCTCCTTTGCGCCACCTGTTTTTATGATATAATGAAGAAAGAAAAAGGAAAGTAAATAAAAATGTTGCCGGAGTGCTTGCAAACTTGTCCGTATTATGCTTCCGCCAATGCCCATGGTATTTTAAGTGTGTGGTTATGTATGCGCGATATAGTTTTAACGGGTATATGAGATGGGCAACGGAAGCCGAACTGCTATTTCTGCTCCGGAGTTGATCGATCTTTGGGGGGAAGTTGCTTCTGACCCTTGGTGTTTGGCTGGTGAACCACTCTGTCGTCCCTATTGCATGTCGGCCTCCTTCCCTTGTGTTCGGCATTGAGCTTGCCGGCCTGCTTGAGGACCCACCAGCTTCTGTTGGTATGATTAGCTGGTTTATTGGGGTGGCCGTGAATATGGCAGGGTCGGTCCAGTATCCTGTCTAGGTTGGATGGTCCGTCTCGGTTTGCCTTGAATGGCTTTTTCTGTTGACCGGGCTTGGGATTGCTGAGTCCGGCGTTGACCGCTGTGTCGCGTGATATTTCATTATCATTGCGACTGTTGTGTTTGCTTTGTCGTGGCTTGCCATTGCCGTCTCGGATTTTGGAAGTGCCCGAGTCACTGGCGCTATTGCTTCTACGAGCGAGCCAACTGTCTTCTCCCGCGCAAAAGCGG
The DNA here is from genome assembly GCF_056163025.1 of Triticum urartu. Taxonomy (NCBI): domain Eukaryota; kingdom Viridiplantae; phylum Streptophyta; class Magnoliopsida; order Poales; family Poaceae; genus Triticum; species Triticum urartu. The sequence continues at coordinate 305,611,302 of NC_141875.1, forward strand.
GTCATTAGAGCGGTAAGGGCTGTCATGGATCTAGGTCCTTCTTGACCGAGGTGGCGTGCAAGCCATTCATCCTGGACGCTGTGTTTAAAGTCCGCAAGGGCTTCCGCGTCCGGACAGTCGACGATTTGGTTCTTTTTAACTAAGAACCTAGTCTAGAGCTTCCTGGCTGACTCTCCGGGCTGCTGGACAATGTGACTTAGGTCATCGGCGTCCGGTGGTCGGACATATGTTCCTTGGAAGTTGTCGCGAAAGGCGTTCTCCAAATCTTCCCAGCTGCCAATAGAATTTTCCGGCAGACTGTTTAACCAGTATCGAGCTGGTCCTTTGAGTTTTAGCGGTAGGTATTTGATGGCATGAAGGTCGTCTTCACGGGCCATGTGGATGTGGAGGAGGAAGTACTCGATCCATACTGTGGGATCTATTGTTCCATCGTATGATTCGATATTTATAGGTTTGAACCCGTCTGGGAATTCATGTTCCATTACTTCGTCTGAGAAGCAAAGAGGGTGTGCGGTGCCTCTATGTTGGGACACACTGCGATGTACCTCCGATGGAGTCCATTTGCGGTTTTCGGCACGGGCCTGGCTAGGTTTGTCACGTCCGAATAGGTGGTCGTCGTCGCGTGTCGAGGTATGTCCTTGCGATCCATAGATCGCTCTTGAGTGTCCTGCTCTACTACCCAAGTCCTGCTGAAGGTCGTATGTACAACCCTGAGCTGTTTTGTTCTTGCCTTTACGGCAAGGTGGGCGGTCTGGTGTTCGTCTTGAGTTGCCGCTTTACCCGGACCAAGTTGTGGTCGACCTGCCGCCTTGTGAGATGATGGCATGGGCTTGAGCGCCTTGTCGTCGCCCTGGGGTAGCAATCTACGCTTCGGGTAGCTTTTGGCTGGGCCACTAAGGCCGTATTCTTCGGCGGCTAGGACTTCGGTCCATCTATCATTGAACAGATCTTGGTCAGGTTGAAGCTGCTGCTTCTTTTTCAGGATCCTTGCAGTGGCTATTAGTTGGCGCTTGAAGCGCTCCTGCTCACGAGGTTCCTCGGGCACGATGAAATCCTCGGTGCCAAGGCTCACCTCATCCTCAAAGACCGGAAGGTAATTGTCGTCCTCTGAATCTTCGTGCGTGGCTTGTTTACCCGGGCTAACCTGCCCATCTTCCCGTTCATCTTGGTCTTTAGCTGTGTCAACGGGGTCTTCATTGTTTTCGGCATCATCGTCCATACCGTCAATATTCTCGGAGTCGTAATCAAGTGTATCGGTCGAATCCTCGACCGTGGCTATGAAGTGGGTGGTGGGTAGGAAGAAAAATTCTCCACCATCAGCCCCTGGTTTGAGCTGGATATAGTTCAGCTGTGAGTCCTCCGCCAAGGACAGGTTCTTTAATGAGTTTAGCACACCGCCCAAAGGCGAGTGCTGGAAGATCTCTATGGCGCTGAATTCGAAGATCAATGGGCGATCAAGCTCGGCATCCGCGGGCTCACGTGGTTCGGAACTTATGGCCGGAGACGAGTCCGGAGTTCCGCTGACAAAGACGTCATGAGAGGTTAAGTCTATGTGCGGCTCCAACGCCGTGGAATCTGTGGCCTCCGTGGTGGGGTTGATCCTCCCGTCCTTGGATGGCGCAGTTTGCTCCGGATCTAGGGCAATCATCGGGGTGATAGGGAGCGGCTACCACAGACTCGAATCCGGCGAAGATCGAGTCTCCACAGACGTCCGCAACATAATTCAAGCTCCCAAATCTGACCTGATGGCCAGGGTGTAGCTTTCGATCTGCTCCAGATGACCAAGCGAATTGGCCCGTAGTGCGAAGCCGCCGAACACGCAGATCTATCGGGGAGGAAAGTTTATCCTTGGACGGCGTCATTATTGACGATTGAAGGGGCCATCAGACCTTTTAGCGATAGCACAGAGGAACTCTCAATGAAAGCACCAATGTCGGTGTCAAAACCGGTGGATCTCGGGTAGGGGGTCCCGAACTGTGCGTCTAAGGTCGATGGTAACCGGAGACAAGGGACACGATGTTTACCCAGGTTCGGGCCCTCTCTATGGAGGTAATACCCTACGTCCTGCTTGATTGATATTGATGAATATGAGTATTACAAGAGTTGATCTACCTCGAGATCGTAATGGCTAAATCCTAGAGGTCTAGTGTGTATGGCTATGATAATGAGTATCCTCTATCCGGACTAAGTCCTCTGGTTTATATTGACACCGGAAGGATCTAGGGTTACACAAGGTCGGTTACAAAGAAAGGAATCTACATATTCGGTCGCCAAGCTTTCCTTCCACGCCAAGGAGAGTCCCATCCGGACACGGGTGCAGTCTTCGATCTTCGTATCTTCACAGCCCATCAGTCCGGCCCATAGCCAACAGGCCGGACGCCTGAGGACCCCTTAGTCCAGGACTCCCTCATTCACCCTCGGGGCTGAGGGTATGTACTAGTAGTTATGTGTTTGATCTCTCTCTCTCATGTTCTTGATTTGGCACGATCTTGATGTATCGCGAGCTTTGCTATTATAGTTGGATCTTATGATGTTTCTCCCCCTCTACTCTCCCGTAATGGATTGAGTTTTCCCTTTGAAGTTATCTTATCGGATTGAGTCTTTAAGGATTTGAGAACACTTGATGTATGTCTGGCATGTGCTTATCTACGGTGACAATGGGATATCACATGATCCACTCGGTGTATGTTTTGGTGATCAACTTGCGAGTTCCGTGACCTCGTGAACTTATGCATAGGGGTTGGCACACGTTTTTGTTTTGACTCTCCGGCAGAAACTTTGGGGCACTATTTGAAGTTCTTTAATGCGGAGCATCCTACGGACATCACCATGTCAAAAGTCCATTTGGCAAGTGACACGTGCGACATCTACTTCACACACACAAAGGTGAATCATCTCCCTTACACGTGCTCACTTGACCATCTCGAGGATGTTATACTACTTGACACTCCTTCCGTGTGCATGCATAGGTATTGTCGGAACATCACGGATGTCGAGGAGGAGGGAAAGTGCAAGTGTACGTCTACACCATCTGTGAGGGAAGCGTGGAAGAGAAGATGGAAGAAAGGAGAAGAAGAAGACGAAGCGGCTGTTGGAGTCAGGCCGGACGTCTGGACCTCCGTCCGGATCATCTGGGCTCAGCCGGATCATCTGGGCCCCCTCCGGATCATCTGGATAACTCGCAACAGAAGACACCCGAAGGCCTCATGTGAATCCGGATCATCCAGGCCCCCTCCCGGATCATCCGGACGATAGCCGGATCATCCGGACCCCCATCCGGATCATCCGGGCCTTGCCTGCGGCCGAGGCCCATGTACCCTTTCCGCCCCCTCACTTACCCCTTCGTGGCTTAGACTATAAATAGACCTCCTCCACCTCCTTTCAAGGGCTAGAATTCTGATAGCTCATTTGAGAGATAGAGCTACGCTCATCCATATCAGATCTACTCCACGAGAGAGATCGCGGCCTCTACGGAGAAGATCCCTTTGGATTCAAGCCCACTTTCTAATGGAAGATCCCCCCATGGATTCAAGACCTCCTCACGGATAACACCAGTTACCTCTTGTATCGCCCGTTGTTGACTTTGGATCTTGTATCTCACCTTTATGTTCATCGATCTAGCGCATGTGTGATCTATTCTTGTTGGTTGAGTGATTCTCTTGTGTTTCCTCTTGTATTTTCCCTCATTTTCCCCTCGTGTTCTACGCGGGATCCACTCCTTTCATGAAAGATCGGCCCCTAGAGTTCCTACCCTACATCATCTTGGATCAGAGCAAGGTTGATCACGAATTTGGAGCCCCCACCCCTCTTTTTCTAGCCTTCTTTTGCTTGATTTCGTCCTAAATTCGAAAATCCCCACCAAAAATAGCCCCAAAATTTTTTGTGATTTGTTGGTTTTGATGATGTTTTGTTGATTTTGATCCATGGATTTGCTTGGTTTCGAGTGGATCTAGCATCTCCCCAAGTTTCCTCACCTTCCATCCACAAAATCTCCTCAAATTTGCCCCGAAACTCCCCCATTTCCGCCCCAAAATTCGTCCCCGAGAGAAAATCCCGAGCAGTTTGACCTGCCCGGATCATCCGGAAGTGCTCCCGGATCATCCGGATCCACCCGGATCAGCTGGACCATCTCCTGGATGTCCGGACACCCCACACGACAGAAATCCGGTTGACGAACCCGGATCATTCGGACCTACTCTCGGATGTCCGGGTAACCCTGACACTGACTCGGCTGAAATTTTGTTTTGGCCATAACTTTCACATCCGGAGTCCGATTTCGCGTTATTTAGCTCGTTGAGTAGCTATTGACATCCCCCATCCATATACATAGGTTTCAACACCATTTGACGCCATCAAATTTTCTGAAATTTGGCAAGTTTGCCTAGGCCCTCCACCATATCATCCGCATTACCACCACCGACTTCCGCAACCTAACACATTTTGATCCCCATTGTATATGTGGTTGTTTGAGTTGTGACTTGAGTCTCCTAAGGTGTTTCGGCAACTTAGGGATGGTTGCTTCTTCATCGACCACCACCACCACTTCCACATAACCTTGCCCACCATACACTTCCGCCACCTCAACTTAACCCAATTTTGTTTGTGTTGTGAGTTGTGTCTCCTAAGGTGTTTAGGCTACTTAGGGACCATGCTTTCAACTCCGACACCGTGTATAGTCCACCACCATAACCTCCACTTCCGAATTCCCTAGTGCAACACCACCGCTTTCCTCTACCACCATTTGACTTTTGTCCTTGAGATTTTGAGTTGTGGTTTTTCCGTTTCCTAAGGTGTTTCGGCTAATTAGGAACGAGTTAACATCGACAACACCGCCTCTCATCATCACCACGGATGGTAACCTCAACAACACCATTGTATATTCCCCTTGCAATTGCATTGATAACCCTAGCCTATTTTGCGTCACTTGCCTATCGAGACTAGCCATTTGAGTATTGCCGGCAACGTTACTTGTGCACATTAGTGATCCACCCTTCCATTGCATACATACCATATCATATTGGTATCATCATATCATCCCTTGTGTCACAAGATTGTTCCCGCATATACACAATATCTATCTTGGTTTGTGCATTTCGCAAAGTGGCCATACAAAAAAAAGAATAAGCTTTTAACCAAAAGAGGAAGAACAAAGAGCTTGTAAGCAAGTGCCATAGCATCATCCCACATTGCACATGAGATTGTCATATCCGGTCATCTTGGATCAAACACCGGGAACACCATGCATAATAGCATACTTGGGAGAAGTTGACATATCTTTGAATCTTATAGGTTGTGCACAAGTGTCGTATCCTCCTATTGAGCAATCATGCTAGCGTCTCTCTTGAGTTGTGCAACACGAGCGTTTTCCGTGGATTCCACATTTTGTGCTCATTCCTTGGTTGCACGACCCCATTTATCTATCCGTGTGTGCGTTTCCGTGTGCCATTCTTTGCTATTGGTCTACTTGTTTCACTTGCAAATTTGTGAATCTCTTTCAACATTATTGACTCTTGCTACATTTTTCATTAAATTTTGTGCCACTATCCTTACCGAGCTCCACCATAAGCCTTACTTGTGTAGGTGTGAGAAACCGATAAGAATTGGTACCAATTGTGCTATTTCCTTGTCCACATCGGAGTGATCATTGATCCACTTTCAACTTCGGTCAAGGTACATTTGGTATTCGTTCTTCTCTTTCTCCCACTCATATTTGCTCGAGTCTTGTGATGGATAGGGAAGGCATTTCATCTTCGGTCTACAACAACAACGACGAGTTCGATGCCACGAACAACTCCACCGATGCCAAGATGCAAGCTCAAATGGAGGAGATCAAGGCTCTCATCAAGTCCTACAAGAGGTCTTCCTCATCTCCGAGAAGACGCTCAAGAGCACATGCCTCCGAGCTACCATCTCCGGCAAGGTCACATCGACATCGACACCATCACCACCATGAACGTGAAGGTCAAGAGCTCAACACGAACAACCGCTCAACGACTTCACCATCTCCCTTGGCATCTTCGCCAAGCGACTTCAAGGCATCTTCGCCTATGGACATACGGCATCTTCGCCCACAAGAACTTTAAGAGAAGCTCCCCAAGCTCAAGTCCATGACTTCCACGAGCTACTACGACCTCGACATCGACCATGAGATTCCTTTCTATGGGACTCTAGAACCCGAGGAGTATCTCGAGTGGGAGCGTTTGATGGATGACTACCTCAAGCTACATCAAGTTCCTCCCGAAGATTAAGTGAAGTGCGCCACAAGAAACTTCCATGACTACGCGTCGATATGGTGGCTTCACACACCTTCGGAGACCTACGACATGAGTTGGCCCAAGACGAAGAGAGCTATGCGGCGAGAGTTCGTGCCTCCGACCTACACGGAACAACTTCTACGCCAATTGGAGAACACCACCCAAGGATCCAAGTCCATCGACGAGTACTTCAAGGAGATGAAGAAAGCCTTGTGACGAGCCGGCGTGGACGACCCCATTTCGATGAAGTTCCACTTCATGATGGGATTGCACAACGATATCTGCAAGACGATCTTCCTCGAGAACTACAAGTCCCTCGACGACAACTACATTGGTGCTCTCAAGGCGGAAGAAGAACTCATGAAGGCCAAAGCTTCTCCACCCCAAGCTCACTTCGCGAGGACCAAGCTCCATGAGAACAAGCATGAGGCTAGTACCACCATGATGTCCAAGCCCGACGAGCTCCAAGACGATGCTCCCAAGTTCGAATTCACTGCCATCCCTCTTTGTGGCATTGAAGATGCCGAGTCTACTTCGACTCTTCTTCAAGATGGTGCGACGACGACTACGACTACGGACACCATCAAGGACCAAGATTTGGAGGCGAGCAACATGGTGACGAGCAAGGATGAAGCTTTCATCTTAGGAGGCGAGAGTGATGATGTGCCATCTTTGGCCTTCATCCACAGAGACAACAACGAGATGGTTGAGAATGGGATTTTCCCATCGACCACGGCGACGTATGATGACTTGAGTGACTTGTGCCACCATATTTAGAGTGAGAGTGACTTCACCACTAGCCCCATATATGTGTTGCCACAATTCACATGTGAGGAGAGCCACAACCCCCACCACTTGAGTGAGATGAGTGACTCCACCATATGTGAGTTTGAGTGCACCTATTTTGAGGGAGTGAGTGAACCACCACATAGAGAGAGAGATAGTTGATAGGTCATGTGAGGCCACTTTTAACACTAACGACTTAACCTCTACCTCTATTGTGTCTTCTCATTTGGTGCTAGGTCCCTTATATGATGACGCGCCGATTCTCGACGACTTCGTCCTACCTTTGGACAAGACGATGGCCATGGTGGAATATGATGCACCCCCCACATGGTTCCATCACAATGATGATCTAGACCACCATTCGGTCTTACCCACCTCACCTACACCATGTGAGTGGAATGAAAAAGGTAACATAGGTGAAGGTGATGCTCATGTCCCACTAGTGGACTATCATGACATTGATTGCTTGCATGATGTTGATCAACCTATTTCCATGCTTCATGCTAGTGTGACTTCCCCATGCGATGATTTACCCATTTATGATGAGTATGATGATTGCCATGTGGAGTCTATTAGTGGTGATGCCATGTTACATAGGATTTCTTGTGCTAATTCTCTCGGTCACATCATGTTTGCCAATCCGCTTGACTTGTCATATGCTATGCATGAGATCGACCACATGTCATATTTGCAATCTCTTTCATAGTGACTATACATATGCCATTAAGATTAACCCAATTTGCACTTATGACATAGATGACAAGCCAATGGTTATTGGCATTTGTTTCTCTTGTGATGATATTGACATGCTACCTTTGCACCATTTATCTCATATGCCATGCCATAACCATCTTGCTTCGGATATGCATTGTTTTGGGTGTTGCCCATTTTCTCCATATGATGTTTCAAATATTGCACATGAGGAGACCCCCATAGTTTCCTCATATATTTTAGGAGATTGTGATCACTCCCACCCATTGCATGATCCCAATACTTGTGTGCACCATATGCTTCCCGTGAATAAACATGCTATTGATGTGCCATATAATTGTATGCTCAATTTGCATCCCCATCGTGTCATACACAATAACTATTCTTTCATGATGGATGACGTGTTCTTATACCATGCATCAAATTTCTTTGAGCAATGCTTATCTTGTGCTAACTCACACGTGCACATACACATCATGATGGATGATGTGTACATTTACCACACACACAATTTCTTTCGCTTGTGTATTTGTTGTGTAGGTACCTATGCTTACTTGTCAACCTCACAATACCATGAGTTGACAAAACGAGCTCTAGAGAGCAACGATGCCTTGGGATACCATGGATTGTCCTTCCCACCGCTCTCTTCACGCGAAGTCTTCACGCATTTCTTCTACATAGCTCTCACATGGTTATGGGTTATTGTCCATTACATATTCTATGCCCATCTTGCCATGTTCACTTTGCATGATATGCTCATTACTATGCCTTTGCCATGCATTTGTGACCCATGCTTTGCATTACACATGATGATTGATTCTAGTACTTGTATGTGTATTTTCAAGCTTGGTGGAGATATCACTTATTATTGCCATATTTTCTTTGTGCCCCATGCCTATGATTATACTATGATCTTGCTTTGTGTTCGTGCTTGTGATATGTCATGTGCATTGCCTATGCCTATTATTTACTGACATGACATCATTGCCATGATTTCCTCTAGTGTGTTGCATCTTCGCTCCACTAGTTTGCACGACATGATTGTTATTGCTTCTTGTCATATCTCTCCATATGTTGCCTCTCTCATGCTAGATGATTTGCCATGTGTTGAGTGCAATTATGCCTTTAGTCTTGATAATGAGTTTTCCCCCATAGCATTCTCACATATATTTGGATATTTTGACATATTCCTTATGAAGCATGCTTGTCTTACCTATTTGCACCATATAGCTAGTGCCATGAATATTGCCATTGTTGCATCATATTCTTTGTGCACTTGTGCTACTAATGGTTATGTGCAAAAGAAGAGAACCATCATGATGGATGATGTGTTTATCTACCATGCGCATATGTTCTTTGTTTTGTTGTGTGCATGTGTAGGATACTTGGACTTTGCGTCAACTTCCACATCATGTGAGTTGACCATTCGAGCTCTTGAGAGCGAACCACCTTCTACCACGACGATTCTTCATCACACTTTCTTGTGTTCCGGTATTGTGAAGAATGAACAAGGACACACCTTCAAGGTGACATCTTTCTTGAGCATGGATATTCCAGATTATAGTACTTGTGTTGCTTGCACCATGAGACTTCTTGGTCATCTTGAACCACTTGATTGCACACTTTTTAGAGATCTTGCTTCGACTTGTCATTTTCACCGTTCCATGCATCATGATATATATGCTTTGTGTGTTGCATCCAATTCTTGGATTACTTGCTCATATCATATGTTTGGTTGCAACAATGTCACTTCTTCACATATGCCATGTCCCATTGGTTGTCACATGATTGACTTGATTGCCTCACACATGATAAACAATTGCTCTTTCTATTGTGTTGAGTGCCATACTATCTTCACCACAACCTATGCACATTATGCATGGATTGTCTTGCACTTGACTCATGTGTTTAGACACTTCATTTTATTTGGTGTGATGAATGCTTCCTTTGCCTACCATAGACCATTTGTCAAGTGTTTTATGCATGATTGCTATGACCTTGAGGTAGATGCTTGTTCAATTGTCAAACATATTTGCATCTCTACCTCCCATTTGCATACTTGTTTCCATGAAGTCCTTCTTTGTGCTCAATTTATGTGCTTACATGCCATGTCACAATCCTTTGTCACACCATATGCTATGCTTGATGACGACACTTGTTGGGTGAATCACCTCCTGAATCCTTGGTTTTGCACTAACGCTAACCACATTTGTTTTTCCAAGTGTTTGTTGTCTTTGCTCCTTTTGAAGGAATCCCAAGATGGTGTGACATTGGAGAGTGCCCATTTCGAGCTTAAAGATAACGAGAACTTGGTGATTGACCACTTCTACACGGTGACGCCATCTCTTTCCCATGGTGATTTGGATTTCGATCCGAGGTCGGATCTTTCCCAAGGGGGAGGGTATGGTGCGGAGCATCCTACGGACATCACCATGTCAAAATTCCATTTGGCAAGTGACACGTGCGACATCTACTTCACACACACAAAGGTGAATCATCTCCTTTACACGTGCTCACTTGACCCTCTCGAGGATGGTATACTACTTGACACTTCTTCCGTGTGCATGCATAGGTATTGTTGGAACATCACGGATGTCGAGGAGGAGTGCGAGCGCAATTGTACGTCTACACCATCCGCGAGGGAAGCGTGGAAGAGAAGACGGAAGAAAGGAGAAGAAGAAGACGATGCGGCTGCTGGAGTTAGACTGGACGTCCGGATCATCCGGGCTCGGCCGGATCATCTGGGCCCCCCTACGGATCATCCGGATAAATCGCAATAGAAGACACCCGAAGGCCTCATGTGAAGCCGGATCATCCGGGCCCCCTCCCGGATCATCCGGACGATGGCCGGATCATCCGGACCCCCATCCGGATCATCCGGGCCTTGCCTGCGTGCAACGTTTTGGGCCGAGGCCCATGTACCCTTTCCGCCCCTCACTTACCCCTTCGTGGCTTAGACTATAAATAGACCTCCTCCACCTCCTTTCAAGGCTTAGCATTGTGATAGCTCATTTGAGAGATAGAGCTACGCTCATCCATATCAGATCTACTCCACGAGAGAGACCACGGCCTCTACGGAGAAGATCCCTTTGGATTCAAGCTCCCTTTCTAATGGAAGATCCTCCTGTGGATTCAAGACCTCCTCACGGATAACACCGGTTACCTCTTGTATCGCCCATTGTTGACTTTGGATCTTGTATCTCACCTTTGTGTTCATCGATCTAGCGCATGTGTGATCTATTCTTGTTGGTTGAGTGATCCTCTCGTGTTTCCTCTTGTGTTTTCCCTCATTTTCCCCTCGTGTTCTTCGCGGGATCCACTCCTTTCGTGAAAGATCGACCCCTAGGGTTCCTACCCTACATCATTCTTTGTGTTGATTGAATAGATGAATCTGAGATTGTGTGATGCATATCGTATAATCATACCCACAGATACTTGAGGTGACATTGGAGTATCTAGGTGACATTAGGGTTTTGGTTGATTTGCGTCTTAAGGTGTTATTCTAGTACGAACTCTAGGATAGATTGAACGGAAAGAATAGCTTCGTGTTATTTTACTACAGACTCTTGAATAGATCAATCAGAAAGGATAACTTTGAGGTGGTTTCGTACCCTACAATAATCTCTTCGTTTGTTCTCCGCTATTAGTGACTTTGGAGTGACTCTTCGTTGCATGTTGAGGGATAGTTATATGATCCAATTATGTTATTATTGTTGAGAGAACTTGCACTAGTGAAAGTATGAACCCTAGGCCTTGTTTCCTACCACTGCAATACCATTTAATCTCACTTTTATCACTTGCTACCTTGTTGTTTTTATATTTTCAGATTACAAAAACCTTTATCTACCATCCATATTGCACTAGAGAAAATTTATATGTATTGTGCGGTGAATTGGATTGAAAATCCTTATATTGCCAATTACATAAAGACAAGAAAACAAATAGAAGATGAAGAGAATACTAATGAAAGAGAAGAGACTTCCCAATATCCTCCTATTATTTCTTATGATGAATCAGGTAAAGAGAAGGAGCCTTCTATTCAACCAATCTCATTAATAAGGAGCTCCAAAAAGAGGATTAAACCCAGACAAGATGTGGAGAAGAAAAAGAAAAGACGGAGAATGATGAGGACATGACTACCTTGGATACGACCAAAAATATTGCATACATGCATATTTTTCAGGTGATTTCTAGTGCAAACTATTCAATAATCTATTTATATTATCCAGAACAAAAATACTTCACACACTTATGTGTTTTGTCTAATTGCAGGTGTATGGGACATTTGTACAATCCACATATGAAGATAAGGGAAAAGGAGAAGTTTAGCTTCTGTTCAAAAAGTCCTCTCACGTCACTTTTGGGCCAAGAGAAGATAGAGTCCAAGTCTCTCACGTTTTGGATTCACATTCGGACTGCACAGACATACCTGAATCAAAACGCTAACAACTTTTTCATACGGACTACGAATTGGGTGATTCTTTTTTTGTTGGAAAGTAGATTTCGTGCTCTTTCCAACCCAATTACATTCACCTTCAAATTCGTCCGGAGCATTGAGGTATTGACGAAACAATCTGACGCTACAGCAGAATCCGAGTCAAACAACAAGTCCAAAGGTGTTGCACCACCTCCACTTGGGCCCATGAGCCTTGTACGACCTAGGGTTAATTTTAGGCTGCCTTGGGACGTCCTACCACCTCCTTGTCCCCCACCCCTTTGCTCCTATATAAGTAGATTCATCTAATAGTTTTTTCCTTGGGATTTGTTAGTTAAAAGTTAACCATTGCAACTTCGTGTACTTCGTTTGTGTCCAACGACCAGACCAAGACCGCTGTTGGATCCCCACCTTTATTAATACTTTATCTATATTCACAATATTCATATTGCATTATCATATTCTTGCTTGTTCTTTGATTGTGTGCAGGAATAGACCTTCGTGGTCAGGCTGATCGTGCTTCCAGCATCGCCAGTAACCTCGGGAGATTGGTTTAGCGATTGCTAAGGCGCAACGTCGTGCACGTTTGTAGTCGGATCGTCAAAGTTGACTCCACCAAATCGATAGTTATCATCTCATCGAAACATCGGGACCCGCGCCTCTATCAAGTGGTATCAGTTTTCAGGTTGCTCGGTGAGAATTTCTAGTTTTTCCTAGATTAGATTTATTTTCTTACCTATTGTTCAAGAAAAAGCCACAAAAAAAGTTGGATCTATTCATCCTTTGTCCAAGCCAGTCTAAGCCTTTGCAATTTTATTTTTATTGCTTGCATAGTTGAATTCGGTTGCATGGTCGTGTCGAGTTGCAGAGTTCGTTTAGAGTTTCGTGTTTTGTTCATATTAGTCACGCCGCTGCTGCATCGTTATCCCTTCCGCTGTCCACCATCCATCCATCAATTTCCACCACGTGCTACCCATCGTTCATTGTCACAATCATAGTTGAGGTCGTTCACATCTTCGCTAGATCCAATCTGCACCTTATGTAGTTTGTTTTGGAAAGAGGGAGAGAAAAAAAAGAAAAAAAGAGACAAAAAAGTAAAAAAAAAGTCAGAGAAAAAAAAGAGAGAAAGAAAAATAAAAAAAGTGTGAGGAAAAAAAGAGAGAAAAAAGAGAGAGAAAAAAACAAAATTCGGATCTATCTAGACTAAATCTCGTAGTTGAATTCGGATTGGAATCTGTTTTGTGCACTGTTCAGTAAAACAGGCATAACTTCCTCATACGAAGTCCTTTTTGGCTCCACAAGTACTCAAATGAAAGCTACCGATGAGCCGCATCTAAATAGTTGCAAAATCTAGTTCAATATTTGGCACCTCAAAATCGGCTTCTAAATAGGTCTTTTTGCCTTCCAAAGTTCAAGAACACAGCTTATTTTAGTTTTTCACGTCAGTTTTAGAATTTTTTGACTCCTCATATCAACTCAGAATTGAGTGGTTCCTTTTGTGTTTGAAAGCTTGAGTCAGTACCATTCGTGAAAAAAAATTATCAAAAAAATTGGCACAAACTTTTCTAGAGGAATGTTGGAAAGAAAGTTGTTAATATATCCTTCTTGGTTGTTGTTTCATATCATTATATTTACTACTAATGTGATCTTCACTTATATCTTGCTGTCCAGAGCTACTTCATATCCTTGATTGATGCTATTTATTCTATGCCGTGACCGTATTAGTGTTCTAGTCTCGCGTCTCTAGTCCGGTCTAGCCTAGGACCAGCATAGTACCGTCGTTGAACGTTTATTCAACATTGCATCTTTGAATTGATTATTGCTAATCTTTTGCTACCATATATAGCCAACCCAGATCCACATATTTCTACACCGTGTATACATATGTTCCCCTGGCAATCGCTTTACTCAATCTTCAGAGTTATTTGACACCGGTGGTTGCCGATCACCACCTGCTCCATGGTAAGAATTTGTAAGATATTGAGATTTGGTATACTGTGAGCGTTTTACCACCACTTCCAAGTAGTTCATAGGAACATTTTTTTGGATTCTGTGAGTCAATTCATGGGCTTTTTCGATTGTGGGAGACGTGCCACCACCTTTACAAATACCACAACCGTCAGAAGAGGTGAAAAAACATCCAAATGCACATGGCCAGGTTAATGTATCTATACCACCATTTAATGGCCGTTTTAGACCTGCTTTATATATTGAATGGGAGTTCAACATAAAAAATATATTTGCTTCCCATAATTTTGATGAACATAAAAAGGTTAAGGTTGCGGTTGGTTCTTTCACTAGTTATGCTTTGGTTTGGTGGAGTGAATATTGTCGGTTACACCCTGATTATATACCTACTACTTGAGATGATTTGAAACTTTCCATGCGACATACTTTCGTTCCCGCTTATTATACTCGCGACATGATTAAGAAGTTGCAACATTTAAAACAAGGTAGTGACACTGTAACAAAATATTATGATGGTTTACAAACTACCTTGTTGCATTCCTCTTTAGAAGAAAGTGAAGATGATTTTATGGATAAATTTTGGGGAGTATTAAACCGTGATATTCAAGAGATATTAGTTCATGAAGAGTGTTATCCTATGGACCATTTGTTTCGTCTTGCTTGCAAAGCTGAACAGGAAATAAAACGACGTGTTGCCCACGAGGAGAACAAGCGCACGGTGCACATTCCAAGAGTTGATATGATTGTTCCTTCAACTACTAGGCATACTATGACAACCACATCCGTTGTTGTGAGGACTACATCACCTCCACCATGTGACACATCGCCCCCGAGAGTCGCTATATCATCTGAGTTGATCATAAGAGGTAATGACAAAGGTACTAATCTTCCATCTCTACATGAGAATGATGAATGCCTTGTCTATTTGAATACACCATCTGATGAGCTACCCACTACTTTGATCGTACCACCTATTTTAGAGGAATATGTTGATAATTTGACTTTGCCATGTGATCAAACAACTGAAATACAAACAATTTTGAGTGCACCCATTGAATTAACTGTCGATGCAAAAGAACCAATGTTTAATCATTTTGATATGACCTCTAATCTTGGTAATGATTCTGTGTCCAATTACTTATGGCATGTTTGCTTATTTAAGCATGTTGTCGCATGTAAATTTGATGCAAGTAAGATTTATTCGCCAATGTTGGTATGGTTTAATGATGAATATTGTCAATCTTTTGATATGAATAAGAGCTTCACTTATATGTGCAAACTGAGTTGCAATATTTTCATGCCTTCTACTTATGATAATATTTTGGCTTTATATTTTATGATCTATGAAAGTTACTCATGTATACATGTGTCATATGTGCAAAAATCATGGGAAGTAAAAATGGATGACATATACATATACAACATGTACACCTTGTCTCTTCTGTTAGCCACATTTCAGATTAAGCAATGCCGAGGACGGCTTTGTTTTCAAGAAGGGGAGGATGATGAGGACATGACTACCTTGGATACGACCAAAAATATTGCATACATGCATATTTGTCAGGTGATTTCTAGTGCAAACTATTCAATAATCTATTTATGTTATCCAGAACAAAAATACTTCACACACTTTTGTGTTTAGGTTCTCTTCAAAAAGTCCTCTCACGTCACTTTTGGGCCAAGAGAAGATAGAGTCCAAGTCTCTCATGTTTTGGATTCAGATTCAGACTGCACAGACATGCCCGACTCAAAATGTCAATAACTTTTTCTTATAGACTCCGAATTGGGTGATTCTTTTTTTGTTGGAAAGTAGATTTCGTGCTCTTTCCAACCCAATTGGATTCACCTTCAAGTTCGTCTAGAGCATTGAGGTATCGATGAAACAATCTGACGCTGCAGCAGAATCCGAGTCAAACAACAAGTCCTAAGGTGTTGCACCACCTCCACTTGGGCGCATGAGCCTGCGACCTAGTGTTAGTTTTAGGCTGCCTTGGGACGTCCTACCACCTCTTTGGCGGCCACCCCTTGCTCCTATATAAGTAGATCCATCTAATAGCTTTTTCCTTGGGATTTGTTTAGTTAAAAGTTAGCAATTGCAACTTCGTGTACTTCGTTTCTGTCCAACGACCAGACCAAGGCCGCTTTCGGATCCCCACCTTTATTAATACTTCATCTATATTCTCAATATTTAGATTGCATTATCATATTCTTGCTTGTTCTTCGATTGTGTGCAGGAATAGACCTTCGTGGTCAGGCTGATCGTGCTTCCAGCATCGTCAGTAACCTCGGGAGATTGATTTAGCGATTGCTAAGGCGCAACGTCGTGCACATTTGTAGTCGGATCATCAAAGTTGACTCGACCAAATCGATAGTTATTATCTCATCGAAACATCGGGACCCTCGCCTCTATCAGAGAAGCAAAGGTAAAAAGGCATCCCTCTCAAATGAGGTTGCTCCTACTACTCATTGTGATGATATTAGTTGCTATAATATTGGTGCTATCCATACTATTAATGATGAGAGTGATTATGCTTATGATATGAAAAGGCCCAAGCTTGGGGATGCTATGTTTGATGAAAATGACATGTTTGAGAATTTATTTGCTGCAATTAATGTTTGTCCCAAGCTTGGGGATGATATGTTTTATGAAGATGATATTTTTGTCCTCCCAAGTTTTGATATGCAAATTTATTATGATGATAGCATGCCTCCTATTTATGACGATTATATTGATGAAAGTGGGTTTGGTAGAGTGTCAACTTTAGGAAGTAATGATCGCACTATTTTGGAGGGTGTTGAATCTTATTGTGACAATTATGAAAGTGGATTTGGAGAGGTCATGACTTTATTTAGTAATGATTCCACTATCTTGGAAAGGTTTCAATCGATTATGATGAGAACAAAGTTGCTAATTATGATAATTATTGTGATGATACATATGCTATAAAAAGTAGTGATGATTATATTTATAAAACTTTTCATGATTATGATTACCCATTTTCT
Organism: Triticum urartu; assembly: GCF_056163025.1. Classification (NCBI taxonomy): domain Eukaryota; kingdom Viridiplantae; phylum Streptophyta; class Magnoliopsida; order Poales; family Poaceae; genus Triticum; species Triticum urartu. The sequence goes on from NC_141875.1 coordinate 305,628,459, forward strand.
GAATTTTATTCCTTCAATGTGGAAACAATTTATAGTATTCAAGTTTTTTATGATACTCTCACTATTCTGAATGAGAAGAATTTTGCTTATGTGGAGAGTAGTAAAAATTTTATGCTTGTAGATCATGAAAAGAATGCTTTATGTGATGGTTACATTGTTGAATTCATTCATGATGCTACTGAAAATTATTATGATGGAGGAACATATGCTTGTAGGAATTGCAATAATATCAAGTTTCCTCTCTATGTGTTGAAAATCTTGGTGTTATCCTTGTTTTACCTTCCTATGCAAGTTGATTCTTATTCCCACAAGTTGTTTGCTCACAAAATCCTTACTCATAGGAAGTGGGTTAGGCTTAAATGTGCTAGTTATATTCTTCATGATGCTCTCTTTATGTTTCAATTCTTAGCTAGGGGCGTTAAACGATAGCGCTTGTTGGGAGGCAACCCAATTTTATTTTTGTTCTTTGATTTTTGCTCCTGTTTAGTAATAAATAATTCATCTAGACTCTGTTTAGATGTGGTTTTATGTTTTAATTAGTGTTTGTGCCAAGTAGAACCTTTGGGAAGACTTGGGTGAAGTCTTTGCGATCTTGCTGTAAAAAACAGAAACTTTTGCGCTCACGAGATTAGCTGTCGTTTTTTACTGGAGAGTGCTATTAAGTTGATTCTTTATGAAGATGATTAATAGACAAATTCCTCACGTCCACCAATTTATTTTAGAATTATTTGAGTTCCAGAAGTGTACGTTTGATACAGATTACTACAGACTGTTTTGTTTTTGACAGATTCTGTTTTCTATGTGTTGTTTGCTTATTTTGATGAATCTATGAGTAGTATCGGAGGTTATGAACCATAGAGAAGTTGGAATAAAGTAGATATTACACCAATATGAATTTATAATGAGTTCACAACAGTACCTAAGTGGTGATTTATTTTCTTATACTAACGGAGCTTACAAGTTTTCTGTTAAGTTTTGTGTTGTGAAGTTTTCATGTTTTGGGTAAAGATTCGATGGACTATGGAATAAGGAGTGGAAAGAGCCTAATCTTGGGGATGCCCAAGTCACCCCAAGGTAATATTCAAGGACAACCAAGAGCCCAAGCTTGGGGATGCCCCGGATGGCATCCCCTCTTTCGTCTTCGTTCATCGGTAACTTTAATTGAGGATATATTTTTATTCACCACGTGATATGTGTTTTTCTTGGAGCGTCATTTTATTTTGTTTTGTTTTGCTTGTTGTTTGAATAATATCCCAAGATCTGAAAGTATTAAATGTTAGAGAGTCTTCACATAGTTACATAATTATTCAACTACTCATTGTGCTTCGCTTATATCTTTCGGAGTAGTTTGTCATTTGCTCTAGTGCTTCACTTATATCCTTTTAGAGCACGGCGGTGATTTTATTTTGAAGAAATTATTGATCTCTCATGATTCACTCACATTATTTTGAGAGTCTTTTAGAACAACATGGTAATTTGTTTGGGTTATAAAACTAGTCCTGATATGATGGGCATCCAAGATGGATATAATAAAAACTTTCATATAGAGTTCATTGAATACTATGAGAAGTTTGATAATTGATGATTGTTTTGAGATATGAAGATGGTAATATTAGAGTCGTGCTAGTTGAGTAATTGTGAATTTGAGAAATACTTGTGTTGAGGTTTGCAAGTCCCGTAGCATGCACGTATCGTAACCGTTGTGTGACAAATTTGAAGCATGAGGTGTTTCTTTGATTGCATTCCTTATGAGTGGCAGTCAAGGACAAGCGATGGTCTTTTCCTACCGATCTATCCCCCCAGGAGAATGCGTGTAGTGCTTGGTTTTTGATGACTTGTAGATTTTTGCAATAAGTATGTGAGTTCTTTATGAATAATGTTGAGTCCATGGATTATACGCACTCTCACCCTTCCATCATTGCTAGCCTCTTCGGTACCGTGCATTGCCCTTTCTCACCTCAAGAGTTGGTGCAAACTTCGCTGGTGCATCCAAAACCCGTGATATGATACGCTCTATCACACATAAACCTCCTTATATCTTCCTCAAAACAGCCACCATACCTACCTATTATGGCATTTCCATAGCCATTCCGAGATATATTGCCATGCAACTTTCCACCGTTCCGTTCATCATGACACACGTCATCATTGTCATATTGCCTTGCATGATCATGTAGTTGACATCATATTTGTGGCAAAGCCACCATGCATAATTTATCATACATGTCAATCTTGATTCATTGCCCATCCCGGTACACCGCCGGAGGCATTCATATAGAGTCATACTTTGTTCTAGTATCGAGTTGTAATCTTTGAGTTTTAAATAAACAGAAGTGTGATGATCATCATTAATAGAGAATTGTCCCAGAAAAAAAGGCCAAAAAAAGAGAGAGAAAAGAAAGGCCAAATAAAAAAAGAAATAAAAGGGGACAATGCTACTATCCTTTTTTTCCACACTTGTGCTTCAAAGTAGCACCATGATCTTCATGATAGAGAGTCTCTTATGTTGTCACTTCATATACTAAGTGGGAATTTTTCATTATAGAACTTGGCTTGTATATTCCGACAATGGGCTTCCTCAAATGCCCTAGGTCTTTGTGAGCAAGCAAGTTGGATGCACACCCACTTAGTTTATTTTTGTTGAGCTTTCATACATTTATAGCTCTAGTGCATCCGTTGCATGGCAATCCCTACTCCTCGCATTGACATCAATTGATGGGCATCTCCATAGCCCGTTGATTAGCCGCGTCAATGTGAGACTTTTTTTGTCTTCTCCACATGACCCCCATCATTATATTGTATTCCACCCATAGTGCTATGTCCATGGCTCACGCTCATGTATTGCGTGAAAGTTGAAAAAAGTTTGAGATTACTAAAGTATGAAACAATTGCTTGGCTTTTCATCGGGGTTGTGCATGATGGGAGCATTTTTGTGTGACGAAAATGAAGCATAGCCAAACTATATGCTTTTGTAGGGATACGCTTTCTTTGGCCATGTTATTTTGAGAAGACATGACTGCTTAGTTAGTATGCTTGAAGTATTATTATTTTTATGTCAATATTAAATATTGTCTTGAATCTTATGGATTCGAATATTCTTTCCACAATAAAGAGGATTACATAAATAAATAAGTTAGGTAGCATTCCACATCAAAAATTCTGTTTTTATCCTTTACCTACTCGAGGACGAGCAGGAATTAAGCTTGGGGATGCTTGATACGTCTCCAACGTATCTATAATTTTTTATTGTTCCATGCTATTATATTATCAACCTTGGATGTTTTATATGCATTTATATGCTATTTTATATGATTTTTGGGACTAACATTTTAACCTAGAGCCAGTGCCAGTTTCTGCTTTTTCCTTGTTTTTGAGTATCGCAGAAAAGGAAAACCAAACGGAGTCCAATTGACCTGAAATTTCACGGAGATCATTTTTGGACCAGAAGAAGCCCAAGGAGTACCGAAGATGGGCCAGAAGAGTCCCGAGGCCACCATGAGGGTGGGGGCGCGCCCTACACCCCTAGGCGTGCCCCCCTACCTCGTGGCTGCCTCAGGGACCCCCTGACTTGTTCCCGACTCCAACACCTCTTATATAACCCCAAACTTCCAGAAAGAAACCTAGATCGGCAGTTCCGTCGCCGCAAACCTCCATAGCCAGCAAAAACCAATCTACACCCGTTCCGGCACCCTGCTGGAGGGGGGAATCCCTCTCCGGTGGCCATCTTCATCATCCCGGCGCTCTCCATGACGAGGACGGAGTAGTTCACCCTTGGGGCTGAGGGTATGTACAAGTAGCTATGTGTTTGATCTCTCTCTCTCTCTCTCTCTCGTGTTCTTGATTTGGCACGATCTTGACGTATCGCGAGCTTTGCTATTATAGTTGGATCCTATGATGTTTCTCCCCCTCTACTCTCTCGTAATGGATTGAGTTTTCCCTTTGAAGTTATCTTATCAGATTGAGTCTTTAAGGATTTGAGAACACTTGATGTATGTCTTGCATGTGCTTATCTGTGGTGACAATGGTATATCACGTGATCCACTCGATGTATGTTTTGGTGATCAACTTGCGAGTTCTGTGACCTCGTGAACTTATGCATAGGGGTTGGCACACGTTTTCGTCTTGACTCTCCGGTAGAAACTTTGGGGCACTCTTTGAAGTTCTTTGTGTTGGTTGAATAGATGAATCCGAGATTGTGTGATGCATATCGTATAATCATAACCATGGATACTTGAGGTGACATTGGAGTATCTAGGTGACATTAGGGTTTTGGTTGATTTGCGTCTTAAGGTGTTATTCTAGTACAAACTCTAGGATAGATTGAACGGAAAGAATAGCTTCGTATTGTTTTACTATGGACTCTTGAATAGATCAATCAGAAAGGATAACTTTGAGGTGGTTTCCTACCCTACATAATCTCTTCGTTTGTTCCCCGCTATTAGTGACTTTGGAGTGACTCTTTGATAGAGGCGAAGGTGCCTGATGTTTCGATGAGATAGATATCATTTTATGTGGGAGTCGACTTTGACGATCCGACTACGAATGTGCGAAGACGTTGCACCTTAGCAATCGCTAAACCAACTTCCGAGGGTTATTGACCACGCCGGAGCACGATCAACCTGACCACGAGGGCCTATTTCCTGCGAGCAAACGAAGAACAAGCAAAAAACTGAGATTGCAATCTGGATATTGCGAATAAAAGAGGAAATCTTCATTAATTAAGGTGGGGTTCTGTGACGTCTTGGTCTGGTCATTGGACACAAACGATGTACGCGAAGTTGCAGCTATGTTGAACTTTTAGTCTAAACAAAACCCAAAGTCTAAACGACGCACTAAGGGCTGTATATATGGAGGAATAGGGGGGAATTTCGTGGCCCTTGGAGGAGGGGTCCGAAACCAATCCTAACTCTTGTTTCCCCACACATACGGACTCTAAAAACAACCTATACTTAAGTATTTCGAAAATACATGGGCCTCGCCCAATAATAAGGTGACGCAGCACCTAGAATAGCCTCTGGACGAAATTTATGAAGTGGCATCTTGTATATTTGTAGGACCTTGAAGTAGACGTGTATAGAGGGGGGGGTGATTAGACACTTAATGCTAAAGTTGCAATTTTTAAGCTTTTTCGGTTTAGGTGGAGTTTAGGCATAATTTCAACATTCACAATACATATCAAGCAAGTATGCAAAGAGTATATAGGCAGCGGAAAGTAAAGCATGCAACTTGCAAGGATGTAAAGGGAAGGGTTTGGAAAATTCAAACGCAATTGGAGACACGGATGTTTTTCCCGTGGTTCGGATAGGTGGTGCTATCCTACATCCACGTTGATGGAGACTTCAACTCACGAAGGGTAACGGTTGCGCGAGTCCACGGAGGGCTCCACCCACGAAGGGTCCACGAAGAAGCAACCTTGTCTATCCCACCATGGCCATCACCCACAAAGGACATGCCTCACTAGCGGTAGATCTTCACGAAGTAGGCGATCTCCTTGCCCTTACAAACTCCTTGGTTCAACTCCCCAATCTTGTCGGAGGCTCCCAAGTGACACCTAGCCAATCTAGGAGACACCACTCTCCAAGAAGTAACAAATGGTGTGTTGATGAGGAACTCCTTGCTCTTGTGCTTCAAATGATAGTCTCCCCAACACTCAACTCTCTCTCACAGGATTTGGATTTGGTGGAAAGAAGATTTGAGTGGAAAGCAACTTGGGGAAGGCTAGAGATCAAGATTCATGTGGTAGGAATGGAATATCTTGGTCTCAACACATGAGTAGGTGGTTCTCTCTCAGAACATATGAGTTGGAAGTGTAGATGTGTTCTGATGGCTCTCTCCACGAATGAAGAAGAGGTGGAGGGGTATATATAGCCTCCACACAAAATCCAACCGTTACACACAATTTACCAATCTCGGTGGGACCGAGTCAACAAACTCGGTCAGACCGAAATAGTAAACCTAGTGACCGTTAGAGATTTTCGGTGGGACCGACTGGATCAACCCGGTGGGCCCAATGTGGTAGGGTTAGGGTAAATCCAAAACTCGGTTTGACCGATTACTCAAACTCGGTGGGACCGATTTGGGTAATAAGCGAAACAGAGAGTTGGCCAAGCAAACTCGGTGGGGCCGATTGCATATCTCGGTGGGACCGAAAATATTGCAACAGGTAACAGAGAGTTTGCAAGCCCATCTCGGTGAAACCGAGATCCCATCGGTGAGACCGAACTGATTAGGGTTTCTGGCAATGGCTATGACAAGTGAAACTCGGTGGCGCCGGATAGAAATAATCAGTAGGTCCGAGTTTGGCTTTGGGTTTAGGTCATATGTGGAAGTGGGAAAGTAGCTGAGGATTTTGGAGCATATCATTAAGCACTTGAGCAAGAGGCTCATTATCAACACCTCATCCCTCCTTGATAGTATTGGCTTTTCCTAAAGACTCAATGTGATCTTGGATCACTAAAATATAAAATGAAGAGTCTTGAGCTTTTGAGCTTGAGCCAATCCTTTGTCCTTAGAATCTTGGAGAAGTTCCCACAACCTTTAGTCCATGCCACTCCCTTGTTGAACTTATCTGAAACATACTAGATAGAAACGTTGGTCCAACAAGAGATATGTTGTCATTAATTACCAAAACCACCTAGGGAGCACTTGTGCTTTCAATCTCCCCCTTTTTGGTAATTGATGGCAACATACATCAAAGCTTTAGATAAAGATATAAAGAACAGCAAGTAAAGCTTTGGAAAGACATGTAACAAGCATAGGCTCCCCCTACATGTATGCACTCATGTAAATGTGAAATATAGAGGCATGTGAGAGCATAACCATGACAGAGTAGGCAATGTGTTACATGTATCTTGGCCATATGCATCAGAGCGAAAGATTATCAAGGAAAATACCTTCATGCTCATGAGTCCTTCTTGCAAATAGTATGTACATAAGCAAGAATTCCTCATACTCATGATTTTGATGCATACACTTACCTTGTAGTCTTTGGTTGGCTTAGGATGGAATGAACCTGCACAAACAAAGTTATATAACACAGGTACATCCACTAGCCAGAGCAAACAAAAGAAACCACAAGAATACCAAGACTGGGATGACATGTAGAGAGTGAGTACTAGGTACCACATTGGAATAGACATGTCCCCAAGAGTAAAGATATGCAATGAATTTGATTGATTTCTTTCCCTTAGGTGTCTTGCTCCCCCTGAATCTCTTTCTCCCCCTTAATACTTTCTCTCTTGTAGGTTTGGTCCTTGAGACTTTCTCTCCCCCTTTAGCTTTGATGTGATCTCTCTCTCCCCCTTTGACATCAATTTCCAAGAAGGGCTTTCTGGAATCCGTCGTATAGGTTTGGTCCTTGATACTCAGCATAAAGCAATGGATAAAACTGTGATGCTTGTAGAGGACAAGATGCATTGAGTAGAGCTGGATCAGAAGAAATATAGAACAAGTGGCAAACTGTTTTTCCTGTTGTGAAGTCGGTGGCACCGAGTGGCATGTTTCGGTGGTACCGAAAAGATTCGGTTGGACCGAAAATACAAGTCGGTGAAACCGAGTTTACACAGAGAAAAACACTTGTCACCTCATGTAGGATCTCACAAGGATTTGCAAGGAATTGAATGCAGAAAATGCAGAACAAAAACAAAAAGAGAAGAGAAGAAACTGAAAGATCTAGATGAAGTTTTTTTTTGAAAAAGAGAAAGGAAATAAACATGCATGAGACAAATGCAATAACACAGAAAAGAACACAAGAGAACTTCATCTAGAGTTGGGCGGTGACATAGTCACCTATGTTAGAGTATATTGACTTAGGAGTCAAGTGAGAACACTTGATCATTGGTCATACTCATCGTTTAAGCTCAAAATGGGGTTACCATTTTTCGTTTAAGCATCTTGATGTATTCACATCTTGTTGAGTTGCTTTGACTCATGTCTTGGAGTAAAGCTTCTCTAAGATGGAATAACATACCTTGGGTGGCGGTGTGGTTCTTGCTCATGTAGTTGAACTTGTGTGGGTACTCAAGGTTGATGTAGCTCATCAAGAGTTGGGAGCACCACTTGGAGTTAGAGTTCATCTACCTACATGGGTTAGTTCTTGCAAGGAAGAGCACTTGTGTATCCAAAAATGACAATCATGAAGCTCAACATAGAATTTGTCAAAGGATATGTTTGAATGGTTTTGTGCTTCCTTGTCTTAAACCACCATTGTGTAGAGACTTGGTGATGTAGAGATTGCTCAAGATGTGAGTGAGTCGCAATATCATGGAATTAGATTCAACACCTACATGGGTTAGACAACATGCAAGGTAAAAATATATCCAAGACATAAGATAGTCATCATAAGAGATATATCATGGGCTAATCATAAACTTATGTCTTGCATGTATCCAATGGAGTTCCTACTCCAAGTTCGAAGCATCAATGATGTTCAATTCTCCTCTCAACCTGCAAAACACTTTCTCATCAAGTGGTTTAGTGAATATATCCGCTAATTGCTTATCAGTGCGAACATGCTTAAGATCAATGTCACCCTTAGCAACATGATCTCAAATGAAATGATGACGAACTTCAATATGCTTAGTTTGAGAATGTTGTACAGGATTATGACCAATTTTGATAGCACTTTCATTGTCACAAAGCAGTGGAACATGTTTCACATAGATCCCATAATCTTTAAGAGTTTGGGTCATCCAAAGTAATTGAGCACAACATGAACCAGCGGCAATGTATTGCGCTTCGGCGGTGGATAAGGATACCGAGTTTTGTTTCTTGGAAGACCAAGACACAAGAGATCTACCAAGAAATTGACAAGTACCCGAAGTGGACTTTCTATCAACCTTGTCTCCGGCATAATCCGAGTCGGAATAGCCAACAAGATCAAAAGAAGACCTCTTAGGATACCAAATGCCAAAGTTTGGTGTATGAATTAAGTATCTCACTATCCTTTTCACGGCCTTAAGATGACATTCTTTAGGAGCAGCTTGATATCGTGCACACATGCACACACTTAGCATAATATCGGGACGTGAAGCACATAGGTATAGCAATGAACCAATCATAGAGTGATAAACCTTTTGATCAACCGGTTCACCATCTTTGGTCAAATCATTATGTCCACTAGTAGGCATGGGTGTAGACATACCTTTGCATTCTTGCATATTGAACTTCTTGAATAAGTCCTTGGTGTACTTCGTTTGAGAGACAAATGTACCTTCCTTAGTTTGCTTGATTTGAAAACCGAGAAAGAATTTGAGTTCACTCATCATGGACATCTCAAACTTCTCTGACATTAGCTTTCCAAACTTTTCACTAAAGAGAGGGTTAGTTGAACCAAATATGATATCATCAACATAAATTTGGCATACAAATAGTTCTCCATTAACCCTTTTAGTAAAAAGAGTAGAATCAATTTTTCCAATTTCAAAACCACTTGCAATAAGGAACTTGGTCAAGCATTTATACCATGCTCTAGGAGCTTGTTTAAGACCATAAAGAGCTTTGTGAAGTTTGTAAACATGATTTGGTTTCTTGGGATTGATAAAGCCGGGAGGTTGTTTGACATAAACTTCCTCCTCTATTTCACCATTTAGAAAAGCACTTTTAATGTCCATTTGGTACAAGGTTATATTATGGTGATTAGCATAGGCAAGTAAGATGCGAATGGACTCAAGTCTAGCAACGGGAGCATATGTCTCACCATAGTCCATACCTTCGACCTGTGTGTACCCTTGGGCGACGAGACGTGCTTTGTTGCGAACCACTTGTCCATCTTCATCTTGCTTGTTGCGAAACACCCATTTGGTACCAATGATATTGTGGTTGTTGTCGGGCTTCTCAACCAATGTCCAAACTTGGTTTCTCTCAAAGTTGTGTAGCTCTTCATGCATAGCGTTTATCCAATCCGGATCTTCCAATGCTTCTTCAACCTTCATAGGTTCAATGCTAGAGATGAATGAATAGTTTTCACAAAAGTTAGCCAAACGAGTCTTTGAGCAAGTGATTCTCCCGGTTTGTATATCATTTAAGATTTGCTCGACGGGATGATCTTTGGCAATTCTTGCTCGAACTCGTGAGAGCTTTTGCTTGGGTCTTCGTTGAACATCTTCTGCATTTTCTTCTTTTTCTTGGCCTTCTTCATTGTTGACGTCGTCATTCTCTTGTCGTGGTGGAGAAGGAGGTTGTTGATGTTCGTCTTGGTGCATTTCCTTGTCTTCTTCATCTTGGTGTGTCCCACTTGTGGATGCTTCCGTGTCGATTCTTGGTTCACCTTGTCGTGAAGTAGAAGCTTCCACTTGGACGGATGAAGTACTCTCCTTCACCTCTGTTGGACGAACTTTGCCAATGGACAAGTCTTGGATTGCTTCTGAAGGGTCTTTGTCTCCTACATCAATTGGAAATTGCTCTACTTGCGAGCCATTAGATTCATCAAACTTCACATCTACCGTCTCTTCAACCTTTCGGGTGAAATTGTTGTAGACACGGTAAGTGTGAGAGTTTGAGCCATAACCAAGTAGAAAACCTTCATGAGATTTAGGAGCAAACTTTGAACGGCGATGCTTGTCAAGAATGTAGCACTTTGAGCCGAATACTCGAAAGTATCCAACTTGGGGTTTGTTACCGGTGAGGAGCTCATATGCCGTCTTGCCGAGTAGCTTGTGAAGATATAAGCGATTTGTTGCGTGACAAGATGTCTCAACCGCTTCTGCCCAAAAGTGCTTCGGCGTCTTGTATTCATCAAGCATTGTTCTTGCCATTTCGATGAGCGTCCGGTTGTTCCTCTCAACGACTCCATTTTGTTGAGGTGTGTACATAGCCGAGAACTCGTGTGAAATCCCTTCTTTGTCAAGAAAGGTGTCCACATTTGTGTTCTTGAACTCCATTCCGTTGTCACTCCGAACCTTCTTGATCTTCACGTCAAACTGATTTTGGGCCTTCCTAGCGAAGTTTTTGAAGATCTTCTGTACCTGCGACTTGTCATTAAGAAAGAACACCCACGTAAATCTTGAAAAATCATCAACTATAACTAGACCAAAAGAATTTCCACCGAGACTCTTGTAGGCGTTGGGACCAAAAAGATCCATATGAAGTAGCTCGAGTGGCCTCCTTGTGGTCATGATGTTCTTCACGGGATGCCTTCCTCCAACCTGTTTACCTGCTTGACAAGCACTTCAAAGTCTATCCTTATCAAATATGACATCGTTAACTCCAAGGATGTGATTTCCTTTAATAAGCTTGTCAAGGTTTCTCATGCCAACGTGACCTAGTCGTCTATGCCACAACCAACCTTTTGAGGATTTAGCAATAAAGCAAGTTTTAGGTTGTGCCTTTTTAGAGAAATCGACAATGTAAAGATCACCTCTACGCATACCGGTAAAGACCATTTTATGATTGTCTCGACGAAATACTTGGCAATCTACCTCAGTAAATCGGACATTCAACCCGAAATCAGCAAGTCTAGATACTGAAAGTAGGTTGTAGCCAAGAGATTCAACGAGCATAACATTTTGAATGGAACTATCATGTGAGATGGCCACGTTACCAAGGCCAACCACTTTACCCTTTGAATTATCACCAAAGGTGACATATTTTCGAGGGCCGTCATTTTCAGCAAGCTCACGGAACATCTCTTCATCTCCTGTCATATGATCAGTACATCCACTATCAAGAACCCATTCCTTTCCTCCTGACGCATATCCCCGAAGATTTGCCGTAAGACCAAAATGTCTCATTGCTTCATCAAGATCGAAGTCACGATCATCAGCATCATCATAGTATCCATGTTCACCATGATCTTGTGACTCATCATTTCCTAGAGAGGGTAATTCATTAGATAAATGATCATCAAAGTGGTCACCTTTATGAATTCTTATAACTTCGAATATAATATCACTAATGATTCCAACATCTCCTTTAGCTCGCTTGAGATTGGCAAGCTCACATAGACAATCACCAAAACTAGGATCACTAGAGTTCATCTTACTCAAGGCAATAGATTTATGGAGAATTTCATCCAGATTTTTTAAGGAATGATCGGGAAATCGTTCCTAAAGAAATTTACATATAGTATAGGCACAATTAAGAGTAGGCAAACTAGCAATCAAATTTTTGGGCAATCCTCTAATGATGAGCTCAATAGTTCTAAGATTGCGAATCATGTCAATATCTTCATCTAGGGTAGGATGCAAAAGACCAATATGAGGTGCACAAGGGCTAGCAATATACTTGTTTAAATGATATTGATTGAAGATTACAAGCATCTCATTTTTCCACTCATGAAAATATTCTCCATCAAGAATAGGCACTCTATGTCTAAGACTCCCTAAAGTAGACACATGCATCTTCCTCCAATGGTGATTAAACCAAGGCAATGGAGACCAAAGCTCTGATACCACTTGTAGGACCTTGAAGTAGATGTGTCTAGAGGGGGGGTGATTAGACACTTAATGCTAAAGTTGCAATTTTTAAGCTTTTTCGGTTTAAGTGGAGTTTAGGCATAATTTCAACATTCACAATACATATCAAGCAAGTATGCAAAGAGTATATAGGCAGCGGAAAGTAAAGCATGCAACTTGCAAGGATGTAAAGGGAAGGGTTTGGAAAATTCAAACGCAATTGGAGACACGGATGTTTTTCCCGTGGTTCGGATAGGTGGTGCTATCCTACATCCACGTTGATGGAGACTTCAACCCACGAAGGGTAACGGTTGCACGAGTCCATGGAGGGCTCCACCCACGAAGGGTCCACGAAGAAGCAACCTTGTCTATCCCACCATGGCCATCACCCACAAAGGACATGCCTCACTAGCGGTAGATCTTCACGAAGTAGGCGATCTCCTTGCCCTTACAAACTCCTTGGTTCAACTCCACAATCTTGTCGGAGGCTCCCAAGTGACACCTAGCCAATCTAGGAGACACCACTCTCCAAGAAGTAACAAATGGTGTGTTGATGATGAACTCCTTGCTCTTGTGCTTCAAATGATAGTCTCCCCAACACTCAACTCTCTCTCACCGGATTTGGATTTGGTGGAAAGAAGATTTGAGTGGAAAGCAACTTGGGGAAGGCTAGAGATCAAGATTCATGTGGTAGGAATGGAATATCTTGGTCTCAACACATGAGTAGGTGGTTCTCTCTCAGAACATATGAGTAGGAAGTGTAGATGTGTTCTGATGGCTCTCTCCATGAATGAAGAGGAGGTGGAGGGGTATATATAGCCTCCACACAAAACCCAACCGTTACACACAATTTACCAATCTCGGTGGGACCGAGTCAACAAACTCGGTCAGACCGAAATAGTAAACCTAGTGACCGTTAGAGATTTTCGGTGGGACCGACTGGATCAACCCGGTGGGACCAATGTGCTAGGGTTAGGGTAAATCCAAAACTCGGTTTGACCGATTACTCAAACTCGATGGGACCGATTTGGGTAATAAGCGAAACAGAGAGTTGGCCAAGCAAACTTGGTGGGGCCGATTGCATATCTCGGTGGGACCGAAAATATTGCAACAGGTAACAGAGAGTTTGCAAGCCCATCTCGGTGAGACCGTGATCCCATCGGTGAGACCGAACTGATTAGGGTTTCTGGCAGTGGCTATGACAAGTGAAACTCGGTGGCGCCGGATAGAAATAATCGGTAGGTCCGAGTTTTGCTTTGGGTTTAGGTCATATGTGGAAGTGGGAAAGTAGCTGAGGATTTTGGAGCATATCATTAAGCACTTGAGCAAGAGGCTCATTATCAACACCTCATCCCTCCTTGATAGTATTGGATTTTCCTAAAGACTCAATGTGATGTTGGATCACTAAAATATAAAATGAAGAGTCTTGAGCTTTTGAGCTTGAGCCAATCCTTTTTCCTTAGCATCTTGGAGAGCTTCCCACAACATTTAGTCCATGCCACTCCCTTGTTGAACTTATCTGAAACATACTAGATAGAAACGTTAGTCCAACAAGAGATATGTTGTCATTAATTACCAAAACCACCTAGGGAGCACTTGTGCTTTCAATATTTCGTCCAAGGGTGGCTTCAAAGTCCTGGAATCATCAGTTGTAACTCTGTTCTGGATCCCCTTGCGCATGCCATCATGTCCATGCTTAGTCTTGGTCCAGTGTTCATCCCTCTTATCCATGCCAGGCCCTTCATTTGTAAGCAAAACAAATGTATCCAATTTAGGCAGCATCATATTCTTATGAACATTAGAATAATTACCAAGAAATGAAAGTACCTAATAATTTAATTGGCGTGCGCGAGCTCTAGTAATTGGTCCAGTATGTATAGCAGCAGGGGTTGTGGGTGTAACAATGGTATTGATGTCCTCATCACTCTTTGTTGCATGTTGAGGGATAATTATATGATCCAATTATGTTATTATTGTTGAGGGAACTTGCACTAGTGAAAGTATGAACCCTTGGCCTTGTTTCCTAGCATTGCAATACCGTTTACGCTCACTTTTACCACTTGCTACCTTGCTGTTTTTATATTTCAGATTACAAAAACCTTTATCTACTATCAATATTGCACTTGTATCACCATCTCTTCACCGAACTAGTGCACCTATACAATTTACCATTGTATTGGGTGTGTTGGGGACACAAGAGACTCTTTGTTATTTGGTTGCAGGGTTGCTTGAGAGAGACCATCTTCATCCTACGCCTCCCACGGATTGATAAACCTTAGGTCATCCACTTGAGGGAAATTTTCTACTGTCCTACAAACCTCTGCACTTGGAGACCCAACAACGTCTACAAGAAGAAGGTTCTGTAGTAGACATCAGAACACCACAGTGTAATGGTGTGTCCGAACGTCGCAACCGCACTTTAATGGATATGGTGCGATCTATGATGTCTCTTACTGATTTACCGCTATTGTTTTGGGGTTATGCTTTAGAGATGGTTGCATTCACGTTAAATAGGGCACCATCGAAATCCGTTGAGACGACGCCATATGAACTGTGGTTTGGCAAGAAACCCAAGTTGTCATTTCTTAAAGTTTGGGGCTGCGATGCTTATGTGAAAAAGCTTCAAACTGATAAGCTCGAACCCAAATCGGAGAAATGTGTCTTCATAGGATACCCAAAGGAGACTGTTGGGTACACCTTATATCACAGATCCGAAGGCCAGATATTCGTTGCTAAGAATCGATCCTTTCTAGAGAAGGAGTTTCTCTCGAAAGAAGTGAGTGGGAGGAAAGTAGAACTTGATGAGGTAATTGTACCTGCTCCCTTATTGGAAAGTAGTTCATCACAGAAATCAGTTCCACTGATTCTTACACCAATTAGTAAGGAAGCTAATGATGATGATCATGAAACTTCTGATCAAGTTACTACTGAACCTCGTAGGTCAACCAGAATAAGATCCGCACCAGAGTGGTACGGTAATCCTATTCTGAAGGTCCTGTTACTTGACCATGGCAAACCTACGAACTATGAGGAGGCGATGATGAGCCCAGATTCTGCAAAATGGCTTGAGGCCATGAAATCTGAGATGAGAACAAAATATGGACTTTGGTTGACTTGCCCGATGATAGGCAAGCCATAGAGAATAAATGGATCTTCAAGAAGAAGACGGGCGCTGACGGTAATGTTACTGTCTACAAAGCTCGACTTGTTGCGAAAGGTTTTCGACAAGTTCAAGGAACTGACTACGATGAGACCTTCTCACCCGTAGCGATGCATAAGTCTGTCTGAATCATGTTAGCAATTGCCGCATTTTATGATTATGAAATTTGGCAGATGGATATCAAAACTACATTCCTTAATGGATATCTTAAAGAAGAGTTGTATATGATGCAACCGGAAGGTTCTGTCGATCCAAAAGGTGCTAACAAAGTGTGTAAGCTCCAGCGATCCATTTATGGACTGGTGCAAGCATCTCGGAGTTGGAATATATGCTTTGATAGTGTGATCAAAGCATATGGTTCTATACAGACTTTTGGAGAAGCCTGTATTTACAAGAAAGTGAGTGGGAGCTCCGTAGCATTTTTGATATTATATGTGGATGACATATTGTTGATCGGAAATGATACTGAATTTCTGAATAGCATAAAAGGATACTTGAATAAGAATTTTTCAATGAAATACCTCGGTGAAGCTGCGTATATATTGGGCATCAATATCTATAGAGATAGATCAAGACGCTTAATTGGAATATCACAAAGCACATACCTTGATAAAGTTTGGAAGAAGTTTAAAATGTTTCAAGCAAAGAAAGGGTTCTTGCCTATGTTACAAGGTGTGAAGTTGAGTCAAACTCAAGGCCCGACCACTGCAGAAGATAGAGAGAAAATGAAAGTCATTCCCTATGCCTCAGCCATAGGTTCTATCATGTATGCAATGATGTGTACCAGACCTGATGTGTGCCTTGCTATTAGTTTAGCAGGGAGGTACCATAGTAATCCAGGAGTGGATCACTGAACAGCGGTCAAGAGCATCCGGAAATACCTGAAAAGGATTATGGATATGTTTCTCGTTTATGGAGGTGACAAAGAGCTCGTCGTAAACGGTTACATCGATGCAAGCTTTGACACTGATCCGGATGACTCTAAGTCACAAACCGGATATGTAATTTTATTAAATGGTGGAGCTATCAGTTGGTGCAGTTCTAAGAAGAGCGTCGTGGCGGGATCTACGTGTGAAGCAGAATACATAGCTGCTTCAGAAGCAGCAAATGAAGGAGTCTGGATGAAGGAGTTCATATCCGATCTAGGTGTAATACCTAGTGCATCGGGTCCAATGAAAATCTTTTGTGACAATACTGGTGCAATTGCTTTGGCAAAGGAATCCAGATTTCAGAAGAGAACCAAGCACATCAAGAGACGCTTCAATTCCATCCGCGATCAAGTCAAGGAGGGAGACATAGAGATTTGCAAGATACATACATATCTGAATGTTGTAGACCCATTGACTAAGCCTCTCTCACGAGCAAAACATGATCAGCACCAAGACTCCATGGGTGTTAGAATCATTAATGTGTAATCTAGATTATTGACTCTAGTGTAAGTGGGAGACTGAAGGAAATATGCCCTAGAGGCAATAATAAAGTTGTTATTTATATTTCCTTATATCATGATAAATGTTTATTATTCATGCTAGAATTGTATTAATCGGAAACTTATTACATGCCCTAGAGTGTCCCTAATATGCCTCTACTAGACTAGGTCGTTGATCAAAGATGGTTGTGTTTCCTAGCCATAGACATGTGTTGTCATTTGATGAACGGGATCACATCATTAGAGAATGATGTGATGGACAAGGCCCATCCGTTAGCTTAGCACTATGATCATTTAGTTTATTGCTATTGCTTTCTTCATGACTTATACATTTTCCTATGACTATGAGATTATGCAACTCCTGAATACCAGAGGAACACCTTGTGTGCTATCAAACGTCACAATGTAACTGGGTGATTATAAAGATGCTCTATAGGTGTCTCCGATGG
Organism: Triticum urartu; assembly: GCF_056163025.1. Lineage (NCBI taxonomy): Eukaryota > Viridiplantae > Streptophyta > Magnoliopsida > Poales > Poaceae > Triticum > Triticum urartu. Next base: position 305,645,889 of record NC_141875.1, read on the forward strand.
TGTTTGTTGATTTGGCATAGATCAAGATTAGGATTTGTCACTCCGATTGTCGGAGAGGTATCTCTGGGCCCTCTCGGTAATGCACATCACTATAAGCCTTGGAAGCAATGTGACTAATGTGTTAGCTACGGGGTGATGCATCACGAAATGAGTAAAGAGACTTGCCGGTAACGAGATTGAACTAGGTATCATGATACCAACGATGGAATCTCGGGCAAGTAACATACCGATGACAAAGGGAACAACGTATGTTGTTGTGCAGTTTGACCAATAAAGATCTTTGTAGAATATGTAGGAACCAATATGAGCATCCAGGTTCTGCTATTGGTTATTGATCGGAGATGTGTCTCAGTCATGTCTACATAGTTCTCGAACCCGTAGGGTCCGCACGCTTAACGTCTGATGACGATATGTATTATGAGTTATGTGATTTGATGTACCGAAGGTTGTTCGGATTCCCGGATGTGACCATGGACATGACGAGGAGTCTTGAAATGGTCGAGACATAAAGATTGATATATTGGACCATGTTGTTCGGACATTGGAAGTGTTCTGGAGAGTTTCAGATAAATCCAAAGTGTTGGAGGTTTACCTGACCCCCCCCCCCGCCCCCGGGAAGTTAATGGGCCACCATGGGCCTTGGAGGAGAGAGGGGTGGCCAGGAGGTGGCGCGCCCCCTAGTCTGATTTGGACAAGGGGTGGGGGCGGCGCTGCCCCCCTCTTTCCTTCTCTCCCCTTCCTCCTTCCTTCCCCTCCTAGTTGGACTAGGAAAGGGGGAACCTACTCCTAGTAGGAGTAGGATTCCCCCCTTAGGGCGTGCCCCGTGAGGCCGGCTGGCCCCCTCCTCCCCTCCTTTATATACAGGGGAGGGGGCACCCCATAGACAAACATATTGATTTCTTAGCCATGTGCGGTGCCCCCCTCCACAGATTTTCACCTTGGTCATATTGTCATAGTGCTTAGGCGAAGCCCTGCTTCGGTAACTTCATCATCACCATCAACACGTTGTTGTGCTGACGAAACTCACCCTCGGCCTCAACTAGATCTAGAGTATGAGGGACGTCACCGAGCTGAATGTGTGCAGATCGCGGAGGTGTCATGCGTTCGATACTTGATCGGTTGGATCATGAAGATGTTCGACTACATCAACCGTGTTACTAAACGCTTCCTGTCGGTGTCAAAACTGGTGGATCTCGGGTAGGGAGTCCCGAACTGTGCGTCTAGGCTGGATGGTAACAGGAGGCAGGGGACACAATGTTTTACCCAGGTTCGGGCCCTCTTGATGGAGGTAAAACCCTACGTCCTGCTTCATTAATATTGATGATATGGGTAGTACAAGAGTAGATCTACCACGAGATCGGAGAGGCTAAACCCTAGAAGCTAGCCTATGGTATGGTTATTGTTTGTCCTATGGACTAAAACCCTCCGGTTTATATAGACACCTGAGAGGGCTAGGGTTACACAGAGTCGGTTACAATGGGAGGAGATCTACATATCTGTATTGCCAAGCTTTCCTTCCACGCCAAGGAAAGTCCCATCCAGACACGGGACGAAGTCTTCAATCTTGTATCTTCATAGTCCAAGAGTCCGACCAAAGGTTATAGTCCGGCTATCCGGACACCCCCTAATCCAGGACTCCCTCAGTAGCCCCCGAACCAGGCTTCAATGGTGATGAGTCCGGCATGCAGATTGTCTTCGGCATTGCTAGGCGGGTTCCTCTCCAAATTCCGTGTACCTGTTTAAATAGTGTCCGGCTTCTTGTGAATGTCGCGCTCCTTGGCTTCCACGCCCAATAATGGCCACTTTCCACGTGTCGAGCGAATGTGAAGATCCAGGGTGTTTTTACATTTACCCCCCTAGGTGTGTGAATGAGCTGCCTATTAAAAAGACGAGGATTCAGATCCAAATCACACCATCCTCCCTCGGCAAGCCTTCATCGGAGCGCATCCGACAGAGATCCATTCCATCATGGCCGGTCGACGCAGCCTGGAGATTGGGAGAGATGTTCCGTCCCGCACAGCAAATTAGTGATGCTTCAGACCAAGGGATTTCTTCCCCCCGCATACATGGTCCCGGTTCGAGCCGGGCTCGCCAACTATAATGGCGGAGAGCAAGCGGAGAGCCTTCCGAATCCCTCCAAGGGAGAGCGGGTATGCCTTGTCCCTCATTTGGTAAGAGGGCTCGGATTTCCAATTCATCCGTTTCTCCGGGGGCTCCTGGAGTTCTACAGCCTCTAGTTGCACAACCTTACGCCTGCCTCCATATTGCATATCGCGGGCTTCGTAGCCCTTTGCGAGCTGTTTTTGGGCTGTGAGGCTCATTTCGCATTGTGGAAGGAGCTGTTCTACCTCGTGCCCCATTCTCGGAAGGGGTCAATATATCAAGTGGGCGGAGCCGATGTGTGGCGTATTGCCGGGACCGGATATCTATCTGGAACCCCAAAGAAGACGTCCGAAGACTGGCCTTCAGAATGGTTTTATATAGAAGATGTCCCCCTCCCGGACCCTATTCAAATTGGCCTCCCTGAGTTCGACAACGCTCCTTTCAAGAAGCGCCCGAGCTGGCGTCCACGGAGCCCCCAGGGGGAAGATGACAGGGACGTTCTTTACCTGATGAGCCGGATAAGTTTGTTAGCTCGATCTGGATTGATCATGATTGAGGTCATGGCCACATGTATTATGCGGGGGGTGCAGCCGCTTCAGTATAGAGGCCACCCCATGTGGGATTTCAACGGGGCGGATGACGCCACCCGCTATGGCCGTAAAGGGCCGGAATCGGTTGATGCTCTAATAAAGATCTTATCCACTTTGTACAATGGAGAAAAGGAGGAATTCCTCCGCGTCAACCCGCAGGGCGGATTTTCTACGTACAATCCTCCGAGCTGGGTAAGCGGACACTTTTTCTCGCCCATCCGTTTCATATTCCCATAGTTAAGTATTTAGTCTAGCGATTTCAACGCAGGAGCTGCGCCAGGCTGTAAGGGAGATAAACAGCCCTCCTCCACAACTCGAGGACCCGGAACGGTCCCTTGACCCGGCCTCCCAAGAGGATCCGGACATATCTGTGGAGCTGATCGATGGGGTATTTTACCAATTGAGCAATGACAACGCCTTGGTGGCCATTACGGCCGATTACCCTGGGCTACTTCCAGCCTCATAGGTGACTGAGACCGAAGTCCCAGTACTTTGAAAAGGGATCCGTCCTTGCGTGTTTTTGATCACCGTATAACAACCGTGTTTCGCAGGGGAGGTCCTCGAGGTGGAAGGCCGAGCCTGCGGCGACTAGCCAACAAGGGGCCGCGAGGCCAGGCAGGCTGAAAAGACACGCAGTCCGGATAGAGACACCGGCACAGCGGTACAGCGCGCCGTCTTTATTCCAAGACATTATTCTCAGAGGCATACTAACGTCCATGCCTTCTTTTTAGGAAAAAGAGCGCTCGCCGGACTATATCCGGAGAGGTTACTAATCGCGCCTCCACCAGCCAAGCTCCAAGGCCGGATTTGGAGGCGGGAACGAATACGAGGCGTGCAACGGGCGCTCCTCCGACAGAGGATGCGGATAGACTGTCCGCCACCAATTCCAAGGTGGAAAGTGCCATGAACCACAGGCGTCACCGGACTGTTCTTCGTGAAGCCTGTTTCTCACAAGAGGCATTGGATGCCTTCAACTCGGGAGATGCGTACCTCTGTGCCGCTCATAATGGTCCAGCTAGAGCCATGGAGCAGTATGTAAAAGACATACGGGTGAGAAAATTTGGTGATTATATATATCAGTAGCCCCTGAGACTTGAAACAGTTAGAATAACTGATTTAAGGATCATTTGTTATGCAGGTTCTTACAGAAAAGAATACCCAACTATCCCAGGAGCTGGAAGAGTGCAAAGCCCAACTTCAGGCCACACTAGCCACAGCAGGGGAGCCCAAAGAGACCCCCTCTGGTAATATATCCTTGAGTATCATATAAACTGCGGCATATATGCAGATCTGACGATAAAATTGTAGATGACGCTGGAGTAAATCCGGATAAGCAACAGCTCCAACGTCAGCTGAAGGCCGGTGAGAGCGTGCTTACGAGGGTGAGGCAGGAGAAGAATGATCTCCTAGATGCCAACACCAAGCTGGGCGTGGAACTAAAGGATGTTCGTGCCCAACTGTCGGACTCCGTTAAGGAGAATCGGCGGCTTCGACGTGGCATATTGAGTAAGTTCTTGAACGAACTTTGAAAAAGAGTTCGGCGAGGAAGTTGATTAACATCGTTATGTCTATAGGTATGCTGACGGGTCGTCCCGCGGAGGAAATGCCCGGGTCTGCGGGTGATCTTCTGTCCGAGCTGTCACATCTGCACGAACAAGTTCGGCAGGTGATGCAAGGTGTTGCCCAGGCTTTGTGGCCATCTGTCTCCTTGCCAGAGGGCGTTGTAGAGCTTACGAAGAATCTCAAGGGAGCACGGCGGCGCCTCTGATTATGGAAGATATCGGCCTGCCAACAGGGTGCCAGAGAGGCCTGGGCCATGGTGAAGACTCGGTATACCAAGGCAGACCCAAATCACATGGCCGAGGTCGGACCTGTGGGGGCCGACGGAAAAGAGATCCCCGTTAGCTTAGTTTATGGGAAAGTAGAATTAGCCGCAAAGTATTCCCAATAGGATTGTAAGCTAGACCACATGTTGGATGGTATAGAAGAGGAGTTTAGTCAGTCTGCATGACTATGTAATTAAAGTGACATGTATAATGCCTTCTAGCCGGATTGTAGATCATTTGTCGTTGCGGACCTTTTCGCTTCAACCTCCGGGCCCGATAGTCCGGAGTGAATCTGAATACCCGCTCAGTTATATAAGAACCGGGGTATGCGTGGAGACCAGGCGTAGGGGTCATTAGTGCTTTATCAGACAAGTGCCCAACTAGTTATGTTATATTACATGGGTAGTAAGAAACATCTTCCAGGGAGAATAGTTCCGTTAAGGGTTCCTTTCCCTGGGTAAGCATGCCCTAAAGTGCATGTCCGGACTGCGATAAAAAACGCAGAAAAAGCATCTGGGGGCAGATATGGATAATAAGTAAAAGTCCTCTTTTGTTCACCGACCGAATATTCCCTTAAGAACGCTAGCTTTCGGCTTCACCCAGTCTGAGGTACACATCCGGCTGATCCGGCAGTAACAATCGCAGAGGTGCTCCCCCTATGCCCTAGCCGAATTAACGGGAACGTAGGTCATAAATACAAGAGCCAGGAAACCCAGCTTGGCCAAAACTTAAGTCATGTCGATGCATATAATGGTGAAAAAAGGTACATGCGGAAGTATAACACATGTGTTGGGCGTGAGGCCCAGGTAAATAATTTAAGCTTCTGTGAAAGAAGCCCCCAGGTATGGAGAGTGCGGCTAGCGCATATGTAATGTACAAGTGAGGCACTAGGTGACCCTTGAAGGCCTAGAGAAATAATAAGAAAAAGAAAGAAAGGGAAACAAGACAGATGATGCATATGCAGAAAATGGACAAAGGGAGGGGACTAACATAGAGTCCGGTGCTAGGCATAGAATCTTCGGAGCCTGGCTGCATTCCATGGGTTCAGCTCAAGTTGACTAGTCGATGCATCCCGCAGTCGGTACTCTCCACCGGTCAGAACTTGGTCGATAATGAAGGGACCTTCCCATTTGGGCTCGAGCTTGTTCTTTTTCTTATCCGGCAGGCGTAGAACTAGTTCGCCAACGTTATAAGTTTTGTCCCGTACTTCTCTGCTTTGGTATCTGCGAGCCTGTTGCTGGTAAAATGCGGAACGGTCTTTGGCTACGTCCCGCTCTTCCTCCAAGGTGTCTAGACTGTCCTGCCGATCGAGCTCGGCTTCTCTTTCTTCGTACATGCGCACTCGAGGTGAGCCATAAATTATGTCACAGGGAAAGACTGCCTCTGCGTCGTACACCATAAAAAATGGTGTATATCCGGTACTACGATTCGGCGTGGTCCGCAGCCCCCAGAGTACGGAGTTGAGCTCCTCTACCCAGTGCGTGTCAGACTCCGTTAAGGAACGCACTAATCTGGGTTTAATGCCGCTCATTATAAGACCGTTTGCTCGTTCAACTTGACTGTTGGTTTGTGGGTGCTACACTGAAGCATAATCGAGCTTGATGCCCATTTTGCTTCACCAGAGTTTTACCTCGTCGGCTATGAAGTTCGTGCCGTTATCAGTGATGATGCTGTGGGGTACGCTATAACGGTGTACAACCCCGGATATGAAATCTATCACCGGTCCGGATTCAGCTGTTTTAACCGGTTTAGCCTCTATCCATTTGGTGAATTTATCCACCATGACCAATAAGTATTTTTTCTTGTGGGTTCCCCCTTTAAGGGGTCCAACCATGTCATGACCCCAGACCGCGAAGGGCCATGTAATGGGGATTGTTTTTCGGGCGGGGGTGGCATGTGGCTTTGATTTGCAAAGAGCTGGCAACCGGCGCAACGTTGGACCAAGTCCTGTGCATCTGCCCGGGCCGTTGGCCAATAGAATCCTGTATGGAAGGCCTTGCTTACAAGAGCCTGGGCTGTGGCGTGATGACCGCCGAGTCCGGCGTGAATTTCTGCCAAAAGATTCCGCCCTTCCTCTTCGGAGATGCCCCTTTGAAGGACTCCGGTAGTGCTTTTCTTGTATAATTCTCCCTCATGGACCCTGTAGGCCTTGGATCGCCGCACTATGCAGCGTGCCTCATTTTGGTCCTCCGGAAGTTCCTGTCTAGTTAGGTAGGCCAGGAATGGTTCTGTCCACGGGGCAATAATGGACATTATTTCATGGGTTGAAGGTGTTATTTCGGTGGCAGAGCCTCCGATTGTGTCAGAGTTCGGTATCGGGTATTTTGGCCGGGTCCGGACTGTTGTTACCGGTGTCCCCTTCCCATGCTACGGATGGCTTGAAGAGCCTTTCCAAAATATGTTGGGAGGGACCGCGTCGCGTTTTACGCCGATGCGGGCAAGGATATCCGCCGCCTGATTATTTCCCGAGCCACATGGTGAAATTCGAGTCCCTCGAACCGAGCTGACAGTTTGAGGATGGCATTTCGATAGGCCACCATTTTTGGATCCTTGGCATCAAAATCTCCGTTTATTTGGGATATTGCGAGGTTTGAATCCCCACACACCTCCTGGCGTTGAATGCCCATGGAGACTGCCATCCAAAGACCATGCAACAGAGCTTCGTATTCGGCTGCATTGTTGGAATCTGTATACAATATTTGCAGTATGTACCGAACGGTATCTCTGGTTGGGGACGTCAGGACGACGCTAGCCCCTAGACTAGCCAGCATTTTAGAACCGTCGAAGTGCATGATCCAATTGGAATATGCGCCGTACTCTTTAGGGAGTTTGGCCTCCGTCCATTCGGCGACGAATTCGGCCAATACTTGCGATTTAATGGCTCAGCGAGGTTTGTATGTTATGTCGAATGGGAGGAGCTCAATGGCCCATTTGGCAATCCGGCCCGTAGTGTCGCGGTTGTTGATAATATCATTAAGTGGCACTTCCGAGGCTACTGTAATCAAACACTCTTGAAAGTAGTGTCGCAGTTTCCGTGATGCCATGAATACCGCATATGCTATTTTTTGGTAATGCGGGTACCGTGATTTGCACGGAGTGAGGACAGTGGATACATAGTATACCGGCTTTTGAAGAGGGAATTTGTGTCCGTCCGCTTCTCGTTCGACAACAAGCACCGTGCTTACAACTTGATGAGTTGCCACAATATACAACATCATTGGTTCACCGATATTTGGTGCGGCCAGGATCGGGTTGGTTGCTAGAATGGCCTTTATTTCTTCCAATCCGGCTATGCCGCGTCCGTCCACTCGAAGTGTTCGATGCGCCGAAGGAGGCGATAAAGGGGTAAAGCCTTTTCTCCCAAGCGGGAGATAAAGCGGCTTAGAGCCGCCACGCATCCAGTTAGCTTCTGGATTTGTTTGAGGTCTGTTGGCATAGCCAACTGTGACAACGCTCAGATTTTGGCCGGATTAGCTTCAATACCTCTACTGGAGACAATGAATCCCAGGAGCTTTCCGGCTGGTACACTGAAAACGCATTTTTCCGGATTGAGCTTGATGTCATATGTTCGGAAGTTGTTGAATGTGAGCCTCAAGTCGTCTATCAAAGAGTCGACGTGTTTGGTTTTGACGACCACATCGTCTACGTATGCCTCTACTGTTTTGCCGATTTGTTTCTCCAGACATGTCTGAATCATGCGTTGATATGTTGCGCCGGCATTTTTGAGCCCAAAAGGCATTGTGTTAAAACAAAATGGACCATATGGCGTGATGAATGCCGTTGCGGCTTGGTCGGACTCCGCCATCTTGATTTGGTGGTAACCGGAGTATGTGTCGAGGAAACACAATGACTCGTGTCCTGTGGTAGCATCAATGATTTGATCGATGCGTGGGAGGGGGAAGGGATCCTTTGGGCAAGCTTTATTGAGGTCTTTGAAGTCGACACAAAGGCGCCAGGATTTGTCCTTCTTTGGTACCATCACCAGGTTTGCTAGCCAGTCCAGGTGTTTTATTTCTTTGATGAATCCGGCCTCCAATAACTTGGCTAGTTCCTCTCCCATGGCCTGTCTCTTAGGTTCAGAGAAACACCGAAGAGCTTGCTTGACCGGCTTGAATCCCTTTAGGATATTGAGGCTATGCTCGGCCAGCCTGCATGGGATTCCTGGCATGTCTGAGGGATGCCAGGCGAATATGTCCTAGTTCCTGCGCAGGAACTCCCGTAGTGCGGCGTCCACAGCGGGGCTTAGCTATGCCCCGATGGAGGCTGTTTTTGTAGGGTCCGTTGGGTGGACATGGAATTTGACTATTTCATCCGCTGGTTTAAAAGAGGTGGACTTGGATCTCTTTTCTAGTATCTTGTCGTCCCTGTCCATTGTGGAGCGTATCGTAGTTAATTCCTCGGCGGAGAGGGCTTCAGATAATGCCTCGAGGGCCAATGCGGCTGTTTTGTTTTCGGCGCAGAGTGCTGTGTCCGGATCGTTGGCGAGAGTGATGATTCCATTGGGCCCGGGAGCTTCATGTACCCGTAATGTGGTACGTCTTGGAAGATTGTGAATGCCTCCCGTCCTAAAAGAGCGTGATAACCACTGCTGAACGGGGCCACTTGGAATGTAATTTCTTCGGACCTGTAATTATCCGGCGTGCCGAATACCACATCTAGTGTGATTTTCCCAGCACAGCGTGCTTCCCGACTGGGGATGATTCCTCTAAAGGTTGTGCTACTTTGCTCAATGCGGCTCCAGTCTATTTCCATCTTTTGAAAGTTTCCTCATAGATGAGGTTTAATCCGCTGCCGCCGTCCATGAGTACCTTGGTGAGTCGAAAGCCATCCACGATTGGACTGAGGACCAGTGTGGCTAGTGCTCGGGCTGTTCGGAATTTAGGTTCGTCACTGTCATTGAAGGTAATAGCTGTGTCACTCCAAGGATTTATTGCTGCTACGTGGCAGATTTCGGCCATGCCGCGGAGTGTTCGCTTGCGTCTATTATTTGACGCGAAGGTCTCAAAGACCGTTAACACTGTATTGTTGTCCACGGGATGGTGCTCTGTGGTATTTGGGAGGAGTAGATCCTCACCACTTTTGGCCACCTACCGGAGTATCCAACATGCTCTAAGGCTGTGCGTCGGTATTGCATCCGCTGTACTATGAATTTTGTAGGGTCCGTTGATCCATCCCTCCAGTACGGTTCCTTGCCCCGTAGAGGGCTTTTGCTTTTTGGTAGTTAACCCGAGTGTATTGTGATAATGCACCCTTTTATTTCGGACTGGGTTTGTGTTCAGGGCCGGATTATCCCAAAAGTTTGTTTTGGTTTTCCAGGCACTTTCCATCGCACAGTACTTTCGTACTATGGACGCCAAGTCAGCGAAGCGTGTTATCTCACGGCGATTTATGGCGTTAAGGATTCCCTTGTCCGTGCAATTATTGCGGAAAAATAAGATTGCATCTTCCTCGCGACAGTCCTTAACCTTGTTCATCGCAAGGAGGAATCTGGCCTAGTAGTGATGTACTGTTTTCTGGGGCTCTTGCCTAATGTGGGAAAGATCACTTATGTTTGGGTGGGTGGGTGGAATTGAATCTGAACCCTCACCTGATCTGGGATCCAGGGGCCGAGGAATTTCCAATTTTGAAAGTTCCGGTTCCGGGGTGTGACCCGATAACCCTGGCCCGCTGCCTGACTCTAAGTTAAGGGATTGGGTGTTGTCCTCCCGCGAACGGGCATCCGGCTCAGAGAGCTCGGGAATCCGGACATAGTTGGTCCTCAAGATGGAGGAAAGGTCGCCGCATTGTTCCTCCACCACTGCAATATGATGGGTGACCGGCGGAGAGTTAATCTCCCTTTGATCGGGTTTAAGCCCAATCCGATCATAGTCCGTAGTGACTCCCAGGGCGGCGATGCGATCTAAGAGCTCGTTTAAGGAGGCGAGCTCTATTGGATCCATCTGTTCGGCGAGTGCCGATTTGACGTGGAGGCTGTTTTCGATGACCCGAGAAGTCAACGTCGCTGCGGCGGCCGAACAGGCGGTCATGATGAAACCGCCTAGCCGGAGAGTTTGGCCGATAGCCAAAGCTCCCTCGGAAGTAGTACCGTCTTTAAAGACGAGACGAGACATCCTTCCTTCTGGCGACAGCACAAAGGAACTCTCAATGAAAGCACCAATATCGGTGTCAAAACCGGTGGATCTCGGGTAGGGGGTCCCGAACTGTGCGTCTAGGCTGGATGGTAACAGGAGGCAGGGACACAATGTGTTATCCAGGTTCGGGCCCTCTTGATGGAGGTAAAACCCTACGCCCTGCTTGATTAATATTGATGATATGGGTAGTACAAGAGTAGATCTACAACGAGATCGGAGAGGCTAAACCCTAGAAGCTAGCCTATGGTATGGTTATTGTTCGTCCTATGGACTAAAACCCTCCGGTTTATATAGACACCGGAGAGGGCTAGGGTTACATAGAGTCGGTTACAATGGTAGGAGATCTACATATCCGTATTGCCAAGCTTGCCTTCCACGCCAAGGAAAGTACCATCCGGACACGGACGAAGTCTTCAATCTTGTATCTTCATAGTCCAAGAGTCTGGCCAAAGGTTATAGTCCGGCTATCCGGACAACCCCTAATCCAGGACTCCCTCACTTCCGATTTAGGTCTACGAGGGTACGTAGACATACTCTCCCCTCTCGTTGCTATGCATCTCCTAGATAGATCTTGCGTGATCATAGGAAAAAAATTGAAATACTGTGTTCCCCTACATTTGGTCTTTGTCTTGTTGGTGTTGAAGCATCAAGACCTTGGAGACAATGAGAGTGGGATGTGAATCATTGTCACAATAGACTTGAGCATCTTCTTCTTCGTTCACTTGATGGTGCATGGTGACGTGCTTGGTAGCATCCATCTCATCTTCACTCATGGAGTCATACGTGCCATCATCATTGACGATCATGGTTCACTTGTTGATGCATTGGAAAGACTTGTGTCCACGGCCACCACTTGTTAAGCACTTGATAAAACTTGTCTTGACGGGATCGTCCGGTGGTTCCGAAGAATAAGTCTTATTCTTCTAGTTGCTTGTCGGAGGACGAGTCGAGGAAGGCATCGCTTGCTTGAAACTTGACTTGTCGCCACTGCTTGGTGATGCTCTCGTCGAGGAAGGAGGTGTCAAAGTCGAAGTAGGGTAGCTTGAGTATCTGAGCCGGAGGTCTTGTATGAGTACTTGGCGTACTTGAAGTCTTCTTGTACTTGTCGTTCTGCCTTGGTCGCTTGGTGAACTAGCTCGTGAAGGTTGGAGTAAGGTCGGAAATCGGCAATCTTCCGTATTGGGTGGTTGAGGTCGTTCAAGAAGAGTGACATTGTTTTCTCATCATATTCTTTGACATTGGCTCGTATCATGGCAATCTCCATTTCTTTATAGTATTCTTCCACCGTCTTCGTGCCTTGCTTGAGGAGTTGCAACTTCTTGAAGAGATCTCGTGTGTGGTATGTAGGCACGAAGCGTGCTCGCATGACGTCTTTCATTTGTGTCCAAGTCGCAATGGGTGGCTCATCCTTCTCGTGATGTCACTCGATCACTTGTTCCCACCAAATGAGGACGTAGTCTTGAAACTCGAGTGACGCCATGGCGATCTTCTTTTCCTCATCGTAGTTGTGAAGACGGAATATCTTGTCGACTTTCTATGCCCATGATAGGTAATCCTCGGGGTTGTTGCTTCTGTAGAACTTGGTCATGGTGAACTTGACCTTGCTGTAGCGGAGTTCTTCATCGTAGTGACGATATTAATGTCTCTCTTGTCGAGGAGGAGGGTCTTCACGCACTTGCTCCACTTGGTGTTGCTCTTTGCGTAGAGGAAGATCATTGACGTGGTTGCGCTCTTGACGTAGAGGAGGGCGAGGCATGTGTTCCCGATTTCGCCGTTCTTGTTGTTCTTCACGTCGAGCGGCTTCTTCTTGTATTTCTTGACGAAGAGCTTCCTCTTGCTCACATACTTGACGACAACATTGGGCAACGGCTCGAGTGGACTCTCGGAGTGCGTCTTGAGCCGCTTGAGCTTGAGCTTCACGACTTTGTTACTCTTGCCGGATTGCATCGCTTTCTTGAGATTCTTGGCATGGACAATGTGGCGGTAGTGGCTCTTGATCCATGTATTCTCACTCTTGGCGTCATGCTTGCTCTCACGCTCGAACTCGGTCTCGGAGTCCATTTCCATGTAATGGATTTTCTTGCGCTTGGTAATCTTGAGAGTCGTTGCTTCGAGGAGGACTTGCGTCGGAAGAAGAATACGACGATGAGTGGCGACTTGAGTGGCGTCGTGAAGAGGTTGAGGAAGACACGTGTGTAACACCCATGATGCGGCTATATCTCCCACGTGTCAAGGCACGACTTAGAGGCATAACCGCATGGTGGTTTTGTCGCAAGAAGGGTCATCTTCACACAATCCCATGTAATGAACAAGAAAGGGATAATAGAGAGTTGGCTTACAATCGGCACTTCACACAATACTTAAATAATCCATACATCATCCAAAATACACATATAGACCGACTACGGTCAAATCAAATAAAAGAAGATAAACCCCAAATGCTAGATCCCCGATCGTCCCAATTGGGCTCCACTAATGATCATCAGGAAATGAAACATAGTAACGACCAAGTTCCTCGTCAAACTCCCGCTTGAGTTCAGTAGCATCACCTGCACTGGTATCATCGGAACCTGCAACTGTTTTGGTAGTATCTGTGAGTCACGAGGACTCAGCAATCTCAAAACCCACGAGATCAAGACTATTTAAGCTTATGGGTAGGATAAGGTTATGAGCTCCAGTTGCAGCAAGCGCTAAGCAAATATGGTGGCTAACATACACAAAGAAGAGTAAGATGAGAAGCTACGCAATGGTCATGAAGCTAGAAGTGATCAAGAAGTGATCCTGAAACTACTTACATTCAAACATAACCCAAAACATGTTCACTTCCCCGACTCCGCTGAAAAGAGACCATCACAGTTACACACGCGGTTGATTCATTTTAATTAAGTCAAGTGTCAAGTTCTCTACAACCGGATATTAACAAATTCCCATCTGCCACATAACCGCGGGCATGGCTCTTGAAAGTTTATACCCTGCAGGGGTGTCCGAACTTAGCCCATCACAAGCTCTCACGATCAACGAAGGATATTCCTTCTCCCGGAAAGACCCGATCAGTCTCGGAATCCCGATTACAAGACATTTCGAAAATGGTAAAACAAGACCAGCAAGACCGCCCGAATGTGCCGACAAATCCCTATAGGAGCTGCACATATCTCGTTCTCAGGGCACAGCGGATGAACACTACGTACAGCAACCGAAGACCCCGGGTGAAGGGGTGGCACTGCAAGTGGCTCTAGGTTGGACCAATGCTCAGAGGAGCACTGGCCCGGGGGTTAAATAAAGATGACCCTCGGGTTTGCAACTCCCAAGGGAAAAAGGCTTAGGTTGTTAGGCAAATGTAAAACCAAGGTTGGGCCTTGCTGGAGGAGTTTTATTCAAAACGAACTGTCAAGGGGGTCCCATAACCCCAACCGCGTAAGGAACGCAAAATCAAGGAACATAACACCGGTATGACAGAAACTAAGGCGGCAAGAGTGGAACAAAACACCGAGAAAAAGGCCAAGCCTTCCACCCTTTGCCAAGTATATAGATGCATTAATTAAATAAGAGATATAGTGATATCCCAACATATCCATGTTCCAACATGGAACAACCTACAAGGCACCTGCAACTAGCAATGCTATAAGAGGGGCTGAGCAAAAGCGGTAACTTAGCCAAGCAATGGTTTGCTAGGAAGGTGGGTTAGAGGCTTGACATGGTGAGGGAGTCCTGGATTAGGGGGTGTTCGGGTAGCCAGACTATACCTTCAGCCGGACTCCTGGATTATGAAGATACAAGATTGAAGACTTCGTCCCGTGTCCGGAGGGGACTTTCCTTGGCGTGAAATGCAAGGTTGGCGATGCGGATATTCAAGATCTCCTACCATTGTAACCGACTCTATGTAACCCTAACCCTATCCAGTGTCTATATAAACCGGAGGGTTGTAGTCCATAGGACAGAATCAACTCCATACACAATCATACCATAGGCTAGCTTCTAGGGTTTAGCCTCCTTGATCTCGTGGTAGATCTACTCTTGTACTACCCATATCATCAATATTAATCAAGCAAGAGTAGGGTTTTACCTCCATCGAGAGGGCCCGAACCTGGGTAAAACAAAGTGTCCCCTGTCTCCTATTACCATCCGGCCTTGACGCACAGTTCGGGACCCCCTAGCCGAGATCCGCCGGTTTTGACACCGACATTGGTGCTTTCATTGAGAGTTCCTCTGTGTCATCGCCTTTAGGCCTGATGGCTCCTTCGATCTTCAACAACGATGCGGTCTAGGGTGAGACTTTTCTACCCAGACAGATCTTCGTCTTCGGCGGCTTCGCACTGCGGGCCAATTCGCTTGGCCACCTTGAGCACATCGAAAGCTACGCCCCTGGCCGTCAGGTCAGGTTTGGAAGCCCAAACTACACGGCTGACATCCGCGGGGACTTGATCTTCGATGGATTCGAGCCATAGCCAAGCGTGCCGCGCTGTCTCGACGGGCATGATATAGCTCTGCCGCCGGACAGCGCCTTGGAGGCCGCACATGCATCGGTCTTGACCATTGATTCGGAACCTACTGCGACGACCGAGGATCAGCGGTTGGATGCTGCCTCAGGGGCTGCGATTTCAGAGGCGATCGAGCCGAACTCCAACTCCGCACTCCGCGTGGCCCGTGACTCCGAGGAGCCGGATTCCTCTCCGAACTCCGAGCCCCCCGCACCCCTGCCAATCGAATCTGATTGGGCACCGGTAATGGAGTTCACTGCCGCGGACATCTTTCAGCATTCGCCTTTTGGCGACATCCTGAATTCTCTTAAGTCTCTCTCTTTATCAGGAGAGCCCTGGCCGAACTACGGTCAACAAGGATGGGATACGGACGGTGAGGAAATTCAAAACCCACCCACCCCCACTTGGTAGCCACTGTCGATGATTTAACCGACATGCCTAACTTCGGCTCCGAAGACATTGACGGCATGGACGACAATATAGGAGACGAATAGGAACCGACACCTGTAGGGCGCTGGAACGCCACCTCGTCATATCACATATACATGGTGGATACTCCAAAAGACGGAGATGGCGATGGAACAATGAGGGATGACGCCCCCAAGAAACAGCCAAAGCGCCGACGTCAGTGGCGCCGCTCTAAATCCCGCCAAAGCACAAACGGTGATTCCGGCACGGGAGATAATACTACCCCAGATAACGCCAAAGAACACCAACCCCAGCATGATTCGGCACAGGAAGATGGAAAAGCCAGCCCTCAAGAGAGAGCGGCAGACCGAGAGGTCGAGGATGATAACTATACTCCTCCCTCCGAAGACGAGGCAAGCCTCGATGACGACGAATTCGTCATACCATCAGACCCTGCCGAAAAAGAGCGTTTTAAACGCAGGCTTTTAGCCACGGCAAGCAGCCTCAAGAAAAAGGAGCAACAACTTAGAGCTGTCCAAAAATTGCTAGCTGTCAGATGGTCTGAAGACCTTGCGGCCGAAGAGTATGAACTCGAACGCCCCTCCAAGAGTTACCCGAAGCGCAGGTCACTACCCCGATCAGAAGAGGAAGAACCTACATCACCAGCGCACGACATGGCAGACCGGCCACCTCGCGGCCGCGACAGAGAGGCCTCTCAGCCTTCCACCCAAGCCACGCCCAGACGCCGCACATCTAAGGTGCGGGAAAATGCGCCCGACCTGCGGGACATAATGGAGGATAAGGCAAGACAAACAAGATCGATCTACGGATCGCGCAGGCGCCCTACGGCATGTGACAATCTTCACGACGGATACAACAAATCCGGCCGGGCCGAACACAACAGACATAGCTCTTTCGAGCTGCGTCGTGATATAGCCCAGTATAGAGGCGCCGCACACCCGCTATGCTTCACGAATGAAGTAATGGATCATAAAATCCCAGAGGGCTTCAAACCCGTAAACATCGAATCATACGATGGCACCACAGACCCAGTGGTATGGATTGAGGATTATCTCCTTCACATCCACATGGCACGCGGCAATGATCTCCATGCCATCAAGTACCTCTCGCTCAAACTTAAAGGACCGGCTCGGCATTGGCTTAACAGCTTGCCAGCAGACTCAATCGGTTCTTGGGAGGACCTGGAAGCCGCATTCCTCAACAACTTCCAGGGCACTTACGTGCGACTGCCGGACGCCGACGACTTAAGCCACATAATTCAGCAGCCAGAAGAATCAGCCAGACAATTCTGGACACGGTTCCTAACTAAGAAAAACCAGATAGTCGACTGTCCGGACGCAGAGGCCCTAGCAGCCTTCAAACATAACATCCGCGATGAGTGGCTTGCCCGACACCTGGGACAGGAAAAGCCGAAATCCATGGCAGCCCTCACGACACTCATGACCCGCTTTTGCGCGGGAGAAGACAGCTGGCTAGCTCGCAGTAACAACCTATCAAAGAACCCTGGTAATTCGGATACCAAGGACAAAACTGGCAGGACACGTCGGAACAACCAAAAGCGCCGCGTTAACAGCGACAGCAATGAAGACACGGCAATCAATGCCGGATTCAGAGGCTATAAATCCTGTCAGTGGAAAAAGCCATTCAAAAGGAATACTCACGGCCCGTCCAGTTTGGACCGAATACTCGATCGCTTGTGCCAGATACATGGCACCCCCGAAAAGCCAGCCAATCACACCAACAGGGATTGTTGGGTGTTCAAGCAGGCAGGCAAGTTAAGAGCCGACAACAGAGACAAGGGGCTGCACAGCGACGACGAGGAGCCCAAGCCGCCGAACAACAATGGACAGAACGGCTTTCCCCCACAAGTGCGGACGGTGAACATGATATACGCAACCCACATTCCCAAGCGGGAGCGGAAGCGTGCTCTATGGGACGTATACGCGATGGAGCCAGTCGCCCCAAAGTTCAACCCATGGTCCTCCTGCCCGATCACTTTTGATCGAAGGGACCATCCCACTAGCATCCTTCACGGCGGCTTCACCGCATTAGTTCTTGACCCAATCATCGACGGATTTCACCTCACAAGAGTCCTCATGGACGGCGGCAGTAGCCTGAATCTGCTTTATCAGGACACAGTGCGGAAAATGGGCATAGATCCCTCAAGGATCGAACCCACAAGAACGACCTTTAAAGGCATCATACCAGGTGCAGAAGCCAACTGTACAGGCTTAGTAACACTTGACGTGGTCTTCGGATCCCCGGACGATTTCCGAAGCGAAGAGTTAATCTTCGATATAGTCCCGTTTCGCAGTGGCTATCACGCCCTGCTCGGACGAACCGCATTCGCAAAATTCAATGCGGTGCCGCACTACACATATCTCAAACTCAAGATGCCAGGCCCTTGAGGAGTAATCACGGTCAACGGCAACACCGAACGCTCTCTTCGTACAGAGGAGCATACGGCGGCTCTAGCAGCGGAGGTACAAAGTAGCCTTCTTAGGAAATTCTCCAGTCCGGCCATTAAAAAGCCAGACAATGCCAAGCGCGCCCGGAGTAACCTACAGCAAGCGTAGCAATGCGGCCCCAACCCCAGCTTTCGCGACCTAGCGAAACCAGTACCTCACGTACATAACTACGCCCTTGAAATACCATGGGCACAGGGGAAGGGGCAAAATAACGGCACGCCCAACATACGGCGTAAAACGTACCAGGGGCTGCCGGATTCCTTTTTTAATTTTTTCTTACTTTCAGGACTCCATACTTCAGACGACCTGTTCGGCAATTAGATTGCCGCACAAACGATGCAAGATCCAGGAAGGCAGACAAGCCATCCCGCATCATGGAACTCCCAGGTGGTCTCTGTTACGAGCAATATACCTACTTTATATATAATTCCGCGGCCTGCCCCTGGTCAGGACATACTGAACAGTCCAATATCTTTTGCTTACCACACAACCTGTATCGTTCGGCTTTGATAAATAGCCTCTCCATAAACAATGCCTAGCTTTTTGTCTATTTTTTGCATTACTCTTTTCATATATATGCTCATTAATGACATGTCGCGCCCGTACATTGTGGTACGGCAAGTACGCCAGGGGCTTCAGTACCCTTTAATATGGTGTGAGAAGTCCGTACACTTTAACAAGTGCGGCACCCCGAACTTATAGCACTATATGCATCGGCTCCGAATCATGATTTGGGTCAATAGTTGGGTTTGCCCGGCTCCTATGTTTTGGTGCCTTACGTTCCGCTATATCGGCTAAGGTAGCACTAGGAGAACCACTGTGATTGTGCCCCGGTTGAGCTGGGCTAAGCACCTCAGTGGAGAAAGCTAAAACTGACTGTCATGATGAGGCGAGAGACCGGTCGCTGTTCGAGAGGTTTTTCGAGTCCCTAAAGGCTTATGCCGCTTCGAGCGAGGAGCTGGATGACCCCAGCCTAGGCGTGGATAGCGCCCCGAATTCGGTCTTCCGAACTAGGGGCTTCGCCGAAATTTAAAATTATAATGTTCTATGGCTAAGTGAGAGTGTTCAAGCATTATAGTCCGATTGCCTGGTTCGTCGTGCTGAGCGCCTCCCTCGAAGGACCCAGCCATGGGAAAAAGAGCGCCCAGATTTATCACCGAACACCCCAGCACTCGTGGCATGGGGGCAGAAGCCGACGACTGGCCATCTCTCAATTTTTGATAAACGGCCGCACAGAAAATAATATTTTAAATTCAATAAGCATTGCTTAGCGCATATGAACAAGTTTTCAGCGCACAGGATAAACACGAGCGAATTCATTCAAAAATTATATCCTTGGTGCACTCATCTGCCACAAGGCGGGCACCCGCAAGAACATCATTATAGTAGTTCTCCGGCTTGCGATGCTCCTTCCCCGGCGGCGGCCCGTCCGTCACAAGCTTCTCGCCGTCCAGCTTACCCCAGTGCATCTTTACACGGGCAAGGGCCCTATGGGCACCTTCGATGTAGACAGAGCGCTTGATGACCTCAAGCCTTGGACAGGCCTCCACCAGCCGCCACACCAGCCCGAAGTAGCTCCCAGGCAGGGCCTCTCCGGGCCATAGCCGAACTATGAAGCCCTTCATGGCTTGTTCGGCCGCCTTGTGGAGTTCGACCAGCTGTTTCAGCTGGTCGCTCAAGGGCACAGGGTGTCCGGCCTCAGCATACTGAGACCAGAACACCTTCTCCGTCGAGATGCCCTCTTCAGCTCGGTAGAATGTGGCGGCATCAGATACGCTGCATGGAAGATCTGCGAATGCCCCTGGAGAACTCCGGATTCGGGTAAGTAACAAGTAGTTTACTTTTATTTTTCTGCTTTGCATAAAGAATGCCTTACCCGCTGCTATCTTTTTCAAATCCTCCAATTCTCGGAGGGACTTTTGGGCTTTGGCCTTGGCAGACTTGGTAGTCTCGAGGGCCGTCGCGAGCTCGGACGCTTGGGTCTTCGACTCAAGCTCCAAACTCTCATGTTTTTTCATGAGAGCCTGAAGCTCTTGCTGCATCTCGCCGACCTGAGACCCAAGTTTCTCTCGCTCGGTGCGCTCCGCGGCTGTTTTCTTTTCGGCCTCGGACAGCGCCTGCTTGAGGGTCGCCACCTCAGTCGTGGCCCCTACAATAAGCAGTTCAATCCTGTTATTTTTTGCAATCACGCCTCTCTATAGGCATCTTTTTATAAGGTATTTCCTACCTTCTTTCTTCTCGAGCTCCTGCTTGGCAAGGCCGAGCTCTTTCTCGGACCGCTCGAGTCCCTGTTTTAGGGTATCCACCTCCGCAGTCAGTGCGGCGGTGGCTAGCAGCGACGCCTGCATATGCATGTTGACTCTTTATTGTTAGACTCCTGCGAAATTTGATAGATCCTCTATTCAGCTTTCCTTTCCGGACGCCAAACAGAGCATCAGGGGCTACTGTCTATGCGGTAATATTTTTACATATTTTTACTTACCTCGAAGCCTGTTAGGAGGCCAGCGCAAGCTTCATTCAGCCCACTCTTGGCGGTCTGAACCTTCCGGATCACCATACTCATAATAGTACGGTGCTCCTCGTCGATGGAGGCGCCTTCAAGCACCTCCAGCAGATTGTCCGGCGCCTCCGGTTGGACGGAGGCTGCCAGCTCAGAAGGCTTGCTCCTCTTGGAAGGAGTTCGCCTACCGCGGTCCGGAATTGTTGAAGATTCCGGCACGGTGTCTGGCTTAAAGCCGGACTAGGAGCCCTGAGGGGTCTTGTCCCCTTCACTCCTGGGGTCCGGGAGGTCGCCTTGCGGCGCCTCCAGGACCACCTCCTCCTGCCCTGGAGCTTGTTGCGATGCCACTTCGCTGTCATCCGCAGTGCGGGGGGAGACAGCGGGCGGAACAGAGTTCACGTCCGATGAATCCAGGGAGCCGCTCGACGAATCGTTGAGTGCGGCTCGGGGTGGGCTGCATGATTACATTCGACATTAGGGAAAGCTGCGCAATAAAGGAACATCATGAGTTACTCTGATACCCGAACTTACTATTTCGCCGGACGCTTGGTCCTGTCCGGCCACTCCTCTTCGCCCTCTTCGGCGTCAGGGGTGTAGTCTGGCGGAGGGGTCTTCCTTTTCCTGGACCCCTCGGCCTCCCCCATTGGGGCGGCCTTCCTCTTCTCTCCTCCCTCCACTGGAGGGGGAGAGTTTTCTTCTTCCACCTTCTCATTCTCGCGGGAGGAGGGCGCCTCGGACTCGTCAGATGACGAATCCGACACCACCACGATGCGGGCACTCTTTCGAGTCCCCGTGGTCTTCTTCTTCTTGGCCTTATTCTCCGGCACCACATAAGGTGCCGGGACCAGCAGCTTCACCAGTAAAGCCGGGGCTGGATCTTCGGGCAGCGGAGCCGGACAGTTAATCGGCTGGGCTATCGCCCGCCAAGCCTGTCAAAGGTAAGGGAGTTCAGATCCCGCATAGTGTCAAACTGTGAAAAAGGCTTAAACATCCTGTGAAGGGTGTAGATGGCATACCTTGCTAGCGTGATGCTGCGAGCTGTATCCGCGGTCCTCGGAAGCGGATGCGGGAGCGTCGGCGCCCTTGAATAGCACCTTCCAGGCGTCTTCATACGTTGTGTCGAATAGCCTGTTGAGGGTTTGGTGCTGCGCCGGGTCGAACTCCCACAGATTGAAATCCCGTTGTTGGCACGGGAGGATCCGGCAGACGAGCATAACTTGGATTATATTAACTAGCCGGACTGGCTTGTTCACCAGGGACCGGATGCATGTTTGCAATCCGGTCACCTCTTTTTCGTCACCCCACGACAGGCCCGTCTCTTTCCAGGACACAAGCCACGTGGGGGGTCCGGATCGGAACTCGGGGGCCGTGGTCCATTCCGGATCGCGTGGCTCGGTGATGTAGAACCACCCGGATTTCCATCCCTTTAGGGTCTCCATGAAAGATCCCTCGAACCATAGGGCGTTGGCCATCTTGCCCGCCATAGCGCCTCCGCACTCCGCCTGGCTGCCGCGCACCACCTTGGGCTTGACGTTGAAAGTGTTAAGCCAGAGGCCGAAATGGGGGGGAACGCGGAGGAAAGCCTCGCACACGACGATAAACGCCAAGATGTTGAGGATGAAGTTCGGAGCCAGATCATGGAAATCTAGTCCGTAGTAGAACATGAGCCCCCGGACGAATGGGTGGAGTGGAAAACCCAGTCCGCAGAGGAAGTGGAGGAGAAAAACCACCCTCTCATGGGGCCTTGGGGAGGGGATGAGCTGCCCCTCCTCGGGAAGCCGGTACGCGATGTCCTTGGACAGATACCCGGCCTTCCTTAGCTTCTTGATTTTTCCCTCCGTAACGGAGGAGACCATCCATTTGCCTCCCGCTCCGTACATTGCTGGAGAAGGTTGAGGTGGGAAGTGCGGGCTTGGGCGTTGGAGCTCGGGTGCGCGAGAGATGGATAGGCAAGGGAGGAAGAAGGCATAGGTGAAAAGGGTGGATTCTTATCCCCTTATATAGGCGGATGCTGTTATGTGTCCCCACCTGCCTAATAAAACTCGCTTGCCTCCCGAGCGCCGTGATAAATGGCGCGGTTGGGTTACCCACGTCCGTATTGATGAGAATCTTGTAAAAAGGGTACACGATCTCTACTTTGACAAGACGTGCCAAGGAAACCGCCTCGCAAAACATGCTGAGGTGGAAAAATAAAAACGATTCGAGTAAAGGACTTGGCTGTAGTGTGATGGCGCACTGCAGGATACGTCAGCAGATTTGATTTGTGCTAATATTATTCTCTTTATGGCAATATGTGGAAACTCATTTTACAGAGCCGGACACTACTCTTGGTGATTACAATCTTCTGTGAAGGACTGGGAGGAGGAACCCGCCTTGCAATGCCGAAGACAATTTGCGCGCCAGACTCGTCGTCATTGAAGCCTGGTTCAGGGGCTACTGAGGGAGTCCTGGATGAGGGGGTGTTCGGGTAGCCGGACTATACCTTTAGCCGAACTCCTGGATTATGAAGATACAAGATTGAAGACTTCGTCCCGTGTCCGGAGGGGACTTTCCTTGGCGTGAAAGGCAAGGTTGGCGATGCGGATATTCAAGATATCCTACCATTGTAACTGACTCTATGTAACCCTAACCCTATCCGGTGTCTATATAAACCGGAGGGTTGTAGTCTGTAGGACAGAATCAACTCCATACACAATCATACCATAGGCTAGCTTCTAGGGTTTAGCCTCCTTGATCTCGTGGTAGATCTACTCTTGTACTACCCATATCATCAATATTAATCAAGCAGGAGTAGGGTTTTACCTCCATCGAGAGGGCCCGAACCTGGGTAAAACAAAGTGTCCCCTGTCTCCTATTACCATCCGGCCTTGACGCACAGTTCGGGACCCCCTACCCGAGATCCGCCGGTTTTGACACCGACACATGGCAATATGGGAGGCATGATAAACAAGTGGTAGGTAGCGCGACATAGCGATAGAATGAACAACTAGCAAGCAAAGATAGAAGTGATATCAAGGGTAATGGTCATCTTGCCTGCAAAGTTCTCAAAGTTGTCAAAAGCTTGATCCTCGTTAGCATACTCAACAGGTTCCTCATTCACGAACTCATCTCCCGGATCTACCCAAAGCAAGAACACAAGCAACGGAACAACAATCAATCACGGTGCAATGCACAAGCAACATGATGTAATACATGGCATTGAATGCAAGGTATGATGTGCAATGCATATGGGTACTCCGGAAGGGAAAGACAAACAAGGCATCAACTTGGCAAACCAAGTGTGCCGCTGGAACGATGGGGTGATTTTGGTCGAAATCGATATAAGGATCACCGGAAACGGATGCACGGTTTGCAAATGACAAGAAAAACAAGAATGATGCAAATATGCGATTAACAGCATCATAGCACTTAGAATGCAACAAGAAACTATGCTACAACACTCCAACATAGCAACAAAACACATAACCATACACGTGAAGCTCTACAAATCATGAACACTAAGCTCTTGCTAGTTCTCACTAGAACAAGCTCAAAATAGCATGGCAAAAATGCAAATGATAACAGATTCACAGATTTAGAGAAAATACTAAACATGTCAAAACAGCATCAGGAAGCAATGTTAAACATGTCAAAACAGCATCAGGAAGCAATGTTTAGAGCTAGCAAACAACATGCTACAGTAACATATCATGACAAACAAAGACATGGCATGCTAGTACTAAAGTCATAGAACAAAACTCACTTACTGAACTTTACCCAAAGATGCATAGAAAATGATGTGGCACCCATGCAAACATGGCAAGTTATATGAACAGTTTCAGACAGAAGAAAAACATGACATGGCAGAAACAGATTCATGATAGCAACTTTGCAAGCTCAATTCACTCACCACAAGGAATTTCCTCGCGTTACAAGGTTACCAACATGAAGTAGACATGTTCAAGAAGCTAAGCATGGCAAGAGCAAGTTCATAGGGCACATGCATCACTAGCAACACCCATGGCAAAGTTGAATCTCATGTTAACAATCTGCCAGGAATAATATTTAGCAAAAGTAGAGCAAGGAAATAACATGCTACACTACTCCATAAATACAACCAGAGGCATGAATGGATATAGCAATACCACATCTTCAAATCATGCTTACTGAACTATCTCAAAATGTGCATGGATCTCATGGTAGCAACAAATTTACATCTGGCGAGATTTCGTCCGGCGACGCCTAGACGTGTCCGGCGGCATGGAGGGGCGATTTCTAGGGTTTGGACTGTGAAAAATGGAGGGGGGGTTTATATAGGTAGAGGGAGCTAGGAGAGTACAAATGAGGTGCGGTTTTCGCCCACATGAACGTGATCCAATGACAGAGAGCATGGAGGGGGGTTAGATGGGCTAGTGGGCTATTATGAAGGGGTGTTGGGCTGCAACAGAGAGGGGCTTTTGCGGTTACCCGGTTAACCGTTGGGGCATCAAACGACCTCCAAATGGAACGAAATTTGACAGGCGGCCTACCGGTGATGTACCAAGGCCACTCGACAAATCTTGACCCATTCTGAGAACATTTTCCTCCGCTCACGAAATGATATTAGAGGGGTGCAATGGGTGCATGTGGGAGTGTCGAATTGCGAAACGGACAACGGGGAAATGACCGGATGCATGAGACGAACACGAATGCAAATGAGATGCACATGATGACATGATATGAAATGCATGACATGAACAAAATGCAACATGAATACAAAACCCAACCACGAAGGAAATATCATATCACATAGCCGGAAATGGCAAGAGTTGGAGTTACAAATATGGAAAGTTACATCTAGGGTGTTACAGCGTGGCTCATGAGCATGTTGCGAAATTCATCCATTTGTTTGGAGAGCTTGGCATCCAAATAGTCCCATTGCCATGCTTCCGATTGTCGTAGGTCGGTGGCGAGTTGCTCGATGCGATCACCCAAAGCTTCACTCTCTTGATGTAGAGCTCGTTGCACGATCAAGAAGTGGTTCTTGGTGACGTAGTCGCATTCACCATCTTTCTCCTCGAAGAGTGGGTTTGCCAAAGAAGAAGGCCTATCCATCATGTGGAAGTGGTGGTGCATAGGAAAATGAGAGAACAAAACCAAAGTTACCTTTTCCGAAGACTGTGGATGTAACAAGCACGATCCCACGTGATGCTATAATAGTAGAATTGGTACCGGGTATTGTTTCTCACACCTACAAGTAAAAGGCTTCTGGAAGAGCTCGGTTAGGAAGTGTCACAAATAATTCAAGCAAATGTTAGTCATGATGTTGAAAAAGTTGAGAATATTCACAAATGGCAACTAAGACAAATATATCAAACCCAAGGATAACACTAGGAACACACACACACGCGGAAGATAAATGGGATCCGCACAACCAAGGAGTGAGCTCTAAGATGTGGAACCACGACAATGCTCTTGTTGTACGGATACTATAGAGACGCTAGCTCGATTGCTCTTATGGGCTAGATATGCTAGTGCACCAAGCTAATAGAAAAATGGGTCATCTCATTATCCCAAGTATGCTTATGTATGTATGAACCAAGATGATGAACTAGTCAAAATGGCTCAATGCTATTTCTTACAGGCTCTTGCTTCTCTTCTCCTTTGGTTAAAATCTTTTCTTCTTTTTTTTGACTATGCCACAATGCTTGATATACGAGCCATAATGCGAGGTAACAAGTGGTATATGCACGGGAGAGACGTAACACTAATGGTGCACTAAAGGCGTGGCCCGGCAATACTCAAAAAGCTAGTCTCGATGGGTAAGCTACGCAAAAGAGGCTCAAGGTTATCAAGGTAATGGCAAGGGTAAGACAATAGTGTCATCGAGGTTACCGTCCTTACTTACGGTTGGTATGAAGATGGAGTGGTCGAAGCCGATGTGGAGTCCCAGTCGATGATCGAGTGGCGGTGATGATGACATCGAATCGCGCCTAAGTAGCTGAAACACCTTAGGACACGAGAGAAACCGCAACCCAAAACTCAAACAACCACGAGAAATATTGCGGAAGAACACAAGTAATGGTGGGGTGTCAAAATGGTGGAAAACAGAAAATGTCCGAAGTGCTCTGGATGGTCCGTGCACACGTGGTAAGTGAGGCCTGTGTGGACGGGGTCCTTTGGAAGCGGACGAAAATCTTTGGATCCGTGGTGATTTTCAACTTTGAGGCCAAATTTGATGGGTGGAAGGGTGGGGAAGATGGTAGGGTAGATCCATTTGCGAAATACCAAATTCGTGGATCAAATCAACCAAATCTCACAAGATCAACAAATTGCAAGAAAAATTTTCGGGCTATTTTTGGTGGGGATTTTCTAATTAGGGCGAAAAACAACAAAATCAAGCTAGAAAATGTAGGGTAGGGACTCCAAGATGTGAATCAACCTTGCTCATGATACCAAGATGTTGTAGGGTGAAACCCTAAGATGGATCTTTTCAAACTTGGAGGGGGAAAGGGATGAACACCAAGAAAACACAAAGAGGAATTCACTCCAACAATACGCAATTACACATCCACTAGAGTAGACACACAAGATCCACAAGTTCACAAACTCAATGAAAGGAAAGATATAATGGTAGAGTTCTTCCCACTCCTAGGAGATGAGGTCTTGATGATGGTAGTCTTCTCCAAGATTCTCCAAGATGGAGATCTTGAAATCCACTATTGGGTCCTCTCCTAAGAGGCCTTGATCTCCAATGGAGGTGGTAGAAGGAGCAAAGCTCTCAACTTCTCATCTATGTCTTTGCTAACCCTAACATATGGTCTAGGTAGGAATTATATAGGCTTGGGGAGGTAGGAGACGAAGTGGATGCGAAGTGGAGGCCAAATAACAATCTCAGCCGCTCATCCTATAGGGTCCGTGCGCATGGGGTAAGTTGGGCATGTGCACATGGGGGTCCCGTGCGCACGGTACACGCCCGTGCGCACGGGGTGCTATAGTCGTAGCTCCCTGTGTAGTCCGTCGGCACGGGGTCTCGGAGGACCGTGCGCACGGGGTCGCCTGAGACCTTCTATCCAGATTCTTGGGGACTCCTTCTTCCTCCTTGGCGACTTGGGGCGGTTCTCCTTGGACTTCTTGATGCTCCTTACCTGCTTGGTGGTGTTCCTCTTCATACCTAATGAGGCATAGAGTATCTTGGTGAGGTAGCAACCAAGTTCTGTCTGTGTCCATATGCATATCAAGTAGGAAGGAGTTCACCTCGGTTTCCAATGCACGTGCTCTAGCTCTTGTCATGGGTCCACGTGATGCTTGATGTGTTGGTGTAGAGTCCATGGGGATGATGGAAGGATGCTCCGCATTAGAGGACCTGTGGAGTGGACCATGGAGGCAGACGCTGCGCTATAAGATTTGAAGACCTATCTTTCCTCTGTGCCCACTTTAGTCACTCCCAAACCACAAGAGTCGTTCCTGCTATACTTAGCGGTAACTAATCAAGTGGTTAGTGCAGCGCTGTTGGCGCAGCGGGAAGTGGATGAAGCGGCAGCCACAGCCATTGTCCCCTCTAGAGAGGAAAACGAACACGTCCCGGCAAGGTCAGATGCAGTTCAAGACAAGGGAGAGCAAGGCAACGGAGACAATCCCAAGGTTGTGCCTAGGAAGAAGGTGGTGCAGCCCCCAATGTACTTCTTGTTGCAGGGGGCTACGTCAAGCTACTCTGGCGTGCAAAAGTTGATTTTTGGCCTCGCCGTGGCCTCAAGGAAACCGCGCCACTAGTTCCAAGCCCACGAGATCACGGTTGTCACCCGCTTTCCTTTGCAACGCATACTCAGAAACCCCGAGGCCAATGGTAGGATACTGGAGTGGGCCTTGGAGTTATCCAGCTTTGGTTTGAAGTTTGAGAGCACATCAACTATTCAAAGCAGAGCACTGGTAGAATTTATTGCAGAGTGGACAACAACCCTGATGAAGAAGTGTTGGAGACAGCTATCCCCGGCAAGGAAGCACCCCAAGAATGGATTATGTATTTCGATGGTGCCCTTCTCCCTACAAGGTTCAGGGGCTCGCATACTTCTTGTTTCTCCCACTGGGGAACACCTTAAGTACGTCTTCCAAATGCATTTTACCCGGGAGAAGGCTACCAACAATACTGCAGAGTACAAAGGGCTCCTTGCCGGGCTTAGGATTGCAACAAAACTGGGAATCAAGAAGTTGATCATCCGCGGAGACTCGCTAGTTGTGGTGAGACAAGTAAAGAAGGATTACCAAAGCCCGTTGATGGAGACATACGTTGAGGAAGTGAGAAAGTTGGAGGAGTGCTTTGACGGATTGCAAATAGAGCATGTACCATGTCTTGAACATTGTTGATCATCTGTCGAAGTGCGCTGCGCAAAAACTCCCTATGGAACCATGGTCTTTTGCTCTCTGTCTGACTCGGCCCTCCGTATCCCTGGCAACAATGGCCAGAAAGAGGAGGAAACTGGACTCCGGCAAGCCTCTCCCGGCAAAGCCTCCCAAGGCCCCCGGCAGAGAGCTTGGCAGGAACAACTCCCCTTCAATCGATGAGTTGCACCCTCCCGCCAGACCACCGGTCCCTGTGGTCGAGGAGTGTGCTCCCACGAATGAGGAGGTGCCGCTAGTCCTTGTTGCCGAGCCTCGGGCTCCAACTTGGCCGCGGAACATAGTCCATTTCCTCCAAACTGGAGAACTCCCCGAAGAGCAAGAAGAAGCTGAAAGAGTAGCCCGGAGGACCAGTATGTATCAGTTCGTTAATGACACGCTGTACAGAAGAAGGCCCAATGGTGTGAAATTGAAGTGCATTTGTCGGGAAGAAGGAAATGAATTGTTGGCAGAGATGCACAAGGGTATGTGTGGCTCACACATTGGATCAAGGGCCCTAGTTGGAAAAGCCGTCTGGCAAGGATTTTACTGCACTAAAAAAATACACTTCCGTGATGATACGTGTTTATCACAGTAGGTCACGTTTTCTGTCATGCATGTACATCCATGACAATTTTATGATAGAATCAAGATAGTCATACATGTGCTGTCGTAGAAGTGTTCCATGACATTATCCAAATTACCATCACGGAAGTGTACACTTCCATCACGATAAATCACGCGTCATAGAAATGCTTTCGTCAAGGGTGACCGATACGTGGCATCGACTGTAACCGGTCGCCGTTAAGCTATCAGGTCCGGTTTTGGATCAGATAATCCGTTAACAGCCCAGAACAATGGGGATTTTCCACGTGTAAAATTCTCATTGGCCGGAGGAAACACGTGTTTTCTCCTCGGTGGGACGGATGTCGTCCATCCATTAGAGGAGACATGCCTATGATACGTCAACACATGGCAGGGGCCAACAGAGGCCCATATAGGTTAAAAAGGCCGCCTAATCAAAGGCTCGTAGGACTTACTTAGGTACTAGTGGGCCAGCCCAATAATGACCTATTTAATAAAGGCCCATTTATGGCCCGAAGCCAGATCTGGCCCGTTAATTGTTCGCCAAATATTTGGGCCCAATTATGGCCCAGTGACTTTCAGCCTATTAGAGGCCCAATGTAGACATGGGCCTATTCCATCCTGGTGTGTCTTTCGGCCTGGGAATGGCCCGTGCTTCCCATGGGCCATATATGGTCCGACGCGACATCCAGCCCACTAACGGCCCGTGATAAAGGTGGCAATAGTTCAGCCCAACGTGACTTTGGGCTTGTTAAAGGCCTGTCATAGAATTCGGCCCATTGATGCATGTACTAAAATTTGGGTCGAATATAGGCCGGAGTAAGTTGTGGGCATGGCGCAAAGCGTGAATGCCCCAATGGCCATTCGGTCCCAAGAAAGATGCAGGCAAGCCCAATTGTGGCCCGCTAAAAACCAGGCCCGTTACAAGTGAATGTTTCATCCCAGTCGAGTACATCAGGTTTTTTTCTAATAGCGAATGATGGCAGTAAATAGTAGGAATTAAGAACAAACCTACTCTATACAATAAATAAATTACGACATAGTAACTTAGAATAAACCTACACTATACAATAAAGGATTTATGGTATATTACATCCACTGGGAATCAAAGTTCGCCACCAGTGATCATAAAGCGCAACGAAGAAGCAGATTACAAAAACTGAGCACCATTGTAGCATAACAAAATAATACAAAACCAATACCACTTCCAAGATAGTACAAGAAAGGTTTGCCTTGCGCAGGAACTGCTGCGCAAGCTGCTGAGCAAGGTTGTGAGACCGGCCTAGCATGTCGGTCATAGCTTCTAGCTGTAGCTATTTAGCAATGAGGTTCTCATTGGTGTTCTCCACAATCTTTCTTAGAGATAGGACTTCAAGTTGAAGTTGAGTTGCAGAATGCCTTTCTGCTATAACTTGGGACTGAAGAAGTCGAACTGATTCAGACAGTGAATTCCGTGAGCTTGTCTGACTGCTAGTCTCAAGTAACTTGAACACTACATCAAGACAAGACTTTGGGGTTATCTTACTATCTTCAAGATGTTTTGCCTTCTTTGCTGCAATATATGTTGGGTTTGTCTCACAGCCTTCAGCAAATTTGTGCATGCCATCAGGTATATCACCCTAAAACAAGCAGAGAGATGGCAGGTTTTGCATGTGTATAAACAAAGATGATAACTGTGTTGTCAATTCCATCCAATTTCAAATTAGAAAATAAAGAGTAAGTTCAAAATATCAATAGCATAATTTGGCATAGTTCATAATGCGGGGAGCTTCACCACACTACTGGATTACCATGTCAACATAACAAGCATAGATGAAGGGCAAAGACAATCATTGTATCTATTTTGGTTAATGTGCATGGCATGTTGTTCATATCATCAACCACATTAGTATGATAAAACAGGAGATGACAAGGTGCAAACGTGGGCTGATTCACCATACACTGGATTATAGATCCACAAAACAAGCATACATATAGGGACTATTGAGTAATGTGCATGGTATGAATAAGGAATTTGGTTTTACAATTAAAACTTGGAACTTACGGTTGTTGTGAACATGCATTTTGATAGAAAAAGCAAACTAAACAGCAGTAAACGATAGGGAGTATGAGCAAATTAAAACAGCAGTTGAGGATAAAGGATTTAGAAGGACTGACTTACATTAACAGTTAACACCGGCTTCATCATGCCATTCTCCATGTCAAGGGAAGGATAAATCAAGAATTTCAGCACATAATCTTCCTCATTAGCATTGCCTGTACTCTACATTTTGTAGAGAGTAATTATAGATATGATAATACTGGAAGGGATAGAGGATAATGAAGATAAGATGCAGATTGATGCTACATAATCAACTACCAATCCCTGTGTCGGTGTAAAAAAGTAGGGGCTCTCCTTTTGCACCCATTTACTTGTGCATAGGCAGTCAACGCCGCACCCACGACTGCACTGAGCAGGGCAGAGGAGGGATGCCGGAGCGCAAGATAGCCAGAGCAAAGCCAAGACCAGGGGTGCAAAGAGAGCACGAGGGCAAGGTGGACTCCCCTGCAAAGACTCTTGTCGGGGTGGCTTCCGCAGCCCCGGCAAGATCCTTACCGGGGCAACTTGCCTGACGCCACCAGAGCACGCCACCGTTGAGCCAAGGGTTTCCGACGCCATCAGACACATCAAAACCAAGGCTCAGGAGGCACCTCCATGGTGGCATGCAGATCTTTGTAGAGATCATAAATACGCAAGATCAGATGAGAACCAAAAGACGACGATCCTTTGCGAGATCCTTGCCAAGGAAATCCACGAGGCCCCCAGCAAGATCCTTGCCGGGGACGGCCACGGTGCCACGGCAAGACCCTTGCCGAGCCCTCGGCAAGACCCTTGCCGAGGATGTCTGTGAGGCCGCAGCCAGGCCCACATCTGCCAAGACTCCATCGCCACTCCCATGCAGCTGCTAGCTCAACCAGTTGGGCAGGCGTCTGCGTGGCATCGTGCGGCCTCCACACCGACTCAGCAAGCACATGCGTGGTTGCATGCAGATCTTCGTGAAGGCTCCACCATCACGCCAGCCCAGCAGCCAGCCAACGTGGTGCTACAACGCCTCGTCATCTCGGACGCGCGTCGGGGCCATGCAAGGCGGTGACAGCTGGGACGAGCTTTCTTGCTATCCCCGATAAAGCAAGAGGGGCACGTCCGCGGCTGATAGAGGCGAGGGTGTCCCGATGTTTCGATGAGATGGTGGCTATCGTTTTATGTGGGAGTCGACCTTGATGATCCGACTATGAACGTGCGAGACCTGGTCACGACTCGAAGTATCGTGTGATCTGGAAACCGAAAACAAAGCAACAAATACTGGACTCGGACTAGGACTAGTGGCGGAGATGAATCTGGTGGAACTCGGACTGGTGGTTGTATATGGCGATGGTATATCTGGACTTGGATTGGTGATGGTATATGGCGATGGTATATGCGGACTCGGATTGGTGGTTGTATATGGCGATGGTATATGTGGACTCGGATTGGTGGTTGTATATGGCAGCGGTGTGGTATACGGTGGGGTGGTGGTATATGGCAAAGATTATGATGATGGTGCGGCGGCGGCGTGACAACCTGTAAACAGAACTCGAAACTCTAAGGGACTAGACGCTAAGACCAGTAACTCAACACGACGATGCAACTGCATATTCAATAAAGCAAAACTCTAAAAAGACTATGCAAAGGCTCAGATTGGTTCGGATATGATGAACTAACCCTAATTTTTTTTGGCTTTTTTGGTGGACTGTAGGTATGAAGAACAGACTCGATCTAAACTACGAAAAACTGTAAAATCTCACCGAGCAACGTGGAAATCTGATACCACTTGATAGATGCGAGGGTGTCCTGATGTTTTGATGAGATGGTGGCTATCGTTTTCTGTGGGAGTCGACCTTGACGATCCGACTATGAACGTGCGAGGCGTCGCGCCTTAGCAATCGCTAAACCAACTTCCAAGGGGTTATTGACCACGCCGGAGCACGATCAACCTGACCACGAGGATCTGTTTCCTGCGAGCAAATGAAGAACACGCAAGAAGCTGAGATTGCAATCTGGATATTGTGAATATAAGAGGAAAGATTTATTGATCAAGGTGGGGTTCTGTGACGCCTTTGTCTGGTCATTGAACACAAACGAAGTACGTGAAGTTGCAGCTATGGCGAACTTTAATCTAAACAAAACCGAAAGTCTGAACAAGGCCCTAAGGGCTGTATATATGGACGAAGAGGGGGGATTTTGTGGCCCTTGGAGGAGGGGTCCGAAACCAACCCTAACTCTTGTTTCCCCACACATACGGACTCTAAAAACAGCCTATACTTAAGTATTTCGAAAATACATGGGCCTGGCCCAATAATAAGGTGATGCAGCACCTAGAATAGCCTCTGGACGAAATTTATGAAGTGGCATCTTGTATATTTCATCCAAGGCTTCATGCACTCCTTATGGTGGCTTCAAAGTCCTAAAACCATCACTTGTAACTCCGTTCTTGATCCCCTTGCGCATGCCATCATCTCCATGCTTGAACTTGCTCCAAGGTTCATCTTTCTTGTCCAAGCTAGGCCCTTCATTTGTAAGCAAAACAAATGTATCCAATTTAGGCAGCATCATATTCTCATGAACATTAGAATTGTTACCAACAAACGAAAGTACCTGGTAATTCAATTGGCGTGCACGAACTCTAGTAATTGGTCCAGTATGTATAGCAGCAGGGGCTGTGGGTGTAACAATGTTATTGATGTCCTCATCAGCAGCGCATTAAATGCGTTTGTCCGACGGTGCCAGAGGATAGACTCAGCCGTGATGCACATTTGCACCTCCTGTGTGCCACTGTGGCAACCGCTTTTGTCTATAAAAGGAGGCCCGAGGCGTACTAGAGGGGGATTCGGATCTTTGGAACTAGGGAGACACTGTAGCTAGTTCAAGAACTCAAGAACACTCAAATATACATCAAAGCGGGACTAGGGTATTACACGTCTCCGCGGACCGAACCTGGGTAAACGATCCTTGTGCTGACCGCCAGACCCACTCTTTGCACAACCCCGCGCCCGCCAACCATAGAAGGGATCCCCGTGATCCCATAGGTGTCATTTCCCACCAACATCTCTGGTGCGCCACATAGGGGGCGCGCAGTTGTGGAAATTCTGGTCTAGTTGAAGCAGCGGCTTCGTCATGGTCGTCACTCAAAGGAAGAAGATGACCGAACAAGTGGCATCCTCAGCGGACGCAGTGAACGCTCACGCAGCGGCAGAAAAGCTAAGTCATGCAAAACTTTGAGTAATTCCTTTTTATATATAAGGTTATCGTCCTCGATGATCTTGCCATGTGTATGGAAAACCTGCACCAATGGAGCCCTGTCACTATTGGCAACACCCTCGTCCTGTTTTGAGTCCGCTCAACAATTCGAGCGGTTGCGTCGAGAACGGTAGGGTGACCTTCTGCGATTGGCAATGCTCTCATTCTGTCTCAATTCTGCTCGACAGCTCGAGCGGCCGCGTTAAGAGCAGTGAGGTGGTTTGCCCAGCAGCAAGCATGCCCAGCAGGCCATTGGGGACCTGTCCTCACGGCGCTGCGGCCTGGGTTTCCATGCCGGCAAGCCTACCCAATTAACGTAGGGTGGACATACAAAGGGAGATCAAACGGGAAAATAACATGCATCGTTTCAAAAGCACTGCAGAGTTATAGTACATCAATTGTTGTTGCGGTTCTAACTAAAGATAAAAATTGTCTTGGTTGTGAACCTGCAGCGGCGATAAGAAACGGGGTGCCTAGTCCCGGCGCTGGCCTTCTATCCTCCGAACTCCGTCGATGCGGCTGATGACGGGCTCGATACGCTCCTCGAGTGTCGTGGGTCCATGTCCTCCGACAAGCTATCCAACACAGCTTCGAAGTCAAGGTCAGGATTCCAGTATGCCACCTTGGTGAGGACCTTGGTCATGGCACCCCGGCAAAGCCTCCGGGCCTCATCGGCCAGAGTGGCCGCCCTGTTGGAGCGGAACCGCTCCAGGGCCCCGAGAACACCCTCAAAGAACAGAGTCAGCTGGCATTAGGGCTCACATTCGGATCCGAGACGTACTTCACGTTTGGCATCCCCATGGTTGCCAGTTGCATGGTGATCCTGCTGGCGACATCGGCAAGGCGGCTGACCGAGAGCTTCTCGCCCTCCACAAAATCCGCGTGGTTGGTGGCGTCGTTCTTCCACAGCTGCCTCTCCTCCTCCAGATTCTTGGCCAGGGTCTCCTCCCGGACCCTAACCTCCGAGAGCGTCCCCTCAAGACCCTCCAACTTTAGCTTCAGGTCCTTGATGGACTCGTTGGCCATGGAGAGTAGCTCGACCTTGTCGAGGACTGCGACCTGCGCATCAGCCAAGGCACCCTTGGCCGTGTCCCACTCCCTTGTCAGCTCCTGGATCTGCTTCTTCGGCCTGTCCCGCTCCACCTCCAGCTCGTTCACCTTGCCGGCATGGACCTAGGCCAGAGCATTAAGGGCCTCCTCGTGCCTCTGCTCCAGTTCCTCGGTCCACTGCATGACAAGCTCCTTGACCTCCTCGTCCTTGCCGCGGAGTGTCGCAGCGAGTTTCTCATCGCGAGCAGCAAGGTCCTCCTCCTGGGAGTTCAGCTCGGCCTAGTGCTAACGCCGAGCGGCCTCATCCTTGGCGGCCTGTTGACTCATCGCCTCCTGGGCCTTCTCGATATCGGCCTGCTTCTTGACAAGCTCCAACTTGCGCTCGACCAGCAGATCCTGGGCGATCTTTAGTTCCTCACAGGCCTGGTGGAACCAAGCCTGTGTCTCGACAACGTGCCCCTCGGGGTCCGCCTCCGCCTTGTCCACCGCTGCCATCCTGGACTTGGCCTTGTCCAGGCGGGCATGGTGAAGCGCCTGAAGCTTGTGGAAGTTGGCGCTCATGCTCTGGAGGAGCCGCTCTTCCTGGGAACCGCCACTACTAACGCTCGGTTCGTCAACGACCCTGAGCCCGGCGGCAGCAAGCACCTCATCGTCGAACACCTCCCCCTCGGCGGGTGCCCTGGTGCTCGCCATCCATGGGAGGTGGACGAACAGGCCGTCGCTCACCTTCAAATACTTGCCCGAGCCAGAGGCGGCGGAGGAGGAAGGATGGTCGTCAACCACCTCCTCCTCGGTAACGGCCTTGCTGGCCTCCGCGGCAGGCCCCTTGTCGGCCTCCTTGGCAGCGGCCTCGCTGGTCTCCCAGGCGGACCCCTTGGTGGCATCCTCAGCGACATCCTTTGTGGCCTCCTCAGCGGCGATCTCGTCGGCCTCAGCCGCGGCATCCCTGGCGGCTTCCTCGATGACAGTGTCCATGTCCTCCTGGTCCGCCGAGGAAGGATCTGGATACCGAGAAGGGGAATGAGCCGAAGTCAAGATCAAAATTCGAAAGAAGAAAAATGAGCGGGAACAGGAGGAAAACAACTCACCCGTGCCAAGCTGGGACGAAGTGGCCCCCTCCCCACCAACAACCGGTGTCGGGACGGAGCCGCTGGCGCCCGGGTTCGCCTCCTCTTCCTCCTCCATGCGCATGGGCTCGGTGCATGGCGCCCTTGCCGGGGATGCCCCTCGGGGCGGCATGGTTGATGGGGGCAGCGTGTTGAGGGTGGCCCTCAGTGGCTCCTCCTGCTGCCGTCCTCCTCCTGCAACCAAGGCAAGGCCAGCACCAAGAGATCCTGTCCCAACACACGTCAATGGGAGCGAATGATGAATGCACGCTGGGGGTTGTGTCGGGGGCTGCTCTCCACCACCAGCGGCGAACTCAAGGTGCCCATCAGGGGCTGCCCACCTGTCAAGGCCCTGGCCCTCTTCGCCACCCTCTGGGCCAGCGTCTCCATATCCCTGCGAAGATGAAGACGAGTCAAGAAAAGCGGCACGGTCTAAGGGGACGGAGATGACAAAAGACGAGATACTTACTCATCCTTCACCTCCTCTTCCGCCGCCTTTCTCTTCCTCCTCGGGCTAAGGGACCCGAGGTCGAAGATGACCTCCGTGTCATCGTCTGCGGGAGGAGGGGAAGCGGGTGGAGTTCGAGGATGCTTGGACAAAGAAAAGGCAGTCGCTTTCTTCTTCACCACTGTAGCCTTCACCGCCTTCCCCGCTGCCGCGACCCTCGTCTGGTGCACGAACGCCTCCTGAGGTTGTTGCGGTTGTGCGGCCCTGTCGGGCCGGACCGGCTCACCAGAGCTAGCCTGCCGCAGGACACGCCTTCTCCCCGTGGCTGGGGGGTCAACAGCCTCGACCTCCTCCCCGGACGACTCATCGACCTCATCTTCAAAGAGAGGGGCCCCGGTGCCGGCGCTGCTGGTCTCCCCACCGGATTCTGCCGACTGGGCGAGCTCCTTCTCCTCCGCGGCCGTCGCGGCCTCGTCCTCCACACCGCCAGCGCTGCCGGCCTCCTTGGCGAGCTCCGCCTCCGCCACCCTGGCGGTGATATAGTCCAGCTCCGCTTGGGTGGTGTCCTAGATGAGCAGCGGCTCTTTGCGGACGTACTTCCGACAGGGTGTCGAAGAACTTCTGCACCTGGTCCGCCTTCGGCTTGACCCAATTCGGGTCAAGGCCATGCGCATTATAGTCTGGCATCATGGCGATGATGTCGGTTTGGCAGGAGTTGTTGCTTAGCGGGTGTAAGTGCATCTAGTGCCTCTTAGTGATTTTGGTGTATTGAAGACTTATAGGTTAAGGTACTAATGCGTTTGTGAGCGTACACAGGTCTATAAGCCTATGAGGAGTTTGATATTTACAGAAAAAGTCAACCCCTAAAAATGAATATCTTCGAGTGAAGATTTTGGTATTTCTGAAGACTTTCATGAAGACTTTGAAAGTGAAGAAATTGGTGTGTCCGTGAAGACTTGATATTCATGCGAGGAATATGAAGCTTGAAGATTTACATTTTCATAGTTTTGTTTTTCTCTTTCTTGAGTCATAGGAAACACCGTACTATTAAAGGGGGTCGAGGAAATACTAAGGAAAAATTTCCATGTGATGCTCAACTAAAAATCCTACACCTACCAATCCCTTGGAGTGAAGCCATTGGAAATCTCATACAGTTCAGTCAATTTCTTCAGTGACAGAGACGAAGTTCTTCTGGTCTCTGAGGAATTTGTCTTGACTGAGGAGTTAGGAATTCGCCAGTGCGGATTGCCTACACAGTGAGGAACATGATAGCCCTGAGGATTTTGCTACTCAAAATTCCGACCGTTGTTGTGCTATGCGCCAGCTGTCCCAAAATATCTATCCACCTAACGGTCATATCATTGAAGGGCATTTATGTCTTATCATGTCGGGCTGCTCCCTAGGCTATAAATAGCCGCCCCCTACAACCACTAGCTGGTTGGCTGCTCCGAGAGAAACTGACACTTGTCATTTGAGAGCAACCCATCCTCTGAGGACTTTGAGCGAAAATCATCAAGTGAGGAAAAACCAAAAACCCAAACACCTACAAACCCCAAGTGATTGAGCATCACTGAAGAGATTGATCCTGAGTGGATCCGACGCTTGTTACCTTTGAAGACTGTGCTTCTTCCAGACGGTTAGGCGTCATGGTCTAGAGCATCCAAGAGGAATTGTGGATCGCCGAGTGGCCAAGTTTGTGAAGGTTTGGAAGTCGCCTGAAGACTTACCATGAGTGATTGGACGAGGTCTGTGTGACCTTAGTTCAAGGAGAATACGGTGAGGACTGGGTGTCTTGGACTAAGTGTCCTTGACTGGGTGTCCGGGACTGTGTGTCCTCGAGTTTAAATACTCAGCCGCTCCAACCAGATGTACAACTGAGACAGTAGTTGGAACTGGTCTACCAAATCATTGTCTTCACCAAGCTTACTGATTCTATTTCCTCAACTCTTTCATTTCCTCATAACTGTGCTGTGTGTTTGTTCATATCTGTGTTTGAAGAGTTTGACTGAAGACTTTCTCAATTTCCTCAGTTCAATTTCTTCAGTCTATTTGTCTTCATCCTGTGTTAACCTATGATTACGCTTCCTGTACTCTGTGCCTGTCTTCATTTCATCATGATGACTATGCTTGTATTCTGTTATGTTTACTTTTGAGTACTTATTCCGCTGCTAGTAGTTCTTTGCTAAGGAATTTCCTCACCGGCAAATTCCTTAGTGAAGAATTTCATAAAAATCGCCTATTCACCCCCCCTCTAGTCGATATAACGCACTTTCAATTGGTATCAGAGCAAGGTACTCCCTTGTTCTGTGTGATTTTGGTTTAACTGCCTGGAGTTTTAGTTATGTCGACCGCAGGTATGACGAAGGTGACATGCCCCATCTTTGACTGTCACGAGTATCCCAAGTGGAAGGACATGATGAAGAAACGCCTCATGGCGATGAACAGCGAGTTGTGGACCGTCACTGAGATTGGCCTGACTGATCTGTGCAAGATGGCGGATGCTGATGACATTCGCAAGTATACTCTTCTCAACCTCACAGCGAAGGATGTCATCTGCTCCAGTCTGTCCCAAAATCAGTTTAGGAATATCATGCATCTCGATCACGCGAAGCTCATATGGGACCGTCTCTCTGAGGTATATGAAGGTCATCGAACCTGTCATGATCCTTGGTTTGAGGACTTCAAGGAATCTCTCAAAACGATGACATTCGAACTAGAATCATCATCTTCTGCATCATGCCTTATGGCAAAAGATGCTGAGGTAACTGAATGCTACCTATTCGAGTCCAGTGATGATGAATCTGGTGATGAATTTGGACCCAGCTATGTCAAACTTTCTTCCCCTGCTACTAAACAACAAAGAGCTTTAGAAAAAGCTCACTATATGCTAAACAAGAGCGATGATATGTTGGGTGAGGAAATGGATCAGTCAAAAGCTTTGGCTGAAAGTCTTCAGAGACTTCATACTAAGTATGACACCCTTCAAGATCAACATAACACTCTCTTGTCCGATCATGAGAAGCTTTCTTATGAATTTCTTCAAAGAAAGCAAGATATTGAAAAGCTAAGAGTGAGTTATGAAGATCTTCAGAAGGAGCGCGATTCATTACTTGCTCAACAAATCAGCGCTTCTCAGGAAGAATTTGTTCCTCCATGCTTGAAGTGCATTGAACGTGAATCTGCTAATTCTTCACCTGAATGTTCAAATGCCGCTAATGTTTCAAATTCTTCACATGCCTCTGCTGTCACTAATTCCTCATATGAGGACATTGCTAGTATCACTGACGATGCAGGGATGAAGGAATTGTACACGACAGGCATGTACAAAAGCCTCAAGGGGCATCAGGCTCTTTGTGATGTGCTTAAAAAGCAGATCCTCAACAGGAACCCTAGGAAAGAGGGTATCGCCTTTGAGAGGAAACTCAATGCTGATGGTACATATTGGAAGCCTGAGCAGTACCCCAAAACTACATGGGTTGCTGCAAAGGGACCTCCAGTTGATCCATCTAACTTATCTGGATTTGCATGTGAATCTCCTCATTCTGATGATGAGTCAATTGACTCCAACTATAAGCTATTCAAAAATCAGAATGGTGAAGTATTTGCTAGATATGTTGGCACTAACTACAGGAACGGCTCCCCTATGAAGAAAATCTGGGTTCCCAAAAGATGCCTTGAAAATCTTCAGGTGAATGTCATCATGACGCCACCTGTGAAGAATAGGAACCCCAGATCAAATTCTTCATATGGACCAAATTCTTCATATGGACCAAATTCCTCATATGGAGCAGAGTCCTCATATGAACATCATCGTGCTAACCCGTCTATTTCGCAGGGAAGATTTAAGGATTATGGATATGTGCATTATTCTTCAAATCATTATGTCCATAAGTCCTCGAAGAATTTCTCTGCATACTCTTATGCTTACTCTAACCCCTCTTATGTGAGTTGAAATGGACTGGCTTCTATGCCATCCTTTTCATATGGAGCTCGCAGAATGATGAACTCTTTGCCACCCCTTCATATGTGGGTGTTGAAGAAAAAGAACTAAT
This sequence comes from Triticum urartu, assembly GCF_056163025.1. Taxonomy (NCBI): domain Eukaryota; kingdom Viridiplantae; phylum Streptophyta; class Magnoliopsida; order Poales; family Poaceae; genus Triticum; species Triticum urartu. The sequence goes on from NC_141875.1 coordinate 305,687,306, forward strand.
CTCTTCTGCAGGGTCAGGTCTCCAGACGCACGTAATCATCTGAAGAATTTGTTGGAGACCTGAGCATGCCTGATAGGACGCATGCTAATCATGAAGAAATGAACTTTCATTTCTCATGTCCTCATATTGCTTTATCAGTCCTTTTACTTGATGAAATTGATCTGATGAATTGATGTCATATTCTTCACTGATGAAGTATATGAGTTTGTAAGCTGCACTAATTCATCTGCAGGATGATCAACCCAAAGCCACTGAGTGGGTCCTCGATAGTGGATGTACAAACCACATAACTGGTGACAAGAATCTATTGATGGATGCTCCATTATCTCCGTCGCATCTGAAGCATATCATCTTTGTTGACAAAGGCAAAAGTCAGGTATTGGGTCTAGGTAAGGTTGCAATTACAAAGGATCGACACATGGACAAAGTCATGCTTGTTGAGTCCTTAGGATACAACCTTATGTCTATCTCAATGCTTTGTGATCTTGATATGGTTGTTGTCTTTGGCAAGTACCGTTGTGTTGTGGTTATGGAAGCTGACAATTCCAAAGTCTTCGAAGGCTTTAGGAGAGGAGACCTGTATATTGTTGATTTCTCCACAGGACCACAACCATCCGTGTGCCTACTTGCAAAAGCTTCAGAAGGCTGGCTCTGGCATCGACGACTTGGTCATGCAGGCATGAGGAATTTGCACACGCTTGCGAAGAAGAAGCATGTCATTGGCATCAAGAATGTAAAATTCCTCAAGGATCACCTATGCGGAGCCTGTGAAGCTGGGAAGATGACCAAGGGCAAGCATCCAGCGAAGACTATCATGACCACCACTCGCCCGTTTGAATTGCTTCACATGGATCTCTTTGGTCCTAATCATTATTCTGCTATTCCAAATGAAGCATCTCAATATGGCTTTGTTATTGTTGATGATTATTCTCCCTATACATGGGTACACCTTGTTACTTACAAACATGAAGTGCAGGAAGTCTTCAAACGATTTTCCTCGAGGGCTTCAACCAACTTTGGTGTGAAGATCAAGCACATCAGAAGTGACAATGGCACTGAGTTCAAGAATTCTGGTCTCAATGACTATCTTGATGAACTTGGTATTACTCATGAGTTATCTGCTCCCTACACTCCTCAGCAGAATGGCGTCGTGGAGCGCAAGAACAGGACTCTTGCTGAGATGGCTCGCACTATGCTTGATGAATACAAAACGCCTCGTCGTTTCTGGACTGAGGCAATTGATACTGCGTGCCACATCATCAACAGAGTATATCTTCTAAATTCTTCAAAAAGACTGCCTATGAACTCCTCACTGATAAGAAACCCAATGTAAGTTATTTCAAAGTCTACGGTGCTAAATGTTGGATTAGAGATCCTCATCACAACTCAAAATTTGCACTGAAAGCACATGAAGGTTTTATGCTTGGCTACGGAAAGGACTCGCACACCTACAGAGTCTTCAACAATGTTCTTCACAAAGTTGTTGAAACTGTAGATGTGCGGTTCGATGAAACTAATGGCTCGCAAAGAGAGCACCTACCTACTGTGATAGATGAACCAGCACCTGAGGAAACTATCAAGTTCAAGGCTACTGAGGATGTCATTCCTACTAAAGAATCTGTTGAAGAATTCATTCCAGAACATGAAGAACGTCGAGCTAATGCACCTTAAGAAAATGCTGAAGAAAATGGTGCTGAAGAAAACGCTGATCAAACTCTTCAACGACAATCAGCTCATCCTCGCATTGCAAAACAACTGCAAGTTGAAAAGATCATCAATGACATCAAAGCGCCAGGTCCTCTCACACGCTCAAAAGCTTCACATTTGTCTAACTTTTGTGGGCAGTATGCTTTTGTCTCTATTACAGAGCCCACTAAGGTAGATGAAGTATTTCTGGAGCCTGAGTGGATTCAGGCCATGCAAGAAGAATTACATCAGTTGGAGCTCAACAATGTCTGGGAACTGGTCAAACGTCCAGATCCTCGCAAGCACAATATCATCGGCACAAAGTGGATCTACCACAACAGGCAAGATGAAAATGGCCTTGTGGTGAGGAATAAGGCACGGCTTGTAGCTCAAGGCTACACACAGGTTGAAGGAATTGATTTCGATGAAACTTTTGCACATGTTGCTAGACTTGAGGCTATTCGCATATTACTTGCTTATGCTAACCATCATGATATCACTTTATATCAAATGGATGTGAAAAGTGCATTCCTCAATGGTAAGCTTGAGGAAGAAGTATATGTTGCTCAACCCCCCAGGTTTTGAAGATCCAAAGAATCCTGACAAAGTCTTCAAACTCAACAAGGCCCTCTATGACCTCAAGCAGGCCCCATGGGCTTGGTATGATACCTTGAAGGAACTCCTCATGAAGAAAGGCTTCAAACCCGGTTCACTCGACCCTACTCTTTTCACTAAATCTTATGATGGTGAATTATTTGTGTGCCAAATATATGTTGATGATATTATCTTTGGCTGTACTGACCAATGTTATAGTGATGAATTTTCCTATATGATGAGTGAAGAATATCAAATGTCTAGGATGGGAGAGTTGAAATTCTTCTTAGGTCTTCAAATTCGTCAACAACACAATGGCATATTCATCTCTCAGGAGAAATACCTCAAGGATGTATTGAGGAAATTCGGCATGCAAGATTGCAAAGGCGTCAAAATTCCTATGCCCACAAATGTCCATCTGTGCACTGATGAAAATGGTATTGACTTCGATCATAAGGTATACCGCTCCATGATAGGTTCCTTATTGTACTTATGTGCATCTAGGCCAGATATAATGCTTAGTGTTTGCATGTGTGCCCGATTTCAAGCTACACCGAAGGAATCACACCATAAGGCTGTGAAGCATATTCTTCGATATCTAGCTCACACACCAACACTTGGATTATGGTACCCCAAGTGCTTGGTTTTTGATCTTGTTGGATATTCTGACTCTGACTATGCTGGTGATCTTGTGGATCGCAAGTCAACATCTGGTACATATCATTTCCTCGGACGATCTTTGGTCTGTTGGTCCTCGAAGAAACAGAACTGCGTATCACTATGTACTACTGAAGCTGAGTATATTGCCGCTGGTTCTTGCTGTGCCCAATTGCTATGGATGAAGCAAACTCTCAAGGACTACGGCGTCAACATGAAGAATGTGCCTCTCCTCTGTGACAATGAGAGTGCCATCAAGATTGCTCACAACCCAGTTCAGCACTCGAAGACAAAGCACATTCAGATTCGTCATCATTTTCTTCATGATCATGTGTTGAAGGGCGACATTTCTGTTGAGCATGTGAAGACTGAAGAACAGCTAGCCGATATCTTCACAAAGCCCTTGGATGAGAAGAGATTTAGCAAGTTGCGGTGTGAGCTAAATATCCTAGAATCTTCGAATGTTCTTTGAAAAGGACACTCATCCTAACACTTATGCAACATTGATGACTTAGATGTGCAACACATCAAGAAACGTTTTTCTTCAATCAATGAAGAATGACACTCTTAGTGTGAAGAAATTAAAGAAGAATTTGATTCTCAGAACCCTACGATAATTGTACGCGGTGTCTGAAATCATCATTCTTATACGGTGGGTCACGCCACCACCAAAAGTTGAAATTCCTCAATTATTCATATTCTTCAACTTTGCATAGTCTTCACTGGTTCTATCATTTTTCTTCATTGGCTATATATATATATATATGAGTTTATGTCCTCTACAGCATTCACTTATTGCTATTTCTTCAAGTTGGTTTTCTGCTAAGTGAATGTGATCAGACCCTTCCCCTCTATGCTTTACTCAACCCAATCTGTTCACAAATTCTTCATGTGCGTTCTATCTGAAACTCGTTCAAAATCTTCACTGTGTCCTTGTCAGCTGAAGAAATTGCGAACGGAACTTTAAAACCTACCTTATCTAAATTTTCGGCTTTGCCGCTCAAACCATTCCGCATCCCACGATACACTTATCCACTCACCCACGATCTAACATGATCTCCACCTCTCACTACGTGGGTGACACATGTCATGCGAATGAGAAGGGTCAGGGGCACGTTCGTCCAATTTCTTCGGGCAAGAAGTTTTTCACCGTGGCTATAAATACCCCTCCTTCCCTTCCTCACTTCTTTTACTCCGCTCGACCTCTCTCTCCAGCTCGAGCTTCTCAAACCCTAGCGCCGCCGCTACTTCATCATCGCCGGTGAGGAAGAGCTTCACTGCCTCGACCTCGTAGCCGATGTACTCGCGCTGACCGCGGACATCTTCACTCCGTCGCCGCCGTAGCCGTCTTCCTTCGCCAAGTTAGGGCGTGGAAGATCTGCACAGACGAACTTCACATCTCCTCACTCCAGTTTGTCGTGTTCTTCGTCCAGGGTAATTACAAGTTACTTTTACTGCACTCATTGATTCGAATGATTATCTACAAAATCTTCAAAAGTGTTTTTCTTCATATCTTCACACACTGAACACCTCACAAGTCATCTGTTCTTGATTCATTTCTCTAAGCATCCTTTTTCTTCAAGATTCCTCAATTGTGTGGATCTTCGATCTATACAACTCTGGAACCTAAGACAAAGAACGCTTAGTGAAAATCTTCAAGACTCATCTGGTCAAATTCCTCAAACTTTTCTTTTTGAAAAACCTTCTAAGAACACATATGACCTCTCCAAATTCCTCGCAACTATACTTGGTTCATAGGTACACATGTCAGCTGCTGAATCACTAGGTTCTCATCAACTTAACTCATTTTGCAGTGTTCCTCGAAGAAAAGTTGCATACTTCTTCAGAGAATTCGATTGTTCAAATTCCTCAACTGAAGAAAATGGCTGATGCTAAAAGGCCACAGAAGGGAGGAAAGAGGCCTGAGGTAAATACAGCGTTTGAAATCCCTGATGACATATATGCTGGGTACTGCACACCTACTAAGGAAACCAAGAATGAGCGCAAAGTGCGCAAACAGAGGATAGAGAGGAGATGGGCAAGAGAAAGGAGGGAGTATAGATATGTCACTCCTAAGTACATGAAGAAATTCGCACTCAATCCTCCATGCCCAAGAGCTCCATTGGCACCTGGCCAAATAGCAGATCCCACCAGCCTCAAGTACGGTGAGGACTATCCTGATGAATGGGCCAAGCGCCAAACCAAGTTGGCTAAGCAAGCCAGAGAAGCAGTGAGGAAATTCAATGAAGACTCTGCCGCTGCTGCTGCCTCTGCTGAGGCCTCGGCTGTCAAGCCAAAGAAGGCTATGTCTAAGAAGCCGGCACGCAGGCCAAGTTCCTCGGCAATGCCCTCACGGCCAGAATAATCAAAGCCCTCCCGGTCAATTCCTCATGCTGCTCCTGTTCCTCCAAAGTCCTCAGCTTCTCCGCCAAAGCCTTCAGCTGTTCTGACCAAATCCTCAGCACCTGTGCATCTCGCTTCGTGCCAAAGGACTGCCGGCATCTCCATTGCCTTAGGTGTCTCAGCTAGTTCCTCAGTTGCACCAAGTTCCTCAGCTGGCCCCTCACTGCTGAAGAAAAAGGCCACTGCTGGACGAGGTCCTTGCCCAAGTCCTCAAAAGAAGCAAGTCAGGGCCGCTAGAGCCAAAGGATCAGAAGTGCCACTGCTTTTGGATCCCAAGCTGATACTCGACTACATTGATGATTGGCACAAGGACCCCAACACTCCCTTGCCTGACTTCAAGCTGACTCCTGACCAGAGTCACATGCTGACCCACTTCATTCAAGAAGAAAAGTGGAAATTTGAGAAGGCCAGGAAGATCAAGAAAGCGCAGTACAAGAAAGAGCGCTATCTGAAGAAAAACGTTGTCTCTATGACAACTGAAGAACTTGTCACTATGCAGACTGAGATTAAGAAACTCAGTGACAACTTTGACGCATATCGCTCTTATTGGCTTGGAGCCAAGGTTCGTTTTGTGAAACTTGCGAATAACTTCACTTCCAATGTTGCAGCCCCAACGCAACAGGAAATTCCTCAGGCTGAAGCATCTGCTCAGCCTACTGAAGAAAATGCCAGCACCGCTGATGATAATCAGGGTGCTGAAGATAATGTGAGGTCCAGGGCTGATGACTGCATTCCAGCCGCTGAAGAAATTGCCAGGGCACCCACTAGTGGTGTGCCTGAAGAAACTGAAGAACTCAGGGCAACTGCATCAGTTGTGCCTGAAGAAAGTCAACCAGATTCCTTAGCTGCTCCTGCACCAACTTCAACTCCAATCCTTCCATCTATATGAGATGTGAAGAAGACCAAGGCTGCAGAGGGTGCTGCAGTGAAGAAAAGGAAAGCATCAGCTGCTTCAGATTCTTCAGCTCCGAAGAAAATGAAGCCTATGACAAGTTCGTTTGCAAATCCGATTGATGCTGTTCCCATCTCAACCAGGCCATCAAAGGACCTTGTTCCTTTTGATGAAGAATATGTGATACCTAGCGGATCGGATGAACAAACTCCTTTTGTTGCTTCGTCTGAACTGTTGGATGAAGAAATTGAAGTGGATGCAATCCCTTCAACACCTATCATCTCCTCGCCTATGCCTCAGTTCACAGCTGAAGAGGCTGGCGTTGAACCTGAGCTCACACATCATTACATGCAGGTGCTGATGAAGCCTTTGAAACCAGGTCAGGCACCAGGAACCAAATTCCTCGTGAAGGAATTGTTGTGCGTGCCCAGAACTTTCTATCGTATTCTTACGAGGACAATCAGTCCCATCAAAGGCCACGACTCATCTGATGAGGAAATTGTTGGCATCATGAAGAATCTGGTATTCAAAATCGTTAATGGCATTCCTGTCAATTATCATGATTTCTTCATGAGGACTATGGCCAATGTTGCACTGTCTCCGTTTGAGCTAAAGCCTTATGCACCTTGGATTATGAGATTCCTCTGGACAAGGTCTTCACTCAACTACAAAGCTGATTTCTAGAATCACCTCAACTACTTGCCCCCAATTGAGGTCCTCAAGCATACATATTCCTCAGTTGATGGAAAGGGCAAGGCACCAGCTGTAATTGATGAAGGCATTCGTCCATTGGATGGTCAGTTTCACAAAGCTGCATCTTATTCCACCAATGATGACTCTGCCACACATGACTCTGCCAATGCACCTAAGTCCACTCCTCAAGCCACTGCTCCGCGCGTGATGACTGACCGTGAACTTCTGCTTAGTCTTCACCAGAAGGTGGATCGAAATCACAAATGGGTTAAGCATCAGTTTGGTTCACTTCTTCACAACATGATTGCCACACACAATGCAGTGAAGAAAAACCACTACTACCTCCATCAAGTCTTCGGTCGCACCTGGGAAATCCTGTCACATCTATATGGTGAAGAAGATCTGAAGAACATGGGTCTCAAAGAAGATTTTGACTGGTCTGCACCTCCACCGAAGAAATTCAAGAAGGTCCAAGTTCCTTCTCTAGTGGCCAGCTCATTTTCTTCATCGTGCGACACTGATGAACATGAAGATTTGGACGACACTGCGGCAGACCCTACATCAACAAACGACCCCGACAACGCTGGCGCTCCTTCATCAAAATGATTATCTTCAGGGGCGTTAGTCCTCATTTTCGATCCTTTTGGTCATTCGATGACAAAGGGGGAGAAATATGAGTTAGTCTTCAAGCGGGTCTACTATATGGGCGTTTTTTTATTTGCTAAGTTACAACTCTCGTTCTTTTGAAACTTTATTGGATCAAGTTGTAATCTTAAACCCGATGGTGCTCTGATACTTTTGATGCACTGCGCTCTGATACTTTTGATGCACTATTCTGCATGCTTATTCCTCATTAATATTATTGCACGCATGCTGAATTTCATCAGGCACCATATTTCATCATACATTTCAAATTCTTCATATTATATGTTAAATGTGTGTATGAATTACAAGATATAGGGGGAGATCTCCATGATTCAACTCTTCAAGTGTGCATTGCTTCAAAAGGAAATTCCTCACTATGCACATCTTCAGGGGGGAGTTCTTCTATATCTTGCAATCAAATTCCTCAATATCAGTAGTTACACTTCATATGCTTATCCCCGTTGAAAACTTAACCTATATTGTCATCAATCACCAAAAAGGGGGAGATTGTAAGTGCATCTAGTGCCTCTTAGTGATTTTGGTGTATTGAAGACTTATAGGTTAAGGGACTAATGCGTTTATGAGTGTACACAGGTCTATAAGCCTATGAGGAGTTTGATATTTACAGGAAAAGTCGACCCCTAAAAATGAATATCTTCAACTGAAGATTTTGGTATTTCTAAAGACTTTCATGAAGACTTTGAAAGTGAAGAAATTGGTGTGTCCGTGAAGACTTGATATTCATGCGAGGAATATGAAGCTTGAAGACTTTCGTTTTCATAGTTTTGTTTTTATCTTTCTTGAGTCATAGGAAACACCGTACTGTTAAAGGGGGTCGAGGAAATACTAAGGAAAAATTTCCATGTGATGCTCAACTCAAAATCCTACACCTACCAATCCCTTCGAGTGAAGCAATTGGAAATCTCATACAGTTCAGTCAATTTCTTCAGTGACAGAGACGAAGTTCTTCTGGTCTCTGAGGAATTTGTCCTGACTGAGGAGTTAGGAATTCGCTAGTCCGGATTGCCTACACAGTGAGGAACATGATAGCCCTGAGGATTTTGCTACTCAAAATTCCGACCGTTGTTGTGCTATGCACCAGCTGTCCCAAAATATCTATCCACCTAACGGTCATATCATTGAAGGGCATTTATGTCTTATCATGTCGGGCTGCTCCCTAGGCTATAAATAGCCGCCCCCTACAACCACTAGCTGGTTGGTTGCTTCGAGAGAAACTGACACTTGTCATTTGAGAGCAACCCATCCTCTGAGGACTTTGAGCGAAAATCATCAAGTGAGGAAAAACCGAAAACCCAAAACCCAAACACCTACAAACCCCAAGTGATTGAGCATCACTGAAGAGATTGATCCTGAGTGGATCCGATGCTTGTTACCTTTGAAGATTGTGCTTCGTCCAGACGGTTAGGCGTCATGGTCTAGAGCATCCAAGAGGAATTGTGGATCGCCGAGTGACCAAGTTTGTGAAGGTTTGGAAGTTGCCTGAAGATTTACCACGAGTGATTGGACAAGGTATGTGTGACATTAGTTCAAGGAGAATACAGTGAGGACTGGGTGTCTTGGACTAAGTGTCCTTGACTGGGTGTCCGGGACTATGTGTCCTCGAGTTTAAATACTCAGCCGCTCCAACCAGACTACCAAATCATTGTCTTCACCAAGCTTACTGGTTCTATTTCCTCAACTCTTTCATTTCCTCATAACTGTGTTGTGTGTTTGTTCATATCTGTGTTTGAAGACTTTGACTGAATACTTTCTCAATTTCCTCAGTTCAATTTTGTCAGGACCCCGATCCTGAGTCACACCGATCTAGCATGTAACACATCATATCACTTTGCGGCCTCGCGCACGGTATTTCCACGAGTGCCACCTTACCTGGCCCGGGACCGTTTGCGCCTTTTGGCTCACGTATATGATAGTGTCGCTAGCATCCATATGACAGAGAACCCGGGCCGACATGGCTAGTCGTGAACCCAAAGCGGCACTAACCATGGGGACAGGCATACATGAATCAACCTCGAGCATGTCGGTCAACAGCGTGTGAATCCGGGCTGTAGCACTGGGCTAACAGGACTCCGGTAACCGGGGCTGTAGCAGGCTAGGCAGGACTCCGGATGTCACCGCATGACATTTCCCCGAAGGGACAGACACAGGAATGAAGTGAATCACATGCCGGCCAGTCAAGTGTCCTGAGCAGTAGTGCTGGGCTAGCAGGACTCCAATGAACCGGGCTGTAGCGGACTACTATCGCTCAGAAAGCACTAGACTACATTTCCCCATATGATAGGCTACCAAGGATAAACAACTAGATTGTCGGATCCCACACATATCAAGCATTTCAATCATACACACAATATGCTCAATATGTGTGAATACAACATGGCATCACAACATAACTCTACGACTCAAGTATTTATTCATTAGGCTCCGAGGAGCGAGATATTACAAACATGGGTCTCATGACCCAACATTCAGAGCATACAAGTCAGAGCACAAGCGGAAGCTTAACATGTCTGAGTACAGACCTCTACAAATGGAAAAGGCCTAGAAGCCTGACTATGTACCAGATCCTGCCGAGGGCACAAGATCGTAGCTGAGGTAACAAGCTAAACGTCGAAGTCCACACGGAACTACTAGCGAGACTGACGTCTCTCTGCAAAAACATAAAATAGGCAAACGTGAGTACAAATGTACCCAGCAAGACTTACATCAGAACTAACTACATATGCATCGGTATCAACAAAGGGGGTGATGGAGTTTAACTGCAATAAGCTAGCTTTGACTCAGTGGCTAACCTAAACTACGACTGCAAGTAACTCTTTTGAGGTGGCGCACACGAGTCCACAAATTCACCATACCAATACACCACTATGGATCCGCTCCCGTCTCCCTGCGAGAACGCCATCCATAGCACTCACGCTTATCTTGCGAGTTTTAGAGTATCCACTTTCACTTGTCTATGAACTATGCAAGGGGTCCAAGTTTCCATATCCGAGGAATCCGGCTATTCAAATAGATAATGATAACCCTGCAGGGGTGTACTTCTTCACACACGCTCTCGCCACTTATCGCCCTGTACACGTCATGTACCTCGGCAACCTTCAAGCGGAAGCCGGGCGAGGGAGTCGGCCACGACCTGACTAACCAACAAGTCTCTAGTCCAGGTTTATCGCCTATTCGGGTTCCATCCGCAAGGAGATCCGGCCGGGGTGTCGCTCACGTCCCCAAACGATGTGTGCAGGGTTCCCAAGCCCACCATCCGGGTGCCACTTGGTACACCGTGCCACTGTGCCTAGTCTGTCCCAAGCCCACCTGTACCGGGTGCCACTTGGTAGACTACTAACACTACCTACAAACACCAGAAACTAGATGCAACTCCTGGACAGAGATTGAGTTGATTAATAAGCCGAGAGGGGCCGAGTTACCGGAACCCAATGTGTGGTAGTAACTGTTCATGGATCACAAACACAGAACTCAGTTCCTGAGGACGGCTGCAATGAGACAACCCTCCATGTACTCCTACATGGCCTCTCACCGCTACCTTTACCAAATCATGTTCACACACTGAGCTCTCAATGGTAGGACATGTTCACCATGTTCCAATTTATTCCCGATGAATCAGACCTGACTCAACTCTAAGCAGTAGCAGGCATGACAAACAAGCATGAATGAGTAGGCACATCAGGGCTCAAACAATTCCTACTCATGCTAGTGGGTTTCATCTATTTATTATGGCAATGACAGGTCATGCAGAGGAAAGGGGTTCAGCTACCGCAGCATGTAACAGTTGAAACGTTGTTGTCCTAATGCAGTAAAAGAGAGCAGGAGCGAGAGAGTGGGATTGTATCGGAATGAACAAGGGGGTTTTGCTTGCCTGGCACTTCTGAAGATAGCATTGAGTCTTCATCAGTGTCAACGATCACAACGTCGAAACAACGTCTATCGAGAGGGGACAAATACCGGCAACACAGAAAGGACACAATCAATGCAATGCTCAATATGATGCATGATCATGACATGGCAATATGCTGTGGTTTGAGCTAATGCAACTAGCAGCAGGTTAAATGAAGTTGGTTTGAACCTAAGATTCAAATTCAAACTCCACATGTGGTTATTTAAATGCCCTTTATTTCTTTTGTCCAAAACAGAGGACAACATTGTTCAAACATGCATGAAAATGGTACAGATGGATTCCCTGAATTTTTCTGATAATTTTTCATATATAAATTATTTCATTTGGAGTTACGGTTGAATTTCTATGAATTTTTAAAGTTTTAAACATTTCCTGGAATTTCCTGAATTAAATAAATCCAGAAAATGCATTACTACATCAGCATGATGTCACTATGATGTCAGCGGTCAACAGGCGCGGTCCAGGTCAAACCTGACCAGCGGGGCCCACTCATCAGTGACCCAGTGCTACCTAGGTCACAGACAGGTGGGGTCGGGTCAACGCCCACATCAGCATAGTCAAAGATGACACGTGGGCCCACTGTAATTAGAATAATCTTAATCTTACTTAGTTAGCCGGTTAGTTAGGCAGTGGGGCCGGCTGTCTGTGTCCCAGGGTGTTACTAACTGCGTCATTAACCCTAACTAATCATGCCACGTCAGCATCGCCGGACTAAGCGCCGGCGACCATATCCCGCGGCAGAGGCTCGTCGGAGTTGCTCGGGCTCGCGCTACAGCCGGCCGTTTGCGACGCGGTTTGCCGCTACGGCGAGCTGGAGGTGCGGCGCATCTAAAGGAGGCAGCGGCAGGTACCGGGGTGCAGTGTAGCGGCGGCAGCGACGGGCGGAGCGGCGGCCGGAGTTTGGGCATCGACCGAGTCGACGCCGCAGAGCACGTTAGGAGTAGCGGTTGGGTGTTTTGAGCTCCTGGAGACACGCTGAGCACGTTGCTATGCTCGGCTGCGAGCGGAAGAGCTCAAGAGCACGGGCCAACCGGCCATCGCGGACGGCGGCGCGGGAGCTCGCAGGGTACTGCGCTACAACACGCGGACGACAAGGAAAGAAGGGGGAAAGGGACCAGGGCTCACGGTGAGGTGAAGGGTGCAGACGGCGGGGCTGGGGACGACCCGGTTGGCGCGAATTGGAGCCGGCGATCTCGGTGGCCCGAGGTAGAAGACGATGACGTCCAGGGCGTTGCGGTGCTTCCCAGCTCACGTGGCTCGGTGGAGTTCACGGGGACGGCGTGGCGGAGCTCTCGATCACGTTGGATGGGCGAGGGAGGGCCAGTGGCCGTGGCAACAGCGAGCGGCGGCGGCGGCTGCATTCGATGTGTGCGAGGGAGAGAGCCAGGGGAGGGGATGGAGAGCAGCGAGTGAGGGAGAGGAGAGAGGGGTCTCGGGGCGTCTCCATGGCATCACGAGGATGTCGGGGAGGCTGCCACCGCGAAGCAGGAGGTGGAGGCCTCCGCGTGCGCGCGTGCTACATCGCCTCTGCCTACTGGCAGAGATTGAAGATAGCGGTGCCCCTGGTGGGCTGGGCTGGTCCAGCTGGGCCGGCTATAGGTAAGTGGGCCAGGTAGGTTCCTTTCTCCTCTCTTTTTTTCTGTTCTGTTTTCTATTTTGCAAGTTTGTTTTTGATTTAGTAAAAACACCAAGTCACTTCTATAAATCCTGAAATTAATCATGGGCAATTACTGAATTATCTCAGAGGCCCTTAGTTATTTTCAGAATTGTTGGAGCATTTAATAATATTTATAGCAATTAATGCCCCAATTCAAATACTTTATGACTTAAATTCAGTGCCCAAATTGTTCCTTAAAAATGTTCATTATTTTTGGTATGGATCAAAACCATTGCCAAAAATATCAAACATCAAAGCAGAACATTTTGGGTTCATTGAATGCAATTTTCTTTACTAGACCTAATTGAATTTCAAAGTGCTAGGGTTTGAACACCCCCTATTTCAAGTTTCAGATAAAATTAGACATGATGCATGAAGATCAAGCAAAGCCAAACGATGGCTAATCTAGGGCTGTGACAACTCACCCCCACTAAACAAGAATCTCGTCTCGAGATTCAAGAAGTGGAGTAAGAAGACAGAGGGGTCACAAAACTATCACGGGCTTCTCGATCCAACTGCCCTTCCCGAGGATGTTGATTCATTGCATCATCTTGATCTTAACGTCTTTGCTTTTGGGATCTTCATCCAGCATGATGACGGCAGAAAGAAATTCTACAGGAATCGATCTCCTCGAGGATCGAGCACTCAAGATCAACTCCTGGAGTGAGACATTAGAACATCTCTTGAGCTGAGACACAAAACACACATCGAGAGGGATGGAAGAACAACGATGAGGTTTGATTTGGTGGGCAACAATCCCACGCTTAAATAGATGGTGCATGGTTTCTAAGTAGCGAGGAAGTAATTACCATGATTCCATAACGGGACACCTTAGGGAAAGGTGTCTCGTAGAGCATTTCCCTTAAGTGGCAAAAAGAATTACTTTTGATCCAAAGATCAATAAAATTCTCTATACCAGCCTAAGGCAATCACAATCGATCATTTGAAGGAGTTCAAAAGAATGACATACTTGGACTACAAAGGATGATGTGGACTACCTTGTTGAAGACAACGCAATGGATGATTTTGCTTATCATCGGAAATGGATGGGACCCATGGTAAGTCCACTTTTGAAGATGGTCCTGAACAACAACTACTGAGGTGCAAGCTGGGAACAAAATGCAAATGTTGGGAATGATTCTGGTAACTGGGGAAGAACTCAACAGTCGAGAGTGAGTCCATTGTTTGAAAAGGTTATAACATAACCGAGGAAACTGGAAGCAAATCCCAGTTAACGCCAACGGTAAAACCTAGTGCTTGCACGTGCTCTCAAGAACTTGAGCATCTCCATATTCATCAAGGTTTTACCCATATCCGTGTCAAGGATCCTGGCAACACAACATACCACCATGATGAGTGGTGATGGATGATGCAGATGCAAAGGAAGATAACACTTTCTTAGATTTCACCTTAGCGAGGCCAGGGAAACAAAATCTGGATGATCGATCAAGAGACATTTAGCACTCTGCTTCTAATGTTCTCCTTGATGTGGTAGCGTAAACCATTTATAGATATGGTTTGGTATCTAGAACATCAAGTAAAAGGTCGGACTTCGGGAGCACAAGAATCCATAAGGAATAACTACTGGAGTAAATCCTACGAAATCCTTATGAGGAGGTGGCCAACTTCCTCAATCAAGATACTACAATGATAGGTCTTCCAGCTGGGTGTGTTGGCCACGACAAGCTAAACAACTAGATACCAACGCTGTCAGGACCCCGATCCTGAGTCACACCGATCTAGCATGTAACACATCATATCACTTTGCGGCCTCACGCACGGTATTTCCACGGGTGCCACCTTACCGGTTTAGAAAGACCAACATTATAATTCCTGGGAAAAGGTCCAACCATCATATCTGCCTGAGATTCAGATCTGGTTGGTGTCAGGATAATCCAGACTCATCGAGTCTAGAAAGAAAATGAAAGTTTGCAACACAAATCGACGAGACGACGTTGCGAGATTCTCGTGAAATGAACTACGTTAGTAAGCTCCAAAACATGAGCTGGTTCTGCTACAAACCTGTGAACCCGTTGTCCAAGACAAGCATGACCACGTAGTAGTCTTATAGTAAAACACTACCAAGTTCGGTGGGGAACCATCATCAAGGATATCGAAGTCCTTACATAAGTCTTGCTCCTAGGAAGGAACTTCTTCTCCTTGAACAAATCAATTAGTGGCTTGGTGTGCTAGGGACACATATGGACTGGAGGTAATTAATCTGCCAAACCATAGAATGCTTCGAACACATGCATGACTGACTTGGGATGATTCCAAGGGAAACAAACAAACCTTTCTCAAATTCATGGCGGCAACTTACATTGAGTGCACATGAATTAGAGGAAGTCACTTCTTTCATCCAAGCATAAGCTTCATGAACGGAACACGAAGGCATTGCTTATAAAGTTTCCAACACTAGGTTGATGTTCAACATAAATCATGGGGGAGACAAAATGCTGCTGATGGGCTCAACAACAAATCATCAGAATTTCCATATCACTGGACTTCCACCATTATGTGAACATGGTGATAGTATTGGTCAGACCAAAAGATATAGTGGTGTATGCTCGAGGGATCAACCACGAGTAAGACAACATTACGAACATCGTTGGTTCTGATTTGACTTGACAATGGCCCATACTTAAGTCAAAGTTTGGACAAAACAATAGCTCCACCAATTGGTCATAGAGATTAATCGATGAAGATATCATCTTTCTTCAACACACATATACAAAGAGATATCCCTTTGGAAAGAACTAATTCAGATATAGCCTTTATCTTCCAACTCTCCAAGTTGTTGTTTAGCTTAACCAACTAGCTCAGGGTATCCAACACAGATTCTTGGAGAAAGAGTGGTTTATTGGAAAACCAACTTGATCACGAACTCAACATATCGGTCAGGGGACGACCTGGTGATACTCCCATGAAGATATCCGGAAATTCACGAATCACCGATATGTCTCTAAGCTCGAGAACAATCTTGCTTTTCAAGGCAAGACGACATGATCAGAAGAGTAAGGGATTGAATAATCCTCACTCCTTGATTGAAGAGTGCACCAGAAATAAGGACTAGGTAGCACGATCAATCTTAGGATGATGATTTAATAACCATCACACTAAGAATGAGAGTGTTGTCCATTAACTGCCAAGCAACGGGGTTGCTAGGGGTATTGATTTCACACATCACAATTCACTTTTCGGTATTCCGGTTACAAGAACACGAGAACCGAGGAATGAACAATGATGGCAAGAAGTATTACTGCGTCAAGAATTCATAAGAGGTGGTGCAATTCTCATGACACTCTTGACATAAAGATGGTAACACTCCAAGGTAGAGCAGAGCAAAAGCTGGATTGGCATTTTGATCCACGGAATACAATTGCTTTGACCCAATCCTAGATATGGATGAGGTTCTAGAGTTTGCCTCTCCTAGTCATTCTGAAATAGAATGGCTTGATGGACCACAAGAGTAAAAGGCACCGATAAACACGAATGCACACATACTCTTGACTATCAACTGATAGGCTAAGGTCGGAATACAACTAAAGGGAACAACTCAGGGAACATATAATTTTCTAAGTTGTGATGCATAGATTAGCATGTCGAACGAGTTCAACATATTTCTTCCGGATAACCCATGCAGAATGATAGAACTGGCGGAGTTACAATATGAATCAATAACTCATTAAGAGCACTCTTGTTGTGATCTTTGATCCAACAAACTTCTGCTATTAGTGGTTTGTAGTATTTGGAAGAAAGAAATACCACGGACCTCGAGGACTATCGCAAAGATTACTAATATTCTAAAGGGAACTAGCAAATACTATCAACATGAGGTAAGTAGGGTGAATCTCGGGTTCAAGAACCCATGAGTAGAATACCTACTACTAAATGGCATCACGGGATGCTTTCGAGAATGGTGGCCAGAATCATCACACCGGAACACAAATCATGGCTAGAATTACTAGGTGATCCTCTAAGACACCTAGGGTCATAATACTAGCTCCAACCTATATGTTGAGGCAACAGAGTGCCTCAACTCACCGATTAGTATGGTTAATCTGGCGTAAAGGAATGTCAGTAATGGAAGAAGGAATTTGCAAATGCATCAGACTAGTTAGAATCCTGGGATGAGTCGGACAGCATAACGGCTGTAAATGCTCAAAAAGATTTCAGACATCCTGCAAAATGGTCGCATAACCACTCAATACTCAATATCAAGGTTCTGAGGCCAGCTATGAACATATGGAAATAGTAGGAACTGAACTGAGGCTTGAACTCAACAATCCTAGGCAACTACGGTTTAGTAACACGTCATCCTGAGAGATAGAAGAGAAGCTTAGTTATTAACCCCGTAGAAAAGATAAGATGACTCAGATCAGAAGGTCATGAGGATAAGGAGTAAAAAGAGCCTTACGTTCCCATCCACAATCAATTCCCTTATATAACTAAAGCATTTCTAGACACGACTTCGACCAGTTTGGCTTGGTAATCTTACAGGCAGTCAGGCTCTGATACCAACGCTGTCAGGACCCCGATCCTGAGTCACACCGATCTAGCATGTAACACATCATATCACTTTGCGGCCTCACGCACGGTATTTCCACGGGTGCCACCTTACCTGGCCCGGGACCATTTGCGCCTTTTGGCTCACGTATATGATAGTGTCGCTAGCATCCATATGACAGAGAACCCGGGCCGACATGGCTAGTCGTGAACCCAAAGCGGCACTAACCCATCGGGACAGGCATACATGAATCAACCTCGAGCATGTCGGTCAACAGCGTGTGAATCCGGGCTGTAGCACAGGGCTAACAGGACTCCAGTAACCCGGGCTGTAGCAGGCTAGGCAGGACTCCGGATGTCACCGCATGACATTTCCCCGAAGGGACAGACACAGGAACGAAGTGAATCACATGTCGGCCAGTCAAGTGTCCTGAGCAGTAGTGCTGGGCTAGCAGGACTCCAATGAACCGGGCTGTAGCGGACTACTATCGCTCAGAAAGCACTAGACTACATTTCCCCATATGATAGGCTACCAAGGATAAACAACTAGATTGTCGGATCCCACACATATCAAGCATTTCAATCATACACACAATATGCTCAATATGTGTGAATACAACATGGCATCACAACATAACTCTACGACTCAAGTATTTATTCATTAGGCTCCGAGGAGCGAGATATTACAAACATGGGTCTCATGACCCAACATTCAGAGCATACAAGTCAGAGCACAAGCGGAAGCTTAACATGTCTGAGTACAGACCTCTACAAATGGAAAAGGCCTAGAAGCCTGACTATGTACCAGATCCTGCCGAGGGCACAAGATCGTAGCTGAGGTAACAAGCTAAACATCGAAGTCCACACGGAACTACTAGCGAGACTGACGTCTCTCTGCAAAAACATAAAATAGGCAAACGTGAGTACAAATGTACCCAGCAAGACTTACATCAGAACTAACTACATATGCATCGGTATCAACAAAGGGGGTGGTGGAGTTTAACTGCAGCAAGCCAGCTTTGACTTAGTGGCTAACCTGAACTACGACTGCAAGTAACTCTTTTGAGGTGGCGCACACGAGTCCTCAAATTCACCATACCAATACACCACTATGGATCCGCTCCCGTCTCCCTGCGAGAACGCCATCCATAGCACTCATGCTTATCTTGCGAGTTTTAGAGTATCCACTTTCACTTGTCTATGAACTATGCAAGGGGTCCAAGTTTCCATATCCGAGGAATCCGGCTATTCGAATAGATAATGATAACCCTATAGGGGTGTACTTCTTCACACACGCTCTCGCCACTTATCGCCCTGTACACGTCATGTACCTCGGCAACCTTCAAGCGGAAGCCGGGCGAGGGAGTCGGCCACGACCTGACTAACCAACAAGTCTCTAGTCCAGGTTTATCGCCTATTCGGGTTCCATCCACAAGGAGATCCGGCCGGGGTGTCGCTCACGGCCACAAACGATGTGTGCAGGGTTCCCAAGCCCACCATCCGGGTGCCACTTGGTACACCGTGCACTGTGCCTAGTCTGTCCCAAGCCCACCTGTACCGGGTGCCACTTGGTAGACTACTAACACTACCTACAAACACCAGAAACTAGTTGCAACTCCTGGACAGAGATCGAGTTGATTAATAAGCCGAGAGGGGCCGAGTTACCGGAACCCAATGTGTGGTAGTAACTGTTCATGGATCACAAACACAGAACTCAGTTCCTGAGGACGGCTGCAATGAGACAACCCTCCATGTACTCCTACATGGCCTCTCACCGCTACCTTTACCAAATCATGTTCACACACTTAGCTCTCAACGGTAGGACATGTTCACCACGTTCCAATTCATTCCCGATGAATCAGACCTGACTCAACTCTAAGCAGTAGCAGGCATGACAAACAAGCATGAATGAGTAGGCACATCAGGGCTCAAGCAATTCCTACTCATGCTAGTGGGTTTCATCTATTTATTGTGGCAATGACAGGTCATGCAGAGGAAAGGGGTTCAGCTACCGCAACATGTAACAATTGAAACGTTGTTGTCCTAATGCAGTAAAAGAGAGCAGGAGCGAGAGAGTGGGATTGTATCGGAATGAACAAGGGGGTTTTGCTTGCCTGGCACTTCTGAAGATAGCATTGAGTCTTCATCAGTGTCAACGATCACAACGTCGAAACAACGTCTATCGAGAGGGGACAAATACCGGCAACAGAGAAAGGACACAATCAATGCAATGCTCAATATGATGCATGATCATGACATGGCAATATGCTGTGGTTTGATCTAATGCAACTAGCAATAGGTTAAATGAAGTTGGTTTGAACCTAAGATTCAAATTCAAACTCCACATGTGGTTATTTAAATGCCCTTTATTTCTTTTGTCCAAAACAGAGGACAAACATTGTTCAAACATGCATGAAAATGGTACAGATGGATTCCTTGAATTTTTCTGATGATTTTTCATATATAAATTATTTCATTTGGAGTTACGGTTGAATTTCTATGAATTTTTAAAGTTTTAAACATTTCCTATAATTTCCTGAATTAAATAAATCTAGAAAATGCATTACTCCATCAGCATGATGTCACTGTGATGTCAGCGGTCAACAGGCGCGGTCCAGGTCAAACCTGACCAGCGGGGCCCACTCATCAGTGACCCAGTGCTACCTAGGTCACATACAGGTGGGGTCGGGTCAACGCCCACATCAGCATAGTCAAAGATGACATGTGGGCCCACTGTAATTAGAATAATCTTAATCTTACTTAATTAGCCGGTTAGTTAGGTAGTGGGGCCCGGCTGTCTGTGTCCCAGGGTGTTACTAACTGCGTCATTAACCCTAACTAATCATGCCACGTCAGCATCGCCGGACTAAGCGCCGGCGACCATATCCCGCGGCAGAGGCTCGCCGGAGTTGCTCGGGCTCGCGCTACAGGCGGCCGTTTGCGACGCGGTTTGCCGCTATGGCGAGCTAGAGGTGCGGCGCATCTAAAGGAGGCAGCGGCAGGTACCGGGGTGCAGTGTAGCGGCGGCAGCGACGGGCGGAGCGGCGGCCGGAGTTCGGGCATCGACCGAGTCGACGCCGCAGAGCACGTTAGGAGCAGCGGTTGGGTGTTTTGAGCTCCTGGAGACGCGCTGAGCGCGTTGCTATGCTCGGCTGCGAGCGGAAGAGCTCAAGAGCACGGGCCAACCGGCCATGGCGGACGGCGGCGCGGGAGCTCGCAGGGTACTGCGCTACAACACGCGGACGACAAGGAAAGAAGGGGGAAAGGGACCAGGGCTCACGGTGAGGTGAAGGGTGCAGACGGCGGGGCTGGGGACGACCCGGTTGGCGCGAATTGGAGCCGGAGATCTCGGTGGCCCGAGGTAGAAGATGACGACGTCGAGGGCGTTGCGGTGCTTCCCAGCTCACGTGGCTCGGTGGAGTTGACGGGGACGGCGTGGCGGAGCTCTCGATCACGTTGGATGGGCGAGGGAGGGCCAGTGGCCGTGGCAACAGCGAGCGGCGGCGGCGGCTGCGTTCGGTGTGTGCGAGGGAGAGAGCCAGGGGAGGGGAAGGAGAGCAGCGAGTGAGGGAGAGGAGAGAGGGGTCTCGGGGCGTCTCCGTGGCGTCGCGAGGATGTCGGGGAGGCTGCCACCGCGAAGCAGGAGGTGGAGGCCTCCGCGTGCGCGCGTGCTACATCGCCTCTGCCTACTGGCAGAGATTGAAGATAGCGGTGCCCCTGGTGGGCTGGGCTGGTCCAGCTGGGCCGGCTATAGGTAAGTGGGCCAGGTAGGTTCCTTTCTCCTCTCTTTTTTTCTGTTCTGTTTTCTATTTTGCAAGTTTGTTTTTGATTTAGTAAAAACACCAAGTCACTTCTATAAATCCTGAAATTAATCATGGGCAATTACTGAATTATCTCAGAGGCCCTTAGTTTTTTCAGAATTGTTGGAGCATTTAATAATATTTATAGCAATTAATGCCCCAATTCAAATACTTTATGACTTAAATTCAGTGCCCAAATTGTTCCTTAAAAATGTTCATTATTTTTGGTATGGATCAAAACCATTGCCAAAAATATCAAACATCAAAGTAGAACATTTTGGGTTCATTGAATGCAGTTTTCTTTGCTAGACCTAATTGAATTTCAAAGTGCTAGGGTTTGAACACCCCCTATTTCAAGTTTCAGATAAAATTAGACACGATGCATGAAGATCAAGCAAAGCCAAACGATGGCTAATCTAGGGCTGTGACAAATTTCTTCAGTCTGTTTGTCTTCATCCTGTGTTATCCTGTGATTACGCTTCCTGTACTATGTGCCTGTCTTCATTTCATCATGATGACTATGCTTGTATTCTGTTATGTTTACTTTTGAGTACTTATTCCGCTGCTAGTAGATCTTCGCTAAGGAATTTCCTCACCGGCAAATTCCTCAGTGAAGAATTTCATAAAAATCGCCTATTCACCCCCCTCTAGTCGATATAACGCACTTTCAGCGGGACCACCCCCACCGATAACCCAAATAGGGGCCCCTTGGCGACCTTGCCGGCCTTCGCGAACTTGCTGGTCCTCTTGGCCCTGCCATCACGGTTCACGTCAAGCTGAAAAAGCCGCTGGCAGAAGTGGGCGTGCCCCATCACCGTGAAGTTGTGGTTCAGGCCGGGGCGGAGCCGCATGATGTCAGCCGCATTCCTGAAGAACCAGGCCAGCGTCCCCTTGTTGTGGAGTGGAGCGATGCGACGACGGATGAAATCCGCCCCAATCATCTCCAGGGTGAACTCGGCAACTGTGAGGCGATGGATTCTGGTGATGGCGACCGTGAGCTTCCCATCCTGGGGGTCGACATCGCCCCAGTCATCTCTGCGAACCGGCGGTGCCTGGCGAACCTGGCAAAATTCCTGTGGGTCCTCCTCCTCAATCCGGCACCACCGGCTCCGCCACTCCTCCCACCTCTCCTTCTGAGCACCCTCTGGATACGTCCCCTTCTCCAGGGTCCTTGGGATCCAGGCGACACAACCAAAAATGGTGCCTCCCCTCTGGATCCGAGGATAGAAGTAGTGGCGGAAAAGCGCCGTTTCGGGATGCACACCAGCGAAGCCCTCGCGGAGATGGGCTAAAAGGGCCATGCACGCCACGACATTTGGAGTGAAATCCAGAAGGTGGAAGCCATAGGTGTGCATGACATTGTTGAAGAAATCGGAGAAAGGGGGGCAGAGGTCACAGGAAAAGTAGTCGACGAAGAATGGGTACCGATTCGGACCGGCCTTGGCGAAATCACTGGGGATGATGCACGTGGATGGATGCCCCGTCGTCTCTCCCCCCGTCTTGCACCCCCACAGGGCCTTGAAGTTGTCTCGAAGATGGATCGCATCGACCGTCGAGGGAAAGTAGGCGAGCTGCATCCGCCGCGCCGCCGACTAACTCTCCGGCGGCTCCGTCCTCCCGGCGTCCTTGGCCACTCCTTTGCCTTTGCTGGTTTTGGGAGCCATGGCGGCTGCGAGTAGGGGCTCTCCTTTTGCACCCCTTTACTTGTGCACGGGCCGTCAGAGCCGCGCCCACGACCGCACTGAGCAGGGCAGAGGAGGGATGCCGGAGCGCCAGACAGCCAGAGCATCGCCAAGACCAGGGGCACAAAAGAGAGCAAGAGGGTGAGGTGGACTCCCCTGGCAAGACTCTTGCCGGGGTGGCTTCCGCAGCCCCAGCAAGATCCTTGCCGGGGCAACTTGCCTGACGCCAGCAGAGCGCGCCACCCTTGAGCCCAAGGGTTTCCGACGACATCAGCCACATCAAAACCAAGGCTCGGAAGGCACCTCCATGGTGGCATGCAGATCTTTGTAGAGATCATAAATACACACGATCAGATGAGAACCAGAAGACGACGATCCTTGGCGAGATCCTTGCCAAGGAAATCCACGAGACCCCCGGCAAGATCCTTGCCGGGGACGGACGCGGTGCCACAACAAGACCCTTGCCGAGGATGTCTGCGGGGCCGTAGCTAGGCCCATTTCTGCCAAGACTCCATCGCCACTCCCATGCAACTGCTAGCTCAACCAGTTGGGCAGGCGTCTGCGTGGCAGCCTGGGCCTCCACACCGACTCAGCAAGCACCTGCGTGGTGGCATGCGGATCTTCATGAAGGATCCACCATCATGACAGCCCAGCAGCCAGCCAATGTGGCGCTACAACGCCTCATCGGCTCGGACGCATGTCGGAGCCATGCGAGGCGGTGACAGCTGGGACGAGCTTCCTTGCCGTCCCCGATAAAGCAAGAGGGGCACGTCGGCAGCGCATTAAATGCGTTTGTCTGACGGTGCTAGAGGATAGACTCAGCCGCGATGCACCTTTCCACCTCTTGTGTGCCACTGTGGCGACCCCTTTTGTCTATAAAAGGAGGCCCGAGGCATATTGGAGGGGGATTTAGATCTTTGGAACTAGGGAGACACTGTAGCTAGTTCAAGAACTAAAGAACACTCAAATATACATCAAAGCAGGACTAGGGTATTACGCGTTTCCGCGGCCCGAACCTGGGTAAACGATCCTTGTGCCGACCGCCAGACCCGCTCTATGCACAACCCCGCGCCCGCCAACCGTAGATGGGATACCAGTGATCCCATAGGTGTCGTTTCCCACCGACACCCTGGAAGTACAAGCTTTACAGGACAAAATGTACTGCCAAGAGCAAGGGCCTACATTTCTGCACCAATCCCTCAATAGGGGTAAGTACAGTGATAGACGACGTTCAGTCCTTACAAGAGGACTGTAGAGCTAAACCTCTTCAAAAAGCATTGATTCTAAATTTATGTAAGAGTCCATACGGATCTTATAATGTCCACCAAATGGACGATAACGAGGCTAACATGTGTAGTGATGCTAAATAATGAAACTGCTATGAAAGTAAGTATGGTCATGCAGGGAAAGAGGTACTCATAAGAGCAATGCAGTGTGCAGTATAGTTGCGAGATTTTGTGGTCCCTTGAGAATGAATGTTCTTATGCTAACAGTTTTTGTACAAGTGAGACGTTAAGGCAAATGCAGAAATGTAGTTCATATTGTGATGTGATATCATAGACAGTACCATACGCTTTAGACAAGACCAATGTCTAACATGATTATTCCAGTCACTGTCTGATAAATGTAGCACCAGAGACTTTACAGAAATTTCTTTAGAGTCTTGCCATCGAAGTGCGCTTGCCTCGGGTACAAACGATACTTCATCAACGAGTGCTTGAAAAGCGCAACCAACCCTTGCTCATCTTGACAATCCAGTTTGGTCCTCGCCTATTTAAAAGAATGAAATCTTGTGTCTTCTATCAGCAGAAACATATGCAGTAAATACCATGAATAAAATTAGTACATTACTTACACGTAAGTTGCAGAGGAAGACTGGAAATTGTTCTGTGTCTGCGGTTTAATCTTTCCGTGAAGGAAAGATGCGCACAAAGTTCCTGACAACAATATAAGCTTCATCTTCTAAACTAGGAAGAAATGGAACAGGGGTCCTATTTGCTGCAATTGGGGCTCTCTCTGGTTCAAAAAGGGATTTGGCAACTGGATTTGGTGTACTCTTTGCTGGAATGGGGGTTTTGCGTCGTAGAGCTGGTGCTATGTCAACTGGCATCATCATAGTGTTTGCTGCAGTTGGGGTCTGCTGAGTTGGGGCATCAAGAATGACCAGTGTAGTAGGGCTAGAGTCTGCTAGAGTTGGGGTGTTTTGTGGGTCACGTGATGTTGCAACTACACCTAATGGGCTATTTGATTTATCAGGTGTCACTACCTTTTGAAAATACTTTGCTCGTAGTCCTCCACGATCAGCAATCGCCCTCTTCCTTTTGAACGTCTGATACACAAAAACAACATTTGAATGGATAAATATGGTATGACGACAGATGGAATATGTACTGAAAATGGATAGGCAAGGCGTATTCACATACACGATGTGTAAACTAAGATAACGGCAGTGCAACAAAGTAGAAGCAATGCAAAGCATCAGTTGCAAGATATGTGCGACCAATATAACCTTGGAAAGTTAGATCAAGCACCTTGATGGGTGAATAAGATAGGGCATATGCCTCTGACACCTCCACTAGGGAGCTACATTGACTTAGGTCTCCCTCTAGCTCAGAATCACTGTTAGGATCATATTCTGAGCATGAATCTGTAGGTGGAGAGCATTTGCATTGCATCCAGACTTGATTTCAGTCCCATAATGCCAAGTTTGACAGCCATGGCATTGTTCTGCTTTATTCTTTTCATGCACACAAGCTCATAATCATTATGATGATGTTCAGAATCTGAGATTCATGAGAACATCAAAAGTACTCAGATTATCTATGGAATGCATTGCGGATTCAACTCAAAGAGTGTCTCCCTATAAACCCATGCATATGCAAAGTTCACCCCCAACCGTGCTGACCAGACCACACACAGAAATACAAACCTCTTATGTCTCTATAACAGGCAAACACACATTTCAAAACTGAAGTAGGAACATTAGAATCATATCAAATTCATATTTGAACAAATAAACTAAGGAATTATCAGTGGCATAATGTTTAGCTTCAAGGGTGGAGTGCTGGTAGTGTGACACAAAGCAAGTAGGCAGATTGTATTCCATGTAAAAGATCGTAGTCTATGTAAAAGCTGGAAATGACACTTTCTTTCTACACAATGCAGTGTTCGTTGCCCACACATGATGGAAGAGATCGCACAGAGAAATACTATTCACTCATGTCTATGGTTCCAGTATTTTGAAACAGGGTGGTCCACCCTAAAAGAATATTGACAACAAATATGACAAGGAAAGCATAGATGTAGTGAATCAATCATTTACTTGTCAGCTTACTAGGACAAGTATGCATAATTGTAACTGCAGTAAGAGACCGTCCAAAATCTGAATCAAGAAGTTTGTCTAGCACTTATTGTTTGCAACTAATCGACGTGAATAAGTGGATATCGTATCGAATGAGTAAGAAAGACAAGTAAAATTGTCAACAAACCTGGCCTGCAGTAGTAATCTGGGTCAATGTCACTACGACCAACAATCCAAAATGACTAATGTCTGTTCCTAGGGCCGGAATTTTGAAACCCTGTGAACTTTACAGGTACTAAAGATTACTGAAATACATCTGAACCATTAAGTGTAGGTAGCACTCAGCACACAACAAACCCTAATGACAGTCCTGCCTAATGGGTGATAAATCAATTAGAAAATGGGTGATGAGGAGTGGCTGCTGAGTGTTGAGGACGTATCTCGGGATAAATCAGGTTGGCTTAGTGGGTGTTGCATGCCTGAGCCCTGAACGGACTGGGAAGGTAGGCACGACAGCACGCCCGGGCAGCGGTGACGCTGTTGGGCGAGCGAGTCCTAACCTCCTGTTTGTCTGACGTCTCCTCCTAGAGTCATGCCGTACGGGGACGGCAAGTCGCCGGCGATGCAGGCGGCTGGGGGCGAGTAGAGATCGGAAGCGCGCAGTAGAACAGAGGGGAATCGGGGCCTGAGCCGACCCGAAATCCCAGGGCGGGCCGACACACCCGAGCGGCGAACATGCATTTTCGAAACTAAATTAGGAACATTTAGCTGACCAATTAAATGACTCTATTTTAATAATATCATATTCGTATTTGAACAACTTAGTTTGTTTAGCTTGACGGGTGGAGCAGTGCTATTATGACACGAAGCGCGTATGCTGATTGTATAGTGATCATAAAAGGGGGAAACCCTAAGCATTTTTTTAGCAAAAGAGGATTTCCCCTCCGATATCTATTAAAGAAACCATGACGGAACCAACATGATCAATTAAACCCTAAGCATGATCAATTAAACCCTATTATGATTGTGCCATGGCAGATTTAAAGCTGCAAACCGAGGAAATGATATTTAGCATCCATTGTTTGCTTCGAACTAAGAACTAAATTCTAAGAGCTAAAAAGAAAGTACAGTAACCAAGTTACGATCTATTTTCTGGTTGAGATCAAAAAATTGAGGAGATATGAAGTACCACCTCTCTCGCGGCGCCGTGTAGGCATCAGGGGTGCGATGGCTGTCGGTGGCGTTGAAGCAGATCTGCGACGGTAGATGGGTGCATCAGGGGATAAGTCCTGTTGCGGTGGAAGAGAAGGCCGTGTGAGCGGCCCCGGCAAAGAGGACGACGACACCGATGAAGCGAGAGGACGCGATGCAAGGCTCTTGGTCCATCACCGTGGATGAGAAACATCCATCTCTAGCAGTGGATGACGTGGTCTTGGTAGGCACTCCGACATGGTGGAGGACAGTGGCGATGGATGGGGTGGAGGACGGCGGTGATGGATGGGGTGGCGGACGGAGGAGGCTAGTGTGGGGATGGTGTTCTAGTGCGGACGGTGTATGAATGGGAAAATGGGGGGAGAGGTATGGGGAACCATGTTTTTGGGATGCGTCTGTCGGAAATATGGGAAAGTTACGAACTTAGCCCCCATTTAAAATTTGGACGTCTCGTCGGTTGGGGATAGGACGGTAATCTTGCATCTCGCAAATATTTACCCAGAGCGATTTCGGGCGAGGAGAGGGTGTTTTGGCGCCCATGGTTGGCGCCCATGTTGTATGAATAGGGCTGACAGGTAGGGCGGTTGTGTCACGTCTGAGTGAAGATACAAACCTGCCCCTATTGAAAATATTTGCCTACATCAATTTCGGCTGAGCGAGTTTGTTTTGCTGCCCACCGTGTATGAATGTGGAAATGGAGGGAGAAACAAAGGTCTTTCGGACGATCTTGAATCAAATGTGTTTTGCCACCAATGTTTGGCGCGCACTGTGTCGGAATGGGCTCAGATGCGGTCATATCACGTCTAATTGAAGTTACTAACCTACCCCTATTGAGAGCTGTCGAAATCGGGCCGATGGATTGTCAGTAATTTCCATCTCCCAAACACTTGGCTTCGGACAACCGACGTGGGAGTGGACATTTTGCCGCTTCTTTCCAATTCCGGGGCAATAAGCATTGATGAGGACATCAATACCATTGTTACACCCACAGCCCCTACTGCTATACATACTGGACCAATTACTAGAGCTCGTGCATGCCAATTGAATTATTAGGTACTTTCGTTTCTTGGTAACGATTCTAATGTTCATGAGAATATGATGCTGGCTAAATTGGATACATTTGTTTTGCTTGCGAATGAAGGGCCTAGCTTGGACAAGAAAGAGGAACCTTGGAGCAAGTTCAAGAATGGAGATGATGGCATGCGCAAGGGGATCAAGAACGGAGTTACAGGTGATGAATTCCGTACTTTGAAGCCACCATAAGGAGTGCATGAAGTCTTGGACGAAATATACAAGATGCCACTTCATAAATTTCGTCCAAAGGCTATTCTAGGTGCTGCGTCACCTTATTATTGGGCCAGGCCCATGTATTTTTGAAATACTTAAGTATATGTTGTTTTTAGAGTCCGTATGTGTGGGGAAATAAGACTTAGGATTGGTTTCGAACCCCTCCTCCAAGGGACACGAAATTCCCCCCTCTTCCTCCATACATACAACCCTTAGGGCGTCGTTTAGACTTTGGGTTTTGTTTAGATTAAAAGTTCGCCATAGTTGCAACTTCGCGTACTTCGTTTGTGTCCAACGAATAGACCAAGACATCACAGAACCCCACCTTCATTAATAAAGCTTTCCTCTTTTATTCGCAATATCCAGATTGCAATCTCAGTTTCTTGCTTGTTCTTCGTTTGCTCACAAGAAATAGACCCTCATGGTCAGGTTGATCGTGCTCTGGCATGGTCAATAACCCTCGGAAGTTGGTTTAGAGATTGCTAAGGCGCGACGTCTTCGCACGTTCGTAGTCGGATCGTCAAAGTCGACTCCCACAGAAAACGATATCTATCTCATCGAAACATTAGGACACCTTCGCCTCCATCAAGAATCCACATTTACCCTGGCAACTAAATTCGAATCCATTTTGTATTCCTATACGAATCTTTATAAATCATTCTATGTGTTTTTATATATCTTCAAAAGCATGACAAAGATGTATTCCACTGTCATATATGAATATGATTTACAAATGCCGATAATCGAATTCAGAAGCTAGAATCCAGTTTAAGGTGAATTCAAATATTTGGAACACTTTATGTCCAACTCAAGTGTCACATGCAGTGTAATGTGTACTCCCATTTAGATATGTACACAAGCAATGTATCAAGATTCAAATACCGAGTCAATCAATCAATAATCTACAAAACTAATAGACATATAAACACTTATAGAGTATATGGATCAATAATATCAACTAACATACATAAGCCAGGCCGCTGTACCTTTTTTGCTAGAAGAGCATCCTTTTTTAGCGAAGCTAGTACAACATCTTGGCCCATTCCGATGCATGCCACTTATGGACCATCTATACTACTATTATTGCTGAATGCACATTCAGCCCGATTGGCATATTTATAGGTCTGGCACAGCAATCAAAATGAAATGTCTCTAAGTCTTACCAATTAATACAGACTTGTGCTCAAATAAAATTACAAACCAAAAAACAAAAAACAATTATTACATGATCTCTAAAACAAATGGTTTGATCGATTACATGAACAAACAACACAAAGGTTATTCAACGATGGAAAGAACATTTCACCTATGATTTACCAAGTGGGAATTTAATTTCCTTTTTTCCTTCAGGACCTTAACAATGCGGTCAGTCTCAGCTTGCTTCGTTTTGAAATCCACCAAATATTTAATGGTTTTCTTGAGTAATGCTTGTGATTGTGCTGTTTGCTTCCTCAACATGTCAACTTCATCTCTAAGGGCAGAAGCAGAATCACTTTCTACCACTAGTTTAGCCTCTAGAGCATTAGCAGTTGGCAATTCATGATGCACGATTGGGTCGGTGCCACTGCTGCGGGATGATACAACGTCCATGGGGACCTCGCTCTTTGATCTTGGGCTAACCTGTTTTGCCATTAAAGTTCTGATTGGATTCCGAGAAGTTGAAGTTAGCAAAACATCTCAACTGGGAGTTATAACAGCAAACCATTTAAACAAACAAGGAATTAAAGAGTTTCAATTGGATGCTAAAAAGTAGTTATTAACATCATTGTAATCGGTTGTTGCAGCAGCAAAGCGGTTAAACAAACAAGTTTTGCAAAAGGTACCTATTGTGGCATTGGAGTTTCTCTTGGATCCTGAAAAGTTGAGTAGCCAGTAACATGATTAGAGCAACCGGTTGCAGCAGCAAAGCAGTAAAACAAACAAGTTTTGCAAAAGGAACCTGTTGTGGCATTGGAGTTTCTCTTGGACCCTGAAAAGTTGAGTAGTCAGTAACTTGATTAGAGCAACAAGTTACAGCAGCAAACCTGTTACACAAATATATTTTTGAAAATGTACCTGCTGTGCAATTGGACTTCCAATTGGATCCTGAAATCTTGAAGTTGGTAAGATGATTATAGCAACAAGTTACAGCAGCTAACCAGGTAAACAAGGAAGTTTCTCTTTCTCAAAACATACCTGTTGTGCCAACGGAGTTTCAGTTGGATCCTGCAAACTTGAATGTTAGCAATCAATAAATAAAGTTTTGCAACAGCCATAAGAAACTAACATCAAACTAGTAAAACTAACCAGTTTTGGCAACGTATTTAATTACACATGAACTAATAAACCAACAAGTTCTTGGCAACGTATTAAAGTAACAAGTCGGTACCGTTTACCAGCAACATAGACATCTGTAAATTTCTTTGATGTAAGCAAAATGATTCCAACACATATATAAGTTAAAAAGACGGTGTCCCTCATATAAACCTGACAGTTGTCTATCTATGAACATGCAAACATTACTAGTGCTGCAAGTGATAACAGCAAACCTTTTAAACAAACAGGGTATCAGAACGTATATTACACGTGAATTCTGCTGCACCCTAGAAGTACATATGACCAGCTATCTACGTGCTTAAGTAGCTATTTAAGTTCATGCAAACATGTAAGTCTTAACAGTAAGTATCAAACACATAGATAGGCGCAGTCTATAATAGGATTAACAGGCTATGGCATTATGTAATTAGTAGAAAACTAAATTAAGCCAAGCAACGTAATTGAACAATTTTGCAATAAGTGGCTAACTAAATTTCCGAGAAGCAGGTAACTGAACTTACGCTAGCTTTTTGTACAGGCACACTCCAACTTCTTTTTCACTTACAAGGTTCTACGAAGGAGTCCATGGCATCAATTGCTTGGATACGCAGTCCCAATACTTCTTTCTTCCCACACTGCATTGGTAAGTTGAATGGTTAATCTGGTAAGATGGTGCATCCTTGATATGTTATATTAGGATGTGTAGTCAGACTAGTTGTGGCCACACACATCACACTGGCTTTTACTATATTTTTCATGCAATTACATTTGGCATATCGAGATCTAAGCAATCTACAATAGGATGAAAAGACTGGCATCCTTCACATTATTGGCGAACTCAGTTCATAGAAACAAGCAATTCAACCATTCTATGGGTAAATCAAAAGCGCCACTGGAATATTTTTCACTACCCCAATCATACACGCAAAAAGGTAGGGGCTGGTATGGGCGGCCGTCTCGGGTGGCTAGAAAGTGTGCACCTAGTTTGAGTCGTCCAGGTTGGCCCAGGCTAGTTTTGTTCGTCCCAATGCACGAGCAGGCAATGTAAAAAATGAAGAAAAATGTTTCAATTTGGATGGGCCAATAACGTAAGTGCAAGGCAGGCCCTCTAGCAGGCTCGCGGTGATGCGGAGCATCCTACGATCATCCCCATGTACACTCGAGCATACGCCATTGGACACAAGGTGAACTTGCTCCTTTCCGAATCTTCCCTTTCCGTATGTAAGACATGGATGCTACATCAAGCACGGACCTTGTGCATACTCAGGTAGACCCGAGGAGACCAAGGAGAGCCCAAGGACCAAGGACAAGTGTGCGCGGGAGCGAAGGAAGGAGAAGGAAGAAGAGCCAGCTGCTACAGGCCCCGGACATCCGGCCCCAGCCCGGACATCTGGCCCAACCCCCGAAATCCGGCCCCTTCCTATCCAGAGAGCTCCGGAAGCGACCCCAACAGCCCGGACATCCGGCCCCATGCCCCAGACATCCGGCTCCTCCCGAAGCCCCAAACATCCGGCCCCTCCGCCCGGAAATCTGGAGCATGCTAACCAGAGAGCAGAAGAATCGGGCAACCCCAGCCCGGACATCCCGCCAGAGGCCCGGACATCCGGCTCTTCGTGATCCACCGGACCTCCGGCCCCCAGCCCGGACATCTGGCACCTGCCTGTGTGCAGAGATCGGGCCAAGGGCCCATGTATCCCCCCTCTCACTTACCCCTTCGTGGGCTAGCACTATATATACTTCCCCACCTCCTCCTAGTTAGGGTTAGCAAAGGATTATCTCATATTTCGTGTGAGAGCCTTGCTCATCCACTCGGTTACCTTCTCCTCAGAGATTCGAGCCTCCACCGGAGAAGATCCCCCAAGCGGATTCAAGACCCCTCTTTCGGGAAGAACATCAAGACCTCCTCACAGAGAAGACCGGTTACCATGTATCGTCCGTTGTTGACTTTGGATCGTGTATCTTCCCCTTTGTACTCGAGGATCTAGCACATGTGTAACTTGTTCTTGTTGGTTTAGTGTTTCTCTTGTGTTTCCCCCGTGATTTCCCTCGTTTCCCTCCTTGTGTTCTTCATGTTCATCGCGGGATCCGCTCCTATCGTGAAAGATCGGGCCACTAGGGTTCTACCCTACATCATCTTGGTATCATGAGCCACGTTGATCATGATTTCGGAGCCTCCCCATTGTGTTTTCTATCCTAGTTTTGTTGATTTCGTCCTAAATTCAAAAATTCCCCACAAAAATAGCCCCCAATTTTTTTGTGATTTGTTGATTTGATGATGTTCTGTTGAATTTGATCCATGGATTTGCTTGGTTTCGAGTGGATCTAGCATATCCCCAAGTTTCCCCACTTTCCATCCACGGAATCTCTCCAATTTTGCCTTTGGAATCATCCATTTCCGCCCCCAATTCGAAAATTTCCGCCCCAAATGAGATCTGGATTCGTCGGGCCGGACATCCGGGCCAAAGGCCAGACATCCGGGCCATCAGGCCGGACATCCGGGTCCCTGGATGGACATCTGGCTCTTGGAGCACCAAATCTGCACGGTTTTGGACATCAGGTCCCGGATTTCTGGCCCCGAGCCCGGATGTCCGGCCCCTGACATCTCAGCCATCTCCATTTCACCCTTTTGTCCATAACTAATTCATTCGGAGTCCATTTTTGACATTCTTTAGCTCGTTGAAAAGCTCTTGACATCGCCCTTCCAACAAAAATACTACCATCACCATTGGACTCCATCAAAGTTTTGGAACTTTGGCATCTTTGCCTAGGGCTTACACCACATCATCCGCTACACCACCACCGACTTCCGCAACCTAACCAATTTTGTTCCCCATAGCATTTGTGGTTGCTTGAGTAGTGATTCGAGTCTCCTAAGGTTTTTAGGCTACTTAGGGATGGTTGCTTCTTCATCAACCACCACCATAACTCCCCACATAGGCTTGCCCACCATACACTTCCACCACCCCAACTTAACCCAATTTTGTTAGTGTCATGAGTTGTGTCTCCTAAGGTGTTTCGGCTACTTAGGGACCGTGCTTCCAACTCCGACACCGTGTATAGTCCACCACCTTACCCTCCACTTCTGCATTGCGTCTCAAAACCCATCATTGCATCTACACAATCCCATTGTGCTTCCGCAACCACCATCGCATTCCCGCTATATCACCATTTGACATTTGAGATTTTGAGTTCGCGGTTTTTCCGTTTACTAAGGTGTTTCGGCTACGTAGGGACGAGTATCCATCATCTTGGTGTCTCCATCAAGATCACCGCCACTCATCATCGCCACGGACGGTAACCTCCATATCATCTTGGTATCGTGGTATCCCTCCATTGTATATTCCCTTGCCATTGCATTGTTAACCCCTAGCCCATTTTGCATTACTTGCCTATCGAGACTAGCCATTTGAGTATTGCCGGCAACGTTACTTGTGCACATTAATGATCTACACCATACATTGCATACATACCATATCATATTGGTATCATATCATCCCTTGTGCCACAAGATTGTTCCCGTATATACCCAATTGCTATCTTGGTTTGTGCATTTCGCAAAGTGGCCATATATATAAAAAAAGAATAAGCTTTTAAGAAAAAGAGAGAAAAACAAAAGAGCTTGTAAGCAAGTGCCATAGCATCATAGCCCATTGCATATAAGATTGTCATATCCGATCATCTTGGATCATACCACCGGAACATCATACACATAGCATACTTGGGATAGAAGTCGTTGCATTTTTTTTTCTCCTATAGGTTGTGCACAAGTGTCGTATCCGCCTATTTAGCATCGTGCTAGCATCTCTCTAGAGTTGTGCAACAAGAGCATTTTCCGTGGATTCCACATTTTGAGCTCATTTCTTGGTTGCACGACCCCATTTATCTATCCGTGTGTGTGTTTCCGTGTACCACATATTGCTATTGGTCTACTTGTTACACTTGCGAATTTGTGAATCTATTTCAACATTATTGGATCTTGCTAACATTTTACATCAAATTTTTGTGCCACTGTCCTCACCGAGCTCCACCATAATCCTTACTTGTGTAGGTGTGAGAAACCGACAAGAATTGGTACCAATTGTGCTATTTCCTTGTCCACATTGGAGTGATCATTGATCCTCATGCTATTGATGCTATTTTTCTCATATCCTCCTTTCATGCTTGTGCTATGTCATGTGAATTATTCATGCACACTATTTTCACCCATGACATGCTTGCCATGATTCCTTCTAGTATGTTGCATCTTCGCACTACTAGCTTGCTTGAATTGATCACCATGATTGCTTGCTTTGTCTCATCACCCATGTTCAACTCTTACTCGCTTTCTTGGGTTGATGACATATATGCTCATGCCTCTCACATGATACATCTTGTTCATTGTCGCTTGCCTCCAATTATGCTTATTGATCTTGGAGACTTGGACACCTTACTTGTGATGCATGCTTGTTTGATTGAGCCTATTAAATTTGGTTGTTCTTGCATTATATGCCTCCATACTATAAAATGCTCCCCTGTCCTTTCTTATGATGAGCATGATGCATACACTTGTTGGGTATTTTACCACACGAATGATAGGTTTTGCATCTCCACTGACCTCATTTGTTTTTCCGAGTGTTTGTCATGTTCTTTCATTTTGAAGTATTCACAAGGCGATGCCGTCATGAGACAATTTGGTCATGTGAAGGCATACATGATGTGCAACACCAACATTTGCGAGAATCTCCTAAAGGTGAACTCCTTCCTTTTGAGCCATCCTCAATTACGCATATTGGATGGGTCCCTCTTTCATTGTTGTCTCCTTCTTGTTGTCTACATGATACATCTCGCAAACAGAGGAGCGACATGGGAGATTGGCTCTATGGACCTTCAAATTAAGGAGCGCTCGGACTTATTGGAAGCACCTTCGAACCTCCACTCATGCCATGACATTGAGCATTGGTACACCAACACCTCCATATTTGTTGATTGTGCTCACACATGTTGAGGGACTCCGGGATTAGGGGGTCTCCGGACAGCCGGACTATATCCTTTGGTCGGACTGTTGGACTATGAAGATACAAGATTGAAGATTCGTCTCGTGTCCGGATGGGACTCTACTTGGCGTGGAAGGCAAGCTAGGATGTACGGATATGGATATCTCCTCCTTTGTAACCGACCTTGTGTAACCCTAGCCCCCTTCGGTGTCTATATAAACCAGAGGGTTTTAGTCCATAGGACAACAGACAATCATACCATAGGCTAGCTTCTAGGGTTTGGCCTCTCCGATCTCGTGGTAGATCAACTCTTGTAATACTCATACCATCAAGAATAAATCAAGCAGGACATAGGGTTTTACCTCCATCAAGAGGGCCCGAACCTGGGTAAAACATCGTGTTCCCTGCCTCCTGTTACCATCCGCCTTAGACGCACAGTTCGGGACCCCCTACCCGAGATCCGCCGGTTTTGACACCGACATTGGTGCTTTCATTGAGAGTTCCTTTGTGTCGTTGCCGTTAGGCTTGATGGCTCCTACTATCATCGATAGTGATGCGGTCCAGTGTGAGACTCGTCTCCCCAGACAGATCTTTGTGTTCGGCGGCTTCGCACTGCGGGCCAACTCGCTTGGCCATCTGGAGCAAATCGAAAGTTACGCCCCTGGCCACCAGGTCAGGTTTGGAAGTTTAAATTACACGGCCAATATCCGCGGAGACTTGATCTTCGACGGATTCGAGCCCCTGCCTTGTGCGCGACGCGGTCACGATGAGTATGATTTAGCTCTACCATCGGACCGTATTCAGGAGATCGCACCGGCAGCCGCTCCAAGCCTCAATTCGGAGACAGTTGCGCCATCCATGGACGGGTGGATAGACCCCGTCATGGAGGATGTATCCTCAGCGGCGATCAAGCCGAATATCGACCTTACCCTTCATGAGAGCCATGTTGCCAAACTGTCGGATCCTTCTCCGGCCACAGACTCCGAAACGCATGTGCCCGTTCCTATCAAATCCGATTGGGCGCCGATCATGGAGTTTACCTCCGCGGATATTTTTTAGCACTCTCCCTTCAGCGACATACTGAACTCATTAAGGTCTCTCTCCTTGTCAGGAGGATCCTGGCCGAATTATGTCCGCCAGGATTGGGATGCGGATGACGAAGAAATTCGCCGCCCACCCACCACCCACTTAGTAGCCACTGTCGATGACTTCGACCCCGAAGACATCGACGGTATGGACGACGATGCTGGAGATGAAGAGGAACCACTACCCACAGGGCACTGGAAAGCCATCTCATCATACGATATATACATGGTGGACACACCCAAAGAAGGGAATGGCGATGAGACACTGGAGGATGACCCCTCCAAGAAGCAACCCAAGCGCCAGCGTCAGCGGCGCTGCTCTATGTCCCGCCAAGGCAAAAGCGGTGATACCGGCACATGAGATAATAGCACTCCGGACAGTGCCGAAGACGGCAACAATCCCCTCCAGCAAGATTTAGAGCAGGAGGATGGAGAGGCCAGCCCTCCTGAGAGAGTGGCAGATGGAGAGCCGGAGGATGATAATTACATGCCTCCCTTCGAAGACGAGGCAAGCCTCGATGATGAAGAATTCATCGTGCCAGAGGATCCCGTCGAACAAGAGCGCTTCAAGCGCCGGCTTATAGCCACGGCAAATAACCTTAAGAAAAAGCAGCAGCAGCTTCAAGCTGATCAAGATTTGCTAGCTGACAGATGGACTGAAGTCCTGGCGGCCAAGGAATATAAACTCGAACGCCCCTCCAAGAGTTACCCAAAGTGCAGGTTGCTACCTCGACTGGAGGAGGAAGCACCGAAACCTACATCCCTGGCATATGAGGTGGCTGATCGGCCACCTCGTGGCCGGGATAGAGAGGCATTCCAGCCAAAATCTCAGCCCGCATCCCGACGCCATTCAAATAAAAAGGCATGGGGAAATACGCCAGACCTGCGAGACGTGTTGGAGGACAAAGCAAAACATGCAAGATTGATCTACAGATCATGAGGGCGCGCCACTATGCGAGACGATAATCGTCACGCCGGATACAGTAAAAGTAAGTCCGGCCGGGCCGAACACAACGGGCAAGACTCATTCGAGCTGCGTCGCGACATAGCCCAGTACAGAGGCGCCGCACACCCCCTATGCTTCACAGACGAAGTAATGGATCATCAAATCCCAGAGGGTTTCAAACCCATAAATATAGAATCATACGATGGCACAACAGATTTTGTGGTATGGATCGAGGATTTCCTCCTGCAAATCCACATGGCCCGCGGTGATGATCTACACGCCATTAAATACCTCCCACTCAAGCTCAAAGGACCAGCTCGGCATTGGCTCAATAGCTTGCCAGCAGAGTCCATTGGCTATTGGGAGGATCTGGAAGCCGCATTCCTCGACAACTTCCAGGGCACTTATGTGCGACCACCAGATGCCGATGACTTGAGCCACATAATTCATCAGCCAGAGGAATCGGCCAGGCAATTCTGGACTTGGTCCCTAACAAAGAAAAATCAAATCGTCGACTGTCCGGATGCAGAGGCCCTTGTAGCTTTTAAGCAACACATCCGCGATGAGTGGCTCGCCCAGCACCTTGGTCAGGAAAAGCCGAAATCTATGGCAGCCCTCACGACACTCATGACCCGCTTTTGTGCAGGAGAAGACAGCTGGCTGGCTCGCAGCAATAACATTTCAAAGAACCATGGTACTTCGGATACCAAGGATGGCAATGGCAGGTCACGTCGCAACAAACATAAGCGACACATTAACAGCGACAATACCGAGGATACGGCAGGCAATGCCAGATTCAAAGGCTCTAAACCCGGTCAGCAGAAAAAGCCATTTAAAAGAAGCACTCCGGGCCCGTCCAGTTTGGACCGTATACTCGATCGCTCGTGTCAAATACACGGCACCCCCGACAAGCCAGCCAACCACACCAATAGGGATTGTTGGGTGTTCAAGCAGGCCGGCAAGTTAAATGCCGAAAACAAAGATAAGGGGCCACATAGCGATGATGAGGAAGAGCCCCGGCAGCCGAACACCGGAGGACATAAGAGGTTGCCCCCACAAGTGCGGAAGGTGAACATGATATACGCAACCCACATCCCCAAGAGGGAGCGGAAGCGTGCGCTCAGGGACGTATATGCGTTGGAGCCAGTCGCCCCAAAGTTCAACCCATGGTCCTCCTGTCCGATCACCTTCGATCACAGGGACCACCCCACTAGTATCCGTCATGGCGGATTTGCCGCACCGGTTCTAGACCCAATCATTGACGGATTTCACCTCACTCGAGTCCTTATGGAGGGCGGCAGCAGCCTGAACCTGCTTTATCAAGACACAGTGCGCAAAATGGGTATAGACCCCTCAAGGATCAAACCCACAAAAACGACCTTTAAAGGCGTCATACCAGGTGTAGAGGCCCATTGCACAGGCTTAGTAACACTGGAAGTGGTCTTTGGATCTCCGGATAACTTCCGAAGCGAAGAGTTAATCTTCGACATAGTCCCGTTCCGCAGTGGCTACAATGCACTGCTCAAGCGAACCGCATTTGCGAGATTCAATGCGGTACCGCATTATGCATATCTCAAGCTCAAGATGCCAGGATCTCGGGGGGTCATAACAGTCAATGGAAACACAGAGCACTCTCTCCGCACGGAGGAGCACACTGTGGCCCTCGCAGCAGAAGCGCAAAGCAGCCTCTCAAGGCAATCCACTAGTTCGGCGATTAAGGACCTGGACACCTTCAAGCGCGCCTGGAGTAATCGGCAACTGGACCGCCTGGCATGTTCCGAGCTTGCATAGCAATACGGCCCCCACCCCGGTCCCAGCCAAACAGCGAAATCCGTGCCATGCATACATAATTACGCATTAAAAATACTATGGGCACAGGTGGGGAGGGGGGCACAACTACGGCACGCCCCAAGACGCGGCTTAAACCGCACTAGGGGCTTCCCGCTTTGTTATTTTTCTCTTTCAGGACTTTAATCTCTGGAAACCATGTCCGGCAGCATGATTGCCGAACACATGATGCAGCAACCAAGGAGGCAGAGAGCTACGTCACACCATGGAACTCCCAGGTGGATTACGATAACGAGTGAAATACTTACTTTAATACTATTCCTCAGCTCGCCCTTGG
The DNA here is from genome assembly GCF_056163025.1 of Triticum urartu. NCBI lineage: Eukaryota > Viridiplantae > Streptophyta > Magnoliopsida > Poales > Poaceae > Triticum > Triticum urartu. Next base: position 305,727,673 of record NC_141875.1, read on the forward strand.
AAGGGACATGTCAAATAGTCCTACTTTTTGCATATCGCACTACTTGTATCATTCTGCTCTAAAGCACCTTTTTGAATAAAACAATGCATAGCATTAAGACTATTATTGCATTCTTCCTTTCTATATATATATATATATGTTCATTCATGACATCTAGCACCCGTACACTCTGGTACGACCAATATGCTAGGGGCTTAAGCATACCCCATAATACGGCGTGAGAAGTCCGAACACTTTTGATAGTGCGGCACCCCGAACTTATAGCATTATATGCATCAGCTCCGAATCATGTCTTGGGTCAATAGTTGGGTTTGCCCGGCTCCCATGTTTTGGTACCTTACATTCCGCTATATCGGCTAAGGTAGCACTGGGAGAATTACTGCGATTGTGCCCCGGTTCTGCTGGGCTAAGCACCTCAGTAGAGAAAGCTAAAATTGACTGTCATGATAAGGCGAGAGACTGGTCGCTGTTCGAGAGGTTTCAAGTCCCTAAAGACTTATGCCGCTTAGAGCGAGGAGTCGTCCCTGTCCGGCTTAAGGCGTGTATTGAGCCCCGAATTCGGCCTTCCGAATACTAGGGGCTTCGCCAAAATTTAAAATTATAGAATTCTATGGCTAAGTGAGAGTGATAACGCATTATAGTTCGATTGCCTTGTTTGTTGTGCTGAGCACCTCCCTCGAAGGACCCAAAAATGGGAACAAGAGTGCTCAGGTTTATCCCGAACACCCCAGCACTCGTGGCGTGGGGGCAGAAGCCGACGACTAGCCATCTCTCAGATTTGATAAACAGCCGAACAAAAGGTAATATTTTAAATTTAGACAAGCATTGCATAGCGCATATGAACAAGTTTTCATAATACAGGATTACACGAGCAAGTTTATTCAAATATTACATCTTTCGCACACTCGTCCGCTACAAGACGGGCACCCTTCAGGACACCCTCATAGTTCATCTCGGGGTGGCGATGCTCCTTGCCCTGCGACGGCCCCTCCTTCACCAGCTTCACGGCGTCCATCTTAGCCCAGTGCACCTTCGCATGGGTGAAAGCCCGGCGTGCACCTTCGATGCAGACGGACCGCTTGATGACTTCCAGCCGTGGGCAGGCATCCACAAGCCACCTCACCAGGCCGAACTAGCTGTTGGGAAGGGCGTCGCCAGGCCACATCCAGACTATAAAGCCCTTCATGGCCTGTTCGGCCGCCTTGTGCAGCTCGACCAGTTGCTTCAGCTGGTCGCTCAGAGGCATCGGGTGTTCGGTCTATACTGAGACCAGAACAGCTTCTCCATTGAGCTTCCCTCCTCGGCCCGGTAAAACTGTGCAGCATCCGACACGCTGCGGGGCAAATCTGTGAATGCTCCTGGAGAGCTCCGGACTCGGGTAAGTAACAAGTAATTTACTTTCAAATGCTTGCTTTGCATATTGAATGCCTTACCTGCCGCTATCTTCTTCATCACATCAATCTCCTGGAGGGCCTTTTGGGCCTCAGCCTTGGCATTCTTTGCGCTCTCGAGGGCCACGGCAAGCTCCGACTCTCGCGTCTTCAAGTCAAGCTCCAACGCCTCGTGCTTCGTCACGAGAGCGTGGAGCTCTTGCTGCACCTCGCCCACCCGTGCCTCATGCCTTTCCCGCTCAGTGCGCTCTTTGGCCGCTTTGTTTTCGGCCTCGGATAGCGCTTGCTTCAGGGTCGCCACCTCGGTCGTGGCCCCTAGCAAATTTACGATGATCCTGTCATTTTGCAATCGCATTCTTTTTATATATATCCATAGACTAGGTACTACTTACCTTTGTTCTCCTCGAGCTGCCTCTTGGCAAGGCCGAGCTCTTTCTTGGACCCTTCGAGGTCCTGCTTCAGTACGGCGACCTCCGCAGTCAGTGCGGCAGAGGTCAGCAGCGAAGCCTGCATACGCATATAGACATACTTATATTAGACTCCTGCAGATATTAGTTGATCCTCTATTCGGCTTTTCTTTTTTGAACACCAAACAGAGCATCGGTGGCTACTGTCTATGCGGTAATATTTTTCCTATATTTAAAATACTTACCTCAAAGCATGTTAGAAGGCTAGCACAGGCTTCAGTCTATCCGCTCTTGGCGGACTGAACCTTCTGGATCACCGCACTCATAATAGTGCGGTGCTCTTCATCGATGGAAGCGCTGCGAAGTGCTCCCAGCAGATTGTTCGGTGCCTCTGGATGGACAGAGGTCACCGGCACAGGCGTCTCGCCCTTTTTGGAAGGAGGCCGCCTGCGTGAGTCCAGAACCACTAAAGGTTCCGGCGTGGTGTTCGGCTGAAGGCCGAACTCGGAGCCCTCGGGAGCCTCCCTCCCTCTGCTCCTGGAGTTCGGAAGGTCGCCTTGAGGCGCCTCGGGATTGTCTCCCCTCGACCCGGTGCCTCTTGAGACAATACCTCGGCATTGTCCATAGGGCAAGGGGAGGTGGTGGTCGGAAGTGGATCGCTATCCATATCCGACGAGTCCAAGGAGCCACCCATGAAGATATGTCGATATGGGCTTGGGGCGGTCTGCATAATCATATTCGGCGTTAGGGGAAGCGGTGCGACAAAGGTATGCTATGAGTTACTCTGGTATTCGAATACTTACGACTTCGCCAGGGGCTTGGCCCTGAGCAGCCACTCGTCTTCGCCTTCGGCGGCGGTGGTGGAGTAGTCCGGAAGGAGGGTCCTCCCCTTCTTGGACCCTTCCCCCCCCCCCCCGGTCGGGGCGGCCATCCTTTTCTTGTCTCCTCCGACTGAAGGGGGAGCATCTTCATCTTCCTCCTCGTCTTCGGGGGAGGAGTGCATCGCGGAGTTGTCGGACGATGAGTCCGATACCACCTGGCGCCGGGAACACTTTCGGGTTCCCTTGGCCTTCTTGGTGTTCTTCGGCACCTTGTAAGGAGCCGGAGTCAGCATCTCCGTCAGGAGAGCGTCCGCAGTGTCTTCGGGCAGAGGGGCCGAACAGTTAATCTGCCCCGATCTCTCCACCCAGTCCTGTCAAAGGCATGGAGCTCAGACCCCGCACATGGTTAAGCTAGGGGAAATAAATATCCTACCGGATGTATAGAACTCACCGAGTGCGCTCGGCGCTTCGCGCTTAGCCCGCGGTCCTCGGTAAGAGAAGGAGGGACCTCGGCGCCCTTGAACAGCACCCTCCAGGCATCCTTGTGCGTCTTGTTGAAGAGCTCGCTTAGAGTCTGGTGCCGGTTCGGGTCGAACTCTCATAAGTTAAAATCCCGTTGTTGACATGGGAGGATCCGGCGGAAGAGCATGACCTGGACTATGTTGACAAGCTTGAGCTTCTTGCTTGCCATATTCCGGATACATTTCTGGAGTCCGTCCAGCTCCAGCAATGAACCCCAGGACGGGCCCTTCTCTTTCCAGGAGGTGAGCCGCGTGGGGATTCCGGATCGGAACTCGGGGGCCACCACTCAGTTGGTGTCGCGCGGCTCGGTGATGTAGAACCACGCCAATTGCCATCCCTTTATGGTCTCCACGAAGAAGCCTTCGAGCCATATAACATTGGGCATCTTACCCACCATGGCTTCACCGCATTCCGCTTGTTGGCCTCCCACCACCTTCGGCTTGATATTGAAGGTCTTCAGCCACAGGCCGAAGTGGGGCCGAATGCGGAGGAAAGCCTCACACACGACAATGAACGCCGAAATGTTGAGGATGAAGTTCGGGGCCAGATAATGAAAGTCCAGCCCGTAGTAGAACGTGAGACCGCGGACGGATGGATGGAGGGGAAACCCCAGTCCGCGGAGGAAGTGGTGGAGGAATACTACCCTCTCGTGAGGTTTCGGGGTGGGGATGATCTACCCCGCAGCGGGAAACCGATGCACGATATTCGCGGATAAGTATCCGGCTCCGCGCAGCTTTTTCATGTGTCCCTCCATGATGGAGGAAGCCATCCACTTGCCTCCCGCTCCGGACATGTTTGGAGAAGGTTGAGGAGAAGGATGTGGACTTGGGCGTTGGAGCTCGAGTGTGCGAGAATGGATGAGCAAGGAGGAAGAAGGCGTGGGTAGAAAAAGGATAAACCTTATCCCTTTATAAGGGCTGTCGAAACTATGCACCCCCCACTAGCCTGGTAAAAATCGCTTATCCTCCAAGCACCGTAATTCATGGCGCGGTTGGGTTACCCATGCACGTATTGATGAGAATCCCGTAATAAGGGGGACACAATCTCTTCTTTGACAAGACGTGTCAAGAAACTGCCTCGTGTTATGTGCGGGGCTAGTTAAAGAAAAATGGTTCGAATGATCACCGCGCCATGGCATGATGTCATGTTGCCAAGACGTGTCAGCAGATTAGATTTGTGGAAATATTATTCTCTCTACGGTGGTATGTGGAACTTATTTTGCAGGGTCGGACACTGTCCTTTATTTCTAACTCTTCTGTGGTGTATCCGGAGGAGGAACCCGCCTTGCAATGCCAAAGACAATACTGCGCGCCGGACACATCGTCATTGAAGCCTGGTTTAGCGGCTACTGAGGGAGTCCTGGATTAGGGGGTCTCCGGACAGCCGGACTATATCCTTTGGTCGGACTGTTGGACTATGAAGATACAAGATTGAGGACTTCGTCTCGTGTCCGGATGGGACTCTACTTGGCGTGGAAGGCAAGCTAGGCAGTACGGATATGGATATCTCCTCCTTTGTAACCGACCTTGTGTAACCCTAGCCCCCTTCGGTGTCTATATAAACTGGAGGGTTTTAGTCCGTAGGACAACAGACAATCATACCATAGGCTAGCTTCTAGGGTTTAGCTTCTCCGATCTCGTGGTAGATCAACTCTTGTAATACTCATACCATCAAGAATAAATCAAGCAGGACGTAGGGTTTTACCTCCATCAAGAGGGCCCGAACCTGGGTAAAACATCGTGTTCCCTGCCTCCTGTTACCATCTACCTTAGACACACAGTTCGGGACCCCCTACCCGAGATCCGCCGGTTTTGACACCGACACATGTCATGCTCATTGGACATCTCACACTCATGACAAATTTGCATCTTATGCATGGATTGACTCATATTATGATTGCCTTGTTGCATCTTGTATTTCCATTTCATCCATGATATATGAGGTTGTGCATTTCCTTAGCAAATTTGTTGTGATCTTTCTTGACGGCATATATATACATCATGATCATATTGCCCATCATCAATTGCATGATCACATACTCATATTGAGAATCCATTGCCATATTCATGCTATTGATAAACCGTCTCTCTATGACATCATTTTGCACCGTGGTTGCATTGATCACTTTCACAATACATTTGTGTGCACAATGAATGGTTTTGCTCCCATGAATGCTTTGAATACCATTCCATATCTTTTGGATAAGCTTCATGCACCTTGCCATGCTCAATCTTGTCACACAGACTCATTCTTACATGATGGACGCTTTGTGTGCGCTAACCATTGTATTTCCGAGTGTCGTTTGTGTTTGCTTTTTCTGCATGTGTATCACTCCGGAGACACCTTGGAGTACTTGGATTTCGCCATGTCTTCCACTTCATCCAACTACAAGTCCGTCCACGACAACCGTTTCCATGGTGATGAGGTTTTCGATCTGATGTCGCACTACTAGGAAAAGGCCTACTAGTGGCCCACCTGTTTTGCCTACTAATGGCGCACTACAGGTGCGCCACTAGGATCACGCCATTAGTATTTTTTTACTAATGGCGCACCTGTGGTGCGCCACTAGTAAGTTTGAATTTTTTTTTCATTTCCCCCCTCTAGATCTTAAAAGCCATGTATCTTTCGTTCTGTTAGGTTTTTGGGGATTTTGAAGATGTTGAACGGGCTTCCCCGTTCAATTTGGATGTAACTTTTCGAGTAGATGATTTTTCATATAAAAAACTTTTTAATCCGAGTTCGTATGCAAAAGTTATGCCCATTTTACTAAATTCCAGAGAAATTTTGCAAATAAAGTCGAAATTCATATTTGTAAATTTTCCCAACAACTAGACCACATATCACATGGGAAACTTATTTTTTTTGACATTTCCATCATTTTCTTGTATTTTTTAAAAATTGAAAAGGCGGTCCAGGGGGGCATTTAGCACCAGGGTTACTAATGGCGCACCACACACCAGGTGCGCCATTAGTAACTATATTACTAACGGCGCACCTGGTGTGTGGTGCACCATTAGTAGTTTTGAAAAAAAATAAAAAAATTGTTAGTAATGGCGCACCAGTGGCGGTGCGCCATTACAAAAAATAAAATAAAATTTGTTATTTTTTCAAAACTATTAATGGTGCACGGTGGGTGTGGAGCGCCATTACTATGTCAACTAGTAATGGCGCACTATCCCATGGTGCGCCATTACTAACAATTTTTTTTATTTTTTTTCAAAACTACTAATGGCGCACCACACACCAGGTGCGCCATTATTAATATATTACTAATGGCGCACCTGTATCTCGTGCGCCACTACTATATAGCAGTGGCGCACCACATACACGGTGCGCCATTAGTGTCCATATCATCTATAGCCCTTTTCCTAGTAGTGTCGGATCTTTCCCAAGGGAGGGGAGATGATGCGGAGCATCCTACGATCATCCCCATGTACACTCGAGCATACGCCATTGGACACAAGGTGAACTCGCTCCTTTCCGAATCTTCCCTTTCCGTATGTAAGACCTGGATGCTACTTCAAGCGCGGACCTTGTACATGCTCAGGTACACCAGAGGAGACCAAGGAGAGCCCAAGGACCAACGCCAAGTGTGCGCGGGAGCGAAGGAAGGAGAAGGAAGAAGAGCCAGCTGCTACAGGCCCCGGACATCCGGCCCCAGCCCGGACATCCGGCCCTACCCCCGGAAATCCGGCCACTTCCTATCCAGAGAGCTCTGGAAGCGACCCCGACAGCCCGAACATCCGGCCCCATGCCCCGGACACCCGCCTCCTCCCAAAGCCCCGGACATCCGGCCCCTCCGCCGGAAATCCGGAGCACGCTAACCAGAGAGCAGAAGAATCGGGAAACCCCAGCCCGGACATCCGGCCAGAGGCCCGGACATCCGGCTCCTCGTGAGCCGCCGGACCTCCGGCCCCCAGCCCGGACATCCGGCACCTGCCTGTGCACAGAGATCGGGCCAAGGGCCCATGTATCCCCCCTCTCACTTACCCCTTCGTGGGCTAGCTGTAACATCCCAAATTTTCAATTTGGAATGTTATACATTAATAATTGCATAGCATATTTTATTGCATTTTTGGCTTGATCCTAGAAATTCTACGCAACTCAAGGACCTACGGAGAGAGTTGGGGATTTCATTATTTTCATATTCGAGTTTTCTCGAATTTTGGAAAGAGGATCGTTTGATTTTAACTATTTTCTCTTCGATTATTCCTTTTATAAAAATAAAAGAGAGAGGATAAAATGACTTCATCAAAATAGAGAGATATCGAAGATTTAATATTAAAATCAAATAAGATTTTTATTCGGAGTTTTATCGCTACTTTATTTGAATTAGGAAGAATATGCGTTTTTCAAAATTGCATTTTAGGCCCAAATAAATGTTCACCTTGTCCGGCTTATTTTTAGAGGACGGCAAAAATTTATTTTGGAATTTTTGGAGTCCGTTTAGTATTTATTTTCTTTCTTTTTCTGCACGTCGGAATTATTTTTTGAAAAAAAAGTGAACCCCGGGGGGCCTTTATAAGCCGCCGCCCCTGAGCCGCCGAAAGCCCACAGCCGCCGCCGAAAGCCCACCCGCGCCCTAACCCTAATCCTAGCCGTCGCGCCGCGCCGCCGCTGCCCGCCGCACCGCCCGCGCCGCCACGCACCGTCATCGAAGCCGCACCGCTGCCGCGCCGCCTCGCCGGACCCCGTCGGACCCGAGGTAGCCGCCTCGGTTTTCGTGAGAAAACCGTTTGGTTTTTTTGAACCCTATATCCGTTCTTTTTTCAGATCCGGTTCGGTTTTTTCGGTTTAGTTATTTAGCCAACGCCCATTTTACGTTCATTTCAACGAACGGTTTTCACCGTTTAGCCGCAGACAGCGAATGTTCGTTCGTTAGCCTGTTCGTCAGTTTTTCTTTTTCTCGGATTTTCCGCGATTATTTTCGATCGCGATTTCTGGTCCGATTTTCGTTTTAGTATAACTTTTCCCTCGTTTATCGAAATCAGGCGATTCAAGCGCCTACAGTTTCGTCTCGAAACCCTCTTTCCGTTTAACCAACTTGAACAAGATTTTGATACTGTAAAATTTGACTTTAGTCCAAATTAGTAATCGGATATTGTTTCTTTCGCAGTTTGAGTTTCGTTGCTCCGTTTGATTTGATTCTTTTTGCAAACCGGAGTTCTTAAGTTGAACTTTCTGGTTAGATCTCTTATTTGAGTTTTACCCATGCCCTTGTTTGATTGCTTATTATATACTTGTTTGATTGCGATAGAGTATCCGGAGTGCGAAGCGTGCTACATCGAGTCTCTAGGTTTTGCAGATCATCAGCAAGGCAAGTAACACTTTGATCATATCCCTTTATTCCCTAGTTTTTATGCATTAGTTTCAACCCTCAAACATTGCATGGTTAGGACATGATAACATGTGGGATTGGGAAGTAGATGAGGTAGTACCTATTCACCTGTTTATTATCAAACCCTTGGGAGTTACTTCTACGTTGCTTATATTGCTATACTATGCTCGTAGACGTGGATTGGGTTTGAGTGAAACCATGACATATGTGAGATTGTTAATTAATGGTTCAACTTAAGGTGGAAACTTTAATACACATCTGGGTGGATTGCTTGTCGGGCACCTGGAGAATCCAGTGTTGTCCTAGGATATCCCGGAGTACCCGTGTGATAATCCTAAGGTCCGCCACCCAGGCTCAAAGGGAACTGAGATATTTCATGCTAGAAACTTCCATGTGCAGCCACAAGCTATTATGGGCTCTAGCATAGCTGAGTAAGTTGCGTGAAGCTCTTGAAGAGGTAGACTAGCAGATGTAGTGGGTTGTAGGTGGTATAGTCTATCCGGAGTAGAGAGTTAATGCTTCTGAAAGACTGTGTCTCGGTCGTCCGCTTCTCAAACACCAAGTAGTGCGAGAAATCCAACGGAGGAGATCGAGTCTTGTGGGGAAAAGTGCGCAAACCTCTGCAAAGTGTACAAACTAATCACGGTTAGCCGTGTCCTCGGTTATGGACATCTTGAGTATCTAGTACTTGGACTATCATATGTAACTCATCACTCTAAATTAATATTGATGGGTTATAATTACTTTTAATTGGGATTGAGTTGGAGGAACCTTCTCAATGATGTTTCACCTACCATGATAGTTAAATAGAATCTATTCCTTTGTTGTAGGGAAAAATTGGCTTTTCGCAAAACTTTAACCGTAGAGCTTTCCACCAGCCAAATATGCATATAGTGATAGCATTACTCTGTTCTTGCTCTACCGTGTTATATTGCCAGCATATTCCATGTGCTGACATGTTTTTGGGCTGCAATGTATTATGTTGCAGACTTTTCAGACGAGGAATAAGGTTCGTTAGGTCGTTGTCGTACATCTCAGCTATGCCGTTGGAGTTGATGGACTCACTTTATCTTCCAAGCCTTCTGTTGTTATCGTATTAGATGGCCTTAAGCCATATTTATTGTAATAAGTTCTCTATTGAGACATTCGATGTAATAAGTGTGTGATTGCTACTCTGTTATAAATCCGTCGAGTAGTGTGTGTGTCAGCATTACCGATCCAGGAATGACACTGAAGCACAGAGACTTGACGGTTTAAGGTCGGGTCGCTACAGGATGGTATCAGAGCACACGCTGGGTGTAGGACACGACCACTAAGCTAAAGCCCTATATCACCACTCTCTTCTCATTTCTGACTCCTCTCCATTTTCTACTCTTTAGGATGGCAGACGCAAGGAACAAGTTTGCACAACCGGATGAAGAAGCACCTTTTGGACGACACTTGAAGGAAGTCACTAAGTACCTGAACATTGGAATACCAAGCTTCACCGGGACTTACAACGCCGCTTTACCAGAAGAGGAGCGATAGATGATTCAAGTTCAAGTTCCAGGAAGGACATTCGCACCAGTCACCAAACCCATAGAGTTTTCCTTTGATGCACCAACCTGGAGTCTAGGAAAGAGTATGGCAGCTCACATCACCATGGGACGCATTGGAGAAGTTTACCATAAGGAGCTTAAGGATACTATCTATCAGATTTTTGGGCGCCGAGATGAGCAATGGGAGATGATCAGCACCAGGAAGGATAGATCAATCGCAGCTTTCATCCAGGAGTTAAACCAGCACATTCGTCGCTAGGAGAACCAGATGTGCGCAGGCATGATAGATCTGAAGAAGGCAATGACAAGGATCACTGAACTGGAGGAAGAACTCAAGGCTACTAGCGAAGATTATGAGGAGGAAATCATCGTACTAGTGGAGAAGAATGATGATCTGGAAAGGAAACTGGGAGTATTCATGGGAGACCCCGCGCCAGGAGGAGAAGACGATGAACCCAAGGAGATTCGTTCTGAGGACTACATCATCATCGACAACACCGACTCGGACCCCGACGATAGTGATGATTACTATGAAGACGAAGCTGGAGCAGACATCATGGAGTCATCGACCGATCAATATTTCTAGTAGACCACCACATCAGTAGTAGTATTCCACCATGTATATAGTATAGTCCAAGCAATTTTGTAACGATACTTAGATCGATTGTATGCCTTGCTTGATTGATTGAGTGATATGATTGTGTTTGTCTCATGTGCATATGGGTAGTGTTTTTTCTCACTAGACCTCATTCTATTCTATTCTCTTCCCTCTAAACCCTCAGATGCCTCCGAGACGTCACCCCGGATTTACTTTCCCACCAGAGCTCACTTAGTTGATCCAACAGCAGAATACACTGATGCAGTTGTTAGTTCAGAATCAAGGCAACAAAAACAACAACCCACCACCACCAGTTGACAACTTAGCCCGCTTTCTGAGGTTGCAGCCGCCGGTGTTTTCCAGCAGCACCGAGCCGATAGTAGCAGATGATTGGCTCCGCAGGATTGGAAGGGAGTTAACCACTACAGGTTGTCCAGATGCTGAGAAGGTGCGTTTTGCCACACATTAGTTGGATGGACCATGTAACGCCCCGTATGTAACTTGCCATATTTGTACTCCAACTCTTGCCATTTTCGGCTCTAAGTTATGATATTCCCTCGTGGTTGGGTTTTGTATTCGTTTTGCATTTTGTCCATGTCATACATCTCATATCACGTCATCATGTGCATCGCATTTGCATACATGTTCGTCCCATGCATCCGAGCATTTTCCCCAATGTCTGTTTTGCGATCCGGCACTCCTATGCCCTCCGGCGTCCCCTTTTTCTTATTTTCGTGTGCGGGTGTTAAACTTTCTCGGAAGTGGTTAACTCCCTTCCGGCAGTTAACCACTAGATTTGCCAAGCGGCCTTGGTACACTACCGGCATACCGCCTGTCAAGTTTCGTGCCATTTGGAGTTCGTTTGATACTCCAACGGTTAACCGAGGAACCGTTAAGGCCTTGTGTGTGTTGCAGCCCAACACCCCTCCAAAGTGGCCCAAAACCCATCATAACCCTCTCCATCCTCTCGTCTGTTCGATCACGATCGCGTGGCCGAAAACCGCACCTCTTTTGGACTCTCCTAGCTCCCAGAATCTATAAATAGGTGCTCCCCTCCGAAATTCCTGCAGTCCAAAACCCTAGATCTTCAACTCTTGCCCGCCGGACATGTTCGTCCCGGACCGGACGAAATAGCGCCGCCGCCCTCTCCCAGTCCGGAGCTGCCACATGGCGCGCCGCCGTGCCGGCCCTCTCGGCCCAGGCGGGGCCCTCCCAGCCCGCGCGTTCGCCCGCGTGCCCGCTCCCGCTCCTCCGCCCGCGCCGCCGCCTCCCTGCCGCCAGCGCTGTTCGCCGCCGCGACCGAGGTCCGTGTCGGCCGCCTCCGCTCCACCGCCCGGCGCCGCGCGCCTAGCTCGCCGCCTCCGCCGCGCCCCGTCCCGCGCTCCGGCGACCTCGCCGCCCGGCTCCTCCTCACCACCTCGCCAGCCGGATCCGAACTTCGACGACTCCGGCCACCGCGTCCCCCAACTCCGTCCACTCCTCTCCGGTGAACCTCGGCTTCCGTGCGCGCTCAGATCTGGATATAGCAAACCCTAGGGTTGACCCAAATATTCCTCTTAAGTCCTTTTCTGTTATTTTTTTAGCCATGTTCATCGCATCATAACTCTGTCATCGTAGCTCCGTTTAGTGCATATGGCATATCAAAATGTTCATCATGATGCGCTCTTCATTTTGTTCCATCGCACTATGCTTATTTGAGTCCATCTTGATGCATAAATGCTGTTGCAAGAGTGCTATAAAATTTTAGTTCCTGATTCTTATCAGATTATGAGCTTTTGTCATTTTTGCCATGATTAATGTGTGCTGCATATGAGCATGAGCTCTACATGTGTTTTGGGATATGCCATGCCATCTTTACATGGGTGTATGCCAAGTATTTTTGTGATCAATGTGGTGACTAGCACAAGCATGCAAAGTAGCTCTCGTGATGTTGCTGATTTCAGGGACTCAGAATTCTACTAAGTCTTTTCCTTGATGTTATTTTTATGCCATGTATTCATGTTGCTACAGAGTGATGCATGCCTCTTTTGAGCATGTTCTGTAAGGATGATTTTGGCATATGGTTATGATCTATCCATCCATGTCCCTGTTTTCATTTATGGAGTACCCTAGCATGACTCAAGCTTGCTCTACTTTTGCTATAAAATGTTCCTGGCAGATTGTTTACGTGTTAATCAATTTTGCCAAAGCTATTGTAGTTCATCCATGCATGCTATGAGATGGTTCTTGCCATGGTTAGCTTCTTGAACATGTCTTCTTGCTGGTTGTATTCTTAGCTTGTCATGCAATGCCTTGTGTTGAGTGCATCGAGCTCACAAACATGGCTATGTAACTCTGTTTTTGCCATGTCCAGTTTTCTGCTAAGTCCGAATCTGTTAACGAAACTTGCTATGTTTACATGGGTGCCATCATGTTTTCTGTGCCCTTTGGGCTTATGGTCAGTAAGGGACTTTTGTTATATTCTTTGAGTAGGTTTATGCCATGCCTTGTGTTGCTATGATCTGATCATGTACCATGTTGTTATCTTGCTCTAAACATTGCTTCCTGATGTTAAATCCTGACATGTTATTTTCACTAAGTCTGTGATGCTGTTATCTTTTGCACTTTTGCCATGCTTGTTTGAACCTGCTCTTGTGTGATTTAGCTGTAGCTCAGTATTCATCTTTTGTCAAGCGTCTTGAGTAGATCACCGCCATGTGCTTTGTTGCTATGTTAGAGTGCAGTAGCTTAGTTTCCTGCTGCATTCTAGATGGCACCGTGCTGTTAATCGCAGAATTGTGCCATTATTGTTTTGCTTGCCATTTGCAAACCGTGCATCCGTTTCCGGTGATCTTCATATCGATTTCGACTGAAATCAACTCATCTTTCCAGCGGCACTCTTGGTTTGCCAAGTTGAGACATGGTTCAATATTTTCCTTCTGGAGCACGCATATGCATTGCAAATCACATCCCGCATATCATGCCATGTTTTGCATCATGTTGCTTGCGCATTGCACCGTGGTTGATGGTGGTTTCTTTTGCTTCTGTTCTTGCCTTGGGTAGAGCCGGGAGATGAGTACGTGATCGAGGAACCTGTTGAGTATGCTTACGAGGATCAAGCTTACGTCAACTCGGAGAACTTATTTTTTTTGACATTTCCATCATTTTCTTTTATTTTTTAAAAATTGAAAAGGCGGTCCAGGGGGGCATTTAGCACCAGGGTTACTAATGGCGCACCACACACCAGGTGCGCCATTAGTAACTATATTACTAACGGCGCACCTGGTGTGTGGTGCACCATTAGTAGTTTTGAAAAAAAATAAAAAAATTGTTAGTAATGGCGCACCAGTGGCGGTGCGCCATTACAAAAAATAAAATAAAATTTGTTATTTTTTCAAAACTATTAATGGTGCACGGTGGGTGTGGAGCGCCATTACTATGTCAACTAGTAATGGCGCACTATCCCATGGTGCGCCATTACTAACAATTTTTTTTATTTTTTTCAAAACTACTAATGGCGCACCACACACCAGGTGCGCCATTATTAATATATTACTAATGGCGCACCTGTATCTCGTGCACCACTACTATATAGCAGTGGCGCACCACATACAAGGTGCGCCATTAGTGTCCATATCATCTATAGCCCTTTTCCTAGTAGTGTCGGATCTTTCCCAAGGGAGGGGAGATGATGCGGAGCATCCTACGATCATCCCCATGTACACTCGAGCATACGCCATTGGACACAAGGTGAACTCGCTCCTTTCCGAATCTTCCCTTTCCGTATGTAAGACCTGGATGCTACTTCAAGCGCGGACCTTGTACATGCTCAGGTACACCAGAGGAGACCAAGGAGAGCCCAAGGACCAACGCCAAGTGTGCGCGGGAGCGAAGGAAGGAGAAGGAAGAAGAGCCAGCTGCTACAGGCCCCGGACATCCGGCCCCAGCCCGGACATCCGGCCCTACCCCCGGAAATCCGGCCACTTCCTATCCAGAGAGCTCTGGAAGCGACCCCGACAGCCCGAACATCCGGCCCCATGCCCCGGACACCCGCCTCCTCCCAAAGCCCCGGACATCCGGCCCCTCCGCCGGAAATCCGGAGCACGCTAACCAGAGAGCAGAAGAATCGGGAAACCCCAGCCCGGACATCCGGCCAGAGGCCCGGACATCCGGCTCCTCGTGAGCCGCCGGACCTCCGGCCCCCAGCCCGGACATCCGGCACCTGCCTGTGCACAGAGATCGGGCCAAGGGCCCATGTATCCCCCCTCTCACTTACCCCTTCGTGGGCTAGCTGTAACATCCCAAATTTTCAATTTGGAATGTTATACATTAATAATTGCATAGCATATTTTATTGCATTTTTGGCTTGATCCTAGAAATTCTACGCAACTCAAGGACCTACGGAGAGAGTTGGGGATTTCATTATTTTCATATTCGAGTTTTCTCGAATTTTGGAAAGAGGATCGTTTGATTTTAACTATTTTCTCTTCGATTATTCCTTTTATAAAAATAAAAGAGAGAGGATAAAATGACTTCATCAAAATAGAGAGATATCGAAGATTTAATATTAAAATCAAATAAGATTTTTATTCGGAGTTTTATCGCTACTTTATTTGAATTAGGAAGAATATGCGTTTTTCAAAATTGCATTTTAGGCCCAAATAAATGTTCACCTTGTCCGGCTTATTTTTAGAGGACGGCAAAAATTTATTTTGGAATTTTTGGAGTCCGTTTAGTATTTATTTTCTTTCTTTTTCTGCACGTCGGAATTATTTTTTGAAAAAAAAGTGAACCCCGGGGGGCCTTTATAAGCCGCCGCCCCTGAGCCGCCGAAAGCCCACAGCCGCCGCCGAAAGCCCACCCGCGCCCTAACCCTAATCCTAGCCGTCGCGCCGCGCCGCCGCTGCCCGCCGCACCGCCCGCGCCGCCGCGCACCGTCATCGGAGCCGCACCGCTGCCGCGCCGCCTCGCCGGACCCCGTCGGACCCGAGGTAGCCGCCTCGGTTTTCGTGAGAAAACCGTTTGGTTTTTTTGAACCCTATATCCGTTCTTTTTTCAGATCCGGTTCGGTTTTTTCGGTTTGGTTATTTAGCCAACGCCCGTTTTTACGTTCATTTCAACGAACGGTTTTCACCGTTTAGCCGCAGACAGCGAATGTTCGTTCGTTAGCCTGTTCGTCAGTTTTTCTTTTTCTTGGATTTTCCGCGATTATTTTCGATCGCGATTTCTGGTCCGATTTTCGTTTTAGTATAACTTTTCCCTCGTTTATCGAAATCAGGCGATTCAAGCGCCTACAGTTTCGTCTCGAAACCCTCTTTCCGTTTAACCAACTTGAACAAGATTTTGATACTGTAAAATTTGACTTTAGTCCAAATTAGTAATCGGATATTGTTTCTTTCGCAGTTTGAGTTTCGTTGCTCCGTTTGATTTGATTCTTTTTGCAAACCGGAGTTCTTAAGTTGAACTTTCTGGTTAGATCTCTTATTTGAGTTTTACCCATGCCCTTGTTTGATTGCTTATTATATACTTGTTTGATTGCGATAGAGTATCCGGAGTGCGAAGCGTGCTACATCGAGTCTCTAGGTTTTGCAGATCATCAGCAAGGCAAGTAACACTTTGATCATATCCCTTTATTCCCTAGTTTTTATGCATTAGTTTCAACCCTCAAACATTGCATGGTTAGGACATGATAACATGTGGGATTGGGAAGTAGATGAGGTAGTACCTATTCACCTGTTTATTATCAAACCCTTGGGAGTTACTTCTACGTTGCTTATATTGCTATACTATGCTCGTAGACGTGGATTGGGTTTGAGTGAAACCATGACATATGTGAGATTGTTAATTAATGGTTCAACTTAAGGTGGAAACTTTAATACACATCTGGGTGGATTGCTTGTCGGGCACCTGGAGAATCCAGTGTTGTCCTAGGATATCCCGGAGTACCCGTGTGATAATCCTAAGGTCCGCCACCCAGGCTCAAAGGGAACTGAGATATTTCATGCTAGAAACTTCCATGTGCAGCCACAAGCTATTATGGGCTCTAGCATAGCTGAGTAAGTTGCGTGAAGCTCTTGAAGAGGTAGACTAGCAGATGTAGTGGGTTGTAGGTGGTATAGTCTATCCGGAGTAGAGAGTTAATGCTTCTGAAAGACTGTGTCTCGGTCGTCCGCTTCTCAAACACCAAGTAGTGCGAGAAATCCAACGGAGGAGATCGAGTCTTGTGGGGAAAAGTGCGCAAACCTCTGCAAAGTGTACAAACTAATCACGGTTAGCCGTGTCCTCGGTTATGGACATCTTGAGTATCTAGTACTTGGACTATCATATGTAACTCATCACTCTAAATTAATATTGATGGGTTATAATTACTTTTAATTGGGATTGAGTTGGAGGAACCTTCTCAATGATGTTTCACCTACCATGATAGTTAAATAGAATCTATTCCTTTGTTGTAGGGAAAAATTGGCTTTTCGCAAAACTTTAACCGTAGAGCTTTCCACCAGCCAAATATGCATATAGTGATAGCATTACTCTGTTCTTGCTCTACCGTGTTATATTGCCAGCATATTCCATGTGCTGACATGTTTTTGGGCTGCAATGTATTATGTTGCAGACTTTTCAGACGAGGAATAAGGTTCGTTAGGTCGTTGTCGTACATCTCAGCTATGCCGTTGGAGTTGATGGACTCACTTTATCTTCCAAGCCTTCTGTTGTTATCGTATTAGATGGCCTTAAGCCATATTTATTGTAATAAGTTCTCTATTGAGACATTCGATGTAATAAGTGTGTGATTGCTACTCTGTTATAAATCCGTCGAGTAGTGTGTGTGTCAGCATTACCGATCCAGGAATGACACTGAAGCACAGAGACTTGACGGTTTAAGGTCGGGTCGCTACAGGATGGTATCAGAGCACACGCTGGGTGTAGGACACGACCACTAAGCTAAAGCCCTATATCACCACTCTCTTCTCATTTCTGACTCCTCTCCATTTTCTACTCTTTAGGATGGCAGACGCAAGGAACAAGTTTGCACAACCGGATGAAGAAGCACCTTTTGGACGACACTTGAAGGAAGTCACTAAGTACCTGAACATTGGAATACCAAGCTTCACCGGGACTTACAACGCCGCTTTACCAGAAGAGGAGCGATAGATGATTCAAGTTCAAGTTCCAGGAAGGACATTCGCACCAGTCACCAAACCCATAGAGTTTTCCTTTGATGCACCAACCTGGAGTCTAGGAAAGAGTATGGCAGCTCACATCACCATGGGACGCATTGGAGAAGTTTACCATAAGGAGCTTAAGGATACTATCTATCAGATTTTTGGGCGCCGAGATGAGCAATGGGAGATGATCAGCACCAGGAAGGATAGATCAATCGCAGCTTTCATCCAGGAGTTAAACCAGCACATTCGTCGCTAGGAGAACCAGATGTGCGCAGGCATGATAGATCTGAAGAAGGCAATGACAAGGATCACTGAACTGGAGGAAGAACTCAAGGCTACTAGCGAAGATTATGAGGAGGAAATCATCGTACTAGTGGAGAAGAATGATGATCTGGAAAGGAAACTGGGAGTATTCATGGGAGACCCCGCGCCAGGAGGAGAAGACGATGAACCCAAGGAGATTCGTTCTGAGGACTACATCATCATCGACAACACCGACTCGGACCCCGACGATAGTGATGATTACTATGAAGACGAAGCTGGAGCAGACATCATGGAGTCATCGACCGATCAATATTTCTAGTAGACCACCACATCAGTAGTAGTATTCCACCATGTATATAGTATAGTCCAAGCAATTTTGTAACGATACTTAGATCGATTGTATGCCTTGCTTGATTGATTGAGTGATATGATTGTGTTTGTCTCATGTGCATATGGGTAGTGTTTTTTCTCACTAGACCTCATTCTATTCTATTCTCTTCCCTCTAAACCCTCAGATGCCTCCGAGACGTCACCCCGGATTTACTTTCCCACCAGAGCTCACTTAGTTGATCCAACAGCAGAATACACTGATGCAGTTGTTAGTTCAGAATCAAGGCAACAAAAACAACAACCCACCACCACCAGTTGACAACTTAGCCCGCTTTCTGAGGTTGCAGCCGCCGGTGTTTTCCAGCAGCACCGAGCCGATAGTAGCAGATGATTGGCTCCGCAGGATTGGAAGGGAGTTAACCACTACAGGTTGTCCAGATGCTGAGAAGGTGCGTTTTGCCACACATTAGTTGGATGGACCATGTAACGCCCCGTATGTAACTTGCCATATTTGTACTCCAACTCTTGCCATTTTCGGCTCTAAGTTATGATATTCCCTCGTGGTTGGGTTTTGTATTCGTTTTGCATTTTGTCCATGTCATACATCTCATATCACGTCATCATGTGCATCGCATTTGCATACATGTTCGTCCCATGCATCCGAGCATTTTCCCCAATGTCTGTTTTGCGATCCGGCACTCCTATGCCCTCCGGCGTCCCCTTTTTCTTATTTTCGTGTGCGGGTGTTAAACTTTCTCGGAAGTGGTTAACTCCCTTCCGGCAGTTAACCACTAGATTTGCCAAGCGGCCTTGGTACACTACCGGCATACCGCCTGTCAAGTTTCGTGCCATTTGGAGTTCGTTTGATACTCCAACGGTTAACCGAGGAACCGTTAAGGCCTTGTGTGTGTTGCAGCCCAACACCCCTCCAAAGTGGCCCAAAACCCATCATAACCCTCTCCATCCTCTCGTCTGTTCGATCACGATCGCGTGGCCGAAAACCGCACCTCTTTTGGACTCTCCTAGCTCCCAGAATCTATAAATAGGTGCTCCCCTCCGAAATTCCTGCAGTCCAAAACCCTAGATCTTCAACTCTTGCCCGCCGGACATGTTCGTCCCGGACCGGACGAAATAGCGCCGCCGCCCTCTCCCAGTCCGGAGCTGCCACATGGCGCGCCGCCGTGCCGGCCCTCTCGGCCCAGGCGGGGCCCTCCCAGCCCGCGCGTTCGCCCGCGTGCCCGCTCCCGCTCCTCCGCCCGCGCCGCCGCCTCCCTGCCGCCAGCGCTGTTCGCCGCCGCGACCGAGGTCCGTGTCGGCCGCCTCCGCTCCACCGCCCGGCGCCGCGCGCCTAGCTCGCCGCCTCCGCCGCGCCCCGTCCCGCGCTCCGGCGACCTCGCCGCCCGGCTCCTCCTCACCACCTCGCCAGCCGGATCCGAACTTCGACGACTCCGGCCACCGCGTCCCCCAACTCCGTCCACTCCTCTCCGGTGAACCTCGGCTTCCGTGCGCGCTCAGATCTGGATATAGCAAACCCTAGGGTTGACCCAAATATTCCTCTTAAGTCCTTTTCTGTTATTTTTTTAGCCATGTTCATCGCATCATAACTCTGTCATCGTAGCTCCGTTTAGTGCATATGGCATATCAAAATGTTCATCATGATGCGCTCTTCATTTTGTTCCATCGCACTATGCTTATTTGAGTCCATCTTGATGCATAAATGCTGTTGCAAGAGTGCTATAAAATTTTAGTTCCTGATTCTTATCAGATTATGAGCTTTTGTCATTTTTGCCATGATTAATGTGTGCTGCATATGAGCATGAGCTCTACATGTGTTTTGGGATATGCCATGCCATCTTTACATGGGTGTATGCCAAGTATTTTTGTGATCAATGTGGTGACTAGCACAAGCATGCAAAGTAGCTCTCGTGATGTTGCTGATTTCAGGGACTCAGAATTCTACTAAGTCTTTTCCCTGATGTTATTTTTATGCCATGTATTCATGTTGCTACAGAGTGATGCATGCCTCTTTTGAGCATGTTCTGTAAGGATGATTTTGGCATATGGTTATGATCTATCCATCCATGTCCCTGTTTTCATTTATGGAGTACCCTAGCATGACTCAAGCTTGCTCTACTTTTGCTATAAAATGTTCCTGGCAGATTGTTTACGTGTTAATCAATTTTGCCAAAGCTATTGTAGTTCATCCATGCATGCTATGAGATGGTTCTTGCCATGGTTAGCTTCTTGAACATGTCTTCTTGCTGGTTGTATTCTTAGCTTGTCATGCAATGCCTTGTGTTGAGTGCATCGAGCTCACAAACATGGCTATGTAACTCTGTTTTTGCCATGTCCAGTTTTCTGCTAAGTCCGAATCTGTTAACGAAACTTGCTATGTTTACATGGGTGCCATCATGTTTTCTGTGCCCTTTGGGCTTATGGTCAGTAAGGGACTTTTGTTATATTCTTTGAGTAGGTTTATGCCATGCCTTGTGTTGCTATGATCTGATCATGTACCATGTTGTTATCTTGCTCTAAACATTGCTTCCTGATGTTAAATCCTGACATGTTATTTTCACTAAGTCTGTGATGCTGTTATCTTTTGCACTTTTGCCATGCTTGTTTGAACCTGCTCTTGTGTGATTTAGCTGTAGCTCAGTATTCATCTTTTGTCAAGCGTCTTGAGTAGATCACCGCCATGTGCTTTGTTGCTATGTTAGAGTGCAGTAGCTTAGTTTCCTGCTGCATTCTAGATGGCACCGTGCTGTTAATCGCAGAATTGTGCCATTATTGTTTTGCTTGCCATTTGCAAACCGTGCATCCGTTTCCGGTGATCTTCATATCGATTTCGACTGAAATCAACTCATCTTTCCAGCGGCACTCTTGGTTTGCCAAGTTGAGACATGGTTCAATATTTTCCTTCTGGAGCACGCATATGCATTGCAAATCACATCCCGCATATCATGCCATGTTTTGCATCATGTTGCTTGCGCATTGCACCGTGGTTGATGGTGGTTTCTTTTGCTTCTGTTCTTGCCTTGGGTAGAGCCGGGAGATGAGTACGTGATCGAGGAACCTGTTGAGTATGCTTACGAGGATCAAGCTTACGTCAACTCGGAGAACTTATTTTTTTTGACATTTCCATCATTTTCTTTTATTTTTTAAAAATTGAAAAGGCGGTCCAGGGGGGCATTTAGCACCAGGGTTACTAATGGCGCACCACACACCAGGTGCGCCATTAGTAACTATATTACTAACGGCGCACCTGGTGTGTGGTGCACCATTAGTAGTTTTGAAAAAAAATAAAAAAATTGTTAGTAATGGCGCACCAGTGGCGGTGCGCCATTACAAAAAATAAAATAAAATTTGTTATTTTTTCAAAACTATTAATGGTGCACGGTGGGTGTGGAGCGCCATTACTATGTCAACTAGTAATGGCGCACTATCCCATGGTGCGCCATTACTAACAATTTTTTTTATTTTTTTCAAAACTACTAATGGCGCACCACACACCAGGTGCGCCATTATTAATATATTACTAATGGCGCACCTGTATCTCGTGCACCACTACTATATAGCAGTGGCGCACCACATACAAGGTGCGCCATTAGTGTCCATATCATCTATAGCCCTTTTCCTAGTAGTGTCGGATCTTTCCCAAGGGAGGGGAGATGATGCGGAGCATCCTACGATCATCCCCATGTACACTCGAGCATACGCCATTGGACACAAGGTGAACTCGCTCCTTTCCGAATCTTCCCTTTCCGTATGTAAGACCTGGATGCTACTTCAAGCGCGGACCTTGTACATGCTCAGGTACACCAGAGGAGACCAAGGAGAGCCCAAGGACCAACGCCAAGTGTGCGCGGGAGCGAAGGAAGGAGAAGGAAGAAGAGCCAGCTGCTACAGGCCCCGGACATCCGGCCCCAGCCCGGACATCCGGCCCTACCCCCGGAAATCCGGCCACTTCCTATCCAGAGAGCTCTGGAAGCGACCCCGACAGCCCGAACATCCGGCCCCATGCCCCGGACACCCGCCTCCTCCCAAAGCCCCGGACATCCGGCCCCTCCGCCGGAAATCCGGAGCACGCTAACCAGAGAGCAGAAGAATCGGGAAACCCCAGCCCGGACATCCGGCCAGAGGCCCGGACATCCGGCTCCTCGTGAGCCGCCGGACCTCCGGCCCCCAGCCCGGACATCCGGCACCTGCCTGTGCACAGAGATCGGGCCAAGGGCCCATGTATCCCCCCTCTCACTTACCCCTTCGTGGGCTAGCTGTAACATCCCAAATTTTCAATTTGGAATGTTATACATTAATAATTGCATAGCATATTTTATTGCATTTTTGGCTTGATCCTAGAAATTCTACGCAACTCAAGGACCTACGGAGAGAGTTGGGGATTTCATTATTTTCATATTCGAGTTTTCTCGAATTTTGGAAAGAGGATCGTTTGATTTTAACTATTTTCTCTTCGATTATTCCTTTTATAAAAATAAAAGAGAGAGGATAAAATGACTTCATCAAAATAGAGAGATATCGAAGATTTAATATTAAAATCAAATAAGATTTTTATTCGGAGTTTTATCGCTACTTTATTTGAATTAGGAAGAATATGCGTTTTTCAAAATTGCATTTTAGGCCCAAATAAATGTTCACCTTGTCCGGCTTATTTTTAGAGGACGGCAAAAATTTATTTTGGAATTTTTGGAGTCCGTTTAGTATTTATTTTCTTTCTTTTTCTGCACGTCGGAATTATTTTTTGAAAAAAAAGTGAACCCCGGGGGGCCTTTATAAGCCGCCGCCCCTGAGCCGCCGAAAGCCCACAGCCGCCGCCGAAAGCCCACCCGCGCCCTAACCCTAATCCTAGCCGTCGCGCCGCGCCGCCGCTGCCCGCCGCACCGCCCGCGCCGCCGCGCACCGTCATCGGAGCCGCACCGCTGCCGCGCCGCCTCGCCGGACCCCGTCGGACCCGAGGTAGCCGCCTCGGTTTTCGTGAGAAAACCGTTTGGTTTTTTTGAACCCTATATCCGTTCTTTTTTCAGATCCGGTTCGGTTTTTTCGGTTTGGTTATTTAGCCAACGCCCGTTTTTACGTTCATTTCAACGAACGGTTTTCACCGTTTAGCCGCAGACAGCGAATGTTCGTTCGTTAGCCTGTTCGTCAGTTTTTCTTTTTCTTGGATTTTCCGCGATTATTTTCGATCGCGATTTCTGGTCCGATTTTCGTTTTAGTATAACTTTTCCCTCGTTTATCGAAATCAGGCGATTCAAGCGCCTACAGTTTCGTCTCGAAACCCTCTTTCCGTTTAACCAACTTGAACAAGATTTTGATACTGTAAAATTTGACTTTAGTCCAAATTAGTAATCGGATATTGTTTCTTTCGCAGTTTGAGTTTCGTTGCTCCGTTTGATTTGATTCTTTTTGCAAACCGGAGTTCTTAAGTTGAACTTTCTGGTTAGATCTCTTATTTGAGTTTTACCCGTGCCCTTGTTTGATTGCTTATTATATACTTGTTTGATTGCGATAGAGTATCCGGAGTGCGAAGCGTGCTACATCGAGTCTCTAGGTTTTGCAGATCATCAGCAAGGCAAGTAACACTTTGATCATATCCCTTTATTCCCTAGTTTTTATGCATTAGTTTCAACCCTCAAACATTGCATGGTTAGGACATGATAACATGTGGGATTGGGAAGTAGATGAGGTAGTACCTATTCACCTGTTTATTATCAAACCCTTGGGAGTTACTTCTACGTTGCTTATATTGCTATGCTATGCTCGTAGACGTGGATTGGGTTTGAGTGAAACCATGACATATGTGAGATTGTTAATTAATGGTTCAACTTAAGGTGGAAACTTTAATACACATCTGGGTGGATTGCTTGTCGGGCACCTGGAGAATCCAGTGTTGTCCTAGGATATCCCGGAGTACCCGTGTGATAATCCTAAGGTCCGCCACCCAGGCTCAAAGGGAACTGAGATATTTCATGCTAGAAACTTCCATGTGCAGCCACAAGCTATTATGGGCTCTAGCATAGCTGAGTAAGTTGCGTGAAGCTCTTGAAGAGGTAGACTAGCAGATGTAGTGGGTTGTAGGTGGTATAGTCTATCCGGAGTAGAGAGTTAATGCTTCTGAAAGACTGTGTCTCGGTCGTCCGCTTCTCAAACACCAAGTAGTGCGAGAAATCCAACGGAGGAGATCGAGTCTTGTGGGGAAAAGTGCGCAAACCTCTGCAAAGTGTACAAACTAATCACGGTTAGCCGTGTCCTCGGTTATGGACATCTTGAGTATCTAGTACTTGGACTATCATATGTAACTCATCACTCTAAATTAATATTGATGGGTTATAATTACTTTTAATTGGGATTGAGTTGGAGGAACCTTCTCAATGATGTTTCACCTACCATGATAGTTAAATAGAATCTATTCCTTTGTTGTAGGGAAAAATTGGCTTTTCGCAAAACTTTAACCGTAGAGCTTTCCACCAGCCAAATATGCATATAGTGATAGCATTACTCTGTTCTTGCTCTACCGTGTTATATTGCCAGCATATTCCATGTGCTGACCTGTTTTTGGGCTGCAATGTATTATGTTGCAGACTTTTCAGACGAGGAATAAGGTTCGTTAGGTCGTTGTCGTACATCTCAGCTATGCCGTTGGAGTTGATGGACTCACTTTATCTTCCAAGCCTTCTGTTGTTATCGTATTAGATGGCCTTAAGCCATATTTATTGTAATAAGTTCTCTATTGAGACATTCGATGTAATAAGTGTGTGATTGCTACTCTGTTATAAATCCGTCGAGTAGTGTGTGTGTCAGCATTACCGATCCAGGAATGACACTGAAGCACAGAGACTTGACGGTTTAAGGTCGGGTCGCTACAGGATGGTATCAGAGCACACGCTGGGTGTAGGACACGACCACTAAGCTAAAGCCCTATATCACCACTCTCTTCTCATTTCTGACTCCTCTCCATTTTCTACTCTTTAGGATGGCAGACGCAAGGAACAAGTTTGCACAACCGGATGAAGAAGCACCTTTTGGACGACACTTGAAGGAAGTCACTAAGTACCTGAACATTGGAATACCAAGCTTCACCGGGACTTACAACGCCGCTTTACCAGAAGAGGAGCGATAGATGATCCAAGTTCAAGTTCCAGGAAGGACATTCGCACCAGTCACCAAACCCATAGAGTTTTCCTTTGATGCACCAACCTGGAGTCTAGGAAAGAGTATGGCAGCTCACATCACCATGGGTCGCATTGGAGAAGTTTACCATAAGGAGCTTAAGGATACTATCTATCAGATTTTTGGGCGCCGAGATGAGCAATGGGAGATGATCAGCACCAGGAAGGATAGATCAATCGCAGCTTTCATCCAGGAGTTAAACCAGCACATTCGTCGCTAGGAGAACCAGATGTGCGCAGGCATGATAGATCTGAAGAAGGCAATGACAAGGATCACTGAACTGGAGGAAGAACTCAAGGCTACTAGCGAAGATTATGAGGAGGAAATCATCGTACTAGTGGAGAAGAATGATGATCTGGAAAGGAAACTGGGAGTATTCATGGGAGACCCCGCGCCAGGAGGAGAAGACGATGAACCCAAGGAGATTCGTTCTGAGGACTACATCATCATCGACAACACCGACTCGGACCCCGACGATAGTGATGATTACTATGAAGACGAAGCTGGAGCAGACATCATGGAGTCATCGACCGATCAATATTTCTAGTAGACCACCACATCAGTAGTAGTATTCCACCATGTATATAGTATAGTCCAAGCAATTTTGTAACGATACTTAGATCGATTGTATGCCTTGCTTGATTGATTGAGTGATATGATTGTGTTTGTCTCATGTGCATATGGGTAGTGTTTTTTCTCACTAGACCTCATTCTATTCTATTCTCTTCCCTCTAAACCCTCAGATGCCTCCGAGACGTCACCCCGGATTTACTTTCCCACCAGAGCTCACTTAGTTGATCCAACAGCAGAATACACTGATGCAGTTGTTAGTTCAGAATCAAGGCAACAAAAACAACAACCCACCACCACCAGTTGACAACTTAGCCCGCTTTCTGAGGTTGCAGCCGCCGGTGTTTTCCAGCAGCACCGAGCCGATAGTAGCAGATGATTGGCTCCGCAGGATTGGAAGGGAGTTAACCACTACAGGTTGTCCAGATGCTGAGAAGGTGCGTTTTGCCACACATTAGTTGGATGGACCATGTAACGCCCCGTATGTAACTTGCCATATTTGTACTCCAACTCTTGCCATTTTCGGCTCTAAGTTATGATATTCCCTCGTGGTTGGGTTTTGTATTCGTTTTGCATTTTGTCCATGTCATACATCTCATATCACGTCATCATGTGCATCGCATTTGCATACATGTTCGTCCCATGCATCCGAGCATTTTCCCCAATGTCTGTTTTGCGATCCGGCACTCCTATGCCCTCCGGCGTCCCCTTTTGCTTATTTTCGTGTGCGGGTGTTAAACTTTCTCGGAAGTGGTTAACTCCCTTCCAGCAGTTAACCACTAGATTTGCCAAGCGGCCTTGGTACACTACCGGCATACCGCCTGTCAAGTTTCGTGCCATTTGGAGTTCGTTTGATACTCCAACGGTTAACCGAGGAACCGTTAAGGCCTTGTGTGTGTTGCAGCCCAACACCCCTCCAAAGTGGCCCAAAACCCATCATAACCCCCTCCATCCTCTCATCTGTTCGATCACGATCGCGTGGCCGAAAACCGCACCTCTTTTGGACTCTCCTAGCTCCCAGAATCTATAAATAGGTGCTCCCCTCCGAAATTCCTGCAGTCCAAAACCCTAGATCTTCAACTCTTGCCCGCCGGACATGTTCGTCCCGGACCGGACGAAATAGCGCCGCCGCCCTCTCCCAGTCCGGAGCTGCCACATGGCGCGCCGCCGTGCCGGCCCTCTCGGCCCAGGCGGGGCCCTCCCAGCCCGCGCGTTCGCCCGCGTGCCCGCTCCCGCTCCTCCGCCCGCGCCGCCGCCTCCCTGCCGCCAGCGCTGTTCGCCGCCGCGACCGAGGTCCGTGTCGGCCGCCTCCGCTCCACCGCCCGGCGCCGCACGCCTAGCTCGCCGCCTCCGCCGCGCCCCGTCCCGCGCTCCGGCGACCTCGCCGCCCGGCTCCTCCTCACCACCTCGCCAGCTGGATCCGAACTTCGACGACTCCGGCCACCGCGTCCCCCAACTCCGTCCACTCCTCTCCGGTGAACCTCGGCTTCCGTGCGCGCTCAGATCTGGATATAGCAAACCCTAGGGTTGACCCAAATATTCCTCTTAAGTCCTTTTCTGTTATTTTTTTAGCCATGTTCATCGCATCATAACTCTGTCATCGTAGCTCCGTTTAGTGCATATGGCATATCAAAATGTTCATCATGATGCGCTCTTCATTTTGTTCCATCGCACCATGCTTATTTGAGTCCATCTTGATGCATAAATGCTGTTGCAAGAGTGCTATAAAATTTTAGTTCCTGATTCTTATCAGATTATGAGCTTTTGTCATTTTTGCCATGATTAATGTGTGCTGCATATGAGCATGAGCTCTACATGTGTTTTGGGATATGCCATGCCATCTTTACATGGGTGTATGCCAAGTATTTTTGTGATCAATGTGGTGACTAGCACAAGCATGCAAAGTAGCTCTCGTGATGTTGCTGATTTCAGGGACTCAGAATTCTACTAAGTCTTTTCCCTGATGTTATTTTTATGCCATGTATTCATGTTGCTACAGAGTGATGCATGCCTCTTTTGAGCATGTTCAGTAAGGATGATTTTGGCATATGGTTATGATCTATCCATCCATGTCCCTGTTTTCATTTATGGAGTACCCTAGCATGACTCAAGCTTGCTCTACTTTTGCTATAAAATGTTCCTGGCAGATTGTTTACGTGTTAATCAATTTTGCCAAGGCTATTGTAGTTGATCCATGCATGCTATGAGATGGTTCTTGCCATGGTTAGCTTCTTGAACATGTCTTCTTGCTGGTTGTATTCTTAGCTTTTCATGCAATGCCTTGTGTTGAGTGCATCGAGCTCACAAACATGGCTACGTAACTCTGTTTTTGCCATGTCCAGTTTTCTGCTAAGTCAGAATCTGTTAACGAAACTTGCTATGTTTACATGGGTGCCATCATGTTTTCTGTGCCCTTTGGGCTTATGGTCAGTAAGGGACTTTTGTTATATTCTTTGAGTAGGTTTATGCCATGCCTTGTGTTGCTATGATCTGATCATGTACCATGTTGTTATCTTGCTCTAAACATTGCTTCCTGATGTTAAATCCTGACATGTTATTTTCACTAAGTCTGTGATGCTATTATCTTTTGCACTTTTGCCATGCTTGTTTGAACCTGCTCTTATGTGATTTAGCTGTAGCTCAGTATTCATCTTTTGTCAAGCGTCTTGAGTAGATCACCGCCATGTGCTTTGTTGCTATGTTAGAGTGCAGTAGCTTAGTTTCCTGCTGCATTCTAGATGGCATCGTGCTGTTAATCGCAGAATTGTGCCATTATTGTTTTGCTTGCCATTTGCAAACCGTGCATCCGTTTCCGGTGATCTTCATATCGATTTCGACTGAAATCAACTCATCTTTCCAGCGGCACTCTTGGTTTGCCAAGTTGATACATGGTTCAATATTTTCCTTCTGGAGCACGCATATGCATTGCATATCACATCCCGCATATCATGCCATGTTTTGCATCATGTTGCTTGCGCATTGCACCGTGGTTGATGGTGGTTTCTTTTGCTTCTGTTCTTGCCTTGGGTAGAGCCGGGAGATGAGTACGTGATCGAGGAACCTGTTGAGTATGCTTACGAGGATCAAGCTTACGTCAACTCGGAGAACTTTGCAGGCAAATGACCATACCCTCGAAATCACTTCTATCTTTGCTTGCTAGTTGCTCGCTCTTTTGCTATGCCTATGCCGCGATACCTACCACCTTCTATATCATGCCTCCCATATTGCCATGTCAAGCCTCTAACCCACCTTGTCCTAGCAAACTGTTGTTTGGCTATGTTACCGCTTTGCTCAGCCCCTCTTATAGCGTTGCTAGTTGCAGGTGAAGATTAGAGTTTGTTCCTTGCTTGGAACATGATTATTGTTGGGATATCATTATTATATCTTTTTTACTTTAATGCACCTATATACTTGGTAAAGGGTGGAAGGCTCGGCCTTATGCCTGGTGTTTTGTTCCACTCTTGCCGCCCTAGTTTCCGTTATACCGGTGTTATGTTCCTTGATTTTGCGTTCCTTACGCGGTCGGGTTATAATGGGAACCCCTTCACAGTTTTCCTTGAATAAAGGTCCTCCAACAAGGCCCAACCTTGGTTTTACCATTTGCCACCTAAGCCTTTTTCCCTTGGGTTTCACGGACTCAAGGGTCTTCTTTATTTTAACCCCCCCCCCCCCGGGGGGGGGGGCTAGTGCTTCTCTAAGTGTTGGTCCAACCTAGAGCACCGTGCGGGGCCGTCCCTTGGCAACTTGGGTTACGTTGGCTCCCATACGCTTAGCTTATCCGGTGTGCCCTGAGAACGAGATATGTGCAGCTCCTATTGAGATTTGTCGGCACAGCGGGTGGTCTTGCCGGTCTTATTTTACCATTGTCGAGATGTCTTGTAACCGGGATTCCGAGTCTGATCGGGTCGTCCAGGGAGAAGGAATATCCTTCGTTGACCATGAGAGCTTGTGATGGGCTAAGTTGGGACACCCCTGCAGGGTATTGAACTTTCAAAAGCCGTGCCCGCGGTTATAGGCAGATGGGAATTTGTTAATATCCGGTTGTAGAAAACCTGACACTTAACTTAACTAAAATGAATCAACAGCGTGTGTAGCCTTGATGGTCTCTTTTCGGCGGAGTCCGGGAAGAGAACACAGTCTCGTGTTATGCCTGAACGTAAGTAGTTCTAGGATCACTTCTTGATCTTTGTAGCTTATCGACCATGCTTTGCTTCTCTTCTCGCTTTCATTTGCGTATGTTAGCCACCATATATGCTAGTTCTTGCTGCAGCTCCACCTCACTACCTTTTCCTGCCCATGAGCTTAAATAGTCTTGATCGCGAGGGTGTGAGATTGCTGAGTCCCCGTGACTCAGAGGTTACTTCCAAAACCAGATGCAGGTGCCGATGATGCCATTCCAGGGGATGCGACTGAACTCAAGTGGGAGTTCGACGAGGATTTTGGATGTTACTATGCTTCCTTTCCAGACGATCAGTAGTGGAGCCCAGTTTAGGCGATCGGGGATCTTATGCATTTGGGGTAGTCTTTATTTTGGTTCCGTAGTCGGACCTTGATTGTATTCTGGATGATGTAATGCTATATTTATGTATTGTGTGAAGTGGAGATTGTAAGACAACTCTTTATCTCTTTCTGATTCAATACATGGGATGTGTAAATATTACCCCTCTTGCGACATGCCTACAATGCGGTTATGCCTCTAAGTCGTGCTCCGACACGTGGGAGATGTAGCCACATCATGGGTGTTACAAGTTGGTAATCAGAGCCTTCCCCGACTTAGGAGCCCCCTGCTTGATCGAATCGATGGCGTTGTTGAGTCTAGAAAAATGTTTTGAGTCTTTTAGGATTATATATATTGGAGAGTAGGATTCTTTTGACTCCTCACTCCCTTCGTCGCTCTGGTGAGGCCTCCTGATGTACTGTTTTAACTCTTCTATTCTCAAATTTCATGAAAAAAATTAGGATCACGCGGGTATCTTGGAATCGTTCCGATGGTTTTGTGACGAGAACATTATTCTTGGTGCCTCCTGACATTTAGGGGTTGTGGCAGTGTCCCAGGGATTTGAGCTCCAGGTGTTGTCGTCATAATTTTGTCGTTGCAGTTCTGGAATATCTGAGTTTCGCCGACATCGAAAATCTCTTTTATGCAGTTGTTGGTGAGATAACCTTGATGCCACCCAGTACTGGGGCGGGAGTTCGGGAGTATTGCCATAACTCGTATAACGGATGCTTTTCGAAGGTTGAGGTAAATGATTTACGAAGGTTTCTCGGTTATGTGTTGAAGGATGGATACAGCTGGATGTAGGATTTGCTAGTTTTGGGTGAGATATTATGCTTCCCCTGTATCCCCAACACCTGATTGCATAACCAGAAAGTTTCGGGAGTTTCATAGGTGGGAATTCATGTAGCTCTAGTATTTCTTGCAGCAAATATTTGGTTTGTGATTGGGTAATCCTTACCAATTATTTGTTCATGTCCATACCTTGTTGTTTTATTCATCTACCTTTATCTAAGTGGCTTCTCAACTTTATGCAAGTGTGATCATTTACTTTAGAATTCATTCGTTCATTCTTGTTCGAATGTTAAGGCTATATGTTGCAATTTTGATCCATTGATTTAGCTTGAATATATGTCTTTCAAGATGCTAACGGATGTCAACCTCTTCAGGATGGCTCCTCCAACGCGTCAAAATCCGGAACCACCGCCACCACTATAACACCCTCGATGCGACTATAGCTTCCACGTGTCGAGGCACGACTTAGAGACATAATCGCATTGAAGGCATATGTCGCAAGTGAGGTAATCTTCCCACAACCCATGTAATACATAAGGGAAAGAGATACATAGTTGGCTTACAATCGTCACTTCACACAATTACATGAGTAAACATTACCTCAATCAAAAAAACACTCATGGTCCGACTACGGAACCAAAATAAAAGAAGAACCCCAAATGCGACAAAGGTCCCCAATCGACCCCAACTGGGCTCCACTACTGATCGACTGAAACGAAACAACAGAAAGGACAAGATCTTCATCGAGCTCCTCCTGAGCATGGTTGCGTCATCTGCACGGACTCATCGGCACCTGCAAGCTAGTTTTGGAAGTATCTGTGAGCCACGGGGACTCAGCAATCTCGCACCCTCGCGATCAAGACTATTTAAGCTTATGGGTAATGTAAAAGGTATGAAGTGGAGCTGCAGCAAGCGACTAGCATATATGGTGGCTAACATACGCAAAAGAGAGCGAGAAGAGAAGGCAAAGCACGGTCGAGAAATCTATGATCAAGAAGTGATCCTAGAACAACCTACGTCAAACATAACTCCAACACCGTGTTCACTTCCCGGACTCCGCAGGAAAGAGACCATCACGGTTACACACGCGGTTGACTCATTTTAATTCAGTTAAGGTTCAATTTATCTACAACCGGACATTAACAAATTCCCATCTGCCCATACCCGCGGGCACGGCTTTCGAAAGTTCAAATCCCTGCAGGGGTGTCCCAACTTAGCCCATCACAAGCTCTCACGGTCAACGAAGGAATAGACCTCCTCCCGAGACATTCCGATCAGACTCGGTATCCCGGTACAACAAGACATTTCGACAGGGTAAAACTAAACCAGCAACACCACCCAGATGTGCCGACAAATCCCGATAGGAGCTGCACATATCTCGTTCTCAGGGCACACCGGATGAGCAAGACGTCGGGTAAGCCAGCCCAGAGTTGCCCCTGGTAGCCTCGGACATCGCTCAGTTGGACCAACACTTAAAGGAGCACTGGCCCGGGGGGGTAAAATAATGATGACCCTTGGGCGCGCGACCCCCAAGGGAAAAGAAAAGGCTAGGTGGCGAATGGTAAAACCAATGTTGGGCATTGCTGGAAGAGCTTTACTTAAGGCGAACTGTCAAGGGGTTCTCATTATAGCCCAACCGCGTGAGGAACGCAAAATCCGGGAACATAACACCGATATGACCGAAACTAGGGCGGCAAGAGTGGAACAAAACACCAGGCATAAGGCCGAGCCTTCCACCCTTTACCAAATATATAGATGCATTAATTAAATAAGATATATCGTGATATCCCAACAAAATATCCATGTTCCAACATGGAACAAGCTTCAATCTTCACCTGCAACTAACAACGCTATAAGAGGGGCTGAGCAAAGTGGTAACATAGCCAAACAACGGTTTGCTAGGACAAGGTGGGTTTGAGGCTTGACATGGCAATTTGGGAGGCTTGAAAGCAAATGGTAGGCATCGTAGCATTGGCATAGCAAAAGAGCGAGCAATCTAGCATAGCAAAGATAGTAGTGATTTCTAGGGTATGATCATCTTGCCTGAAATCCCGCAAGGAAGAAGAACGAGTCCATGAAGAAGACAAACGGACGTAGTCGAACGGGTCCTCACAAACGCGACGTAACCGGAACCAACCCGAAGAAGCAAACACCGGAAAAGAAGCACACAACATAGTAAACAACCAACACATCAACATGGCATGATGCACAATCGAGTATGATGCATGTCCGGTTTAATGAAGCATGGCATGGCAAAGTGCACAAACAATCCTAAAAATTAAGTGGAGCTCAATATGCAACAGTGCATATTGACGAAACACCACGACAAGTTATTTAGTTCGATCTTGTTTATGTACCCAACAATATTAAATGTTGTTAGCATGGCAAGAGGTGAAGCATGATGAAACTATCTAATCAAGGCAAGTTTAAATGAGGCCAGAAGCAACGAACAACAATTCCGGTAAATCCCCATATGCATATTATAGATTTGGTACTGTTCTGCCCTAAACACAATTTTAAAGTTGTTAGACATGCAAATTAAGGTCACCATGATAAACTAGGCATTTTTCTACCCCATTTACATATAAAGATTATTTAATTCCGAGTTACGGTTACTTAGTTATGAATTAAATCATTTTAGCATGGCATAGGAGCAAATTTAAACAAACATCATTTTAGACATTTTAAACATGGGTGAAAATGACATATTATTAAACTAGACAAAATTCTGAGCAAGTTTCATACATAATTCATTTTAAACCGATGCACGAATTGTGAGTTATTATATGCATGAACATGAGGGTCTTTTCTGTAAAACTGCAGTCTCAGGATAAATAGACAAATTCACAGATCTGAAAAAAAAACGTCATCGGGCTGCATCTAGATCATGAAGCCCAACATAGGAAAAATCGGGGGCTGCTCACCCTGGGCCTTGGGAGCCGGCGATGCTGGGCCATGGAGAGGGAGGCGGCCCACGCGAGCGAGGGGGAGGCAGCCCACGAGTGGACGCTCGTCGTCTCCTCGACAGGAGAAAGAGTGAGGCCATGGCGGCGCCGACGACGGCAGGCAGAGGGTTCCGGCGAGCTTCGAGGCGAGGCGGGGCGGACCCTGGTAGATCCGGCGAGGCCGGATCCGATCCGGGCGAAGACGGCGGCGCTCGCGGCGACGAGGACAGGCGACGAGGAGGAGAAGGCCGGCGGAGAGGGGCCGGCGAGGCTGACGAACTCCGGCGAGCGGGCGAAGGAGCGGCGAGGTCGCAGGGGAACCAGATCCATGGCGAGGGTGCCGGATCCGTGGAGGTCCGGTGGCGTGCCAGCAACCACGGCGAGCGGCGACGATCCATAAGGCGGCGGGGACGCTGCGGGTCTGCTCCGGCGGCGAAGGCGCGTGGTGGCGTGGTGGCAGCGGAGAGAAGAGCCAGGCGGCGCGGGATCCGGGCAGCAGCGGGCGAGCGGCGGCGACGCGCGGGCCTGCGCGGGCCCGCGATGGGCTCCGCGGGCCGCGGCGAAGTGGGGCGGCGAAGTGGGCTGAGGTGGCGGGCACCGATTGGGTGAGGGCGGTGGCATGATGACGTGGCATCCTCTGATTCGCCGGAGTGATGTGGAGGCTGTACATGTCTGGCGGCGGGGATTTTTGTCCGGTGGCGCGAGGTAGGGGAAGGCTAGGGTTAGACCTGCGCGGAATTTTCGGGGAGAGCCACATATATATAGGTAGAGGGAGCTAGGAGAGTCCAAATGAGGTGCGGTTTTCGGCCACGTGATCATGATCGAACGACCGAGAAGATGGAGAGGGTTTTGGTGGGTTTTGGGCCAAAATGAAAGGGTGTTGGGCTGCAACACACACGAGGCCTTTTCGGTCCCTCGGTTAACCGTTGGAGCATCAAACGAAGTCCAAATGGCACGAAACTTGACAGGCGGTCTACCGGTAGTAAACCAAGGCCGCATGGCAAGTCTCGGTCCAATCCGGAAATGTTTAATCCCCACACATGAAAGAAAGGTAGAAATGACCACCGGAGGAGAAGGGAACGTCGGACTGCAAAACGGACAACGGGGAAAATGCTCGGATACATGAGACGAACACGTATGCAAATGAAATGCACGTGATGACATGATATGCAATGCATGACACGGAAGCAAAGACAAGGCAAACAACAGCGAATAACTGGAGGACACCTGGCACATCGGTCTCGGGGCGTTACAACACTCCACCACTACGAAAGGATCTCGTCCCGAGATCTAAAATGGCACCGGAGGGAAAATGGAAGAGAAAAAGAAGAGGTAAAACTAAGTTGCTTCTTTGACAAACGAGTGAAACCAAAGAACCTTGCAAGGTTGAGCAAATTGAAAGAAAGACGCAACGGCTCTGAACGAAGTTGAAAGCACTCCGTTAGGAAAGAGGAATAAGAAAGAACCAATTCGGGTAACACTCCGGTTAAAAGAGATGAAAGACTTGTTAAGATGAAAGAACTTGAGCAGAGGACACAACACTCCGGTTAAATGGATAAACCAGGAAAAGAACACGATCCTGACAAAACAAGAAGATGGGTTGAAGAGAGCAACATCACAATGCCTCCGGAAGAAAGAAATAGGCGATAGATAACTGAAAAGGAAGGAATTGAGAAGAAAATGACAACTTCTGCCACCAATGATCTTGGAAGGCACCCTTCCAAGAAGGTTAAAACGTAGTTGTTGGGAAAGACCAACAACAAAACGAATAAGTATGTAGTGGGTTTATGTTAAAACATCTCAAAACTATGAGGTGAAATTTTTGCCACTAACGGAACCAATAGATTGGATTGATATCAGCAAGGAGACGGGAAGCTTAATTTACCGGGAGGATAAATGAATAACTTGGATCATTGATAAACACCATGAGAGCGACAATCCTTAAAGGAAAGCTTTTGGTGAAAATATTACCCAAGATAACTCAAATGATGAGATTGATGGATTTAAAATGTCTCATTCTTGACAACATGTGAATCATGAAAACATGAACTCAAATTATCAAGAATGACATAATACCACCTCTGATGATAAGGAAGAAAGAATTGCACTCCGGATAGCAAGATGAAGAATGCTTGAACTCCTCTGGAAAGAATCTCGATGAACGCTTCGAGAAGGAAATAATCTTTGATGAACCCTCATGTATAGCCTCCATGAAGAAACTCCGGTAAAAGAATGGTCAGACGAATGGAAAGAAAAGTTGAAAGCACAAGGTGAATCCTTGCGATGATTTAGATGGATTTCGGTGATAATTAGAGCTTGGAACTCCGGGAAAGAAAGACGAGCACTTGAAACCAAGAATTTTTGATGAGCCTCTAGAATAAAGAATTAATCACTTGCATGAACAAAAATAAGAATTACGTTATGCGTATCCTTCACCAATTAAATTGATGACAAACAATGGATTTGGCACACTACTTATTCTCGTAGAAAGGATTAAGAGAGATATAGCGCAAGCTTGGGAAGGTCTTCAACGAACCACCGGTAGAATTGAAACAACCAATGAATTGATATGATAACGAATGACGCGAACTCTTGCACGAACCACCGTAAGAATTGAAAATGAATGTAGTAGGGGTGAATCACCGGTAAGAATTAACAAATGAAGGAAGGAAAGATAAGGACAACACCGAGACGAATTAGCAAATGAAAGAAGATGCTTGAGAGAATTTAGAGACAAGAGAACAAAGGAATCAAGAACTGATTAGAGGATAATTTATCGATGCACCGGTAAGATTTAGAGAACGAGAACTGAAAACTGGGAATGAATAACCCTGGATTGATTACCTCCGGATAATCAAACTGAATAGAATCTTGACTTGCTCCGGATAGGTGAAAAAAATTCTCACAATTGAATACAATTATGAGAGGATGGCAACAAGCTAGAATCACGAATCTCTGAGAGAACGGATAAGATATGGAGGCAAAAATCCTCTTCGGTCTTCAAAATCCGAGAATGATGACGAGAAATACCATCAAATTGTTCAGACACTCCGGAAGAATCAAAAGCGAAGAGATTAACCCAGCGATGAAAAGAATTTGAAAGATCTTGGTGAAAAGCATTGGAATGATGATAATTCATTCTTACGTCAAACTTTGACAAGAAATTTGAGGATATCTCGGGGAAAATAAGAAGAGTCAGGTAAGATCCTGGGAAAGACCTGTGGGTTAGGCCCACTCAAAAGAAAGACCGTAAAACGATTACTTGAGAAAGGAGATTGCACCGGTTGAATTAAATGGCATGAATACGATAACAACCTTGAAAGATATTGAATGAATGCAGAGTGAAAAACACGAATCTTCGAGATATTTTGAGCACTCCGAAACAAATGGATAGCGAGAGGTGAATGGATATGAGGTGCACCGGCATGAGAAGGTATTGAAATGAGGAAAGGGTAAGATCAACAAAGCTTGACTTGGTTCCACCGGAGAAGATAAAAGAACAAAGAATGATAAACTTGAAGCTCCGTTAGAATCTTTCTGAGAATCACCGGATAAGAGCATTAATGGAAAAGAATGGAGAGGCTTGCCATCAATAAAAGGATACTTGAATAAGAAATCTGAATCATTGAAGAAAAAGGGTGGGTGGGCGGGAAAAACAAAGGCAATTTGGAGACGGATGAAAAAAACACCGTTGAGAAGAAGTGATAATTGATCTTGCAGAAGTTGAAATGATCGGATCCACTTGAAGAGAAGCACACCAGTTGAAAAGGATTGACATGAAAAACTCGATTATCCTGGAGGATTAGTATTCGCATCGAAGTATGAAAACAACATTAGAGAAGGTATGGAATCAACATTTGACTTAGAAGCAACTCGAATACCACAACTCAAAACAAAACAAAGGATTGGCTTGCAGAATAAGCCGGAACAAACATATGATAGAGATTTCGTCCGAAGTTTTCGTGGTGGGGCCTACACCGGCTCGATCGTACAGCACCATCATGTACAAGGCAGTGCACATGACATACGAAGCGTCCCCGAGTCGGCATAGCCAAGGACTCTTTAAGCCACAACGAGACCACTGTAAAAGCGACCGTGAATAGGCGGACCACTAGACGTCGAACCCCAATTTCATATCATACATCTATCGGAAAGATATTCTAAGAGCTACTTGAATTCCCACCTATGAAACTCCCAAAATTTTCCCAGTTATGCAATCAGGTGTTGGGGATACAGGGGAAGCATAATATCTCACCCAAACTAGCAAATCCTACATCTAGCTGTATCCATCCTTCAACACATAACCAAGAAATCTTCGGAAACAATCTACCTCAACCTTCGAAAAGCATCTGTTATACAAGTTATGGCGATACTCCCGAACTCCCTCCCCAGTACTGGGTGGCATCAAGGTTATTTCACCAACGAACTGCATAAAAGAGATTTTCGATGTCGGCGTACTAGACTCAGGTATTCCAGAACTGCAACGATAAAATTATGACGACAACACCTCAGAGCTCAACTCCCCGGGACAGTTCCACAAAACCCCTGACAGGAGGCACCAAGACAATGTTCTCATCATAAAACCATCGGAACGATTCCAAGATACCCGCGTGATCCTAAAAAAAATTTAGTGAAATTTGAGAAGAGAAGAGTCAAAACTCTACGTCAGGATGCCTTACCAGAGCGATGAGGAGACTGGGAAGTAAAAAGAATTCCTAAACTCTCCGATATATAATTCCTAAATGACTCAAAACATTTTTCTAGACACAACTCGGCTGCTAAAAACGATCAAGCAATGGGGCTCCTAAGGTCGGGGAAGGCTCTGATTACCAACTTATAACACCCTCGATGCGACTATAGCTCCCACGTGTCGAGGCACGACTTAGAGACATAATCGCATTGAATGCATATGTCGCAAGTGAGGTAATCTTCCCACAACCCATGTAATACATAAGGGAAAGAGATACATAGTTGGCTTACAATCGCCACTTCACACAATTACATGAGTAAACATTACCTCAATCAAAAAAACACTCATGGTCGGACTACGGAACCAAAATAAAATAAGAACCCCAAATGCGACAAAGGTCCCCGATCGACCCCAACTGGGCTCCACTACTGATCGACTGAAACGAAACAACACAAAGGACAAGATCTTCATCGAGCTCCTCCTGAGCTTGGTTGCGTCATCTGCACGGACTCATCGGCACCTACAAGCTAGTTTTGGAAGTATCTGTGAGCCACAGGGACTCAGCAATCTCGCACCCTCGCGATCAAGACTATTTAAGCTTATGGGTAATGTAAAAGGTATGAGGTGGAGCTGCAGCAAGCGACTAGCATATATGGTGGCTAACATACGCAAAAGAGAGCGAGAAGAGAAGGCAAAGCACGGTCGAGAAATCTATGATGA
The DNA here is from genome assembly GCF_056163025.1 of Triticum urartu. NCBI lineage: Eukaryota > Viridiplantae > Streptophyta > Magnoliopsida > Poales > Poaceae > Triticum > Triticum urartu. Next base: position 305,767,424 of record NC_141875.1, read on the forward strand.
AGAAGTGATCCTAGAACAACCTACGTCAAACATAACACCAACACTGTGTTCACTTCCCTGACTCCGCCGGAAAGAGACCACCACGGTTACACACGCGGTTGACTCATTTTAATTCAGTTAAGGTTCAAGTTATCTACAACCGGACATTAACAAATTCCCATCTGCCCATAACCACGGGCACGGCTTTCGAAAGTTCAAATCCCTACAGGGGTGTCCCAACTTAGCCCATCACAAGCTCTCACGGTCAACGAAGGAATAGACCTCCTCTCGAGACATTCCGATCAGACTCGGTATCCCGGTACAACAAGACATTTCGACAGGGTAAAACTAAACCAGCAACACCACCCAGATGTGCCGACAAATCCTGATAGGAGCTGCACATATCACGTTCCCAAGGCACACCGGATGAGCAAGACGCCGGGTAAGCCAGCCCAGAGTTGCCCTTGGTAGCCTTGGACATCGCTCAGTTGGACCAACACTCAAAGGAGCACTGGCCCGGGGGGTAAAATAATGATGACCCTTGGGCGCGCGACCCCCAAGGGAAAAGAAAAGGCTAGGTGGCGAATGGTAAAACCAATGTTGGGCATTGCTGGAAGAGCTTTACTTAAGGCGAATTGTCAAGGGGTTCCCATTATAGCCCAACCGCGTGAGGAATGCAAAATCCGGGAACATAACACCGATATGACGAAAACTAGGGCGGCAAGAGTGGAACAAAACACCAGGCATAAGGCCGAGCCTTCCACCCTTTACCAAGTATATAGATGCATTAATTAAATAAGATATATCGTGATATCCCAACAAAATATCCATGTTCCAACATGGAACAAGCTTCAATCTTCACCTGCAACTAACAACGCTATAAGAGGGGCTGAGCAAAGCGGTAACATAGCCAAACAACGGTTTGCTAGGACAAGGTGGGTTAGAGGCTTGACATGGCAATTTGGGAGGCTTGAAAGCAAATGGTAGGCATCGTAGCATTGGCATAGCAAAAGAGCGAGCAATCCAGCATAGCAAAGATAGTAGTGATTTCTAGGGTATGATCATCTGGCCTGAAATCCCGCAAGCAAGAAGAACGTGTCCATGAAGAAGACAAACGGACGTAGTCGAACGGGTCCTCACAAACACGACGTAACTGGAACCAACCCGAAGAAGCAAACACCGGAAAAGAAGCACACAACATAGTAAACAACCAACACATCAACATGGCATGATGCACAATCGAGTATGATGCATGTCCGGTTTAATGAAGCATGGCATGGCAAAGTGCACAAACAATCCTACAAATTAAGTGGAGCTCAATATGCAACGGTGCATATTGACGAAACACCATGACAAGTTATTTAGTTCGATCTTGTTTATGTACCAAACACTATATTAAATGTTGTTAGCATGGCAAGAGGTGAAGCGTGATGAAACTATCTAATCTAGGCAAGTTTAAATGAGGCCGGAAGCAACGAACAACAATTCCGGTAAATCCCCATATGCATATTATAGATTTGGTACTATTCTTCCCTAAACACAATTTTAAAGTTGTTAAACATGCAAAGTAAGGTCACCATGATAAACTAGGCATTTTTCTACCCCATTTACATATAAAGATTATTTAATTCCGAGTTACGGTTATTTAGTTATGAATTAAATCATTTTAGCATGGCATAGGAGCAAATTTAAACAAACATCATTTTAGACATTTTAAACATGGGTGAAAATGACATATTATTAAACTAGACAAAATTCTGAGCAAGTTTCATATATAATTCATTTTAAACCGATGCACGAATTGTGAGTTATTATATGCATGAACATGAGGGTCTTTTCTGTAAAACTGCAGTCTCAGGATAAATAGACAAATTCACAGATCTGAAAAAAAAACGTCATCGGGCTGCATCTAGATCATGAAGCCCAACAAAGGAAAAATCAGGGGCTGCTCACCCTGGGCCTTGGGAGCCGGCGATGCTGGGCCTTGGAGAGGGAGGCGGCCCACGCGAGCGAGGCGGAGGTGGCCCACGAGTGGACGCTCGTCGTCTCCTCGACAGGAGAAAGAGCAAGGCCATGGCGGCGCCGGCGACGGCAGGCAGAGGGTTCCGGCGAGCTTTGAGGTGAGGCGGGGCGGACCCTGGTAGATCCGGCGAGGCCGGATCCGATCCGGGCGAAGACGGCAGCGCTCGCGGCAATGAGGATAGGCGACAAGGAGGAGAAGGCCGGCGGAGAGGGGCCGGCGAGGCTGACGAACTCCGGCGAGCGGTCGAAGGAGCGGCGAGGTCGCAGGGGAACCAGATCCATGGCAAGGGTGCCGGATCCGTGGAGGTCCGGTGGCGCGCCAGCAACCACGGCGAGCGGCGGCGATCCATAAGGCGGCGGGGACGCTGCGGGTCTGCTCCGGCAGCGATGGCGCGTGGTGGCGTGGTGGCAGCGGAGAGAAGAGCCAGGCGGCGCGGGATCCGGGCCGCAGCGGGCGAGCGGCGGCGACGCGCGGGCCTGCGCGGGCCCGCGATGGGCTCCGTGGGCCGCGGCGAAGTGGGGCGGCGAAGTGGGCTGAGGTGGCGGGCACCGATTGGTTGAGGGCGGCAGCGTGATGACGTGGCATCCTCTGATTCGCCGGAGTGATGTGGAGGCTGGACATGTCCGGCGGCGGGGATTTTTGTCTGGTGGCGCGAGGTAGGGGAAGGCTAGGGTTAGACCTGCGCGGAATTTTCGGGGAGAGCCACATATATATAGGTAGAGGGAGCTAGGAGAGTCCAAATGAGGTGCTGTTGTCGGCCACGCGATCGTGATCGAACGACCGAGAAGATGGAGAGGGTTTTGGTGGGTTTTGGGCCAAATTGAAAGGGTGTTGGGCTGCAACACACACGAGGCCTTTTCGGTCCCTCGGTTAACCGTTGGAGCATCAAACGAAGTCCAAATGGCACGAAACTTGACAAGCGGTCTACCGGTAGTAAACCAAGGCCGCATGGCAAGTCTCGGTCCAATCCAGAAATGTTTAATCCCCACACATGAAAGAAAGGTAGAAATGACCACCGGAGGAGAAGGGAACGTCGGATTGCAAAACGGACAACGGGGAAAATGCTCGGATGCATGAGATGAACACATATGCAAATGAAATGCACATGATGACATGATATGCAATGCATGACACGCAAGCAAAGACAAGGCAAACAACAGCGAATAACTGGAGGACACCTGGCACATCGGTCTCGGGGCATTACAACCACCTCCACCTCCGGAGGCATGGCAAGTTGTGATGGCCGCCACCAATGCCAACACGCAGATGCTGATGCAACTCTTGCAAGAGCGTAACCAAGGAAATCAAGGCCATGGCAACAATCAAGTTCAGTTTGCTACCCTCAACCAGTTCCTCGCAAACTAGCCGAAGTCTTTCAGTAACTGTGTCGAGGCCACAGACGCTGACGATTGGCTCGTCGATATCTGCAAACATTTTGAGTATAGCAATGTTAGGCCTGAGGACTTTGTCAAGTTTACTTCGTTCCAACTCAAAGACCAAGCTGCTGAGTGGTAACAACAATACACGGATTCCAGAGGAGGTTGTGTGATTACCTGGGATGATTTCCGCCGAGACTTCAAAGCTCACCACATTCCTCAAAGTGTTGTTGAGAGTAAGCGTGAGGAGTTCCGCAATCTGAAGCAAGGCAGTATGTCTGTTTACCAATACAACATCATGTTCCAGAGGCTCGCTCGCTTCGCCAAACAAGACGTCCCTGATGAGAAGAATATGATGTATCAATTCAGAGGTGGCCTCAGAGAAGATCTGCAACTAGCTCTCGTGCTTTTTGAGCCAAAAAAGTATGGTGAGTTCTACAACATGGCATTAAAGCAAGAGACCGCTCAGCTCAAGTGTGATGCTTCCAAGAAGAGAGTCAGGGATGCAACTCCTTCTTCTTCTTCAACTCAAGTGTCAGCTAAGCAGCAAAAGTACTGGTTGTCTCCTCCTCCTCCGTTCCGTCAGCCTTATCAGTAGAAGAGCAAAGGTGGCAATGGATCTTCCCACCCACCCAACCCAGGCTTTTAGAACAAAGCTTAGTGTCATGCTCCAAGGCCAAGTTCTCCGTATCACCGGCCGCTCTCAGAGGTTACGTGCAACAAGTGTCAGCAGAAGGGTCACTATGCAAACAAATGCTTCAACCAGAGGCGTCTTCTGCCTCCTCCTCCTGTGAGATCTGCCAGCAATGTAGTGGTCAAGCATAATCCCAAATTTGCAAAGGTCAACTTGTTGAACGCAGCTCAGGCAGAGGACTCTTCAGAAGTGATCATGGGTAACTTTCCAGTTAACTCTACTCCAGCAAAAGTCCTTTTTGATACTGGTGCATCACATTGTTTCATGTCAAGATCATTTGTTTCAAAGAATGACTTCGTTTCGGAAATGTTGTGTAAACCTATGGGAGTGGTTTCTCCGGCCAAGTCTATGAGGGCTACCACGATGATCCCGAATGTTTCTATCAAGATGGGTGACTATAAGTTTCTGTCTTCTCCAATGGTCCTTGGTAACTCGGATATTGAGCTAATTCTCGGCATGGATTGGCTTTCTAAGCACAAGGCTCAACTTGATTGTGCTGCCAGGCAGATTCAATTGACACACTCTTCTGAGGATGTGATCGTCTTTGCCGCTTGTGACGATACCATTCGACTATTTTCTCTTAATGAGAAGGGCGAGTTGAATGCCATCTCTCAGATTCCAGTCGTTTGTGAATATCAAGACGTCTTTCCAGAAGAGCTTCCAGGAATGCCTCCTCACCGGCTAGTTGAATTCGTCATCGATCTTGAGCCTGGCACGGAACCTGTTTGCAAACATCCTTACAAGCTTGGACCAGAAGAGTTGAAGGAGCTGAAGAAACAACTCGATATACAAGAGCGTATGAGTCTGGTCCGACCAAGTTCTTCTCCATGGGGTTGTGGTATTCTTTTTGTCAAGAAGAAGGATGGCCCGGACCGACTCTACGTCGACTACCGTCCATTGAACAAGAAGACCATAAATAACAAGTAGCCACTTCCCAACATCAATGAGCTTTTCGAACAACTCAAAGGTGCTCAAGTATTCTCCAAGCTTGACCTCCATATGGGCTATCATCAAATTCGCATTCGTGAATAAGATATCCCCAAGACAGCATTCAGGACAAGCTATGGTTCCTATGAATACACTGTCATGTCTTTCGTCCTTGTCAATGCTCCTCCAACATTCTCTTGCATGATGAACTTCATCTTCAACCCTTACACAAATGACTTCATGTTGGTCTATCTCGATGACATTTTGGTCTTTTCCAAGAACAAGGAGGATCATGCCAAGCACTTGATATTGGTGCTGGACAAACTCGGAGAACATCAGTTCTATGCGAAGTTTTCAAAGTGCGAGTTTTGGCTCGATGAGGTTCTCTACCTTGGGCATATCATCTCCACCAAGGGCATAGCTGTTAATCCTGAGAAGGTGGCGGCAATTGTGAATTGGGAACCGCCTCAGAATGTGAAGCAGCTCCGCAGCTTTCTTGGGCTCGCAAGCTATTGTCGAAGATTCGTTGAGAATTTCTCTAAGATCGCGAAGCCTCTTTCCAACCTCCTCCAGAAGCATGTGAAGTATGTCTGGACGCCTGAATGTGACATCGCTTTCAACACCCTCAAACAGAAGTTAGTCATAGCTCCATTTCTGACTCCTCCTGATGAATCCAAACCATTTGAGGTTTTCTGTGATGCTTCCCTGCAAGGTCTCGGTGTTGTGTTAATGCAAGAGAAGAAAGTTGTGGCCTATACCTCTCGCCAGTTGAAGCCCAACGAAAAGAACTACCCCACTCATGACCTCGAGTTGGCGGTAGTTGTCCATGCTCTTTTAACATGGACACATCTCTTGTTGGGAAGGAAAGTGGACATCTTCACTGATCATAAGAGTCTCAAGTACATCTTCACTCAGCCCAACCTCAACCTCAGGCAGACTCGTTGGGTCGAAATGATTCAATAATATAATCCGAGTATTGAATATACTCCAGGCAAGGCCAATGTCATTGCGGACGCTTTGAGAAGGAAGGCTTACTGCAACAGTTTGATTCTCAAGCCCTACCAATCGGATCTTTGTGAAGCTTTCCGCAAACTTAATCTCCAAGTTGTTCCTCAAGGATTCCTTGCCAACCTCCAAGTCTCTCCTACTTTGGAAGATCAGATTCGGGAGGCACAACTTCTTGATGCAATGGTGAAGAAGGTGAAGAATGGGATTGCCAAGAGCCAACCCAAGTACAAGTGCTATCGCCTTGATGACAAAGATATTCTATTCTTCGAGGATCGAATTGTTGTTCCTAAAGGCGACCTTCGTAAAGTCATTATGAACGAGGCTCACAATTCACTCCTATCTATTCATCCTGGAAGTACAAAGATGTACCATGACCTCAAGCAGTCGTATTGGTGGACTCGAATGAAGCGCGAGATTGCTCAGTTCGTGGATGAACGTGATGTCTGCAGAAGAGTGAAAGCAGAACACCAACGGCCAGCTGGTATCCTCCAACCTCTTGCCATTCCAAAATGGAAGTTTGACCATATTGAGATGGACTTCGTGACTGGATTTCCCAAGTCCAAACGTGGAAATGATGCTATCTTTGTTGTCATCGATAAGCTTACTAAAGTGGCTCATCTTCTTCCTATCAAAGAATCTATCACAGCAGCTCAGTTGGCAGAGCTATATACCTCCAGGATTGTCTCTTTGCACAGCATTCCGCAGTTGATATCTTCAGATCGTGGAAGCATCTTTACTTCTAAGTTCTGGGATTCCTTTCAGAAGGTTATGGGCACCAGCATTCGCTTCAGCATAGCCTTTCATCCTCAAACTAGTGGACAAGTTGAGCGAGTAAATCAAATTCTTGAAGATATGCTCAGGGCTTGTGTCATTTCTTTCAGTATGAAGTGGGAAGATCGTCTTCCATATGCCGAGTTCTCCTACAACAACAGCTTCCAAGCGAGTTCGGTCAAGGCCCCATTCGAGATTCTCTATGGCAGAAAGTGTCGCACTCCTCTTAACTGGTCAGAGACTGGTGAACGCCAACTTCTTGGCAATGACTTGATCACAGAGGCTGAAGAAATGTGCAAAGTCATTCGTGAAAATCTCAAAGCCGCGCAATCGCGCTAGAAGAGTTACTATGATAGCAAGCAACGTGACTTGGCTTTCGAGATCGGAGACCATGTCTACCTCCGCGTCTCTCCAATGAAAGGCACTCATCGCTTCGGTATCAAAGGGAAGCTTGCCCCTAGATACGTGGGTCCTTTCAAGATCATTGGCAAAAGAGGCGATCTCGCCTATCAACTTGAGCTTCCGTCCAACTTTGCAAACGTGCATGACGTGTTTCACATGTCTCAGCTTCGCAAGTGTTTCAAGACTCCTGACCGCACCATCAACTTCGAAGAGATTGATCTACAAGAAGACATGTCTTATCATGAGCATCCCGTTGCTATTCTTGAAGAAACTGAGCGCAAGAATCGCAACAAGTCTATCAAATTCCTGAATGTGAAGTGGTCACATCATTTCGACCGTGAAGCCACCTGGGAACGCGAGGACAACCTCCGTTCCGAATATCTGGAGTTTTTCCAGTCCTAGATCTCGGGACGAGATCCTTTCATAGTGGTGGAGTGTTGTAACGCCCCGTATGTAACTTGCCATATTTGTACTCCAACTCTTGGCATTTTCGGCTCTAAGTCATGATATTCCCTCGTGGTTGGGTTTTGTCTTTGTTTTGCATTTTGTCCATGTCATGCATCTCATATCACGTCATCATGTGCATCGAATTTGCATACGTGTTCGTCTCATGCATCCGAGCATTTTCCCCGTTGTCCGTTTTGCGATCCGGCACTCCTATGCCCTTCGGCGTCCCCTTTTGCCTCTTTTCGTGTGCGGATCTTAAACTTTCTCGGATTGGACCGAGATTTGCCAAGCGGCCTTGGTACACTACCGGTAGACCCCCTGTCAAGTTTTGTGCCATTTGGAGTCTGTTTGATACTCCAACGGTTAACCGAGGAACCGTAAAGGCCTCGTGTCTGTTGCATCCCAACACCCCTCCAAAGTGGCCCAAAACCCATCCTAACCCCCTCCATCCTCTTGGTCATTCGATCATGATCGTGTGGCCGAAAACCACACCTCTTTTGGACTCTCCTAGCTCCCAGAATCTATAAATAGGTGCTCCCCTCTGAAATTCCCGCAGCCCAAAACCCTAGATCTTCCCCTCTCGCCCGCCGGACATGTCCGTCCCGGACCGGACGAAATAGTGCTGCCGCCCTCGCCCAGTCTGGAACTGCCATGTGGCGCGCGCCGCCCGCCGCCGTGCCGGCCCGCTCGGCCCAGGCGGGGCCCTCCCGGCCCGCGCGTTCACCCGCGTGCCCGCTCCCGCTCCTCCGCCCTGCGCCGCCGCCTCGCTCGCCGCCTCCCCACCGCCGGCGCTGTTCGCCGCCGTGGCCGAGGTCCACGCCGGCCGCCTCCGCTCCTCCGCTCGGCGCCGCGCGGCTAGCTCGCCGCCTCCGCCGCGCCCCGTCCCGCGCTCCGGCGACCTCGCCGCCGGGCTCCTCCTCACCACCTCGTCGGCCGGATCCGATGTCCGGCGACTCCGGCCACCGCGCCCCCAACTCCGGCCACTCCTCTCCGGCAAACCTCGGCTCCCGTGCGTGCTCAGATCTAGATCCAGCAAACCCTAGGGTTGACCCAAATATTCCTCTAAGTCCTTTTCTATTATTTTTTTAGCCATGTTCATCGCATCATAACTCTATCCTCGCAGCTCCGTTTCATGCGTATGGCATATCAAAATGTTCATCATGATGCCCTCTTCATTTTGTTCCGTTGCACCATGCTTGTTTGAGTCAATATTGATGCCTAAAATTCTCTTGCAAGAGTGCTATAAAATGTTAGGTCCTGATTCTTATCAGATTATGAGCTTTTGTCATGTTTGCCATGATTAATGTGTGCTGCATATGAGCATGAGCTCTACATGTGTTTTGGGCTATGCCATGCCATCTTTACAGGGGTGTATGCCATATATTTTTGTGATCAATGTGGTGACTACCACAAGCATGCAAAGTAGCTCTCGTGATGTAGCTGATTTCAGGGACTTAGAATTCTACTAAGTCTTTTCCCTGATGTTATTTTTATGCCATGTATTCATGTTGCTACAGAATGATCCATGCCTCTTTTGAGCATGTTCAGTAAGGATGATTTTGGCATATGGTTATGATCTATCCATCCATGTCCCTGTTTGCATTTATGGAGTACCCTAGCATGACTCAATCTTACTCTACTTTTGCTATAAAATGTTCCTGGCAGATTGTTTACGTGTTAATCAATTTTGCCAAGGTTGTTGTAGTTGATCCATGTGTTCTACGAGATGGTTCTTGCCATGGTTACCTTCTTGAACATGTATTCTTGCTGGGTGTATGCTTAGCTTGTCATGCAATGCCTTGTGTTGAGTGCATCGAGCTCACAAACATGCCTACGTAACTCTGTGTCCAGTTTTCTGCTAAGTCTGAATCTGTTAACGAAACTTGCTATGTTTACATGGGTGCCATCATGATTTCTGTGCCCTTTTTGCTTATGGTTAGTAAGGGACTTTTGTTATATGCTTTGAGTAGTTTCATGCCATGCCTTGTGTTGCTATAATCTGATCATGTAGCATGTTGTTATATTGCTCTAAACATTGCTTCCGGATGTTAAATCCTGACATGTTATTTTCACTAAGTCTGTGATGTTGTTATCTTTTGCACTTTTGCCATGCTTGTTTGAACCTGATCTTGTGTGATTTAGCCATAGCTCAGTGTTCATCTTTTTTCAAGCATCTTGAGTAGATCACTACCATGTGGTTTGTTGCTATGTTAGAGTGCAGTAGCTTAGTTTCTTGTTGCATTCTAGATGGCATCGTGCTGTTAATCGCAGAATTGTGCCATTATTGTTTTGCTTGCCATTTGCAAACCGTGCATCCGTTTCCGGTTATCTTCATATCGATTTCGAATGAAATCAACTCATCTTTCCAGCGGCACTCTTGGTTTTCCAAGTTGAGGCCTGGTTCAATCTTTTCCTTCCGAAGCATGCATATGCATTGCATATCACATCCTGCATATCATGCCATGTTCTGCATCATGTTGCTTGCGCATTGCACCGTGGTTGATGGTGGTTTCTTTTGCTTGTGTTCTTGCCTTGGGTAGAGCCGAGAGACGAGTACGTTATCGAGGAACCTGTTGAGTAGGCTTATGAGGATCAAGCTTACGTCAACTTGGAGAACTTTGCAGGCAAGATGACCATACCCTCGAAATCACTTCTATCTTTGCTTGCTAGTTGCTCGCTCTATTGCTATGCCTATGTCGCGATACCTACCACCTGCTATATCATGCCTCCCATATTGCCATGTCAAGCCTCTGACCCAACTTGTCCTAGCAAATCGTGGTTTGGCTATGTTACCGCTTGGCTTAGCCCCTCTTATAGCGTTGCTAGTTGCAGGTGAAGATTCGAGTTTGTTCCTTGTTTGGAACATGATTATTGTTGGGATATCATTAGTATATCTTGTTTACTTTAATGCACCTATATACTTGGTAAAGGGTGGAAGGCTCGGCCTTATGCCTGGTGTTTTGGTCCACTCTTATCGCCCTAGTTTCCGTTATACCAGTGTTATGTTCCTTGATTTTGCGTCCTTATGCGGTCAGGTTATAACGGAACACCTTGAAAGTTCGCCTTGAATAAAGCTCCTCCAGCAAGGCCCAACCTTGGTTTTACCATTTGCCACCTAAGCCTTTTTCCCTTGGGTTTCGTGGACTCAAGGGTCATCTTTATTTTAACCCCCCCAGGCCAGTGCTTCTCTAAGTGTTGGTCCAACCTAGAGCATCGTGCGGGGCCGTCCCTTGGCAACTTGGGTTACGTTGGCTCCCATACGCTTAGCTTATCCGGTGTGCCCTGAGAACGAGATATGTGCAGCTCCTATCGGGATTTGTCGGCACCGCGGGTGGTCTTGCTGGTCTTGTTTTACCATTGTCGAGATGTCTTGTAACCGGGATTCCGAGTCTGATCAGGTCGTCCTGGGAGAAGGAATATCATTCATTGACCATGAGAGATTGTGATGGGCTAAGTTGGGAGACCCCTGCAGTGTATTGAACTTTCGAAAGCCGTGCCCGCGGTTACAGGCAGATGGGAATTTGTTAGTATCCGGTTGTAGAAAACCTCACACTTAACTTAACTAAAATGAATCAATAGCGTGTGTAGCCGCGATGGTCTCTTTTCGGCGGAGTCTGGGAAGAGAACACGGTCTCGTGTTATGCTTGAACGTAAGTAGTTCTAGGATCACTTCTTGATCTTTGTAGCTTCTCGACCGTGCTTTGCTTCTCTTCTCGCTCTCATTTGCGTATGTTAGCCACCATATATGCTAGTGCTTGCTGCAGCTCCACCTCACTACCTTTTCCTACCCATGAGCTTAAATAGTCTTGATCGCGAGGGTGTGAGATTGCTGAGTCCCCGTGACTCACAGATTACTTCCAAAACCAGATGCAGGTGCCGATGATGCCATTCAAGGGGATGCGAGTGAACTCAAGTGGGAGTTCGACATGGATTCCGGACGTTACTATGTTTCCTTTCCAGACGATCAGTAGTGGAGCCCAGTTGGGGCGATCAGGGATCTTATGCATTTGGGGTTGTCTTTATTTTGGTTCCGTAGTCGGACCTTGATTGTATTTTGGATGATGTAATGCTATATTTATGTATTGTGTGAAGTGGCGATTGTAAGCCAACTCTTTATCTCTTTCTGATTCAGTACATGGGATGTGTAAAGATTACCCCTCTTGCGAGATGCCTACAATGTGGTTATGCCTCTAAGTCGTGCTCCGACATGTGGGAGATATAGCCACATCATGGGTGTTACAGACCAGTAGCCTCATGGTGGGAGAATTACACCGTCACCTATCCTATAGCTACTATTACATGGGATCAATTTCAGCAAGCATTCCGCACCGCCCATGTCTCAACGGGAGCTATGAGCATGAAGAATCGTGAGTTTCGCAACTTGCGCCAAGGGAACCGTACTGTGGGGCAGTACATGGATGAATTTAGTGAACTGTCTCGTTATGCCCCTGATGATGTGGCGACAGATGCCGCGAAGTAGGAGAAGTTTATGGAAGGGCTGAGCGATGAGATGAGCATGCAGTTGATGGTGGCAACATTTAACAACTACCAGGAGTTGGTAGACAAGGCTCTTATGATTGAAGGGAAGCAACAGCAAATTGAGAGCCGCAAAAGGAAGTATGGACAAGGAAGGTACAACTCAGGAGCTCAGTAGAAGCCTCGTCTAACCCCGAACTCGGGAGGACTTGTTCATAACCATGGAGGTCATAACCATAAAGGAGGAAGTTCGGATAACCACAATGGTTCCAAGAATGGGACTGGGAACGGAACAAGCAACAATCAGACCCGCTCCAATCCAGCCACACCCGCCAAGAGAGACCTAAGTCACATTACTTGCTTCAAGTGCGGGAAGACTGGACACTATGCCACGGAGTGCCCTGAAGCGAAGAATGGAAACGGTAATGGGAGCACTGGGAAGAAGTCTAATCCATTCAACAAAGGACAGGTGAACCACGTTAACATGGAGGACGTTGAAGGGCAGCCAGGCGCAGTTATCGGTAAGTTTTTGGTTAAGTCTTTTACCGCCCTTGTTCTTTTTGATACTGGTGCATCGCATTCATACATATCAAGGGGATTCGTGGATAAGTTTAAACTACCAACCCAAACCCTTAGGACCCCTCTGTTAGTAAGTTCACCGGGAGCAGAGTATATCGCCAGCCGATGGTGCGACCAGATACCCCTAACCATTGGTAGCCATGTTTTTTCGTCAGACCTAATAATTTTGGAGTCACAAGGATTGGATGTGATATTAGGCATGGACTGGATGTCAAAGTATGGAGGAAGCATTGACTATGCTAGTAAATCAATTTGTCTCACCACCCCGGAGGGAAAAAGAATCAAGTATGTATCTAGACATGCGCCTAGGAGGAGGCAAGTAAATACCCTCACGGGAGTTGTTCAGGAGGAAGTGCCTGTAGTGAAGGATTACCCAGATGTTTTTCCAGGGGAGTTACCAGGCATGCCATCGGATCGAGACATCGAGTTTTTGGTAGAGCTGTTGCCAGGTACTGGGCCAATATCAAAGAGACCCTACCGGATGCCCACAAATGATCTGGAGGAGATGAAGAAGCAGATCAAGGAGTTATTGGAGAAAGGTTACATCTGATGGAGTTCATCACCCTGGGGAGCCCCAGTGCTTTTGGTTGAGAAGAAGGATAAGTCTCTAAGGATGGTTGTTGATTATCGTGCATTGAATGAGGTGACGATCAAGAACAAATACCCACTTCCGATGATCAATGATTTGTTTGACCAGTTGCAAGGAGCTAAGGTGTTCCCGAAGATCGATCTGCGATCAGGATATCACCAGCTGAAGATCCGGGAAAAGGATATACCTAAAACCGCATTTACCACAAGGTACGGGTTATATGAGTATACGGTCATGTCATTTGGACTGACTAACGCCCCTGCTTATTTCATGAGCATGATGAACAAGGTGTTCATGGAATATTTGGATAAGTTTGGTGTTCATTGATGATATAATGGTATACTCGAAGAATGAAGAGGAGCACAAAGAGCATTTACGTTTAGTTCTCGAGAAACTCAGGGAACATCAGTTGTATGCCAAGTTCAGCAAATGTGAGTTTTGGTTGAAAGAAGTTGGATTCCTTGGACATGTTATATCAGGAGAAGGTATAGCAGTAGACCCCACCAAGGTACAGTCAGTCACTGAATGATTGGCACCCACTTCAGTTAGCGAGATCCGCAGTTTTCTTGGACTCGCAGGATACTACCGGAGATTTATTGAGAATTTTTCCAAGATTGCGAAGCCAATGACAGAGCTATTGAAGAAGGATATCAAATTTAAATGGACGGAAGAATGTGAAGCGAGTTTTTAGGAGTTAAAGAAACGTCTGACTACAGCCCCATTACTGATTCCGCCGGATATACGCAAGGATTTCTAAGTGTATTGCGACGCCTCTCGCTTAGGACTTGGAGGAGTACTGATGCAGGACGGAAGAGTTGTTTCGTATGCCTCGCGACAACTGAAACCACATGAGTTAAATTATGCCACACATGACTTGGAGTTGGCTGCCGTAGTGCATGCGTTGAAGACTTGGAGACATTATCTTATTGGAAACCATTGTGATGTATACACTGACCATAAGAGTTTGAAGTACATTTTCACACAGAAGGAGCTGAACCTTAGGCAGAGGAGATGGTTGGAGCTTATAAAGGATTATGACATGAAGCTTCACTATCATCCAGGAAAGGCCAACGTCATAGTAGACTCTCTGAGCAGGAAAAGTTATGCCAACACACTCATAAGCGCAGGGTTGCCAAAGGAGTTGGCAGAGGATCTCAGGGAGCTTCGATTGGAGATTGTCCCTAGAGGTTTTGTTGCAACAATGGAAGTTCAGTCTACATTGTTTGGAAAGATTCGAGAAGCTCAGAAGGATGACAAAGAGATCGCCGAAATAAGAGAGAGTGAGCAAAGGAAAGGCCAAAGGTTTTCGTGAGGATGAACACAACACCTTGTGGTTTGAGGACCGTGTTTATGTGCCCAATAACACAGAGATCAGGAAGTTAATACTTCAGGAGGCTCATGACTCACCATATTTGATTCACCCCGGAAACACCAAGATGTATGTGGATTTAAAGGAGCATTTATGGTTGACTGGTATGAAGAAGGATATTGCCGAGTATGTAGTCGTATGTGATGTATGTGAGAGAGTGAAGGCAGAACATCAAAAGCCAGCCGGATTGTTACAACCTATGTCGATACCTGAATGGAAGTGGGATAATCTTGGCATGGATTTCATCACCGGATTGCCCAGGACCAAATCAGGATATGATTCTATATGGGTAGTAGTTGATCGCTTGACCAAAGTAGCTCACTTTATCCCAATGAAAACCACCTATACAAGTGCCAAGTTGGCAAAGATATACATGACCAGGATCGTATGTTTGCATGGAGTTCCGAGAACAACTGTATCAGATAGAGGAACCCAGATTACCTCAAAGTTTTGGAATCAGTTGCATGGAACTTTGGTAACCAGAACAGATGGACAGACCGAGAGAGTCAACCAGATTCTGGAGGATATGTTGAGAGCTTATGCACTAGATTATGGATCTAGTTGGGATGACAACTTGCCCTACGCAGAGTTCTCATACAACAACAGTTACCAGGCCAGTTTGAACATGGAACCTTTTGAAGCCTTGTACGAAAGGAGGTGCAGGACACCGTTGTTGTGGGATGAAGTTGGAGACCGTCAGTTGTTTGGACCAGATTTGATTAAGGAATCAGAAGGGAAGGTAGAATTGATTAGAGATAGACTGAAGGTAGCTCGTCCTGACATAAGAGTTATGCAGATTCAAAACGCAAGGAGGTAGTCTATGAAATCGGCGACAGAGTGTATCTTCGGATATCACCACTCCGAGGAGTTGAGCGCTTTGGAGTTAAGGGAAAGTTAGTGCCACGCTTTGTGGGACTGATAGGGGCGAGGGTCCCGATCTTTCGATCAGATGATAACTATTGATTTGGTGGAGTCGACTTGACGATCCAACTACAAATGTGCACGACATTGCGCCTTAGCAATCGCTAAACCAATCTCCCGAGGTTACTAACGATGCTGGAAGCATGATCAGCCTGACCACGAAGGTCTATTCCTGCACGCAATCAAAGAACAAGCAAGAATATGATTATGCAAGCTGAATATTGTGAATATAGATGAAGTATTGATAAAGGTGGGGATCCGAAAGCGGTCTTGGTCTGGTCATTGGACACAAACGAAGTACACGAAGTTGCAATGGCTAACTTTTAACTAAACAAATCCCAAGCAAAAAGCTACTAGATGGATCTACTTATATAGGAGCAAGGGGTGGCAGCCAAGGAGGTGGGAGGACGTTCCAAGGCAGCCTAAAACTAACCCTAGGTCGTACAAGGCTCATGCGCCCAAGTGGAGGTGGTGCAACACCTTTGGACTTGTTGTTTGACTCGGATTCTGCTGCAGCATCATATTGTTTCATCGATACCTCAATGCTCCGGACGAATTTTAAGGTGAATCCAATTGGGTTGGAAAGAGAACGAAATCTAGTTTCCAACAAAAAAAGAATCACCAAATTCGGAGTACGTATGAAAAAGTTGTTGGCGTTTTGAGTCAGGTATGCCTGTGCAGTCCGAATCTGAATCCAGAACGTGAGAGACTTGGACTTTATCTTCTCTTGACCCAAAAGTGACGTGAGAGGACTTTTTGAATAGAACTTAAACTTCTCCTTTTCCCTTATCTTCATATGTGGATTGTTCAAATGTCCCATACACCTGCAATTAGACAAAACACAAAAGTGTGTGAAGTACTTTTGTTCTGGATAACATAAATAGATTATTGAATAGTTTGCACTAGAAATCACCTGACAAATATGCATGTATGCAATATTTTTGGTCATATCCAAGGTAGTCATGTCCTCATCATCCTCCTCTTCTTGAAAACAAAGCCGTCATCGGTGTTGCTTAATCTGAAATATGGCTAACAAAAGAGACAAGGTTTACATGTTGTATATGTATATGTCATCCATTTTTACTTCCCTTGATTTTTGCACATATGACACATGTATACATGAGTAAATTTCATAGTTCATAAAATCTAAATCCAAAAAATTATCACAAGAAGTAGAAGGCATGAAAATATTGCAACTCAGTTTGCACATATAAGTGAAGCTCTTATTCATTTCAAAAGATTGATAATGTTTATCATTAAACCATTCCAACATTGGTGAATAAACCTTACTTGCATCAAATTTACATGTTACAACATGCTTAAATAAGCAAACATGCAATAAGTCATTGGATATAGAATCATCATCAAGATTAGAGGTCATATCAAAATGATTAAACATTGGTTCTTTTGCATCAACGGTTAATTCAATGGGTGCACTCAAAATTGTTGGTATTTCATTATTTGATCACATGACGCATTCATGACAGTAAAAAAATTCTCTAAAATAGGTGGTGTGCTCAAATTCACAGGTAACTCAACACATGATGCATTCAAGTTAACTAGGCATGCATCATTCTCATGTGAAGTTATATCATCAATACCTGTATTGTTACCTTGTCGCAAAGACATAGTTGATGTAGGTACGGATGTTGACAATGTACCATACTCTTGAGATGATGTCGCGCTCACAATCTGAGGTGGGGCTGCTCTAGTAGGTGCAACGGTGGAGGAACCAACCGACGGTGGTGAGCATGAACTGGAATAATAGTTGTTGTAGTCACCTAATGTATCCTCCTGTATCTGTCTTTCAAAGGTACAAGCGCGAACATACATACCAATAATGCAACTTGGAATATACTGAAACCTTGCACGGATATCATGGTTCAAACCACCAAAAAATCTATTCATTGTATCATCCTCAGATTCTTCCATGTCACAATGCTGCATATAAGATTTGAACTCTTGGTAGTAAGCATGAACAGTGTTACTGCCTTGTTTTAATTGTTCCAATTTGCGAAGCAATTCACGACGATAGTAAGGAGGAAAAAATTGTTGTCTCATTACAGCTTTCAAAACTTTCCAAGTTGTGGGTTGGTTATCAATATTTTTCTTACAATGCACACTCCACCAAACAGAAGCAAAACAAGTAAATGCTCTAGTGGTAGCTCGTACTCTCTCAAGTTCAGAAAAATCAGGGTGAGTAAAAACTTGTTCTACTTCAAGCTCCCAAGCTATATAAATAGCAGGATTAAATCTACCCTCAAATGACGGTAAAGAGATAACCTGACCATGTGCATGTGTTTGTTGTCCCAACTCTCGTGATGGTGAAGATGTGTCCGTCACCCAAGAACTTCTATCTCTGGAACCTATCATGATTAGTAAAAGCAAGAAACAAAATTCGAGAATAATGTTCCTATGAACTACTAGGATGTTGTTGTAAAGCGTTCACAGTAAAGCAAATATCAATATCTTACAAGTTCTTACCATGTGGCAGGTGGTGACAGGCAACCAACGGTGTCAAATAACTCCGAAGATTGTGTAAAGCGATTGCCAGGGGAACGTACGTATATACGGTGTAGAAATATGTGGAGCTGGGTTGGCTATATATGGTAGCAAAAGATTAGCAATAATCAATTCAGAGATGCAATGTTGAACAAACGCTCAACGACGATACTGTGCTGGTCCTAGGCTAGACCAGACTAGAGACGCAAGACTAGAACACTAATGAGGTCACGCCGTAGCACAACTAGCATCAATAAAAGATATGAAGTAGCTCTGGACAGCAAAATATGAGTGAAGATCACAATAGCCGTAAAGATAATGATGTGAAACAACCACTAAGCAGGATATATCAACAACTTTCTCTCCAACTTTCCTCTGGAAAAGTTTGTGCAAATTTTTTGATAATTTTTTTCAACAATTTTATTGACTCAAGCTTTCAAACGCAACAGGAATCACTCAATTCCGAGTTGACATGAGGAGTCAAAAAAATTCTAAAACTGGCCTGAAAACTGGAATAAGCTGTGTTCGTGAATTTCGGAGGGCAAAAAGACCTATTTAGAAGCCGATTTTGAGGTGCCAAATATTGAACTTGCTTCTTCAACTATTTAGATGCGGCTCGTCGCTAGCTTTCATTTGAGTGCTCGCGGAGCCAAAACGGACTTCGTATGAGGAAGTTATTCTTGTTTTACTGAACAGTGCACAAAACAGATTCCAATCCGAATTCAGCTACGAGATTGAGTCTAGATAGATCCGAATTTTGTTTTTTCTTCTCTCTCTCTTTTTCTCTCTTGTTTTTCCTCACACTTTTTTTTCTTTTTCTTTCTCTCTTTTTTTTCTCTGACTTTACTTTTTATTTTATTTTCTCTTTTGTTTTTTTCTCTCTCTCCCTCTTTCCAAAACAAACTAGATAAGATGCAGATTGGATCTAGCGAAGATGTGAACAACCTCAACTATGATTGTGATAATGAACGATGGGTAGCACGTGGTGGAAGACAACGGAAGGGATAATGATGCAGCGGCGGTGTGACTAATGTGAACAGAACTCGAAACTCTAAACGAACTAAACACTAAGACCAGCCACTCATCACATGCAACCGATAATTCAACTATGCAAGCAATTAAAATAAAATTGCAAAGGCTCATACTGGCTTGGACAGAGGATGAATAGATTTAGCTTTTTGTGGCTTTTCCTTGGACAATAGGTAAGAAAATAAATCTAATCTAGGAAAAACTAGAAAGAGCAACCTGAAAACTGATAGCACTTGATAGGGGCGAGGGTCCCGATCTTTCGATGAGATGATAACTATCGATTTGGTGGAGTCGACTTTGACGATCCGACTACAAACGTGCACGACGTTGCGCCTTAGCAATCGCTAAACCAATCTCCCGAGGATACTGACGATGCTGGAAGCACGATCAGCCTAACCACGAAGGTCTATTCCTGCATGCAATCGAAGAACAAGCAAGAATATGATAATGCAAGCTGAATATTGCGAATATAGATGAAGTATTGATAAAGGTGGGGATACGAAAGCGGTCTTGGTTTGGTCGTTGGACACAAACGAAGTACACGAAGTTGCAATGGCTAACTTTTAACTAAACAAATCCCAAGCAAAAAGCTACTAGATGGATCTACTTATATAGGATCAAGGGGTGGCGGCCAAGGAGGTGGGAGGACGTCCCAAGGCAGCCTAAAGCTAACTCTAGGTCGTACAAGGCTCATGGGCCCAAGGGGAGGTGATGCAACACCTTTGGGCTTGTAGTTTGATTCGGATTCTACTACAATGTCATATTGTTTCGTCCGTATCTCAATGCTCCTGACGAATTTGAAGGTGAATCAAATTGGGTTGGAAAGAGCACGAAATGTAGTTTTCAACAAAAAAAGAGTCACCCAATTCGGAGTACGTATGAAAAAGTTGTTGGAGTTTTGAGTCAGGTATGCCTGTGCAGTCCGAATCTGAGTCCACAACGTGAGAGACTTGGACTCTATCTTCTCTTGACCCAAAAGTGACGTGAGAGGACTTTTTGAACAGAACTTAAACTTATCCTTTTCCCTTATCTTCATATGTGGATTGTTCAAATGTCCCATACACCTTGAATTAGACAAAACACAAAAGTGTGTGAAGTACTTTTGTTCTGGATAACATAAATAGATTATTGAATAGTTTGCACTAGAAATCACCTGACAAATATGCATGTATGCAATATTTTTGGTCATATCCAAGGTAGTCATGTCCTCATCAGGGACCATACAAAGTTTTGGAACGTATGGGAGAAGTTGCTTATAAGTTGGAATTACCCAAAGGATTGTCTGGAGTTCACGATGTGTTCCACGTTTCTCAGTTGAAGAAGTGCCACGCAGAGATGGCCGACATTCCTCTAAGAGATACAGTACCGCTTGAAGCGATTCAGTTGGACAATGATTTGACCTATGAGGAGAAGCTAGTCAGGATTCTCGAGTTTGCCAGTCGGGTTACCCGCAACAAGGTTATTAAGTTTTGCAAAGTTCAGTGGAGCCACCATACCGAGGACGAAGCCACCTGGGAACGAGAGGAAGACCTACGCAAGGACCATCCACACCTATTTTCTAGCCAACCCGAATCTCGAGGGCGAGATTCATCTTAAGAGGGCTAGGTTTGTAACATCCCAAATTTTCAATTTGGAATGTTATACATTAGAGCATCATTGCATATTATATTTTATTGTATTTTTGGCTTGATCCTAGAAATTCTACGCAACTCAAGGACCTACGGAGAGAGTTGGGGATTTCATTATTTTCATATTCGAGTTTTCTCGAATTTTGGAAAGAGAATCGTTTGATTTTAATTATTTTCTCTTCGATTATTCCTTTTATAAAAATAAAAGAGAGAGGATAAAATGACTTCCGCAAAATAGAGAGATATCGAAGATTTAATATTAAAATTAAATAAGATTTTTATTCGGAGTTTTATCGCTATTTTATTTGAATTAGGAAAATATGCGTTTTTCAAAATTGCATTTTAGGCCCAAATAAATGTTCACCTTGTCCGGCTTATTTTTAAAGGACGGGGAAAATTTATTTCGGGACTTTTGGAGTCGGTTTAGTATTTCTTTTCTTTCTTTTTCTGCATGTAGGAATTATTTAAAAAAAAAGTGAACCAACTCCGGGCCGTACCCAAGCGGGACTCCGCCTAGGGGGCCTTTATAAGCCGCCGCCCCCGAGCCGCCGAAAGCTCACAGCCGCCGCCGAAAGCCCACCCGCGCCCTAACCCTAACCCTAGCCGCCACGCGCCGCTCGCTGCCGCCGCCGCACCGCCCGCACCGCCACGCGTCGTCACCGGAGCCGCACCGCCGCCGCGCCGCCTCGCCGGACCCGAGGTAGCCGCCTCAGTTTTTGTGAGAAAACTGTTTCATTTTTTTTCGAAACCCTAGATCCGTTCTTTTTTAGATCCGGTTAGGTTTATTTTTTTCGGTTTAGTTATTTAACGAACGCCCGTTTTTACGTTCGTTTTAACGAACGGTTTTCACCGTTTAGCCGCAGACAGCGAATGTTCGTTCGTTAGGCTGTCCGTCAGTTTTTCTTTTTCTCGGATTTTCCGCGATTATTTTCGATCACGATTTCTGATCCGATTTTCGTTTTAGTATAACTTTTCGCTCGTTTATCGGAATCAGGCGATTCAAGCACCCAGAGTTTTGTCTCAAAACCCTCTTTCCGTTTAACCAACTTGAACAAGATTTTGATACAGTAAAATTTGACTTAAGTCTAGATTAGTAATCGGATCTTGTTTCTTTTGCAGTTTGAGTTTTGTTGCTCCGTTTGATTTGATTCTTTTTGCAAACCGGAGTTCTTAAGTTGAACTTTCTGGTTAGATCTCTTATTTGAGTTTTACCCGTGCCCTTGTTTGATTGCTTATTGTATACTTGTTTGATTGCGATAGGGTACTCGGAGTGCGAAGCGTGCTACATCGAGTCTCTAGGTTTTGCGGATCATCAGGAAGGCAAGTAACATTTTGATCATATCCCTTTATTCCCCAGTTTTTATGCATTAGTTTCAACCCTCAAACATTGCATGGTTAGGACTTGATAACATGTGGGATTGGGAAGTAGATGAGGTAGTACCTATTCACATGTTTATTATCAAACCCTTGGGAGTTACTTCTACGTTGCTTATATTGCTATGCTATGCTCGTAGACGTGGATTGGGTTTGAGTGAAACCATGACAGATGTGAGATTGTTAATTAATGGTTCAACTTAAGGTGGCAACTTTAATACACATCTGGGTGGATTGCTTGTCAGGCACCTGGAGAATCCAGTGTTGTCCTAGCATATCCCGGAGTACCCGTGTGATAATTCTAAGGTCCGCCACCCAGGCTCAAAGGGAACTGAGATATTTCATGCTAGAAACTTCCATGTGCAGCCACAAGCTATTATGGGCTCTAGCATAGCTGAGTAAGTTGCGTGAAGCTCTTGAAGAGGTAGACTAGCAGATGTAGTGGGTTGTAGGTGGTATAGTCTATCCGGAGTAGAGAGTTAATGCTTCTGAAAGACTGTGTCTCGGTCGTCCGCTTCTCAAACACCAAGTAGTGCGAGAAATCCAACGGAGGAGATCGAGTCTTGTGGGGAAAAGTGCGCAAACCTCTGCAAAGTGTACAAACTAATCACGGTTAGCCGTGTCCTCGGTTATGGACATCTTGAGTATCTAGTACTTGGATTATCATATGTAACTCATCACTCTAAATTAATATTGATGGGTTATAATTACTTTTAATTGGGATTGAGTTGGAGGAACCTTCTCAATGATGTTTCACCTACCATGATAGTTAAATAGAATCTATTCCTTTGTTGTAGGGAAAAATTGGCTTTTCGCAAAACTTTAACCGTAGAGCTTTCCACCAGCCAAATATGCATATAGTGATAGCATTATTCTGTTCTTGCTCTACCGTGTTATATTGCCAGCATATTCCATGTGCTGACCCGTTTTCGGGCTGCAACGTATTATGTTGCAGACTTTTCAAATGAGGAGTAAGGTTCGTTAGGTCGTTGCCGTACAGCTCGGCTATGCTGTTGGAGTTGATGGACTCACTTTATCTTCTAAACCTTCCGCTGTTATCGTATTAGATGGCCTTAAGCCATATTTATTGTAATAAGTTCTCTATTGAGACATTCGATGTAATAAGTGTGTGATTGCTACTCTGTTATAAGTCCTTCAAGTACTGTGTGTGTCAGCATTACCGATCCAGGGATGACACTGAAGCACAGAGACTTGACCGTTTGAGGTCGGGTCGCTACACTAGCACTATATATACTTCCCCACCTCCTCCTAGTAAGGCTTAGCAAAGGATTAGCTCATATGTTGTGTGAGAGCTTTGCTCATCCACTTGGTTACCTTCTCCTTGGAGATTCGAGCCTCCACCGGAGAAGATCCCCCAAGCGGATTCAAGACCCCTCTTTAGGGAGGAACATCAAGACCTCCTCACGGAGAAGACCGGTTACTGTGTACCGTCTGTTGTTGACTTTGGATCGTGTATCTTCCCCATTGTACTCGAGGATCTAGCACATGTGTAACTTGTTCTTGTTGGTTTAGTGTTTCTCTTGTGTTTCCCTCGTGATTTCCCTCGTTTCCCTCCCCATGTTCTTCGGGTTCATCGCGGGATCCGCTCCTATCGTGAAAGATCGGGCCACTAGTGTCGTGGAGTTGACACGGCAGATGTCCTAGAGCAAGGACTTAGTCGTAGGGCCATCGCACTAGGAAGCTTAAAGGGGTTAATCGGGACAAAGGACACGAGAGGGTTTTTATACTAGTTCGGCCCCTTACGATGAAGGTAAAAGCCTACGGCTAGTTGGGATTGGTATTGCTGAGGTTTCGATCTCCAAGGGGCTCAACTCGCCAGCTTGGTTATCGATCTGGTTGTTTCTTTCCCTAAGCCGCCGCCGGGTCGTCCCCTTATATACACGGGTTGACGCCTGGCGCCTACAGAGTCCCGGCCGGCTCATAAAACGTGTCCGGCTCGGTTACTTCTTTTACATGCCTTTGTCTACAAGCCTTCCTTTACATAAGTTGGTTTACAATGTTGGGCCTTAAGCCGCCTTTGGGCTTATGCCTTTTACAATTCTTAATACACTATCACCTTGAATATTATTAGGCTTCTTTCCATAACCCGCCATTGGGGTTGACCCGGCCCCTCCTGGGCAGGTCATACCTGGTAGATATATCCCCAACATTAGGCCCCAGGTTGACTTTGAACTTTGTTCCTTGTCAATCTTCAATACATAGATGAAATCCATCTTCTTCTGTCTGAAAAACTCTGTAATCCGCCGTGATGTCATCTTTTGAAAACACAAAAAACTTTCATGATGTCATCTTCCAACGGACCTTTTATCTTTAATGCTTCCCGAGAATCGAGGCGTCTATATAGCTGGATAACCATTATTTGGTTCTCCCTTGATTTTTGCGCCCGTCTATTCGCATCTTGTCCTTATAAATAAGCTTGCCCCGGCCTTCCTCATTCTTCTCTCTCTGTCTGTCTTCTTCCTATCGCTGCCTCCCTGCTTCTCGAGCTCCGCCTCCGCCGTAGCACTCACTGTTGCCCTCAACGTCGGCCCTTCACCACCCTGAGTTCATCCAGAGAGACGCGGCAACTCTTCGCAGTAGATCTTCATCTCGTAAGTTCCTTCTTTCTGACGCATCCAGATCTATATTAGGCTTGCGAGTTCATCAGTGTTCTTCGCTTGTTCATCACGGATCTTCTTGTAGTTCTTCTTCCGCAACTTCTTCTGATCCAAAAAAGAAATATAACTCGCGCGGTAGTTGTTTTGCGTCCATTTTTTATATCAGTAGATCCATTTTTCCTGTATAGACGCTTCATTATAGCTGACAAACTCATCTGTACTGGATTTTTAGGTCTAGAATATTTTCTGTTTGGGACAGCCATTTGATCCAAAATAATAATGATAGCTTGGTGAAACTTGTTTACGCCAAGACTTAGCTGGATTCGCTTTCTGAAAGAATCAGTAGTCATGGCGGCTTACCACTCCGGCTTTCTTTTCCTTATATTTCATTAGCCCTTAGTTAAGCCGCCGTTACTTGTTTTACATCTTCATCCTTTAACTGTTAATCTTGCCGTAAACTGAACTGGCATGTTGTTTTTTCTTTTTCAGTTCCTTGCACATCATGCCGTCAAAGACACCCACCATCTGTAACTGGGTCCCCTCCACCATAACTGAGGATCGTTTGAAAGAGTTCTTCCTCATTGGGTTTCTGCCCTCAAAAACCGTCATGTCTTATCGTGCTCCTAACCCGGATGAAGAACGACCCAATCCAAAAGACGGCGAGGTGATTGTCTTTACTGACCACACGAACCGTGGCTTCTCACCGCCCGGTTCAAAGTTCTTTAGAGAGGTCCTTCACTTTTTCAAACTCCATCCTCAGGACATTGGTCCCAATTCCATATCTAATATTTGTAACTTCCAGGTGCTCTGTGAGGTATATCTTCAGCAAGAGCCGACTGTAGAACTGTTTAGAGAATACTTCTATCTGAACCGGCAGAACGAGTGCACCAACGGCCTTAGCTTAGAGCTTGGAGGCATCTCAATTCAGCGCCGGTAGGGTGCTGTCTTCCCTCTCATAGTTTTACCAAGTCACCCAAAGGACTGGAACCAAACTTGGTTTTATTGTTAGGACATCTCACCAGCCAACGAGAAGCCACTATCGGGTTACTGCCCCGATCGTCTTGACTCCAAGTTCGCACTTCCAGATAAACTTACTGTTGCTGAGCACAAGAGGCTGCTACCATCCATTAGAAGAATCAACGCTTTGTTGGGGAACGGTTTAATCGGAGTTGATCTAACCCGCTGCTGGATCTCATGGCGGGTTATTCCATTAAGCCGCCGGTCAAAATTGATGTATGAATATGGTGGAGGCCCGGACGACTCTCTTCATCATAGCCTGGTTCAACTAACCAAAGAAGACATTGTCTCAATGTCAAACCTTTTGGTGAATGGGAAATATGAAGACTGCAGTATTGTTGGGTTAAATCCCTTCTGTAAACTTAACCCGGTACCAGAAGTAAGGATATTCTGATCTCTTTTCCTTTGTATTTTGCCTAGCCGTATTTTTTAGCACTGATCCTTCCTCTTGTCTTTGTAGGCCAATTCTGACTTTTGGAAAGTGAAATATGACCACGAAGCTGCCAAGAAGGCGAAAATCACCGCCATGAATGTCAAGAAAACGACCTGGAGATCGAAGAAGAAAAAGAAGACCACTTCTAAAGATTTGATGAAACTTGATGACACATCTGACTCGGAGGTAGCCCTTGATTCCCTTGGCCAATTTTTTAACAATCTTATTGACACTGATCCTTACCAGGATGACACTGGGGCCAGACAGGCCGGGGAAGCTGAGGTAACTATTATTTCCTCCGACTCAGAGCCCTTACCAAGACAGAAAGTTCGACGAGTGATCCGTAAAGTAAGGTTTTCTAACCCTTTAGCTCACTTGGATCCCAACTTTCATTTGAAAAAGCAGCAACATGAAAGCCGCCGTGAAGCTGGGTTTGAAGATGAACCGGCTATCGTCCTTCAACAAACTCCTCAGAAACGTCCGAATGAGGTTTACTTATCTCTATCTTTAACTCTTCTTAATGGATCCTTCTCCTTGTATTTCCGTGCACTCTTTTTTATTCTTTCAGGATGTGTCTCGTTCCTCTGGCGACTCTTCGCAAACCCAATTCCTAGCTTTTAAGACTGCTCCGGGTAATCAGTAATCCTCCTTTATTTTGAGTTGTTCAATTTTATCTTTATACTAACAATCCTGCAACATTTTTTCTTAGCGGCCAAGCTAAATCAAAAAAGGCGAAGGCAGCAAAACCGGCGGAAGACCCGCCAGTGCTGGCATCTGACCCGGCTAGGCCGCCTTCTCCATTAACAGACGCTCCAGAAGACCCGCCTATTGACAATGAAGGAAATCCTCCGGAGCCGTCTTTTGACGAAGCCACTGCGAATCCTTCTACAGCTGGACCGTCAAGCTCAACCGACCCTCCGTCTCCACCTGCTCAAGATGTTCAAATTACTGGGAGCCGCTTTGTTGAGCTGGGGAACCCAACGGTGCTGGCTCGGTGCACAGCAAAGCAAGAGGCATTGGAGAGGCAGAAGGTTCGCTTTGACGTTGCCAACTATGACCGTCTTAATGCCAGTGATATTTTATCTGGCTATCTCAGTCATGTACACTCCAGTCGCGAGTCTGAGATCGAGATGGTCAAGCAGCTTCAGTTGAAGTATGAGGTATGTTTTTTCCGGTTTACTTGTATTCCTTCAGCCCCCAAGTCTTCAGATTATGAGAGAAACAGAATAACCTGTAGACTGTAAAATATAGGCCGAAGCTTTTACCTCTGAATCAATGATAAAAACAAAGCTTCACCTGTAGTCCCCAAGAACCGGCTCATTTTGATCATAAATGAATAGGTACTTAAAAATTGTTGTTAAGACCGTCTTCAAAGTAATTAATGCTCTAGTTTAACCTTGATAAACTTGCTGAACTGCATATAGCCCCCAAGTGCCAAGTGATGTTACTTTGTAAGGTACTTGGGACTTTAAATATTTTTGTAGAGTCGTAGAAATCTGATTTGGCATACATTAGCCCCCGAGTGTCAAGTACTTTACAAGTGGTTTGTTTGTAAAGTGTTTGAGACTTGAATCTTGAATTTGAATTTGAAACCAAGTCTTGGCTCATCTGAATGTTTTACAGAATGCCTTGTCTGAGTTGAACTCTCAATTGACTGATGCAAAGACCCGGCTGGCAAGTCAGGAGACAGAAATCAAATCTTCTAACTCCAGACTGCAAATAAGCCTCTCTACAACGGAAAATTTGAAGACCAGCTTTGCTTCCAAGGAGAAAACTTGGGAAAAGGAAAAACACTTCTGACCCAGCGAGCTGAGATAGCCGAAACAGCTCTGAAAGAGATTTCAACAGAGCTGAACGGGTTAAAGGGGCGGGTGTCTCGAATGGTAGCTGGTATCTTTGGTAAATTGCCTGACTTGATCTTTTGTGTATTTTTTGCCAAACCGGAGTATAAGCCGTTAACTGACTTTGCATGTAAAAATTTATGCAGGTCCTCGAAGCAAGAATCTGAGCCAAGACCCGTTAATTAAACTGAAGGCAGTACATACTTTAGTTGAACAATTGTATATCGGGTACAACGGGCTCTGGCCACCATCTCTCCTGCTAACCAAGGACCCAACCGGCTCAGCGACGTCCTGAAAAAGCTATCCATCCTTCCTGCCAGGTTCCAAGAAGTAAAACGCTCCTGTGCGCGAGCCGGAGCCTTGACTGCCCTAAGCCGCTCCAAGGCTTGGGTGCAAAATCTAGACCCGGCGGACGTAGCAAGAGGCTATGCCACCATGAAAGAGGATGGGTCTCCCTTTGATCAGGATGACTTCATGGCTTGTGTACGCGGAGTCCGGCCTCAGGCGACTAGCCTTGGAGATGACACCAATGTTGATAAGTACCAGCCAGGTTTTGATAGTGAGAATAAGAAGATGGCCACTCCCTCATACAAAGTAACAGACTTGATCCCACCAGTGAGAGAAAATACATTTGCTCCGGAGGTTGACCCGGTCGGCCTGATCGATGACGAAGCCGAATTTGTCCCCGTGAATGGCTTTGACTGGTCAAAACCCAACTTCCAGCATACAGAAGGTGGTGAACCGGCGAGGGAGGGACAATGATCATCTTGATGGGCTTATAAAGCCTTGTAACAACTTAGTTGTTAAAACACCGCATGTTTGCTTATGCCATCGCACATAAAATACTTCTATGTGAATCTATGTTTCCAGATGCCAATGCATGCATCGTTTAATGTTTGTCTCTGCAATGATTGAACTCTGTTCCTATAAATATAAAGAAATGACTGGCTTGGCGGTCTAAAATCAAACGGGTTTAAACACCTAATTTATAGCCAATATATTTAACTCAATAAGAACCAGAGACAAATAGAAATAAAGGATAAGGGCTTTAAAACTAACTCTTTAGTTAACGCAGTAGGTAAGTGCGCATAAGTAATAACCATACCTTGTCCCTTTTGATCTTTAGATCGCTGGTTTAAATAACTCGGGTGATGAATTTGATAACTCAACCTTTATGCTTTTTTGAATACTCGATGATTACTATACCTTGGTAGGCTGTACCTTTTGATCTGTAAGCCGCCGGTGTGAATGACCCGGGCGGTTATGTTGTCAAATAGTCGAGCCGGTGAAGAGGACCAGGCTAATTGTTTGTAACATTGAAACAAAAAAGCAAACAATAGATAAAAATAATTTAATCTTGTACTCAAAAAGGTGGGGGTTTCTGATTCGAATACGATCAGTAAACCGGACCAAAGGGGTTAAGCTAAGGTTCGAATACGACCATATAGCCCCCAGTGGCTTTGGCGTTGCACCGATCAAGAGGGTACCGACAGCTATGTTCTCTTTGGTTCGAATACGACCTATGTTTGAACAGGAAGCCCCAAAACGACCTTGAGAGGTTTTTAACGACCCTGATTCGAATACGATCCAATTCGGACTCAAAAGGGGTTAAGATATGATTCAGATACGATCAAGAAGCCCCCAAGTGAGTTTTGGCCTTGAGTCGATTAAGAGGGTTACGACAGCTATGTTCTCTTTGGTTCAAATACGACCTATGTTTGAATAGGAAGTCCCCAAGTGACCATGAGATTTGCAGCTAGATTCGGATACGATCGTAAGCCGGAGCAAAAAAGGTTAGACTTGATTCAAATATGATCAGCTCCTTAATAGTCTTTTGAAAATGAGAAAAAACATAGTCTTTGGAAAGAAAAGAGACCGATGGTCTTACTTTGTTGCTTATCATGGTATATACAATGTAAACGTATGTACATGATGAGAGCCGGTGGCTCAGGTGTAGTATGGCCGAAGTTGAGCAATGTTCCACGGCCTGCGGATCTCTTCCTCCGACTTACGTGAGTCTTTGTGCTCTCGAACGTCAATGAGGTAATATGACCCGTTGTTTAAGTTCTTACTGACCACAAAAGGTCCTTCCCAAGGCGGGGATAACTTGTGTGCATCTGACAGATCCTGGATGAGCCGAAGCACCAAGTCGCCTTCCTGAAAAGTCCTGGACTTAACCCGACGGCTGTGATAACGACGCAGGTCCTGTTGATAAATTGCTGACCGGGCCGTTGCTAAGTCTCTATCTTCATCCAACAAGTCAAGTGCATCCTGTGTGGCTTGTTCATTATTAGCTTCATCATAAGCCGCCACACGGGGCGAGTCATGACGGATGTCACTAGGCAATACTACTTCTGCTCCATAAACCATGAAGAAAGGTGTGTAACCCGTAGACCTATTGGGCATAGTGTTGATACTCCATAACACCGAGGGTAATTCCTCTACCCAACAACCCGGCGTTCGCTATAAAGGAACCATAAGCCGGGGTTTGAGCCCTTTCAAAATTTCCTGATTGGATCTCTCGGCTTGACCATCTGATTGAGGATGAGCTACAGAAGAAACATCAAGCCGGATGTGTTCTCGTTGACAAAACTCTTCCATAGCCCCTTGGGACAGATTAGTGCCATTGTCAGTGATAATACTGTGTGGAAAACCGAAACGGAAAATCACTTTTTTCATGAACTGAACCGCCGTGGCTGCATCACATTTACTCATAGGCTCCGCCTCAACCCACTTGGTGAACTTATCAGCTGCCACTAGGAGATGTGCCCTTTTATCCTTAGACCTTTTGAAAGGTCCCACCATGTCAAGCCCCCAGACCGCAAACGGCCAAGTGATTGGAATCATCCGGAGCTCTTGAGCCGGCACATGCGCTCGTCGTGCAAATTTTTGACATCCATCACATCATCTGACTAGATCTTCTGCATCAGTGTGAGCCGTCAACCAGTAAAAACCGTGACGAAACGCCTTGGCCACTAAAGATTTTGACCCGGCGTGATGACCACAATCGCCTTCATGGATCTCACGAAGGATTTCTTGACCTTCTTCGAGGGAAACACACCGCTGAAATGCTCCGGAAACACTGCGATGATATAACTCTCCATCTGAAATCGTCATGGACTTAGATTGCCGGGTTATCTGTCGAGCCAGGGTCTCATCCGCTGGCAACTCTCCCCGGGTCATGTAAGCCAAGAACGGCAACGTCCAATCTGGGATGACATGAAGAGTCGCTACCAACTGCACCTCCGGGTCAGGAACAGCTAAATCTTCTTATGTGGGCAACTTGACAGAGGGGTTATGCAAAACATCCAAAAAGGTGTTAGGTGGCACCGGCTTACGCTGAGACCCCAACCGGCTTAAAGCATCAGCTGCTTCGTTCTTTCGATGGCCAATGTGCTCCACCTGATAACCTTTAAAATATCATGCAACGGCATCAACCTCTCGGCGAGAAGCCGCCATGAGAGGGTACTTGGAATCCCACTTGCCAGATACCTGTTGAGCCACTAGATCCGAGTCACCAAGACATCTGACCCGGCTCAAGCTCATCTCTTTTGCCACTCGAAGACCATGGAGCAAGGCTTCATACTCTGCTGCATTGTTAGTGCAAGGAAACATCAACCGTAACACATAACAAAATTTGTCACCTCGTGGGGAAGTTAGCACGACTCCAGCCCCCGAGCCTTCCAACTGCCTGGACCCATCAAAATGAATAGTCCAATACGTGTTGTCTGGTTTCTCTTCTGGCATCTGCATCTCTGTCCAGTCATTGAT
Organism: Triticum urartu; assembly: GCF_056163025.1. Taxonomy (NCBI): domain Eukaryota; kingdom Viridiplantae; phylum Streptophyta; class Magnoliopsida; order Poales; family Poaceae; genus Triticum; species Triticum urartu. The sequence continues at coordinate 305,799,198 of NC_141875.1, forward strand.
GAAGTTAACCAGGGCTTGAGATTTGATTGCAGTACGTGGAACATACTTCAACCCATGAGACCCAAGCTCAATTGCCCACTTGGCGACTCGCCCAGTGGCTTCTCTGTTTTGAATAATGTCTCCCAAAGGAGCAGAGTTAACCACAGTGATTGGATGTCCCTGAAAGTAATGCTTAAGCTTCCGGCTTGCCATGAACACCCCATAGACAAGCTTCTGCCAATGTGGATATCGTTGCTTAGATTCAATTAGCACTTCACTAACGTAATAAACCGGCCGTTAAACCGGATGCTCTTTGCCAGCCTCCTTGCGCTCTACCACAATAGCCACACTAACAGCTCGTGAGTTGGCAGCCACGTATAACAATAGCGGCTCTTTCTCAATTGGAGCAGCCAGGACTGGCGGCTCAGCAAGCTGTGTCTTCAGATCCTCAAAAGCAGCGTTCGCAGCATCACTCCAAACAAAAGCATCTGTTTTCTTCACCATCTGATACATATGCATTGGCTTTTCCCCTAACCGGCTTATGAACCGGCTCAAAGCAGCAACTCGACCCGCCAGCCGCTGGACATCATTGATGCATGTTGGTTTGGCTAGGGATGTAATTGCCTTGATTTTCTCCGGGTTAGCTTCAATGCCTTGGTTGGACACCAAAAAACCAAAAAGCTTGCCGGCTGGGACTCCAAAAAGACACTTGGCCGGGTTAAGCATCATCTTGTAGAACCGGAGATTATCAAAAGTCTCTTTCAGATGTGTGATCAAGGTTTCCTCTTTCCTGGATTTCACCACTATGTCATCCACATAAGCATGAACATTATGCCCAATCTAATCATGAAGACAATTCTGCACACATCGCTGGTAAGTCGCCTGGGCACTCTTAAGCCCGAAAGGCATAGACACATAGCAGAAAGCTCCAAAGGGAGTAATAAAAGTTGTCTTCTCCTGATCTTTGATCGCCATCTTAATCTGATGATAACCGGAATAAGCATCCAAGAAACTCAAACGTGCGCAATCCGCAGTAGCATCAATGATCTGAACAATACGAGGGAGAGCAAAAGGATCAGCCGGACAAGCTTTGTTCAGATCGGTGTAATCTACACACATACGCCAGGTGCCATTCTTTTTTAGTACAAGCACTGGGTTAGCTAACCACTCCGAGTGAAATACCTCCACAATGAACCCGGCTGCTAAGAGCCGGGCCACCTCTTCTCCAGTGGCCTTGCGCCTTTCTTCATTGAACTGTCGGAGAAACTGTCTGACAGGTTTGAACTTTGGATCAATATTAAAAGTGTGCTCAGCGAGTTTCCTCAGGACACGCGGCATGTCTGAAGGTTTCCATGCAAAGATGTCCCGGTTCTCACGGATGAACTCGACGATCGCGCTTTCCTATTTTGGATCCAAGTTTGCGCTGATGATGAACTGTTTGGATGAGTCGCCAGGCATAAAGTCAACCATCTTAGTGTCATCGGTTGATTTGAGTTTCAACACCGGCTCATGCTCTGTTGTGGGTTTCTTTAATGACGTCATGTCCGCCGGGTCAACATGATCTTTGTAAAACTTTAACTCCTCTGTTGCACAGACGGATTCCGCATAGGCAGCATCAACTTCTTCACACTCCAAGGCAATCTTCCTGCTCCCATGTACCATAATGGTACCCTTATGACCCGGCATCTTGAGCTGCAAATACACATAACAAGGCCGAGCCATGAACTTGGCATAAGCCGGCCGCCCAAACAGAGCATGATATGGGCTTTTGATCTTAACCACCTCAAAGGTTAATTTCTCCGCTCTGGAGTCATATTCATCCCCAAAAGCTACTTCTAGCTCAATCTTACCAACTGGGTATGCCGACTTACCAGGTACCACACCATCAAAAACAGTGTTGGACTGTTTAAGATTTTTATCAGTCAATCCCATCCGGCGGAACGTCTCATAGTAGAGGATGTTGATGCTTCTGCCTCCATCCATGAGTACCTTAGTAAACTTGTATCCACCAACCTGAGGTGCCACTACCAAAGCCAAGTGACCCGGGTTATCAACCCGGGGCGGATGATCCTCTCTGCTCCACACAATAGGCTGCTCTGACCAACGTAGATAACGTGGAACCGTCGGCTCAACAGCATTGACGGCTCTCTTGTGAAGTTTCTGGTCCCTCTTACATAAGCTGGTGGTAAATACATGATATTGCCCACTACTCAGCTGCTTCGGGTTGCTCTGATAACCGGATTGCTGCTGCTGATTACCCTGGCCGGGTTGTTGATTATATCCTCCTTGGTGACCAGGATAACCTTGACCGTGAAAACCTCCTCCGCCTGAACCGGCTCCTGGGCCCTAAAAGCCGCCTCCACCTGAACCGCCACCTGGGCCGTGACCCCCATCAAACGTATTTGAATTTTTAAATGCCTTCATGATCGTGCAATCTTTCCACAGGTGAGTGGCTGGTTTCTCCCGGGTGTCGTGCTTTGGACAAGGTTCATTCAACAACTGCTCTAGGGTGGGGCCTGACCCGCCCGATCGAGGGGGTTGTCTGCCCTTGCGTCGTTGATTACCACCCTGCGCATTAGTATTAGCAACAAACTCATCAGCCTTACGTTTATTACCTCCCTGATTTGTCGGGTTATGCTGGTGACCCTTGTCATTGCCGTTCTTCTTTCCCTTTGTTGCCTTTTCTTCGTCAGACACTGGGTCCTTGGTGGTATCAGAATCAGCATACTTGACGAGAGCCGCCATCAATGTTCCCATGTCATTACAGTCACGTTTGAGCCACCCCAGCTTCTGCTTTAGAGGTTCAAAACGGCAATTTTTCTCCAACATTAAAACTGCTGAGCCGGCATCCATCTTATCAGATGAATGTATTATCTCTTTGACCCGGCGCACCCAATGGGTTGTGGATTCACCATCCTCTTGCTTACAATTGGTTAGGTCCACAATCGACATAGGCTGCTTACACGTGTCCTTAAAGTTCTGGATGAACTGGGCTTTCAACTCTGCCCATGAGCCGATAGAATTGGGTGGCAATCCCTTTAACCAAGTACGAGCTGTTCCATCCAACATCATAGTAAAATACTTGCCCATTGCAGCGTCGCTAACCTCCAATAGTTCCATAGCCATCTCATAACTTAGCCGTGTAATTAGGCACCTTACGAGGCCCCTTGAAGTCCTTTGGCAACCGCTCATTGCGTATGGCCAGCACCAAGCAAGGTACACCTTGGTTCTTGTGGCTACTCCTGCCTCAACCGAGGTTGCTGGATAAGCCGGAAAGGTTTGACGAGCCGCCTCCTCTGCCGCCATTTGAGCCGCTCGTTCCGCCTCTTGACGAATCCTCTCTTGATCCACTAAATTAAGGGCTCCAGCACGCACCGGCTCATGCCTATATGGCCGGTTGTGGCGCTGAGCATTACTTGACATCTCCACGGACTCCATGTGCCTACTGTAACTCGGGCTCTGGCTTGGGCGAGGAGTTGAATGGATCCTGTCCTGACTGTAGGAGTATGCATCCTGCTGGGCCAGAGCTGTTTGAAGTAGTTCTCTTACCCTCGGGTTTCAATTGCTGCTGGCGAGTCGCCTTCCATTGGGAGAGCCGCCAAACGAGCCGACGCTGTGATGAGGTTTTCCAGAGGGTTGGAGAAGTAACCTGGAGGTGTTGGCACATAATGAGGAGGAGCTGCATTTATACGAGGTGCCTCCATGGCGCGTGGCTGAACTGGTGCACCGGGTGTCGTAACCCGGTTTTCCTCCGGTGGGTTGCTCCCCCCATCCCCGGGTTTATGGAACAGGTTCCTCGGATCCAGCGTCAGAGGTAGACGCGGCTGAGTTTTCTGATGCCTCCTCCTCATGACCTCGTTCGATGCGTTAAGATCCACCGAGAGCCAGAAAGTTTCTTCTTGAAGCTGTTGAGCGCGAGCATCCAAAGCTGCTCGTTCTGCTCCCATCCGGGTCTCCTCCGTGGCTAGATTTTCCTTGGCTCGCACCATCTCCTCACGCACGCGTGCCACCTCTGCGTCGTGCTGGGCCTTATCCGCCGGCTCTACCACAACGGTTAACAGAGTCGTCAGCTTATCCATGAGGTCCATTAAAATCTGAGCCGGGGGCGCGCAGGGTCTCCTGACCCGGCTGCAGCCGACCCGGTAGCTGTTGCTGTCGCTGCGGTAGAGTTCTGTCTGGGCTATGTGCCCGCCATGAAGACTCTGGCCCAATTTGGTGGCTCAAAGGGGTCCGGAATACTGCTGCCATTGGTACAACACCCGAGCATGCCATCTTGTAACTGGTACAGAGAGTCCATCTCACCTATTGACGATGCAGTGTCAGAACAGACGACCGTCTCACCGCCCATTACCGATCCTTCAGAGTATTCACTGTCGTGGATGCAGCCCACGAAGGCATGCTTCACGACAGATTGAACATGGGCGGTCCTTGCGCGCTGAGCCGTTTCGATGAGGTCGGTGCGGACGTCCGGCTCAGGGCCTGACTCACCGATCCGACCGATGAAGACGTGAATTCCGCCGAAGGGGACCCGGTACCCATACTCGATTGAGCCGGCATCAGGGCCCCAGCCTTCGTCGTCGATGTAGAGCTTGCCGCGACGACTCTTGGTCATCCGGCCCACAGCGTATCCCTTGAGCCCTTCGAAGTTGCCCTTCAAGAACTCAAATCCACCGTGCGCTGGCCCCACGGTGGGTGCCAACTGTCGTGGAGTTGACATGGCAGATGTCCTAGAGCAAGGACTTAGTCGTAGGGCCATCGCACTAGGAAGCTTAAAGGGGTTAATCGGGACAAAGGACACGAGAGAGTTTTTATACTAGTTTGGCCCCTTACGATGAAGGTAAAAGCCTACGTCTAGTTGGGATTGGTATTGCTGGGGTTTCGATCTCCAAGGGGCTCAACTCGCCGGCTTGGTTATCGATCTGGTTCTTTCTTGCCCTAAGCCACCGCCGGGTCATCCCCTTACATACACGGGTTGACGCTTGGCGGCCTACAAAGTCCCGGCCGGCTCATAAAACGTGTCCGGCTCGGTGACTTCTTTTACATGCCTTTGTCTACAAGCCTTTCTTTACATAAGTCGGTTTACAATGTTGGGCCTTAAGCCGCCTTTGGGCTTATGCCTTTTACAATTCTTAATACACTATCACCTTGAATATTACTGGGTTCTTTCCGTAACCCGCCATTGGGATTGACCCGGCCCCTCCTGGGCGGGTCATACCTGGTAGCTATATCCCCAACAACTAGGGTTCTACCCTACATCACGCGGCCCAAACGAGCGCCTCCCATATCGATCGATAGTAGGAAAAATCCCAATTCCTTCGCTCCAGCCTCCAGTCTGGTTCACTCCTATACTAGCCGCTGCTAGACAAACCGACACTGCACTTCCTCGCGCCCTCGTTGGAGGGCGGTCGCCGGGCTTCAAGAGAATGGAAGGGAAAGAAGATGAAGATCCAACCCTGGGTGTAGCCTACGTGGAAGGCAGCCACGACAACTTGTGTATGGCATCGAGCATGCACAAACGGACAGTCGTGGCTTGCAAGAGCAGCATGCGCAACGAGTAGGTACATCACATCCCTGATTATATCTAATTCAATTGTTCAACTTCTGGCCAATAGTTAAACCTGACGGTGTTGTAAAACTGCTTGTCTGTAGGGAATCTATGAGAAAATGTAACGCCCTGAATCTGATGCGCCAGGTGTCTTCCAGTTATTCGCTATTGTTTCCATGTCCTTTGCTTGCATGTCGCATCTTTGCCATGTCATCATGTGCATTGCATCATCATGTTTTCAAGACTTGCATCCGTCCGGGTATCCCAGTTCTTTCCGTTGTCCGTTCTAAGCCCAGACACAATCGCACGCGCCAGCGGCACGTCCAAAATATTATTTTATTAGTGGCCAGAAAATGTTCTCGGAATGGGATGAAAGTTGGCGTGCGATGTTGTTCTGTTGTCAATAGGAAGCCTGCTAAGTTTCATCGCATTCGGAGTCCGTTTGATGCCCCAACGGGTAACTATAGCGGCAGTATAGCCGGTCTATCGTCGGACGTTTTCATTCTCCGGAAACAGTCGTCGTGCTGCATTCCTCCCCTTTCTGCTCAGCCCAACCCATCTACACAGCCCACTAATCATTCACCTAATCCCTCTCCGCTCCGGAGTCATCCGATGGCGATCGAACGGTCCGTAAACGGATGAAATCCCACTAACCTAGCCCCTCCTACCTATATATAGACACCCTCACCTCCATTTTTGGAAACCCGAGTCTCCTCCTCAAATTCTGCGCCGCGAGCCACCTCCCACCTGTAGCCGCCGCCTCCTCTCCTCGAATTCCGCAGCCCGCCTCCCCTGTGCTGCCACTTGTCACCGCCCCGTAGGCCGCGCCACCGCTAACCATCGCTCCTAACCACCCGCAGTGCACCACGTGCCCTGCCCAGTCTCCCATTGCCGTGGCCCGCTTAGGCCCAGGCGAGGCCTGTCGAGCCCATCGGGGCCTGCCTCGAGCCCAGTCGCCATTGCCCCGCTCATCCCGTGCTCCTCCCGAGTTCCCCTCGTCCGCCGCCGTGCCGGACCTCACCGGAGGTCACGCGCCTCGCCGGTTGAAGCTCGTCGTGCCGGAGTCAGACCTCGGCGCCACCGCGGACGACCGGCGCCTCCCTGGTTGCCTTGACCTTGTCCCCGTGCTCCCTCTACCCTGGATCCATCTCTCTCACCCTTCTCTTTCGCAGGAGAGACCACCGCTGCCGGAGCCGCCCAATCCATCGCCGTCGAGGTCGTCGCCGGCCTCCTCGCCCTGAATGGTCTCCGGATTCGGGAACCCTGCCCCCGGATCTACCCATTCTGATGCGGGTGAAACCCTAGATGGCCGATCTTTCACGAAAGGAGCGGATCCCTACGAAGAACGTGATGAACACGAGGGGAAACACGAGGGAAACACGAGGAGAACACAAGAGAAATCACTCAACCAACAAGAACAGATCACACATGCTCTAGATCGATGAACACAAAGGAAGATACATGATCCAAAGTCAACAAAGGACGATACAAAGTAACTGGTTCTTCTCCTAGAAGGAGGTCTTGATGGGGCCAGCCAAGAGGGGGTCTTGAATCCAAGTGGATCTTCTCCGTAGAGGGGCCGCGGTCTCTCTCGTGGAGTAGATCCATAATGGATGAGCGTAGCTCTATCTCTCAAATGAGCTATCACAACGCTAACCCTAGAAAGGAGGTGGAGGTGGTCTATTTATAGTCTAAGCCACAAAGGGGTAAGTGGGAGAGGGGTACAAGGGCCTCTGGCCCGTCTCTGCGCGCAGGCAGGCGCCGGATGTCCGGGCGTTCGCGGGAGGCCGGATGTCCGGGGCACGGGCCAGATGTCCAGGCTGGCGTGGCCGGTCTCGGAGCTCTCTGGATAACGGGGTCCGGATGTCCGGGCTGGGGGCCGGATATCCGGCGGCTCGGGAAGAGCCGGATGTCCGGGCCTCTGGCCGGATGTCCGGGCTGAAGTGGTTCAGCTACGGGTGTCTTCTGCGATGAGCGCCGGATTTCCGGGCTGGGGCCGGATGTCCGGGCTTGCGGGAGGGGCCGGATGTCCGGGGCCTGGCCGGATGTCCGGGCCCTGTAGCCTTTCTCCGGTTCCTCTCGTCGTGCTCCTTCATCCTTGTACTTGGGGACTTGTCCATCATTCCGAGCATCTCCGAGAGGGTCTCCTTGGTACCTAGGCATGTGTAGTGTCCTTGCATTAGGTAGCAACCATGTCTCATATGAATGGAAAGGAGAAACATGTAGGAACGGGTTCACCTTAGGTCCAATGGCGTAGGCTCGAGTGTACATGGGGATGATTGTCGGATGCTCCGCATCATCTCCCCTCCCTTGGGAAAGATCCGACCTCGGATCGAAATCCTCATCACCATGGAAACGGTTGTCGTGGACGGACTTGTAGTCGGACAAAGTGGAAGGCATGGCGCAATGCTCGATGTCGCGGCATGAGTGGAGGTTCAAAGGTGCATCTGATAAGTGCGAGCGCTCCTCAATGTGAAGGTCCATAGAGCCAATCTCCAATGCCGCTCCTCCATTCGCGAGATGTATCATGTAGACAACAAGAAGGAAACAACAATGAAAGAATGACCCATCCAATGTGCGTATTTGAGGATGGCTCAAAGGGAAGGAGTTCACCTTTAGGAAGATGTCGAAAATGTTGGTGTCGCACATCATGTACACCTTCACATAACCAAAATGTCTATTTATGGTACCGCCTTGTGAATCCTTCAAAATGAAAGAACATGACAAACACTCGGAAAACAAATGAGGTTAGTGCAAATGCAAGACCTATCATTCGAGGGGCTAGATACCCAACAAGTGTTTTCATCATTCTTATCATAAGAAAGGACAAGGTGTGGTATGGTATGAAAGCATATGATGCGAGAACAACCAAAGACAATAGGCTCAATCAAACAAGCATGCATCACAAGTAATATGTCCAAGTCTCCATGATCAATAGATACAACAATTGGAGGCAAGCGACAATGAACAAGATGTATCAAGTAAGAGGCACGAGCATATATGTCATCAACCCAATTAAGCGAGTAACAAAGGAACATGGGTGATGCAACAAAGCAAGTAATCATAGCAATAAAGTGGTGTGAGCTAGTAGTGCGAAGATGCAACGTACTAGAGGGAATCATAGCAAACATGTCATGGGTGCAAATAGTGGGCATATAAAATGCACATGACATTTCACAAGCATAAAGGCAAGATATGAGCAAAATAGCATCAATAGCATGGGGCACATGATAAACATGGCAATAGCAACAAGGATCTCCACCAAGCATGCAAATACACATAGGAGTAGCATAATGGTGAATCATGGGTAGATGCAAGCAAGGGTCACAATTGCATGTCAAAATCATAGAAAGAGGCATAGCATGCAAAGTGAACACGGGAAAATGGACATAACGTAACAAGTGATATATAGCCCAAAGCCGTGTGAGAGCCAAGTAAAAGAGATGCGCGTAGTCGTTGCGTGAAGAGAACGGTGGTAAGGATAGTCCACGGGATCCCAAATCGTCGTTGCTCTCAAGAGCTTGTTTCGTCAACTCTTGGGATTGAGAGGTTGACGAGTATACGTGAGTACCTACACAAAAGAGACACAAACGAAAGAAATTGTGTGTGTGGTAAATGTACACATCATCCATCATGATGTGCATGTGCAAGTGAGTGTTAGCACAAGATAAGCATCGCTCAAAGAAATTTGATGCATGGTACAAGAACATGTCATCCATCATGAAAGAATAGTTATTGTGTATGACACGATGGGGATGCAAATTGAGCATAGAAGTATATGGCACATCAATAGCATGTTTATTCATGGGAAGCATATTGTGCACACAAGTATTGGGATCATGCAATGGATAGGATGAATCAAAATCTCCTAAAATGTATGAGGAAACTATGGGGGTCTCCTCATGAACAATATTGGAAACATCGTATGGAGAAAATGGACAACATCCGAAACAATGCATATCCGAAGCTAGGTAGTCATGGCATGGCATATGAGATAAATGATGCAACGGGAGCATATCAATATCATCACAAGAAAAACAAATGCCAATAACCATGGGCTTGTCATCTATGCCATATGTGCAAATTGGGTTAATTTTAATGGTATATGCATAGTCACTATGAAGAGATTGCAAATATGACATATTGTTGATCTCATGCCTAGCATATTACAAGTCAAGCGGATTGGCAAACATGATGTGACCTAAGGAATTGTCACAAGAAATCCTATGCAACATGGCATCACAACTAATAGACTCCACATGGCAATCATCATACTCATCATAAATGGGTAAATCAACGCATGGGGAAGTCACACTAGCATGAAGCATGGAAATAGGTTGATCAACATCATGCGAGCAATCAATGTCAAGAATGTCCACTAGTGGGACTAGAGCATCACCTTCACCTATGTTACCTTTGTCATTCCACTCAAGTGGTGTAGGTGAGGTGGGAAACACCAAATGGTGGTCATATTCATCTTGATGGAACCATGTGGGGGGTGCATCACATTCCACCATGGCCATCCTCTTGTCCAAGGGGAGGACGAAGTCATCACGAATCTGCGCGTCATCATAGATGGGACCTAGCACCAAATGAGAAGACACAATATAGGTAGAGGTCAAGTCGTTAGTGTTAAAAGTGGCCTCACATGACCTATCAACTATCTCACTCTCTCTATGTGGTGGTTCACTCACTCCCTCAAAATAGGTGCACTCAAACTCACATATGGTGGAGTCACTCATCTCACTCAAGTGGTGGGGGTTGTGGCTCTCGTCACATGGGAATTGTGGCAACACATATATGTGGCTAGTGGTGAAGTCACTCTCACTCTCAATATGGTGGCACAAGTCACTCAAGTCATCATACGTCGCCGTGGTCGAAGGGAAAATCCCATGCTCAACCATCTCATCGTCGTTGCCGTGGATGAAGGCCGAAGATGGCACGTCATCACTCTCGCCTCCTAAGATGGAAGCATCATCCTTGCTCGCCACCTTGCCACTCGCCTCCAAAGCTTGGTCCTTGAGGGTCTCCGTAGTCGTACTTGTCGCCGCACCATCTTGAAAAAGAGTCAAAGTAGACTCGGCACCATCAATGCCACAAAGAGGGATGGCGGTGAAGTCGAACTTGGAAGCACCGTCTTGGAGCTCGTCGGGCTTGGACATCTTGGTGGTACTAGCCTCGTGCTCGTTCTCATGGAGCTTGGTCGTCGCGAAGTGAGCTTGGGGTGGAGAAGCTTTGGCCTTCATGAGTTCTTGTTCCGCCTTAAGAGCACCAATGTAGTTGTCGTCGAGGGACTTGTAGTTCTCGAGGAAGATTGTCTTGGAGATGTCGTTGTGTAATCCCATCATGAAGTGGAACTTCATCGAAATGGGGTCGTCCACGCCGGCTTGTCGCAAGGCTTTCTTCATCTCCTTGAATTACTCGTCAATGGACTTGGATCCTTGGATGGTGTTCTCCAATTGGCGTTGAAGTTGTTCCGTGTAGGTTGGAGGCACAAACTCTCGTCGTAACGCTCTCTTCGTCTTGGGCCAACTCATGTCGTAGGTCTCCGAAGGTGTGTGAAGCCACCATGTGGATGCGGAGTCATGGAAGTTTCTTGTGGCACACTTGACTTGATCTTCAGGAGGAACTTGATGTAGCTTGAGGTAGTCATCCATCAAACTCTCCCACTCGAGATACTCTTCGGGTTCTAGAGTCCCATAGAAAGGAATCTCATGGTCGGTGTCGAGGTCGTAGTAGCTCGTGGAGGTCGTGGACTTGAGCTTGGGGAGCTTCTCTTGAGCGTAGTCCTGAGGTGCTTGTTGGCGAAGATGCCGTATATCCGAAGGCGAAGATGCCTTGAAGTCGCTTGGCGAAGATGCCAAGGGAGATGGTGAAGTCGTTGAGCGGTTGTTGGTGTTGAGCTCTTGACCTTCACGTTCGTGGTGGTGATGGTGTCGATGCCGATGTGATCTTGCCGGAGATGGTAGCTCGGAAGCATGTGTACTTGAGCGTCTTCTCGAACATGAGGAAGATCTCTTGTAGGACTTGATGAGTGCTTTGATCTCCTCCATTTGAGCGTGCCTCTTGGCGTCGTTGGAGTTGTTCTTGGCATCGAACTCATCGTTGTTGTAGACCGAAGGTGAAATGCCTTGCCTATCCATCACAAGACTCGAGCAAATATGAGTGGGAGAAAGAGAAGAACTTATACCAAATGTACCTTGACCGATGTTGAAAATGGATCAATGATCACTCAATGTGGACAAGGAAATAGCACAATTGGTACCAATTCTTGTCGGTTTCTCACACCTACACAAGTAAGGCTTATGGTGGAGCTCGGTGAGGATAGTGGCACAAAAATTTAATGCAAAATGTTAGCAAGAGTCAATAATGTTGAAATAGATTCACAAATTCGCAAGTGAAACAAGTAGACCAATAGCAATATGTGGCACACGGAAACACACACACGGAAAGATAAATGGGGTCGTGCAACCAAGGATGAGCACAAAATGTGGAATCCACGGAAAACGCTCATGTTGCACAACTCAAGAGAGACGCTAGCACGATTGCTCTATAGGCGGATACGACACTTGTGCACAACCTATAAGATGCAAAATGGATAACTTTATATCCCAAGTATGCTATGTGTATGATGTTCCAGTGGTATGATCCAAGATGATCTTATATGCAATGTGGTATGATGCTATGGCACTTGCTTACAAGCTTCTTTGCTTTTTCTCTTTTGCTTAAAAGCTTTATTCTCTTTTTTTGTATGGCCACTCTGTGAAATGTACAAACCAAGATAGCTATTGTGTATATGCGGGAACAAACTTGAGGCACAAGGGATGATATGATACCGATATGATATGGTATGTATGCAATGTATGGTGTAGATCACTAATGTGCACAAGTAACGTTGCCGGCAATACTCAAATGGCTAGTCTCGATAGGCAAGTAACGCAAAATGGGCTAGGGGTTAACAAGGCAATGGCAAGGCAAAATACAATGGAGGGATACCATGATACCGAGATGATATGGAGGTTACTGTCCTTGGTGATGATGAGTGGTGGTGATCTTGATGGAGATACCAAGATGATGGAGACCCGTTCCTAAGTAGCCGAAACACCTTAGGAAACGGAAAAACCGCGAACTCAAAATCTCAAAGGTCAAAAGTCAAATGGTGGTAGCGGGAAAGCGGTGGTGGTTGCGGAAGTGCAATGATGGGGTTCGGAGTACGCAATCTGGAAGTCGAGGGTTAAGTGGTGGACTATACACGGTGTCGGAGTTGGAAGCACGGTCCCTAAGTAGCCGAAACACCTTAGGAGACACAACTCACAACACAAACAAAATTGGGTTAAGTTGGGGTGGTGGAAGTGTATGGTGGTCAAGCCTATGCGGTAGTGGTGGCGGTGGTTGATGAAGAAGCAACCGTCCCTAAGTAGCCGAAACACCTTAGGAGACTCGCCTCACTACTCAAACAACCACATATGCAAAAGGGAACAAAATTGGTTAGGTTGCGGAAGTCGGTGGTGGAGTAGCAGAGGATGTGGTGGAAGCCCTAGGCAAAGATGCCAAAGTTGCAAAAATTTTATGGAGTCAAATGGGTTTGGTAGTATTTTTGTTGGAAGGGGGATGTCAAGATCTTTTCAACGAGCTAAAGAACGTCAAAAACGGACTCCGGATGAATTAGTTATGCACAAAACGGTGAAACGGGAAAAGCTGAAATCCCAGGGGCCGGACATCCGGGGCTCGGGCCGGATATCCGGGACCTGATGTCCAGAACCGCGCGCGAAATGCGCTCTAGGAGCCGGATGTCCAGGCTAATGGCCGGATTTCCGGGGCGGCCAGATGTCCGGGGCTCGGGCCGGATGTCCGGGCTCCAAATCCGAGGATGAACTCGAGGAACTCGATTTGGGGGCGGAAATTGATGATTCCAAGGGCAAAATTTGATGGATTTTGTGGATGGAAGGTGGGGAAAATGGGGAAATGCTAGATCCACTCGAAACCAAGCAAATCCATGGACCAAAATCAACAAAACATCATCAAACCAACAAATCACAAAAAAATTTGGGGGCTCTTTTTGGTGGGGATTTTCGAAATTGGGGAAGAACACAACAAAATTAGGCTAGAAAACACAATGGGGAGGCTCCGAAATCGTGATCAACCTAAGCTCTGATCCAAGATGATGCGGGGTGAAACCCTAGATGGCCGATCTTTCATGAAAGGAGCGGATCCCTACGAAGAACGTGATGAACACGAGGGGAAACACGAGGGAAACACGAGGAGAACACAAGAGAAATCACTCAACCAACAAGAACAGATCACACATGCGCTAGATCGATGAACACAAAGGAAGATACATGATCGAAAGTCAACAAAGGACGATACAAAGTAACCAGTTCTTCTCCTAGAAGGAGGTCTTGATGGGGCCACCCAAGAGGGGGTCTTGAATCCAAGGGGATCTTCTCCGTAGAGGTGCCGCGGTCTCTCTCGTGGAGTAGATCCGTAATGGATGAGCGTAGCTCTATCTCTCAAATGAGCTATCACAACGCTAACCCTAGAAAGGAGGTGGAGGTGGTCTATTTATAGTCTAAGCCACAAAGGGGTAAGTGGGAGAGGGGTACAAGGGCCTCTGGCCCGTCTCTGCGCGCAGGCAGGCGCCGGATGTCCGGGCGTTCGCGGGAGGCCGGATGTCCGGGGCACGGGCCGGATGTCCGGGGCACGGGCCAGATGTCCGGGCTGGCGTGGCCGGTCTCGGAGCTCTCTGGATAACGGGGTCCGGATGTCCGGGCTGGGGGCCGGATATCCGGCGGCTCGGGAAGAGCCGGATGTCCGGGCCTCTGGCCGGATGTCCGGGCTGAAGTGGTTCAGCTACGGGTGTCTTCTGCGATGAGCGCCGGATTTCCGGGCTGGGTCCGGATGTCCGGGCTTGCGGGAGGGGCCGGATGTCCGGGGCCTGGCCGGATGTCCGGGCCCTGTAGCCTTTCTCCGGTTCCTCTCGTCGTGCTCCTTCATCCTTGTACTTGGGGACTTGTCCATCATTCCGAGCATCTCCGAGAGGGTCTCCTTGGTACCTAGGCATGTGTAGTGTCCTTGCATTAGGTAGCAACCATGTCTCATATGAATGGAAAGGAGAAACATGTAGGAACGGGTTCACCTTAGGTCCAATGGCGTAGGCTCGAGTGTACATGGGGATGATCGTCGGATGCTCCGCATCACATTCCCATCAAGAACAACCTGTGGCCATCATCGGAGACACGATGATGCCCTTGGCGGAGGTCGGGTGCTGCCACTGCCCGTCCAGCGCCGACGCCCCGCATCAGCAACACCGCCGTTGACCCTTGGGGGCGCCCGCGTGGGCCTCCAGGGCCCAGTTCCCGCCGGCCCATCTCCTCCAGCCCGCCTGGCCTCCTCTTCGTGTTCTGGGCTTGGCCCATGGTAAGAGCCGACTAAACCCCACCCTGTGCGCAAGTTTGCTATATCGCGCTCATATGTTTTTCCCCAAATATGGCTAAGTCCATGAAAACTCATAGCATATGTCATTTTGCGATGGCTACAACTCTGTGCAAGGTTACCTGATTTGAGTGTATGAAATGTCAAAATGTTCGTCTCCTTATGCTCTACATGATAGTGTCATTTTCATGCATGTTAGGGTGCATTATGCCATGTTAACCCCTGTTGCAAGAGTGTTATATGATGTTAACTGCTAAAACTTGTTATAACTTGCTGTTTTGTCATTTTCGTTGCATTTTGTGTGTGCATCCTATGAGCATGAAGTCTACATGTTTTATGAGCTCCATCGTGCCATCTTTACATAGGTACAAGTCTTGTATTTTTGTGATCTATGTGGTAACTAGCACAAGCCTGTAAAGGAGGCTATGTGATGTTGCTGTTTTCAGACACTTAGTTATTTTACTAAGTCCTTTTCCTGTTAACGTTTTGATGCCATGTAAGCTTGTTGCTACCATGCGATGCATGCACATTTTGAGATAGTTCGGTAAGCATGTTTTGAAGATGCGGTGTTGCTATATCCATTCATGCGTTTGGTTGCAATTATGGAGTACCCTAGCAAGTCATTTCCTTGCTCTACTTTTGCTAAATATTGTTCCTCGTAGATTGTTAACATGAGGTTCCCTTTTTCCATGGGTGTTGCTAGTGATGCATGTGCCCTATGAACTTGATCTTGCCATGATTATCTTCTTGAACATGTCTACTTACTTTTGGTTACCTTGTTATGCCATGAAATGCGTTGTGGTGAGTGAATTGAGCTTGCAAAGTTGCTATCATGAATCTGTTCCTGCCATGCTCTGTTTTTCTTCCAAGTCTGGAACTGTTCATATAACTTTCCATGTTTGATGGGTGCCACATAATTTTCCATGCATCTTTCGGCAAACTTCATTAAGGGTGTTTTGATGTCCATGTTATGCTCTTTCATTCCATACCTCTTTATGCCCCATACATGTCATGTAGCATATGCTTTCGTTGCCATGAACATGCCTGTATGATGTTCTAGATTTCTGTTAACTTCATGATGCCATGTTGTGAGCTTGATATTGATTGATCTATGCCTCTTTTGGTGATGCTCCTCTTACATGGTTTGAATTATATCATGTCTAATACATGTCCTTGCCTTTTGCATGTTTATTAAAGTTGCTATGATTGTTGTTATGTGCCTACAAAGTCAGCATCATAATGTTATGTTTTGCATTCCCAGATTTCTTCTAAGTCTGAGAATCATCTTGTATCTTATTGCATCTTGTCTTGTTGATTGCCATTGATCTATGGGTCATATGGAGATGCTTAGTAATAATGTTTTGACATGTTTAACCTGTACTTTAGTGCCATGCTCTTGCTTGTTAGGTTCTTGTACTACGTCTTCTTTAATTCATGCCTCCAACATGTCAATATGTTATTTCTGCTCACATGTATGCCGTGTTTTTCACTAAGTCATAATCTGTGTTATTAAGTTGCCTTTTGCATTGATCATCTTGGATTAATCTTGATGCCTATGCACCTGAACTTTAAATGTTATTTGAAGCATGTTATCTGTACTTTGATTGCGTGTCAAGTTTGTGTCCTTATGATTCCTGTAGCATGTTGTTTCCTTGATTGCAAAGTGCTTAGTTGCTGTTTTGGGCAGATTGTGTTTGAATCTTGTTTGGAGTGTATGTGTTGAACCGTTGCTCCGTTTTGAGCATGCTCTATATCAAACTTGCTTAGTTTTTCATGTAGTTTCATGTTTCCTTCTTTCATCCATGTTTTGGAGTGATTGTGATGTTGTTTGAATGCATTTTGCATCAATGCCATGTTTAACTTGGTTTGCTCATATCTTCTTAAGTCGTAGCTCTGAATTAAACGAACCTTATATGTAACTTGACTAGAAAACCGTGTAGATCATCTTGGTGCATTTTAACTTGATGTTTAACAACTTCAACATTGTGTTCTAATCAGATCTGGACCAATTTCGAAATTGCATATGAGGACTTACCAGAATTGTTATATGTTGCTTCCGGCCTCATTTAAACTTGCTTTGATGTGTTGCTCTTGTATGCATCATCTTTAGACATGATTAGCATCATATAGACTTGTCATGCATCCTACTTGGTTGAGCATCATGTCTTGTTTATGTGTTGTGTTTTTACCATGTTGTTTGCTTCTTTCCGGTTGTGCTCCTTCTCGATAGTTCCTATTTCGTTGCGATTGTGAGGATTCGTTTGTCTTCATGGCTTCATCTTCTTCATGGACTCGTTCTTATTCCTAGCGGGATTTCAGGCAAGATGACCGTCACCTTGGATCTCAGTACTATCTTTGCTATGCTAGTTGTTCGCTCTATCGCTATGTCGCACAACCTACCACTTGTTTATCAAGCCTCCCAAATTGCCATGAAAACCTCTAACCTTTTCACCCTTCCTAGCAAACCGTTGTTTGGCTATGTTACCACTTTGCTCAGCCCCTCTTATAGTGTTGCTAGTTGCAGGTGTAGTTGCAGGTTGTTCCATGTTGGAACATAGATATCATGATCTTTGTTGGGATATCACAATATCTCTTATTTAATTAATGCATCTATATACTTGGTAAAGGGTGGAAGGCTCGGCCTTATGCCTGTTGTTTTGTTCCACTCTTGCCGCCCTAGTTTCCGTCATACCGGTGTTATGTTCCTTGATTTTGCGTCCCTAACACGATGAGGGGTATGGGACCCTCTTGACAGTTCGCTTTGAATAAAACTCTTCCGGCAAGGCCCAACATTGGTTTTACCATTTGCCTCGTCACCTACACCTTCCATAGGGACTTGCCGGCCCCCGTGGATTTTTTATTAGCCCCCCCCCCTGGACCAATGCTCCTCTGAGTGTTGGTCCAAACCGAGCAGACCGCGGGGCCACCTCGGGGAAACTTGAGGGTTGGTTTTACTCGTAGGATGTCTCACCCGAGTGTGCCCTGAGAACGAGATATGCGCTGCTCCTATCGGGATTTGTCGGCACATTCGGGCAGTCTTGCTGGTTTTGTTTTACCTTTGTCAAAATGTCTTGTGCACTGGAATTCCGATTCTGATCGGGTGTCCCGCGATGGAGGACTATATCCACGGATCGTGATCTTGTCATGGGCTAAGTTGGGACACCCTGCAGGGTTTAAACTTTCGAGAGTCATGCCCGCGGTTATGTGGCAGATGGGAATTTGTTAATATCTAGTTGTAGAATACTTGAAGTGAACTCAATTAAAATACACCAACAACATTGCGTAACCGTGATGGTCTCTTTTCAGGGAAGTTCGAGAAGAGAACATGGTTGGGTTATATTTGACCACGAGTAGTTCAGGATCACTTCTTAATCGTTACTAGTTGGCGACCATTGCGTAGTTTCTCATATGATTCTTGTATTCATAAGTTAGCCACCATACTTTGCTTAGTCGCTGCTGCAACCTCACCACTTTACCCCTTCCTTACCCATTAAGCTTTGATAGTCTTGATACCCATGGTAATGGGATTGCTGAGTCCTCGTGGCTCACATATTACTACACCAACAGTTGCAGGTACAGGTAATGCGATGATCATGATGTGAGAGCGATGTTTATTGCTTTGGAGTTCTTGTTCCACTTCTTCTTTGTTCGAGGGATAGGTTTCTGGTCGGCAGCCTGGGCTAGCAGGGTGGATGTCGTTTGAGCTTCTATTTGTGTTTCATCCATAGTCGGATGTTGATTTTATGTATGTTGTATTGATGTATTCTTGCGGCATTTGTATGCCTTGTATCTATCCCAATCTATTATGTAATGTTGATGTAATGATATCCACCTTGTAAAAGCGTGTCAATATGCGGTTCTATCCTTGGTGGGACCTTCGAGTCTCTTTAGGATAGTATCGCATATTGGGCGTGACAGAAAATGAAACCAATTTCTACTTATTTTGTAACTCCCCCAATCAATACTGAACTGACTGAACCTGATGTATCTAATCAAGTTTCCGGTGCAAACATACAAGCCCATGTTGTTCTTGAGCCTGAAGTCTCTAATGAACAGATTGCTAATGAAGGATTTGATGCAAACATTTTACATGCTCCTGGTGATGAACATATAGTGTCTAATGAGGGATATAATGCAAGCATTTTGCAAGCTCCCATTAAAGGATTTAGTGTCTAATGATGATCTGCCATGTTGAGAGAGACATAGAGATTTGCAGGCATTGATGACAAGCAAATTATAGTATATTTTCATGGCTTGAGGAAACGTCGAGACCATCTACCAGAAAGTCCTCGTATCATGAGAACGTAGCATAAATACTTTTCTAATCTGTTGTTTGAAACTATTGGCATACTTGTGCAGGATAGATATATTGATATGTAGTTTGTGCACTGGTTATAGGTGCAATTACACTTCGATATTTTCGGCCAGAGAACGAATAATTCAAGCAGGTACAGACCATGTTAGTAGTCCTTGTACACCATGTTGCATTTTGTGTTTTTTTGTGCTTGCATCATTTAGTGTTTTATAATCTGAACTACTTTGGATCATTAGCTGGTTTTCAAAGTGCATGTAGCTTCACATTTCTCAAGCTATGTTGATTTACGGAGTGCAAGTGCCTTCGTATTTTTTAAGTTAAATGTTCTCCCATGGTAACTTGAATTCATGGATCGGCCACTGCACACAAATCATACACGCAAGCCAATACAAATTAAATGAAATGCAGGGACTTACGCTAGCTCGTTGTACAGGCTCACTGCAGCTCTGCTTGCGCTTGGGATGTTCCATGTACAAGTCCATGTTACCACATGCTTGCATGTGCAGGCCTTGTGCTCCTTGCATCCCCCTCTGCATTTTTGACGCGGCGAATGGTTGATCAAATAAGAGGAATCCACCTTGCTATTGTACCGAAGGACAGATACTTACAAGGTTATACGGGTGTGCAGGATGTGTACCAGATCCCGAGCACCGTCATGCTTCGCTAAAAATGGTTTTGCTTGTTTCAGATGATACCTCCATCAGAAACAAGAGTTAAAGTCAGAGTTGCATAGGCGTGTAAGCTAAGAGAGCAGTGAAAGGATATCCAAACATCTTCAGAACAGTGCACAAGGGAGTGATGTGTGGATACCCAGTTCGGGCCGGCATTTGGGCATAGCCGCCTAGCTAGAGTGCGGGTCACTTTAGAGTTGTTGAGGGTGATGCGCTGGCGTTGGCTGGCCACGCACGGATGCAGCTCTTAAGTGGCAGCAGAGCGCTACGATGCGGTGGACGAGACCGTTGGTGAAGCCCCAACGGCCACGGGGGGCGGAGGTGCGACGATGTGCTCGGTGAAGTAGCCCTGGTGAGGTGGGAGACGGCGTCGGTGAAGTGCACCTAATGCCGAGGAAGTCGGTGTCTGTGAGGTGCGTCGGTTGCGGAGGCCGACGTTGTCGGTGGACCACCTGGTGCGGTGGACGAGGGCATAGATGAGGCAGCTCTGGTGCGGTGGTGAAGCGCGGCCATCGTCTTCATCGTCGTCGTCCGGCACAGAGGTTGGGAAAGAGACGAGACGAGGGGTGATTCAAACTTTGCTTGGGTTGGCGACGAATTAGGGATTTGAGCAATCTGAGCGCGAAAGGGGACGGTAGAGAAGGGAGATTTTGCAGGGTTGGAATTGGGGCCGCCAGATATTTCAATCTGAAACATGGAAGCGCGAACTTATTTTGTCATCGTTCTTTTTGGGGGGGAGGGGAGGGAGGGGGTGGGTGGCTGGGTGCTAAGCGTCCGTACGACACACGCGACCACCACGACACGACCCTAGTCTGCCTGGTGCGCCTACATTTGAGAATGCAAATGAATCTTCTTTCATTTGCAAACGAATCTGTATGTATTACCATGCACGTGTTTTCCTTGCAAATAATTAGTCATTCGAAATGAGATACTATATAGTAATTAATGAGGAGTTATTTGACAAAAAAATCGAAACGATATCCACACTAACGTGGATTAGAGTGTGTGTCACATAATTAGTTATTTGAATTAGAGTGTGTGTCACATAGCAATCTCCAATTCTAACGTGGATTTCGCATTTCACGGTATCCACGCTACTTTTTAATACAAATTCATATGTATATGATGAACACCATGGTGGTGAGAAAACTTTGGATGGATTCAAACATATGACCACAAAATATCACAACAATCGAGTCAAGGTCAACTTTTCCAAACCTAATATGGCACGAATTCGAAATAATTACCCATATGCATGGTTCTCGGCTCAAATCTTATGATGTACATGGAATTGAAACATCGATATTAAGTCTCGTACTATCTACATTCAAATGTTGTCTTTAGCCCCTCCCCCCCTCGGCACACACGCTACATACCTCATGTATCAGTCAATCTTCCTCTCCTAACCACCTTAGGAAGCTATCGGTTTCCGATACACGTTCATTCTTTCTCTGCATGTTTCGATCTCTAACTCTCTCAATACACAACCCCCTTTTTCCACTCTGTTACCAAATGTATCTACCTCACACACCCGCCATTTCACCCCATGCCGAGCTCTCCCTCTCTCTCCCTCTCCCTCTCACCCTCTCTCGCTAGATACATGCATTTCCTATCTAGCCCCCCAACCTCTCGTGCGCACGCACGCACGTTGTCTATCTAGGTCACTCCCTCGAGACTGCCTCACTCTTTCTTCCGCACGGCGGGCCACACTCACTCAATCTCGCTCTCTTTATGTGACTCTCGATTAACCCCGTTTTCTTTCACAGACAAATGATATATCTCCCTGTTCAGGCCTCGATCGACACACTCTATACTCTCTCACGTAGATTGTCTATCTAAGTCAGTCCATCCAAGCCGCCCCCACTCTTTCGACCTCATGGCAGGCTACGCTCGCTCAATCTCTCTCTCTCTCTCTCTCTCCCTTTCGCTCTCACCCTCCATCTCTCTCTATCTTGATCTCTCTCTCTCTTTCTCTCTCTCTCTCTTTGTATGTCTTGATTGACCTCGCTCTTTCTTGGATACAAACAATATATCTCCATGTTTGATCCCAATTCGACATATTCATATTGTATACTCTCTCACGCACATTGTCTATCTAGGTCACTCTCTCCAACCCATCTCACTCTTTCGATCACACGACGACCCACACTCGCTCAATCTCTCTCCCTTTATATATGTAATCGATTGACCTTGCTTCCTCCCACGCACAAAATATATCTACATGTCTGTGACTCGATCATCTCTCAAGCTCTATCTTACAGCCCTCACCCTTCCCAAAAGCTCAATCCGACAATATCTCTCTAGAGCATATATATATATATATTCAATGAATGTCGGACCACACTCACTTTGTCTCTCTATTGATATGTCTCTCGATTGACCTCGCTTTCTCACGCCGTATCTTCCACACATTGAAGCTACCTCTACATCCCTCGCAAAGCCGAAACTATTTACATTGCGAGGGAGACTCCAACCTTGGATTAATTTGTGTCGGCATTTATTCTGATGGGTTTAGATTATACTTCTGTAGCATTCGGCCCACAACTACTCCGAACACCGTTGCAACCCCCGCACCTCCCCCAATTGATTTCCCTCTGGCTCGGTCATCGCTCCCTCGCACGTCCTTTCTCGCCTTCAATGTCGCACCATGGTATTATTGCAAGAAAACTTTGTTTTGCTCTTTAATTATTACAAATAAGCTACAAAACTACACACCGATAGTCCACCTGGAATGGAACAAATTTCGACCCACAAATTAAAGTCCTACAAACTACACACCAAGGGGCCCACCCGTCATGAAACAAATTTGGACCCATATACAAATTAAAAAATAAAGGACAAGGATCGAACATGCGACCAGGGCCTTCAAGCCACATGTCAATAGGCAACATACGTAGAACAGCAATGTTTGTTGTACCCCCCTTGTTCATATAATGTTTTTATATTACCACAACCTATTTAATGGATAACATGTAATATTATTTTTAGTACATTAGTGCGACTGGCTCGTTAGCACGTATTATTCGCCTTCACTTACTGGCGGGTTCCATGGGTACTCTATCTCTCCTCCCCTTCTGCGTTTAGACGCACGGGCAAACACGAAGAACTCACGGGCGATGTTGCCGTTGACCATATCTGGACGTGTTCACAAGTTACGACACCAGTTTCACATACTAGTAGTACTAGTCAATGTGTACGTGCAATGCATATTAATTTGGAAGTATATTAAGTGCATGCGGATATTAAGTAGGATATTATTTGCTTATTGTTATGTGATTAGCACTATTTTTGGCATGAAATTAACTGCACGCTAAACGTGTTGAGCGCTCGACATTGTAGCAGTCTAGGTCTTTGGATGAGAAGGAATATATGTGGCTTGATGACGTTTTATATTTAATTTGATACGGCTCTAGCAGAACATTCAATCGATCAAACCATAGATTTCATTCGGTCTGACTCCGATTTTACATTCATACGAAAATCGATCTAAAACAAACGAAAATATAAACGTTCTGATTTTAAGCATGGCAATCCGAACGTTTTTCATGGAAAATTTAGATTACGCGGCGGCGGCGAGGGCGTCTTGCGGTGGGAAGCGGCTCTTCTGACGTGCTTTGTGTGTCATCGAGCCACTTGCCGACGGCAACGGCGGCGTCTTGCGCTATTGTTGGCGTACTCCTGGACGTTGGCTCTAGCTTCAAGGAAGGCCACAATGTTGTGGACTTCGGTCTCCAGGAGCGAGTCAACTAGCGGGAGGAGGCGACTGGCGTTGGTGCAAGGAAGCGGTCGATGGCGGCCATCCATGCCGCTGAGGGGGGCGCTGGAAACGATGCGGCGGAGACATTCATGTGAACGGGCACCGGCACAGGCACGCATGTCAGTGCATGCGCAGGCGCATGCGCTGGCAGGTGCACGGGCGCGTGAAAGTCGACAAGGACCTCATGGAACCCCGTGGCGACAATGTGCGGCTCCCAGCCCATCAATGCCATGGGGATGGGTGCTGGCGTAGTCAGGGCGACGGGAGCCGAAACAGGAGCAGGGACAGGCGCGGTGTCTTCCCGCAAGGTCGGTTCAAGCTCGTCCCAAAGCTCCTTATGTTCTTGAGACTCCGGCAGGGTGTCTTCCTCAGGAAACTGGAAGATTGAGGGTAGACCATCATGATGCGGCATGGCATACGGTTAGGTCAGGCTGGTTGGAGGTAGACGACAGGAGAATCGGAGAGGAAGAGAGAAGAGTGTAGCAATAATGGGTATTGCAGGGTTGATTTTAAACTGCGGTGTCAGCGACATTAAAAGTGGGAGCAGTTGGGACAAAGGTGCGCGGCGGAGCCTGGTCAAAGGGCTCGCCTCCCGGTGAGCCTGCGCGGCCGTCTGCTCGCACGCCTCCCTGTCCGTCGACGCAGCGGTCTGCTCGCACGCCTCCCTGTCAGTCGACACAGTGGTTTGCTCGCATGCATCCCGTCGACTCACACGCTTGCTCGGACGGCACCTACCGATGAGAAGCGCGACTCGTGGCGGCACATAAACGCCCACGGTTTTAATAATGAAAGCGTTCACCTTAACGTGACAGGTTTTTGTTCCAAAATACCTTGGCTCTTCATTTGTGCAACTTCTCATAAGCAGCTTGTCTCAAATTGAAGAAACAATCACGTAGGAATATGTGTGCCATATCACGTGACCAAGCTCGGTTTCATGAATTTCTGGTCACTTTTGGATTTTCTGAAATTTAAAATCCAGGATTCGAAACAATATCATAACCTACATCGTGCAATAAATTTTCAAGCAATACATCTTTCCTGATGTATTTCTTAAGAAAGGATTTGGTCAAACATTTTGCTTCGTTAGACTTTAGACAAGTTATATATGTCGAGTAAAAGGATAATCCCTCCGTACCTGTGCATTGCCTTATATATTAACTAAGTACTAGGCACGAACAAAGGGGCTCAATTCTGTGCTTATCCTGGTGTAGTACTCCTATTAGTACTAGGCAATGCAGTTGACGGGTGACCTTGGGTAGCGGCGACCGAGGGAACTGAACCATGCTCGGCATGGTAGGTAACATTGTCTAGTTACTAAAGCATCCCTCCATTGTTCATCGGTAGTCATTATGGACAGGGGACATGAGGGGAATTTCCTAGGGCTAGAATTCTGGCCGCCAGATATTTCAACTTGAAACGCGGAGGCTCGACTGGTTGGGGTTGGCTAATGTGCGTACCACGCATGCCACCAGAAGGACACGAGCCCGTTTTTTCTCTTTTTTTAGGATCAACACGAGCCAAGGTCTGGCTGGTACGCCATTGGGTCCTACCATTCGAGAATACGAAAGGAATCTTTTAAATTGCCGAACGAATCTATGTGTATTACAATGCCCGTATTTTCCTTGCAAATAGTAATCTCAACATGGTAATTTATTTATGACGAGTTCTTGAATTAGAGTGATTTTGTGATATAGTGATCTCAATGTGGATTTCACATTTCATGGTATCCCTAGTAAGTTTTTCATTGCAAATTCAAATTTAAAAGATGAACGGTGTGGTGGTGAGAAAACTTTGTATGTATCAAGCATATGACCACACACACACACGAACACACACACGAACACAACAACAATCCAATAAGTATAGTGCATCTATTTTTTCAAACCATGCATGTATGACACGAATTCAAAAATACTCCTTCTATTCCTAAATATTAGTCTTTTAGAGATTTCAACAAGTGACTACATACGAAGAAAAATGAGTGAATCTACACTCTAAAATATGTCTATATACATCCGTATGTGGCAGTCCATTTGAAATCTTTAAAAAGACTAAGGCCTCCTTTGGTTTAGAGGAACCTTGTAGGAATTTCATAGGATAGGATTTCTATAGGGAAAATTCCTTTAGAGCCCTTTGGCTTGTAGGAATAGAATCCTATTCCTATGAAGGAATTCTTCCCATCCTCCACATTTCATGGGAAAATAAACATTAGCCTAGACTTAATGGAAAAAAATCCTATGATGTGATCAAAGGGCATCTCCTTTCTTATTCCTACTCATAGGATTTGAGATACATGTCATCTCATTTCCTATGACTTTCCTATTCCTACGATTTTCCAACCCTATGAACCAAAGAAGGCCTAATATTTAGGAATGAAGGGAGTAAAATGTAAGACATGCATGGTCCTCAATTCAATATTTAAAATGAACATGAAACTGAAACATGAATATTAAGTCTAGTACTACAGTACATGCAAATGTTGTGTTTAGGCGGAGCTATGTAGATTGTCAGGGGTTAACCCCTCGACCTTAGATAAAATTGTGAAGCTGTGTTTAGCATTGTTTAGATTATATTTGCCCCCACCCTCCCAAACACCGATTGGTTCTGCACCCCCCCCTCCTCCCCAGGAGAATATCATGTCCCCCCACACCTTAGATGCTATATGCTGATACGAGTTGCTTGGAGCTTGTAGATTTGAGATATGGCAGCTCACAGGCTGTCTTAATATTTTTACAGGAAAACCTTAATGAGTTTGAGAATTGCACACAATTTTGTACAAAAACTACTCAGATGCCCTTGGATCCCATATCCAACGACCTCGGAGCTCGTATCACCGTAGCATCTAAGATGAAGGAGGACATCATATTCTCCTGTATGTAAGAATATCATGTGCTACCACACCTTACTTGCTTTGGTGATACAAGCTCTTCGGAGCCGTTGGATTTGTGACCCAACAACTCCTGGGTGGTTCGAATGTTTTTTTTGCAAAAAAAGCCCACAAAGAGTTCGGCCACTGCTTACAAGCACAAAGACTGCTCAGATGCCATTGGATCTCAGATCAAACGACCACGAAGCTCGTATCACCGTAGCATCCAAGCTGCGAGAGCACCTGATGTTTTCTCGCACTAGAGAATATGAGGTGCTCCCGCACCATAGATTCTATGGTGATACGAGTTCACGGAGATCTAACGGCTCACAGTAGAAGGTTTGAATGTTTTTGCAATATACGCCTAAGAGAGTTTGGGAATTGCACAGAAAGTACAAGTACTACGCATGTGGCATCTGATCACAGATCATACAACCTAGATGCTTGTATCACCGTAGCGGCTAATTAAGCTACGGGGAGCACCTAATATGAGCAACGGGGAGCCATTGGATCCAAGATGCAGCAGCACACACGAGGCCTAAATGTTTTATTTGCAGAAAAACCTTAGAGAGTTTGGAAATTGCGCATAATTACAAAGACTACTCCCAAGCCATTGGATCTCAGTTCCAACGATGAAAAAACTTGTATCACCATAGCATCTAAGCTGCGGGGTGGATGTGATATTCTATGCCGCTGTCATTTTTGTTCGTGAACTTGCAAAATATGTGTAACTTGTGTCCTTACTTGTCTAACTGCGCAAAGTGTTTGTTCAAAAAACCATCCTTCACTGGAATATCGGAACAACACATGGGGGTCCCACTTGTCAATTATCAAATTTGGACCTAAAACTAACAAATATGAAAGACGAGATTCAAACTGGCAACCTGGACTACAAAGCGTAAGTTGATAGCGTGAAACAACAACGGTTGTTGGATTTGTCCCATAACTTGATTTTATAAAGTATTACGTTGAGTAGAGTAGAGGGAGTGGCTCGTCAACACGTGCATGACCGTTGTCCCACTTACTGGTGGCTCCCAGGTCTGTGATCTCTTTCTCCTCGCCTTTAGACGCACGGGCACACACGAAGAGCGGCGCTAGCTTGCCGTGGTGTTATTATAACTAAAAAAAGCTTGGAAAATAGAAGAATCGCCTAGAACAAGAGACGTTGTGGCTGGTAGAGACGGAGCTAACCACACCTATCCTCCGTGCCATGTTAGCATGATGAAGCTGTGTGGCTAGTGGGGTGTTTTCGACCGACTGGCTGGGTCCCGAGGTCGAACCATAGGTACTACGTCTGATACAGTATATTTTTACACGCACATTTTTCCTCCGTGCCGAGACGTGGCACACCCTATTGCGCGGTTTCGGGGCCCTCCAGGGTGGTGCACACATATATTCTTGCTGAGACGTGGGACGCCATACTACGCGTTTTCTGGGTCCTCCTCGGTCGTAGCGCCGAAGAAAGTAAATGAGTCGTCAAATCACGAAAGACCACCTTTCCCGCCGAGCACATCAGTGAAGCACCGTGGCTAGCTAGTTGGCCACATTTGTTTTTTCACCCCATTTTTTTACCTCCTTGCCGGCAGGTAAATTTAAATATCCACCGCAGTGTTGCTCTGGTGTTTCGGTGCGGCAGGCGCGGCGGGATTTTTTTTTTTTTTTTTATTCACGGGAGCAGGCGCGCAGCAATTTAGTCATGATGACTCCGCCTGTAAAACCCACTGCTCGCTGATGTGAAAAGTCATCGACTGGTGTTTTCCCATGGTGAAATCCAAAAGATTCACCCTGCTCCTCGGCTGGCTCCCTACGCCTTCCCGTAGATTGCATTGCCTTTCAGCCGTTTCGCCCCCTTTGCTTCCTCTCCCCATTGTTTCTACCTGGTGCCATGGCAGCGCAGCAGATCATGGAGTCTGAGGTGAGGCGCCTGACACAGGAGCTCCAGGCCAAGGATGCGGAGCTCAGGGCCAAGGACGTGGAGCTCCGTGAGCTCAAGGAGGAGAGGAGTGCCATGCTCCTCCGTTATGTGCGGGAGTTCATGGAGCTTCAAAAGCGGCAGACGTCCACCACAAAGATGCTTGAGGCGTCGGCGGCGTTGCTGCAGAAAGCGGGAGATATGATAGGTCGTCAGGGGAGCCGGCTGGAGCGCGAGCGGGCCAATCGTGACGAGCTCCAGGATCACCTCAGCCACTTGATGGACCAAGTTGCCACGCACGTGTTGCGGCTATGCGATGCCTACCGTCGTGCCAGCGTGACCATGCCGGTCGTTGGGCAAAACCCGTTCGACCACCCCATCGAATTCAATGAGCTGCGGCTTCCTTACCTGGTCTCCTTCTTCACCTATATCTCCGAGGAGCTGAGCCGTCTCCGCGCGATGGTGGGGGCGGAGCTGCACAAGGAGGTGTTGCAGGCTGCCGTTGTTGTTGCCAGGCAGATCCTCTCAGGGCTCCGTCACCGGAATCCATTCGTTCCATTGGACGCCGTCTTTGACGAGCTAGCTCCCGTCGACCGGGAGCGGGCTCTGCGGGCGGTTTCACCCTGCATCACCAACATCGTGCGCCTCGAGAAGAAGAGGGACTTCGGTGGTGTTTAGGCGTCCTCTACATGGGCATGTCCATGTCTCGGCGCAACATGACCGTTGGATCAAACTCATACGGTGTAGATCGGGCACTGTAGCACAAAGCGTGTGGGTGTGTTTGGTTGCATTCTCATCTCAATATAGTTGTTCCCTCTTTGTGTATTTGTGTTAACCTACTAGTGTGGACTCATGCACCCTTCATGCACTCTACCATACACCCAAAAGTGGGTCGAGAAGGGAACTTTTGCTCCCATCCCGTGCACCCTTCATACACCCTGCCTAACACTGATCCGTGCTTCATATGGTTCATATTTCATGGAGTATTGTAGCATCATACTCTCTATGCGCTTCAGACCTAGTTTTGTTAACATCGATCTCACCGTTCATTCTCGACCGGACAGTCGAAAAAGCGATACTATGTTACATTACTGTTCATATAGTTGACATGCACACAACATCATTTGTTATCATCATATCTTACTACACTAGCAACAATATTAAGTAGTACTAACGTATGAACCACTGCACATGCCTAGTAGTAGGAGCATTGTGTATGTTCAAGTGGTTGCCGTGTTTCGCACTCCTCCATCGTAAGAGTGGAAACGCTTGCTGTAATCATTTTTTTCTTCAGAAAAACAATGGACACGCTCTACCATGCGGATCCTCTTTGACGGTCATCGGGAACCTTGCTACTCACTTTCGTCGACGTGTGGGACAACCAGCATCGGGGTCCACCAGCCATGCACTAAATTACTCTGTAGTAGAGTGCCCAACTGCACGGTAGACTACACCGATCGAAGCGCCATAGTAATGCCCAATGAGCTGTCAAATCACAAAACCCCTCCTTTCCAGCAGTACGTTGGATGGATGAAGCAACCATCATCTCACTCTTCTCTCTCAACTTCCTCTCTTGAAGAAAAGCCCCACTCGCTTCTCCCTCATCTTGTTCCTCATTTCTTCAAGAAAACCCCTGACCTACTTCTGCCATTGTTCTTATCTCCCAAAGAAGGAAAGGTGAGCGCGTCAATGGTGTTGATTCTGGCCAAGGCCCGGTCTTGCAACCCCAAGACTGATCCCATAACTCCCTCTCTGTTCTTCTTTTGGGTTTGTGATTATGGTTTCTTTTATTTCTATTTCTATTTGACAATTTCTTGATGGACGCTGGAGCACCGGCCGAAGTGATGTCTATGGCTCTGGACAAAACCGTCGAGGCTCATGGTACGAAGAAGCACAAGCACCCCGCCGAGACTGCCGCAGACAAGCTCGAGGCCATTGCCCTGTCTAAGCCCCCCTCTCCGGGATCCCTCATTAAGCAAGTCCAGGTAATATATCTTCTTGATGATCTTTTTCTCGATCTTGATCGTGTTTTTTCATCTAACACGCAGTACTGGTACTAGTAGTACAACTTTCTGGGTGATCTTGCATGTGATTTTTGTGTGCCAAATGACGATTCTAAATTCCTCTTTTGACCAAAACATGCAAGAGGTTGACACTGATTCCTTATAGATTACTTTTAACTACTTTATGAACATCAATGCTACCTTTGAAGAGGGTATATTTGCCCCAATAACTTGTGTTATGGATATTGCAAGTAATCCCTCTGCTCTCATGTCTTTGTTCACTCGTTTTTGTGCGTATATGTAGTCATATATGGAGTAAAATATCAAAAATCATCTTATACTTCTAAATGGAGGTAGTAATAAAATATCTGGTTTCTGTTTGAATTAGAACCAGGTCCGCGGTGGAGATGAAGTTCTCAAAGTCATGTCATGTGAACTGGAAGACCTGAGGATGAGTTCTACTGCTAAACTATCCAGTTGTTGTTTCCTAGTCTCCACGTGTCCTGAACTAGTGTTTTCCTATAGCATTGTTGCCAGGCGTGTTCTCGAGGTTGTACTTGACAACAACAATTTCCTGGCTATGCCTTCCATTACGAAGGGTGTGGTTCTTGTAAAGCTTCCCGACAAATATGATGCAGCCTATCTTCATCGTCGTGTTTATGAGTGGAAAGATCACTCTGTTAGGTTCTCTAAGGTTGAAGAGATAGTGATGGTGTAGGTAGACATCTCTCACGAAGTCCATGGCCTAGTCAGTCATGCGGGGTTCATCCCGTGGTCGGTGGCAAGAAATAGTCTGCAGAGTTTAATTAGTGCAACTTTGCTTGTCTGTAGTAAGTACTATTGTTGAGTACTTGATTTGTGTTTGTGAACCCTATATTGCTTAGTACTATCGCTTTTGGTGTGTAGTGAATCCTGAGAACAGTCTATGTTAATGTCTGTCCACTCAATTCAGTCTGTGTATTTTGAAGTATCCAGATCATCTTTTTTGTGAGGACTATTTATCAATTATGGTTACACTCCAATATCTGTATGCATTGCAGGGTTTGTCGCACCCACCAGGATTTCTAGTCCCATGGATGTTCGGTCCATGCGATTTGCCACGGCCTTTGTACTGTCCTGCTTGTGGGATTAAGTGGGGGCCCTGCATGCCATGCGTAGTTAGACAATCAATCTTCTGTTTAGTACTTCAACATAGTGATTTCCTGGTAAGGATTCACTCGTGTCACATCAAGTAAATCTTATAGATTTACTGTCTAAATCTTATTAATTTAATGTCATGATTTCTTTCTTTTGCTACAATTTTACGATGCAGGTTTTTCCATGTGACATTTATCACAGAATAAACCATTTGGTTTGCTCTACAATGGATATTTTTGCAGGTTTCACTTCTTATGTCGTGTCACTAACGAAGGCACTGTCCATCACTTATATTACTGGAGAAAATTGGATCAGTTTGTTGTCTGAGTACAAGTTGAATCCCTATGATGAACTGCAGTTCGGTTTAACAAACACACCATAATTAGTCCTTCTCGCGTTTAAAAGAAATGAAGAAAAATAATGGATCAGGGTCACGGAGCCTAGTCAAGTAAGAAAGCTGATCGTAGCAGACCAGACACGATCGCTGCTGTCTCGCACATCGGTACCACCTTCAGCAACGGATCGAGCACCGGTAATTGCTCTAGCACTGACAGCGGCAGCAACACAGTCTGATCCAGCTGAGGATTGGGCACCGACTGTGTCAGCGGATCAGGCTAATCTACCAGAGGATCGGGCATCGACACCGGCACCAGCTCTACAAGGAGCACCATCTCCGGTAGCAGCGGCAGCACTACCAGTCGCACCGGCACGGGCACCAGGAATGGCTTCGGCACCTGCACCAACACTTGCACTTGCATCTACTCCGGCCCGTGCAGCGACAATGGAACCAGCAGTTGCACCGGCAACAGACTGGGCTGCAGTTCGCAC
The DNA here is from genome assembly GCF_056163025.1 of Triticum urartu. NCBI lineage: Eukaryota > Viridiplantae > Streptophyta > Magnoliopsida > Poales > Poaceae > Triticum > Triticum urartu. The sequence goes on from NC_141875.1 coordinate 305,831,643, forward strand.
TTCATATACCAAAGTCCTTACAAAAACCAACATGTCCACCTTCTTGGTAAGCATTGGCTGCCCAAGTTCTTCGTTCTTTTTTCTTTCCGTGTTGTTTCACATGATTCACTGTGTTGATCTAACTGTTTGTGTATGTCTTCTTATTTGCAAACAGAGAATTCCTAGCGCAACAAGGGAGTCGTTCAATAATCCGGGCGACCGTGGCCAAGTTTCTCTTACCATGCGCAACCTTGGTGTGAATGAACCTACTCAATATACTGTAAGTACAAAGGGTGGTCGCATGATGATTGATGCTAAAGGATGGTCAAGGTTCAAATCTAAATCATATCTTCCGGTAGGGGATGATGTCAAAATCGAACTTTCTCGGCAAGGAGAGCTGGTCCAAATCAACTTTGAAATTCTTCAGTAGCAGCACGCAACTGCCGAACTGATTTATCCTCCAAGAGATTTTGATGTAATAATCTGGCATGGTGAAACAAGTATCCTGTGTGTATAAGTAGTATGACAGTATTATTTATCACATGGTACATCCTTGATAAAATTACAACTCTGATTGCTGGTTAGGAACTGTCGTTCGATTTCATTCTAACAACTGCTGTGCTTTATTCAAATTTGTGCATTCGCCTTGCGACAGCATCTAAAACCAGTGCCGTACCGATCGCTTGCAATATGAAAAGCACCGAGATAGAACACATGGGCCCCCAAACATGCAGGCTCACCAGCCAGTGGCCCAAAGTCCAGAACCATGAGCCTGTCTAAGTATTATATTCTGAACCCCCGTGTCGGTGTCAAAACCGGCGGATCTCGGTTAGGGGGTCCCGAACTGTGCGTCTAGGCCGGATGGTAACAGGAGACAAGGGACACGAAGTTTTACCCAGGTTCGGGCCCTCTTGATGGAGGTAAAACCCTACGTCCTGCTTGATTGATATTGATGATATGGGTGTTACAAGAGTAGATCTACCACGAGATCAGAGAGGCTAAACCCTAGAAGCTAGCCAATGGTATGATTGTATGTTGCGATTGTTGTCCTACAGACATAAACCCTTTGGTTTATATAGACACCGGAGATGGTTAGGGTTACACAAGGTCGGTTACAAAGGAGGAGATATCCATATACGTATTGCCTAGCTTGCCTTCCACGCCAAGTAGAGTCCCATCCAGACACGAGACAAAGTCTTCAATCTTGTATTTTCATAGTCTAACAGTCCGGCCAATGGAGATAGTCCAGCTGTCCGGAGACCCCCTAATCCAGGACTCCCACAGTAGCCCCTGAACCTGGCTTCAATGACGATGAGTCCGGCGTGCAATTGTCTTCGGCATTGCAAGGCGGGTTCCTTTTCCGAATACATCACAGAAGAATTTGAATACGAGGATAGTGTCCGACCCTGCAAAATAAGTTCCACATTTCACCGTAGAGAGAATAATGTTTTCGCAGATCTAATCCGCTAGCTTGTTTTGGTAACATGACATCATGCCATGGCCCAGTGATTATTCGAACTGTTTCTCTTATCCCGCTCCACACATAACGCGAGGCGGTTCCTTGACACGTCTTGCCGAAGCGGAGATCGTGTTCCCCTAATTACGATATTCTCATTAATGCGGTTCGTGGGTAACCCAACCGTGTCTAGGACTCCTAGATTATAGGTAAGTCCTAAACGGCTATGGAGAGGACGCTTGATATTCACCCTCTTTATAAGGGGACAAGGTTTTCGCTTTTTCCCTCCCGTGCTCAACCAAACCCTTCCCCCGCCTCGAGTTCTAACACCCAAAGCCCAGGTTAGGTGCTCCGGACCTTCAACCATGTCCGGATCCAGCCTTCAAGGCCGATGGATGCCCTCTTCCGTTATGGAAGAGGACATTAAGAAGTTGAGGGAGGCCAGATATCTGACCGCCGAGGTTTCGCATCGGCTGCCTGCTAAAGGGCAGGTCGTCCCTACTCCCGAACCCAACGAGAATGTTGTGTTCGTCTCCCACTTCCTCCGAGGTCTAGGCCTCACTCTGGATCCTTTCGTCAGGGGCTTGATGTTCTATTACGGGTTAGATTTCCATGATCTAGCCCCAAACTCCTTTCTCCACATCATGACATTTATTGTCGTGTGTGAGGCCTTTCTCCACGTTACCCCTCACTTTGGCCTGTGGCTCAAGACTTTTGAAGTAAGGCCGAAGATGATCGAGGGGCAACAAGCAGCGTGCGGAGGTGCATCAATAGGCAAGATGGCAGGAGCTCCATGGCCGAGAGGTTCCTTTCCAGAGGTGCCCAAATTATGGCAACGGGAGTGGTTTTACGTCACGGCTCCCAGAAGTACCAAGTGGGCGGCTGCCCCCGCTTTCCGCTCGGGCCCCCCACCACAACTGATGTCAAGGATTAGCAGGGGTCTGAGCTGGGGTCCAGCCAAGGACGTGCCTATACTGCAAAGCCGCATCCGACATCTCTTGGAGGGATATTTCAATTTGGTTGCGGTAATACAAGTTATGCTGGTTTGCCAAGTCCCTACAAAATCATATAGTCTAGCTATGCTCCATCTTCACCACACAAAATATTTAAATCATGCACAACCCCGATGACAAGCCAAGCAATTGTTTCATACTTTTGATGTTCTCAAACTTTTTCAATCTTCACGCAATACATGAGCGTGAGCCATGGACATAGCACTATAGGTGGAATAGAATGGTGGTTGTGGAGAAGACAAAAAGGAGAAGATAGTCTCACATCAACTAGGCGTATCAATGGGCTATGGAGATGCCCATCAATAGATATCAATGTGAGTGAGTAGGGATTGCCATGCAACGGATACACTATAGCTATAAATGTATGAAAGCTCAACAAAAGAAACTAGTGGGTGTGCATCCAACTCGCTTGCTGATGAAGACCTAGGGCATTTTGAGGAAGCCCATCATTGGAATATACAAGCTAAGTTCTATAATGAAAGATTCCCACAAGTATATGAAAGTGACAACATAGGAGACTCTCTATCATGAAGATCATGGTGCTACTTTGAAGCACAAGTATGGTAAAAGGATAGTAGCATTGCCCCTTCTCTCTTTTTCTCTCATTTTTTTATTTGGGCCTTCTCTTTTTTTATGGCCTCTTTTTTTATTTGGGCTTCTTTGGCCTCTTTTATTTATTTATGTTCGTCCAGAGTGTCGGTGTCAATACCGGCGGATCTCGGGTAGGGGGTCCCGAACTGTGCGTCTAGGCCGGATGGTAATAGGAGGCAAGGGACACGAAGTTTTACCCAGGTTCGGGCCCTCTCGATGGAGGTAAAACCCTATGTCATGCTTGATTAATATTGATGATATGGGTAGTACAAGAGTAGATCTACCACGAGATCGGAGAGGCTAAACCCTGGAAGCTAGCCTATGGTATGATTGTTGTTGTGTATGTTGTCCTACGGACTAAAACCCTCTGGTTTATATAGACACCGGAGAGGGTTAGGGTTACACAAAGTCGGTTACAATGGTAGGAGATCTGCATATCCGTATCGCCAAGCTTGCCTTCCACGCCAAGGAAAGTCCCTTCCGGACACGGGACGAAGTCTTCAATCTTGTATCTTCATAGTCCAGGAGTCCGGCTGAAAGTATAGTCCGGCCATCCGGACACCCCCTAATCCAGGACTCCCTCAGTAGCCCCTGAACCAGGCTTCAACAACGACGAGTCCGGCCCGCAGATTGTCTTCGGCATTGCAAGGCGGGTTCCTCCTCCAAGCACTTTATAGAAGATTTTGAACACAAAGATAGTGTCCGGCTCTGCAAAATAAGTTTCCACATATTGCCATAGAGAGAATAATATTTACACAAATCTAATCTGCTGACGTATTCCGTAGTGTGACACACCACGGCCAAGCCTTTATCCGAGTCGTTTCATTATCCCACCTCAGTGCGTCATGCGAGGCGATTTCCTTGGCACGTCTTGTTAAAGCAGAGATCGTGTCCCCTTATTCCGGGATTCTTATCAATACGGGCGTGGGTAACCCAACCGCGCCATTGATTACGGCACTTGGAGATAAGTGAGTTTTACCAGGCTGGTGGGGACACGTAGTTGCGTCCACCCATATAAGGGGATAAGGATCCACCTTTTCACCTACGCCTTCTTCCTCCCTTGCTTATCCATTCTCGCGCACTCGAGCTCCAGCGCCCAAGTCCGCACTCCCCACCTCAACCTTCTCCAGCCATGTCCAGAGCGGGAGGCAAGTGGATGGTCTCCTCCGTCACGGAGGGACACATCAAAAAACTGAGGAAGGCCGGATATTTGTCTAACGACATTGCGTACTGGCTTCCCGAAAAGGGGCAGCTCATCCCCACCCCTAGGCCCCATGAGAGGGTGGTGTTCCTCCCCCATTTCGTCCGCGGACTGGGCTTCCCTCTTCACCCATTTGTACGGGGGCTCATGTTCTACTATGGCCTGGATTTCCATGATCTGGCCCCGAAATTTGTCCTCAACATCTCGGCGTTTATCGTCGTGTGCGAGGCTTTCCTCCGCATCCGCCCCCATTTCGGCCTATGGCTCAAGACTTTCAATGTCAAGCCGAAGGTGGTGCGCGGCAACTAGGCGGAGTGCGGAGGCGCCATGGTGGGCAAGATGGACAACGTCTTATGGCTCGAGGGCTCCTTCGTGGAGACCCTGAAGGGGTGGCAATCGGGGTGGTTTTACATCACCGAGCCGCGCGACCCCGAATGGGTCGCAGCCCCTGTGTTTCGATCCGTACCCCCTACGTGGCTCACCTCCTGGAAGGAGACGGGCCTGTCGTGGGGTAAAAAAGGAGAGCTGACCGGACTCCAAACATGCATCCAAACCCTGGTGGACAAGAAGCTCAAACTTGTCAACGTTGTCCAGGTTATGCTCATCCGCCTGATCCTCCCGTGTCAACAACGGGCTTTCAACCTGTGGAAGTTCGACCCGGCGCGGCACCAAACTCTGAGCAGGCTCTTCGACACGATGTATGAAGATGCCTGGAAGGTGATTTTCAAGGGCGCCGAGGCCCCCGCATCCTCTACCGAGGATCGCGGATTCAGTACGCAGCGTCACGCTCATGCGGTAAGCTGTTTTTTCCTTTTACAGGGTATCAGTTTTCATAGTTTGACTCCATGCGGGATCTAAGCTCCCTTACCTTTGACAGGATTGGCAGGTGACGTCCGGACAGATCAACTGTCCGGCTCCTTTGCCCGAAGGCCCAGCGGACGCTCGCTTGGCGAAGCTGCTGGTTCCGGCACCCTATGTGGTGCCGGAGAAGAAGGTCGCGAAAAAGGCCACGGGGACTCGAAAGAGTGCCCGGCGCCAGGAGGTGTCGGATCCATCATCCGACGGTTCCGAGGCGCATTCCTCCCGTGAAGACGAGGAGGAAGAAGAAGAGACCTCTCGCCCTCTAGCGGGAGGAGAGAAGAAAAGGAAGGCCGCCCTCTCTGGGGAGGCCGGAGGGTCCAAGAAGGGGAAAAACCGAGAAGGTCTACGGTTCGAATCCGTATAGCCCTAATATGCCCTTTTTTAGATTTTAGGATCTCTATCCTATGTTTTCTTTAGTTTAGTATAGTTTTCATTTTCTCATTAGTATTTGTTTATAGACTGGATAGGCGCCTGCGACATAGAATAGAGATAAAAGCATTACCAAAGGCTCATTCATCGAAAATCAAAATCATACAGACAGGAAAAAAACGAATTTCTATCAAATCAATAGAAGACCTCCGGACTACTCCACCAACGCTGACGATGGCGGAGAGGAGTGGCCGCCCAGGGCCAAGCCCCTGGCAAAATCGTAAGTATCCGGATACCAGAGTAATTCATATTATTCGTTTATTGCACAACTTTCCCTTATGTCGAATATGTTTATGCAGCCCACCCAAAGACCGGCTCGACGCGTCGTTGAGCGGTTCACTGAACTTGTTGGATGTGAACTCGCTTCCGACGGCTTCCTCCCCCCGCCCTACAGACGACACCGAAGTGTTGTCCCAACAGGTTCCAAGCCGGGAGGAGGTGGTCCCGGAGGCGCCGCAAGGCGACCTCCCGGACTCCAGGAGTAAAGGGGATGAAACCCCCCAGGGCTCCAAGTCCGGCTCTAGGCCGGACACTGCTCCGGAACCATCAAAGGTTCCAGAGTCCGGCAGGGGACCTCCTTCCAAGAGGAGCAAGCCCACCGTGCCGGTGACCCCCGTCCAACCGGAGGCGCCGGACAATCTGTTGGAGGCGCTTCAAGGCGCCTCCATCGACGAGGAGCACCGCACCATTATGAGTGCGGTGGTCCAGAAGGTTCAGTCCACCAAGAGCGGACTGACTGAAGCTTGTACTAGCCTTTTAACAGGCTTTGAGGTAAGTAAAGAATGTGTAAATAATATTACCGCATAGATAGTAGCCCCTGATGCTCTGTTTGGCATTTGGGAAGAAAAGCCGAATAGAGGATCAAATAAAATTCGCAGGAGTCTAACAAAAATGAGTCAATATGCGTATGCAGGCTTCTCTGCTTGCATCCGCCGCACTGACTGCGGAAGTGGACACGCTAAAGCAGAACCTCGAGCGGTCCGAGCAAGAGCTCGGGCGTGCCAAGAAGCAGCTCGAGGACAATGAAGGTAAGAAATACCTTGTTTAAATATATATATAAAGAGGTGCAATTGCAAAAAATGACAGGATTATCGTGGCTATTGTAGGGGCCACATCTGAGGTGGCCACCCTTAAGCAAGCGTTGGTCGAGGCGGAGAAGAGGGCGGCCACGGAGCACACCGAGCGGGAGAAGTATGAGGCCGAGGCTGGCAAGGTACGGCAAGAGCTCCAGGCTCTCATGGAAAAACATGAGAGTTTGGAGCTTGACTCAAACACGCGAGCGTCCGAGCTCGCGGTGGCTATTGAAAATGCCAAGTCTGCCAAGGCCGAATCCCAAAAGACCCTCTAGGAGTTGGATGAGGTGAAGAACATAGCGGCAGGTAAGGCATTCTATATGCAAAGCAAACACATAAACGTGAGTTACTTGTTACTTACCCGAATCCGGAGCTCTCCAGGAGCGTTCGCAGATCTTCGCCGGAGTGTGTCCGATGCCGCCGCATTCTATCAAGCCAAGGAGGGCAGCTCGACAGAGAAGGTGTTCTGGTCTCAGTATGCTGAGGCCGGACACCCCGTGCCCCTGAGCGACCAGCTGAAGCAACTGGTCGAGCTCCACAAGGCGGCCGAACAGGCCATGAAGGGCCTCATAGTTCGGTTGTGGCTTGGAGGGGCTCTGCCTAGGAGCTATTTCGGGCTGGTGCGGTGGCTGGTGGAGGCCTGTCCAAGGCTCGAAGTCATCAAGCGCTCCGTCTGCATTGAAGGTGCCCGTAGGGCCCTTGCCCATGCTAAGGTGCACTGGGGCAAGCTGGATGCTGAGAAGCTTGTGAAGGACGGGCCACCGCCGGGGAAAGAGCATCGCAAGCCCGAGAATTATTATAAGGATGTTCTAAAGGGTGCCTGCCTTGTGGCGGATGAATGTGCTAGGGAGGTAATTTTTGAGTGAAACTTGCTCGTTTTGTCCTGTGCGCTGAAAACTTGTTCATATGCGCTCAGCAATGCTGTTGGAATTTAAAATATTACCTTCTGTGCGGCTGTTTATCAATCCTGAGAGATGGCAAGTCGCCGGCTTCTGCCCCCGTGCCGCTAGTGCTCGGGTGTTCGGGGATAAACCTGAGCGCTCTTTTTCCCATGTTTGGGTCCTTCGAAGGAGGCGCTCAGTCCAACGAACAAGGCAATCGGACTATAATGCGTGAACGCTCTCACTTAGCCATAGAATTCTATAATTTTAAATTTCGACGAAGCCCCTAGTATTCGGAAGACCGAGTTCGGGGCGCTATCCACGCCTTAGCCGGACAGAGCCGGCTCCTCGCTCTAAGCGGCATAAGTCTTTAGGGACTCGAAAAAACCTCTCGAACAGTGATCAGCTTTCGCTTCATCATGACAGTCAGTTTTAGCTTTCTCCACTGAGGTGCTCAACCCAGCTCAACTGGGGCACAATCGCAGTGGTTCTCCTAGTGCTACCTTAGCCGATATAGCGGAACGTAAGGCACCAAAACATAGGAGCCGGTCAAACCCAACTATTGACCCAAGACATGATTCGGAGCCGATGCATATAATGCTATAAGTTCGGGGTGCCGCACTTGTTAAAGTGTTCGGACTTCTCACACCATATTGAGGGGTACTAAAGCCCCTGGCGTATTTATGCCGTACCAAAGTGTACGGGTGCAATATGTCGTTAAGGAACACACACACACACACACATATATATATAAAAGAGTAATGCAAAAATAGACAAAAGCTATGCACTATTTATTAAAGAGGGCTGCGATCAAAGCAGAATGATACAAATAATGCGATAAGCAAAAGATTGGACTATGTAACATGTCCATTCCAGGGGCAAGCTACGGAATAGTATGCGAAACAGGTATACTGCTCGTGATAGAGACCACCTGGGAGTTCCGTAATGCCGCGTGGCTTGTCTGCTTCCCTGGTTCTTGCATCATTTGTGCGGCAATTGAACTGCCGAACAAGCCTTCCGAAGAGTGGAGTCCTGAAAGTAAAAGAAAATTAAAAAATCGGCAGCCCCTGGTGCGGTTTAAGCCGTGTTTCGGGCGTGCCGTGATGGTGCCCCTCCCCCTGTACCCATGGTATTTCTAGAGCGTAGTTATGTACGTCAAGTACTGGTGTCGCATTTTTGCGAGGGCTGGGGTTGGGGCCGCATTGCTACGCCTGCTCGGATCGTGCCAGGCGGTCTTGTTGTAGGTTACTCCGGGCGCGCTTGACGGTGTCCGGTCGTTTAATGGCCAGACTGGAGAACTGCCTGGAGAGGTTGCTTTGTACTTCCGCTGCAAGGGCCGCCGTGTGCTCTTCCGTTCGGAGGGAGCATTCGGTGTTTCCATTGACTGTAATTACTCCTCGAGGGCCTGGCATCTTGAGCTTAAGGTATGCGTAGTGCGGTACCGCATTGAACTTGGTGACTGCGGTTCACACGAGCAATGCGTGATAGCCACTGCGGAACGGGACTATGTCGAAGATTAACTCTTCGCTTCGGAAATTATCCGGAGATCCGAAGATTACGCCTTTAAAGGTTGTTTTGGTGGGCTTAATCCTCGAGGGATCTATGCCCATTTTCCGCACTGTATCCTGGTAAAGCAGGTTCAGGCTGGTGCCGCCGTCCATAAGGACTCTAGTGAGATGAAATCCGTCAATAATTGGGTCTAGAACCAATGCGGTGAATCCGCCATGACGGATGCTAGTGGGATGGTCCCTTCGATCAAAGGTGATCGGGCAGGAGGACCATGGGTTGAACTTTGGGGCGACTGGCTCTACCGCGTATACGTCCCTTAACGCGCGCTTCCGCTCCCTTTTGGGGACGTGGGTTGCGTATATCATGTTCACCGTCCGCACTTGTGGGGGAAACCCTTCTGTCCACTGTTGTTCGGCGGCCGGGGCTCCTCGTCGTCATTGCTATGCATCCCCTTGTCTTCATTTTCGGCGTTTAACTTGCTTGCCTGCTTGAAAACCCAACAATCCCTGTTGGTGTGATTGGCCGGCTTTTCGGGGGTGCCATGTATCTGGCACAAGCGGTCGAGTATTTGGTCCAAACTGGACGGGCCCCTAGGATTCCTTTTGAATGGCTTTTTCCGCTGACCGAATTTAGAGCCTCTGAATCCGGCATTAACTGCCATATCGTCAGCATTGTCGCCGTTAATGTGGCGCTTCTACTTGCTGCGACGCGACCTGCCACTACTGTCCTTGGTATCCGAATTACCGGGGTTCTTGGTCATATTGTTGCTACGAGCAAGCCAGCTGTCTTCTCTCGTGCAAAAGCGGGTCATGAGTGTCGTGAGTGCTGCCATAGACTTCGGCTTTTCCTATCCAAGGTGCCGGGCAAGCCACTCGTCACGGATATTGTGCTTGAAGGCTGCTAGGGCCTCAGCGTCCGGACAGTCGACTATTTGATTTTTCTTTGTTAGGAACCATGTCCAGAATTGCCTGGCCGATTCCTCTGGCTGCTGAATTACGTGACTTAGGTCATCGGCGTCTGGGGGTCGCACATAAGTGCCCTGGAAATTGTCGAGGAATGCGGCTTCCAGGTCCTCCCAACAATTGATTGATCCTGTTGGCAAGTTGTTAAGCCAATGCCGAGTTGGTCCTTTAAGCTTGAGTGGGAGGTATTTGATGGCGTGGAAATCATCACCACGGGCCATGTGGATATGAAGGAGATAATCCTCTATCCATACCGCAGGATCTGTTGTGCCATCATATGATTCGATATTTACGGGTTTGAAACCCTCGGGGATTTGATGATCCATTATTTCGTCTGTGAAGCATAGTGGGTGTGCGGCACCTCTTTACTGGGCTATATCATGGCGTAGCTCCAATGAGCTTTGTCTACTGTGTTCGGCCCTGCCGAATTTGTGGTCGGTGTGACAGTTACTGTCTCGAGCCGTGGGGCGCCCATGCGGTCCGTAGATCGATATTGTTTGCCTTGCCTTGTCCTCCAACATATCTCGTAAGTCCGGCGTATATTCCCGTGCCTTGGTACGGGGTGCGGCTTGACTGGAGGGCCGAGAGGCATCTCTGTCGCGGCCACGAGGTGGCCGGTCGGCCGCATCAAGTGCTTCCTCCTCTAACCTGGGTAAAACTTCGTGTCCCTTGCCTCCTGTTACCATCCGGCCTAGACGCACAGTTCGGGACCCCCTACCCGAGATCCGCCGGTTTTGACACCGTCACGGAGTCTCATCCTGACTTGTGGGGGAATCATTGTCTCCATCATCCTTTCCTCACTGGGACAATGCTCTAATAATGATGATCATCACACTTTTATTTACTTACAACTCAAGAATTACAACTCGATACTTAGAACAAGATATGACTCTATATGAATGCCTCCCGCGGTGTACCGAGATGTGCAATGACTCATGAGTGACACGTATGAAACAATTATGAACGGTGGCTTTGCCACAAATACGATGTCAACTACATGATCATGCTAGCAATATGACAATGATGGAGCGTGTCATAATAAACGGAACGGTGGAAAGTTGCATGGCAATATATCTCGGAATGGCTATGGAAATGCCATGATAGGTAGGTATGGTGGCTGTTTTGAGGAAGGTATATGGTGGGTGTAAGATACCGGCGAAAGGTGCGCGGTATTAGAGAGGCTAGCAATGGTGGAAGGAAGGAAAGTGTGTATAATCCATGGACTCAACATTAGTCATAAAGAACTCATATACTTATTGAAAAAATCTAGAAGTTATCAAAGAAAAGTATTACGCGCATGCTCCTAGGGGGATAGATTGGTAGGAAAAGACCATCGCTCGTCCCCGACCGCCACTCATAAGGAAGACAATCAATAAATAAATCAAGCTCCGACTTCATCACATAACGGTTCACCATACGTGCATGCTACGGGAATCACAAAATTTAACACAAGTATTTCTCAAATTAACAACTACTCAACTAGCATGACTCTAATATCACCATCTTCATATCTCAAAACAATTATCAAGCATCAAACTTCTCATAGTATTCAACACACTCATAAGAGAATTTTATTATTCTTTTTGTATACCTAGCATATTAGGATTATTTAAGCAAATTATCATGCTATTAAGACTCTCAAAATAATTTAAGTGACACATGAGAGTTCATCTATTTCTATAAAATAAAACCACCACCGTGCTCTAAAAAGATATAAGTGAAGCACTAGAGCAAATGACAAACTACTCCAAAAGATATAAGTGAAGATCAATGAGTAGTCGAATAATTAAGAAACTATGTGAAGACTCTCTAACATTTAATAATTTCAGATCTTGGTATTTTATTCAGACAGCAAGCAAGGCAAAATAAAATGACATCTAAGAATAGCAAACATCATGTGAAGAAGAAAAAACTTAGGATCAACCGATACTAACCGATAGTTGTTGAAGAAGAAAGGTGGGATGCCAACCGGGGCATCCCCAAGCTTAGGTGCTTGAGACTTCTTGAAATATTATCTTGGGGTGCCTTGGGCATCCCCAAACTTGAGCTTTTGTGTCCTTAATTCCTCTCATATCACGGCCTCCCTAAATCTCAAAAGCTTCATCCACACAAAACTCAACAAGGACTCGTGAGATAAGTTAGTATAAACCATTGCCAAAAACTTATCATACTCTACTGTAGCAAATCACTAAAACTATTATTCAACATTGCATACTAAATGCCTCTGCATATTTAATATTCCTATCCTCAAATAGAATTATTAAAGAAGCAAACATATGCAAAGAATGCAAACATAACAGCAATCTGCCTAAACAGGATAGTCTGTAAAGAATGCAGCAACATCCATACTTCCCTAGCTCAAAAAATTATGAAAGAAAATTCCCACTGTATTAAATTTATCAGAGCTTAATATTAAAAAGGTTTCAACATTTTATCACATTCTGACTTTTCTAGGGAATTATTGCAACAGCGGTAAACTTTCTTTTTTCAAACAGCAACATGTGGACTTCTAAAATAGGCATAGTAAAGGCTATCAATGCCACTTTTATTGAAATAAAAGATGGAAAACATTTTTCTAAATAACAGCAAGCAAATCCTAACAAAATAAATTGACGCTCCAAGCAAAACACATATCATGTGGTGAATAAAAATATAGCTCCAAATAAAGTTACCGATGAACGAAGACGAAAGAGGGGATGCCTTCCGGGGCATCCCCAAGCTTAGGCTCTTGGTTGTCCTTGAATATTACCTTGGGGTGCCTTGGGCATCCCCAAGCTTAGGCTCTTGCCACTCCTTATCCCATAGTCCATCGAATCCTTACCCAAAACTAGAAAACTTCACAACACAAAACTTAACAGAAAACTCGTAAGCTCCATTAGCGAAAGAAAACAAAACACCACTTCAAGGTACTGTAATGAACTCATTCTTTATTTATATTGGTGTTAAACCTACTGTATTCCAACTTCTCTATGGTTTATAAACTATTTTACTAGCCATATATTCATCAAAATAAGCAAACAACACAATGAAAACAGAATCTGTCAAAAACAGAACAGTCTGTAGTAATCTGAATCAAACGTATACTTATGGAATTCATAAAATTCTCAAATAAATTGCTGGACATGAGGAATGTATATATTAATAATCTCAAAAAATAATTAACTAAATAGCACTCTCCAAATAAAAATGGCAGCAATTCTCGTGAGCGCTAAAGTTTCTGTTTTTTACAGCATGATCAACAAGACTTTCCCCAAGTCTTCCCAAAGGTTCTACTTGGCACAAACACTAATTAAAAGCATAAAACCACATCTAAATAGAGGCTATATGAATTATTTATTACTAAACAGGAGAAAAAATAAAGGAACAAAAATAAAATTGGGTTGCCTCCCAACAAGTGCTATCGTTTAACGCCCCTAGCTAGGCATGATGATTTCAATGATGCTCACATAAAAGATAAGAATTGTAACATAAAGAGAGCATCATGAAGAATATGACTAGCACATTTAAGCCTAACCCACTTCCTATGCATAGGGATTTTGTGAGTAAACAACTTGTGGGAACAATAGTCAACTAGCATAGGAGGGCAAAACAAGCATAACTTCAAAACTTTAACCACATAGAGAGGAAACTTGATATTATTGCAATTCCTACTAGCATATATTCCTCCCTCATAATAATTTTCAGTAGCATCATGAATGAATTCAACAATATAACCAGCACCTAAATCTTTCTTTTCATGATCTACAAGCATGCAAATTTTATTACTCTCCACATAAGCAAAATTCTTCTCATGAATAATAGTGGGAGCAAACTCAACAAAATAACTATCATGTGATTGAAAATTAAGATCAAGATGACAAGTTTCATGGTTATGATTATTATTCAAAGCATACGTGTCATCACAATAATCATCATAGATAGGATGCATCCTTTCATCATAATAAATTTGCTCATCAAAGCTTGGGGGACAAAAAATATCATCTTCATCAAACATAGCTTCCCCAAGCTTGTGGCTTTGCATATCATTAGCATCATGGATATTCAAGGAATTCATACTAACAACATTGCAATCATGCTCATCATTCAAATATTTAGTGCCAAACATTTTATAGATTTCTTCTTCTAGCACTTGAGCACAATTATCCTTTCCATCATACTCACAAAAGATATTAAAAAGGTGAAGCGTATGAGACAAACTCAATTCCATTTTTTATAGTTTTCTTTTATAAACTAAACTAGTGATAAAACAAGAAACTAAAAGACTCGATTGCAAGATCTAAAGATATACCTTCAAGCGCTAACCTCCCCGGCAACGGCACCAGAAAAGAGCTTGATGTCTACTACACAACCTTCTTCTTGTAGACGTTGTTGGGCCTCCAAGTGCAGAGGTTTGTAGGACAGTAGCAAATTTCCCTCAAGTGGATGACCTAAGGTTTATCAACCCGTAGGAGGCGTAGGATGAAGATGGTCTCTCTCAAGCAACCCTGCAACCAAATAATAAAAAGTCTCTTGTGTCCCCAACACACCCAATACAATGGTAAATTGTACAGGTGCACTAGTTCGGCGAAGAGATGGTGATACAAGTGGTATATGGATCGTAGATAAAGGTATTTGTAATCTGAAATTATAAAAACAGCAAGGTAACTAATGATAAAAGTGAGCGTAAACGGTATTGCAATGCGTGGAAATAAGGCCTAGTGTTCATACTTTCGCTAGTGTAAGTTCCCTCAACAATGATAACATAATTGGATCACATAACTATCCCTCAACATGCAACAAAGAGTCACTCCAAAGTCACTAATAGCGGACAACGAACGAAGAGATTATGGTAGGGTACGAAACCACCTCAAAGTTATTCTTTCCAGTCAATCTATTGGGCTATTCCTATAAGTGTCACAAACAACCCTAGAGTTCGTACTAGAATTACACCTTAAGACACAAATCAACCAAAACCCTAATGTCACCTAGATACTCCAATGTCACCTCAAGTATCCGTGGGTATGATTATACGATTTGCATCACACAATCTCAGATTCATCTATTCAACCAACACATAGGACCGCAAAGAGTGCCCCAAAGTTCCTACCGGAGAATCACGACGAAAACGTGTGCCAACCCCTATGCATAGGTTCATGGGCGGAACCCGCAAGTTGATCACCAAAACATACATCAAGTGAATCACGTGATATCCCATTGTCACCACAGATATGCACGGCAAGACATACATCAAGTGTTCTCAAATCTTTAAAGACTCAATCCGATAAGATAACTTCAAAGGGGAAACTCAATCCATTACAAGAGAGAAGAGGGTGAGGAGAAACATAAGATCCAACTATAATAGCAAAGCTCGCGATACATCAAGATCGTGCCAAATCAAGAACACGAGAGAGAGAGATATCAAACACATAGCTACTGGTACATACCCTCAGCCCCGAGGGAGAACTACTCCCTCCTCGTCATGGAGAGCATCGGGATGATGAAGATGGCCACCGGAGAAGGATTCCCCCTCCGGCAGGGTGCCGGAACGGGTCTAGATTGGCTTTCGGTGGCTACGGAGGCTTCTGGCGGCGGAACTCCCGATCTATTGTGCTCTCGGATGTTTTTAGGGTATATGGAGATATATAGGCAGAAGAAGTATGTTAGGGGGGCCACGAGGGGCCCATGAGGGTGGAGGGCGCGCCAGGGGGGTGGGCGCGCCCCCCTTCCTCGTGACCTCACTACAAGAATACCTACTATAAAGCAACATAAATTCTACAACATTTTAAGTATATGTTGCAATTTTTCAATAGATACGCATATAATCGATGTGCCATATGCGTTGCAGATTTGTCATGACCTATACATATGAAAAAAACAGAGCAAAGGAGAGACGTAAAAAACAGAGCCCCCGATTCCCCCTCATCTCTCCCAGATCGCCGCCACCTCTCCCTCCTCCGATCCACCTCGCCGCCGGCCCTTCCCTTCCCCTCATCCCACCGCGCGGCTCCGGCGGCTGCTGGATCCATCACATCCCCCACCCACCCATCCCTCTCGCGTCCCATATATAGCTCTCTTCACGCACCTCCTCGCCATCCGCGATAGCTAATTCGGGCGACGTCCGGCGAATCCCGCCATCATGAAGCACAGCCAGAGGTCCCCATCGAAACATGACGCCGTCCCATGCGACTAGATCCGGTGCTCACGGATGTGGCCAGGCCGTCCTCCTCTAGTCCTCCTCTCTTCCGGTGAGTGCATCCCTTCCCCTGGCTTCATCCTTTCTTTCTCCCCCCCCCCTTCATCTAACCTCTATTTTTTCTCCTCTTGTAGACGTGCAGGGAGGAATAGGCACCGGGTGAACTCCATGGCGACGCTACTGACGGTGATGTCAATGGACGGGATGTGCCTCGCGTCGACGAGCATACACCGAGGCGGGAAGTGGAAAAGGAATACATCGCCAAGCGAACTCAATGGTACGATGCTGGAGGTGGAGGACGTGGCCAACGTGGCGCTGTACATGGAATCGGATGAGGCTAGGTATGCGACCATGACTTGGACCTCGAACTATCCCTGGGAGTTAAGGCTGAACCTTCTACCTGTGTGTTGCATAACCACTACTAGACATCTGAATATATCCAATGCGACCTCACCCAAAAAGCATCAAGATAATTGATCAACCTGAAACTATGGATTTAGTAACCTCTTCATTCTATCAGTTTTCTTGATTATCTATGTCTTCCGGTTGCTTAGATTAAAAGCATTTGTTTGGCAGTGGCGGAGCGTGGCAAGAAGTGAAGAAACTAACAGGGGGCATTTTTCTAAAGGGTCTGTCTAGGTCTCAGTCGACTGAGACTTCGCGAAGTCTTAGTCGGCTGATGTCATCACATGTAGATTAGGCATGTTAACTTTTGGGCTGGATCCGGCTTGGCACCTGGGCTTATTTTTTTTCCTTGTTTGTTTGTTTGTTACTTTTGGGCTGGGCTGCTCACTTTGTTTATTGTGACTGAACTGGGTCATGAAGTTTTATATTTGTGGGCCCAGACTGCATAAAAAAGACACAAAAAAACCTGATTCCTTTGCTTTATGAACTATACTTTTTGACTAGTTGTGATGAACAGAAGCTGTCAAGCAAACAAACAGAAAATCTGAGGCTCTAACAAAAAAAAGTGCTCTGCTTCAAAACCAGTTTAAAGTTGTTTCACACAAGAGCAAAAAGCATATCCACTAGTGATGAAAAATTTCATATACAGAAAAAATGCATAAATTAACTCTGGTTTACAGAAAAAGCGCCAGTTTCATCATCTCTGTTTTCAAGTATTCATATACAAAAAACATCAAAAAACCACCTCACTAAAACCAACCTGAATGAAATCAAACACAGCCTTGTTCAACTGTATGCATCAGTTAACTCAAACAAATAGCAGCAGTGGCATCCTCATGCCACCAAAAACAAACACACAATAGGGAATGGGTCGGGGAACCATATATGTTTCAAAAACTGGCATTAGAAATTCCGTAGCTACATCATATATACGTGCACGCAAAAAAAACAGGTGCAGATTACTTGCACGGTAGTACTACGTGAGGACTGACCACTTACAAGCATGTTGCTTAAGTAATTCAGAGATGTCTACTGACAATGAACTTGGATACTTATAAATTCACAAACACAGAATGTCTACTGACAGTGAACAGAGTTAGACTGACGCTCTCATCAAGCACAGAAAATTCAGATGTACTCCTACCAAAACAAAAAATGCGCAGATTCCAAACAAACTTAAGATCAAAAAGAGTGAATGAGAATGGGTCCTGGGTGTGGCCGTATGCATCATTCTGATGCAGAGGCCGAGGATGCCCCCTTTTCTAAAAAAAGAATGGTTCCTGGGTGTAGATTCCAACCAGCTTACCTCATCAGCAGGGCGCAAGGAGTCTGGAGGGGTGACGGGATCGCCGAGCATCTCGTTGCCGGTGACTTAAATCACGGAAGCCTTCGATGTGCCCGCCCCCGTGACCTGGCTTCCTTCCTCTCCCATTTCCTCCCTCTATCTATGCGCGTCTCTCAATTTAAACAATGTCATTGGGTGGCCTTTAGAAAGATGTTGAGCCTGGGTCCACATTCCAGAAACTTAAAAGGAAAATAAAAAAATAGCAGCACACCGTCTATAGTCACTCCCTTCCTTCACAACGGCATTAAAAATGTGTCCGAGGATCCGGACAAGTAACTTTTCTCTCCTTTAATATGCTCCTTTTTTGAGAAAATGAGCTCCTGTCAGAATCAGATACAAAACAACAAATTAATTTATTTTTTCTTAATCCTTGGGAAGAAAAAAAAATAAATGCAAAAAGGAAAAAATTGTATATGATTTCAAAAAAAAGAAAAGAAAAACACAAACTAGTTGTGAGATCGGGTGCTTGATTTGTGTTTGTGGGCATGGCAGAAAACGGGGGTGTTACGGTGCTCGTGTGACACATAGCAAGGGTAGAGGATTCACGGGGGAGCTACCCCCTTCTGACCAGGCAAAGAAGTTTAGTTGCAAAAATGTTTGTAAAAAGACATGTAGTTATAGTCTGGGGGACAGCCGCTTGGAATTGCATGACTAGTTTCCCCCTCTCTCTTACTGCCACCCCTCTGACAAAACAAATGCCCCTAGTTGCAACTAAGTTAGAAGACACGGAGTTGCGGCTATGCTAGAAAGACATGTGGGTGCATGAGTATAGTTGGACATGCAGCTGATGCCCACACTCTTGTCGTCACCCCCTCCAGCAAAAACAAATGCCCCAATGGCAACCAAGTTATAAGGCATGCAGCTGCGGCCGTGTTGAAAAGACATTGCAGTTGCGTGACTACAGTTGAGCATGCAACTGGCCGCCTCTCTCTTGCTGCCACCCCCTACAACAAAACAAAGATCCCCCAGTTGTGACCAAGTTAGAAGACATGCAGTTGCGTGTCTAGTGTGTGACATGCAACTGCCCCCCTCTCTCTCTACACGCCGCCCCCTCCAACAAATAAATGCCCCCTATTGCGACCAACTTAGAAGACATGCAGTTGCGCCTGTTGTGGGACATGCAACTTGTCCCATCGCTGTCGATGTCGCCCCCTTTGACAAAACAAAGGTTGTCCCCCCAGTTGCAACCAAGGTAGAAGACATGTAGTTGCGTGTCTAGTGTGGGACATGCAACTGGCCCCCCTCTCTCTACACGCCGCCCCTCTGACAAAATAAATACCCCCTATTGCGACCAACTTAGAAGACATGCAGTTGTGCCTGTTGTGGGACATGCAACTGGTCCCATCTCTATCGACGCTGCCCCCTATGACAAAACAAAGATCGTCCCCCCAGTTGCAACCAAGTTAGAAGACATGCAGTTGCGTGTCTATTGTGGGACATGCAACTGCCCCCCCCCCCTCTCTCTACACGTCGCTCCCTCCGACAAAACAAAGGTCCCCCAATTGCGACCAAGTCAGAAGACATGTAGTTGCACCTGTTGTGGGGCATGCAACTGGGCTCGTCTCTCTTAACGCTGCCCCTCCGACAAAACAAAGGTCCCCAATTGCGACCAAGTTAAAAGGCATGCAGTTGCGTGCCTAGTGTGAGACATGCAATTGTCCCCATCTCTCTCGACGCCACCCCCTGACAAAACAAAGGCCCCCTAGATGCGACCAAGTTAGAAGACATGCAGTTGCATGCTGTTGTGGGACATGCAATTGGGCCCCATCTCTCTGGACGCTGCCCCCTCCGACAGAACAAAGCTCCCCCAGTTGCGACCATGTTAGAAGACATGCAGTTGCGTGCCTATTGTGGGGCATGCTACTCGGCCCCATCTCTCTCGTTACCTCCCCCTCCAACAAAACAAAGGTCCCACCCTAGTTACGACCAAGCTAGAAGACATGTAGTTGCATGCCTAGTGTGGGATAGGCAACTCGCCCACTCTCTCTCTCAAGGCCGCCCCTCTAACAAAACAAACACCCCCTAGTTGCGACCAAGCTAGAAGACATGCAGTTGTGTGCCTGTTGTGGGACATGGAACTGGGTCCCATCTCTCTCGGCGCTGCCCCCTCCGACAAAACAAAGGTCCCTAGTTGCGACCAAGTCAGAAGACATGCAGTTGTGTGCCTGTTTGTGGGACATTCAACTGAGCCCACATCTCTCTCGACACCGCCCCCTCCAACAAAACAAAGGCCCGCTTGTTGCGACCAAGCTAGAAGGCATGCAATTGTGTGCCTAGTGTGGGACATGCAATTGGGCCCCATCTCTCTCGATGTCGCCCCCTCCGACAAAACAAAGGCCCCCCTAGTTGTGACCAAAGCTCGAAGACATGCAGTTGCATGCCTAGTGTGGTACATGCAACTGGGCCCCATCTCTCTCGACGTCGCCCCCTCCGACAAAACAAAGGTTCCCCCAGTTGCGACCAAGCTAGAAAACATGCAGTTGTGTGCCTGTTGTGGGACATGCAACTAAGCGCCATCTCTCTCCATGCCACCCCCTCCGACAAAACAAAGGTCCCCCAGTTGCGACCAAATTAGAAGACATGCAGTTACGTGCCTGTTGTGGGACATGCAACTGGGCCCACATCTCTCTCGACGCCGTCCCCTCTAACAAAACAAACCCCCTAGTTGCGACCAAGTTAGAAGACATGTAGTTGCATGCCTAGTGTGGGACATGAAACTAGGCCCCTTCTCTCTCGACGCCGCCCCCTCCGACAAAACAAAGCCCCCACCCCACCCCGAGTTGCGACCAAGTAAGAAGACATACAGTTGCGTGCCTGTTGTGGGACATGCAACTAGGCCCCATCTCTCTCGACGCCGCCCCTTCCGACAAAAGAAATGCCCCCCCAAGTTGCGACCAAGTTAGAAGACATGCAATTGCGGGCCTGTTGTGGGACATGCAACTGAGCCCCATCTCTCTCGACGCCGCCCCTTCCGACAAACAAAGGTCCCCCCAGTTGCGACCAAGTTAGAAGATATGCAATTGCATGCCTGCTATGGGACATGCAACTGAGCCCGATCTCTCTTGATGCTTCCCCCTCTGACAAAACAAAGGTCCACCAGTTGTGACCAAGCTAGAAGACATGCAATTGCGTGCCTTTTGTGGGACATGCAACTGGGCCCACATCTCTCTCGATGCCTCTTACTTAAAAAGTGTTTGCACCTCTATACATGCAAACAAGAAAAAAGGGAACAAAACAGTGAGAAAATGGATCAAGCAATGATATAAAAGGTTCAAGCTGCTACAACCTAAAAATTCGGTCTAAGAACTAGCATATATTACTAGGCATCACTAAGGACTGGAACATGATCTACAGGAAATGATAGGAACAAGCAACGAGCCTACATGCTTTTGAACATGAACATTAAAACCCTGGAATCCTACAAAAATGTACACTCCATATTCTACATTCTACATGAGTTCAGAAAGATGCATCAGAAGAGTTTGACGGGCTGGATAAAAATAATTCAATGTAAACAGCTAGTTAAACTAGGGGGTCCCCTCTTCTTAAAAAACTAATATATTCTATGATGATGAGTACAAACTAAAAAAATAAGGATCATACGATGAAAAAAATTAAAAAAATAGAGGCTGCTGATTTACCCCTGCATGTTTAAACTCCTTCCAGATATACATATTAATGCCACTTGACCTGCTCTCGCGGTAGCAAGGGCTCAGGAAAACTCTCCAAACCATCTCCTGTGCACATAAAAAAGCCGCCAAAACATAAATTTGTGCTAGTGAGACGCATACATATTCAGCTAATGATTTTTAGTGCGATACTTGTATGCTTCTGAACAAAAAGGATTTCAAGATAATGATCATTTATCATTGGCGTCGCTGCTGATGACGAAAAAAATATATTTACATTACGATGTGGAGATAAAAGAAGATGAATCTATCAAGAGACCATAATATCTTGATTCATACACACACAAAAATGAACATCTTACTGATTCATATGGTTTAAGCAAAAAAAGAAAACTGAAAAAGCATGCTGCTGCTGGAAACTTAGTTGCAGTAATCATTATCTTTTGATTCCACAAAAAAAGAAATTTGAACATGCTACTAGTTAAATAGGGTCTCAACAAAAAAACTGGCAAAAACAAGTAAACATGCTACTGATACATTCTACAGAGATAAAAATTCCAGTATAATCTCTAGTGATACAGTTCAGTAGTAATCTCTCTTTTTTACAAAAGAAAATATTTCAAAAAACATCCTACGGATTAGATATGGGTTCTGAAAAAACAAATAAAAGACACCCACTCTTACTGGTACATTCAGTGATAATCTCTCTTTCTTTAAAAAAAGACATGCTACTGAATAAATATGGTAATCTAAATAAACAAACAAAGGACTAAACCACCCTTAGTGATAGCTTCAGCAAATACATATGAGGGGATTTGATTTAAGTAATATTCCTCAAACATGTTCACAAAAAATTGTTTCTGCTGAAAATCATATTCTTCAAATGCTACTAACCTGGACTAAAAATAAACAAACAAGGGACTGAACCTCCCCCTAGGTGATGGATCAGTAATAGATCTAGACGTCTGAAGTCCAAATTAGTGGATACGAGAGAACCACTTCTTGAGACCTTGACGTCTGAAGCAAGAAGCGTACAAACAAAAATGGACTGACCACTGTATGCTTCAAGGCTACTAATCTGGACTCAAATCCCCTTATATATACGCACTGCATTACCACCACCTGTTGAATCAAAAAAAGAATGGTTCTATGCTTCAAATCTACTAATCTGAACTTGATCCAAACAAATAATGGAACCCAAAAAATCCACTCAGATCTACTGCATCTCACCAACTAACAAACAAAAAAGAAAAAGAAAAGATGGGATTGCACTTACTCCATCAGCAGCGTCGCCCATCCTCTTGTTGGCTGTGGAGGAACACAACGATTTCTCTTCGATTCGCTTCCGGGATCTTCGGATTTTCACAAAGAAAGGATAGAGAGAGAGACAGAGGATGAAATGGACTGAAGACTGCCAATCCCCTCCTCTTAATTACCTAGGGTGCCTATCCCTCTCCCCTCTTCTTAATTACCACGGGGCTGCCACTTCCTCTTCGCCTGCCCCAGCCCACAAAAAGAAACGTGAGACGCTCGCGCTAGAAAAGTTGCTCCAACAAAAAAACAAGAAAAATGGGCTGGTCTGTGACGTACACAGGCTGAAACAAAGACCAAAGCGGGCCAGCGCGAATCTACAAGCAACACGACATCAAACGGCTGCACAGTCGACTGAGACTTCATGAAGTCTCAGTCGACTGATTTTTAGCAGCTCCGTTTTCTAAAACAAAATATGCATTACTAGGAGCAGTGTGAGCTGATGGTTCATTCTTGTTCAACACTGCTCACAAATAGAAGTAGACGAGTATATGGAGGTGTTATTTTCAACCGGAAGCATAGCTGGTACACACGTATGCAAGAACGACAGACAGATTATTTCCAGCCATAATTCAAGAAAACCAAGACTGTAAAGGAGTATAGAATAAAAGCATGCAAAATGAGTACTTCGGAGTCATGCGTTGTGGATCAAGGCATTGACACAGCCGACCCGCCGGCAGCGACATGCCTCGTCGATCAAAGGCATTGGCACAGCCAACCGGCCTGCAGCAATGTCGAGCACGACGGCCACCACGTCGCGGTCTGAGGGACATTCGGACATTCTCAATTTGTTGATCTAACCGCCGAAGGAGCATAGACAATTGGTGCGGCACCAGGTCGCGGCCGCGATGACCCTGCAACTCACGCACACCAGGTAAAGGGATCGATGCAGAACTCATTGCCGATACTGGAGGAGGCGCCGTCGCAGCACCAATAGGTCCTGCAGCCTGCTACACGGTATTGCTTCAGCCATCTTCGCCTCTTCGGCCATATTGTACGCTGAGGATTCATTCCTTAAGGCCGACTTATAATTATGTGCTAATTATAGTTTCTGTGTTAATCCATTCTCATTCATTGTATACTTTTAACGATAACAGAGCGGCTTCTTTTATAAATTATTAGCTTCTTTTATAAATTCTTAGTTACTCATGTATGCAGGTCAGCTTCAAGCTGTGGAGCGATAGATCAGATAAATGTTTTTGCCATGTTTGTCCTTCAACTCAGTAACCGTACGTCTAGTTCTTTCCCCTATTGTACTTCTTTTATTTGCACCATACTTCTTGAAAGATGATAACTTGCAATCATTATTGTAGAGTGGTTGTGCTTCTATTTATATTCCTTAAACAAACTGAAATTTCATTTACATCTCTATAACTTCGTTTTGTTAATACAAATGTTTGATTAATTAAGCATTGCAATTACATGGCTTTATCCTTATTTTCCTTTTTATCATGTCTCCACTTCTATCTAACAGGGATCGTAGCTCTTGCTATAGTTGTAAGTTGTGATCCTAAATGTATATTTTTTTGATATCGTGATCCTAAATGTAAACTTGATGGTGCTGAAATTACAAATGAATTCTTGGCAGTGCATGTTGATATGGCACTTGTGAAAACTGAAGATTTGGTACGGAGTCGTAAAACGTGTAATATTCTCGGTAATGCAGAAAAAGCAAAGATTGCATTGCCTTCAACCTTTGTATGTGACATACCCTGCCTATATCACTACTTGCATCATGTCAATGCATTGTGTGTTAACAATTCATTTTGTTATTTTCTTTGTAGATTCAAAAGACATATGGATGATTATATAGGTGTGTGGCAGAATACTAGAATGATGATGATGGTGTTCTGGTTCATGATGATGATGATGATGATGATGATGATGATGATGATGATGGACGCTTTTAGTTTTAGTTAAGTTGTAGGGATGTTGATGGATGCTTTCAGTTTAAGTTTTGATGTCAAGAAAGTATTTAGATTATGTATCATAATTTGATGAAGTTCCTCATGTAATATCCACTATTGTAATCCAGCAATTCTATCCAATATATGATTTCGTCCTCTTGTGAGTATATTCCTTTTTTCGTCACTTGATATACATAATTATTACCATTATATGGAGCATTAATTTAATAGCTGGGATTATAGATATTCACATGATATATGTACTAGTTGCAAATTCTTGTTGCCAAGCAATGAGATTTGGATTCCGGTATATTAAGCACCAACATATATAAGTGTTGTAAAATTCGGTTTTATGTGTTGTACTCTTGCAACGGTATGTTTACCAACGAAAGTATAAGCGTTGCATTATGCGCTAGCAACACTGGATAAGGCTACGCATCTCAAACCGTTGGTAAAGACACTAACAACGCATATATGGACATATAGATACGACAAAAACCGTTGCTATAGGGGTGGTCCTGTTGTAGTGCCTCCTCGCAGATCCCCCAACGTGCACTCCAAGTCTTCTGGGCTTCTTTCCTTCCAAAAATGATTTCCGTGAAGTTTCAGGTCAACTGGACTCTGTTTGATTTTCCTCTTCTTCGAAACCCTAAAACAGGGTAAAAAAAAACAGAAACTGGCACTGGGCTCTGGGTTAATAGGTTAGTCCCAAAAAAATGATATAAAAGTGTGTAATAAAGCCCATAAACATTCAAAACAGTAGATAATATAGCATGGAGCAATCAAAAATTATAGATACGTTGGAGACGTTCAAGCATCCCCAAGCTTAATTCCTGCTCGTCCTCGAGTAGGTAAATGATAAAAACAGAATTTTTGATGCGGAGTGCTACTTGGCATAATTTCAATGTTATTCTCCTTAATTGTGGTATGAATATTCAGATCCAAAAGATTCAAGACAAAAGTTCATATTGACATAAAAATGATAATACTTCAAGCATACTAACTAAGCAATTATGTCTCTTCAAAATAACATGGCCAAATAAAGTTATCCCTACAAAATCATATAGTCTGGCTATGCTCCATCTTCACCACACAAAATATTTAAATCATGCACAACCCCGATGACAAGCCAAGCAATTGCTTCATACTTTTGATGTTCTCAAACTTTTTCAATCTTCACGCAATACATGAGCGTGAGCCATGGACATAGCACTATAGGTGGAATAGAATGGTGGTTGTGGAGAAGACAAAAAGGAGAAGATAGTCTCACATCAACTAGGCGTATCAATGGGCTATGGAGATGCCCATCAATAGATATCAATGTGAATGAGTAGGGATTGCCATGCAACGGATACACTATAGCTATAAATGTATGAAAGCTCAACAAAAGAAACTAGTGGGTGTGCATCCAACTCGCTTGCTCACGAAGACCTAGGGCATTTTGAGGAAGCCCATCATTGGAATATACAAGCCAAGTTCTATAATGAAAGATTCCCACTAGTATATGAAAGTGACAACATAGGAGACTCTCTATCATGAAGATCATGGTGCTACTTTGAACCACAAGTGTGATAAAAGGATAGTAGCATTGCCCCTTCTCTCTTTTTCTCTCATTTTTTTTATTTTTTATTTGGGCCTTCTCTTTTTTTATGGCCTCTTTTTTTTATTTGGGCTTCTTTGGCCTCTTTTATTTATATATGTTCGTTCGGAGTCTCATCCCGACTTGTAGGGGAATCATTGTCTCCATCATCCTTTCCTCACTGGGACAATGCTCTAATAATGATGATCATCACACTTTTATTTACTTACAACTCAAGAATTACAACTCGATACTTAGAACAAGATATGACTCTATATGAATGCCTCCGGCGGTGTACCGAGATGTGCAATGACTCATGAGTGACACGTATGAAAGAATTATGAACGGTGGCTTTGCCACAAATACGATGTCAACTACATGATCATGCTAGCAATATGACAATGATGGAGCGTGTCATAATAAACGGAACGGTGGAAAGTTGCATGGCAATATATCTCGGAATGGCTATGGAAATGACATGATAGGTAGGTATGGTGGCTGTTTTGAGGAAGGTATATGGTGGGTGTATGATACCGGCGAAAGGTGCGCGGTATTAGAGAGGCTAGCAATGGTGGAAGGAAGGAAAGTGTGTATAATCCATGGACTCAACATTAGTCATAAAGAACTCATATACGTATTGAAAAAATCTAGAAGTTATCAAAGCAAAGTATTACGCGCATGCTCCTAGGGGGATAGATTGGTAGGAAAAGACCATCGCTCGTCTCCGACCGCCACTCATAAGGAAGACAATCAATAAATAAATCAAGCTCCGACTTCATCACATAACGGTTCACCATACGTGCATGCTACGGGAATCACAAACTTTAACACAAGTATTTCTCAAATTCACAACTACTCAACTAGCATGACTCTAATATCACCATCTTCATATCTCAAAACAATTATCAAGCATCAAACTTCTCATAGTATTCAACACACTCATAAGAGAATTTTATTATTCTTTTTTTATACCTAGCATATTAGGATTATTTAAGAAAATTACCATTCTATTAAGACTCTCAAAATAATTTGAGTGACGCATGAGAGTTCATCTATTTCTATAAAATAAAACCACCACCGTGCTCTAAAAAGATATAAGTGAAGCACTAGAGCAAATGACAAACTACTCCGAAATATATAAGTGAAGATCAATGAGTAGTCAAATAATTATGCAACTATGTGAAGACTCTCTAACATTTAATAATTTCAGATCTTGGTATTTTATTCAGACAGCAAGCAAAGCAAAATAAAATGACATCTAAGAATAGCAAACATCATGTGAAGAAGCAAAAACTTAGGACCAACCGATACTAACCGATAGTTGTTGAAGAAGAAAGGTGGGATGCCAACCGGGGCATCCCCAAGATTAGGTGCTTGAGACTTCTTGAAATATTATCTTGGGGTGCCTTGGGCATCCCCAAGCTTGAGCTTTTGTGTCCTTAATTCCTCTCATATCACGGTCTCCCTAAATCTCAAAAGCTTCATCCACACAAAACTCAACAAGGACTCGTGAGATAAGTTAGTATAAACCATTGCCAGAACCTTATCATACTCTACTGTAGCAAATCACTAAAACTATTATTCAACATTGCATGCTAAATGCCTCTGCATATTTAATAGTCCTATCCTCAAATAGAATCATTAAAGAAGCAAACATATGCAAACAATGCAAACATAACAGCAATCTGCCTAAACAGAATAGTCTGTAAAGAATGCAGCAACATCCATACTTCCCTAGCTCAAAAAATTATGAAAGAAAATTCCCACTGTATTAAATTTATCAGAGCTTAATATGCAAAAGGTTTCAACATTTTATCACATTCTGACTTTTCTAGGGAATTATTGCAACAGCGGTAAACTTTCTTTTTTTCAAACAGCAACATGTGGACTTCTAAAATAGGCATAGTAAAGGCTATCAATGCCACTTTTATTGAAATAAAAGATGCAGAACATTTTTCTAAATAACAGCAAGCAAATCCTAACAAAATAAATTGATGCTCCAAGCAAAACACATATCATGTGGTGAATAAAAATATAGCTCCAAGTAAAGTTACCGATGAATGAAGACGAAAGAGGGGATGCCTTCGGGGCATCCCCAAGATTAGGATCTTGGTTGTCCTTGAATATCACCTTGGGGTGCCTTGGGAATCCCCAAGCTTAGGCTCTTGCCACTCCTTATCCCGTAGTCCATCGAATCCTTACCCAAAACTAGAAAACTTCACAACACAAAACTTAACAAAAAACTCGTAAGCTCCGTTAGCGAAAGAAAATAAAACACCACTTCAAGGTACTTTAATGAACTCATTATTTATTTATATTGGTGTTAAACCTACTGTATTCCAACTTC
Source organism: Triticum urartu (assembly GCF_056163025.1). Classification (NCBI taxonomy): domain Eukaryota; kingdom Viridiplantae; phylum Streptophyta; class Magnoliopsida; order Poales; family Poaceae; genus Triticum; species Triticum urartu. The sequence continues at coordinate 305,860,293 of NC_141875.1, forward strand.
TCTATGGTTTACAAACTATTTTACTAGCCATAGATTCATCAAAATAAGCAAACAACACAATGAAAACAGAATCTGTCAAAAACAGAACAGTCTGTAGTAATCTGAATCAAACGTATACGTCTGGAATTCATAAAGTTCTAAAATAAATTGCTGCACCTGAGGAATTTATCTATTAATATTATTCAAAAAGAATTAACTAAATAGCACTCTCCAAATAAAAATGGCAGCAATTCTCGTGAGCGCTAAAGTTTCTGTTTTTTACAGCATGATCAACAAGACTTTCCCCAAGTCTTCCCAAAGGTTCTACTTGGCACAAACACTAATTAAAAGCATAAAACCACATCGAAACAGAGGCTAGATGAATTATTTATTACTAAACAGGAGCAAAAGGCAAGGAACAAAAATAAAATTGGGTTGCCTCCCAACAAGCGCTATCGTTTAACGCCCCTAGCTAGGCATGATGATTTCAATGATGCTCGCATAAAAGATAAGAATTGTAACATAAAGAGAGCATCATGAATATTATGACTAGCACATTTAAGCCTAACCCACTTCCTATGCATAGGGATTTTGTGAGTAAACAACTTTTGGGAACAATAGTCAACTAGCATAGGAGGGCAAAACAAGCATAACTTCAAAACTTTAAGCACATAGAGAGGAAACTTGATATTATTGCAATTCCTACAAGCATATATTCCTCCCTCATAATAATTTTCAGTAGCATTGTGAATGAATTAAACAATATAACAAGCACCTAAATCGTTCTTTTCATGATCTACAAGCATGCAAATTTTATTACTCTGCACATAAGCAAAATTCTTCTCATGAATAATAGTGGGAGCAAACTCAACAAAATAACTATCATGTGATTGAAAATTAAGATCAAGATGACAAGTTTCATGGTTATCATTATTATTCAAAGCATACGTGTCATCACAATAATCATCATAGATAGGATGCATCCTTTCATCATAATAAATTTGCTCATCAAAGCTTGGGGGACAAAAAATATCATCTTCATCAAACATAGCTTCCCCAAGCTTGTGGCTTTGCATATCATTAGCATCATGGATATTCAAGGAATTCATACTAACAACATTGCAATCATGCTCATCATTCAAATATTTAGTGCCAAACATTTTATAGATTTCTTCTTCTAGCACTTGAGCACAATTATCCTTTCCATCATACTCACAAAAGATATTAAAAAGGTGAAGCGTATGAGACAAACTCAATTCCATCTTTTATAGTTTTCTTTTATAAACTAAACTAGTGATAAAACAAGAAACTAAAAGACTCGATTGCAAGATCTAAAGATATACCTTCAAGCGCTAACCTCCCCGGCAACGGCACCAGAAAAGAGCTTGATGTCTACTACACAACCTTCTTCTTGTAGACGTTGTTGGGCCTCCAAGTGCAGAGGTTTGTAGGACAGTAGCAAATTTCCCTCAAGTGGATGACCTAAGGTTTATCAATCCGTAGGAGGCGTAGGATGAAGATGGTCTCTCTCAAGCAACCCTGCAACCAAATAATAAAAAGTCTCTTGTGTCCCCAACACACCCAATACAATGGTAAATTGTACAGGTGCACTAGTTCGGCGAAGAGATGGTGATACAAGTGGTATATGGATGGTAGATAAAGGTATTTGTAATCTGAAATTATAAAAACAGCAAGGTAACTAATGATAAAAGTGAGCGTAAACGGTATTGCAATGCGTGGAAATAAGGCCTAGGGTTCATACTTTCGCTAGTGTAAGTTCCCTCAACAATGATAACATAATTGGATCACATAACTATCCCTCAACATGCAACAAAGAGTCACTCCAAAGTCACTAATAGCGGACAACGAACGAAGAGATTATGGTAGGGTACGAAACCACCTCAAAGTTATTCTTTCCAGTCAATCTGTTGGGCCATTCCTATAAGTGTCACAAACAACCCTAGAGTTCGTACTAGAATTACACCTTAAGACACAAATCAACCAAAACCCTAATGTCACCTAGATACTCCAATGTCACCTCAAGTATCCGTGGGTATGATTATACGATCTGCATCACACAATCTCAGATTCATCTATTCAACCAACACATAGGACCGCAAAGAGTGCCCCAAAGTTCCTACCGGAGAATCACGACGAAAACATGTGCCAACCCCTATGCATAGGTTCATGGGCGGAATCCGCAAGTTGATCACCAAAACATACATCAAGTGAATCACGTGATATCCCATTGTCACCACAGATACGCACGACAAGACATACATCAAGTGTTCTCAAATATTTGAAGACTCAATCTGATAAGATAACTTCAAAGGGGAAACTCAATCCATTACAAGAGAGAAGAGGGGGAGGAGAAACATAAGATCCAACTATAATACCAAAGCTCGCGATACATCAAGATCGTGCCAAATCAAGAACACGAGAGAGAGAGAGAGAGAGAGAGATCAAACACATAGCTACTGGTACATACCCTCAGCCCCGAGGGAGAACTACTCCCTCCTCGTCATGGAGAGCACCGGGATGATGAAGATGGCCACCGGAGAAGGATTCCCCCTCCGGCAGGGTGCCGGAACGGGTCTAGATTGGCTTTCGGTGGCTACGGAGGCTTCTGGCAGTGGAACTCCCGATCCATTGTGCTCTCAGATGTTTTTAGGGTATATGGAGTATATAGGCGGAGGAAGTACATCAGGGGGGCCACGTGGGGCCCATGAGGGTGGAGGGCGCGCCCAGGGGGGTGGGCGTGCCCCCCTGCCTCGTGACCTCCTCGCAGATCCCCCGATGTGCACTCCTAGTCTTCTGGGCTTCTTTCCTTCCAAAAATGAGTTCCGTGAAGTTTCAAGTCTATTGGACTCCGTTTGATTTTCCTCTTCTTCGAAACCCTAAAACATGGTAAAAACAGAAACTGGCACTGGGCTCTGGGTTAATAGGTTAGTCCCAAAAATGATATAAAAGTGTGTAATAAAGCCCATAAACATTCAAAACAGTAGATAATATAGCATGGAGCAATAAAAAATTATAGATACGTTGGAGACGTATCACCCGGCAAGGCTTGCCGGGCATGCCATGATGTGACATAAGTGGCGCATTTAATGCGCTCTGCCCTGTCTGCATAGTTAGGTATGATAGCACTGTTTGCTATCTAATCAGTACACAATGATTGATTTGCCATTATGGTGACCCCTTGATCTATAAAAGGAGGGCCATGGAAACCATAGAAAGGATTCGCACCCTTGTACACCCATACGCGTGTAGCTGCTCTTGCCCCGAGGCAACCATGTCGGGCAAGAGCATTGCATCTCCCCACGGTCCTCTCATCAATCCACCAAAGCAGGAGTAGGGTTTTACGCCTCGTGGTGGCACGAACCTGGGTAAAATTTCCCGTGTGATCTCTGTCGTGCTGCGCGACGTTCTCCGCTCTTTGTGCAATGTGCTCATCCTCCCTGCCAAACCAGAAGGGGCTGATGGCCCCATAGGTGGTCGTGGTTTCCCATGACATGGTGCACAGCTCGATATGCTTGGTGATCAATCAAAATGCAAGATTGAAGCAGAAGATGATAACAAATTCCTCCATGCTCACCAGAGTGACAATTTTAGTACAAAAGAAGCAACAGAGTTCTTCAACTATTTTTGTCAATTAAGACACCCTCTTCCTACTCCGCAGACATCAGAAGTATCGTAGATGTGAGATTAGGTAAAATGAAGTTGGGACATATGAAGTCACATGATTGCCACATAATGTTGACACAAATCCTCCCGGTGGCCATCAGGAATCTGCTGGACAAAGATATAAGAAACACACTCATTGATCTATGTGATTTCTTCAACAAACTATGGCAGAAAGTTGTAGATCCTGTGATGAGGACATCAATACCATTGTTACGCCCATAGCCCCTGCGGCTATACATACTGGACCAATTACTAGAGCTCGCGCACGCCAATTGAATTATCAAGTACTTTCGTTTCTTGGTAACGATTCTAATGTTCATGAGAATATGATGCTGCCTAAATTGGATACTTTTGTTTTGCTTACAAATGAAGGGCCTAGCTTGGACAAGAAAGATGAACCTTGGAGCAAGTTCAAGCATGGAGATGATGGCATGCGCAAGGGGATCAAGAACGAAGTTCCAAGTGATGATTTTAGGACTTTGAAGCCACCATAAGGAGTGCATGAAGCCTTGGACAAAATATACAAGATGCCACTTCATAGATTTCATCCAGAGGCTATTTTAGGTGCTGCATCACCTTATTATTGGGCCAGGCCCATGTATTTTCGAAATACTTAAGAATAGGCTGTTTTTAGAGTTTGTATGTGTGGGGAAACAAGAGTTCGGGTTGGTTTCGGACCCCTCCTCCAAGGGCCACGAAATCCCCCCCCCCTCTTCCTCCATATATACAACCCTTAGGGCGTCGTTTAGACTTTGGGTTTTGTTTAGATTAAAAGTTCGCCATAGCTGCAACTTCGCGTACTTCGTTTGTGTCCAGCGACCAGACCAAGACGTCACAGAACCCCACCTTGATCAATAAAGCTTTCATCTTATATTCGCAATATCCAGATTGCAATCTCGGTTTCTTGCTTGTTCTTCGTTTGCTCGGAGGAAACAGGCCCTCGTGGCCAGGTTGTTCGTGCGCCGGCGTGGTCAATAACCCCTCGGAGTTGGTTTAGCGATTACTAAGGCGCGACGTCCTCGCACGTTCATAGTTGGATCGTCAAAGTCGACTTCCTCTAAAACGATAGCCACCATCTCATCGAAAGACGGGACACCTTTGCCTCTATCAAGTGGTACCAGATTTCCAGGTTGCTCGGTGAGATTTTACAGTTTTTCGTAGTTTAGGTCGAGTCTGTTCTTCATACCTATAGTCCACGAAAAAGCCAAAAAAATAGGGTTAGGTCATCATATCCGAACCAATCTGAGCCTTTGCATAGTCTTTTTAGAGTTTGTCTTTGTTGAATTTGCGGTTGTATCGTCGTGTCGAGTTGCTGGTCTTAGCGTCTAGTCCCTTAGAGTTTCGAGTTCTATTCACAGGTTGTCACGCCGCCGCCGCACCATCATCATCATCATTACCATATACCACCACCCCACCATATACATCGTTGCTGCCATATACAACCACTAATCCGAGTCCAGATATACCATCGCCATATACCACCACCAATCCGAGTCCAGATATACCATCGCTATATACAACCACCAGTCCGACTTCCACCAGATTCATCTCCGCCACCAGTCCTAGTCCAGTATTTGTTGCTTTGTTTTCGAGTTCCAGATCACGCGATACTTCGAGTCGTGACCAAGTCAGACTCCCCAACTTCCGTGCTATCCGCAGTAGAAAAATAGTTCCAAACTCAAAAAAACTAAGTCTGGAAAATTCTGGCTAGGCAGTTTTTAGACCATTTGTAGACTTTTTCGGAAAAAAAATGTTGCGGAGCAAAAAAAAGAGGAAAAAAAGTGCAAAAAAATAGTGAAAAAAAGGAAAAAAAAATCAGAGAGTGCTCCTCCCTTGTTTACGTGTCGCGCCGTGATTTTGTTCGTGTTCTAGGCTCGCGTCTCTAGTATGGTCTAGCCTAGGACCAGCACAGTACCGTCGTTGAGCGTTTATTCAACTTTGCATCTCTGAATTGATTATTGCAGACATTTTTGCTACCATATCATAAGCCTTCCCAGCTCCACATACATCTACATCATGCGTTTGACACCACCAGGCAATCGCTCTATCCAATCTTTGAGAGTTTTGACTATGACGGTTGCCGATCACCACCTGCTGCTGGGTAAGAACTGGTAAGAATTTGAGATCCGCTTGCCGGATTTGTGATACACCACCACCACCACCACTTCCTAGTAGTCTGTAGGATCATATTCTTGTGTGTTTCTATTGCTGCTAACCATGGCAGGATCACAAGCCGATGAGACAGATTGGGAGAACATGACGAACAAAGAGCTATATGATAAATTTCAGCAAATGATGAGAGGACTGGTGCAAGATGTGCTAAACAGATTTGAAGAGGCCATGGAGAAGATAGATGGCATGGAGAAGACGTTCGAAACAAAGCTCGATAACAAGTTTAATGAATTACTCGCGCGTCTTCCACCACCACCACCGGCTGCCCCTAACGCACCTCTACAACAACAACAACAACAACATCGCCTTCCAAATCAAGTGGGACGGGCACTGCACATTCCCCTTGAGCCTGGGAAAATTCTGGTGCCGCTGTTGATGCTTCTGTAGCTCCTGCTGCTACTGCAGAGGTGGAGGACCATTACGAGGATGAGGTTAATCAAAATCAGAACTACGTGCAACCACCAGCACCACCGCCACCAGGTCGTCCTCATGCATATCATCGCAATGGTAGGGCTGCACAACCACCTCAGGTACGTGATCATGACCATCTCCCTAAACTGAAATTGAACATTCCACCATTTGAGGGTAGATATTTTCCTGATATATATCTTACTTGGGAGTTAGAAACTAAACAACGATTTACATGTTTACAATATCCTGAGGAGAGAAGTGTTCCTGCTGCTGTTTGTGCTTTCACTAGCTTTGCATGTGTTTGGTGGTCTGAACATTGTAGATTATATCCTATTCCAGCTACTTGGGCTGCTTTGAAAACTCCTACGTACTTGTTGGGTTCCACCATATTATCAACATGAATTACTTCAAAAATTGCAGCGTTTAAGACAAGGAAAATTTTTTGTAGAAGAATATTATCAGGAATTACAAACTCGCATGATTAGATGTGGTATTGTTGAGGAAAATGAAGCTATGCTTGCACGTTTTATGGGTGGATTAAATAGAGAGATTCAGACCACTCTAGAGTATAAGGAGTATACTAATATCACTCGTTTATTCCATCTTGCTTGTAAAGCTGAACGTGAAGTGCAGGATCGATAGGCATTGGCGCGAACTATATTTTCTGCAGGTCGATCTTCATCATGGACACCACGTGCATCCTCTATTTCCACTCCACCAGCACCTCCATCAGGTGCCACCTCCAGCCGTGATACAAGAAAGCAAGCACAACCACCACTATCTGCCAAGAGCTCACCTGTTGGGCCTGCACAGAGTTCTTATTCTTCCATGGCATCAACAGGGCACACAAGTGATATTATTTGTCGTTGTTGTAAGGGAAGAGGACATTTTGCGAGAGAATGCAAATCTCGGTGTGTGATGATTGTTACTGAGGATGGTGGGTATGAGTTCGCTAGTGACTATGATGAGGAGACTTTGGCTCTTATTACACATGAAGAACACGATGGACGGGATTTTGATCATCAGACGCAATACATGGATGCTGAAGATGCTGACAGGTATGAATGTTTAGTTTCTCAACGTGCTTTGAGTGTGCACGTTACACAAGCTGAGCAAAATCAGAGGCATAATTTGTTCCATACAAAGGGAGTTGTGAAGGAACGTTCTGTTCGCGTCATCATAGATGGAGGGAGCTGCAATAATTTGGCTAGCATGGAGATGGTGGAGAAACGATCTCTCACCACAATACCACATCCACATCCTTACTACATCCAATGGTTCAAAAACAGCGGCAAGGTTAAGGTAACACGTACTGTTCGTGTGCATTTTAGTATCTCTACATATGCTGATTATGTTGATTGTGATGTGGTACCTATGCAAGCATGTTCCTTATTACTTGGTAGACCATGGCAATTTGATAAAAATTCAATACACCATGGTAGAAACAATCAGTATACTCTTATTCATAAGGATAAAAATATTACTTTGCTTCCTATGACTCCTGATTCCATTTTAAAAGATGATATTAATAGAGCTAATAAAGAAAAACAGGAGAAAAATAAGAGTGAAAATCAGATTGTCGCAAAAGAATTTGAGCAACAAATGAAGCCTAATAATAAACCATCTAGTGTTGTTTCTGAATTAAATTGAAAAGTGCATGTTTATTTGCCACCAAATCTGATATTGATGATCTAGATTTTAGCAAATCTGTTTGCTATGATTTTGTGTGCAAAGAGGCATTATTTTCATTCGAGGACGTACCTTCCTCATTGCCTCCTGCTGTCACTAACATTTTGCAGGAGTTCGCTGACGTCTTTCCACAAGACGTGCCACCGGGATTACCACCTATTAGAGGGATTGAGCATCAAATTGACTTAATTCCCGGTGCATCATTACCCAACCGTGCACCATACCGTACCAATCCAGAGGAGACGAAGGAGATTATGCATCAAGTACAAGAACTGCTCGACAAAGGTTATATACGCGAATCCCTTAGTCCTTGTGCTGTTCCTATCATTTTAGTATCGAAAAAGGATGGTAAGTCGCGTATGAGGCATTAATAATATTACTATTCGTTATCGTCATCCTATTCCTAGGCTAGATGATATGCTTGATGAATTGAGTGGCTCTACAATATTCCCCAAAGTTCATTTGCGTAGTGGATACCATCAAATTCGTAAGAAATTGGGAGATGAATGGAAAAAAGCATTTAAAACTAAGTTTGGATTATATGACTGGTTAGTCATGCCTTTTGGGTTAACTAATGCACCTAGTACTTTCATGAGATTAATGAATGAAGTTTTACGTGCTTTCATTGGACGATTTGTGGTAGTTTACTTTGATGACATATTGATTATCTTTGGAGGAACATTTACGTGCTGTTTTTATTGCTCTACGTGATGCACGTTTGTTTGGTAACCTTAGAAAGTGCACCTTTTGCACCGACCGAGTATCTTTTCTTGGCTATGTGGTAACTCCACAGGGAATTGAAGTTGATAAAGCCAAGATTGAAGCTATTGAGAGTTGGCCGCAGCCCAAAACGGTCACACAAGTGAGGAGTTTTCTTGGCCTCGCTGGTTTCTTTAGGCGTTTTGTGAGAGATTTCAGCACCATTGCTGCACCTCTCAACGAGCATACAAAGAAGGATGTGCCTTTTGTTTGGGGTACCACACGGGAAGAAGCCTTCACGTTATTGAAAGATAAGTTGACACATGCTCCTTTACTCCAACTTCCTAATTTTAATAAGACTTTTGAGCTTGAATTTGATGCTAGTGGAATTGGATTAGGAGGTGTTTTATTACAAGATGGCAAACCTGTTGCATACTTTTCTAAAAAATTGAGTGGGCCTAGTCTGAATTATTCTACTTATGATAAATAATTATATGCTCTTGTTCGAACCTTAGAAACATGGCAACATTATTTATGGCCCAAGGAATTTGTTATACATTCTGATCATGAATCTTTGAAACACATTAAAAGTCAAGCAAAACTGAATAGTAGACATGCTAAATGGGTTGAATTCATTGAGACTTTCCCTTATGTCATTAAACACAAGAAGGGTAAAGAAAATGTTATTCTTGATGCATTGTCTCGTCGTTATACTATGCTTTCACAAGGTGACTTTAAAATATTTGGTTTGGAGACCATCAAAGATCAATATGTGCATGATGCTGAATTTAAAGATGTATAGCAGAATTGTAAGGAAGGGAGAACTTGGAACAAGTTCGTTCTTAATGATGGATTTGTGTTTCGTGCTAACAAGCTATGCATTCCAGCTAGCTCCGTTCGTCTTTTGTTGTTGCAGGAGGCGCATGGAGGAGGATTAATGGGACAGTTCGGCGTCAAGAAGACAGAGGATATACTTGCTACACATTTCTTTTGGCCAAAGATGAGACGGGATGTTGGGCGTTTTGTTGCTCGCTGCACTACATGTCAAAAAGCTAAGTCACGACTCAATCCTCATGGTTTATATATGCCTTTGCCTGTACCTAGTGTTCCTTTGGAGGATATATCTATGGACTTTGTTTTAGGTTTACCTCGAACAAAGAAGGGGAGGGATAGCATATTTTTTGTCGTGGATAGGTTCTCGAAAATGGCACACTTTATACCATGTCATAAAAGCGATGATGCTGTTAATGTTGCTGATTTGTTCTTTCGTGAAATTATTAGCTTGCATGGTGTGCCAAATACTATTATTTTAGATCGTGATACTAAATTTCTTAGCCACTTTTGGAGATGTTTATGGGCTAAGTTGGGGACTAAACTGCTTTTCAGTAGTACTTGTCACCCCCAAACTGATGGACAAACTGAAGTAGTCAATAGAACATTGTCTACTATGCTTAGGGCTGTTTTGAAGAATAACAAGAAAATGTGGGAAGAATGCTTGCCTCATATTGAATTTCCTTATAATCGTTCATTGCATTCTACTACTAAGATTTGCCCTTTTGAAATTGTGTACGGTTTCCTACCTCGTGCACCTATTGATTTGTTGCCTATTCCATCTTCGGAGAAGGTTAATTTTGATGCTAAAGAACATGCTGAATTGATTTTAAAAATGCATGAGTTAACTAAGGAAAACATTGAGCGTATGAATGCTAAATATAAACTTGCTGGAGATAAGGGTAGAAAACATGTTGTGTTTACACCTGGAGATCTTGTTTGGTTACATTTGCGTAAGGACAGATTTCCTAATTTGCGCAAATCAAAGCTAATGCCACGTGCTGATGGTCCTTTTAAGGTGTTAGAGAAAATAAATGATAATGCATATAAACTTGAGCTGCCTGCAGATTTTGGGGTTAGTCCCACTTTTAACATTGCAGATTTGAAGGCTTATTTGGGTGAGGATGATGAACTTTCGTCGAGGACGACTTCATTTCAAGAAGGGGAGGATGATGATGACATCAATACCATTGTTACGCCCACAGCCCCTGCGGCTATACATATCTGACCAATTACTAGAGCTCGCGCACACTAATTGAATTATCAGGTACTTTCGTTTCTTGGTAACGATTCTAATGTTCATGAGAATATGATGCTACCTAAATTGGATACATTTGTTTTGCTTACAAATGAAGGGCCTAGCTTGGACAAGAAATATGAACCTTGGAGCAAGTTCAAGCATGGAGATGATGGCATGCGCAAGGGGATCAAGAATGGAGTTACAAGTGATGATTTCAGGACTTTGAAGCCACAATAAGGAGTGCATGAAGCCTTGGACGAAATATACAAGATGCCACTTCATAAATTTCGTCCATAGGCTATTTTAGGTGTTGTGTCACCTTATTATTGGGCCAGGCCCATGTATTTTCGAAATACTTAAGTATAGCCTGTTTTTAGAGTCCGTATGTGTGGGGAAACAAGAGTTAGGGTTGGTTTCGGACCCCTCCTCCAAGGGCCACAAAATCCCCCCTCTTCCTCCATATATACAGCCCTTAGGGCGTCATTTAGACTTTGGGTTTTGTTTAGATTAAAAGTTCGCCATAGCTGCAACTTCGCGTACTTCGTTTGTGTCCAGCGACCAGACCAAGACGTCACAGAACCCCACCTTGATCAATAAATCTTTCATCTTATATTCGCAATATCTAGATTGCAATTTCAGTTTCTTGCTTGTTCTTCGTTTGCTCGCAGGAAACAGGCCCTCGTGGCCAGGTTGATCGTGCTCCGGCGTGGTCAATAACCCCTCGGAGTTGGTTTAGCGATTGCTAAGGCGCGACGTCCTCGCACATTCATAGTCGGATCGTTAAAGTCGATTTCCTCTAAAACGATAGCCACCATCTCATCGAAAGATGGGACACCTTTGCCTCTATCATCCTGAAGAGTTGGATAATATGCAAGAGGGTATTGCAATAATATTGTCCAGCCTAGAGATGTTTTTCCCACTATCATTCTTTGATGTCATGGTCCATCTCGTTGTGCACCTTGTTGACGAGATAAAGTATTGTGGTCATGTGTTTCTTCACAACATGTATCCCTTCGAGCGGTTCATGGGAATACTCAAACACTATTGTCGAAACCGAAACCATCCAGAGGCAAGCATCCTACAAGGTTATACCATGGAGGAGGTGGTTGAGTTTTGCACTGAATACATAAAACAAAGACCAATAGGTTTTCCCCTCTCTCGCCACGAGGGAATGCTAAAAGGTAATCCGGTCCTTGATGGCACGCAAAAGGCTGCACCCAGAGAATTGGGAGAAAAAGCCCATTTGACGGTACTGCTTAACAGCCCAGTTCTCAGCGCTTATGCCGATGAACACTTGGCGGAGATACGCCAAAGCTTCTTACCAATGGTGTATCCATTAGATGTGGAGATGAAGGAGCACACTAAGAACTACGCTGAATGGTTGAAGAATTGTTTGGCACAAGGATCCATCGATGACATTGCTATGTGGTTGGCACAAAAGCCATCACCTACGGTGTTGACGTACCAAGCATAAGACATAAATGGCTATACGTTCTACACTGAGGAACGCGATGAGAAGACCTCATACCAGAACAGCTTCGTTCGAATAGAATGCATGACTGTAGATGAAGCTAATAAAAGGGTATACTATGGAACCATCAAAGAGATTTCGTAGCTTAACTATGTGAAAGTTAAGGTGGCATTATTCAGGTGCACATGGATCCCTCTTAGTCAGGTAAAGGTTGATGATTACAGGAAAACCTGTGTTAATAGGACAATGATGGCATATCATGCGGACCCGTTCATTCTTGCAAACGATGCTACCCAGATTTTCTATGCGGAAGACCCCTTGCATAAGAACTGCCATGTAGTGATGCATGGGAAGAGGAGGGTACTGGGTGTCGAGGTTGCTGAAGATGAGGACGAGTACGCTGAATTTCTGAGTTTCCAGCCAAGGCATCACACACCCCCCAAACAGAGAAGCGTAAAATCATCAGAAAACCCAAGTTCATTCGGGGTCAACGTAATGATCCCAGTTCCCCCATGTACATGGGAATTAAGCCGTAAGACTAGTTTTTATGCCTACCCTGCAACTTAATTCGTTCAATTTAGAACTATCGCGTGAACTGAATTTGTGAGTTATACCCAGTTGATGTAAGAACTGTTAATATGTTAACCTTGATATGATGTCATCTCAGGCAATTAATTTGAATTGGTTATTATTATTATTATACCATATAGGTAGCACACTCAACTGATCTCACTCCAGTATGTATGAACAGAAGATATGCAATCTGGTTTGCGAATAATACACGGTTCACTCATGACAACCATGTGTCGACCAAACCGCGCGCGCGATCTGAGTCGTGTGTTCTGATTGGCCAGAACCCAAACCACACTGATCATACATCTGCACCGTTGGATGCTCCCAGATCGAACGTCAATCCTCATCCCTTTCGATAGCAAATGAAGTTCTGGTTGTAATTTTATTCATATGCACAAATGAACATTAAATTAAAAAAAGTCTTAAATATAACAAATGATACCTGAAATGCTCCAGAAAATCAAACATGTGGTATAATGGTGATTACGTACCATGGAAATTTTTATGAGGCCAAATGATGAAGTCACCGGCCACTAGAGTTTGAATTGACACGTCTCCTTTTGGAAACCATGATCCTTCTTGTGAGATGCTCTGGTTTCCAAGGAGCGATCATCAAAACTTGTGCCAAGCTTTAACAAAAAAATTCCATGGGGTCATGAGAGCACGCCACACGCACACGCCGATTTTGATGATGTTCGGACTCCATCTGAATTTCCTGTAATTGAAATACCAACTAGGCCTACGCTGGTGGCCGCACCTCGCAGCCGAAATGTTTGAAACTTCTCCCCGCTTTCTTGGACAACCGATGAATACTTGCAAAGCGACACACAAATGATTTCTACACCTTCTTTGCTAACTAACACCCACATGTAGTTGTAGTAGGGTTTTGACTTTATATGCACTAAATGCAAGGTAAGTGGAAAAATGACTTGAATATAGCAGACGAGACCTGAAATGGGCCAGAAAATCAAACCACGGGTATATCCGTGATTGTTTACCATGAATTGTTTTCAAGGCGGAACAATGTAGTCACCTATTATTTGGAGTCCAAAGTGCCGCATCTCCTTTTGGAAACTATGATCCTTCTTGTGAGATGCTCCGGTTTGGAAGGTGCGAGCACCAAAACTTGTGCCAAACTTTACCAATTTTTTTCCATGGGATCGTGAGAGCACGCCACGGCGACTGATGACCCACAAGTATAGAGGATCTATCGTAGTCCTTTCGATAAGTAAGAGTGTCGAACTCAACGAGGAGCATAAGGAAATGACAAGCGGTTTTCAGCAAGGTATTCTCTGCAAGCACTGAAATTATCGATACCAGATAGTTTTGTGATAAGATAAATCGTAACGGGTAACAAGTAATAAAAGTAAACAAGTTGCAGCAAGGTGGCCCAATACTTTTTGTACCAAAGGACAAGCCTGGAAAAACTCTTATATAAAGCAAAGTGCTCCCGAGGACACATGGGAATTGTTGTCCTGGAAAACATGTGTTAATAGGACAATGATGGCATATCACGTGGACTCGTTCATTCTTGCAAACGATGCTACCCAGATTTTCTATGCGGAAGACCCCTTGCATAAGAACTGCCATGTAGTGATGCATGGGAAGAGGAGGGTACTGGGTGTCGAGGTTGCTGAAGATGAGGACGAGTACGCTGAATTTCTGAGTTGCCAGCCAAGGCATCACGCACCCCCCCCCCCAAACAGAGAAGCGTAAAATCATCAGAAAACCCAAGTTCATTCGGGGTCAACGTAATGATCCCAGTTCCCCCATGTACATGGGAATTAAGCCGTAAGACTAGTTTTTATGCCTACCCTACAACTTAATTCGTTCAATTTAGAACTGTCGCGTGAAGTGAATTTGTGAGTTATGCCCAGTTGATGTAAGAACCGTTAATATGTTAACCTTGATATGATGTCATCTCAGGCAATTAATTTGAATTGGTTATTATTATTATTATACCATAAAGGTAGCACACTCAACTGATCTCACTCCAGTATGTATGAACAGAAGATATGCAATCTGGTTTGCGAATAATACACGGTTCACTCACGAAAGCCATGTGTCGACCAAACCGCGCACGTGATCTGAGTCGTGTGTTCTGATTGGCCAGAACCCAAACCACACGGATCGTACATCTGCACCGTTGGATGCTCCCAGATCGAACGTCAATCCTCATCCCTTTCGATAGCAAATGAAGTTCTGGTTGTAATTTTATTCATATGCACAAAATGAACGTTAAATTAAAAATGTCATAAATATAACAAATGATACCTGAAATGCGCCAGAAAATCAAACATGTGGTATAATGGTGATTACGTACCATGGAAATTTTTATGAGGCCAAATGATGAAGTCACCAGCCACTAGAGTTTGAATTGACACGTCTCCTTTTGGAAACCATGATCCTCCTTGTGAGATGCTCTGGTTACCAAGGAGCGGTCATCAAAACTTGTGCCAAGCTTTAACAAAAAAATTCCATGGGGTCATGAGAGCACGCCACACGCACACGCCGATTTTGATGATGTTCGGACTCCATCTGAATTTCCTATAATTGAAATACCAACTAGGCCTACGCTGGTGGCCGCACCTCGCAGCCGAAATGTTTGAAACTTCTCCCCGCTTTCTTGGACAACCGATGAATACTTGCAAAGCGACACACAAATGATTTCTACACCTTCTTTGCTAACTAACACCCACATGTAGTTGTAGTAGGGTTTTGACTTTATATGCACTAAATGCAAGGTAAGTGGAAAAATGACTTGAATATAGCAGACGAGACCTGAAATGGGCCAGAAAATCAAACCACGGGTATATCCGTGATTGTTTACCATGAATTGTTTTCAAGGCGGAACAATGTAGTCACCTATTATTTGGAGTCCAAAGTGCCGCATCTCCTTTTGGAAACTATGATCCTTCTTGTGAGATGCTCCGGTTTGGAAGGTGCGAGCACCAAACTTGTGCCAAAATTTACCAATTTTTTTCCATGGGATCGTGAGAGCACGCCACGGCGACTGATGACCCACAAGTATAGAGGATCTATCGTAGTCCTTTCGATAAGTAAGAGTGTCGAACTCAATGAGGAGCATAAGGAAATGACAAGCGGTTTTCAGCAAAGTATTCTCTACAAGCACTGAAATTATCGGTACCAGATAGTTTTGTGATAAGATAAATCGTAACGGGTAACAAGTAATAAAAGTAAACAAGTTGCAGCAAGGTGGCCCAATCCTTTTTGTAGCAAAGGACAAGCCTGGAAAAACTCTTATATAAAGCAAAGTGCTCCCGAGGACACATGGGAATTGTTGTCAAGTTTGTTTTCATCATGCTCATATGATCCGCGTTCGTTACTTTGATAATTTGATATGTGGGTGGACCGGTGCTTCGGTGCTGCCCTTCCTTGGACAAGCCTCCCACTTATGATTAACCCATCTCGCAAGCATCTGCCACTACGAAAGAAGAATTAAGGTAAACCTAACCATAGCATGAAACATATGGATCCAAATCAGCCCCTTACGAAGCAACGCAGAAACTAGGGAGCTTCTGTCACTCTTGCAACCCATCATCTACTTATTATTTCCCAATGCCTTCCCCTAGGCCCAAATAATGGTGAAGGGTCATGTAGTCAACGTTCACATAACACCACTAGAGGAAAGACAACATACACTCATCAAAATATTGAACGAATACCAAATTCACATGATTACTTATAGCAAGACTTCTCCCATGTCCTCAGGAACAAACATAACTACTCACAAAACATATTCATGATCAAGATCAGAGGAGTATTAATTATCATTAAGGATCTGAAAATATAATCTTCCACCGGATAAACCAACTAGCATCAACTACAAGGAGTAATCAACACTACTAGCAACCCACTGGTACCACTGTGAGGTTTTGAGACAGAGATCGGATACAAGAGATGAACTAGGGTTTAGAGAGGAGATGGTGCTGGTGAAGATGTTGATGGAGATTGACCCCTTCTCGATGAGAGGATCGTTGGTGATGACGATGGCTTCGATTTCCCCCTCCCGGAGGAATGTTTTCCCGACAGAACAGCTCCGCCGGAGCCCTAGATTGGTTCTGCCCAGGTTCCGCCTCGAGAGGGGCGCTTCGTCCTAAAAGCTTCCTTCTGATTTTTTTCTGGTCAAAACACACCATATAGCAAAATATGGGCGTCGGAGGCCTGCGAGGGGCCCCACAAGGACGGGGGGGCGTGCCCAGGGGGTAGGGCGCGCCCTCCACCCTTGTGGTTGGCCGGTGGCCCCCCTCTTGTGCTTTCTTCACCCAATATTTTTTATTTATTCCAAAAATATTCTCCGTGAAGTTTAAACACTTTTGGAGTTGTGCAGAATAGGTCTCTAATATTTGCTCCTTTTCTAGTCTAGAATTCCAGTTGCCGGCATTCTCCCTCTTCATGTAAACCTTATAAAATAAGCGAGAAAAAGCATAAGTATTGTGATATAATGTGTAATAACATCCCATGATGCAATAAATATCAATATAAAAGCATGATAAAATGGATGTATCAACTCCCCCAAGCTTAGACCTCGCTTGTCCTTAAGCGAAAGCCGATATCGAAAAATATGTCCACATGTTTAGAGATAGAGGTGTCGATAAAATAAAATACGGACATGAGGGCATCATGATCATCTTTAGAACAGCAACATATATTATTATATACTTTCTTATGCTAAAGTAACAATTCGTTCACAAAGTAAAGTATGAATCAGAAACTTCATCGAAAACTAACAAACCATGATCTCAGTCATTGGAGCAATTGCAATTTATCATAACATCGGGAAGAGTCAATATAAGAGCTTTTTAGCAAGTCCACATACTCAAGTATCATTTAATCTTTCACAATTGCTAACACTCACGTGATACTTATGGGTACAAAGTTTTAATCGGACACAGAGAAAGATAGAGGCTTATAGTTTCGCCTCCCAACCTTTTACCTCACAGGTAAAGTCAACAGTAATACTTTATGATAACCTACATCCCAGTGGATATATATATCCGGATCTCTCCAACACATAGTGCTTGCCAAAGGAAAAGTGTAAAAAGGAAAGGTGATGATCACCATGACCTTGTATAAGGATAGAAGATAAAAGTAAAAGATAGGCCCTTCGCAGAGGGAAGCAGAGGTTGTCATGCGCTTTTATGGTTGGATGCACAAAATCTTAATGCAAAAGTGAAGGAAATATGCCCTAGAGGAAATAATAAAGTTATTATTTATTTCCTTATTTCATGATAAATATTTATTATTCATGCTAGAATTGTATAAACCGGAAACACAATACATGTGTGAATACATAGAGAAACATAGTGTCACTAGTATGCCTCTACTTGACTAGCTCGTTAATCAAAGATGGTTAAGTTTCCTAACCATACACATCAGTTTTCATTTGATTAACAGGATCACATCATTAGGAGAATGATGTGATTGACTTGACCCATTCCGTTAGCTTAGCACTTGATCGTTTAGTATGTTGCTATTGCTTTCTTCATGACTTATACATGTTCCTATGACTATGAGATTATGCAACTCCCGTTTACTGGAGGAACACTTTGTGTGCTACCAAACGTCACAACGTAACTGGGTGATTATAAAGGTGCTCTATAGGTGTCTCCGAAGGTACTTGTTGAGTTGGCGTATTTCGAGATTAGGATCTGTCACTCCGATCATCGGAGAGGTATCTCTGGGCCCACTCGGTAATGCACATCACTATAAGCCTTGGAAGCATTGTAACTAATGAGTTAGTTGCGGGATGATGTATTACGGAACGAGTAAAGAGACTGCCGGTAACGAGATTGAACTAGGTATTGAGATACCAACGATCGAATCTCGGTCAAGTAACATACTGATGACAAAGGGAACAACGTATGTTGTTATGCGGTTCGACCGATAAAGATCTTCGTAGAATATGTAGGAGACAATATGGGCATCCAGGTTTCGCTATTGGTTATTGACCATAGAAGTGTCTCGGTCATGTCTACATAGTTCTCGAACCCGTAGGGTCCGCACGCTTAATGTTCGTTGACGATATAGTATTTATGAGTTATGTATGTTGGTAACCGAATGTTGTTCGGAGTTCCGGATAAGATCACGGACATGGCGAGGAACTCCGGAATGGTCCGGAGATAAAGTTTGATATATGGGATAATAGTGTTTGGTCTCCGAAAGGGTTCCGGGATTCACCGAAAGGGGTTCCGGATGTTTCCCGAAATGTTTGGGTATGAGAACACTTTATTTGGGCCAAAGGAGAAAGCCCACAAGATTTTTTGGAAAGCACAAAAGGAAGTTTTGCAGAGTCCAGGGGCCAGACGTCAGGGTCCCTGGCGTCTGGGTCCAGACACCGGGAACCCTGGCGTCTGGCCCTGGAGTCCGAGAAGGACTCTTGCCTTTCGGCTGAAACCAACTTTGTGGAGGCTTTTACTCCAAGTTTCGACCCCAAGGCTCAACATATAAATAGAGGGGTAGGGCTAGCACCCAAGACACATCAAGAAACACCAAGCCGTGTGCCGGCAACCCTGTCCCCTCTAGTTTATCCTCCGTCATAATTTTCGTAGTGCTTAGGCGAAGCCCTGCGGAGATTGTTCTTCACCAACACCGTCACCACGCCGTTGTGCTGCCGGAACTCATCTACTACTTCGCCCCTCTTGCTGGATCGAGAAGGCGAGGACGTCATCGAGCTGAACGTGTGCTGAACGCGGAGGTGTGGTATGTTCGGTACTTGATCGGGATGGGTCGTGAAGGTGTACGACTACATCAACCGCGTTGATAAACGCTTCCTCTTACGGTCTACGAGGGTACGTATACAACACTCTCCCCTCTCGTTGCTATGCATCACCATGATCCTGCGTGTGCGTAGGAATTTTTTTGAAATTACTACGTTCCCCAACAGTGGCATCCGAGCTTGGTTTTATGGTAGATGTTATATGCATGAGTAGCACACAAGTGAGTTGTGGGTGATACAAGTCATACTTCTTACCAGCATGTCATACTTTGGTTCGGTGGTATTGTTGGATGAAGCGGCCCAGACCGACATTACGCGTACGCTTACGCGAGACTGGTTCTACCGACGTGCTTTACACACAGGTGGCTGGCGGGTGTCAGTTTCTCCAACTTTAGTTGAACCAAGGGTAGCTACGCCCGGTCCTTGCGAAGGTTAAAACAGCACTAACTTGACGAACTATCATTGTGGTTTTGATGCGTAGGTAAGAACGGTTCTTGCTCAGCCCGTAGCAGCCACGTAAAACTTGCAACTACAAAGTAGAGGACGTCTAACTTGTTTTTGCAGGGCATGTTGTGATGTGATATGGTCAAGACGTGATGCTATATTTTGTTGTATGAGATGATCATGCTTTGTAACCGAGTTATCGGCAACTGGCAGGAGCCATATGGTTGTCGCTTTATTGTATGCAATGCAATCGCCCTGTAATTGCTTTACTTTATCACTAAGTGGTAGCGATAGTCCTAGAAGCAATAGTTGGCGAGACGACAACGATTCTAAGATGGAGATCAAGGTGTCGCGCTGGCGACGATGGTGATCATGACGGTGCTTCGGAGATGGAGATCACAAGCATAAGATGATGATGGCCATATCATATCACTTATATTGATTGCATGTGATGTTTATCCTTTATGCATCTTATTTTTCTTTGATTGACAATAGCATTATAAGATGATCTCTCACTAAATTTCAAGATAAAAGTGTTCTCCCTGAGTATGCACCGTTGCCAAAGTTCGTCGTGCCGAGACACCACGTGATGATCGGTGTGATAAGCTCTACGTCCATCTACAACGGGTGCAAGCCAGTTTTGCACACGCAGAATACTCGGGTTAAACTTGACGAGCCTAGCATATGCAGATACGGCCTCGGAACACTGGAGACTGAAAGGTCGAGTGTGAATCATGTAGTAGATATGATCAACATAGTGATGTTCACCATTGAAAACTACTCCATTTCACGTGATGATCGAACATGGTTTAGTTGATATGGATCACGTGATCACTTAGATGATTAGAGGGATGTCTATCTAAGTGGGAGTTCTTAAGTAATATGATTAATTGAACTTTAATTTATCATGAACTTAGTCCTGGTAGTATTAGCATATCTATGTTGTAGATCAATAGCTCGCGTTTAGCTCCTCTGTTTTATTTTTGATATGTTCCTAGAGAAAACTAAGTTGAAAGATGTTAGTAGCAATGATGCGGATTGGATCCATGATCTGAGGATTATTCTCATTGCTGCATAGAAGAATTATGTCCTTGATGCACTGCTAGGTGACAGAACTATTGCAGGAGCAGATGCAGACGTTATGAACATTTGGCTAGCTCAATATGATGACTACTTTATAGTTTAGTGCACCATGCTTAACAGCTTAGAATCGGGACTTCAAAGACGTTTTGAACGTCATGGATCATATAAGATGTTCTAAGAGTTGAAATTGGTATTTCATACTCATGCCCCTGTCAAGAGGTATGAGACCTATGACAGTACTTTGCCTACAAGATGGAGGAGAATAGCTCAACCAGTGAGCATGTGCTCAGATTGTCTCAGTACTACAATCCCTTGAATCAAGTGGGAGTTAATCTTCCAGATAGAAAGGTGATTGACAAAGTTCTCTAGTCACTATCACCAAGTTACTGGAGCTTCGTGATGAACTACAATATGCAAGGGATGGCAAAATTAATTCCAAGCTCTTTGCGATGCTCAAATCGGCGAAGGTAGAAATCAAGAAATAGCATCAAGTGTTGATGGTTAACAAGACCACTAGTTTCAATAAAAGGGCAAAGGGAAAGAAAGGGAACTTCAAAGAAGAATAGCAAGCAAGTTGCTGCTCCCATGAAGAATCCCAAAGCTAGACCCAAGCCTGGAACTGAGTGCTACTACTGCAAAGGAAATGGTCACTGGAAGTGGAACTGCCCTAGATACTTGGTGGATAAGAAGGATGGCAAAGTGAACAATGCTATATTTGATATACATGTTATTGATGTGCACTTTACTAGTGTTTATAGCAAACCCTCGGTATTTGATACTGGTCCAGTTGCTAAGAGTAGTAACTCGAAACGGGAGTTGCAGAATGAACAGAGACTAGTTAAGGGTGAAGTGACGATGTGTGTTGGAAGTGGTTTCAAGATTGATATGATCATCATCGCACACTCCCTATACTTTCGGGATTAGTGTTAAAAATAAATAAATGTTATTTGGTGTTTGCGTTGAGCATGAATATGATTTGATCATGTTTATTGCAATACGGTTATTCATTTAAGTTAGAGAATAATTGTTGTTCTGTTTACATGAATAAAACCTTCCATGGTCATTTTTCACCCAATGAAAATGGTTCGTTGGAGCTCGATCGTAGTGATACACATATTCATAATATTGAAGCCAAAATATGCAAAGTTAATAATGATAGTGCAACTTATTTGTGGCACTGCCGTTTAGGTCATATTGGTGTAAAGCGCATGAAGAAAATCCATGTTGATGGGCTTTTGGAATCACTTGATTATGAATCAGTTGATGCTTGCGAACCATGCCTCATGGGCAAAGATGACTAAGACTCCATTCTCCAGAACAATGGAGCGAACAACTGACTTATTGCATATAATACATACTGATGTATGAAGTCCGATGATGTTGAGGCTCGCGGCAGGTATCGTTATTTTCTAACCTTCACAGATGATTTGAGCAGATATGGGTATATCTACTTGAAGAAACATAAGTCTGAAACATTTGAAAAGTTCAAAGAATTTCAGAGTGAAGTGGAAATTCATCATACAAGAAATAAAAGTTTCTACGATCTGATCGCAGAGGCGAATATGTGAGTTACGAGTCTAGTCTTCAATTAAAACAATGTGGAATAGTTTCACAAACTCATGCCACCTGGAACACCACAGCGTACTGGTGTGTCCGAACATCATAACCGTACTTTATTTGATATAGTGCAATCTATGATGTCTCTTACCGATTTGCCACTATCGTTTTGGGGTTATGCATTAGAGACATGATAGAGGCGAGGGTGTCCCGATGTTTCGATGAGATGGTGGCTATCGTTTTCTGTGGGAGTCGACCTTGACGATCCGACTACGAACGTGCGAAGACGTCGCGCCTTAGCAATCGCTAAACCAACTTCCGAGGGTTATTGACCACGCCGGAGCATGATCAACCTAACCACGAGGGTTTATTTCCTGCGAGCAAACGAAGAACAAGCAAGAAACTGAGATTGCAATCTGGATATTGCGAATAAAAGAGGAAAGCTTTATTAATGAAGGTGGGGTTCTGTGACTTCTTGGTCTGGTCGTTGGACACAAACGAAGTACGCGAAGTTGCAGCTATGGCAAACTTTTAATCTAAACAAAACCCAAAGTCTAAACAACGCCCTAAGGGCTGTATATATGGAGGAAGAGGGGGGAATTTCGTGGCCCTTGGAGGAGGGGTCCGAAACCAACCCTAACTCTTGTTTCCCCACACATACGGACTCTAAAAACAGCCTATACTTAAGTATTTCGAAAATACATGGGCCTGGCCCAATAATAAGGTGATGCAGCACCTAGAATAGCCTCTATACAAAATTTATGAAGTGACATCTTGTATATTTCGTCCAAGGCTTCATGCACTCCTTATGGTGGCTTCAAAGTCCTGAAATCATCACTTGTAACTCCGTTCTTGATCCCCTTGCGCATGCCATCCTCTCCATGCTTGGTCTTGCTCCAGTGTTCATCCCTCTTATCCGTGCTAGGCCCTTCATTTGTAAGAAAAACAAATGTATCCAATTTAGGCAGAATCATATCCGCATGAACATTAGAATCATTACCAAGAAATGAAAGTACCTGATAATTTAATTGGCGTGCGAGAGCTCTAGTAATTGGTCCAGTATGTATAGCAGCAGGGGATGTGGGTGTAACAATGGAATTGATGTCCTCATCATCCTCCCCTTCTTGAAATGAAGTCGTCCTCGACGGAAGCTCATCTTGCTCACCCAAATAAGGCTTCAAATCTGCAATGTTAAAAGTGGGGACTAACCCCAAAATCTGCAGGCAGCTCAAGTTTATATGCATTATCATTTATTTTTGCTAACACCTTAAAAGGACCATCAACACGTGGCATTAGCTTTGATTTGTGCAAATTAGGAAATCTATCCTTATGCAAATGTAACCAAACAAGATCTCCAGGTGCAAACACGACATATTTTATATCCTTATCTCCAGCAAGTTTATATTTAGGATTCATACGCTCAATGTTTTCCTTAGTTAACTCATGCATTTTTAAAATCAATTCAACACGCTCTTTAGCATCAAAATTAACCTTCTCTGAAGATGGAAGAGGCAACAAATCAATAGGTGCACGAGGTAGGAAACCATACACAGTTTCAAAAGGGCACATCTTAGTAGTAGAATGCAATGAACGATTATAAGCAAATTCAATATGAGGCAAGTATGCTTCCCACATTTTCTTATTATTGTTTAAAACAGCCCTAAGCATAGTAGACAATGTTCTATTGACTACTTCAGTTTGGGTGTGACAAGTAGTACTAAAAAGCAGTTTAGTCCCCAACTTAGCCCATAAACATCTCCCAAAGTGGCTAAGAAATTTAGTATCATGATCTGAAACAATAGTATTTGGCACACCATGCAAGCGAATAATTTCACGAAAGAACAAATCAGCAACATTAACAACATCATCGCTTTTATGACATGGTATAAAGTGTGCCATTTTCGATAACCTATCCACGACAAAAAATATGCTATCCCTCCCCTTCTTTGTTCGAGGCAAACCTAAAACAAAGTCCATAGATATATCCTCCAAAGGAACACTAGGTACAGGAAAAGGCATATATAAACCATGAGGATTGAGTCGTGACTTAGCTCTTTGACATGTAGTGCAGCGAGCAACAAAACGCTCAACATCCCGTCTCATCTTTGGCCAAAAGAAATGTGTAGCAAGTATATCCTCCGTCTTCTTGACGCCAAAGTGTCCCATTAATCCTCCTCCATGCGCCTCCTGCAACAACAAAAGACGAACGGAGCTAGCTGGAATGCATAGCTTGTTAGCACGAAACACAAATCCATCGTTAAGAACGAACTTGTTCCAAGTTCTCCCTTCCTTACAATTCTGCAATACATCTTTAAATTCAGCATCATGAACATATTGATCTTTGATGGTCTCCAAACCAAATATTTTAAAGTCAAGTTGTGAAAGCATAGTATAACGACGAGACAAGGCATCAGCAATAACATTTTCTTTACCCTTCTTGTGTTTAATGACATAAGGGAAAGTCTCAATGAATTCAACCCATTTAGCATGTCTACGGTTCAGTTTTGCTTGACTTTTAATGTGTTTCAAAGATTCATGATCAGAATGTATAACAAATTCCTTGGGCCATAAATAATGTTGCCATGTTTCTAAGGTCTGAACAAGAGCATATAATTCTTTATCATAAGTAGAATAGTTCAGACTAGGCCCACTCAATTTTTCAGAAAAGTATGCAACGGGTTTGCCATCTTGTAATAACACACCTCCTAATCCAATTCCACTAGCATCACGTTCAAGCTCAAAAGTCTTATTAGAATCAGGAAGTTGGAGTAAAGGAGCATGTGTCAACTTATCTTTCAATACCGTGAAGGCTTCTTCCCGTGCGGTACCCCAAACAAAAGGCACATCCTTCTTTGTATGCTCGTTGAGAGGTGCAGCAATGGTGCTAAAATCTCTCAGAAAACGCCTATAAAACCAGCGAGGCCAAGAAAACTCCTCACTTGTGTGACCGTTTTGGGCTGCGGCCAACTCTCAGTAGCTTCAATCTTGGCTTTATCAACTTCAATTCCCTGTGGAGTAACAACATAGCCAAGAACAGATACTCGGTCGGTGCAGAACGTGCCCTTCCCAAGGTTACCAAACAAACGTGCATCACGTAGAGCAATAAAAACAGCACGTAAATGTTCCAAATGTTCCTCCAAAGATTTTCTATAAATCAATATGTCATCAAAGTAAACTACCACAAATCGTCCAATGAAAGCATGTAAAACTTCGTTCATTAATCTCATGAAAGTACTAGGTGCATTAGTTAACCCAAAAGGCATGACTAACCACTCATATAATCCAAACTTAGTTTTAAATGTTGTTTTCCATTCATCTCCCAATTTCATACGAATTTGATGGTATCGACTACGCAAATCAACTTTGGAGAATATTGTAGAGCCACTCAATTCATCAAGCATATCATCTAGCCTAGGAATAGGATGATGATAACGAATAGTAATATTATTAATGCCTCTACAATCAACGCACATACGCGACGTACCATCCTTTTTTGGCACTAAAATGATAGGAACAGCACAAGGACTAAGGGATTCGCGTATATAACCTTTGTCGAGCAGTTCTTGTACTTGACGCATAATCTCATTCGTCTCCTCTGGATTGGTACAATATGGTGCACGGTTAGGTGATGATGCACCGGGAATTAAGTCAATTTGATGCTCAATCCCTTGAATAGGTGGTAATCCCGGTGGCACGTCTTGTGGAAAGACGTCAGCGAACTCCTGCAAAATGTTAGTGACAACAGGAGGCAAAGAGGAAGGCACGTCCTCGAATGAAAATAATGCATGTTTGCACACAAAAGCATAGCAAACAGATTTGCTAAAATCTAGATCATCAATATCAGATTTGGTGGCAAGTATACATGCACTTTTCAATTTAATTTCAGAAGCAACACTAGATGGTTTATTATTAGGCTTCATTTTTTACTCAAATTCTTTTGCCACAATCTGATTTTCACTCTTACTTTTCTCCTGTTTTGCTTTATTAGCTCTATTCATATCATCTTTCAAAATGGAATCAGGAGTCATAGGAAGCAAAGTAATATTTTTATCCTTATGAACAAGAGTATACTGATTGTTTCTACCATGGTGTACAGAATTTTTATCAAATTGCCATGGTCTACCAAGTAATAAGGAACATGCTTGCATAGGTACCACATCACAATCAACATAATCAGCATTTGTAGAGATACTAAAATGCACACGAACAGTACGTGTTACCTTAACCTTGCCGCTGTTGTTGAACCATTGGATGTAGTAAGGATGTGGGCGTGGTCTTGTGGTGAGAGATAGCTTCTCCACCATCTCCATGCTAGCCAAGTTATTGCAGCTCCCTCCATCTATGATGACGTGAACAGAACGTTCCTTCACAACTCCCTTTGTATGGAACAAATTATGCCTCTAATTTTTCTCAGCTTGTGTAACCTGCACACTCAAAACACGTTGAGCAACTAAACATTCATACCTGACAGCATCTTCAGGAGCCATGTATTGCGTCTCATGATCAGAATCATCTCCACCGTGTTCTTCATGTGTAATAAGAGCCAAAGTCTCCTCATCATAGTCACTAGCGGACTTATACCCACCATCCTCGGTAACAATCATCACACGCTGAGATTTGCATTCTCTCGCAAAATGTCCTCTTCCCTTACAACAACGACAAATAATATCACTTGTGTGCCATGTTGATACCATGGAAGAAGAAGAGCTCTGTGCAGGCCCAGCAGGTGTGCTCTTGGAAGATAGTGGTGGTTGTGCTTGCTTTCTTGTATCACGTCTGGAGATGGCACCTGACAGAGGTGCTGGTGCAGTGGAAGTAGGGGATGCACATGGTGTCCATGATGAAGATTGACCTGCAGAAAAGTTAGTTCGTGCCAATGTCTGTCGATCCTGCACTTCACGTTCAGCTTTACAAGCAAGATGGAATAAACGAGTGATATTAGTACAATCCTTATACTCTAGAATGGTCTGAATCTCTCTATTTAATCCACCCATAAAATGTGCAAGCGTAGCTTCATTCTCCTCAACAATACCACATCTAATCGTGCCAGTTTGTAATTCCTGATAATATTCTTTTACATAACGTTTTCCTTGTCTTAAACGCTGCAATTTTTGAAGTAATTCACGTTGATAATATGGTGGAACCCAACGAGTATGCATAGCAGTTTTCAAAGAAGCCCAAGTAGCTGGAATAGGATATAATCTACAATGTTCAGACCACCAAACACATGCAAAACTAGTGAAAGCACAAACAGCAGTAGGAACACGTCTCTCCTCGGGATATTGTAAACATGTAAAACGTTGTTCAGTTTCTAACTCCCAAGTAAGATATATATTAGGAACATATCTACCCTCGAATGGTGGAATATTCAATTTCAGTTTAGGGAGATGGTCATGATCTGATACCTGAGGGGGAGCCCTACCATTACCATTATTTGCATGTGGACGACCTGGTGGTTGTGGTGCTGGTGGTTGCACGTAGTTCTGATTTTGATCAACCTCATCCTCGTAATCTCCCGCAAAATCATCCTCCTCCGCATCAGCAGCAGGAGCCATAGAAGTATCAACAACAGCACCAACAGTTTGGCCAGGCGCAAGAGGGAGACGGCTTGCTCGGCGGAGGGCTGTTTCGCGACGTGGAGGTAGTCGTTTTTTTATAGAAAGACTGTAAGGGAACCCCCTACAGTGTAATTGGTGCAAAAAACC
This sequence comes from Triticum urartu, assembly GCF_056163025.1. Lineage (NCBI taxonomy): Eukaryota > Viridiplantae > Streptophyta > Magnoliopsida > Poales > Poaceae > Triticum > Triticum urartu. The sequence continues at coordinate 305,888,570 of NC_141875.1, forward strand.
CAAATTGCAAGTACCATGCCTTGAACCTGGGTGGGTGGAAAGGCATCAGCCCCTTCCCACCACTAGGCTATGCCTTAGTCTGCCGTGGAGGTAGTCGTCGTCGTTGTTGTTGTTGTTGTTGTTGTTTGACTGTGAACTGTGGGGTAAAACCCCCACAGCAGATCAAAACTTTATTGAGAATATAATAGGTACAACAAGTTGATTACAAGGAGTAACCAGGTTACAAGGAACAAAAAGAAAAGAGAAAGCCCTACCAAACTAGCTTAGGGTGGGAGGTAAGAGATCCATTTGAGTAGATCATCCTTGTAAGCAGCTCTGATCCTGTGCTGCATGAGACTAATATCCTGCCGAAAAGCAAACCTCCATTTATTGAAACTGGCCCTCTCATGTCTGAACACTTTGGCATTTCTGACTAGCCAAATATGCCAGCAAGCAATGAATACCACTTCAGAAAAGAAAGGCCTTGCAAAATCTCTCCTTGCCTGAGTAACCAGCTCAACCATAGATGTGCCAGCAGTCCAATCAATCTGCAGATAATTCCAGACCCTTACACTGAAATTGCAATTGAAAAATAAGTGGTCTCTTGTTTCCCTAGCCTGCAAAGGGCATAGTGTACAGTGGACTCCATCCTCCATGTGCCAGTGTCTCCTTTCAACTATATCCTTGGTGTTTAACCTGTCCATAATAAGCAACCAAGCAAAGACCTTGATCTTGAGAGTACAGGAGGATTTCCATATCCAACAGAGCAAAGGATTGAAGGACTCAAACTGAAAGGAGAGTAAGTAAAACATCTTGGGTTTGAAAAACTTGGAGGAGCCCTGCCAGAACCAACAATCCTTCAAGCTGGGGTCCCTTCTGTGAGAGCTCATTAAAGCCTTTATCAGATTTAACTCATCAAAGGCTTGAGCCGATAAGGGTAGATGAAAAAATTGGTGCAGATCCTGGGTGTTGAAAATTTCTTTAATTGAGACCCAGGGGTCCTTGGCAAAAGAGAAAAGCCTTGGGAATCGTGCCTGCAAACTAGACGTTTCAGAGCCAAGGTTCCAATTATCAGACCAAAAGAGAGCAGTGTCCCCTTCATTGACCTGTACCCAGGAGCAGTCCCTAAAATGCTGCATGACTTTGCAAATATCCCTCCACCAAAAGGAGCCACAGTCATTTGTTCCCTGGGGCATTCTCTCAAAATAATATGAGTCCCAAACTAGGGATACCCAAGGAATTTGTCGTTTGTTCAGGAAATTGCTGGCATGCTTGAGAAGGAGAGCCACATTCTGAACCCCCAAATTAAGAATACCAAGACCTCCTTTGCTTTTTGGCCTACATATGAGTTTCCAAGCCGCCAGAGATGGAGCTGGCTCATCTCTATGCTTTCTCCACAAGCACTGCCTTTGAATTCTTTCCAACTGCTTCAGAATACCAGCTGGGAGAGCAAGGCTACCCATAAAAAAATTGGTAGAGAGGATAGAGCCAGTTCAGGAACTGTAGCCTTTCTCCTTGGTTAAGGAAAGAAGAACTGGCAGTCATTGTTCTCTCCATACAGTCAACCAGAGGCATGAAGTCTGCCATTTTGGGCCTGGTGGTCCCCACAGGTAATCCCAGATATGTAAATGGCATTGTACCAATTTTGCAGTCAAAAGCAGTTGCTAAATCCTCCATTACAGCAGAGTCAACATTGATTGGAATAATGGAAGACTTTTGATAATTGACATCCAGGCCAGTGGACTGAGAGAACACCTGTAGCATATCCTTCAGAGCCAGTAGTTGGGTCCTGTCTGCAGGGAGGATGATCAAAGTATCATCAGCATATTGGATCACAGGGTAGTCTGTATCATGGCAGGGAATAGGTAGATGCAGAAGTCCCCTCCTGTACATATCATTAATCACTGTTTGTAGCAGGTCAGCAGCTATGACAAATAGCAGGGGAGATACAGGGTCACCCTGTCTAACTCCTTTCTTACAAACAAATTTCCTCCCAGGGACTCCGTTGAGCAAGACAGAAGAAGTACCAGTGGTAAGGAGCTGTTTCATCCAAAGAATCCACTTATCATTAAAGCCCTTATACCTGAGAATTTGAAAGATAGCTTCATGCTCAATGGAGTCAAATGCCTTTTCAAAATCCAATTTAAGGATTACTATTGGCCTCTTGGACTGGTGGCATTGATGTAAGTACTCAAAAGTCCAACCCAGGCAATCCTGTATTGTTCTGGTTTTGATGAAACCATATTGGTTCTTATGGATGCACTGCATGATTATTGTTTGAAGTCTATTAGCAGCCATTTTGGACAAAAATTTAAGCCCCATACTAGTGAGAGAGATTGGTCTGAAGTCTCCCACTTCCTCAGGAGAAAGTTTTTTGGGCACAAGAGTAATAAAAGAACTATTGATGTTATCTAAGACAGCCTTTCCCTCATGAAAGGCCCTGGCGAGCTCATAAAAATCCCCAGAAATAAGGTGCCAGCATTTCTTAAAAAACAGGCCATTAAAACCATCCGGACCAGGTGCCTTATCCACAGGCATGTGTTTGACCACATTATCCATTTCCTCCTTTTCAAAAGGCCTAGTGAGCACCTCCAGGCCAGATACTGGTGAGATTAGTGAAGACAAGTCAAAACCCATCACAATCCCTCTAGAGGTGCCCATTCTATTCTTAAAACAGCTCCAGATAAGTCCAGCCATTTGGGAATGATCAGAGACTACAGTTCCATCAGGTAGTCTTAGACTTGCTATGGAGTTTCGCCTATGTCTCTCAGTGGCCATAGCATGGAAAAACTTAGTGTTTTCTCCCCCCACCTTAAAGTATCTGACAGAGCATCACTTCTTCCAGTACAGAAACTGTAAGTGCAGAAGCTTTTCCAAATGTGTTTTGACAATTCTTCTAAAGTTGTTTTCCTGAATAACAAGAGGCCTCCACTCCTCTAGTTCATCCAAAAGAAAAATGACATGATTACATTTGCTAATCAACAGCTTCAATTTGGAAATATTCATTTGCCATCTCTTAAGACACATTCTCAAACACTTAAATTTGTCTGCAATTTTTGCAGTGATGTGTGTCTTCCGAGAGGGCTGCTTCCAAGAGGATTCAACACAATTCATGAAACCTTCTAGTTCAAGCTAATAGTTTTCAAACCTAAAGATGTTTGATTTTGGAATGGAAGTTTTGATGGATACTAGACAAGGCACATGATCAGATGCAGTCCTAGCCAGAGGCAGCACTTCAGTCATGGGGTAATCAGAAATCCAATCTACAGAGGTAAAAAACCAGTCTAGCTGCTCAAGAAGTGGGGTATCCTGCATATTGGACCATGTGTAGGATCTGCCTTTGATTGGAAGTTCAAGGAGGCCCAGGTGATCGATAATCTCATTAAAAATGAACATGTCATTTATGTCCCCACCCGGTAAGTTTCTGTTATCCATAGATCGGAGGAAATTAAAATCGCCAAGTAGCAACCAATGCTCATTAACAAGTATAACAAGGTTGTATAACCAATTAACAAAATTGTCCCTGGCTATACCCTGACAAGGACCATAAACAGCCACAAGAGTCCAAGTTTCATTATTTTGTCTGGAAGTAAACTGAACCACCACAGCAAACTGCTGCACCTCTATGATAGTGCCACTAAAAACTGCAGAATTCCAAACAACAATAATTCCACCAGAAGCCCCAATTGAGGGAGAACAGACAAAAGAGTCAAATCTTTTAGGGCAGAAAGATTTGATTGTCCTTGAGTCAAAAGAAGTACATTTCGTTTCTTGTAGACAAGCGATTGAACATTGGCTCTCCTCAATTTTCTTCCTAACAGCTCTCTGTCTAGCTTCAGAATTTAGGCCTCTCACATTCCAATAAAGAATATTCCAGTTTCTACAGCTATTACTCATTATAGCAAAAGTTAAAGGCCAGTAACCACATGGTACACAATACCACATTTTCAAAAGACAACAGTTTAGTCTGTCCCAACATCATCAAGTTCCAAAGTTCCAGAAGCAGGAAACAGCCTAAAAATAGTGAAAAGGAAAAATTAAGGGCTTGCAAAACCCAATACTCCAGGGACACACTAATCATCATGTTTAGGCGAAGCTACAGCAGGTGGGTCCACCATAAGTGCATCCACAGTTAGCAGATCAACATCAATCTGAAGCTCACGTCCAACTTCCTGTAGTCGACTGACAGGGGTTGCAGGAGGAATTCCATCAGAAGCAGGCTCTTCATGCATCTGGGCCATGAAAGGCTTGGCCTTGGGCTTCTTCCTCTTGGGCTGAAGCGCGAGCTCTTGGAAAGTGGGCTTGAAACCATCTCGCTGGGCTGAGCTTCTGGTGCAGCGTCGAACTGTGGTGTTAACAATTGGAGTTGGCGCCAGAGTCTTCCGTGGCTTGCGTTTGATCGTAGCAGAAGGAACCTGCACAGGCTGCACAGCAATAGGATCAGAGAAAAGCGCCCTGGCAACTGGCCGAGCGGGCTCCTCTTCCCTCCATGTAAGACGTGGCAGGTGCAAATCACTAAAAGCCAAATCCCAGCTCCTTTTAGACAGAACAACAGGTGACAAAGGTTGCATCATCACTGGCCTGGGTACAGAAAATGCTACAGGAGCTTGCAAAAGGTTCTCAAAAGACCTCCTCCAAATCATCTCCGGGGGCAAAGGAGGCCCAAAAGGGATCACAGGTAGAGCAATTTCCTTCATGACAGAAGGAGGATGATACACCACAATTGCCCAATTGTTCGCTGTATCTTCATTGACCACAGGCTGCATAATTGATTCAGATAGATCATCCTCCACCACAATGATAGGTGGATCCTGGTCAGTCGTGGAGCTTGGCTGGGCGGAGAGATCTACCACCATTGACTCTTGATCCTGAGCAGGTTCAGGCTCAACATTGTCCTGGCCATTCCCCCAATTGTCCTCAGCCACTTCAATGATCACAGGCTCTGGCGGCGGAGGAGGGATTGCATTCCACCCCAAGGCGGGGTAGACAGGAAGATTAAACGGGGGCAAATCCGGGAAAGGAACACCCGGAACTGGATGCGGATTGCCATTGAGGGGCATCCAATCTTCATCCTGGGGCATCTGCTCAGCAAAGTTCGCTCCCAAAATGTATAGAGGCGCAGTCCAAGAAACTCTCGCCCCACCATAGGCCGCAAAATCCATGAAGACTACATCACGTGGTACCAGGAAATCCTCTGGGAAAGAAGCAAAGACCAAAGAGCGGACCAAATAGGGGTCCTCACTGACCCAATGGTGGAATTTCCCAAAAGTATTCACCGCTGCCCTAATGCATTCAGTGTTGCGAAGGTCCAACGGAATACCAAGAAACATGATAAGTCCCTGACGAAAACCCTGAACTCCTCGAAAATTTTCACCCTCGTCATGCTTCATAAAACGCACGAAACGGTCATTACCTAGCGGCTGAGGCGGAAGTTGAAGCAGAGAAAATCTGACAGCAGCATCTCTAAGCTCAAAGAGCCCAACAGACCGGATCCAAGGCTGAGCTGACCGAACATGAACCCCATGCCCATGCAACCACTGCACTACTTCCTCTCTAGCAGCACCAATCTCATCCGGTTGAGGAATAGGCATTACCTCCGCAAGCATGAACTCCTCATGACGGCGCACAATTGGGGTATGTGGCGTCACAAAGGTTCGCGGCAGACGATCTTCTCCCCCATCGACGATGTGGTGACCAGCAGGTACATACCTCAGGGGATCCAAATGAAAGTTGGCCATCGGAGTCGGGAGCTCCGCTTCCAGTGACGGCGAGTGAAGGGGCGGAGGAGGGGTTGCTGGCGGCGAAGTCGATGGTGTTTTGGGGCCAGGGCTGATGGAACTGGACGATGGTGTAAATGCAGAAGTGCAAGGGAGGTCCAAGTTTGGTAAAAGATTTGTCAGAGAGATATTCCCGCAGCGCGCCTCGGAAGATGGAGCGTTAACCGGTTTGGCTTGCCACACGAGCCCCAAGATAGTAGCAAATTTGTTGCAGTCTTTTTTGACATGACCAGACCGGAGGCAAGAGATACACCAAAGCGTAGATGTGCACGCAGAAGCAAAATGACCCTTCTCCAGGCACTGCTGACACGTAAAAATTTCATCGACCATATCAGAAATTAAGGTGTCGAAATCTTCCCTTGCTTGTTGAGACGAGGGGATATCCAGCTGCTCCCCAACGGAAACCGGCGAAACCCGGCCCACCTCAGAGGGGGAAGATGGCTCATCCAGGCCCTCCGAGTCCAAAGCGGGCCCAACATGGCCCGGCACGACCTCATTCGAAGGAACAGAATTCCCGCCCGAGATTGGTGGCGTGCGATCAGCATGGGGCCGAAGATCATGCACCGTACCAAACGAGATAGATGGTCTCGCCGACGTCCACCGGAGAGTCGCCGGCAAGGTTGGACGAATAATCACCCGCTCATGAGAAGAAATCGAGTAGCCCGCCTGTTCAACATCACGAATGCAACTTTCCGTAGCTGGATAACGATAGTCCTGGCAAGCACCATATCTTTGAAAAACTGCAAAAGAGAGCTTCTTGCGAATTGAATGAGCCGATTTGAAAGAAGACTTAGAAGGCTTAGAGCTCAGGGCTAAAACCCCAAGAGCAGCACGTCTCTTTGAGGGACTCACTAGGATCCACTCAGCATCACACTCCAAATTCCAGATCTTGAACTCACGACTCCAATTAGGGCCACCGTTACTCCACAAATGGAAGTAACATTTGAATTGTTCGCAAGAAAAAGACCGAAGACGAAGAATAATCATGGCAACAACCTTACAAGAGACTTGAAATCCAAAAACCTTGTCCTTTATCAAAAACACCATGAAATCAATGCCCGATCCACCAATAGCTGCTTCCAGAGCCGCAGCCACAGAATCCTCGTTCAAACGAAAGTTGTGGCACCCAAACGAAACCACCATGGTGAAGATGTGAGAATCCTCCATGGGGTGTGCCGAAAAGCCCGTAGATCTGAAAACCTTCTCCGCAAAAGCCAAACCGTTGGAGAAGTCCAGGCCAAGGGTGGAACCCTCCATGGAACCCATTGAAGATGGGTATGAACATGTAGATCTCGGAGCGCCGAAGAGATCCACTGGAGAAGAATTAGATTGTAGTGGCTAGTGTAGGAGATCGCCGAGGTGAGGGTGGAGATCGCCGGGGTGGGGGGTGGAGATCGCCATATTTTTAGGAACATGCATTGGCGGGATTTGATAGACTTGCGCTGTCATCCTCCGCTGTCTCGTTGCCATTTGTTGTTGTTGTTGTTGTTGTTGTTGTTGTTGTTGTTGTAGAGGTGCTTAGGTTCAGCCGGTGGTGGTGGTGGAAGACGCGCGAGCAATTCATTAAACTTGTTATCGAGCTTTGTTTCGAACATCTTCTCCATGCCATCTATCTTCTCCATTGCCTCTTCCAATCTGTTTAGCACATCTTGCACATGTCCACTCATCATTTGCTAAAACTTATCATGCAACTCCTTATTCGTCATGTTCTCCCAGTCAGTCTCGTCGGCTTGTGATCCTGCCATGGTTAGCAGCAATAGAAACACACAAAAGTATGATCCTATAGACTACTAACAAGAGGTGGTGGCAGGTGTCACAAATCCGTCACGCAAATCTCAAATTCTTACCAGTTCTTACCCAGCAGCAGGCGGTGATCGGCAACCGTCATAGTCAAAACTCTCAAAGCTTGGATAGAGCGATTACCAGGGAGAGTCAAACGCACGACCTAGATGTATGTGGAGCTTGGAAGGCTTATAATATGGTAGCAAAAAGGGTCAGCAATAATCAATTCAGAGATGCAAAGTTGAATAAATGCTCAACGACGGTACTGTGTTGGTCCTAGGCTAGACCATGCTAGAGACGCGAGCCTAGAACACTAACAAAATCACGATGCTGCACGTAAACAAGGGAGGAGCATGCTCTGATTTTTTTTTCTTTTTTTCACTTTTTTCCTCTTTTTTTGCTCTGCAACAAAGTTTTTCGAAAAAGTCTACAAATAGTCTCAAAACTACCTAGCCAGAATTTTCCAGACATAGTTTTTTTTAGTTTGGAACTATTTTTCTACTGCGGGTAACACAAAAGTTGGGGAGTCCGACTTGGTCACGACTCGAAGTATCGCATGATCTGGAAACCGAAAACAAAGCAACAAATACTGGACTCGGACTAGGACTGGTGGCGGAGATGAATCTGGTGGAACTCGGACTGGTGGCGGTGATGAATCTGGTGGAACTCGGACTGGTGGTTGTATATGGTGATGGTATATCTGGACTCGGATTGGTGGTGGTATATGGCGATGGTATATGCGGACTCGGATTGGTGGTTGTATATGGCGATGGTATATGTGGACTCGGATTGGTGGTGGTATATGGCGATGGTATATGTGGACTCGGATTGGTGGTTGTATATGGCAGCGGCGATGTATATGGTGGGGTGGTGGTATATGGCAAAGATGATGACGATGGTGCGACGGCGGCGTGACAACCTGTGAATAGATCTCGAAACTCTAAGGGACTGGACGCTAAGACCAGCAACTCGACACGATGATCCAACCTTGACGATCCGACTACGAACGTGCGAAGATGTCGCGCCTTAGCAATCGCTAAACCAACTTCCGAGGGTTATTGACCATGCCGGAGCATGATCAACCTGACCACGAGGGTCTATTTCCTACGAGCAAACGAAGAACAAGCAAGAAACTGAGATTGCAGTCTAGATATTGCGAATAAAAGAGGAAAACTTTATTAATGAAGGTGGGGTTCTGTGACGTCTTGGTCTGGTCGTTGGACACAAACGAAGTACGTGAATTTGCAGCTATGGCGAACTTTTAATCTAAACAAAACCCAAAGTCTAAACGACGCCCTAAGGGCTGTATATATGGAGGAAGAGGGGGGGAATTTCGTGGTCCTTGGAGGAGGGGTCCGAAACCAACCCTAACTCTTGTTTCCCCACACATACAGACTCTAAAAACAGCCTATACTTAAGTATTTCGAAAATAGATGGGCCTGGCCCAATAATAAGGTGACACAGCACCTAGAATAGCCTCTGGACGAAATTTATGAAGTGGCATCTTGTATATTTCGTCCAAGGCTTCATGCACTCCTTATGGTGGCTTCAAAGTCCTGAAATCATCACTTGTAACTCCGTTCTTGATCCCCTTGCGCATGCCATCATCTCCATGCTTGGTCTTGCTCCAGTGTTCATCCCTCTTATCTATGCCAGGCCCTTCATTTGTAAGCAAAACAAATGTATCCAATTTAGGTAGAATCATATTCTCATGAACATTAGAATCATTACAAAGAAATGAAAGTACCTGATAATTTAATTGGCATGTGCGAGCTCTAGTAATTGGTCCAGTATGTATAGCAGCAGGGGATGTGGGTGTAACAATGGTATTGATATCCTCATAAAGACAACTGCATTCACATTAAAAAGGGCACCATCTAAATCCGTTGAGACGACACCGTATGAACTGTGGTTTAGCAAGAAACCTAAGCTGTCGTTTCTTATAGTTTGGGGTTGCGATGCTTATGTGAAAAAGTTTCATCTTGATAAGCTCAAACCCAAGTCGGAGAAGTGTGTCTTCATAAGATACCCAAAAGTAACTGTTGGGTACACGTTCTATCACAGATCCGAAGGCAAGATATTTGTTGCTGAGAATGGATCCTTTCTAGAGAAGGAGTTTCTCTCGAAAGAAGTGAGTGGGAGGAAAGTATAACTTGATGAGGTAACTGTACCTACTCCCTTATTGGAAAGTAGTTCATCACAAAAATCTGTTTCTGTGACTCCAACACCAATTAGTGAGGAAGCTAATGATGATGATCATGTAACTTCGGATCAAGTTACTACCGAACCTCGTAGGTCAACCAGAGTGAGATCCGCACCAGAGTGGTACGGTAATCCTGTTCTGGAGGTCATGTTAATTGACCATGACGAACCTACAAACTATGAGGAAGCGATGATGAGCCCAGATTCCGCGAAATGGCTTGAGGCCATGAAATCTGAGATGGGATCCATGTATGAGAACAAAGTGTGGACTTTGGTTGACTTGCCCGATGATCGGCAAGCCAAAGAAAATAAGTGGATCTTCAAGAGGAAGACGGATGATGATAGTAATGTTACTATCTACAAAGCTAGACTTGTCGAAAAAGGTTTTGACAAAGTTCAAGGTGTTGACTACGATGAGATTTTCTCACTCGTAGCGATGCTTAAGTCTGTCCGAATCATGTTAGCAAATTGCCACATTTTATGAAATCTGGCAAATGGATGTCAAAACTACATTCCTTAATGGATTTCTTAAAGAAGAGTTGTATATGATGCAACCAGAAGGTTTTGTCGATCCTAAAGGTGCTAACAAAATGTGCAAGCTCCAGCGATCCATCTATGGACTGGTGCAAGCATCTCAGAGTTGGAATATATGCTTTGATGAGTTGATCAAAGCATATAGTTTTATACAGACTTGTGGTGAAGCCTGTATTTACAAGAAAGTGAGTGGGAGCACTACAACATTTCTGATAAATATATGTGAATGACATATTGTTGATCGGAAATAATGTAGAATTTTCTGGAAAGCATAAAGGAGTATTTGAAAGGAGTTTTTCAAATAAAGACCTCGGTGAAGCTACTTACATATTGAGCATCAAGATCTATAGAGATAGATCAAGACGCTCGATAAGTTTTTTCAATGAGTACATACCTTGACAAAATTTTGAAGTAGTTCAAAATGGATCAGTCAAAGAAAGAGTTCTTACCTGTGTTACAAGGTGTGAAATTGAGTAAGACTCAAAGCCCGACCAGGACAGAAGATAGAAAGAGAATGAAAGTCATTCCCTATGCCCCAGCCATAGTTTCTATAAAGTATGCCATGTTGTGTACCAGATCTATTGTATACCCTACACTGAGTTTAGGAAGGGAGTATAATAGTGATCTAGGAGTAGATCACTGGACAGCGGTCAAAATTATCCTTAGTGGAATAAGGATATGTTTCTCGATTATGGAGGTGACAAAAGGTTCGTCGTAAAGGGTTACGTCGATGCAAATTTTGACACTGATCCAGATGACTCTAAGTCTCAATCTGGATACATTTTGAAAGTGGGAGCAATTAGCTAGAGTAGCTCCGTGCAGAGCATTGTTGACATAGAAATTTGCAAAATACATACGGATCTGAATGTGGCAGACCCGTAGGCTAAACTTCTCTCACAAGCAAAACGTGATCACACCTTAGTACCCTTTGGGTGTTAATCACATAGCGATGTGAACTAGATTATTGACTCTAGTAAACCCTTTGGGTGTTGGTCACATGACGATGTGAACTATGGGTGTTAATCACATGGTGATGTGAATTATTGGTGTTAAATCACATGGCGGTGTGAACTAGATTATTGACTCTAGTGCAAGTGGGAGACTGAATGAAATATGCCCTAGAGGCAATAATAAAGTTATTATTTATTTCCTTATTTCATGATAAATGTTTATTATTCATGCTAGAATTGTATTAACCGGAAACATAATACATGCGTGAATACATAGACAAACATAGTGTCACTAGTATGCCTCTACTTGACTAGCTCGTTAATCAAAGATGGTTAAGTTTCCTAACCATAGACATGAGTTATCATTTGATTAACGAGATCACATCATTAGGAGAATGATGTGATTGACTTGACCCATTCCGTTAGCTTAGCACTTGATCATTTAGTATGTTGCTATTGCTTTCTTCATGACTTATACATGTTCCTATGACTATGAGATTATGCAACTCCCGTTTACCGGAGGAACACTTTGTGTGCTACCAAACATCACAACGTAACTAGGTGATTATAAAGGTGCTCTACAGGTGTCTCCAAAGGTAATTGTTGAGTTGGCATATTTCGAGATTAGGATTTGTCGCTCCGATCGTCGAAGAGGTATCTCTGGGGCCACTCAGTAATGCACATCACTATAAGCCTTGCAAGCATTGTAACTAATGAGTTAGTTGTGGGATGATGTACTACGAAACGAGTAAAAAGACTTGCCGGTAACGAGATTGAACTAGGTATTGAGATACCGATGATCGAATCTCGGGCAAGTAACATACCGATGACAAAGGGAACAACGTATGTTGTTATGCGGTTTGACCGATAAAGATCTTCGTAGAATATGTAGGAGCCAATATGGGCATCCAGGTTCCGCTATTGGTTATTGACCAGAGAAGTGTCTCGGTCATGTCTACATAGTTCTCGAACCCGTAGGGTCCGCACGCTTAACGTTCATTGACGATATAGTATTTATGAGTTATGTATGTTGGTAACCGAATGTTGTTCGGAGTTCCGGATAAGATCACGGACATGACGAGGAACTCTAGAATGGTCCGGAGATAAAGTTTGATATATGGGATAATAGTGTTTGGTCTCTGGAAGGGTTCCAGAATTCACCGGAAGGGGTTCCAGATGTTTCCCAAAATGTTTGGGTATGAGAACACTTTATTTGGGCCAAAGGGGAAAGCCCACAAGGTTTTTGGAAAGCGCAAAAGGAAGTTTTGCGGAGTCCAGGGGCCAGACGCCAGGGTCCCTGGCGTCTGGCGTCTGGCCCTGGAGTCCGAGAAGGACTCTTGCCTTTCGGGTGAAACCGACTTTGTGGAGGCTTTTACTCCAAGTTTCGACCCCAAGGCTCAACATATAAATAGAGGGGTAGGGCTAGCACCCAAGACACATCAAGAAACACCAAGCTGTGTGCCGGCAACCCCGTCCCCTCTAGTTTATCCTCCGTCATAGTTTTCGTAGTGCTTAGGCGAAGACCTGCGGAGATTGTTCTTCACCAACACCGTCACCACGCCGTCGTGCTGTCGGAACTCATATACTACTTTGCCCCTCTTGCTGGATCGAGAAGGCGAGGACGTCATCAAGCTGAACGTGTGCTGAACGCGGAGGTGTCGTATGTTCGGTACTTGATCAGGACAGATCGTGAAGGTGTACGACTACATCAACCGTGTTGATAAACGCTTCTGCTTACGGTCTACGAGGGTACATAGACAACACTCTCCCCTCTCGTTGCTATGCATCACCATGATCCTGCGTGTGCATAGGAATTTTTTTGAAATTACTGCGTTTCCCAACAAAAAGAACACCACTTCATATTGCCGCTTGTGATAAGGACCTTTATTATGCAGTCTGTTGCTTTTATTTCTTCCGTATCACAAGTTCGTATAAAGCTTATTTTCTTCACACTAATAGATCATACATATTTAGAGAACAATTTTTATTGCTTGCACCGATGACAACTTACTTGAAGGATCTTACTCAATCCATAGGTAGGTATGGTGATCTCATGGCAAAATTGGTTTAAGGGATGTTTCGAAGCACAAGTAGTATCTCTACTTGGTGGAAAGAATTTGGCTAGCATGAGAGGGAAAGGCAAGCTTGACATGTTGGATGATCCATGGCAATATAACTTCTATTCGGAAAGAAGAAAACATAACTTATTATGTTGTCTTCCTTGTCCAACATCAATTTTTTAGCATGTCATATTTTAATGAGTGCTCACAATTAAAAAGATGTCCAAGATAGTATATTTATATGTGAAGCCTCTCTTTCTTTATTACTTCCTATTAATTGCAACAGTGACCAAAACTATGTTTGTCAACTCTCAACAAATTTTATTCATCATACTCTTTATATGTGAAGTCATTACTCTCCATAAGACCAATATATGATATTTTTATTTATTTATATCTTTCTTTTATTTAATTCCCTCAAGATCATAGGAAGAAAGCAAAGCCCTCAACTCAAAACTACTCTTTATTATATATAACTCACGGACTCGATTACACAGATAAAGATCGAAACAAAACTCAAAGCTAGATCAAACTAAAACTTGATTCTACTAGATCAAGATATAATCAAAAGGATCAAACTAAGAAAAACGATAAGGGTAAAGATGTGATGGTGATACGATACAGGGGCACCTCCCCCAAGCTTGGCAATTGCCAAGGGGAGTGCCCATACCCATGTGTTTATGTCTCTTTCTTCGAGGTGATGATGGAGTTGTTGATGAAGTGGGTTTGTCATCCATCTTCCAAGGCATAAGTTCACCATCATAGAAAGATGAACGAGTCTCCGGGATCCTCAAATATGCAGCCAAACTCATCCTCTTAAATTTGTATTCATACTCACAGTTTTGGTTTTGCAGGTCATAGATCTGGGCTTGGAGATGCTCGATTTTCTCATGAAGCTTGAAGATGGCCTCCTCAATGTTCTTGGCATCCAGCTTGTGATTGTTGGTGAACTCAGCGGTCATCATGTGATTAGCGTTGAGTCCATGTTCCACCATCCCTTGGCACTTGAAAACTTGTTGCTCCATTGCTTCGAGTCTTGTCTCCATGCTTCCGGTCTTCTTTGGTCCCTCCACATCGCGGATGTGCAGCACCCCCTCACACATCTCAATGGCTTGAGGGTGTCACAGCTCCTCCACAAGTTAGGGGTTGATGACCTTGAAAAACTTGTCCTTGGGGGTGCTTGGAGATGTCATGGTGATCTAGATCTATCAAAAAACAGCTTGAAACAAAAATAGGAGATATTGTCATGGTACAGTGGTCAAAACCTTCGGGAGATTATATAATGAATTTTTACCGACCAAAAGAAGTATCGTTCAAGAAAATGGAGTCCGGAGGGCACACGAGGTGGCCACAAGGACGGGGGGCGTGCCCAAGGGGGTAGGGCACGCCCTCCAGGAGCAAAGGCTTATAAGATATTTTGATATGAGGTGATGTGGGACACCCAGGCGGAGTTGAAACCAACAATCCAAACTGCATGGGAGCCCGGGGGACAGTTAACGGCGAACGAGGTTCGAGCTAAACTGAATGCTTTGGCAAACAACTTGGGAGATTGGGCCAAGTCTTCATTTGGTAGTGTACGTGGAGAGATCCACAAGCTCAAGAATGAACTTGATAGGCTGCGCAATGAGCCAGCTAGGGCTGGACCATCTCATGCACAAACAAAGATCAATGCCAGACTCATCGAACTGTACTTGCGGGAAGAGCTTATGTGGAGGCAGCGGTCTCGAATCGAGTGGCTGTCTGCCAGAGATCGTAACACTAACTTTTTCCATATGCGAGCATCTATGAGGCGGAGGAAGAATCTGATAAAGGCGTTGCAAAGGGCTGATGGCGAGCTCACAGAGGACATGTCTGAGATGCAGCAACTAGCACTCGACTTTTATAGAAATCTTTATACTTCTGAAGGTGTACAGGGAGTTGAAGAAGTACTTGAACATGTCCCGCCAAAGGTGACACCGGCCATGAATGAAATTCTTATGGCACCATACGAGGAGAAGGAAGTGAAAACAGCTCTGTTCCAGATGTTTCCTACCAAAGCACCAGGGCCTGACGGGTTCCCGGCTCACTTTTTTCAGAGGCACTAGGACATTTGTGGGGAAGCGGTCACTCGGGCCGTTCTGGGCATTGTTCGAGGGGAGGAGAGTCCATCCTACGTTAATGATACACTCCTGGTTTTAATACCTAAGGTATCTAACCCCACTTTATTGTCACAATTCCGCCCTATCAGTTTATGTAACGTGTTTTACAAGATTGCCTCAAAAGTGCTAGCAAACCTGCACGGGTGTCTGCTCCTCCTTCGCACCATCCATTGTGATATTTTCCATGACCATGGGGTCGCCTTCCTCCTTCAAGCTCTACTCCGGAGAGTTTGGAGGTTGGCCCGCCTCAATGCGGGACCTCCAAGCATCCACGACACGGACCTACACTATGATTTCTACTAGGTGCCCTGGCAATCGCTTCCACCACAAACGAGAGAAGGCAACCATTGCTAAGGGGCTCAGATGGGTGGATGGTTCGACGATTGGTTAGACAGTGATAACCCACAAGTATAGGGGATCGCAATAGTTTTCGAGGGTAGAGTATGTTGGGGAACGTAGCAGAAATTCAAAATTTTCCTACGTGTCACCAAGATCTATCTATGGAGAAACCAGCAACGAGGAGAAGGAGAGTGCATCTACATACCCCTGTAGATCGCTATGCGGAAGCGTTCAAGAGAACGGGGTTGATGGAGTCGTACTCGTCGTGATCCAAATCACCGATGATCCTAGTGCCGAACGGACGGCACCTCCGTGTTCAACACACATACAGCCCGGTGACGTCTCCCATTCCTTGATCCAGCAAGGAGAGAGGGAGAGGTTGAGGAAGACTCCATACAGCAGCAGCACAACGGCGTGGTGGTGGTGGAGGAGCGTGGTAATCCTGCAGGGCTTCGCCAAGCACCGCGGGAGAGGAGAAGGACTTGGGAGAGGGGGAGGGCTGCACCAAAGGCAAAGGTAAGAAGTCCTCCATCTCCCCCACTATATATAGGGGGGCCAAGGGGGGGGCGCCGGCCCTAGGAGATCCAATCTCCTAGGGGGGCGGCGGCCAAGGGAGGATTCCCTCCCCCCCAAGGCACCTAGGGGTGCCTTCCCCTTGTGGGACTCTTCCCTTCTTGAAACCCTAGGCGCATGGGCCTCTTGGGGCTGGTGCCCTTGGCCCATGTAGGCCAAGGCGCACCCCCTACAGCCCGTGTGGCCCTCCGGGGCTGGTGGCCCCACTTGGTGGACCCCCGGGACCCTCCCGGTGGTCCCGGTACGTTACCGATAAACCCCGAAACTTTTCCGGTGACCAAAACAGGACTTCCCATATGGACTTCCCATATATAAATCTTTACCTCCGGACCATTCCGGAACTCCTCGTGACGTCCGGGATCTCATCCGGGACTCCGAACAACATTCGGTAACCACATACAAACTTCCTTTATAACCCTAGCGTCATCGAACCTTAAGTGTGTAGACCTTACGGGTTTGGGAGACATGCAGACATGACCGAGACGTTCTCCGGTCAATAACCAGCAGCGGGATCTGGATACCCATGTTGGCTCCCACATGTTCCACGATGATCTCATCGGATGAACCACGATGTCAAGGACTTTAATCAATCCCGTATACAATTCCCTTTGTCTATCGGTACGATACTTGCCCGAGATTCGATCGTCGGTATCCCGATACCTTGTTCAATCTCGTTACCGGCAAGTCTCTTTACTCGTTCCGTAACACATCATCCCGTGATCAACTCCTTGGTCACATTGTGCACATTATGATGATGTCCTACCGAGTGGGCCTAGAGATACCTCTCCGTTTACACGGAGTGACAAATCCCAGTCTCGATTCGTGCCAACCCAACAGACACTTTCGGAGATACCTGTAGTGTACCTTTATAGCCACCCAGTTACGTTGTGACGTTTGGCACACCCAAAGCATTCCTACGGTATCCGGGAGTTGCACAATCTCATGGTCTAAGGAAATGATACTTGACATTAGAAAAGCTTTAGCATACGAACTACATGATCTTGTGCTAGGCTTAGGATTGGGTCTTGTCCATCACATCATTCT
Source organism: Triticum urartu (assembly GCF_056163025.1). Taxonomy (NCBI): domain Eukaryota; kingdom Viridiplantae; phylum Streptophyta; class Magnoliopsida; order Poales; family Poaceae; genus Triticum; species Triticum urartu. The sequence goes on from NC_141875.1 coordinate 305,905,948, forward strand.
CCTAATGATGTGATCCCATTATCAATGACATCCAATGTCCATGGTCAGGAAACCGTAACCATCTATTGATCAACGAGCTAGTCAACTAGAGGCTTACTAGGGACATGGTGTTGTCTATGTATCCACACATGTATCTGAGTTTCCTATCAATACAATTATAGCATGGATAATAAACGATTATCATGAACAAGGAAATATAATAATAATCAATTTATTATTGCCTCTAGGGCATATTTCCAACAGTCTCCCACTTGCACTAGAGTCAATAATCTAGTTCACATCGCCATGTGACCAACATCCAAAGAGTTTACTAGAGTCAATAATCTAGTTCACATCACTATGTGATTAACACTCAATGAGTTCTGGGTTTGATCATGTTGCTTGTGAGAGAGGTTTTAGTCAACGGGTCTGCAACATTCAGATTCGTATGTACTTCGCAAATCTCCATGTCATCTTGTAGATGCAGCTACTACGCTATATTTGGAGCCATTTCAAATAACTGTTCTACTTGGAGCTATTCTAAATTGTTGCTCCATTATACGTATCTGGTATCTCTACTCAGAGCTATCCGAATTAGGTGTTAAGCTTGCATCGACGTAACTCTTTATGTCAAACTCTTTATCACCTCCATAACCGAGAAACATATCCTTATTCCTCCAAGGATAATTTTGACCACTATCTGGTGATCTACTCCTAGATCACCTTTGTACCCTCTTCCCAGACATGTGGCAAGGCACACATTAGGTGCGGTACTCAGCATGGCATACCGTATAGAGCCTATGACAAAAGCATAGGGGACAATCTTCGTCCTTCCTCTTTCTTCTGCCGTGGTCGAGCTTTAAGTCTTAACTTCATACCTTACAACTCAGGCAAGAACTCCTTCTTTGACCGATCCATCTTGAACACCTTCAAGATCATGTCAAGGTATGTGCTCATTTGAAAGTACCATTAAGTGTTTTGATCTATCCTTATAGATCTTGATGCTCAATGCTCAAGTAGCTTAATCCAGGTTTTCCATTGAAAAACACTTTTCAAATAACCCTATATGCTTTCCAGAAATTCTACGTCATTTCTGATCAACAATATGTCAACAACATATACTCATCAGAAATTCTATAGTGCTCCCACTCACTTCTTTGGAAATACAAGTTTCTCATAAACTTTGTATACACCCAAAATCTTTGATCATCTCATCAAAGCATACATTCCAACTCCGAGATGCTTACTCCAGTCCTTATAAGGATTGCTGGAGCTTTGCATACTTATTAGCATCTTTCAGGATTGACAAAACCTTCCGGTTGTATTTCATACAACCTTTCCTCAAGAAAATCGTCGAGGAAACAATGTTTTGACATCCTATCTGCAAGATTTCATAAATAATGCAGTAATCGCTAATATAATTCCAACAGACTCTTAGCATCGCTACGAGTGACAAAGTCTCACCGTAGTCAACTCCTTGAACTTGTCAGAAAACATCTTAACGACAAGTCGAGCTTTCTTAATGGTGACATTTACCATCATTGTCCGTCTTCCTTTTAAAATCCATCTGTACCTAACAGCCTTACGACCATCAAGTAGTTCTTCCAAAGTCTACACTTTGTTTCCATACATGGATCCTCTCTCGGATTTTATGGCCTCGAGCCATTTATCGGAATCCGGGCCCACCATCGCTTCTCCATAGCTCGTAGGTTCATTGTTGTCTAGCAACATGACTTCCAAGACAGGATTACGTACCACTCTGAAGCAGTATGCATTCTTGTCATCCCACGAGGTTTGGGAGTGACTTGATCTAAAGTTTCATGATCACTATCATAAGCTTCCACTTCAATTGGTGTAGGTGCCACAGGAACAACTCTTTGTGCCCTTCTATACACTAGTTGAAGTAACGGTTTAATAACCTCATCAAGTCTCCACCATCCTCCCACTCAATTCTTTCGAGAGAAACTTTTCCTCGAGAAAGGACCCGATTCTAGAAACAATCCCTTATTGCTTTCGAATCTGAGACAGGAGGTATACCCAACTGTTTTTGGGTGTCCTATGAAGATGCATTTATCCACTTTGGGTTCGAGCTTATCAGCTTGAAACTTTTTCACATAAGCGTCGCAGCCCCAAACTTTTAAGAAATGACAGCTTAGGTTTCTCTAAACCATAGTTCATACGGTGTCATCTCATCGGAATTACGTGGTGCCCTATTTAAAGTGAATGCGGTTGTCTCTAATGCCTAACCCATAAACTATCGTGGTAATTCGACAAGAGACATCATGGTATGCATCATATCCAATAGGGTGCAGTTATGATGTTCGGACACACCATCACACTATGGTGTTCCAGGCTGTATCAGTTGTGAAACAATTTCCACAATGTCTTAATTCTGTGCCAAACTCGTAATTCAGATATTCATCTCTATGATCATATCATAGATACTTTATCCTCTTGTCATGACAATCTTTCAACTTCACCCTCAAATTACTTGAACCTTTCAATAATTCAGACTCATGATTCATCAAGTAAATATACTCAATATCTACTCAAATCATCTGTGAAGTAAGAACATAACGATATCCACTACATGCCTCAGCACTTCATTGGACTGCACACATCAAAATGTATTACTTCCAACAAGTTACTTTCTAGTTCCATTTTACTGAAAACGAGGCTTTCAGTCATCTTGCCCATGTGGTATGATTTGCATGTCTCAAGTGATTCAAAATCAAGTGAGTCCAAACGGTCCATTTGTATGGAGTTTCTTCATGCATATACACCAATAGACATGGTTCGCATGTCTCAAACTTTTCAAAACGAGTGAGCCCAAAGATCCATCAACATGGAGCTTCTTCATGCGTTTTATACCGATATGACTTAAGTGGCAGTGCCACAAGTAGGTGGTACTATCATTACTATCTTATATCTTTTGGCATGAACATGTGTATCACTACGATCGAGATTCAATAAACCATTCATTTTAGGTGCAAGACCATTGAAGGTATTATTCAAATAAACAGAGTAACCATTATACTCCTTAAATGAATAACCGTATTGCGATAGACATAATCCAATCACGTCTATGCTCAACGCAAACACCAAATAACAATTATTTAGGTTTAACACCAATCTCGATGGTGGAGGGAGCGTGTGATGCTTGATCATATCAACATTGGAAACACTTCCAACACATATCGTCAGCTCACCTTTAGCTAGTCTCCGTTTATTCCGTAGCTTTTATTTCGAGTTACTAACACTTAGCAACCGAACCGGTATCTAATACCCTAGTGCTACTAGGAGTACTAGTAAAGTACACATCAACACATGTATATCCAATATACTTCTATCGACCTTGCCAGCCTTCTCATCTACCAAGTATCTAGGGTAATTCTGCTCCAGTGGTTGTTCCCCTTATTACAGAAGCACTTAGTCTCGGGTTTGGGTTCAACCTTGGGTTTCTTCACTAGAGCAGCAGCTGAATTGCCATTTCATGAAGTATCCCTTCTTGCCCTTGCCCATCTTGAAACTAGTGGTTTCACCAACCATCAACAATTGATGCTCCTTCTTGATTTCTACTTTTGTGGTGTCAAACATCGCGAATATCTCAAGGATCATCATATATGTCCCTGATATATTATAGTTCATCACGAAGCTCTAGCAGCTTGGTGGTAATGACTTCGGAGAAACATCACTATCTCATCTGGAAGATCAACTCCCACTCGATTCAAATGATTGTTGTACTCAGACAATCTGAGCACAAGCTCAACAATTGAGCTTTTCTCCCTTAGTTTGTAGGCTAAGAAAATCGTCGGAGGTCTTATACCTCTTGACGTGGGCACGAGCCTGAAATCCCAATTTCAGCCCTCAAAACATCTCATATGTTTCGCGACGTTTCAAAGCGTCTTCGGTGCCTTAACTCTAAACCGTTTAACTGAACTATCACGTAGTTATCAAAACATGTATGTCAGATGTTCGCAACATCCACAGACGACGTTCGAGGATCAGCACACTGAGCGGTGCATTAAGGACATAAGCCTTCTATGAAGCAATGAGGATAATCCTCAGTTTTACGGACCTAGTCCGCATAATTGCTACTATCAACTTTCAACTAAATTTTCTCTAGGAACATATCTAAACAGTAGAACTGAAGCGCGAGCTACGACATAATTTGCGAAGACCTTTTGACTATGTTCAGGATAATTAAGTTCATCTTATGAACTCCCACTCAGATAGACATCCCTCTAGTCATCTAAGTGATTACATGATCCGAGTCAACTAGGCCGTGTCCGATCATCACGTGAGACGGACTAGTCAACGTCGGTGAACATCTTCATGTTGATCGTATCTACCATCCGACTCATGCTCGACCTTTCGGTCTTCTGTGTTCCGAGGCCATGTCTGTACACATGCTAGGCTCGTCAAGTCAACCTAAGTGTTTCACGTGTGTAAATCTGTCTTACACCCGTTGTATGTGAACGTTAGAATCAAACACCCGATCATCACGTGGTGCTTCGAAACAACGAACTGTCGCAACGGTGCACAGTTAGGGGGAACATTTTCTTGAAATTTTAATGAGGGATCATCTTATTTACTACCGTCGTTCTAAGCAAATAAGATGTATAAACATGATAAACATCACATGCAATCAAATAGTGACATGATATGGCCAATATCATATTGCTCCTTTTGATCTCCATCTTCGGGGCTCCATGATCATCATCGTCACCGGCATGACACCATGATCTCCATCATCGTGTCTTCTTGAAGTTGTCTCGTCATCTATTACTTCTACTACTATGGCTAATGCTTTAGCAATAAAGTAAAGTAATTACATGACGTTTAAGTTGACACGCAGGTCATAAATAAATAAAGACAACTCCTATGGCTCCTGCCGGTTGTCATACTCATCGACATGCAAGTCGTGATTCCTATTACAAGAACATGATCATCTCATACATCACATATGTCATTCATCACATCCTTTGGCCATATCACATCATATAGCATACCCTGCAAAAACAAGTTAGACGTCCTCTAATTGTTGTTTGCATGTTTTACGTGGCTGCTATGGGTTTCTAGCAAGAACGTTTCTTACCTACGCAAAACCACAACGTGATATACCAATTGCTATTTACCCTTCATAAGGACCCTTTTCATCGAATCCGATCCGACTAAAGTGGGAGAGACAGACACCCGCCAGCCACCTTATGCAACTAGTGCATGTTAGTCGGTGGAACCGGTCTCACGTAAGCGTACGTGTAAGGTTGGTCCGGGCCGCTTCATCCCACAATGCCGCCGAATCAAGATTGGACTAGTAACGGTAAGCATATTGAACAAAATCAATGCCCACAACTACTTTGTGTTCTACTCGTGCATAGAATCTACGCAATAGACCTAGCTCATGATGCCACTGTTGGGGAACGTAGCAGAAATTCAAAATTTTCCTACGTGTCACCAAGATCTATCTATGGAGAAACCAGCAACGAGGGGAAGGAGAGTGCATCTACATACCCTTGTAGATCACTATGCGGAAGCGTTCAAGAGAACGGGGTTGATGGATTCGTACTCGTCGTGATCCAAATCACCGATGATCCTAGTGCCGAACGGACGGCACCTCCGTGTTCAACACACATACAGCCCGGTGACGTCTCCCATTCCTTGATCCAGCAAGGAGAGAGGGAGAGGTTGAGGAAGACTCCATACAGCAGCAGCACAACGGCGTGGTGGTGGTGGAGGAGCGTGGTAATCCTGCAGGGCTTCGCCAAGCACCGCGGGAGAGGAGAAGGACTTGGGAGAGGGGGAGGGCTGCACCAAAGGCAAAGGTAAGAAGTCCTCCATCTCCCCCACTATATATAGGGGGGCCAAGGGGGGGCGCCGGCCCTAGGAGATCCAATCTCCTAGGGGGGCGGCGGCCAAGGGAGGATTCCCTCCCCCCCAAGGCACCTAAGGGGTGCCTTCCCCTTGTGGGACTCTTCCCTTCTTGAAACCCTAGGCGCATGGGCCTCTTGGGGCTGGTGCCCTTGGCCCATGTAGGCCAAGGCGCACCCCCTACAGCCCGTGTGGCCCTCCGGGGCTGGTGGCCCCACTTGGTGGACCCCCGGGACCCTCCCGGTGGTCCCGGTACGTTACCGATAAACCCCGAAACTTTTCCGGTGACCAAAACAGGACTTCCCATATATAAATCTTTACCTCCGGACCATTCCGGAACTCCTCGTGACGTCCGGGATCTCATCCGGGACTCTGAACAACATTCGGTAACCACATACAAACTTCCTTTATAACCCTAGCGTCATCGAACCTTAAGTGTGTAGACCCTACGGGTTTGGGAGACATGCAGACATGACCGAGACGTTCTCCGGTCAATAACCAGCAGCGGGATCTGGATACCCATGTTGGCTCCCACATGTTCCACGATGATCTCATCGGATGAACCACGATGTCAAGGACTTTAATCAATCCCGTATACAATTCCCTTTGTCTATCGGTACGATACTTGCCCGAGATTCGATCGTCGGTATCCCGATACCTTGTTCAATCTCGTTACCGGCAAGTCTCTTTACTCGTTCGGTAACACATCATCCCGTGATCAACTCCTTGGTCACATTGTGCACATTATGATGATGTCCTACCGAGTGGGCCTAGAGATACCTCTCCGTTTACACGGAGTGACAAATCCCAGTCTCGATTCGTGCCAACCCAACAGACACTTTCGGAGATACCTGTAGTGTACCTTTATAGCCACCCAGTTACGTTGTGACGTTTGGCACACCCAAAGCATTCCTACGGTATCCGGGAGTTGCACAATCTCATGGTCTAAGGAAATGATACTTGACATTAGAAAAGCTTTAGCATACGAACTACATGATCTTGTGCTAGGCTTAGGATTGGGTCTTGTCCATCACATCATTCTCCTAATGATGTGATCCCATTATCAATGACATCCAATGTCCATGGTCAGGAAACCGTAACCATCTATTGATCAACGAGCTAGTCAACTAGAGGCTTACTAGGGACATGGTGTTGCCTATGTATCCACACATGTATCTGAGTTTCCTATCAATACAATTCTAGCATGGATAATAAACGATTATCATGAACAAGGAAATATAATAATAGTCAATTTATTATTGCCTCTAGGGCATATTTCCAACAGAGTATTCAACCCAAATTTATTTATTCGACACAACACCGGTACAGCGAGGTGCTATACAAACGGTTTTTAAGCCCTTTCCATGACGGCATTCTGAAACGTCGCCAAGTGAGTGTGTGTGATAGGGGGGTCCTTCCCACACGACCCAAAAACCGTCGGGGATAGGGAGCCATGATGTAGAGGCCTTGCCAAATGTAATCGTATGCGATGCAGCACACACCAAATTACGTCACATGTGTGGGATCAGTGATTAAACGTTTCTAATGGCGCGGTGAAACCAAACGGTGTGTCATAATGAACCGTTTGGGAAACAGTATGTAAGGCACATGGGCCAACATATGAACTGAGTGCGATATGTGCCCCATTGCACATGAGTTTTTTGCGGAACTCGTCTGCCATGCATGACTTCATCGCACACGTTTCTGAACAATTACCGTGTGTGATAATGTTCTATCACAAACGGTTCAAGAGCCCCTTCGCACACATACAAGTGTTGCAGACCGTTTGTGATTTGTTGTGTATCACCGACAGTTGCGGTAAGAGTGACATGTGCTTTTCGTTTGGGATCCCACACGTTTCCTGAAAAATTTACAATTGGGATTGTATTTTACATTGGGCACGGTTTACTCTGAGCTCTTGTGTGTGATAATGTGGTATCATAAATAGTTCCGGAGCCCCTACGCACACGTTGTAGTGCTACAAATCGTCTGCGATCAGTAGTGTACCACCGATGGTTCTGCTATGAATGACTTATGCTTTCCAATGTGGATCACACACACTCATTTAGTTGAACCGTGTGCGGAGCAATTTCCAGGTTAAAGCAAAAATATCCCATTTGAATCGGCATGCAAAAATCAAACTCGCGCACAATATGCAATTGAACAAATAGTGTCCACGGGAAGAACATTCATCAGATTTCGCAACAACTGCAATTAAACATAGCTAAATTCCAATGATTTGTCGACATATATATGCATTACATAATTAATCATAGTGTGCGTAATACGAATACCTCATTAGATGGAAAACAATGGATCCATGCGTATATGTTTAACGGCTAACTCTTACTCAATGTTTCGAGAGAAGGCATGCTGAAATCTTCATTATCACTAGTGGGATTGATGTAGTGATTCAGGAAGAAGTCGCTGATAAATCTCCGAACCATTAGCAATTCACAAGCGGGGAGCGGTTCAGGGATCCTCGGTTCTAAGATGAGCTGCAGTATTTTTAAGATCATAATGTGCCATATGAGTGGAGTTGTAGCGACCCAACCTCAGACGGTCAAGTCTCTGTGCTTAAGTGTTATCCCTGGATCGGTACGCTGACACACACAGTATTTGAGGATTTATAATAGAGGTAAATCACATGTATAAAGTAACGTAAATACTATTACCTCAATCCAAATAGCGGAAGTAACAATAAGGTTGTGGATTCCCATCAACACCAACGGCAAAGTTGAGTGTAGAAATCGTAATCCTAACGTATCACTTACTCGTCGTAAGAATCCTGCAACATGAGACGTTGAGCCACAAAGGGTCAGTACATTGAATGTACTGGCAAATTCACACCATAGGATAATGATGAATAATAGCTATCACTACATGCATATATGGCTGGTGGAAAAGCTCTATGGTTATAATGTTTTTGTGAAAAGCCAATTTTTCCCTATTGCAAAGGAATATAATTTATTTAACTACAAAGTTGGTTGAAAATATTGAGAAGGTTCCTCCAACTCAATCCCCAAACTATCATCAATAACCCAACAAATTATTTAAGTAATGTGATGAGATCAATATGATAATCCAAGTATCAGATACTCAAGATGTCCATAACCGGGGACATGGCTAACCATGATTAGTTTGTACACTCTGCAGAGGTTTGCGCACTATTCCCCACAAGACTCGATCTCCTCCGTTGGGTTTCTCGCACTACATGGTGTTTGAGAAACGGATGACCGAGACACAGTCTTTCAAAAGCATTAACTCTCTACTCCGGATAGACTATACCACCTACAACCCACTACATCTGCTAGTCTACCTCTTCGAGAGCTTCACGCAACTTACTCAACTATGCCAGAGCCCATAATGGCTTGTGGCTGCACACGGAAGTTTCTAGCATGAATAATCTTATGATCCCTTTGAGCCTAGGTGGAATTCCATAGGGTGATCACACAGGTCCTCCGGGATCCCCTTGGGCAAGCACTGGGTTCTCTAAGTGCCCGGGCAAACCACTGGGTACTCCAGGGTGCCCCAACCAATCCACCCAAATGTGTATTAAAGTAGCCACCTTAAGTTAACCATTAATGATAACTCTCACATCTGTCATGAATACACTCAACCAATCCACGTCTACGAGCATAGCATGGAAGTATAAGCATAACGTAGAAGTAACTCCCAAGGTTTTAATGCAGGACAATAGGTTCCTACCTCATCAACTACTTCCCAATACCCACATATTATCAATTCCTAACCATGCAGTGTTTGAGGATGAAACTAATGCATAAAAACTGGGTATGAAAGGGATATGATCAAAGTGTAAACTTGCCTTGTACTGTTGATGAAGATGATTCGCACTCATAACTCTTGATAGTTCTACTCGTCACACTCCATTCAATCTATTGTGAGCGAGCACTAGTAACCACACGTAAGCAATCACTCAGAAGATCGGGAAGGACGAAGAAGACAGTTCGGAAAACATCAAAACCAAGCAAATAACTCTTGCAACATAAAACAATTTCTAACAGTACCAAAATTATGTGAATTTGGCCTTATCAGAAAGTTTAGGTCAAGAGCTTCGATTTGCAAAAAGAATCAACTAAATCGGAGTTACAAAACTCAAGTTATGTTCAAAAGAAGTTTGAATATGAATCTGAACAAAATTTGAAATTTGAAAATTTCAAAAAGTTGATGTGACAGGTTCAATGGATAGGTGAAAACAAGACGAAGCTATAGGCGTTGGTTTCATCTAATTTGGATAAACGAGTGAAAAGTTATGGCTATTTGAAAAATCAGGACCAAGTTGTTTTACAGAAAAAAATAGCTACAGCTAAGGTCTAATGTATAAATACGTAGACTAATTGATAATATAACTATTCTATCGTATTAGTCTAGAAATAATAAACTACGAAAGTATAAAAGAATAAAGAAAGATACATTTATAAGGCAGAGAAAATACGACTTTGGAGAGAAGAGACAATTTCCAAAAGCCGCACGAGAGAGGAGAAATATTTTTTTTCTTAAATGAATCTAGTCAAACCAAAATATTGATTTAGCCTGAATCGGATGATTTTTGGAGCCTCTATGGGTCTATATTTATAGGCGGAAAAGAGGTTTAGGGTCAAGGCTAAGCAATGTGGGACTAAACGTAGACGAAAATATACGAAACAGAGAAGAAAAAGGCTAACGTCTCGCATTTTTTCTTCTGAAGTCTATTTTTTCCGAAATTTGTTTCAAAAAAAACTAAATATTAACGAAAATAAAATAAAAATAAGACAAAAGAAAACAAAAGAAAAACGGGCCGGCCTGCTGCTATGCTACGCATGTGGGTGGCGGTTAGTTCCAGGCGCACGCGTAGATTTTTTTTCTTTTTTATATAAAAACAAAAAAAGAAAACTGGATAACAATAATAAAATAAAATTTTATATAGGCATATTATATATCAAAATTTTCAGAAATAGATTTTCTACAACATGAACATTTCTCTAGTGCCAAATAAAATTCATAAAAATTCAAATAATTCAAACAGTGCTACTTCTACAATAAAACCCAATAAGAATCATTTTAGAAATACCAAAATGATTTCAAAATTATTTCTCTCCAATTTTCTGATGTAGGGAATCATTTTACCCTATTTTACATTTATTTTATTTTTGGAGAAAAATAATTTGAATAAAACCCAAATAACTCCAAATTGAAAATAATTTCAAACGGACTTTAAATTTGATCCTTTTAAACTTCCAACTCGTATTTCATATATTTTGAAGAAGTCATTTTATCTTCTCTCATGAAAATCATTGAGTTGCTTAAAGTTTCTGAATTTGAAATATTTCCAAATAAAATTCAAATCTTTTCAAAAAAAACCTTTTTCATTTAATTAAATGGAAGAAGTCATATCATCTTCTTTCGAGGGTTTTGTATTTGAAAAGAATTTGAATTCACGGTGATCAAAATGCAAAAAGGTGAAAGTTTGGGAAAGTCCTTTTATTCCCTCTCATTTAACTTTCAAAAAGTTTCGAATTTCACTCAATCAATGACACAACAATCAAACACACAATCAATCTATCTATTTATTATAACATTCCAAAATTTAGAATTTTGGGATGTTACAAACCTACCACCCTTAAAATGAATCTCGTCCTCGAGATTCGGAGAGGCTAGCAAGAAAAAGGTTAGGGTTTAGGGGTCTCCTCAAAATCCATCAATTGTCGCAGGAGGGGGTCTCGGGTGCTACCACCCTTAGAAGCATGGTTACGGTTCCATCAAAACTCATATACTTCATCCATATTGTTAACAGTGTCGGTCTTCTCAGATCTTCAGGATAATTCCTTATCTGGGCTCTTTCGGTAGTGGCATAACCTTTTCCTCAATTCTTCTATCTTTCATCTTGGTAAGGTTCTTCTGTGACTGGGTCCTCTTTGCTGACGGATCTGGCGCCAATACTAAACAACTATCGATATCTCATGGTGGTCAACCATTTATGGCTTCTCCTACAGGAAATGGGTCTAGGCTTCATTCTCACCGTATGTCCTACGATTGGCAACAGCTGCCTTGTACAAGGGAAAATGATTATACCATTCTAAGTTTTAAACAAGGCTTAATATCGTCGTCTCTCTACTGTAGGTAAGTCACTCAGATTTACCATCCCATATAGCAAGGTGAATAATAAGAGTAAGTCGGTATGGTGATCAATCCACCCCGCACCCAAATTATTACCTTGTACATGGTTTAGTGAATCTCGCATTCTAACACTTGGTCATCCTCTCAAACATTGCAGAATTTCTCTTGTCGACGAACCAAGTTTGGATAAATCCATTGATTCTGCACGCCAAACAAACATCTGTCGTTTCTTCACAACTCTCGGGTTTTGCGTTACTCTATAAGATCGTCTACCGATAAACGTAACTTCTTCCAGGGTTTTTCCTTCAGCAAGAGTGTGCTTGCTCCTTGGCAGGTCCTGGGGCCTGTGGGTTATGGCCCATCTCATTACTTGTAATCCTTGAGCTCATCCTAGGGGCAACTGATTATTTTCCAAACATCCAGCTTCCTGGCATTCTTAAATCCTTCCAATTGTACTGTCTCTCTTCCTTCTGTTGGTACCAAACTAAGACATGATTACTCAAACTCATCATGGGGTTACAATTGCTCCATATTACCAACATCATATCTCCTTTATATCCAATAGTACTTCATCCCTTCATACTCCTGGGGCATACCACATATCGAGATAAAACTCGTACTTATTTTGTCTGAAATCCACTCAGTGGAATATCGTTATCTTTTTCAGGGGTCAATTGTCCTCGCTGGGTACTACCACCCTTGAAATGCACAAATTCATCCATAGGCCTCGAAAATGGTCAAAAAACTTCTTCATAGAGTAACAACTCATAAAATCCATATTAGTACCAATGATGCTAACTTTATTTATTCTCCAATGATTACAATCTCTCGCTTTTCCATTACTTGTCTCAACTCAACACCTCGATACAAAAGAGTTGTTCCCACTACTTCTACTACTACTACATTACTTCTCATAGACACAACTAATTATCACAAGTCTCATTCTCCTTGCGACAATCCTTGGCAAAGTGCCCTGCTTCATTACAACGAAAACATATTACTTCTGACAAGTCTCGAGGTTTCCTTTTTGGGCAACTATTGAGGTAGTGCCCTGACTCCTTGCACCTGTAACAGGTGATATGACTCAGGTCCTTCCTGGAATCTAATCTACTTCTCTTCCTAGACTTTTCCATGCCAATCATGGCTTCTATTTCTTGTGGGTCATACTCTACTTCCTCCGTCGGGAATTCTACTAGATCCCCATTCAAACAATTCCGGGAGATGTGTCCTTCTTCTCCACATGATTAGCATGACTTGGTGCAGGGTTTAATTGGTTCTTCTTTGGGTGTGTCCTCCACCTCTTCCTTCATCACTGGTTCTTCTAAAATTTCCATAAGGGCTCCTTTCATTTCTTCTTTCTTCTGTTGTACGGTTCTTTGTAACATGGGGTAAATGTGACACTGAGAAGGGTAGTGGGTAGTCCCTTCACACAAGAAACAAGTGATCTGCCTAGTTGGGAATTCTTCAGCTGGGTGACTTCCTTCACAATTAGGGCATTCATCCTTGTGTTCTTTATGGCTGTGTCCTATTTCTCCACCAAGCTTGCATGCACAAGGTTTCTTCATATCCTTTCCAGAAGGCTTCAATTTCTGGGACACAAACCGAGACTTTAGCAAAGTCAACTTAAAATCTTTCCAAGTGGTTACTCCCTGCCATCCATTGATGGTTTGGTACATCCTCCACCAAGTAGCAGCACCTCTTTCAAAGCACTTGAAGAGCACGTTGGGCCATATCCTTTCCGGCTATAAGGTTATTCTTCATGTGATCCTCCATGTTCTGAATCCATCAGTCTGTCTCCAACTGACTCATCGGTCCAGAAAATACAAGCTCATCTCCATTCATCCTCTATTGGGTCCATGGGTTTTGGGGTGAGATAGGAGAGATAGAGAGGGATTCACACAATGCAAACAATAGTTTTGAAGAGATAGATTTTATTTGTGGCTGTCGGAAAAACATCAAACAAATCACAGCTCACAATCGTCGCATCTAATGTAGGTGTATAATAGGGGTTTGGTCTTCTAAGGGTCAATGTCGCCAAACTATTCAAGTCTTGTTCATGTCTCCGATGGCTTCTTCTGATCGTGCTTGTCCTTCCCATGTTCTTTTACCAGATCAACTCTGTTAACGCGAAGTCTCTCGTGACGTCCTTTAATGTTCTGGAGTTGCGTTCCAAACTTCTGGGTTTCAACATCCTTGGCATGAATCACGGTCCTACTGTCCTTTAGTTCCCGACAAATCTCCCGTATCTCAAGGTTTTGCTCCTCCGGCTTGGCTACTTTCAACTTCTAGGTTCTTGAGTTGTTCATGAAATGCTTCCTTGTCTAATACGTCTTCCTGGAGCTCCATCTTAAAATTCTTGATGTACTACTCCAGATCCTGGTGATACACCGGCTAAGGTTAAAACTTCATCTTTTGCTGATAGATGCTCCATCAGCCTTCTATCATCCAATCCTTCCGAAGAAATGCATGCTTAGCTCAGCTCAGTGACCATACTATCAGTGGCGATGACATCACGGATAACCGTGTTTCTGCCCTTGTCATTGCCATGAGCTATCTTCCATAGTTGATATCTCCTGCCTTAGGGTTTTCTTGACAAAACTTTGAGTTCTCATGCTCCATGTTCCGGTCTTTCTCCGATACACCTTGATCTCGGGTATTGACAGCTTCCTTAGTCTGCCAAGTTCCATAAGGGGTGCCTTCCTAGGTCATACAAATCTGGAAAATTCTATAGGGCCTTCAAATTCTCCTAGTCTTCAGAGTCTTCAACCGTTGTAGTTTCCATTATTATAATACACGGTAAAATCCTCTTCATTCCGAAGTGGTCTTAGTTGTCCGATATCTTGTACTTCTTGAAGTGGTCTCATCAGCTGAATCTTCGTGTGGTTAAAACGGGAAAGGGGTATAGTCTCACTAAAAGGGAATATTTGAATAAGCTCAGAAGAGAAGAGAGGTAAAAGATCTTTTTAAAATGAAGTTGTAGAGAAAATCTTTCCTATGGGCTTGCCAATTTCTAGGGTCATATCCTACAGTCAACATGTGCTCTGATACCATCTTATAGCGACCCGACCTCAGACGGTCAAGTCTCTGTGCTTAAGTGTCATCCCTGGATCAGTATGCTGACACACACAGTACTCAAGGATTTATAACAGAGGTAAATCACATGTATAAAGTAACGTAAATACTATTACCTCAATCCAAATAGCGGAAGTAACAACAAGGTTGTGGATTCCCATCAACACCAACGGCAAAGTTGAGTGTAGAAATCGTAACCCTAACGTATCACTTACTCGTCGTAAGAATCTTGCAACATGAGACGTTGCAGCCACAAAGGGTCAGTACATTGAATGTACTGGCAAATTCACACCATATGATAATGATGAATAATAGCTATCACTACATGCACATATGGCTGGTGGAAAAGCTCTATGGTTATATTGTTTTTGCGAAAAGCCAATTTTTCCCTACTGCAAAGGAATATAATTTATTTAACTACAAAGTTTGTTGAAAATATTGAGAAGGTTCCTCCAACTCAATCCCCAAATTATCATCAATAACCCAACAAATTATTTTTAAGTAATGTGATGAGATCAATATGATAATCCAAGTACCAGATACTCAAGACGTCCATAACCGGGGACACGGCTAACCATGATTAGTTTGTACACTCTGCAGAGGTTTGCGCACTTTTCCCCACAAGACTCGATCTCCTTCATTGGATTTCTCACACTACATGGTGTTTGAGAAACGGATGACCGAGACACAGTCTTTCAGAAGCATTAACTCTCTACTCCAGATAGACTATACCACCTACAACCCACTACATATGCTAGTCTACCTCTTCGAGAGCTTCATGCAACTTACTCAACTATGCCAGAGCCCATAATGGCTTGTGGCTGCACATGGAAGTTTCTAGCATGAATAATCTTATGATCCCTTTGAGCCTAGGTGGCATTCCATAGGGTGATCACACAGGTCCTCCGGGATCCCCTTGGGCAAGCACTAGGTTCTCTAAGTGCCCGAGCAAACCACTGGGTACTCCAGGGTGCCCCAACCAATCCACCCAAATGTGTATTAAAGTAGCCACCTTAAGTTCACCATTAATGATAAGTCTCACATCTGTCATGAATACACTCAACCAATCCACGTCTACGAGCATAACATAGCAGTATAGGCATAACATAGAAGTAACTCCCAAGGTTTGAATGCAGGACAATAGGTTCCTACCTCATCAACTACTTCCCAATACCCACATATTATCAATTCCTAACCATGCAATGTTTGAGGATGAAACTAATGCATAAAAACTGGGTATGAAAGGGATATGATCAAAGTGTAAACTTGCCTTGTACTGTTGATGAAGATGATTCGCACTCATAACTCTTGATAGTTCTACTCGTCACACTCCGTTCAATCTATCGTGAGCGAGCAATAGTAACCACGTAAGCAATCACTCAGAAGATCGGGAACAACGAAGAAGACAGTTCGGAAAACATCAAAACCAAGCAAATAACTCTTGCAACATAAAACAATTTCTAACAGTACCAAAATTATGTGAATTAGGCCTTATCAGAAAGTTTAGGTCAAGAACTTCGATTTGCAAAAAGAATCAACTAAATCGTTGTTACGAAACTCAAGTTATGTTCAAAAGAAATTTGAATATGAATCTGAATAAAATTTGAAATTTGAAAATTTCAAAAAGTTGATGTGGCAGGTTCACTGGATAGGTGAAAACAAGATGAAGCTATAGGCGTTGGTTTCATCTAATTTGGATAAATGAGTGAAAAGTTATGGCTATTTGAAAAATCAGGACCAAGCTGTTTTATGGAAGAAAAATAGCTACGGCTAAGGTCTAATGTATAAATACGTAGACTAATTGATAATCTAACTATTCTATCGTATTAGTCTAGAAATAATAAACTACGGAAGTATAAAAAATAGATACCTTTATAAGGCAGAGAAAAGATGACTTTGAAGAGAAGAGACAATTTCCAGAAGTCGCGCCAGAGAGGAGAAATATATTTTTCTTAAATGAATCTAGTCAAACCAAAATATTGATTTAGCCCAAATCGGATTATTTTTGGAGCCTCTATGGGTCTATATTTATAGGTGGAAAAGAGGTTTAAGGGTCAAAGGCTAGGAAATGTGGGACTAAACGTAGACGAAAATATACGAAACAGAGAAGAAAAAGGCTAACGCCTTGCACGGGCCAAAAGGCCTAGGCCGGCCGCGCGCCGTACACGGGTTGCATTTTTTTTCGAAGTCTATTTTTTCTGAAATTTGTTTCAAAAAAAACTAAATATTAACAAAAATAAAATAAAAAAAGACAAAAGAAAAACGGGCTGGCCGGCTGCTATGCTACGCATGTGGGCGGCGGTTAGTTCCAGGCGCACGCGTAGATTTTTTCTTCTTTATTTTATATAAAAACAAAAAAAGAAAACTGGATAACGATAATAAAATAAAATTTTATATAGGCATATTATATATCAAAATTTTCAGAAAAAGATTTTCTACAAAATGAACATTTCTCTAGTGCCAAATAAAATTCACAAAAATTCAAATAATTCAAACAGTGCTACTTCTACAATAAAACCCAATAATAATCATTTTAGAAATACCAAAATGATTTCAAAATTATTTCTCTCCAATTTTCTGATGTAAGGAATCATTTTACCCTATTTTCCATTTATTTTAT
Source organism: Triticum urartu (assembly GCF_056163025.1). Classification (NCBI taxonomy): domain Eukaryota; kingdom Viridiplantae; phylum Streptophyta; class Magnoliopsida; order Poales; family Poaceae; genus Triticum; species Triticum urartu. The sequence goes on from NC_141875.1 coordinate 305,923,607, forward strand.
TTTTGGAGAAAAATAATTTGAATAAAACCCAAATAACTCCAAATTGAAAATAATTTCAAACGGACTTTAAATTTGATCCTTTTAAACTTCCAACTCGTATTTCATATATTTTGAAGAAGTCATTTTATCGTCTCTTATAAAAATCATTGAGTTGCTTAAAGTTTCTAAATTTGAAATATTTCCAAATAAAATTCAAATCTTTTCAAAAACCCTTTTTCATTTAATTAAATGGAAGAAGTCATATCATCTTCTCTCGAGGGTTTTGTATTTGAAAAGAATTTGAATTCACGGAGATCAAAATGCAAAAAGGTGAAAGTTTGGGAAAGTCCTTTTATTCCCTCTCATTTAACTTTCAAAAAGTTTCGAATTTCACTCAATCAATCACACAACAATAAAACAAACAATCAATCTATCTATTTATTATAACATTCCAAAATTTAGAATTTTGGGATGTTACAGGAGTAGAAGATATTAACTAAGATAGACTTACTGGTGCTAATTCGCGAGCATCTTCACAACTATCAGCAAATTTGCACATGGAGATCATGTGTCTGCAAACATAGTATCCACAAAGGTTGGTCCCCGCTTGTTGCTAAGGACACTTAAATTTTTTGTACAGGATTAGTCATGTATTTGTCCTCTTAGGATCAACATAACCGGTGTTAGTGTATTTTTTTCTTTGGACAGAAATAGAAAGAGGTTTATTTAGAAGCTTGAACATTTGACTAGCATAAGAAAAGGTATTTGCAAACTATTGGATACATTTTCCAAAATAACAGATTTTGTTGTGTTACCGGAGAAACGATCTCGTCCTGCAGAGGTAGTTCCCTCTTGAACAGGTTCCCTGGTTTAGTTTTTTCCACAATGTGAGCACACTACAAATGAAGATGAATTTAGACGATATCAATTATTGAACCAGATATGAATGCAAATTAATTTCAACATCATAGAATGCAATACCTATCCATGAATTACTGAAGATGCGTCAAATACTGAGCGTTTGTTGACTCTTTGAGGGAATCCATGTAGTAAACCGTGTTCTTGTTTGGAACAATGAATACCAAGATCCAGTGATTGCTACATATTAAGAAAGCCATGAACTTACGAATTATGTCGAAATCTGAAAGAAAATCAGTGTATGTGTGGTTGTTTATTTAACTTACCATTCATGATATGGCCAGAGAAATGATTCTGCATGGGACGTGTTCACGAAGATATGGGAGACCGTGTTAATGGCCCACTCCCGTTCATCCTTACCATGTAATGTTGTGCCATTTTCTAATGGAGGATCTATGAAATACACACTCTCCCTTTTTCTTCTCTGCGCGTTCAATCCCCTGAGAGGAATAAAATGCAGTTAGTTGTTTATCATTTACAATCTTGTATGAAGAAGTTGATAAGAGTTTGTGAAGTACTTACAAAAGCAGGCATCTAACAAGAGTGGCATCGAGCTCACTGAAGTTGAAGAAGAGATGTAAGTCCTCGAAATTCACACTGATGGAACCAGCATCATGTCAAAAATGATCTCTGTTGTAGTAGACTAGCAGAACATGATGACCTACTAACATTTCATCCATGTAATATTTATGTAACTTGCGGCAACTGGAGCTGCACTCATCAAAGTATTTGCCAACAAGAAATGGCTGGCCATGGACGTAATTATGTGCTTCCAGTACGTCCAAAACTATTTCTGCATCATTCATGTCGCCAGACATAATATTACTCTTCAATTCAAACAACCTGTTGTTAATTTGGTTCTTGGCGATGAGTTCTTTAAGTAAGAGGCAATCTTTCTCTTTCCTCTTCGCTCTTGGGGCGCGCTTCCTCACGGTTGCAGCCTTTTTGCCCGCTTCCTTCTTGGTACTTAAAGCACTCCTGGTCCAAGGTCTGGATGGTTGAAAGGCAGACTACGGAGCAGACGGTAAAGCTTTGACGAACTGCTTAGCAGACGATTTAGCTATGCCGAACTGCTGAGCTAGCAGTGCTACTGTGACGGACTGATGGGCTGTAGGAGCAGAGGCATCGGATTGTTGACCATGCGTTGAAGCTATGTCGGGTTTCTACGCAGGTGGTGCCAATTTGTCGGTGTGCTCAGGAGGTCGTGCCAACACGTTGGTTTGCAGAGCATGCAGTGCTGACGGATTAGTATGCTGATCACGCGGCTACGGACCGAAGGACTGATGAGCAGTCAGTTCAGGACCTACAGACTTCTTAGCAGGCGGTTTCGAAGCATCAGACTGCTTAGCAGTCCGTTCCACCAGGTTGGTCTGCTGAGCGGCCGCTGAAGCAGCTGGGTCTCCCCCTGCTGCTTCAACGGCTAGCATCTGAACCTGTGGTGCGTCTTCAGCAGTTGTAGGCCTTACCACTGGCTACATTGGGCAGACGATGACATGGCCTGTACGGCACAAAGTCGGGCAGGCTGATGACATGTTGATGCATCAGCTGCCGAATTACGAGTATTATGTTCCTTGGGGGAAGCATGCAAGAGCTGATGTGGCAAGGAGAGTGTCACCGGTTGAGGGGCAAAATTGGTTTCTCTTGGCGGGGTCTCAGGGATCTCATCCATGAAGTCTATTTCCTTTCATGGCCACTGGATGTGATGTAATAGTGTTTCTCCCAACGTCCTATGCTCATCAAAGTCCCTTAGGACATTCTTCAGGGTAAATTCATTGAATCCAGGCTTTAATTTAGTCACGTAGCACTTCACACAACCCGACTTCAATGGCACATTGCACAACAAGAGGCCCTCTTCCAAGAAGGGTGGGCAAATCCAGGCTGTTGCACATTTTAATGTACCTTCATAATGTGTAAGCATGCCCTTCAGTCTGTCTTTCATTCCAGATAGATCAGATATAGCATCATCATGAGCAACTGCAGTCTCAGTGTCGCTGGGGTCAGCTGATGTACAGCTACTCTTGTGCGGTGTTATCATGCAATAACAAGCATCCTCCATGCCCGCCTCCCCTCCCATCTGCTGGCTATCTGTCAGTGTTAGAGTCTTCTGCATCATCATTGACTCCTCAATTTCCTTTTGAACAGTCGGATACATGTCCTTCCTCAACCTTTCATACAATTCATTCTGCTTCATTTCACTCCTCACTTTTTTCATGCTGAGACTCTCTTCTTTGCTGAGTGTGAAAGCACTCTTGTGCGGGACATTAACACATATACCCCTTGCACGGCTAGGGGCTCTCTTATTTCCAGAGCATCGGAAAAAATATCACATGGCCCTGAGTTCTTGTAGAACCTTCTAGGGATCTCGGAAGCCTTTGACATCACATGATATAGTTTTTCATCATGTGAGTTTTCAAAGTAATATGTTCCATCATCATGCCTCCTTGCACATGCCCGCAAGTAGTCTTTAGCATGGTCACCCTTGATTTCACTAAAGATTGGTTTCCCACCTGCAACTACTGCTTCATTGTCCTCCTAGTCCCATATCGGTTTCATGTCGTAGTATCCTGCCACACCCATACGGTGGGGGTGTGTGTTCCTCTTCTGAAGTTTCGATTACTTGGTACTCTTCTTAACAAACTCTGTAGTTACCCTGACCCTTTTGAATTCTGCACAGTCTGCCTTTGCAATTTGGGGGTATGCGGGGATTGGGTCCTTGCCTTCACTCAAGTACTTCTTGTACAACACGTGCTTGCAGTTTCTCCAAGCATCCCTAGCCTTCTTTAGTGCAACGTGTTCCACCTGCATTTTCCACTGCTCTGGAACGTTGAAGTGGTCCATGATCTCCCGGACTATCCTTTGTCCTGTTTCTGTTTCAGCCTTCTGAAACCCTGGCAGATTAATGTTGAGCCTTGCCCTACCAACAAATCCACACACACTCCTGAACCTCGTGCATGCTTTATTTGGTTTAGTTGGAGCCCATTACTTTAAATCGATGTCGGTTACTTCATATACACCTTTAGGCAGGTGTGTGGGCTTCCTTGGAGCATTCCTCTGTGTCCTGACTGGAAGCGTAATTGCTGCAGCTCTATCCCGTTCCAGATTATTTGATCCCTCACCATCTACTAAAGACCTAGGGTTGTCGGAATCAGATAAATATACATCGCCTGAAGCATGAGTGTTGTCGCTGCTACTCGACATCTACAAAGAACACATGTGAAACTCAGAAAAGGAGGATAAACACAAAGCTATCAACTTGGTATCAAGCTATCTAAACATGTCATGCAATAATTTAGAAAATGTACGGCTAATTTGTTAAGTTGTGTGACTCGGGCGCCCATGATCTGTAAATCGACAATAACTCATTAGAACAGATACGGCTTATATGTACTAGTTAGGAAGGTGGATAATGAACATATATATGCTCTTTGTTATTTTATAGCCAATTTGGGAACATATGGAATGCAATATGAAGACGGATTGCGAGAAAATATGCCTCACCACGATGGAGAGCAGTAACTAACAGGTTTCTTAATGCAAACCCAGCAGGACCACAGGAGAGGCGAGGGTTACAGGATCGATATACTTGAGGGTGGCTGGCGAGCAAACAAAGACGGCGAGGCATGGGCAGCCGCGTGTTGGGAATGACAGTGGAGGTAGGGTTGACACCGTAGAGCAAGCACACGGCCGGGCTAAGCACGCCAACACCGGAGAGGGTTCTACTATGGATCTGGGGGAGGGGAAGCTAACGATGGAGATTGGGTGCACTAATTGAGTGAAATGCGGGTGAGCGTTGGGGGGGGGGGGGGTTGGCGGCGTAGGTGAAAAGGGTGAAAAAATATCCCCGGTCGCCACGTGGAAAGACCTATGCAAACGGTTGCCTCTAAGCGCTCGTGTGCACAAACAGCGTAATTTCGTTTGAAATGAAGACGTGCTAATTTTGAAATGAAGATGTGAGTTCATCATTTCGCCTCTAGTTTTTTCCCATGGTGAGCAATCACCATTATACCATAGGTTTGATTTGCTCACGCATTTTAGGTCTCGTGTGCTATATTTAAGCCATATTTGACATTTACCGTGCATTTTGGCATATAAATCAAATCCTAGCCGGAACTGTATGTGATGATGAAAGAGATGAGGATTGCCTCGATCTGGGAGCATCCAACGGTGTAGACGTACGATCCGTGGGGTTTGGGTTCTGGCCGGTTAGAACGCACGACTCAGATCACGCACGCAGCAGGGGGCATCGACCACGGTTTGGCAGGCACACGGCTTTCGTGAGTGAACCGTGTGCTATTTGAAAACATTTACATGAACTAACAACATATTTTAGTTTGAATGAAAACATGAGTTCATCATTTTGCCTCGAATTTTTTCCACGGTAAGAAATCACCATTGTACCCTATGGTTCAATTTTCTGGTGCATTTGAGATCTCGTTTGCTATATTTGAGTCATTTTTTGCATTTACCATGCATATATATAGTAACACTAAACTAAGCGTGAGCGTAGAATAGCTTATTCTACACCCCTAGTAATGCTCTATACAAAATCATTTAGGATAGTGTTAAATATATGTATATATAGTCGCAACTACACGTGGGTGTTAGCAAGATCATTTTAGTGTCTCTTTACGAGTTTTCATTCATTATCTGACAAACGGGAAAAAAAATCAAACAGTTCGGCCGTAGGGTGCGGCCAGAGGCGTAGGCCTTGTTGGTATGTTAATTACAAGAAATGCATATAGAGTCCGAAAATAACAAAAATCGATGTATCACTGTGGTGTGCTCTCAGGATCCCATGGAAAAAATTGGTAAAGTATGGCACAAGTTTTGATTCTCACACCTTCCATATCGGAGCATCTCACAAGAAAGATTATAGTTTCCAAAAGGAGACACGACACTTCGGAATCCAATCGCCGGTCACTACATCGTTCCGTCTCGAAACAAAATCATGGTAAACAATCACGGATATACCCTAGGTTTGATTTTCTGGCCCATTTTTCAGGTCTCGTCTGCTATATTTAAGTCATTTTTTGCATTTACCTTCCATTTAGTGCATATAAAATCAAAACCCTACTACAACTACATGTGGGTGTTAGTTAGCAAAGAAGATGCATAAATCATTTGTGTGTCACTTTGTGAGTTTTCATCCATTGTGGAGAAGCGGGAAGAAGTTTCTAACATTTTGGCCGCGAGGTGCAGCCACCGGCGTAGGCCTAGTTGGTATTTTAATTACAGGAAATTCAGATGGAGTCCAGACATCATCAAAATTGGCGTGTGCCTGTGGCGTGCTCTCACGACCCCGTGGATTTTTTTTGGTAAAGTTTGGCACAAGTTTTGATGATCGCTCCTTGGAAACTGGAGCATCTCACAAGAAGGATCATGGTTTCCAAAAGGAGACGTGTCAATTCAAACTCTAGTGGCCGGTGACTTCATCGTTTGGCCTCATAAAAAAATTCACGGTACGCGATCACCATTATACCACGGGTTTGATTTTCTGGCGCATTTCAGGCATCGTTTGCTATACTTAAGACATTTTTTGAATTTAACATGCATTTTGCGCATATAAAAAAATCACAACCGGAACTGCATGTGGTGTCGAAAGGGGTGAGGAATGTCGTTCGATCTGGGAGCATCCAACGGTGCAGACGTACGATCCGTGGGGTTTGGATTCTGGCCAATCAGAATGCATGACTCAGATCGCACATGCAGCATGGGGGTCATAGAGGCAAAGGTGTCCCGTCTTTCAATGAGAAGGTGATTATCATTTTGGAGGAGTAGACTTTGACGATCTGACTACGATCATGCGAGATGTCGCGCCTTAGCAATCACTAAACCAACTTGCGAGGGGTTATTGACCACGCTAGAGCACAATCAACCGGACCACGAGGATCTATTTCCTACAAGCAAACGAAGAACAAGCAAGAAACTAAGTTTCCAATCTGGATATTGTGAATATAAGATAAAAGCTTTATTGATCAAGGTGGGGTTCTGTGATGTCTTGGTCTAGTAGTTGAACACAAACGAAGTGCGCGAAGTTGCAGCTATGGAAAACTTTTAATCGAGACAAAACCCAAAGTATAAATGACGCCATAAGAGCAGTATATATGGAGGAAGAGGGGGGAATTTCGTGACCCTTGTAGGAGGGGTTTGAAACCAACCCTAACTCTGGTTTCCCCACACATACGGACTCTAAAAACAGCCTATACTCAAGTATTTCGAAATTACATGGGCCATGGCCCAAAAATAAGGTGGCGCGGCACCTATTATAAGCTATGGACGAAATTTATGAGAAGGCATCTTGTATATTTAGTCCATGTCCTTGTATGTCATCAAGGAGGCTTCAAAGTACTGAAATCTGCACTAGAAATGCCGTTCTGGTTCCCTTCACACGTGCCTTCATCTCCATGATTGTTTCTACTCCAGTGTTCATCCCTCTTGTCCATGCTAGCCCTTTCATTAGTAATCAACACAAATGTATCCAATTTAGGCAGCATCATATTCTCATGAACATTAGAATTTACCAAGAAAAGAAAGTACCTGGTGAGGATATCAATACCATTGTTACACCCACAACCCCTGCTACTATACATACTGGACCAATCACTAGACCTCACGCACGCCAATTAAATTACCAAGTACTTTCATTTCTTGGTAATGATTCCAATGTTCATGAGAATATGATGCTGCCTAAATTGGATACATTTGTCTTGCTTACAAATGAAGGGCCTAGCTTGGACAAGAAGGATGAACATTGGAGCAAGATCAAGCATGGAGATGGTGGCATGTGCAAAGGGAACAAGAACAGAGTTACAAGTGATGATTTCATGACTTTGAAGCCACCATAATGAGTGCATGAAGGCTTGGATGAAATATACAAGATGTCACTTTATAAATTTCGTCCAAAGGCTATTATAGGTGTTGCATCACCTTATTATTGGGCCAGGCCCATGTAATTTCGAAATACTAAAGTATAGGCTATTTTTAGAGTCCGTATGTGTGGGGAAAACAAAGTTAGGGTTCATTTCGAACGCCTCCTCCAAAGGGCCACAAAATTCCCCCTCTTCCTCCATATATACAACCCTTAGGGCGTCGTTTAGACTTTTGGTTTTGTTTAGATTAAAATTTTGCCATAGCTGCAACTTCGCGTACTTCGTTTGTGTTCAGCGACCAGACCAAGACGTCACATAACCCCACTTTCATCAATAAAGTTTTCCTCTTATATTCGCAATATCCAGATTGCAATTTCAGTTTCTTGCTTGTTCTTCATTGCTCCTAGGAAATAGACCCTCCTGGTCAGGTTGATCGTGCTTGGGCGTGGTCAATAACCCCTTGGAAGTTGGTTTAGCGATTGCTAAGGCGCGACGGCTTCGCACGTTCGTAGTCAGATCGTCAAAGTCGACTCCCACAGAAACGATAGCTATCTCATCGAAACATCGGGACACCTTCACCTCTATCAAGTGGTATCAGATTTCCAGGTTGCTCGGTGAGATTTTCCAGTTTTTCATAGTTTAAATTGAGTCTGTTCTTCATACCTACAGTCCACGAAAAAGCCAAAAAAATTAGGGTTAGTTCATCATATCCGAACCAATCTGAACCTTTGCATAATCTTTTAGAGTTTTGCTTTGTTAAGTTTGCGGTTGCATCGCCATGTCAAGTTGCTGGTCTTAGCATCTAGTCCCTTAGAGTTTCGAGTTCTGTTCACAGGTTGTCATGCCGCCGTGTCACACCCTGATTTTCATGCCACAACACTTAAGCTAATAAATCATGATAAAATGTGGTTTGACAAGAACTTTTGAGTGTTTTGAACCTTGCCTTGATTGGATTTTGTGTGTTGTTTGCAAGTGCTCTAAAAATCAAATAAATCCTCCAACTCCTATACTTCATCTCCTTGCTCCAAACTCTTGAACCAATGATCATGCCATGTGTATAGGACATAAAAATAATTTCTTACAAAAATAATTTGGCCAAATAGTATTTTCAAAAATTAGTTTTCCAAAAACCATTGAATTGAGGTTTGCACTGCAAGTGCTTAATTAAGGGCAGTAAAAATCTTTCCAAAAATATATTTGACTCCTATTAGATATAGGATACCCAAAAACCACAAAAATATAATTTTAAAAGTAATTTACCTATTTTATTTAAAGGCTTTTTCTTTAGGCCAGAAATGGTCTTTAATAGGTTAAAATTATTTTTATGCTTTAAAAATATTTGGTAAAACCCAGGGAAACTCAATGGATATATATTGTCCATATATAAGAGTTTCAACACATGGTCATGATCAAAATATTGGTTAAATCCCTCAAAAACCCTTTCTGGATATTTCAAGCTTTTGAAATATTTACAAAGGAAATATTCTCCAACAATTCCAGGAAAATTCTAGAATGTCACATATGACATTTTTAATGATCTTGCCAAGTCTCATGTCATGGAGAACAGTATAACCCCATGAAACCCTCTCAAAACCACTTCTGTCCTTTTTCAAGTTTGAACAACTTTGCACTGTCAAACATGTCCAAATGCTCTCAAACTTGGTTCACATGCTCAAATGGTGTAATAATGCATCTAGACCAAATGGCACAAGTTGGAGAGAATGTTATCTTGATCAAAGTGCCCCAAAACCCTCTCTGTCCAGAACCAAATTTGAACAAGTTTACATTGGCAACTTTCTCCTTTTGATCTCAACTTTTGTGGACATGTTCAGAATCTCAAATATGACACTACAGTAAGTGGTGAATCAAGGAGAATAGATTTGCATGACTAAATCTTGAAAAGTCCATTTCTGCTAATTTCTAGGGTTTACAAAAGTTGCATTGGCAACTTTGCCCAAATGAGCTCAAAATTGGTGGAAGGTCCTAATTATATGTGACATTTCACCTTGTGGAGTCTCATGGCAAATGGAAATCATCTGCTTTCCCAAACCACCATCAAACACCTTTTGGCAGAAATTTAAAATGCATGTTTTGGCCATTTCCACTAATCTCCATGAGCTAAGCTTTCTCCCACAACATCATCTGGTCCTCCTCTAACCCCTGCATCTTTCCATGCCCGAGGAGCCATGATGATGGGGGTGAAAAGCTCTTTTTCCCTCTCTGGACAGCTGCATTTCTCCAATTTTCTCACCTCTCTCTCACTCCTGCCAGGTCCCAGAGCATCCAAGGCCTCGTCCCTCCCTTGTTTATTCTTCCTGCAGCCACTGGACACAAGTGGACGCGCGAGTGCGCGCGGAAAAGCCGCGGATGCCGGCCAAAGACGTGCTCTGGAGCACGAGGCAGAGCAGGCGGCCGTTGACGCCGCGTCCCCTGACCACCTCGAGCCTCCCCCTTGCGCCAGTCGAGGTGCCTCGACGTCCGCAACACGCCACCGCGCTGGCCCCCTCCTTTCCCCCTCTGTCTTGCCCACGCCACACGTGCCCAGAGCCGCCCGAGCCCGCCAATGCCGTGCGAGCTCGTGGCTCCACCCGGAGCTTGCCCCGCTCCTCCTCTCTCTTCCTGGCGCCCTACTCCACCCCCACTAACACCGCAGACAAGTCCTCGCCCTCTCTCCTGGCCTCCCGAGCCGTTGCCACGACCACCCGTGCGCCGCGTCCACGGTGAGCCGCGGGTCAGCTACTTAAGGCCACCCCCGAGCCCCCTCTCTACTCGTTTGACCCTCTCACCCTCCCGTGCATCCCCTGGATCAACCCACTCCCATCCTCGCGCCTTCCAACCTCGTCCATGGCTGGAGCCGAGCCGCCAGCCGCTGCTTAAATTCATGGGCCTCAACCCCTCTCTCTTCCCCATGAACACACCCGCACCCTCTCATCACCACCGCCAACTCCCCCTGTGCTCCATCCCCTCCTCCTCGTGCCTTCCTCGCCTTGCCGAACCCGCCGTCAGCCCCGGTCCGCCGCACCCGAAGCCCTCCTATTCCCGGGCTCCCCCGTGGGCGTGCAGCACATGGCCAGGTGCGCCGCGGCGCGCTGAATCCTCCGGTGTGCCGGGCGCAACCGGAGGTGGCCCGTGCCGCCAGGGAGAGCGCCGGCGCCGCTCGGCCTCGCCTCCCCTACCTCTGCTCTGTTCGAGTGGGAGGTAGGAGACGGCCAGAGCCCCGGGCCCTGCTCGTCAGCGACCCGTGGGCGGGCCCCGCCCGTTTAAGTGGAGACGGACAGCGGAAATTCCGCCCCTCCCGCGTGGAGGCGTATTTCATGGAGCCGCCTCTGACATCACCCCCCCTCAGCGCGCGCGGGTGAGCTGCTGGGCCGGCCCAGTGGCGCCCTGCCATTAAGCCTCGCCCAATGTACGCTGTTGCCGCCAAGGTCCAGCCCGTTTGGGTAAAAACCTTTTCCTTTTTCTTTTCTGTACAATTTGTAAAATCCATAAATAATTCAAATTAACTCCAAATTTGATGATTCAAATTTCTAGTAGCTCATAAACTCATGATCTATCTCATGGTACAACTTGCACATTTTTCCAGGAACTTTATCTTCACACATATTTATCAAAACCCCATTTTCCATTTCTGTGATGAACTTTAGAAAATCAAAGGGAGCTCAAATTTGATCCAAATGCCATGATTCCAATTTTGTGGATACATCTAATTTCATAACTTAGGTTATGAACATTTTTCTTAATACTTTCTGTACCCCACAAAATAATGAGCCATTTCTTCATGTTTGTCAACTTTGCAAATCCATAGAATATTCATTTGAACTCCAAAACCAGTGAAACCAACTCCTGGATGCTTCTAAAATCAAGGTTTGTTAAATGGGTGCCTTTGCTCATTTTTCAAAAATATATTTCTGTACACTTCTTGCAAACCCATAAACCCCTTGATTCCATCATATCAAAATGTTTAGAAATATCCACTGACCCAATTCCAATGAAACCACTCTGGTTATTTTTCATATAACCAGAGATGTCCTAAAAAAGTCAAATTAATATTTTTAGAGCACTTTTATTTCCTGCCTTGTTATGTTGCTTATTATGATTGTTTCGACGTTAGTTGACGAAGTAGACGAAGTACTTGGAGAAGGACCTGAAGACCTGAAGACTCTGATGAACCAGGCAAGCAGCCCTTTGACCATGTCTATGAAACCCTTTTTATGCATTTCATATAGCACTTTATTATTTTTGCATCGGAATCATGATGAGATGGTAGCCACTTTGGTGGGTTGCCTCCATTTCCTCCTTGCTGATACTTGCATTGTGCATGAACCTACCTTCTTATGAGGGTTTTGCCGGTGGGAGTAGATAGGATGCTAAAGTAGTTGCTACGCAAAAGGGACGGGAATATGCATGGTGATGGAGACAAAGTAATTTCAAAAGACTTTTCAAAAACCCTGTCGGGTGCCACTTATGCCCGAGGGAGATGATGAGTTGGGTAACCACTTGAAGACAAAGTGGTGTACCGAGGCAAGTGTGGGTGTTGATTTTCAAAACGGATTGGTTTAAGTTGCGACCGTTATTCCAACCTTACATGCGCAACCACTCTACCCTTGTATGGGAAAGGGAATTATTGATTACCTAGGCCGATACTAGCTTGGATCCCGCATTACTAGTGACGGGAGAGTTGTTGGTGCGCTCTCTCGGGACGGAGTCGTGCCAGGTAGGGCGGCCATGACTGTTTTCACAGGGCACCGGATACACCGTTGTGTCCCCTCTCGGATGATACGATCTCGAGTGAGTCTCGTATGATGTACATCGTGAGGATACGGAACAACGAGTGGACTCCTTGTTAGTGTCGTCTAGGGAAAGATAGTGATCGGGTGCTTAGCCCGGGTACTTGAGGTACCGCGGGTCGTGGATGACACAGAAGCTCCCCGGATCTTGTGGGTAAAGTGCGCAACCTCTGCAGAGTGTAAAACTATTAGAATAGCCGTGTCCACGGTCAAGGACAGTTGGGTAACCGCTCTTGGGCTACGTCCACATGTTTACAAACCAGTGTGTGTGTTTGGATAAGTGGGAAGGACTACTTGGGTCAAGTCAAAGGACTTGACAGGATTGAGTTGGGTTGATGCCCACTCTATTTATGTTGATATCTGTAACCTGTCCTCATGGTTACTTGAATTCTCCTGATGCACGTCTTACAAGCTGTTGAACATGTCATTGCACTCAAAACTAGCTTTCTGCAAAAATTTACCTATATCATGCATTGTTGTATCTTGAACCAAAACATGGGTTGCTTGCGAGTACATTCAAAGTACTCATTGGCTTGCCATTGGTTATTTTATTGGCCAGGCATGAAAGACAAGATACATTGAAGAGTTCTTTGGTGACGATCGTGCGAGCTAGGACGCTTCCCAGTCAGAATGCCTGTAGGGTTAAGGCAGATGGCATGGGTTCTACTTATCGACGAAGAATTTCCGCTGCTTAAGTTTATTTGGTATTCAGCCCTTGTGGCTTTATCTATGTAAGACTTGACCATAATGGTCATAATTTGTGTAAGACGATATGTATGGATGTAGGACTCTTGTTATTCAGCTTCTGTGTGTTCAGTGAGCATTGATCTGTGGGATCACTGTACACGTGCATTCGGTGATCATGACTTATGAGTCGGGGTCCCCACAGAGCTGGTACCAGAGCCATCCTGACTGTAGGAAGCCTTAGTTAGCATGGTCGTTAGTTAGGGTAAAACTATCTCCAAAACTATTACTAGTTTTCAAAACTATCTATACTTCTCTTCCCTTCTCAGTTTTTCGAAGACTAAGGTATATTTTCCTTATTGACCTCTTCCCCTTCAAAACTTTTGGTCGCTACTACCCTTGTGCCCCTGACCACAGGATTCCTTGTAATCCTCGTAAATAACCTAGCAGGAGTACACCTTGCCAAACACTCACCCACCTCTTCTGAACACAAGATTGGCGACACCACAGCAAGACGATGCCAACAGAAGATACGTCTTCGAGGAATGAGGACATGAAGACCCAAAGGATGGTGATATCTTTGAATTTGCCCCAGGATAATGCAACCTTGGCCTACGATGACAGGGCATAAGATATGCAAGATCATGATATACATCGCTAATAGAGCAACCATATCCTTACCGTTGTTGTATCGGCAACCACCGGTGGATGAGAACCTCGCCATTAGGTCCGCCTCACTAGAGTAAGAAGGAAGACGGTTCTCTTCATCCCCCGCCCTTGGTGTCGATGTTGTCATCAATGAAGCCGACATGTTGGACCTCTACTATGCCTTGATGATATCATTGCATAAGGATTGCCTACCTGGTACCGTCGACGCCTTAGGAGGCAAAAGGGATCATCATGATTAAGAAGACGAGGAAGACCGAGTCAATACCTGCTACGAGAAGCCACCTTCACCCCACCACTTCAATAGGCAAGAAGTTGTTGAAGAATCTTCAGGCTCAACCTGGATTGTTTCATCAAACAACTACAAGAGACGTAGCGACACCTGAGGGAAACCCGGGAGACTGCACGAGGCATAGAGCAAGCACGACTACTTAGTTCGAGAACCCCTAGGGTAGGATGAGTCGTGTACCCCCTATGCGCAGTCGAGTCCGTATGATGGTTCGAATAGAACCATGATTGTGTGTTGCTTGTTTTATTGGTTGTGTTTTGATATAGGTCGCACTTTTGCCAAGGCAACAAGTACGTGACTATATCACCTTCCTTACGTTATTTCTTTTGTTGGCCCTTTTTGAACCTGTTTGTCTGCACTTTCACTATAGAACCCCTTTAGGCACTCCCCTCCTCTATGCTACTTCTCCCTCTCATCTCTCCCATCAGCTAAATGCTAGCAAGACAAGATGCACCATGAATTCCACCTCGGCAGCCAACTAGCAATGGAGACTTTTGCTACAACCTCCATGACCGAGTGCTTCCCCGTAGAGTTATGGTTGCCCCTCAAGATTAGAGACCCATTCGTAGACCCTTCGAGACTTCATAAGATACCCCAGCTCGAATCCTTAACCATGTGCTTAACCCACAGAATTGCAAGAGAACCTGTTAAGCCTCCGTAACCTTGCTTATCACTAGGTTCATTATGGAACTAGTAGACATAGTGAACGAGTACGTTGTCATCCTAATATCGCACAAGAACTGACGATGCCATAGGGAAGACAAATTGAGGATATAGGAATAGAGGGCAAATGACTTGATGAGTTTATATCAGTGACCTTGAGGATTTATCTGAGACTATTTTGTGGATTATGAGGCTTTCATATTGGTATATGAACTTGGAGGGATCGTGTTAATAGAGTAGCGTAACTTTGATCACCCTAGAGTAAACTGGAACTTTGTAGGACAATTAGGATCACAAGCTGAGATTCTTGGAGGAATGCGATTTTGACTTGATCAGATAATATCAATAGGAGGTTGTTGACATTACGAAAATGACTTGGGGGAAACGTGTATGAATTCTTGTAGGACATGAGATTTGGATTAATAGGTGATCCTGGTGGGGTAAAGGTGTTGAGTGAGTCTACATGGTTCGGAGTAAATTGGATTTAGACTGAAGATCTTGATCATGAGACCATGTTTCTCGGTGGACGATAAACTAGGAGATTGGACTAATTGTCGGAGTTTATTTAGGGATCTTTATGAGCTTGACCTTGGAGTATTACTAGATCACAATAACGGGAATTGGTGGACTGACTATAGTAAGGCAGCCCTTTCAAGTATTGGGGATTATAGGGACTTTAGGAGATCATGTGGAACACCAGCATAGGCGTTGGATTTGTAGAATTAGTGGATTATGTAGTGATTAATGGAAGTTAACGGGTTGTTGGAGTTGATTCATAGGAAGGAAACAAGATCTTGGAGTGGTATACGACGTGTTTCCTTAGGATAGAGATGCATTATCTTAGTTGGATTGTCATGTTTAACTCAAGCTTGGAAGCTTGTATACCCATGGATTTATAGGGGTAGACATACATACGAGTTTGGGGATAGTTGACATGTATAGCTTTGTTAGGCCTTCTCTTCGCAGTCATGAGGACATGAATAGCATGAGTAATGATTGGAGTTGACCAATGTGAGATGATTCTTTCGGTAATCTGATGCGATTTGTTTGGAAGACTAGATAGAACGATTGGCATCTCAGAAAATGTGCCCAAGGATAAGATGATGAACGTTCACTCACACCCTAGAATCCCTGAAACCCTTAAGCCCTACCAAGCCACAACATGGTTGGGTCCTGACCTTGGGCCTTGAATCAAGGTCGAGAAGACCTTGGCCAACACTCGATCATCACCACCACCAGTACCCCAGCCTACTTTATGTACCTCGTGAACAAAGTCATCATAGAGTACATGGACAAGTTGGGTGTCATCTTTATTTGATGACATATTTTCCTACCCGAAGACGGAAGAAGAACCGTTCAGTTGGTTAGGGAACATTTGAAGACCGCCACATCAAGGAGGAAGAACTATACCAACCACCATCATCAAGAAGTAAACATCCGCGTCAAAGACCAGGTGTATCTGCAACCACTTCTCTCAAAGGAACCAAGCATTTCCATGTCAAAGGGAAGCTCACGCCAAGATTTATCGGCCTTCTCCAAGACCACTGCAACACGAAGAATAGACGGCTACTAGCTAGAGTTACCACTTGAGTCACCCACTGGGTACAACGTTTTTTTTCCACACGACACCACTTCGGAAACGTTTCCGACCTCCTAACTAGCCCGACCTCTACAAGGACATCAATCACCGAGCCATCGACCTCCAGCCCAATATCACCTACGCGAGAGACCCCAATTGCAATCTGGATCAAGCAGGACGACAAACACGAAGCCACGCCATCAAGTACTTCAAGGTTCAATGGAGCACCAAACGGAAGCAGAAGCAGTATGAGGACGTGAAGACTACCCCAAATCCAAGTTTCCGTATTCCTTTCCGCGCCTAGTCTGGGAATCTCGGGGACGAGATTCTTGTAAGGGGGGTAGGTCTGTCACACCCTGATTTTCATGCCACAACACTTAAGCTAATAAATCATGATAAAATGTGGTTTGACAAAAACTTTTGAGTGTTTTGGACCTTTCCTTGATTGGATTTTGTGTGTTGTTTGCAAGTGCTCTAAAAAACAAATAAATCCTCCAACTCCTATACTTCATCTCCTTGCTCCAAACTCTTGAACCAATGATCATGCCATGTATATAGGACATAAAAATAATTTCTTACAAAAATAATTTGGCCAAATAGTATTTTCAAAAATAAGTTTTCCAAAAACCCCTGAATTGAGGTTTGCAAGGCAAGTACTTAATTAAGGGCGGTAAAAATGTAACATCCCAAATTTTCAATTTGGAATGTTATACATTAGATCATCATGCATATCATATTTTCTTGCATTTTGGTTGATCCTAGAAATTTCACGCAACTCAAGGACCCTCGGAGAGAGTTGGAGATTTCGTTATTTTCATATTTGAGTTTTCTCAAATTTTGAAAAGAGGATCATTTGATTTATTTATTTCATCTTCAATTATTTTTCCAATACCAAAATATGAGAGAGGGAAATAATATGACTTTTCCCAATTTAGGAAAAATGAAGATTTAATGAATAAATCAAATTTTGTTTTCCGGTGTTCTTTTGCATTTTATTTGGATAGGGAAAAATGCGTGTTTTCAAAAATTGCATTTTAGGCCCGGAGAAAAGTTCATTTTGTTCGACTCATTTTTAGGAGTCGGGGAAAATTTACTTTAGAAATTTCAGAGTTCGTTTAGATTTTCTTTCTTTTGTTTTTCTGCGCGCGTAACCGATTTAAAAAAAATCCCGCTAGGCCCAGCCGCGCGCGCCAGCCTACCCCGCCGCCCAAGCCGAGTCCTAGAAGGACACAGGCCGCCGCCGCCCTTGCCCCTTGCCCCTCCCCCAAGAAAGACCCCCCCCCCACCTATATAAATACCCAAGCCCCCCCCCCCTCTCCTCCCCAAGCCGCAGCCCCGCCGCCTCTAGCCGCGCCGCCGCCCGTGCCTTGCGCCGCCGCCGCCTAGCGCCGCCGCTGCCGCGGCTCCGCCGCCGGAGCCCCTCGCCGGAGCCTTGCCGGAGGTAGCCGCGCCGCCTCTTCTTTTCCTCGGTTTGGTTTTTTCTAGAAAACCGTTCCGGTTCTTTTTCTTTTTCTTTTCCGGTTTTCTTCTTCGGTTCTTTGTTTCGGTTTTTTCCGAAACCCTAGATCGCTTTTCCGTTTTTCTTCGGTTTAGTTGTTTAGCGAGCGTTCGCCGGACCGTTCGTCTCAACAAACGTGATCACCGGTTATTCCCGGTTAACGAACGTCCGTTTGTTCAACCGTTCGTTTTTTCTTTTCGTCGGATTTATTCCGTGATTTTCTAATCGCGATCTCAGATCCGATCTTCGTTCTAGTTTATCTTCTCGCTCGTTTAACGGAATCAGGTGATTCAAGCGCCTGGAGTTTCGTTTCGAAACCGCCGTTCCGTCTAATAAACTTAAACAAGTTTTTGCTACGGTAAAATTTGACCTAGTTTCAACTTGCTAGAACCGAGTTGTTTTCTTCCGCCGTTTGTTTTCTGTTGCTTTGTTCGGTTCGTTCTTTCTTTGCAACCGGAGTTCTTAAGTTGAACTTTCTGGTTCGTTCTCTTGTTCGAGTTTTACCTGTGCATTAGATGAGTACTTATTGTGTGCTTGTTGTTTGTCTGCGATAGATTACCCGGATTGCGCCGCCTGTTACTTCGAAACCCTAGGTCTCGCGGATCATCAGCAAGGCAAGTAACACTTTGATCATACCTTTTCTACAACCCATGTTTTATTGCATTAGATCAATCCTCTCACATTGCATGATTAGGATCTAATTAAATTGTGGGATGGGAAGTAGATGAGGTAGTACCTATTACCTGTATTATTATGAAACCTTTGGGAGTTACTTCTACGTTTGCTTATTATGCCATGCTATGCTAGTAGACGTGGATTGGCTGAGTGATATCCATGACAGATGTGAGTATTGTTAATTAATGGTCTATCTAAGGTGGCAACTTAAACACACATCTGGGTGGATTGAGGCACCTGGTTTCTATCAGGACTTGCCTGTTTTATTTTGGACCGCCACCCAGGCTCAAAGGGATCATAAGATCTTTCATGCTAGTAACTTCCGTGTGCAGCCACAAGCCATTATGGGCTCTGGCATAGTTGACTAAGTCGTGCGAACTCTTACAGTGGTAGACTAGCAGATGTAGGGGATGTAGGTGGTACGGTCTACCCGATCGTAAGGTGCTAGTGCTTCTGAAAGACTGTGTCTCGGTCATCCGTTTCTCAAACACCATGTAGTGCGAGAAATCCAACGGAGGCGATCGAGTCTTGTGGGGAAAAGTGCGCAAACCTCTGCAGAGTGTAACAAACTAATCATGATTAGCCGTGTCCCCGGTTATGGACAACTTGAGTATCTAGTACTTGAATATCGTGTGAATCTCATCATGTTACTTCTAATTAATATTGTTGGGTTTTAATTGTTCACTTAATTGGGATCGGAATGCTGTCAACCATTCTCGATGTTCAACTACCATGATAGTTAAATAAATTTATTCCTTTGTAGTAGGGAAAAACTGGCTTTACGCAAAACTGTAAACATAGAGCTTTCCACCAGCCATACTTGCATATAGTATAGCTCATTGTTGTTCATTACTCTCTATGTGTTATCTTGCCAGCATATTCCATGTGCTGACCCGTTTTCGAGCTGCAACTTTCATGTTGCAGACTTTTCAGACGACGAGTAAGGTGTTTTAGGTCGTGGTTCTATACTCGGTGATGCCGTTGGAGTTGATGGACCCATTTATCTTCCAAGTCTTCCGCTGTTATCTTTATTAGATGGCCTTCAGCCATATTTATTGTAATAAGTTCTCTTTTGAGACATCGATGTAATAAGTGTGTGATTGCCACTCTGCTATAAATCCTTCAAAGTACTGTGTGGTGTCAGCATTACTGATCCAGGGATTACCAAGCTTCACCGGGACCTTCAACGCCACTCTGCCTGAAGAGGAGCGCTGGAAGATTCAAGCTCACGTTCCGAGAAGGACATTCGCGCCAATCACGAAGCCCATAGATAGTGTTTTCAATGCACCAACCTGGAGTCTGGGAAAGAGCATGGCAGCCCATATCACCATAGGACGCATTGGATAAGTTTACCAAGAAGACCTCAAGGACACTATCTACCAGATTTGCGGACGCCGAGATGAACAATGGGAGTTAGTCAGCACCAAGAAGGATAGATCCATTGCAGCTTTCATCCAGGAGTTAAACCAGCACATTCGACGCCACGAGAACCAGATGTGCAATGACATGATAGAGTTGAATAATGCGAAGGCAAGGATCATCGAGTTAGAAGGAGAACTGAAGGCTACACGCAAGGACTACATGGACGAGATCGTAGCTCTAGCAAGGCACAATTGCGATCTTAAGCGGGAGATTGAAAAACTCAAGAGGAAGTTAGCATCCAAGGAGGAAGACGAGTACGTCGCATGTCCGGATAACTACATCATCATCGACGACACCGATTCGGATCCAAGTGAACCCGACTTTGAAGACGAAGCTGGAGCAGATATCATGGAGTCTTCCACCGGTTCAAATTTCTAGATGACCACCAATTAGTAGTAGTATTTCCCCCATGTATACGTTATAGTTCGAGCACTTTTGCGATAGTTAGATCGATTGTAAGCCCTTGTTTGAATTGAATGAAGTGATTTTGTGTGCATTTGCTCATGTGCATTGGGGTAGTGTTTTCTCTTTAGACCCCCTCTATTCTTAAATCTCGTCTTTTCTAAACCCTCAGATGCCTCCGAGACGTGACAATGGATTTCCACCGGAGCTCACTCAGTTGATCCAGCAACAGAATCAATTGATGCAGATGTTAGTCCAGAACCAGCAGAACAACAACAACAACCCACCACCACCACCACCTGTTGACCACTTAGCCCGTTTTCTTAGGTTGAATCCGCCGGTGTTTTCCAGTAGCACCGAGCCGATAGTAGCAGACGATTGGCTCCGCAAGATAGGAAGGGAGTTGACCACTGCAGGATGCACAGATGGTGAGAAAGTGAAGTTTGCCGCACATCAGCTTGACGGACCCGCGGCAGCATGGTGGGAGAATTTCACAGCCACTTACCCAGTTGACACCGTCACATGGGATCAGTTTCAGCAAGCTTTCCGCACTGCCCATGTTTCAATAGGAGCTATGGCCATGAAGAAGCGTGAGTTTCGCAACTTACGCCAAGGAGGAAGGACAGTTGGCCAGTACGTTGATGAT
The DNA here is from genome assembly GCF_056163025.1 of Triticum urartu. Taxonomy (NCBI): domain Eukaryota; kingdom Viridiplantae; phylum Streptophyta; class Magnoliopsida; order Poales; family Poaceae; genus Triticum; species Triticum urartu. The sequence continues at coordinate 305,944,684 of NC_141875.1, forward strand.
TTCAGCAAGTTAGCACGTTCTGCCCCAGATGACGTTGCTACGGATGCAACTAAGCAGGAGAAGTTTCTGGAAGGACTGAATGATGAGTTAAGCATGCAGTTGATGGTAGCAAGTTTCAACAACTACCAGGAGTTGGTAGATCGTGCCATCATGATTGAAGGGAAGCAACAGCAGATTGAGAACCGCAAGAGGAAGTATGGACAGGGGAAGTATAACTCTGGAGCCCAGCAGAAGCCCCATTTTACCCCTAAACCAGGATTTCAGTTTCAGCATACCCATGGAGGAGGTAGTTCGCACAACCATAATGGCCACAAGAATGGTAATGGGAATGGAGGAAGCAACGGCCAGAACCGGACCATCCCATCAACCCCAACCAAGAGAGATCTGAGTCAAGTCACCTGTTTCAAGTGTTCCAAGACCGGACATTATGCCAATGAATGTCCTGAAGGCCAGAATGGAAATGGCAATGGAAGCTCTGGGAAGAAGCCGAACCCTTTCAACAGGGGACAGGTGAACCACGTTAATGTGGAGGAGGTTGAAGCTCAGCCTGATGCAGTAATAGGTAAGTTTTTGGTTAAGTCATTTACTGCACTTGTTCTTTTTGACACTGGTGCATCGCATTCATACATATCAAGGGGATTTGTGGATAAATATAATCTGCCAACCCAAGCCCTTAGGTCACCCATGTTAGTAAGCTCACCAGGAGCGGAGTATATGGCTAGACGATGGTGTGATCGGTTACCATTAAGGATTGGTAACTATGTGTTTCCCTCAGACCTAATAGTATTGGAATCTCAAGGATTGGATGTGATATTAGGCATGGATTGGTTATCAAAGTACGGAGGGAATATTGAGTGTGCTAGTAAGTCAATTTTGCTTACCACACCAGAAGGAAGAAGGATCAAGTATGTATCCCGGCATATGCCAAAAAGGACACAAGTAAATTGCCTAACAGGAGTCGTGCAGGAGGAAGTACCAGTGGTGAAGGATTAACCTGATGTATTTCCGGAAGAGTTGCCAGGCATGCCACCGGATAGAGACATTGAGTTTTTGATTGAGTTATTGCCAGGCACTGGGCCAATATCGAAGAGACCATACCGGATGCCAGCAAAGGATTTGGTAGAAATTAAGAATCAGATTAAGGAGTTACTGGAGAAAGGTTACATTCACCCAAGTTCTTCACCTTGGGGATCACCCGTACTTCTAGTGGAGAAGAAGGATGGATCATTAAGGATGGTTGTTGATTATCGAGGATTGAACGAAGTAACCATCAAGAATAAGTACCCACTGCCAATGATTAACGATCTGTTTGACCGATTGCAAGGAGCTAAAATGTTTTCCAAGATTGATTTGCGATCAGGGTACCACCAGTTGAAGATTCGAGCACAGGACATACCTAAGACAGCATTCACCACAAGATATGGACTGTATGAGTATACCGTTATGTCATTTGGATTGACTAACGCACCTGCCTATTTTATGAACCTGATGAACAAGGTGTTTATGGAGTTTTTGGATAAGTTCGTCATAGTGTTCATTGATGACATTCTGGTTTATTCAAAGAATGAAGAGGAGCATAAGGAACATTTGCGTTTGGTTTTGGAGAAACTAAGGGAACATCAGTTATATGCCAAATTCAGCAAATGTGAGTTTTGGTTAAATGAAGTTGGATTTCTTGGACATGTTATATCCGGAGAAGGGATAGCAGTTGACCCCACAAAGGTTGAGACCGTAACCGAATGGGAAGCACCAACGACAGTTGGAGAAATCCGGAGTTTTCTTGGACTCACAGGATACTACCGGAGATTTATTGAGAACTTTTCAAAGATTGCGAAGCCTATGACTGAATTGTTGAAGAAGGACACTAAGTTCAAATGGACTGAGGAGTGTGAGGCTAGTTTCCAGGAGTTGAAGAAATGCTTGGTCACCTCACCAGTGTTGATATTGCTAGATCAGACCAAGGATTATGAGGTGTACTGCGACGTTTCACGTCGAGGACTTGGAGCAGTACTTATGCAGGAAGGGAGAGTTGTTTCGTATGCTTCACGACAACTGAAGCCTCATGAGTTGAATTATGCCACGCATGATTTGGAGTTAGCAGCCGTAGTGCATGCATTGAAGACGTGGAGACATTTTCTCATTGGAAATCATTGTGAGGTGTACACGGATCACAAGAGTTTGAAGTACATTTTCACGCAGAAGGAGTTGAACCTCAGACAAAGGAGATGGTTGGAACTCATCAAGGATTATGATATGAGATTGCATTACCATCCCGGAAAAGCTAATGTAGTAGCTGACGCATTGAGCCGTAAGAGCCATGTCAATATGGTAATAACAGGAGAAATACCAAAGGAGTTAGCAGAAAACCTTCGCGAGCTATGCTTGGAAATAGTTCCGAGAGGCTATGTAGCAGCATTGGAGATTCAGTCAACATTGATGGATAAAATCAGAGAGGCTCAGAAATCTGACAAGGAGATTGCTTCTATAAAGGAGAAACTGAGCAAAGGAAAAGCTAAAGGATTCGTGAGGACGAGCACGATACGCTATGGTTTGAAGACCGCGTTTATGTGCCCAATGACCCAGAGATCAGGAAGTTGATTCTGCAAGAGGCACATGATTCACCGTATTCGATTCACCCAGGAAACACCAAGATGTATTTGGATTTGAAGGAAACATTCTGGTGGACCGAAATGAAGAAGGATATTGCAGCATATGTAGCAGTTTGTGATGTGTGTCATAGAGTAAAGGCAGAACATCAGAAGCCAGCCGGATTGTTACAACCATTGCCGATACTCGAATGGAAGTGGGATAAGATAGGCATGGATTTTATCACAGGACTACCCAGGACAAAGGCCGGTTATGACTCAATATGGGTAGTAGTTGATCGTTTGACGAAGGTAGCACATTTCATTCCAGTTAAGACTACTTACACCAGTGCTAAGCTGGCAAAAATATACATGACTAAGATCATTTGTTTGCATGGAGTTCCGAGGAGTATTGTATCAGATAGAGGAACCCAATTCACCTCAAAGTTTTGGAATCAGTTGCATGAAACTTTGGGAACCAGACTAGAGTTCAGCACAGCTTTTCACCCACAAACGGATGGACAGACTGAGAGAGTCAATCAGATTTTGGAAGATATGCTGAGAGCTTGTGCACTTGATTATGGATCTAGTTGGGACGATAACTTGCCGTATGCGGAGTTTTCTTATAACAACAGTTACCAAACCAGTTTGAAAATGGCACCTTTCGAAGCTTTATACGGAAGGAGGTGCAGGACACCGTTGTCATGGGACGAAGTTGGAGACCGTCAATTCTTTGGACCAGATTTGATTAAGGAGTCTGAACGGAAAGTTAAGTTGATTCGCGATAGGCTCAAGGTAGCCCAGTCCAGGCAAAAGAGCTACGCAAATTCTAAACGCAAGGAGACAGTTTACGAAACCGGAGATAGAGTTTATCTTCGAGTATCCCCACTTCGAGGAGTTAAGCGCTTTGGAGTTAAGGGAAAATTAGCGCCGCATTTCGTTGGACCCTATAAGATCTTGCAACGTATGGGAGAAGTCACTTATAAGTTGGAATTACCAGAGGGACTGTCAGGAGTTCATGATGTATTCCATGTTTCTCAGCTGAAGAAATGTCACACCGAGATGGCGGAGGTACCGCTAAGAGATACCGTGCCGCTTGAAGCGATTCAGTTGAAGGACGACCTAATGTATGAGGAGAAACCAGTCAAGATTCTCGATTATGCCAGCAGAGTTACTCGCAGCAAGGTTATCAAGTTTTGCAAAGTTCAGTGGAACCACCACTCAGAGGATGAAGCCACCTGGGAGAGAGAAGAAGATTTGCTCAAGGACCACCCTCACCTATTTTCTAGCCAACCCGAATCTCGAGGGCGAGATTCATCTTAAGGGGGGTAGGTTTGTAACATCCCAAATTTTCAATTTGAAATGTTATACATTAGATCATCATGCATATCATATTTTCTTGCATTTTGGTTGATCCTAGAAATTTCACGCAACTCAAGGACCCTCGGAGAGAGTTGGAGATTTCGTTATTTTCATATTTGAGTTTCCTCAAATTTTGAAAAGAGGATCATTTGATTTATTTATTTCATCTTCAATTATTTTTCCAATACCAAAATATGAGAGAGGGAAATAATATGACTTTTCCCAATTTAGGAAAAATGAAGATTTAATGAATAAATCAAATTTTGTTTTCCGGTGTTCTTTTGCATTTTATTTGGATAGGGAAAATGCGTGTTTTCAAAAATTGCATTTTAGGCCCAGAGAAAAGTTCATTTTGTTCGACTCATTTTTAGGAGTCGGGGAAAATTTACTTTAGATATTTCGGAGTTCGTTTAGATTTTCTTTCTTTTGTTTTTCTGCGCGCGTAACCGATTTTTTAAAAAAATCCCGCTAGGCCCAGCCGCGCGCGCCAGCCTGCCCCGCCGCCCAAGCCGAGTCCTAGAAGGACTCAGGCCGCCGCCGCCCTTGCCCCTTGCCCCTCCCCCAAGCAAGACCACCCCCCCCCCACCTATATAAATACCCAAGCCCCCCCCCCTCTCCTCCCCAAGCCGCAGCCCCGCCGCCTCTAGCCGCGCCGCGGCCCGCGCCTTGCGCCGCCGCCGCCCGCGCGCAGCCCCGCCGCCTCCCTGCCGCCGCCGCCTAGCGCCGCCGCTGTCGCCGCCCCGCTGCCGGAGCCCCTCGCCGGAGCCTCGCCGGAGGTAGCCGCGCCGCCTCTTCTTTTCCTCAGTTCGGTTTTTTTCTAGAAAACCGTTCCGGTTCTTTTTCTTTGTCTTTTCCGGTTTTCTTTTTCGGTTCTTTGTTTCGGTTTTTTCTGAAACCCTAGATCGGTTTTTCGTTTTTCTCCGGTTTAGTTGCTTAGCGAGCGTTCGCCGGACCATTCGTCTTAACGAACGTGATCACCGGTTATTCCCGGTTAACGAACGCCCGTTCGTTCAACCGTTCGTTTTTTCTTTTCGTCGGATTTATTCCGTGATTTTCTAATCGCGATCTCAGATCCGATCTTCGTTCTAGTTTATCTTCTCGCTCGTTTAACGGAATCAGGTGATTCAAGTGCCTGGAGTTTCATTTCGAAACCGCCGTTCCGTCTAATCAACTTAAACAAGTTTTTGCTACGGTAAAATTTGACCTAGTTTCAACTTCCTAGAACCGAGTTGTTTTCTTCCGCCGTTTGTTTTCCGTTGCTTTGTTCGGTTCGTTCTTTCTTTGCAACCGGAGTTCTTAAGTTGAACTTTCTGGTTCATTCTCTCGTTAGAGTTTTACCTGTGCATTAGATGAGTACTTATTGTGTGCTTGTTGTTTGTCTGCGATAGATTACCCGGATTGCGCCGCCTGTTACTTCGAAACCCTAGGTCTCGCGGATCATCAGCAAGGCAAGTAACACTTTGATCATACCTTTTCTACAACCCATGTTTTATTGCATTAGATCAATCCTCTCACATTGCATGATTAGGATCTAATTAAATTGTGGGATGGGAAGTAGATGAGGTAGTACCTATTACCTGTATTATTATGAAACCTTTGGGAGTTACTTCTACGTTTGCTTATTATGCCATGCTATGCTAGTAGACGTGGATTGGGTGAGTGATATCCATGACAGATGTGAGTATTGTTAATTAATGGTTTATCTAAGGTGGCAACTTAAACACACATCTGGGTGGATTGAGGCACCTGGTTTCTATCAGGACTTGCCTGTTTTATTTTGGACCGCCACCCAGGCTCAAAGGGATCATAAGATCTTTCATGCTAGTAACTTCCGTGTGCATCCACAAGCCATTATGGGCTCTGGCATAGTTGACTAAGTCGTGCGAACTCTTACAGTGGTAGACTAGCAGATGTAGGGGATGTAGGTGGTACGGTCTACCCGATCGTAAGGTGCTAGCGCTTCTGAAAGACTGTGTCTCGGTCATCCGTTTCTCAAACACCATGTAGTGCGAGAAATCCAACGGAGGCGATCGAGTCTTGTGGGGAAAAGTGCGCAAACCTCTGCAGAGTGTAACAAACTAATCATGATTAGCCGTGTCCCCGGTTATGGACAACTTGAGTATCTAGTACTTGAATATCGTGTGAATCTCATCATGTTACTTCTAATTAATATTGTTGGGTTTTAATTGATCACTTAATTGGGATCGGAATGCTGTCAACCATTCTCGATGTTCAACTACCATGATAGTTAAATAAATTTATTCCTTTGCAGTAGGGAAAAACTGGCTTTATGCAAAACTGTAAACATAGAGCTTTCCACCAGCCATACTTGCATATAGTATAGCTCATTGCTGTTCATTACTCTCTATGTGTTATCTTGCCAGCATATTCCATGTGCTGACCCGTTTTCGGGCTGCAACTTTCATGTTGCAGACTTTTCAGACGACGAGTAAGGTGTTTTAGGTCGTGGTTCTATACTCAGTGATGCCGTTGGAGTTGATGGACCCATTTATCTTCCAAGTCTTCAGCTGTTATCTTTATTAGATGGCCTTCAGCCATATTTATTGTAATAAGTTCTCTTTTGAGACATCGATGTAATAAGTGTGTGATTGCCACTCTGCTATAAATCCTTCGAAGTACTGTGTGGTGTCAGCATTACTGATCCAGGGATGACACCAGAGCACAGTAGACTTGATCCATTCGGGTCGGGTCGCTACAAAAAATCTTTCCAAAAATATATTTGACTCCTATTAGATATAGGATACCCAGAAACCACAAAAATATAATTTTAAAAGTTATTTACCTATTTTATTTAAAGGCTTTTTATTTAGGCCAGAAATGGTCTTTAATAGGTTAAAATTATTTTTATGCTTTAAAAATATTTGGTAAAACCTAGGGAAACTCAATGGACATATATTGTCCATATATAAGAGTTTCAACACATGGTCATGATCAAAATATTGGTTAAATCCCTCAAAAACCCTTTCTGGATATTTCAAGCTTTTGAAATATTTACAAAGGAAATATTCTCCAACAATTCCAGGAAAATTCTAGAATGTCACCTATGACATTTTTAATGATCTTGCCAAGTCTCATGTCATGGAGAACAGTATAACCCCATGAAACCCTCTCAAAACCACTTCTGTCCTTTTTCAAGTTTGAACAACTTTGCACTGTCAAACATGTCCAAATGCTCTGAAACTTGGTTCACAATCTCAAATGGTGTAATAATGCATCTAGACCAAATGGCACAAGTTGGAGAGAATTTTATCTTGATCAAAGTGCCCCAAAACCCTCTTTGTCCAGAACCAAATTTGAACAAGTTTACATTGGCAACTTTCTCCTTTTGATCTCAACTTTTGTGGACATGTTCAGAATCTCAAATGATGACACTACACTAAGTGGTGAATCAAGGAGAATAGATTTGCATGACTAAATCTTGAAAAGTCCATTTCTGCTAATTTCTAGGGTTTACAAAAGTTGCATTGGCAACTTTGCCCAAATGAGCTCAAAATTGGTGGAAGGTCCTAATTATATGTGACATTTCACCCTTTGGAGTCTCATGGCAAATGGAAATCATCTGCTTGCCCAAACCACCATCAAACACCTTCTGGCAGAAATTTAAAATGCATGTTTCGGCCATTTCCACTAATCTCCATGAGCTAAGCTTTCTCCCATAGCATCATCTGGTCCTCCTCTAACCCCTGCATCTTTCCATGCCCGAGGAGCCATGATGATGGGGGTGAAAAGCTCTTTTTCCCTCTCTGGACACCTGCATTTCTCCAATTTTCTCACCTCTCTCTCACTCCTGCCAGGTCCCAGAGCATCCAAGGCCTCCTCCCTCCCTTGTTTATTCTTCCTGCAGCCACTAGACACAAGTGGACGCGCGAGTGCGCGCGGAAAAGCCACGGATGCGGACCAAAGACGCGCTCTGGAGCGCGAGGCAGAGTAGGCGACCGTTGACGCCGCATCCCCCGACCACCTCGAGCCTCCCCCTTGCGCCAGTCGAGGTGCCTCGACGTCCGCAACACGCCACCGTGCTGGCCCCCTCCTTTCCCCTCTGTCTTGCCCACGCCGCGCGTGCCCAGAGCCGCTCGAGCCCGCCAATGCCTTGCGAGCTCGTGGCTCCACCCGGAGCTTGCCCCGCTCCTCCTCTCTCTTCCTGACGCCCTACTCCACCCCCACTAACGCCGCAGACAAGTCCTCGCCGTCTCTCCTGGCCTCTCGAGCCGTTGCCGCGGCCACTCGTGCGCCGCGGCCACGGTGAGCCGCGGGTCAGCTACTTAAGGCCACCCCCGAGCCCCCTCTCTACTCCTTTGACCCTCTCACCCTCCCGTGCATCCCCTGGACCAACCCACTCCCATCCTCGCGCCTTCCAACCTCGTCCATGGCCAGAGCCGAGCCGCCGGCCGCCGCTTAAATTCATGGGCCTCGACCCCTCTCTTGTCCCCATGAACACACCCGCACCCTCTCATCACCACCGCCAACTCCCCCCGTGCTCCATCCCCTCCTCCTCGTGCCTTCCTCGCCTTGCCGAACGCGCCGTCAGCCCCGTTCCGCCGCACCCGAAGCCCCCCTCTTCCCGGGCTCCCCCGTGGGCGTGCAGCACATGGACGGGTGCGCCGCGGCGCGCTGAATCCTCCGGTGTGCCGGGCGCCGCCGGAGGTGGCCAGTGCCGCCAGGGAGAGCGCCGGCGCCACTCGGCCTCGCCTCCCCTGCCTCTGCTCTGTTCGAGCGGGAGGTAGGAGACGGCCAGAGCCCCGGGCCCTGCTCGTCAGCGACCCGGTGGGCGGGCCCCGCCCGTTTAAGTGGAGACGGACAGCGGAAATTTCGCCCCTCCCGCGCGGAGGCGTATTTCACGGAGCCACCTCCGACGTCACCCCCCCTCATTACGCGCGGCCGAGCTGCTGGGCCGGCCCAGTGGCGCCCTGCCGTTAAGCCTCGCCCAATGCACGCTGTTGCCGCCAAGGTCCAGCCCGTTTGGGTAAAAACCTTTTCCTTTTTCTTTTTTGTACAATTTGTAAAATCCATAAATAATTCAAATTAACTCCAAATTTGATGATTCAAATTTCTAGTAGCTCATAAACTCATGATCTATCTCATGGTACAACTTGCACATTTTTCCAGGAACTTTATCTTCACACATATTTATCAAAACCCCATTTTCCATTTCTGTGATGAACTTTAGAAAATCACAGAGAGCTCAAATATGATCCAAATGCCATGATTCCAATTTTGTCGATACATCTAATTTCATAACTTAGGTTATGAACATTTTTCTTAATACTTTCTGTACCCCACAAAATAATGAGCCATTTCTTCATGTTTTTCAACTTTGCAAATCCATAGAATATTCATTTGAACTCCAAAACCAGTGAAACCAACTCCTAGATGCTTCTAAAATCATGGTTTGTTAAATGGGTGCCTTTGCTCATTTTTCAAAAAATATATTTCTATGCACTTCTTGCAAACCCATAAACCCCTTGATTCCATCATATCAAAATGTTTAGAAATATCCACTGACCCAATTCCAATGAAACCACTCTGGTTATTTTTCATATAACCAGAGATGTCCTAAAAAAGTCAAATTAATATTTTTAGAGCACTTTTATTTCCTGCCTTGTTATGTTGCTTATTATGATTGTTTCGACGTTAGTTGACGAAGTAGACGAAGTACTTGGAGAAGGACCAGAAGACCTGACGACTCTGATGAACCAGGCAAGCAGCCCTTTGACCATGTCTATGAAACCCTTTTTATGCATTTCATATAGCACTTTATTATTGTTGCATCAGAATCATGATGAGATGGTAGCCACTTTGGTGGGTTGCCTCCATTTCATCCTTGCTGATACTTGCATTGTGCATGACCCTACCTTCTTATGAGGGTTATGCCGGTGGGAGTAGATAGGATGCTAAAGTAGTTGCTACGCAAAAAGGGACGGGAATATGCATGGTGATGGAGACAAAGTAATTTCAAAAGACTTTACGAAAAACCCGTCGGGTGCCACTGATGCCCAAGGGAGATGATGAGTTGGGTAACCACTTGAAGACGAAGTGGTGTACCGAGGCAAGTGTGGGTGTTGATTTTCAAAACGGATTGGTTTAAGTTGCGACCGTTATTCCAACCTTACATGCGCAACCACTCTACCCTTGTATGGGAAAGGGCATTATTTATTACCTAGGCCGATACTAGCTTGGAGCCCGCATTACTAGTGACGGGAGAGTTGTTGGTGCGCTCTCTCGGGACGGGGTCGTGCCAGGTAGGGCGGCCATGACTGTTTTCACAAGGCACCGGATACACCGTTGTGTCCCCTCTCGGATGATACGATCTCGAGTGAGTCTCGTATGATGTACATCGTGAGGATACGGAACAACGAGTGGACTCCTTGTTAGTGTCGTCTAGGGAAAGATAGTGATCGGGTGCTTACCCCGGGTACTTAAGGTACCGCGGGTCGTGGATGACACGGAAGCTCCCCGGATCTTGTGGGTAAAGTGCGCAACCTCTGCAGAGTGTAAAACTATTTGAATAGTCGTGTCCACGGTCAAGGACGGTTGGGTAACCGCTCTTGGGCTACGTCCACATGTTTACAAACCAGTGTGTGTGTTTGGATAAGTGGGAAGGACTACTTGGGTCAAGTCAAAGGACTTGACAGGATTGAGTTGGGTTGATGCCCACTCTATTTATGTTGATATCTGTAACATGTCCTCATGGTTACTTGAATTCTTGTGATGCACGTCTTACAAGCTGTTGAACATGTCATTGCACTCAAAACTAGCTTTCTGCAAAAATTTACCTATATCATGCATTTTTGTATTTTGAACCAAAACATGGGTTGCTTGCGAGTACATTCAAAGTACTCATTGGCTTGCCACTGGTTATTTTGTTGGCCAGGCATGAAAGACAAGATACATTGAAGAGTTCTTTGGTGACGATCGTGCAAGCTAGGACGGTTCCCAGTCAGAATGCATGTAGGGTTAAGGCAGATGGCATGGGTTCTACTTATCGACGAAGAATTTCCGCTGCTTAAGTTTATTTGGTATTCAGCCCTTGTGGCTTTATCTATGTAAGACTTGACCATAATGGTCATAATTTGTGTAAGACGATATGTATGGATGTAAGACTCTTGTTATTCAGCTTCTGTGTGTTCAGTGAGCATTGATCTGTGGGATCACTGTACACGTGCATTCGGTGATCATGACTTATGAGTCGGGGTCCCCACACGCCGCTGCACCATCGTCATCATCGCTGCTATATACCACCATCGTCATCACCACTGCCATATACCACCATCATCATCATGCTGTAATATACCACCATCGTCATCACCGCTGCCATATACCACATATCCACCGCCATCATAATAATCCGAGTCCACCTCCATCACAGATTCGCCACTAGCCCATGTTCCACCACCCTACATATATCTGCCACCAGTACGAGTTTCCACCAAATTCATCTCCGCCACTAGTCCTAGTCCGAGTCCAATATTTGTTTCTTTGTTTTTAATTTCTAGATCACGCCATACTTCGAATCGTGACCAAGTCAGATTCCGCAACTTCCATGCCACCCGCAGAAGAAAAATAGTTCCAATTTTTAAAAAAATACCAAGTCCGGTTTTGAGACCATTTGTAGACTTTTTCAAAAGAAAAAAATGTTGCAGAGCAAAAAAAGTGGCAAAAAAATTCAAAAGAAAAAAAGAGATTCAGAGTGTGCTCCTCCCTTGTTTACGTGCAGCGTTGTGATTTTGTTAGTGTTCTAGGCTCGCGTCTCTAGCACAGTCTAGCCTAGGACCTAGCACATTCAACTTTGCATCTCTGAATTGATTATTGCTGACATTTTTGCAACCATATCGTAATCCTTCCCAGCTCCACATGCATCTACATCGTACGTTTGACACCACCTGGCAATCGTCCTGTCCAACTTTGGAGTTTTGACTACAACGGTTGCCGATCATCACCTGCTGCTGGGTAAGAACTGGTAAGAATTTGAGATTTGCTTGATCAATTTGTGACACACCACCACCACCACTTTCTAGTAGTCTGTAGGATCATATTCTTGTGTGTTTCTATTGCTGCTAACCATGGCAGGACCACAAGCCGACGAGATTGACTGGGAGAACATGAAGAAGAAGGAGCTTCATGATAAATTTCAGTAAATGTTGGGTCAACGGGTGGAAGACATGATGGCCAGCTTTGGAAAGGCATTGGAGAGGTTTGATGACATTGAGAAAACAATTGACACCAAGTTGGACCCAAGTTCGATGAAGTACTCACGCGTCTACCACAACCACCACCCGCATTTGCTGCATCATTGCAACAACAACAAACGCCACCTCCACGTTGCGATCCAGCAGGGCGAGCGCAGCGCGTTCCTCTTGAGCCAGGACAAACTTCTAGTGTCATTGCTACTGGTGTTCATGCTTCTGTAGCTCCTGCTGCTACTGCAGAGGAGGAGGACCATTACGAGGATGAGGTTGATCAAAATCAAAACTATGTGCAACCACCACCACCACCAGGTCGTCCTCATGCATATAATCGCAATGGTAGGGCTGCAACACCCCCTCAGGTACGAGATCAAGACCACATCCCTAAACTAAAAGTTGAATATCTCACCATTCGAGGGTAGATACATTCCTGAGATTTATCTTACTTGGGAGTTAGAAACTGAACAACGCTTTACATTCAGGTTGTTGGTGGACGTGGGCCACCCATGGTGCCCACTTAAAATCCCACATATCTTGCGTTCATGGACACCCGCATATCATGCGTCTTTGGAAGTGGATTAAGTGGGTTGTCCCGCGGGCGCCACATAACCCACATCGTCTTTCTTGTCCCCTCGTTCCCTAAAGAAAAGACCTCTCCTCATGGGTAGATGGGCACACCTCCGTCCATCTCCTCCATGGCCGGCGGCGGCACCGCGGCAGGCACATGCATGGCGGCAAGGCCATGGCTTCTCGTGCAGCGGCGCGACGCGGCGGCGTAGCTCGAAGCCTGCCCAGACGAGCACGGCGGCACCGCAGCAGAGTGCGGCACTATCGATGCACGGGGTGTGTGCAGTCGTGCGAGGATCTAAGGACATGGCGTGGCTCATGCGATGCTCTGCGGTAGGACCAGCGAAGGCGCAACGGCCGTTGGGGCCCGCGCAGCAGGCCCACGGGTCACAGCGTCTGCACAGAGCTCCTGAGAGACATGTGACATGGCCAGAAGCGGCGCACGCGTGTAGCACAGAACACGTCGGCACTCGCGCGGTGGGGGACGACGGCCATCGGCTCGTGTGTGAACTGGACGCGGTGCAAGGAGGCTCGAGAAATAAAAATGGTGGCGTCCGTGGTCGGCAGGACAGCTAGTGCATCATGCGCCTGCGTGACCCACGGGGGCGTCGCACAGAGCTCAGGGCGCGGGTGAGCCAGTCACCAACACCATATTCAGCGGGACATGACTTCACATGTCGGCATGGCTACAAACGGTGGTGATGGAGTGAGACGAACTGCAACACGCAGCATCTGCCTGCATGCCTCGCATAAAATAATTGGCATCGCTCAACAACATGGTGGCTACTACGGCAGAAATGAGTGACCGTCAGCATGGCTGCTGGTCGAGGCAGCGTCATGGCGTGATGCCTACAGCGTTTGGGCAGCTAATTGGACAAACAATTATGCTTTCCTAATTTGCATGCCTGATTATGTGTGTATGCGGTAGCCGCCAACAAGAAGCTAGCGCTAAGTGGGTTTTCCCACATATCCCACTCAAATTATGTGGACAATGCGACATTATGTGGGCGGCCCATAGGTGGTCCCACTTGCAGGCTGACTTTACATGCTTACAATATCCCGAGGATAGACGTGTTGCTGCTGCTTTTTGTGCTTTCACTAGTTTTGTATGTGTTTGGTGGTCTGAACATTGTAGATTATATCCTATTCCAGCTACTTAGGCTGCTTTAAAAACTTCTATGCGTACTCGTTGGGTTCCACCATATTATCAACGTTAATTACTTCAAAAATTTCAGCGCTTAAGACAAGGAAAAAAATTTGTAGAAGAATATTATCAGGAAGGCATGATTAGATGTGGTATTGTTGAGGATAATGAAGCTATGCTTGCATGTTTTATGGGTTGATTAAATAGAGAGATTCAGACCATTCTGGAGTATAAGGAGTATAATAATATCATTTCTTTATTCCATCTTGCTTGCAAAGCTGAACGTGAAGTGCAGGATCGACAGGCATTGGTGTGAACTAATTTTTCTGCAGGACGATCTTCATCACGGACGCCACGTACATCTTCTCCTCCCACACGTCCTACTGCAGCACCGCCTACTTCATCCGCCAAATTCATCTAAGATACAAGAAAATAGGCACCACCACCACCATCCGCCAAGAGCGCACCGTCTGGTCCCGCACAGAGCTCTTCTTCATTCATGGCATCAACAGGGCAACTACATGAGGTTGTATGCCGTCATTGCAAGGGTGGAGGTCACTATGCGAGCAAATGTCCATCTCCGCGTGTGATGATTGTTACTGAGGATGGTGGGTATGAGTCCGCTAGTTACTGTGATGAGGAGACTTTGGTTCTTATTGCAAGTGAAGAACACGATGGAGATGATTCTGAACATGAGACGCAATACGTGGCTGCTGAAGATGCTGAGATGTATTTGAGTTTAGTTGCTCAACGTGTTTTGACTATGCAGGTAACACAAGCTGAGCAAAATCAGAGGCACAATTTGTTCCATACAAAGGGCGTTGTGAAGAAATGTTCCATCCGCGTCATCATTGATGGAGGGAGCCGCAACAACTGGCTAGCATGGAGATGGTGGAGAAGCTATCTCTCACCACAAGACCCCATCTGCATCCTTACTACATCCAATGGTTAACAATAGCGGCAAGGTTAAGGTAACACGTACTCTTCGTGTGTATTTTAGTATCGCTACATATGCCGATTATGTTGATTGTGATGTGGTACCTATGCAAGCATGTTCCTTATTACTTAGTAGACCATGGCAATTTGATAAAAATTGTGTACACCATGGTAGAAACAATCAGTATACTCTTATTCATAAGGATAAACATATTACTTTGCTTCCTATGATTCCTGAACACATTTTGAAAGATGATATTAATAGAGCTAGTAAAGTAAAACATGAGCAAAATAAGAGTGAAAATCAGACTGTGGCAAAAGAATTTGAGAAACAAATGAAGCCTAATAATAAACCATCATCTAGTGTTGCTTCTGAAATTAAATTGAAAAGTGGATGTTTACTTGCCACCAAATCTGATATTGATGATCTAGATTTCAGCAAATCTGTTTGCTATGCTTTCGTGTGCAAAGAGGCATTATTTTCATTCGAGGACGTGCCTCCCTCCTTGCCTCCTGCTGCCACTAACATTTGGCGGGAGTACATTGACATCTTTCCATAAGACGTGCCACCGGGATTACCGCCTATTCGAGGGATTGAGCATCAGATTGACTTAATTCCCGGTGCTTCACTACAAAACCGTGCGCTATACCGTACCAATCTAGAGGAAATGAATGAGATTGTGCGTCCTGCACAGGAGCTGCTCGACAAAGGTTATATACGTGAATCTCTTAGTCCTTGTGTTGTTCCTAATATACTAGTGCCAAAAAAGGATGGTACATTGCGTATGTGTGTTGATTGTAGAGGCATTAATGATACTACTATTTTTATCGTCATCCTATTCCCAGGCTAGATGATATGCTTGATGAATTGAGTGGCTCTACAATATTCTCCAAAGTTGATTTGCATAGTGGATACCATCAAATTCGTATGAAATTGGGAGATGAATGGAAAACAGTATTTAAAACTAAGTTTGGATTATTTGAGTGGTTAGTCATGCCTTTTGGGTTAACTAATGCACCTAGTACTTTCATGAGATTAATGAACAAAGTTTTATGTGCTTTCATTGGATGATTTGTGGTAGTCTATTTTGATGATATACTGATTTATAACAGATATTTGGAACAACATTTGGAACATTTACGTGTTGTTTTTATTGCTCTATGCGATGCACGTTTGTTTGGTAACCTTGGGAAGTGCACCTTTTGCACCGACTGAGTATCTTTTCTTGGCTATGTTGTTACTCCATGGGGAATTGAAGTTGATGAAGCCAAGATTGAAGCTATTTAGAGTTGGCCGCGGCCCAAAACGGTCACACAAGTGAGGAGTTTTCTTGGACTCGCTGGTTTTATAGGCTTTTGTGTGAGATTTCAGCACCGTTGATGCACCTCTCAATGAGCTTACAACGAAGGATGTGCCTTTTGTTTGGGGTACCGCACAGGAAGAAGCCTTCACAGTATTGAAAGATAAGTTGACACATGCTCCTTTAGTCCAACTTCGTGATTTTAATAAGACTTTTGAGCTTGAATGTGATGCTAGTGAAATTGTATTGGGAGGTGTGTTATTACAAGATGGTAAACCTGTTACATAATTTTCTTAAAAAATGAGTGGGCCTAGTTTGAACTATTCTACTTATGATAAGGAATTGCATGCTCTTGTTCGGACTTTAGAAACATGGCAACATTATTTATGGCCCAAAGAATTTGTTATAAATTCAAATCATGAATCTTTGAAACATATTACAAGTCAAGCAAAACTGAACCGTAGACATGCTAAATGGGTTGAATTCATTGAGACTTTTCCTTATGTCATAAAACACAAGAAGTGTAGAGAAAATGTTATTGTCGATGCACTGTCTCGTTGCTATACTATGCTTTCACAACTTGACTTTAAAATATTTGGTTTGGATACCATCAAAGATCAATATGTGCATGGTGCTGAATTTAAAGATGTATTTGCATAATTGTAAAGAAGGGAGAACATGGAACAAGTTCGTCATTAATGATGGATTTGTGTTTCATGCTAACAAGTTATGCATTCCAGCTAGCTCCATTCATCTTTTGTTATTGCATGAGGCGCATGGAGGAGGCTTAATGGGACACTTTGGCATGAATAAGACGAAGGACGTACTTGCTACACATTTCTTTTGTCCAAAGATGAGACGGGATGTTGAGCGTTTTGTTGCTCGCTGCACTACATGTAAAAAAGCTAAGTCGCGACTTAATCCTCATGGTTTATATATGCCTTTGACTGTGCATAGTGTTCCATGGGAGGATATATTATGGATATTTTTTCAGGATTACCTCAAACAAAGAAGGGGAGAGATAGCATATTTATTGTCGTGGATAGATTTTCGAAAATGGCACACTTCATACCATGTCATAAAAGTGATGATGCTGCTAATGTTGTTGATTTGTTCTTTCATGAAATTATTCGCTTGCATGGTATGCCAAATACTATTGTTTTAGATCGTAACACTAAATTTCGTAGCCACTTTTGGAGATGTTTATGGGCTAAGTTGGGGACTAAACTGCTTTTTAGTACTACTTGTCATCCCCAAACTGATGGACAAACTGAAGTAGTCAATAGAACATTGTCTACTATGCTTAGGGTTGTTTTGAAGAATAACAAGAAAATGTGGGAGGAATGTTTGCCACATATTGAATTTGTTTATAATCGTTCACTGCATTCTACTACTAAGATGTGCCCTTTCGGAATTGTGTATGGTTTCCTACCTCATGCACCTATTGATTTGTTGCCTCTTCCATCTTCGGAGAAGGTTAATTTTGATGCTAAACAACATGTTGAATTCATCTTAAAAATGCATGAGTTAACTAAGGAAAACATTGAGCGTATGAATGCTATATATAAACTTGCTGGAGATAAAGGTAGAAAACATGTTGTCTTTGCACCTAGATATCTTGTTTGGTTGCATTTGCGTAAGGATAGGTTTCCTGATTTGCGTAGATAAAAGCTAATGCCACGTGCTGATGGTCCTTTTAAGGTGTTAGAGAAAATAAATGATAATGCATATAAACTTGAGCAGCGTACAGATTTTGGGGTTAGTCCAACTTTTAACATTGCAGATTTGAAGCCTTATTTGGGTGAGGAAGATGAGCTTCCGTCGCGGACGACTTCATTTCAAGAGGGGGAGGATGATGAGGACATTAATACCATTGTTGCACCCACAGCCCTTGTTGCTATACATACTGGACCAATTCCTAGACATCGCGCATGCCAATTAAATTACCAGGTACTTTTGTTTCTTGGTAATGATTCCAATGTTCATGAGAATATGATGCTGCCTAAATTGGATACATTTGTCTTGCTTACAAATGAAGGGCCTAGCTTGGACAAGAAGGATGAACATTGGAGCAAGATCAAGCATGGAGATGATGGCATGCGCAAAGGGAACAAGAACAGAGTTACAAGTGATCATTTTCAGGACTTTGAAGCCACCATAATGAGTGCATGAAGGCTTGGACGAAATATACAAAATTCCACTTCATAAATTTCATCCAGAGGCTATTATAGGTGCTGCATCACCTTATTATTGGGCCAGGCCCATGTAATTAGAGTCCATATGTGTGGGGAAAACAGAGTTAGTGTTGGTTTCGGACCCCCTCCTCCAAGGGGCCATGAAATTCTTGCTCTTCCTCCATATATACAACCCTTAGGGCATCGTTTAGACTTTGGGTTTTGTTTAGATTAAAAGTTTGCCATAGTTGCAACTTTGCATACTTCGTTTGTGTTCAACGACCAGACCAAGACGTCATAGAACCCCACTTTCATCAATAAAGTTTTCCTCTTATATTCGCAATATCCAGATTGCAATCTCAGTTTCTTGCTTGTTCTTCGTTGCTCGCAGGAAATAGACCCTAGTGGTCAGGTTGATCATGCTCCGGCGTGGTCAATAACCCCTCGGAAGTTGGTTTAGCGATTGCTAAGGCAGACGTCTTTCGCACGTTCGTAGTCAGATCGTCAAAGTCGACTCCCACAGAAACGATAGCTATCTGATCGAAACCTCGAGACACCTTTGCCTCTATCAATCGGACACGGTTTAGTAGGCACATGGCTTTCGTGAGTGAACCATGTGCTATTCGAAAACATTTACATGAACTAACAACATATTTTCGTTTGAATGAAAACATGAGTTTCATCGTTTCACCTCGAATTTTTTCCGTGGTAAGAAATCAACATTGTACCCTATGGTTCAATTTTCTGGTGCATTTGAGATCTCGTTTGCTATATTTGAGTCATTTTTTGCATTTACCATGCATATATATATAGTCGCAACTACACGTGGGTGCTAGCAAGATCATTCGTGTGTCGCTTTGCAAGTTTTCAATCATTGTTCGAGAAATGGGAAAAACTTCAAATAGTTCGGCCGCAGGGTGCAGCCAGAGGCGTAGGCCTTGTGGGTATTTTAATTATAGGAAATGCATATAGAGTCCAGAAATAACGAAAATCACTGTGTCTTTGATACGTCCATTTTGCATCATGCTTTTATATTGATATTTATTGCATTATGGGCTGTTATTACACATTATATCACAATACTGGTGCCTTTCCTGATGTAGGGTGGAACCCTATACGGCCGATCTTTCACGAAAGGAGCGGATCCCGCGATGAACACGAAGAACACGAGGGGGAAACGAGGGGAATCACGACGGGAAACACGAGAGAATCACTCAACCAACAAGAAATAGTCACACATGTGCTAGATCCTCGAATACATAGGGTTCACACAGTACACAATCAACCAAGGACGGTACAAGGGTAACGGTCTTCTCCGTGAGGAGGTCTTGATGTTCTTCTCCGTAAGGAGGTCTTGAATCCAAAGGGATCTTCTCCGTAGAGGCCGCGGTCTCTCTCGTGGAGTAGATACGATGTGGATGAGCAATTCTCTATCTCTAAATATGAGCTAAACCAATGCTAACCCTAGAAAGTTGGACGAGGCGGAGTATATATAGTCTTAGTGCAAAAGAGGGGGGCGAAGGGGTACATGAGCCGCGGCCCAACACGCATCAGCGCACAGGCGTCGGACGTCCGGGGGTCACCGGACGTCCGGAGGCTCGCGAGGGTCCGGACGTCTGGTGCCTGTCGGACGTCCGTAGTTCCGGCTCAGGCGGTCTTCGGTCGGACGTTCGGTCGGGGTTGGACGTCCGGGCGTCGGGCGTCCGTTGGGCGTCGGATGTCAGTAGATTTTATCTCGGGTGTGGGAGCGTCGGTCGTCCGGAGGGGCCCGGACGTCCGGAGCCTGGAGGTCATCGGACATCTGGTGTTCGTCGGTCGTCCGGAGCGTGGGAACTTGTAGTAGTTCTTCTTCTTTGTCTTCACGTCCATCTTCCTCTTCTCCTTCTCCCCACTCCTTAGCTTCTCCAAGATACCTGAGTATGCACAGAGTGTCTGTATGAGGTAGTAGCCATGTCTCATGTGCATCGAAGTGGAAATCTGAAAGGAGTGATGTCACCTCGGTTTCGAGAGCTCTTGCACGTGCTCATGTCATGGGTCCAAGAGGTGTCGTAGGAGATGTAGTTGGGTCCATGGGGATGGCCTTGGGATGCTCCGCATCATCTCCCCTCCCTTGGGGAAGATCCGTCCTCGGATCAAATTGTTCGTCACCATGGAAGGGAGAGAGATCGTTTACGTTGAAGATGTCACTCACGGAGTACTTGTCGTGAGGAATGTCGATCTTGTATGCGTTGTTGTTGTAGCATGCAAGCACCTCGAAGGGTCCATCCGCGCATGGTCGAAGTTTGGACTTGCGTTCTTGGGGAAAGCGGTCTTTGCGAAGGTGTAGCCACACAAGATCTCCAATGTTGAATACCATAGGGTGCTTGTTGACGTTGAGCTTGGTCGCAAGGCATTGTACTTGGTGCTCGATGGTGTTTCTTGTATCTTCATGCACCTTCTTGAGATGTGCCACGCGTGCACTTGCGTCCAAATTGATGCGCTCTTGGAGTGGTAGAGGAAGAATGTCCAATGGTGACAACGGGTTGAATCCGTAGACGACCTCGAAGGGGGACTTGCCGGTTGTTGAGTGTCTTGCCTGGTTGTATGTGAACTCGGCGATAGGTAGGCACTCCTCCCACTCCTTGATGTTCTTCTTGATGATTACTCGAAGTAGAGCGGAGAGTGTGCGGTTGGTCACCTTCGTTTGGCCGTCGGTTTGAGGGTGGTAACCCGTGGAGAAGAGTAGCTTGATTCCGAGCTTGGCGCATAGGGTCTTCCAAAAGAAGCTTAGGAACTTGACGTCGCGGTCCGAGACGATCGTCTTTGGCACTCCATGTAGACGCAATATTTCCCTACAAAAGAGATTAGCAACATGTGAAGCATCGTCTATCTTGTTGCAAGGAATAAGATGTGCCATTTTTGAGAAACGGTCCACAACGACAAATACCGAATCTTTTCCATTTCGAGTCCTAGGCAAACCAAGTACAAAGTCCATGCTAATGTCTTCCCATGGTTGATATGGAATTGGTAGAGGCATATAAAGGCCATGATATTGAGCTTTGGACTTAGCTTTGCGACATGTAGAGCATCGGTTGGTGAAGCGATTGACGTCATGAAACATCTTGGGCCAAAAGTAGTTCTTCGAGAGCGTAGCGAACGTCTTGTCGCGTCTGAAATGTCCCATTAAGCCTCCTCCATGAGATTCCTGCAAAAGCAACAAACGAAGAGAAGACTCGGGGATGCAAAGTTTGTTAGCTCTCATAAGATATCCATCTTTGATGTAATAGCGTTCCCAAGAAGTATGCATCAAACACTTGGCATAAGGAGTAGCAAAGGTAGGGTCATGCTCATACAAGTCTTTTATGTGCTCAAAGCCGATGATATCCCATTCAAGTTGAGTAACAAGCATGCATGTGCGTGAAAGTGCATCCGCCACAATGTTTTCTTTGCCCTTAATGTACTTGATGACATACGGAAAAGACTCAATAAATTCACTCCATTTAGCATGACACTTGTTCAACTTGGTCTGGCCCTTAAGATACTTGAGCGTTTCATGATCGGTATGAATGATAAACTCATGTGGGCGAAGATAGTGTTCCCATTCATGCAAAACGCGGACTAAAGCATATAGCTCTTTGTCATAGATGGGGTAATTGAGTTGCGCGCCGGAGAGTTTCTCGCTAAAGTAAGCTATGGGGCACTTCTCTTGCCTTCACACGCCTCCTATGCCATTACCACTAGCATCGCAATGAATCTCAAAGGGGCTGTCAAAATTGGGTAATGCAAGCACGGGAGCATGAGTAAGCAAATTCTTAAGCTCATTGAAAGCGGTATCTTGGGATGGTCCCCAAACAAAAGGCGCGTTCTTCTTGCTCAAAGCATGCAAAGGCGAAGCAATGGTGCTAAAATCCTTCACAAAACGATGATAGAAACCCGCAAGGACAAGAAAACCACACACTTGTTGCAAATTGGTTGGTTGTGGCCAAGTCTTAAAGGCATGGATCTTGGACTCATCAACATGAACACCCTTAGAAGAAACAACAAAACCCAAGAAAACGAGCTTATCAACGCCAAAGAGGAATTTCTCTATATTAGCATAGAGTTGCTCTTTTCAAAGAGTTTGCAAAACGGTTCGAACATGGGTGACATGATCGCTAAGAGATTTGCGATAAACAAGGATATCATCGAAGTAGACCACAACAAATATACCAATGTAAGGGTGAAAGACATGATTCATAAGACGCATAAAAGTACCTGGTGCTTCCGATAGACCCATAGGCATGACTAACCACTCATACAAGCCAAACTTGGTTTTGAAAGCGGTTTTCCATTCATCACCCTCTTGTATGCGGATTTGATAGTAACCACTCTTAAGATCAATTCTGGAAAAGATAGTGGCACCACTAAGTTCATCAAGCATATCATCAAGGCGTGGAATGGGATACCTATAGCGAACGGTGATAGCATTGATAGGTCTACAATTGGAGCACATGCGAAAGCTATCTTCTCGTTTTGGCACAAGAATGACTTGGACGGCACAAGGGCTCAAACTTTCACGCACATGTCCATGATCTATGAGATGCTTTACTTGCCTTTGTATTTCTTTGGTTTCTTCGGGGTTGACGCGGTAAGGAGCTTTGTTCGGAAGCGGTGCTCAGGGGATGAGGTCGATGCGGTGCTCAATGCCTCGTAGTGGAGGTAGTCCCGGAGGTAGCTCGTCGGGGAAAACGTCGTGAAATTCCTGCAAAAGAGAAGACAACACTAGAGGAAGAGTGTGAGAAGTGTTAGTTTGTGGTGCATTGTCCTTGCACACAATGACGTAGTGTAGGACACTAGATGGGTTCTCACACACTCCTCTTATCTCACTTTTGGTGGCAAAAAGGACTAGGTTCTTCTTTTCGCTCATCGTGGAGGTATTCAATTTGGGCTTGTGGCGCTCACTCTCTTTTTGGTGGCTCGCTCTCTCACTATGATCTCCATAATGGGTGGCTTGCTTGTCAGCGATCACTTGACTTGGCGACATTGGACGGAAGACGTACTCCTTGCCCTTCATCTTGAAGATGTAGTGGTTCGTTCGGCCGTTGTGGATGAGTCCTCTATCAAATTGCCATGGCCGTCCAAGGAGAAGATGGCAACAGTCATTGGAACGACGTCGCACTCCAAGGTGTCTTAGTAGGCGCCAATTTTGAAGGAGACTTGTACTCGGTGCTCGACTTGGATGGTGCCGGAGTCGCTAAGCCATTGCACTTTTTATGGATGTGGGTGCTTCGTCTTAGACAATTGGAGCTTGGAGCAAAGTTCTTCACTTGCGAGGTTATGACAACTCCCTCCATCGATGATGACCTTGACGGATCATCTATTGATGTCGGCCTTTGTGTGGAAAATGTGGCATCTTTGGTCTTCTTCTTGGTGATGTTGGAGAGTCAAGACCTTGGAGACAACAAGGGTGGGACTTGAATCTTCATTGCAAAAGACTTGTTCCTCTTCATCATTCACTTGCCGGTGCATGGCGACTTGCTCGATGGCGTCCATTTCTTCTTCACTCATTGAGTCGTAAGTGCCGCCGTCGTTGAGGATAATGGTTCGCTTGTTGGTGCACTCATAGGACTTGTGGCCTCGGCCTCCGCATGTGAAGCATTTGAAGGAACTTGTCTTGACGGTCTCATCGGTTGGAGTGGATGATGATGAAGCTCTCGGTTTGAAGTTGCTCGTAGTAGGAGGATTACTTGGAGTTGACGAAGCTTTTTTGGAACTCGACTTGTCGATGGTGCTAGTAGAAAGCTTGGTAGTCGGTGTTGGAGTCGTTGAAGCTTGGTTGTTGGAGAAGCCGTAGGACTTGGATGAGAACTTGGCATACTTGAAATCATCTTGCACTTGGCGTTCCGCTTTGGTAGCTTGATGCACTAGCTCGATGAGGTTCGAGTATGATTGGAAATCGGTGATCTTCTTGATAGGATGGTTGAGTCCATTCAAGAAACGTGCCATAGTTTGATCATCATATTCCGTGACATTGGCTCGTATCATGGCAATCTCCATCTCCTTGTAGTACTCTTCAACGCTCTTGGTGTTGGGGAACGTAGTAATTTCAAAAAAAATCCTATGCACACGCAAGATCATGGTGATGCATAGCAACGAGAGGGGAGAGTGTTGTCCACGTACCCTCGTAGACCGATAGCAGAAGCGTTATAACAACGCGGTTGATGTAGTCGTACGTCTTCACGGCCCGATCGATCAAGCACCGAAACTACGGCACCTCCGAGTTCTTGCACATGTTCAGCTCGATGACGATCCCTGGACTTCGATCCAGCAAAGTGTCGGGGATGAGTTCCGTCAGCACGACGGCGTGGTGACGCTCTTGATGTTCTACCGTCGCAGGGCTTCGCCTAAGCACCGCTACAATATTATCGAGGATTATGGTGGAAGGGGGCACCGCACACGGCTAAGAGATCTCAAGGATCAATTGTTGTGTCCATGGGGTGCCCCCTGCCCCTGTATATAAAGGAGCAAGGGGGGAGGAGGCCGGCCCTAGGAGGGGCGCGCCAGGGGAGTAGGATTCCTACTCCTAGTTGGAGTAGGTTTCCTCCTTTCCTAGTCCAACTAGGAGAAGGGGGGAAAGGGGGAAGAGGGGAAGGAAGGGAGAGAGGGGCTGCACCCCAAACTCCTTGTCCAATTCGGACTGGGCTTGGGAGGGGCGCGCGCCACCTCCTGGTCCTTCCCACTAAGGCCCATTGCTTCTTCCTCGTATTCCCGTAACTCCCCGGTACCTCCGAAAATACCCGAATCACTCGAAACCTTTCCGATGTCCGAATATAGTCATCCAATATATCGATCTTTATGTCTCGACCATTTCGAGACTCCTCGTCATGTTCCCGATCTCATCTGGGTCTCCGAACTCCTTCGGTACATCAAAACATATAAACTCATAATGAAACTGTCATTGAAACCTTAAGCGTGCGGACCCTACGGGTTCGAGAACAATGTAGACATGACCGAGACACATCTCCGGTCAATAACCAATAGCGGAACTTGGATGCTCATATTGGCTCCCACATATTTACGAAGATCTTTATCGGTCAGACCGCATAACAACATACATTGTTCCCTTTGTCATCGGTATGTTACTTGCCCGAGATTTGATTGTCGGTATCTCAATACCTAGTTCAATCTCGTTACCGGCAAGTCTCTTTACTCGTTTCGTAATACATCATCTCGCAACTATCTCATTAGTTGCAATGCTTGCAAGGCTTATGTGATGTGCATTACCGAGAGGGCCCAGAGATACCTCTCCGACAATCAGAGTGACAAATCCTAATCTTGAAATACGCCAACCCAACATGTACCTTTGGAGACACCTGTAGAGCTCCTTTATAATCACCTAGTTACGTTGTGACGTTTGGTAGCACACAAAGTGTTCCTCCGGCAAACGGGAGTTGCATAATCTCATAGTCATAGGAACATGTATAAGTCATGAAGAAAGCAATAGCAACATACTAAACGATCGGGTGCTAAGCTAATGGAATGGGTCATGTCAATCACATCATTCTCCTAATGATGTGATCCCGTTAATTAAATGACAACTCATGTCTATGGTTGGGAAACATAACCATCTTTGATCAACGAGCTAGTCAAGTAGAGGCATACTAGTGACACTCTGTTTGTCTATATATTCACACATGTATTATGTTTCCGGTTAATACAATTCTAGCATGAATAATAAACATTTATCATGATATAAGGAAATAAATAATAACTTTATTATTGCCTCTAGGGCATATTTCCTTCAGTCTCTCACTTGCACTAGAGTCAATAATCTAGTTCACATCACCATGTGATTTAACATCAAAAGTTCACATCACCATGTGATTAACACCCATAGTTCACATTGACATGTGACCAACACCCAAAGGGTTTACTAGAGTCAATAATCTAGTTCACATCGCTATGTGATTAACACCCAAAGAGTACTGAGGTGTGATCATGTTTTGCTTGTGAGAGAAGTTCAGTCAACGAGTCTGCCACATTCAGATCCGTAAGTATTTTGCAAATTTCTATGTCAACAATGCTCTGCATGGAGGTACTCTAGCTAATTGCTCCCACTTTCAATATGTATCCAGATTGAGACTTAGAGTCATCTAGATCAGTGTCAAAACTTGCATCGATGTAACCCTTTACGACGAACCTTTTGTCACCTCCATAATCAAGAAACATATCCTTATTCCACTAAGGATAATTTTGACCAATGTCCAGTGGTCTACTCCTAGATCACTATTGTCCTCCCTTGCCAAACTCAGGGCAGGGTATACAATAGGTCTGGTACACAGCATGGCATACTTTATAGAACCTATGGCTGAGGCATAGGGAATGACTTTCATTCTCTCTCTATCTTCTGCCGTGGTCGGGTTTTGAATCTTACTCAACTTCACACCTTGTAACACAGGCAAGAACTCCTTCTTTGACTGTTCCATTTTGAACTACTTCAAAATCTTGTCAAGGTATGTACTCATTGAAAAAAAAATATCAAGCGTATTGATCTATCTCTATAGATCTTGATGCTCAATATGTAAGTAGCTTCACCGAGGTATTTCTTTGAAAAACTCCTTTCAAACATTCCTCTATGCTTTGCAGAATAATTCTACATTATCTACGATCAACAATATGTCTTTCACATATACTTATCAGAAATGTTGTAGTGCTCCCACTCACTTTCTTGTAAATGCAGGCTTCACTGCAAGTCTGTATAAAACTATATGCTTTGATCAACTTATCAAAGCGTATATTCCAACTCCGAGATGTTTGCACCAGTCCATAGATGGATCGCTGGAGCTTGCATATTTTGTTAGTACCTTTAGGATTGACAAAACCTTCTGGTTGCATCATATACAACTCTTATTTAATAAATCCATTAAGGAATGCAGTTTTGTTTATCCATTTGCCAGATTTCATAAAATGCGGCAATTGCTAACATGATTCGGACAGACTTAAGCATAGATACGAGTGAGGCACTCTCATCGTAGTCAACACCTTGAACTTGTCGAAAACCTTTTTGCGACAATTCTAGCTTTGTAGATAGTAACACTACTATCAGCGTCCATCTTCCTCTTGAAGATCCATTTAATCTCAATGGCTCACCGATCATTGGGTAAGTCAATCAAAGTCCATACTTTGTTCTCATACATGGATCTCATCTCAGATTTCATGGCCTCAAGCCATTTCGCGGAATCTGGGCTCATCATCGCTTCCACATAGTTCGTAGGTTCGTCATGGTCAAGTAACATGACCTCCAGAACAGGATTACCATACCACACTGGTGCGGATCTTACTCTGGTTGACCTACGAGGTTCAGTAGTAACTTGATCTGAAGTTTCATCAATATCATTAGCTTCCTCACTAATTGGTGTAGGTGTCACAGGAACCAGTTTCTCTGATGAACTACTTTCCAATAAGGGAGCAGGTACAGTTACCTCATCAAGTTCTACTTTCCTCCCACTCACTTCTTTTGAGAGAAACTCCTTCTCTAGAAAGGATCCATTCTTAGCAACGAATGTCTTGCCTTCGGATCTATGATAGAAGGTGTACCCAATAGTCTCCTTTAGGTATCCTATGAAGACATATTTCTCTGATTTGGGTTTGAGCTTATCAGGATGAAACTTTTTCATATAAGCATCACAACCCCAAACTTTAAGAAACGACAACTTTGGTTTCTTGCCAAACCACAGTTCATACGGTGTCGTCTCAACGGATTTAGATGGTGCCCTTTTTTATGTGAATGCAGCTGTCTCTAATGCATAACCCCAAAAATATAGTGGTAAATCGGTAAGAAACATCATAGATTGCACTATATCCAATAAAGTACGATTACAATGTTCGGACACACCGTTACATTATGGTGTTCCAGATGGCGTGAGTAGTGAAACTATTTCACATTGTTTTAACTGAAGGCCAAACTCGTAACTCAAATATTCGTCTCCGCGATCAAATCGTAGAAACTTCATTTTCTTGTCATGATGATTTTCCACTTCACTCTGAAATTCTTTGAACTTTTCAAATGTTTCAGACTTATGTTTCATCAAGTAGATATACTCATATCTGCTCAAATCATCTGTGAAGGTCAGAAAATAACGATACCCGCCGCGAGCCTCAACACTCATCGGATCGCATACATCAGTATGTATTATTTCCAATAAGTCAGTTGCTCGCTCCATTGTTCCGGAGAACGGTGTTTTAGTCATCTTGCCCATGAGGCATGGTTCGCAAGAATCAAGTGATTCATAATCAAGTGATTCCAAAAACCCATCAGCATGGAGTTTCTTCATGCGCTTTACACCAATATGACCTAAACGGCAGTGCCACAAATAAGTTGCACTATCATTATTAACTTTGCATCTTTTGGTTTCAATATTATGATTATGTGTATCACTACGATCAAGATCCAACGAACTATTTTCATTGGGTGTGGAACCATATAAGGTTTTATTCATGTAAACATAACAACAATTTATTCTCTTACTTAAATGAATAACCGTATTACAATAAACATGATCAAATCATATTCATGCTCAACGCAAACACCAAATAACACTTATATAGGTTCAACACTAATCCCGAAAGTATAGGGAGTGTGCGATGATGATCATATCAATCTTGGAACCACTTCCAACACACGTCGTTACTTCACCCTTAACTAGTCTCTGTTTATTCCGCAACTCCCGTTTCGAGTTACTAATCTTAGCAACTGAACTAGTATCAAATACTGAGGGGTTGCTATAAACACTAGTAAAGCACACATCAATAACATGTATATCAAATATACTTATGTTCACTTTGCCATCCTTCTTATCCGCCAATCACTTGGGGTAGTTCCGCTTCCAGTGACCAGTCCCTTTGTAGTAGAAGCACTTAGTCTTAGGCTTAGGACCAGACTTGGGCTTATTCACTTGAGCAGCAAACTTGCTTGCCGTTCTTCTTGAAGTTCCCCTTCTTCCTTTTGCCCTTTTCTTGAAACTAGTGGTCTTGTCTACCATCAACACTTGATGTTTTTCTTGATTTCTACCTTTGTCGATTTTAGCATCACGAAGAGCTTGGGAATCGTTTTCGTTATCTCTTGCATATTATAGTTCATCACGAAGTTCTACTAACTTGGTGATGGTGACTAGAGAATTCTGTCAATCACTATTTTATCTGGAAGATTAACTCCCACTTGATTCAAGCGATTGTAGTACCCAGACAATCTGAGCACATGCTCACTAGTTGAGCGATTCTCCTCCATCTTTTAGCTATTGAATTTGTTGGAGACTTCATATCTCTCAACTCGGGTATTTGCTTGAAATATTAACTTCAACTCCTGGAACATCTCATATGGTCCATGACGTTCAAAACGTCTTTGAAGTCCCGATTCTAAGCCGTTAAGCATGGTGCACTAAACTATCAAGTAGTCATCATATTGAGTTAGCCAAACGTTCATAACGTCTGCATTTGCTCCTGCAATAGGTCTGTCACCTAGCGGTGTATCAAGGACATAATTCTTCTGTGCGGCAATGAGGATAAACCTCAGATCACGGATCCAATCCGCATCATTGCTACTAACATTTTTCAACTTAGTTTTCTCTAGGAACATATCAAAAATAAAACAGGTGAAAGAAACAACGCGAGCTATTGATCTACAACATAATTTGCAAAATACTACCAGGACTAAGTTCATAATAAATTTAAGTTCAATTAATCATATTACTTAAGAACTCCCACTTAGATAGACATCCCTCTAATCATCTAAGTGATCACGTGATCCAAATCAACTAAACCATGTCCGATCATCACGTGAGATGGAGTAGTTTTCAATTGTGAACATCACTATGTTGATCATATCTACTATATGATTCACGCTCGACCTTTCGGTCTCCAGTGTTCCGAGGCCATATCTATATATGCTAGGCTCGTCAAGTTTAACCTGAGTATTCCGCATGCGCAACTGTTTTGCACCCGTTGTATTTGAACGTAGAGCCTATCACACCCGATCATCACGTGGTGTCTCAGCACGAAGAACTTTCGCAATGGTGCATACTCAGGGAGAACACTTATACCTTGAAATTTAGTGAGAGATCATCTTAAAATGCTACCGTCAAACTAAGCAAAATAAGATGTATAAAAGATAAACATCATATGCAATCAAAATATGTGACATGATATGGCCATCATCATCTTGCGCCTTTGATCTCCATCTCCAAAGTACTGTCATGATCTCTATCGTCACCGGCATGACACCATGATCTCCATCATCTTGATCTATATCAATGTGTCGTTACATGGTCGTCTCGCCAACAATTGCTCTTGCAACTATTGCTATCGCATAGCGATAAAGTAAAGCAATTATTTGGCGCTTGCATCTTATGCAATAGAGAGACAACCATAAGGATTTTGCCAGTTGCCGATAACTTCAACAAAACATGATCATCTCATACAATAACTTATATCTCATCATGTCTTGACCATATCACATCACAACATGCCCTGCAAAAATAAGTTAGACGTCCTCTACTTTGTTGTTGCAAGTTTTACGTGGCTGCTACTGGGCTTAGCAAGAACCGTTCTTACCTACGCATCAAAACCACAACGATAGTTTGTCAAGTTGGTTCTATTTTAACCTTCGCAAGGACCGGGCGTAGCCACACTCGGTTCAACTAAAGTTGGAGAAACTGACACCCGCCAGCCACCTGTGTGCAAAGCACGTCGGTAGAACCAGTCTCGCGTAAGCGTACGCGTAATGTCGGTCCGGGCCGCTTCATCCAACAATACCGCCGAACCAAAGTATGACATGCTGGTAAGCAGTATGACTTATATCGCCCACAACTCACTTGTGTTCTACTCGTGCATATTACATCAACGCATAAAACCTAGGCTCGGATGCCACTGTTGGGGAACGTAGTAATTTCAAAAAAAAATCTACGCACATGCAAGATCATGGTGATGCATAGCAATGAGAGGAGAGAGTGTTGTCCACGTAGCCTCGTAGACCGATAGCGGAAGCGTTATAACAACGCGGTTGATGTAGTCGTACGTCTTCACGGCCCGACCGATCAAGCACCGAAACTACGGCACCTCCGAGTTCTTGCACACGTTCAGCTCGATGACGATCCCCGGACTCCGATCCAACAAAGTGTCGGGGATGAGTTCCGTCAGCACGACGGCGTGGTGACGATTTTGATGTTCTACCATCGAAGGGCTTCGCCTAAGCACCGCTACAATATTATCGAGGATTATGGTGGAAGGGGGCACCGCACACGGCTAAGAGATCTCAAGGATCAATTGTTGTGTCCATGGGGTGCCCCCCTGCCCCCGTATATAAAGGAGCAAGGGGAGAGGAGGCCGGCCCTAGGAGGGGCGTGCCAGGGGAGTAGGATTCCTACTCCTAGTTGGAGTAGGTTTCCTCCTTTCCTAGTCCAACTAGGAGAAGGGGGGAAAGGGGGGAAGAGGGGAAGGAAGGGAGAGAGGGGCCGTGCCCCAAACCCCTTGTCCAATTCGGACTGGGCTTGGGAGGGGCGCGTGCCACCTCCTGGTCCTTCCCACTAAGGCCCATTAAGGCGCATTGCTTCTTCCTCGTATTCCCGTAACTCCCCGGTACCTCCGAAAATACCCGAATCACTCGGAACCTTTCCGATGTCCGAATATAGTCGTCCAATATATCGATCTTTATGTATCGACCATTTTGAGACTCCTTGTCATGTCCCCGATCTCATCTGGGACTCCGAACTCCTTCGGTACATCAAAACATATAAACTCATAATGAAACTGTCATCGAAACCTTAAGCGTGCGGACCCTACGGGTTCGAGAACAATGTAGACATGACCGAGACACGTCTCCGGTCAATAACCAATAGCGGAACCTGGATGCTCATATTGGCTCCCACATATTCTACGAAGATCTTTATCGGTCAGACCGCATAACAACATACATTGTTCCCTTTGTCATCGGTATGTTACTTGCCCGAGATTTGATCGTCGGTATCTCAATACCTAGTTCAATCTCGTTACCGGCAAGTCTCTTTACTCGTTTCGTAATACATCATCTCGCAACTATCTCATTAGTTGCAATGCTTGCAAGGCTTATGTGATGTGCATTACCGAGAGGGCCCGGAGATACCTCTCCGACAATCGGAGTGACAAATCCTAATCTCGAAATACGCCAACCCAACATGTACCTTTGGAGACACCTGTAGAGCTCCTTTATAATCACCCAGTTATGTTGTGACATTTGGTAGCACACAAAGTGTTCCTCCGGCAAACGGGAGTTGCATAATCTCATAGTCATAGGAACATGTATAAGTCATGAATAAAGCAATAGCAACATACTAAACGATCGGGTGCTAAGCTAATGGAATGGGTCATGTCAATCACATCATTCTCCTAATGATGTGATCCCGTTAATTAAATGACAACTCATGTCTATGGTTAGGAAACATAACCATCTTTGATCAACGAGCTAGTCAAGTAGAGGCATACTAGTGACACTCTGTTTGTCTATGTATTCACACATGTATTATGTTTCCGGTTAATACAATTCTAGCATGAATAATAAACATTTATCATGATATAAGGAAATAAATAATAACTTTATTATTGCCTCTAGGGCATATTTCCTTCACTTGGTTCCTTGCTTGAGTAGTTGGAGTTTCTTGAAGAGGTCGCGGTTGTAGTAGGTAGGCACAAAGCATGCTGTCATGACATCCTTCATTTGCGACCAATTAGTGATGGGTGGTTCACCTCTTGCCTCTCGGTGCTCTATGACTTGTTCCCACCAAATGAGGACATAGTCTTGGAACTCAAGGGATGCCATCGCGATCTTCTTCTCTTCATCGTAGTTGTGCAAATGGAAGATTTTGTCGACCTTCAATGCCCATGAAAGGTACTCTTCTGGGTTGTTGCTTCCACTGAACTTGGGCATGG
The DNA here is from genome assembly GCF_056163025.1 of Triticum urartu. Taxonomy (NCBI): domain Eukaryota; kingdom Viridiplantae; phylum Streptophyta; class Magnoliopsida; order Poales; family Poaceae; genus Triticum; species Triticum urartu. Next base: position 305,977,873 of record NC_141875.1, read on the forward strand.
TGAACTTGAGCTTTCCGTAGTGTTGCTCTTCATTGTGTTGTGGCCGAGGATGATGACGCCCGTGTTGTAGATGATTGTCAAGATCGTGTCGCTCTTGGTGAGGAGGGTTGTCAACCTCATGTTGGACTTGTTGTGGAGGATGTCCATTCTCTTCATGCTCTTGATGAACTGGATGTTCTTGGCGAGCTTGTGGAGGGGCTTGTCGAGCTCGAGGAGGAACTTGAGGGACGTGACGGTGCACACGAGCTTGATGTCGTCGTTCATGAAGTTCTTCGCGAAGTGCTTCCTCTTGTTCGCGTGCTTATTGGCCTCGGTTGGCTATGGCTTGACTTGAATCTTGGAGGGCTTGTTGCGCCTCAAGTGCTTGAGCTTCACAGAGTTGTTGTTCTTGGCGTTGTGCTTCGGCATCTTGTGCTACTTGGTGTAGACGCGCTCGCTCTTCCTCTTCATGTTGGCATTGTCATTGCCGTTCGCGTGCTAGTGCAAAAGCCTCTTGAGTTTGACGTTGTCGGCGCTCTTGAGAGTCGGGGTCGCGTAGGGGATTGAGGCTTGCTTGACGATCGTTGCGCGCAGCACGGAGTAGAGTGTTCGATGTCGGTGTACTTGAGTCGGAGAGGGTGAAGTCGGAGTGTCGACTTCAGCGAGTCCTTCTTGATGAAGACGAAGTGGAAGAAGAGCGGTTGAGCAACAAAGCACGAATTTCGTCCATCCTTGCGTCGTTCTCTTGCTTGTGATCGTCGAGCTTGTGGTCGAAGTAGTCCCTTGTACGTTGCTCGGATATTCGCAAGTCGGCAGCGAGGTTGTCGATGCGTTCACTCATGGCTTGTTGCTCTTGATGCAAAGCACGTTGTGCACCAAAGAGGTGACTCTTGGTGATGTAGGAGTTCATGTCGTCGTCGTGCTCAATGAAGAGTGGGTTGGTAGAAGTACTTGGCCTATCCATCATTCCAAGATAAAAAATGTGAGTGGTAGAAAGAGAAGAACGAATACCAAATGTACCTTGACCGAAGTTGAAAGTGGATCGGTGATCACTCCAATGTAGGACAAGGAAATAGCACAATTGGTACTAGCTCTTGTCGGTTTCTCACACCTACACAAGTAAAAGCTTTTGGTGGAGCTTGGTTAGGATGGTGGCACAAAATTTCATGCAATTGTAAGTGAGCTTCAATAATGTTGGAAAAGATCCGCAAGATGCAATGTAACAAGTAGACCAAGCATATAAGGTACACGGAAACACACACGCAAAAAGATAAGTGGGGTTGGGCAACCAAGGATGAGCCAAAATGTGGAATCCACAAAAATGCTCTTGTTGCACAACACTAGAGAGACGCTAGCACGATTGCACAATAGGCGGATACAAGAACTTGTGCACGACCTACTTAGCAAAAATGCAACGACTTCTATCCCAAGTATGCTCTATGCAAGGTGTTTCTATGATATGATCCAAGATGATCGAATATGACAATCTTAATGTTGTATGATGCTATGGTTCTAGCTTAAAAGCTCTTTGCTTATCTTTCCTATTTGCTTAAAATCTTGTTTGGCTCTTTGATGTTGGAGCTCTTTTCTTATGCGATGCTTGACGAACCAAGATAGCAATTGTGTATGCGATGACAACTTTGTGACACAAGAGATGATACCAAAAGATGCAACAATGATGTATGTATGCTATGGGAAGTATGATCACTAATGTGCACAAGTCTCATTGCCGACAATACTCAATGGCTAGTCTCGATGGGTAAGCAACGCAAAGGAGTAAAGCTATGATGGCTATCAATGTAATGGCAAGAGTGATATGTCCAATACCAAGACGAGGTTACCATTCTTGCTTACGGTATGGTGTCAAAATGGTGGCACGAATACCAAGATGTAGTCGAGGTGGTCGTTGTTGATGAAGCGTCCGTGGCGAAGATGAGCGGCGGCGATGTTGATGTCGAACCGTACCTAGATAGCCAAAACACAGAAGGATACAGAACCGCAACTCAAATTCTCAAAGCTCGAAGTGGCAACATGTGTCGGAGAGCGAAACAGTCCAAATGGTGGTGGTATGAGGAAGTGGTGATGGTGTATTGGTGATGGGAGTGCGTATGCAGAAATGTGGGACGGTGGTGGTGACTATACTGAAAAAATTCAGTTTCGTCAGGGTCGCGTCGGACGTCCGGGCTGGGCCGGTTGATACGTCTCCAACGTATCTATAATTTTTGATTGCTCCATGCTATATTATCTACTGTTTTGGACATTATTGGGCATTATTATCCAATTTTATATTATTTTTGGGACTAACCTATTAACCGGAGGCCCAGCCCAGAATTGTTGTTTTTTGCCTGTTTTAGGGTTTCGAAGAAAAGGAATATCAAACGGAGTCCAAACGGAATGAAACCTTCGGGAACGTGATTTTCTCAACGAACAAGACCCGGGAGACTTGGACCCTACGTCAAGAAAGAAAAGAGGAGGCCACAAGGTAGGGGGCGCGCCTGCCTACCCCAGGCGCGCCCTCCACCCTTGTGGGCCCCTGTTGCTCCACCGACGTACTCCTTCCTCCTATATATACCTACGTACCCCCAAACGATCAGATACGGAGCCAAAAACCTAATTCCACCGCCGCAACTTTCTGTATCCACGAGATCCCATCTTGGGGCCTGTTCCGGAGCTCCGCCAGAGGGGGCATCGATCACTGAGGGCTTCTACATCAACACCATAGCCTCTCCGATGAAGTGTGAGTAGTTTACCTCAGACCTACGGGTCCATAGTTAGTAGCTAGATGGCTTCTTCTCTCTTGGATCTCAATACAATGTTCTCCCCCTCTCTTGTGGAGAACTATTTGATGTAATCTTCTTTTTGCGGTGTGTTTGTTGAGATCGATGAATTGTGGGTTTATGATCAAGTCTATCTATGAACAATATTTGAATCTTCTCTGAATTCTTTTATGTATGATTGGTTATCTTTTCAAGTCTCTTCGAATTATCAGTTTGGTTTGGCCTACTAGATTGATCTTTCTTGCAATGGGAGAAGTGCTTAGCTTTGGGTTCAATCTTGCAGTGTCCTTTCCCAATGACAGTAGGGGCAGCAAGGCACGTATTGTATTGTTGCCATCGAGGATAACAAGATGGGGTTTTCTTCATATTGCATGAGTCTATCCCTCTACATCATGTCATCTTGCTTAAGGTGTTACTCTGTTTTTAGCTTAATACTCTAGATGCATGTTGGATAGCGGTCGATGAGTGGAGTAATAGTAGTAGATGCAGGCAGGAGTCGGTCTACTTGTCTCGGACGTGATGCCTATATACATGATCATACCTAGATATTCTCATAACTATGCTCAATTCTATCAATTGCTCAACAGTAATTTGTTCACCCACCGTAGAATACTTATGCTCTCGAGAGAAGCCACTAGTGAAACCTATGGCCCCGGGGTCTATCTTTATCATATTGATCTCCTACTACTTAGTTATTTCTTTTGCTATTTACTTTGCCTTTATTTTACTTTGCATCTTTATCACAAAAATACCAAAAATATTATCTTATCATATCTATCAGATCTCACTCTCGTAAGTGGCCTTATAGGGATTGACAACCCCTATTTGCGTTGGTTGCGAGGATTTATTTGTGTTGTGCAGGTACGAGGGACTCGCGCGTAGACTCCTATTGGATTAATACCTTGTTTCTCAAAAACTAAGGGAAATACTTACGCTACTTTGCTGCATCATCCCTTCCTCTTCAGGGAAAACCAACGCAGTGCTCAAGAGGTAGCAAGAAGGATTTCTGGCGCCGTTGCCGGGGAGGTCTACGCAAAAGTCAACATACCAAGTACCCATCACATACCCTTATCTCCCGCATTACATTATTTGCCATTTGCCTCTCGTTTTCCTCTCCCCCACTTCACCCTTGCCGTTTTATTCGCCCTCTCTCTCTATCCTCGCTCTCTTTCTCCATTTGCCTCTTTTTGCCCGCTTGCTTTTTGTTTGCTTGTGTGTTAGTTTGCTTGCTTGTCACGATGGCTCTACCTAAATTTGGTGACCTTCACCTTAAAAGATTAGAAGAGATCGAAAGTAATGTCAGGAGTTTCATGGTCTTGCAATTTGAACATAATAGCTTCTTCAGAAATGAGCTTAAAGAACAGAAAAGTTTTATGAGTTTTATGAATAAAGAGCTTGATGATATGTCTAAAGAATTCGATGGTTTAAGATCCCAAATTGCTCATCTTGAGAAATTAACTGCTGAAATTTTGGATAGGCAGGCTACCTTAGTTAATAAGATGGCTGCTAAACCGGATTGCTATGAAAATAAAGATGAAGATCTAAAATTTATTGATGTGTCCCCTATTAAGTCTTTGTTTTGCAATATGAATCTTAATAATGATGGGACTAAATATGATCCACCTTCACCTAGAAGGCGTTCCAAGAATTCGGAATTTGTTGATCTTGGTGCTAAATTTGATTAAAGTGGTATTGAAGAAATTAAAACCCTAGATGTTGCTAAACCCACTATCATGGATTTCAAGGAATTTAACTATGAAAATTGCTCTTTGATTGATTGTATTTCCTTGTTGCAATCCGTGCTAAATTCTCCTCACGCTTATAGTCAAAATAAAGCGTTTACTAAACATATCGTTGATGCCTTGATGCAATCTTATGAAGAAAAACTTGAATTGGAAGTTTCTATCCCTAGAAAACTTTATGATGAGTAGGAACCAACTATTAAAATTAAAATTAAAGATCATGAATGTTATGCTTTATGTGATTTGGGTGCTAGTGTTTCCACGATTCCAAAGACTTTGTGTGATTTGTTAGGTTTCCGTGATTTTGATGATTGCTCTCTAAACCTGCACCTTGTGGATTCCACTATTAAGAAACCTATGGGAAGAATTAATGATGTTCTTATTGTTACAAATAGGAATTATGTGCCCGTAGATTTTACCGTTCTTGACATAGATTGCAATCCTTCATGTCCTATTATTCTTGGTAGACCTTTCCTTAGAACGATTGGTGCAATTATTGATATGAAGGAATGAAATATTAGATTCCAATTTCCATTAAGGAAAGGCATGGAACACTTTCCTAGAAATAAAATTAAATTACCTTATGAATCTATTATGAGAGCCACTTATGGATTGCCTACCAAAGATGGCAATACCTAGATCTATTCTTGCTTGTTATGCCTAGCTAGGGGCGTTAAACGATAGCGCTTGTTGGGAGGCAACCCAATTTTATTTTTATTTCTTGCTTTTTTGCTCCTGTTTAGTAATAAATAATTTATCTAGCCTCTGTTTTTGTTGTGTTTTTTGTGTTTAATTAGTGTTTGTGCCAAGTAGAACCGTTGGGAAGACTTGGGGAAAGTCTTGTTGAACTTGCTGTAAAAACAGAAACTTTAGCGCTCACGAGAACTGCTGTCATTTTTATTTGGAAAGTGCTATTTAGTTAATTATTTTTAAAGATGATTAATAGATAAATTCCTCACGTCCAGAAATTTATTTTAGAATTTTTGGGGTTCCAGATCTTGCTCTAGCTACAGATTACTACAGACTGTTCTGTTTTTGACAGATTCTGTTTTTCATGTGTTGTTTGCTTATTTTGATGAATCTATGGCTAGTAAAATAGTTTATAAACCATAGAGAAGTTTGAATACAGTAGGTATAACACCAATATAAATAAATAATGAGTTCATTACTGTACCTTGAAGTGGTCTTTTATTTTCTTTCGCTAACGGAGCTCACGAGATTTTCTACTTTAAGTTTTGTGTTGTGAAGTTTTCAAGTTTTGGGTAAAGATTTGATGGATTATGGAACAAGGAGTGGCAAGAGCCTAAGATTGGGGATGCCCATGGCACCCCCGAGATAATTTAAGGACACCTAAAAGCCAAATCTTGGGGATGCCCTGGAAGGCATCCCCTCTTTCGTCTACTTCTATCGGTAACTTTACTTGGAGCTATATTTTTATTCGCCACATGATATGTGTTTTGCTTGGAGCGTCTTGTATTATTTGAGTCTTTGCTTTTTAGTTTACCACAATCATCCTTGCTGTACACACCTTTTGAGAGAGCCATACATAATTTGGAATTTTTTAGAATACTCTATGTGCTTCGCTTATATCTTTTGAGTTATATAGTTTTGCTCTAGTACTTCACTTATATCTTTTAGAGCACGGTGGTGGATTTGTTTTATAGAAACTATTGATCTCTCATGCTTCACTTATATTATTTTGAGAGTCTTAATAGCATGGTAATTTGCTTAAAATCCTAATATGCTAGGTATTCAAAGTTAGCAAAATTTTCTTAAGAGTGTTTTGAATACTAAGAGAAGTTTGATGCTTGATGATTGTTTTGAGATATAGAGGTAATAATATCAAAGTCGTGCTAGTTGAGTAGTTGTGAAATTGAGAAATACTTGTGTTGAAGTTTGCAAGTCCCGTAGCATGCACGTATGGTAAACTTTATGCAACAAATTTGAAACATGAGGTGTTATTTGATTGTCTTCCTTATGAGTGGCGGTCGGGGACGAGCGATGGTCTTTTCCTACCAATCTATCCCCCTAGGAGCATGCGCGTAGTACCGAGGTTTTTGATGACTTGTAGATTTTTGCAATAAGTATGTGAGTTCTTTATGACTAATGTTGAGTCCATGGATTATACGCACTCTCACCCTTCCATCCTTGCTAGCCTCTTCGGTACCGTGCATTGCCCTTTCTCACATTGAGAGTTGGCGCAAACTTCGCCGGTGCATCCAAACCCCGTGATATGATACGCTCTTTCACACATAAACCTCCTTATATCTTCCTCAAAACAGCCACCATACCTACCTATTATGGCATTTCCATAGCCATTCCAAGATATATTGCCATGCAACTTTCCATCATTCCGTTCATCATGACACAATCATTATTGTCATATTGCTTAGCATGATCATGTAGTCGACATAGTATTTGTGGCAAAGCCACCGTTCATAATTCTTTCATACATGTCACTCTTGGTCCATTGCATATCCCGGTACACCGCCAGAGGCATTCATATAGAGTCATCTTTGTTCTAGTATCGAGTTGTAATCATTGAGTTGTAAATAAATAGAAGTGTGATGATCATCATTTTCTAGAGCATTGTCCCAAGTGAGGAATATAAAAAAGAGAAAGGCCATAAAAAAGGCCCAAAAAAGAGAAGGCCCAAAAAAAGAGAAAGGCCATAAAAAGAGAAAAATGAGAGAAAAAGAGAGAAGGGATAATGTTACTATCCTTTGCCACACTTGTGCTTCAAAGTAGCACCATAATCTTCATGTTAGAGAGTCTCTTGCTTTGTCACTTTCATATACTAGTGGGAATTTTTCATTATAGAACTTGGCTTGTATATTCCAACAATGGGACTCCTCAAGTGCCCTAGGTCTTCATGAGCAAGCAAGTTGGATGCACACCCACTAGTTTCTTTTGTTGAGCTTTCATACATTTATAGCTCTAGTGCATCTGTTGCATGGCAATCCCTACTCCTTGCATTAACATCAATCGGTGGGCATCTCCATAGCCCATTGATTAGCCTCGTTGATGTGGGACTTTCTCCTTTTTTGTCTTCTCCACATAACCCCCCTCATTATATTCTATTCCACCCATAGTGCTATGTCCATGGCTCGCACTCATATATTGCGTGAAAGTTTATAGGTTTGAGATTACTAAAGTATGAAACAATTGCTTGCCTTGTCATCGGGGTTGTGCATGATGAGAGCATTCTTGTGTGACGAAAATAAAACATGACTAAACTATATGATTTTGTAGGGATGAACTTTCTTTGGCCATGTTATTTTGAGAAGACATAATTGCTTAGTTAGTATGCTTGAAGTATTATTATTTTTATGTCAATATGAACTTTTGTATTGAATCTTCCGGATCTGAATATTCATACCACAATTAAGAAGAATTACATTAAAATTATGCCAAGTAGCACTCCGCATCAAAAATTCTGTTTTTATCATTTACCTACCCGAGGACAAGCAGGAATTAAGCTTGGGGATGCTTGATACGTCTCCAACGTATCTATAATTTTTAATTGCTCCATGCTATATTATCTACTTTTTTGGACATTATTGGGCTTTATTATCCAATTTTATATTATTTTTGGGACTAACCTATTAACCTGAGGTCCAGCCCAGAATTGTTGTTTTTGCCTGTTTTAGGGTTTCGAAGAAAAGGAATATCAAACGGAGTCCAAACGGAATGAAACCTTCGGGAACGTGATTTTCTCAACGAACAAGACCCGAGAGACTTGGACACTACGCCAAGAAATAAAAGAGGAGGCCACGAGGTAGGGGGCGCGCCTGCCTACCCCAGGCGCGCCCTCCACCCTCGTGGGCCCCTGTTGCTCCACCGACGTACTCCTTCCTCCTATATATACCTACGTACCCCCAAACGATCAGATACGGAGCCAAAAACCTAATTCCACCACCGCAACTTTCTGTATCCACGAGATCCCATCTTGGGGCCTATTCCGGAGCTCCGCCGGAGGGGGCATCGATCACGGAGGGCTTCTACATCAACACCATAGCCTCTCCGATGAAGTGTGAGTAGTTTACCTCAGACCTACGGGTCCATAGTTAGTAGCTAGATGGATTCTTCTCTCTTTTTGGATCTCAATACAATGTTCTCCCCCTCTCTTGTGGAGAACTATTCGATGTAATCTTCTTTTTGTGGTGTGTTTGTTGAGATCGATGAATTGTGGGTTTATGATCAAGTCTATCTATGAACAATATTTGAATCTTCTCTGAATTCTTTTATGTATGATTGGTTATCTTTGCAAGTCTCTTCGAATTATCAGTTTGGTTTGGCCTACTAGATTGATCTTTCTTGCAATGGGAGAAGTGCTTAGCTTTGGGTTCAATCTTGCAATGTCCTTTCCCAATGACAGTAGGGGCAGCAAGGCACGTATTGTATTGTTGCCATCGAGAATAACAAAATGGGGTTTTCTTCATATTGCATGAGTCTATCCCTCTACATCATGTCATCTTGCTTAAGGCGTTACTCTGTTTTTAACTTAATACTCTGGATGCATGCTGGATAACGGTCGATGAGTGGAGTAATAGTAGTAGATGCAGGCAGGAGTCGGTCTACTTGTCTCAGACGTGATGCCTATATACATGATCATACCTAGATATTCTCATAACTATGCTCAATTCTGTCAATTGCTCAACAGTAATTTGTTCACCCACCGTAGAATACTTATGCTCTCGAGAGAAGCCACTAGTGAAACCTATGGCCCCGGGGTCTATCTTTATCATATTGATCTCCTACTACTTAGTTATTTCCTTTGCTATTTACTTTGTCTTTATTTTACTTTGCATCTTTATCACAAAAATACCAAAAATATTATCTTATCATATCTATCAGATCTCACTCTCGTAAGTGGCCTTATAGGGATTGACAACCCCTATTTGTGTTGGTTGCGAGGATTTATTTGTGTTATGCAGGTACGAGGGACTCGCGCGTAGCCTCCTACTGGATTGATACCTTGGTTCTCAAAAACTGAGGGAAATACTTACGCTACTTTGCTGCATCATCCCTTCCTCTTCGGGGAAAACCAACACAGTGCTCAAGAGGTAGCATCGGTCGTCCGGTCGTCGGACGTTCGGGCTGGGTCGGACGTCCGATGCCTGGGCAAAAATCGGGCACAGGAAGAACAGCTAGGGTTCGAGGTGGAGATGGCGAAAATGGTCAAATCCGAAGGATTTTGTGGATGGGAAGGGTGGGGAAAAGGGTGGAAAGCTAGATCCACTCAAATGAAAGCAAATCCACGGATCCAACCCAACAAAATCTCAACACACTAACAAATCACAAAAAAAATGAGGCTATTTTTGTGGGGAATTTTTGAATTAGGACGAAAAACAACAAAACAAGGCTAGAAACACAATGGGGAGGCTCCGAAATCATGATCAACGTGGCTCATGATACCAAGATGATGTAGGGTGGAACCCTATACGGCCGATCTTTCACGAAAGGAGCGGATCCCACGATGAACACGAAGAACACAAGGGGGGAAACGAGGGGAAACACGAGAGAATCACTCAACCAACAAGAAATAGTCACACATGTGCTAGATCCTCGAATACATAGGGTTCACACGGTACACAATCAACCAAGGATGGTACAAGGGTAACGGTCTTCTCCATGAGGAGGTCTTGATGTTCTTCTCCGTAAGGAGGTCTTGAATCCAAAGGGATCTTCTCCGTAGAGGCCGCGGTCTCTCTCATGGAGTAGATCCGATGTGGATGAGCAATGCTCTATCTCTAAATATGAGCTAAACCAATGCTAACCCTAGAAAGTTGGACGAGGTGGAGTATATATAGTCTTAGTGCAAAAGAGGGGGCGAAGGGTACATGGGATGCGGCCCAACACGCATCACCACACAGGCGTCGGACGTCCGGGGGTCACCGGACGTCCGGAGGCTCGCGAGGGTCCGGACGTTCGGTGCTTGTCGGACGTCCGTAGTTTCGGCTCGGGTGGTCTTCGGTCGGACGTCCGGTCGGGATCAGACGCCCGGGCATCGGTCGTCCGTTGGGCGTCAGATGTCCGTAGATTTCGTCTCGAGTGTGGGAGCGTCAGTCGTCCGGAGGGGCCCAGACGTCCGGAGCCCTGAGGTCATCGGACGTCCGGTGTTCGTCGGTCGTCCGAAGCCTGGGAACTTGTAGCAGTTCTTCTACTTCGTCTTCACGTCCATATTCCTCTTCTTATTCTCCTTGCTCCTTAGCCATGTCTCATGTGCATCGAAGTGGAAATCTGAAAGGAGTGATGTCACCTCGGTTTCGAGAGCTCTTGCACATGCTTGTGTCATGGGTCCAAGAGGTGTCGTAGGAGATGTAGTTGGGTCCATGGGGATGGCCTTGGGATGCTCCGCATCATTTTCTCTCTTATTTTATAAGGTTTACATGAAGAGGAAGAATGCCGGCGGCTAGAATTCATGACTGGAAAAGGAGCAAACATAGAGACCTATTCTACACAACTCCAAAAGTCCTAAAACTTCACAGAGAATATTTTTGGAATATATAAAAAAATATTGGGCAAAGAAAGCACCAAAGGGGGCCACCAGCCAGCCACAAGGGTGGAGGGCGCGCCCTACCCCCCTAGGCGTGCCCCCCATCCTTGTGGGGCCCTGGCAGGCCTCCGATGCCCATCTTTTGCTATATGGTGTGTTTTGACCTGAAAAAAATCAGAAGGAAGCTTTCGGGATGAAGCGTCGCCGTCTTAAGGTGGAACCTGGGCAGAACCAATCTAGGGCTCCGGCGGAGCTGTTCTGTCGGGGAAACATCCCTTCGGGAGGGGGAAATCGAAGCCATCGTCATCACCAACGATCCTCTCATCGAGAGGGGTCAATCTCCATCAACAACTTCACTAGCAGCATCTCCTCTCCAAACCCCAGTTCATCTCTTGTATCCGATCTCTGTCTCAAAACCTCAGAGTGGTACCTGTGGGTTGCTAGTAGTGTTGATTACTCCTTGTAGTTGATGCTAGTTGGTTTATCCGGTGGAAGATTATATTTTCAGATCCTTAATGATAATTAATACTCCTCTGATCTTGATCATGAATATGTTTTGTGAGTAGTTACGTTTGTTCCCGAGGACATGGGAGAAGTCTTGTTATAAGTAATCATGTGAATTTGGTATTCGTTCGATATTTTGATGAGATGTATGTTGTCTTTCCTCTAGTGGTGTTATGTGAACGTCGACTACATGACACTTCACCATTATTTGGGCCTAGGGAAAGGCATTGGGAAGTAATAAGTAGATGATGGGTTGCTAGAGTGACAGAAGCTTAAACCCTAGTTTATGCATTACTTCGTAAGGGGCTAATTTGGATCCATATGTTTCATGCTATGGTTTGGTTTACCTTAATTCTTCTTTCGTAGTTGCAGATGCTTGCGAAAGGAGTTGATCATAAGTGGGAGTCTTGTCCAAGGAAGGGCAGCACCCAAGCACCGGTCCACCCACATATCAAATTATCAAAGTAACGAACGCGGATCATATGAGCATGATGAAAACAAACTTGACAACAATTCCCATGTGTCCTCGGGAGCGCTTTGCTTTATATAAGAGTTTGTCCAGGCTTGTCCTTTGCTACAAAAAGGATTGGGACACCTTGTTGCACCTTGTTTACTGTTGGGGAACGTAGTATTTCAAAAAAAATCCTACGATCACGCAAGATCTATCTAGGAGATGCATAGCAACGAGAGGGGAGAGTGTGTCCATGTACCCTCGTAGACCGAAAGCGAAAGCGTTAAGTAACGCGGTTGATGTAGTCGAACATCTTCGTGATTCAACCGATGAAGTACCGAACGCACAGCACCTGCGCGATCTGCACATGTTCAGCTCGATGAGTCCCTCGAACTCTAGATCTAGCTGAGGCCGAGGGAGAGTTTCGTTAGCACGACAGTGTGTTGACGGTGAAGATGAAGTTACCGATGTAGGGCTTCGCCTAAGCACTACGACAAATATGATCGAGGTGGAAATCTTTGGAGGGGGGCACCGCACACGGCTAAGATCAACCAGTGTGTCTATGGGGTGCCCCCTCCCCCGTATATAAAGGAGTGGAGGAGGGGGAGGGTCGGCCTCCTAGGGCGCGCCCCAAGGGGGGATTCCTACTCCTACTAGGAGTAGGTTTCCCCCCTTTCGTAGTCCAACTAGGAGGGGGAGGAAGGGGAAGAGGGAGAGCAGGAAAGAGGGGGCCGGCCTCCTTCCCCAATTCGGATTGTGCTTGGGGGCACACCCCACCACTTGGTCGCCTCCTCCTCTCTTCCTCTATGGCCCATGTAGGCCCATTAACTCCTCGGGAGGTTCCGGTAATCCCCCGGTACTCCGGTAAATACTCGATACACCTCAGAACCATTCTGGTGTCCGAATATAGTCATCCAATATATCAATCTTCATGTCTCAACCATTTTGAGACTCCTTATCATGTCCGTGATCTCATCCGGGACTCTGAACTACCTTCGATACATCAAAACACATAAACTCATAATATCGATCGTCATCGAACGTTAAGTGTGCGGACCCTATGGGTTAGAGAACTATGTAGACATGACCGAGACTCATCTCCGATCAATAACCAATAGCGGAACCTGGATGCTCATATTGGTTCCTACATATTCTACGAAGATCTTTATCGGTCAAACCGCATAACAACATGCGTTGTTCCCTTTGTCATCGGTATGTTACTTGCCCGAGATTCGATCGTCGGTATCATCATACCTAGTTCAATCTCGTTATCGGCAAGTCTCTTTAATCCTTCCATAATGCAACATCCTGCAACTAACTCATTAGTCACATTGCTTGCAAGGCTTATAGCGATGTGCATTATCGAGAGGGCCCGGAGATACCTCTCTGAAACACAGAGTGAAAAATCCTAATCTCGATCTATGCCAACTCAAGAAACACCATCGGAGACACCTGTAGAGCATCTTTATAATCACCCAGTTACGTTGTGACGTTTGATAGCACACAAGGTGTTCCTCCGGTATTCAGGAGTTGCATAATCTCATAGTCATAGGAACATGTGTAAGTCATGAAGAAAGCAATAGCAATAAACTAAACGATCATAGTGCTAAGATAACGGATGGGTCTTGTCCATCACATCATTCTCTAATGATGTGATCCCGTTCATCAAATGACAACACATGTCCATGGCTAGGAAACTTAACCATCTTTGATTAACGAGCTAGACAAGTAGAGGCATACTAGGGACACTATGTTTGTCTATGTATTCACACATGTACTAAGTTTTCGGTTAATACAATTCTAGCATGAATAATAAACATTCATCATGATATAAGGAAATATAAATAACAACTTTATTATTGCCTCTAGGGCATATTTCCTTCATTTACTTTTATTACTTGTTACCCATTATGATTTATCTTATCACAAAACTATCGTCATGTGATTTAACACCAATAGTTCACATCTTTATGTGATTAGTTCACATATCCATGTGACTAACACCCAAAGGGTTTACTAGAGTCAATAATCTAGTCCACATCACTATGTGATTAACACCCAAAGAGTACTAAGGTGTGATCATGTTTTGCTTGTGAGAGAAGTTTAGTCAACGGGTCTGCCACATTCAGAGGCGTGTGTATTTTGCAAATTTTCTATGTCTACAATGCTCTGCACGGAGCTACTCTAGCTAATTGCTCCCACTTTCAATATGTATCAGATTGAGACTTAGAGTCATCCGGATCAGTGTCAAAACTTGCATCAACGTAACCTTTTATGATGAACTCTTTGTCACCTCCATAATCGAGAAACATATCCTTATTCCACTAAGGATAATTTTGACCGTTGCCCAGTGATCCACTCGTGGATCACTATTGTACCCTCTTGCCAAACTCATGGTGAGGTACACAATAGGTCTGGTACACAACATAACATACTTCATAGAACCTATGACTGAGGCATAGGGAATGGCTTTCACTCTCTTTCTATTGTCTGCTGTGGTCGGGTTTTGAGTCTTACTCAACTTCACACCTTGCAACACAGACAAGAACTCCTTCTTTGACTGTTCCATTTTGAACTACTTCAAAATCTTGTCAAGGTATGTACTCATTGAGAAAACTTATCAAGCGTCTTGATCTATATCTATAGATCTTGATGCTCAATGTGTAAGCAGCTTCACCGAGGTCTTTCTTTGAAAAACTCCTTTCAAACACTCCTTTATGCTTTCTAGAAAATTCTACATTATTTTCGATCAACAATATGTCATTCACATATACTTATCCGAAAGGTTGTAGCGCTCCCACTCACTTTCTTGTAAATATAGGCTTCTCCAAAAGTCTGTATAAAACCATATGCTTTGATCATACTATCAAAGTGTATATTCCAACTCCGAGAGGCTTGCACCAGTCCATAAATGGATCGTTGGAGCTTGTTCACTTTTTAGCACCTTTAGGATCGACAAAATCTTCTAGTTGCATCATATACAACTCTTCTTTAATAAATCCATTAAGGAATACAATTTTGATATCCATTTGCCAGATTTCATAAAATGCGGCAATTGCTAACATGATTCAGACATACTTTTAAGCATCGATACAAGTGAGAAAATCTCATCATAGTCAACAAAACCTTTTGCGACAATTCGAGCTTTGTAGATAGTAACACTACTATCAGCGTTCGTCTTCCTCTTGAAGATCCATTTATTCTCAATGGCTCGCCGATCATCGGGCAAGTCAATCAAAGTCCATACTTTGTTCTCATACATGGATCCCATCTCAGATTTCATGGCCTCAAGCCATTTTGCGAAATCCGGGCTCATCGTCGCTTCCTCATAGATCGTAGGTTCTCATGGTCAAGTAACATGACCTCCAGAATAGGATTACCGTACCACTCTGGTGTGGATCGTACTCTGGTTGACCTACGAGGTTCGGTAGTAACTTGATCTGAAGTTTCATGATCATCATCATTAACTTCCTCACTAATTGGTGTAGGCATCACTGGAACTGATTTCTATGATGAACCATTTTCCAATTCGGGAGAAGGTACAATTACCTCATCAAGTTCTACTTTCCTCCCACTCACTTCTTTTGAGAGAAACTCCTTCTCTAGAAAGGATCCATTCTTAGCAACAAATATCTTGCCTTCGGATCTATGATAGAAGGTGTACCCAAACGTTTCTTTTGGGTATCCTATGAAGACGCACTTTTCGAAATTGGGTTCGAGCTTATCATTTTGAAACTTTTTCACATAAGCGTAGCAACCCCAAACTTTAAGAAACGTCAGCTTTGGTTTCTTGCCAAACTATAGTTCATACGGTGTAGTCTCAACGGATTTAGATGGTGCCCTATTTAACGTGAATGCAACTGTCTCTAATGCATAACCCCTAAAACGATAACGGTAAATCGGTAAGAGACATCATAGATCACACCATATCTAATAAAGTACGGTTACGACGTTCGGACAGACCATTACGATGTGGTGTTCCAGGTGGCATGAGTTGTGAAACTATTCCACATTGTTTTAAATGAAGACCAAACTCAAAACTCAAATATTCACCTCCACGATCAGATCATAGAAACTTTATTTTCTTGTTATGATGATTTTCCACTTCACTCTGAAATTCTTTGAACTTTTCAAATGTTTCAGACTTATGCTTCGTTAAGTAGATATACCCATATCTGCTCAAATCATCTATGAAGGTTAGAAAATAACGATACCCGCCGCGAGCCTCAACACTCATCGGACCGCATACATCAGTATGTATTATTTCCAACAAGTCAGTTGATGAGGACATCAATACCATTGTTACACCCATAGCCCCTACTGTTACATATACTGGACCAATTACTAGAGCTCGCGCACGCCAATTAAATTACCAGGTACTTTCGTTTCTTGGTAATGATTCTAATGTTCATGAGATTATGATGCTGCCTAAATTGGATACATTTGTTTTGCTTACAAATGAAGGGCCTAGCTTGGAGAAGGATGAACATTGGAGCAAGAACACGCATGGAGTTGATGGCGTGCGCAAGGGGATCAAGAACGGAGTTACAAGTGATGATTTCAGGACTTTGAAGCCGCCATAAGGAGTGCATGAAGCCTTGGACGAAATATACAAGATGCCACTTCATAATATTCGTCCATAGGCTATTCTAGGTGCTGCGTCACCTTATTAATGGGCCAGGCCCATGTAATTTCGAAATACTTAAGTATAGGCTATTTTTAGAGTCCGTATGTGTGGGGAAACAAGAGTTAGGGTTGGTTTCGGACCCCACCCTCAAGGGCCACGAAATTCCCCCCTCTTCCTCCATATATACAGCCCTTAGGGCGTCGTTTAGACTTTGGGTTTTGTTTAGATTAAAAGTTCGCCATAGCTGCAACTTCGCGTACTTCGTTTGTGTCCAACGACCAGACCAAGACGTCACAGAACCCCACCTTGATCAATAAAGCTTTCATCTTATATTCGCAATATCCAGATTGCAATCTCAGTTTCTTGCTTGTTCTTCGTTTGCTCGCAGGAAACAGACCCTCGTGGTCAGGTTGATCGTGCTCCGGCGTGGTCAATAACCCTCGGAAGTTGGTTTAGCGATTGCTAAGGCGCGACGTCTCGCACGTTCGTAGTCGGATCGTCAAGGTCATCTCCCACAGAAAACGATAGCCACCATCTCATCGAAACATCGGGACACCTTAGCCTCTATCAAGTGGTATCAGATTTCCAGGTTGCTCGGTGAGATTTTATAGTTTTTCATAGATTAGATCGAGTCTGTTCTTCATACCTACAGTCCACGAAAAAGCCAGAAAAAAAATTAGGGTTAGTTCATCATATCCGAACCAATCTGAGCCTTTGCATAATCTTTTTAGGGTTTTTGCTTTGTTGAATTTGCGGTTGCATCGTCGTGTCAAGTTGCTGGTCTTAGAGTCTAGTCTTTTAGAGTTTCGAGTTCTGGTCACAAGTTGTCACGCCGCCGCCGCACCATCATCATCGCCCATCTACCACTTTTGCTTATCCGCCACCGCTCTGAATCCATATCCATATACCACCACCAATCCGTATCCATATACCACCACCAATCTGTATCCATATACCACCACCGCTACCATATACCACCACCGCTGCCATATACCACAACCATATATCCACCACCAATCCGAGTTCTTCTCATATTAGGTTTGTTCTTGAGATCAATCTAAATTCCGATTCGTGTTTCCTTGCCTGCGTAGGTCTCGGAAAAAAAAAGAGTCTGGAGACCCCCGGGCAGTTTTTAGGCCAAAATTTTCACGGGCAAAATTTTTTTTCCCTATCCTATTTTTAGACTTTTCTGAGTCTTTTGAGCCACGTGCCATCATAGTGATTTTTTGTCGCACTTTTTCGTCGTCGCTCCCCTGATTTCCGAAAAAAAAAGTGAAAAAAAAATTCGTGCCCATCCTATCAGTTTGACGAGGGAAGAGTTTTGAGACACTCGCCATTATAGTGATTTTTCGCAAAAAAAAAAGAGGAGCGCAAAAAAAAAGAGGAGCGCAAAAAAAAAGAGAGAGAGCAAAAAAAAGAGAGAGTTCCAGAGTGTGCTTTTCCCTTATTTACGTGCAGCGCCGTGATTTTGTTAGTGTTCTAGGCTCGCGTCTCTAGCACGGTCTAGCCTAGGACCAGCACAGTACCGTCGTTGAGCGTTTATTCAACTTTGCATCTCTGAATTGATTATTGCTGACCCTTTTTGCTACCATACTATAAGCCTTCCCAGCTCCACATACATCTACGTCGTGCGTTTGACTCTCCCTGGCAATCGCTCTATCCAAGCTTTTGAGAGTTTTTGACTACAACGGTTGCCGATCACCGCCTGCTGCTGAGTAAGAACTGGTAAGAATTTGAGATTTGCTTGACGGATTTGTGACACCCGCCACCACCACCACTTGTTAGTAGTCTGTAGGATCATATTCTTGTGTGTTTCTATTGCTGCTAACCATGCCAGGATCACAAGCCGACGAGACTGACTGGGAGAACTTGACGAACAAGGAGCTTCATGATACGTTTCAGCAAATGATGAATGGACAGGTGCAAGATGTGATAAACATATTTGAAGAGGCCATGGAGAAGATAGATGGCATGGAGAAGACGTTTGAAACAAAGCTCGATAACAAGTTTGCTGAATTGCTGTCGCGTTTTCCACCACCACCACCGGCTGCTCCTGCCACACCTCTGCAACAACAGCAACAACACCGACTACCTCCACGTCGGGAAACAGCCCTCCGCCGAGCGAGCCGTGTCCCTCTTCAGTCGGGCCAAACTGCTGGTGCTGCTGTTGATACTTCTATGGCTCCTACTGCTGATGTGGAGGAGGATGCTTATGTGGGAGATTATGAGGATGAGGTTGATCAAAATCAGAACTACGTGCCACCAACAGCACAGCAACCACCAGGTCGTCCACATGCAAATAATGGCAATGGTAGGGCTCACCCTCAGGTACGAGATCATGACCATCTCCCTAAACTAAAATTGAATATTCCACCATTTGAGGGTAGATATGTTCCTGATATATATCTTACTTGGGAGTTAGAAACTGAACAACGATTTACATGTTTACAATATCCCGAGGAGAGACGTGTTCCTGCTGCTGTTTGTGCTTTTACTAGTTTTGCATGTGTTTGGTGGTCTGAGCATTGTAGATTATATCCTATTCCGGCTACTTGGGCTGCTTTGAAAACTGCTATGCGTACTCGTTGGGTTCCACCATATTATCAACGTGAATTACTTCAAAAATTGCAGCGCTTAAGACAGGGAAAAAATTCTGTAGAAGAATATTATCAGGAATTACAAACTGGCATGATTAGATGTGGTATTGTTGAGGAGAATGAAGCTATGCTTGCACGTTTTATGGGTGGATTAAATAGAGAGATTCAAACGATTCTAGAGTATAAGGAGTATACTAATATCACTCGTTTATTCCATCTTGCTTGTAAAGCTGAACGTGAAGTGCAGGATCGACAGGCATTGGCGCGGACTAACTTTTCTGCAGGTCGACCTTCATCATGGACACCACGTGCATCATCTACTTCCACACGTTCTGCTATACCGGCGCCTCCGTCGGCTGCCACCTCCAACCGTGATACAATAAAGCAGGCACAATCACCACTATCTGCCAAGAGCACACCTTCTGGGCCTGCAAAGAGCTCTTCTTCATCCATGGCATCAACAGGGCAAACACATGATATTATTTGTCGAAGTTGCAAGGGTGGAGGTCATTATGCGAGAGAATGCCCATCTAAGCATGTGATGATTGTTACTGGGGATGGTGGGTATGAGTCCGCTAGTGACTATGATGAGGAGACTTTGGCTCTTATTACACGTGACGAACACGGTGGAGACGATTCTGATCATGAGACGCAATACATGGCTCCTGAAGATGCTGACAGGTATGAATGTTTAGTTGCTCAACGTGTTTTGAGTGTGCAGGTTACACAAGTTGAGCAAAATCAGAGGCATAATTTGTTCCATACAAAGGGAGTTGTGAAGGAACGTTCTGTCCGCGTGATCATAGATGGAGGGAGCTGCAATAACTTGGCTAGCATGGAGATGGTGGAGAAGCTATCTCTCACCACAAGACCACATCCACATCCTTACTACATCCAATGGTTCAACAACAGCGGCAAGATTAAGGTAACACGTACTGTTCGTGTGCATTTTAGTATCTCTACATATGCTGATTATGTTGATTGTGATGTGGTACCTATGCAAGCATGTTCCTTATTACTTGGTAGACCATGGCAATTTGATAAAAATTCTGTACACCATGGTAGAAACAATCAGTATACTCTTGTTCATAACGATAAAAATATTACTTTGCTTCCTATGACTCCTGATTCCATTTTGAAGGATGATATTAATAGAGCTAATAAAGCAAAACAGGAGACAAATAAGAGTGAAAATCAGATTGTGGCAAAAGAATTTGAGCACCAAATGAAGCCTAATAATAAACCATCTACTGTTGTTTCTGAAATTAAATTGAAAAGTGCATGTTTACTTGCCACCAAATCTGATATTGATGAGCTAGATTTTAGCAAATCTGTTTGCTATGCTTTTGTGTGCAAAGAGGCATTATTTTCATTCGAGGACGTGCCTTCCTCTTTGCCCCCTGCTGTCACTAACATTTTGCAGGAGTTCGCTGACGTCTTTCCACAAGACGCGCCACCGGGATTACCACCTATTCGAGGGATTGAGCATCAAATTGACTTAATTCCTGGTGCTTCACTACCCAACCGTGCACCATACCGTACCAATCCAGAGGAGACGAAGGAGATTATGCGTCAAGTACAAGAACTGCTCGACAAAGGTTATATACGCGAATCCCTTAGTCCTTGTGTTGTTCCTATCATTTTAGTGCCGAAAAAGGATGGTACGTCGCGTATGTGCGTTGATTGTAGAGGCATTAATAATATTACTATTCGTTATCGTCATCCTATTCCTAGGTTAGATGATATGCTTGATGAATTGAGTGGCTCTACAATATTCTCCAAAGTTGATTTGCGTAGTGGATACCATCAAATTCGTATGAAATTGGGAGATGAATGGAAAACAGCATTTAAAACTAAGTTTGGATTATATGAGTGGTTAGTCATGCCTTTTGGGTTAACTAATGCACCTAGTACTTTCATGAGTTTAATGAACGAAGTTTTACGTGCTTTCATTGGACAATTTGTGGTAGTTTACTTTGATGACATATTGATTTATAGCAAATCTTTGGAGGAACATTTGGAACATTTACGTGTTGTTTTTATTGCTCTACGTGATGCACGTTTGTTTGGAAACCTTGGAAAGTGCACCTTTTGCACCGACCGAGTATCTTTTCATGGCTATGTTGTTACTCCACAGGGAATTGAAGTTGATAAAGCCAAGATTGAAGCTATTGAGAGCTGGCCGCAGCCCAAAACGGTCACACAAGTGAGGAGTTTCCTTGGCCTCGCTGGTTTCTATAGGCGTTTTGTGAGAGATTTCAGCACCATTGCTGCACCTCTCAACGAGCTTACAAAGAAGGATGTGCCTTTTGTTTGGGGTACCGCACAGGAAGAAGCCTTCACGGTATTGAAAGATAAGTTGACACATGCTCCTTTACTCCAACTTCCTAATTTCAATAAGACTTTTGAGCTTGAATGTGATGCTAGTGGAATTGGATTAGGAGGTGTTTTATTACAAGATGGAAAACCTGTTGCATACTTTTCTGAAAAATTGAGTGGGCCTAGTCTGAACTATTCTACTTATGATAAAGAATTATATGCTCTTGTTCGGACCTTAGAAACATGGCAACATTATTTATGGCCCAAGGAATTTGTTATACATTCTGATCATGAATCTTTGAAACACATTAAAAGTCAAGCAAAACTGAACCGTAGACATGCTAAATGGGTTGAATTCATTGAGACTTTCCCTTATGTCATTAAACACAAGAAGGGTAAATAAAATGTTATTGCTGATGCCTTGTCTCGTCGTTATACTATGCTTTCACAACTTGACTTTAAAATATTTGGTTTGGAGACCATCAAAGATCAATATGTTCATGATGCTGAATTTAAAGATGTATTGCAGAATTGTAAGGAAGGGAGAACTTGGAACAAGTTCGTTCTTAACGATGGATTTGTGTTTCGTGCTAACAAGCTATGCATTCCAGCTAGCTCCGTTCGTCTTTTATTGTTGCAGGAGGCGCATGGAGGAGGATTAATGGGACACTTTGGCGTCAAGAAGACGGAGGATATACTTGCTACACATTTCTTTTGGCCAAAGATGAGACGGGATGTTGAGCGTTTTGTTGCTCGCTGCACTACATGTCAAAGAGCTAAGTCACGACTCAATCCTCATGGTTTATATATGCCTTTGCCTGTACCTAGTGTTCCTTGGGAGGATATATCTATGGACTTTGTTTTAGGTTTACCTCGAACAAAGAAGGGGAGGGATAGCATATTTGTTGTCGTGGATAGGTTCTCGAAAATGGCACACTTTATACCATGTCATAAAAGCGATGATGTTGTTAATGTTGCTGATTTGTTCTTTCGTGAAATTATTCGCTTACATGGTGTGCCAAATACTATTGTTTCAGATCGTGATACTAAATTTCTTAGCCACTTTTGGAGATGTTTATGGGCTAAGTTGGGGACTAAGCTGCTTTTTAGTACTACTTGTCACCCCCAAACTGATGGACAAACTGAAGTAGTCAATAGAACATTGTCTACTATGCTTAGGGCTGTTTTGAAGAATAACAAGAAAA
The DNA here is from genome assembly GCF_056163025.1 of Triticum urartu. Taxonomy (NCBI): domain Eukaryota; kingdom Viridiplantae; phylum Streptophyta; class Magnoliopsida; order Poales; family Poaceae; genus Triticum; species Triticum urartu. Next base: position 306,000,573 of record NC_141875.1, read on the forward strand.
TGTGGGAAGAATGCTTGCCTCATATTGAATTTGCTTATAATCGCTCATTGCATTCTACTACTAAGATGTGCCCTTTTGAAATTGTGTATGGTTTCCTACCTCGTGCACCTATTGATTTGTTGCCTCTTCCATCTTCAGAGAAGGTTAATTTTGATGCTAAAGAACGTTCTGAATTGATTTTAAAAATGCATGAGTTAACTAAGGAAAACATTGAGCGTATGAATGCTAAATATAAACTTGCTGGAGATAAGGGTAGAAAACATGTTGTGTTTGCGCCTGGAGATCTTGTTTGGTTACATTTGCGTAAAGATAGATTTCCTAATCTGCGCAAATCAAAGCTAATGCCACGTGCTGATGGTCCTTTTAAGGTGTTAGAGAAAATAAATGATAATGCATATAAACTTGAGCTACCTGTAGATTTTGGGGTTAGTCCCACTTTTAACATTGCAGATTTGAAGCCTTATTTGGGTGAGGAAGATGCGCTTCCGTCGAGGACGACTTCATTTCAAGAAGGGGAGGATGATGAGGACATCAATACCATTGTTACACCCACAACCCCTACTGTTACATATACTGGACCAATTACTAGAGCTCGCGCACGCCAATTAAATTACCAGGTACTTTCGTTTCTTGGTAATGATTCTAATGTTCATGAGATTATGATGCTGCCTAAATTGGATACATTTGTTTTGCTTACAAATGAAGGGCCTAGCTTGGAGAAGGATGAACATTGGAGCAAGAACACGCATGGAGTTGATGGTGTGCGCAAGGGGATCAAGAACGGAGTTACAAGTGATGATTTCAGGACTTTGAAGCCGCCATAAGGAGTGCATGAAGCCTTGGACGAAATATACAAGATGCCACTTCATAATATTCGTCCATAGGCTATTCTAGGTGCTGCGTCACCTTATTAATGGGCCAGGCCCATGTAATTTCGAAATACTTAAGTATAGGCTATTTTTAGAGTCCGTATGTGTGGGGAAACAAGAGTTAGGGTTGGTTTCGGACCCCACCCTCAAGGGCCACGAAATTCCCCCCTCTTCCTCCATATATACAGCCCTTAGGGCGTCGTTTAGACTTTGGGTTTTGTTTAGATTAAAAGTTCGCCATAGCTGCAACTTCGCGTACTTCGTTTGTGTCCAACGACCAGACCAAGACGTCACAGAACCCCACCTTGATCAATAAAGCTTTCATCTTATATTCGCAATATCCAGATTGCAATCTCAGTTTCTTGCTTGTTCTTCGTTTGCTCGCAGGAAACAGACCCTCGTGGTCAGGTTGATCGTGCTCCGGCGTGGTCAATAACCCTCGGAAGTTGGTTTAGCGATTGCTAAGGCGCGACGTCTCGCACGTTCGTAGTCGGATCGTCAAGGTCATCTCCCACAGAAAACGATAGCCACCATCTCATCGAAACATCTGGACACCTTAGCCTCTATCATCAGTTGCTCGCTCCATTGTTCCGGAGAACGGAGTCCTAGTCATCTTGCCCATTAGGCATGGTTCGGAAACATCAAGTGATTCATAATCAAGTGATTCCAAGGCCATCAGCATGGAGTTTCTTCATGCGCTTTACACCAATATGACCTAAACGGCAGTGCCACAAATATGTTGCACTATCATTATCAGCTTTGCATCTTTTGGCATCAATATTATGAATATGTGTATCAACACGATCAAGATTCAATAAACCATTTTTTGAGTGTATGACCATAGAAGGTTTTATTCATGTAAATAGAACAACAATTATTCTTTGACTTAAATGAATAACCGTATTGCAATGAACATGATCCAATCATATTCATGCTCAACGCAAACACCAAATAACATTTATTTTAGGTTCAACACTAATCCCAAGGGTAAAGGGAGTGTGCCATGGTGATCTTATTGTCCTTGGAATCATTTCCAACACACGTCGTCACCTCGCCCTTAACTAGTCTCTGTTTATTTTGCAACTCCTGTTTTGAGTTACTACTCTTAGCAACTGAACCAGTATCAAATACCGAGGGGTTGCTATAAACACTAGTAAAATACACATCAATAACATGTATATCAAATATACCTTTGTTCACTTTGCCATCCTTCTTATCTGCCAAGTATCTAGGGCAGTTCCACATCCAGTGATCATTCCTTTGCAGTTAGAAGCACTCAGTTTCAGGCTTGGGTCTAGCTTTGGGCTTCTTCATGGGAGTGGCAACTTGCTTGCCATTCGTCTTGAAGTTCCCTTTCTTTCCCTTGCCCTTTTACTTGAAACTAGTGGTCTTGTCAACCATAAACACTTGATGCTTTTCTTGATTTCTACCTTCGCCGATTTCAGCATCGCGAAGAGCTTGGGAATCATTTCCATTATCCCTTGCATATTATAGTTCATCACGAAGTTCTAGTAACTTGGTGATAGTGAGTAGAGAACTTTGTCAATCACTTTTTTATCTCGAAGATTAACTCCCACTTGATTCAAGTGATTGTAGTACTCAGACATTCTGAACACATGCTCACTAGCTGAGCTATTCTCCTCCATCTTGTAGGCAAAGTACTTTGTCAAAGGTCTCATACCTCTTAACACGGGCATGAGTCTGAAATACCAATTTCAACTCTTGGAACATCTCATATGCTCCATGTCATTCAAACATTTTTGAAGTCCCGGTTCTAAGCCGTAAAGCATGGTGCACTAAACTATCAAGTAGTCATCATACCGAGCTTGTCAAATGTTCATAACGTCTGCATTTGCTCCTGCAATAGGTCCGTCACCTAGCGGTGCATCAAGGACATAATTCTTCTATGCAGCAATGAGGATAATCCTCACATCATGGAGCTAGTCCACATCATTGCTACTAACATCTTTCAACATAGTTTTCTCTAGGAACATATCATAAATAAAACGGGGAGCTATACGCGAGCTATTGATCTACAACATAGATGTGCAAAAACTATCAAGACTAAGTTCATGATAAATTAAAGTTCAATTAATCATATTACTTAAGAACTCCCACTTAGACATCCCTCTAGTCATCTAAATGATCACGTGATCCATATCAACTAAACCATGTCCGATCATCACGTGAGATGGAGTAGTTTTCAATGGTGAACATCACTATGTTGCTCATATCTAGTATATGATTCACGCTCCACCTTTCGGTCTCAGTGGCCATATCTGCATATGCTAGGCTCGTCAAGTTTAACCCGAGTATTCTGCTTGTGCAAAACTGGCTTGCACCCGTTGTATGTGAGCGCAGATCTTATCACACCCGGCCATCACATGGTGTCTCGGCACGACGAACTGTAGCAACGGTGCATACTTAGGGAGAACACTTATACCTAGAAAATTAGTGAGAGATCATCTTATAATGCTACCGCCGTACTAAGCAAAATAAGATGCATAAAGGATAAACAGCACATGCAATTAATATAAGTGATATGATATGGCCATCATCATCTTGTGCCTTTGATCTCCATCTCCAAAGCACCGTCATGATCACCATCGTCATCGGCTTGACACCTTGATCTCCATCGTAGCATCGTTGTCGTCTCGCCAACTATTGCTTCTACGACTATCGCTACAGCTTAGTGATAAAGTAAAGCATTTACATAGCGATTGCATTTCATACAATAAAGCGACAACCATATGGCTCCTGCCAGTTGTCGATAACTGTGTTACAAAACATGATCATCTCATACAATAATTTATATAATCACGTCTTGACCATATCACATCACAACATGCCCTGCAAAAACAAGTTAGACGTCCTCTACTTTGTTGTTGCAAGTTTTACGTGGCTGCTACGGGCTTTAACAAGAACCGTTCTTACCTGCGCATCAAAAACCACAACGCAGTATAGTGATTGCTTTTTGATCTTCAGAAAGAACCTTGTTCATTGAATCCGATTCAACTAAAGTTGGAGAAACTAACACCCACCAGCCACCTGTGTGCAAAGCACATCGGTAGAACCAGTCTCATGAACGCGGTCATGTAATGTCGGTCCGGGCCGCTTCATCCAACAATACCGCCGAATCAAGAAACAACTAGTGATGGCAAGCAATATGTATATACCCATGCCCAGAACTCCTTTGTGTTCTACTCGTGCATATAACATCTACGCATAGACCTGGCTCGGATGCCACTGTTGGGGAACGTAGTATTTCAAAAAAATTCCTACGATCACGCAAGATCTATCTAGGAGATGCATAGCAATGAGAGGGGAGAGTGTGTCCACGTACCCTCGTAGACCAAAAGCGGAAGCGTTAAGTAACACGGTTGATGTAGTCGAACATCTTCGTGATTCAACCGATCAAGTACCGAACGCACGACACCTCCGCGATCTGCACACGTTCAGCTCGATGATGTCCCTCGAACTCTAGATCCAGGTGAGGCCCAGGGAGAGTTTTGTCAGCACGACAGCGTGTTGACGGTGATGATGAAGTTACCGACGCAGGGCTTCGCCTAAGCACTATGACAATATGATCGAGGTGGAAACCTGTGGAGGGGGGCACCGCACACGGCTAAGATCAACTTGTGTGTCTATGGGGTGCCCCCTCCCCCGTATATAAAGGAGTGAAGGAGGGGAGGGCCGGCCTCCTAGGGCGCGCCCCAAGGGAGGATTCCTACTCCTACTAGGAGTAGGTTTCCCCCTTTCCTAGTCCAACTAGGAGGGGGAAGGATGGGAAAGAGGGAGAGAAGGAAAGGAGGGGCCGACCCCCTTCCCCAATTCGGATTGGGCTTGGGGGGCGCGCCCCACCACTTGACCTCCTCCTCCTCTCTTCCTCTATGGCCCATGTAGACCCATTAACTCCCCGGGAGGTTCCGGTAACTCCCCGGTACTCCGGTAAATACTCGATACACCTCGGAACCATTCCGGTGTCCGAATATAGTAATCCAATATATCAATCTTCATGCCTCGACCATTTCGAGACTCCTCGTCATGTCCGTGATCTCATCCAGGACTCTTAACTACCTTCGGCACAACAAAACACATAAACTCATAATACCGATCGTCATTGAACATTAAGCGTGCGGACCCTACGGGTTCAAGAACTATGTAGACATGACCGAGACTCATCTCTGGTAAATAACCAATAGCAGAACCTGGATGATCATATTGGTTCCTACATATTCTACAAAGATCTTTATCGGTCAAACCGCATAGCAACATACGTTGTTCCCTTTGTCATCGGTATGTTACTTGCCCGAGATTCAATCATCGGTATCATCATACCTAGTTCAATCTCGTTATCGGCAAGTCTCTTTACTCCTTCTGTAATGCAACATCCCGCAACTAACTCATTAGTCACATTGCTTGCAAGGCTTATAGTGATGTGCATTACCGAGAGGGCCCAAAGATACCTCTCCGAAACATGGAGTGATAAATCCTAATCTCGAGCTATGCCAACTCAACAAACACCATCAGAGACACCTATAGAGCATCTTTTTAATCACCCAGTTACGTTGTGACGTTTGATAGCACACAAGGTGTTCCTCCGGTATTCAGGAGTTGCATAATCTCATAGTCATAGGAACATATATAAGTCATGAAGAAAGATATAGCAATAAACTAAACGATCATAGTGATAAGCTAACGGATGGGTCTTGTCCATTACATCATTCTCTAATGATGTGATCCCGTTCATCAAATGACAACACACGTCCATGGCTAGGAAACTTAACCATCTTTGATTAACGAGCTAGTCAAGTAGAGGCATACTAGGGACACTCTCCTTGTCTATGTATTCACACATGTACTAAGTTTCCGGTTAATACAATTCTAGCATGAATAATAAACATTTATAATGATATAAGGAAATATAAATAACAAATTTATTATTGCCTCTAGGGCATATTTCCTTCATTTACTTTTATTACTTGTTACCCATTACGATTTATCTTATCACAAAACTATATGTTACCGATAATTTCAGTGCTTGCAGAGAATACCTTGCTGAAAACCGCTTGTCATTTCCTTCTGCTCCTCATTGGGTTTGACACTCTTACTTATCTAAAGGACTACAATAGACCCCTATACTTGTGGGTCATCAAGACTCTTTTCTTGCGCCGTTGCCGGGGAGTGAAGCGCCATTGGTAAGTGGAATTTGGTAAGGAAACATTTATATAGTGTGCTGAAATTTACCGTCACTTGTTACTATGGAAAGTAATCCTTTGAGGGGCTTGTTCAGGGTATCTTCATCTCGATCGGAAGAGCAAAGAGTTTCTTCTCAACATACTTCACCTACTGAAAATATTTATTTTGAAATTCCTTCGGGTATGATAGAGAAACTGCTAGCTAATCCTTATGCAGGAGATGGAACATTACATCCCGATTTGCACCTAATCTATGTGAATGAAGTTTGTGGATTATTTAAGCTTGCAGGTATGCCCGAGGATGTTTTCAAGAAGAAGGTCTTCCCTTTATCTTTGAAGGGAAAGGCATTGACATGGTATAGGATATGTGATGATATTGGATCATGGAACTACAGCCGATTGAAATTGGAATTTCATTATAAGTTTTATCCTATGCATCTGGTTCATCGTGATTGGAATTATATATATAATTTTTGGCCTCGTGAAGGAGAAAGTATCGCTCAGGCTTGGGGGAGGCTTAAGTCAATGTTATATTCATGCCCCAATCATGAGCTCTCAAGAGAAATTATTATTCAGAACGTTTATGCTCGGCTTTCTCATAATGATTGATCCATGCTCGATACTTATTGTAATGCTTCTTTTATGAAGAAAGATATTGAATTCAAATGAGATCTATTGGAAAGAATTAAATGCAACTCTGAAGATTGGGAACTCGACGAAGGTAAGGAGTCAGGTATAAACCTTAAGTTTGATTGTGTTAAATCTTTTATGGATATTGATGCTTTCGTGAATTTAGCACTAAATATGGACTTGACTCTGAGATAATAGCTTCTTTCGGTGAATCCTTTACTACTCGTGTTGATCTCCCTAAGGAGAAGTGGTTTAAATATAATCCTCCCATTGAAGTGAAAGTAGTAGAACCTATTAAAGTTGAAGAAGAAACTATTACTTATAATGTTGATCCTATTGTTCCTACCGCTTATATTGAGAAACCACCTTTTCCTGTTAGAATTAAGGATCATCCTAAAGCTTCAACTATGGTTCGTAAGAGTTATACTAGAACACCTACACCCCCTGAACAAATTAAAGTTAGTATTGTTGTGGTTAAAGATCTCTTGGTCGATAATATTGATGTGAAGGAAATATGCCCTAGAGGCAATAATAAAGTTATTATTTATTTCCTTATTTCATGATAAATTTTTATTATTCATGCTAGAATTGTATTAACCGGAAACATAATACATGTGTGAATACATAGACAAACAGAGTGTCACTAGTATGCCTCTACTTGACTAGCTCGTTAATCAAAGATGGTTATGTTTCCTAACCATAGACAAAGAAGTTGTTATTTGATTAACGAGATCACATCATTAGTTGAATGATCTGATTGACATGACCCATTCCATTAGCTTAGCACCCGATCGTTTAGTATGTTGCTATTGCTTTCTTCATGACTTATACATGTTCCTATGACTATGAGGTTATGCAACTCCCGTTTGCCGGAGGAACACTTTGTGTGCTACCAAACGTCACAATGTAACTGGGTGATTATAAAGGAGCTCTACAGGTGTCTCCAAAGGTACATGTTGGGTTGGCGTATTTCGAGATTAGGATTTGTCACTCCGATTGTCGGAGAGGTATCTCTGGGCCCTCTCGGTAATGCACATCACATAAGCCTTGCAAGCATTACAACTAATATGTTAGTTGTGAGATGATGTATTACGGAACGAGTAAAGAGACTTGCCGGTAACGAGATTGAACTAGGTATTGGATACCGACGATCGAATCTCGGGCAAGTAACATACCGATGACAAAGGGAACAACGTATGTTGTTATGCGGTCTGACCGATAAAGATCTTCGTAGAATATGTAGGAGCCAATATGGGCATCCAGGTCCCGCTATTGGTTATTGACCGGAGACGTGTCTCGGTCATGTCTACATTGTTCTCGAACCGTTGGGTCCGCACGCTTAAAGTTACGATGACAGTTATTATGAGTTTTATGCATTTTGATGTACCGAAGTTTGTTCGGAGTCCCGGATGTGATCACGGACATGACGAGGAGTCTCGAAATGGTCGAGACATAAAGATCGATATATTGGAAGCCTATATTTGGACATCGGAATCGTTCCGGGTGAAATCGGCATTTTTCCGGAGTACCGGGGGGTTACCGGAACCCCCCCCCCCGGGGGGGGGGTTTATTGGGCCTACATGGGCCTTGAGGGAGAAGAGAGAAGGAGGCAGGAGGTGGCCGTGCGCCCCTCCCCTTCCTAGTCCGAATAGGACAAGGGAAGGGGGCGGCGCCCCCCCTTTCCTTTCTCTCTTCCTCCTCTTTCCCCCTCTCTCCTTGTCCAACTAGGAAAGAAGGGAGTCCTACTCCCGGTGGGAGTAGGACTCCCCCTTGGCGCGCCCCACCTTGGCCGGCCGCCCCCTCCCCTTGGCTCCTTTATATACGGGGGCAGGGGGGCACCCCTAGACACACAAGTTGATCATCGTGATCGTTCCTTAGCCGTGTGCGGTGCCCCCCTCCACCATATTCCACCTCGGTCATATTGTAGCGGTGCTTAGGCGAAGCCCTGCGACGGTAGAACATCAAGATCGTCACCACGCCGTCGTGCTGACGGAAATCTTCCCCGATGCTTTGCTGGATCGGAGCCCGGGGATCGTCATCGAGCTGTATGTGTGCTAAGAACTCGGAGGTGCCGGAGTAACGGTGCTTGGATCGGTCGGATCGGGAAAACGTACGACTACTTCCTCTACATTGTGTCAACGCTTCCGTTGCGATCTCCAAGGGTACGTAGATCACACTCTCCCCTCTCGTTGCTATGCATCACCATGATCTTGCGTGTGCGTAGGAATTTTTTTGAAATTACTACGTTCCCCAACAGTGGCATCCGAGCCTAGGTTTTACGTGTTGATGTTATATGCACGAGTAGAACACAAGCGAGTTGTGGGCGATATAAGTCATACTGCTTACCAGCATGTCATACTTTGGTTCGGCGGTATTGTTGGACGAAGCGGCCCGGACCAACATTACGCGTACGCTTACGCGAGACCGGTTCTCCCGACGTGCTTTGCACAGAGGTGGCTTGCGGGTGACAGTTTCTCCAACTTTAGTTGAACCGAGTGTGGCTACGCCCGGTCCTTGCGAAGGTTAAAACAGCACCAACTTGACAAACTATCGTTGTGGTTTTGATGCGTAGGTAAGATTGGTTCTTGCTTAAGCCCGTAGCAGCCACGTAAAACTTGCAACTACAAAGTAGAGGACGTCTAACTTGTTTTTGCAGGGCATGTTGTGATGTGATATGGTCAAGACATGATGCTAAATTTTATTGTATGAGATGATCATGTTTTGTAACCGAGTTATCGGCAACTGGCAGGAGCCATATGGTTGTCGCTTTATTGTATGCAATGCAATCGCCCTGTAATGCTTTACTTTATCACTAAGCGGTAGCGATAGTCGTAGAAGCATATGATTGGCGGGACGACAACGATGCTACGATGGAGATCAAGGTGTCACGCCGATGACGATGGTGATCATGGCGATGCTTCGGAGATGGAGATCACAAGCACAAGATGATGATGGCCATATCATATCACTTATATTGATTGCATGTGATGTTTATCCTTTTATGCATCTTATCTTGCTTTGATTGACGGTAGCATTATAAGATGATCTCTCACTAATTATCAAGAAGTGTTCTCCCTGAGTATGCACCGTTGCCAAAGTTCGTCGTGCCCAGACACCACGTGATGATCGGGTGTGATAAGCTCTACGTCCATCTACAACGGGTGCAAGCCAGTTTTGCACACGCAGAATACTCGGGTTATACTTGACGGGCCTAGCATATGCAGATATGGCCTCGGAACACGGAGACCGAAAGGTCGAGCGTGAATCATATAGTAGATATGATCAACATAATGATGTTCACCATTGAAGACTAATCCATTTCACGTGATGATCGGTTATGGTTTAGTTGATTTGGATCACGTGATCACTTAGAAGATTAGAGGGATGTCTATCTAAGTGGGAGTTCTTAAGTAATATGATTAATTGAACTTAAATTTATCATGAACTTAGTCCCTGATAGTATCTTGCTTGTTTATGTTGATTGTAGATAGATGGCCCGTGCTGTTGTTCCGTTGAATTTTAATGCGTTCCTTGAGAAAGCAAAGTTGAAAGATGATGGTAGCAATTACACGGACTGGGTCCGTAACTTGAGGATTATCCTCATTGCTACACAGAAGAATTACATCCTAGAAGCACCGCTGGGTGCCAGGCCTGCTGCTAGAGCAACACCAGATGTTATGAACGTCTGGCAGAGCAAAGCTGATGACTACTCGATAGTTCAGTGTGCCATGCTTTACGGCTTAGAATCGGGACTTCAACGACGTTTTGAACATCATGGAGCATATGAGATGTTCCAGGAGTTGAAGTTAATATTTCAAGCAAATGCCTGGATTGAGAGATATGAAGTCTCCAATAAGTTCTATAGCTGCAAGATGGAGGAGAACAGTTCTGTCAGTGAGCATATACTCAAAATGTCTGGGTATAATAATCACTTGATTCAATTGGGAGTTAATCTTCCAGATGATTGCGTCATTGACAGAATTCTCCAATCACTGCCACCAAGCTACAAGAGCTTCGTGATGAACTATAATATGCAAGGGATGAATAAGACTATTCCCGAGCTCTTCGCAATGCTGAAAGTTGCGGAGGTAGAAATCAAAAAGGAGCATCAAGTGTTGATGGTCAACAAGACCACTAGTTTCAAGAAAAAGGGCAAAGGGAAGAAGAAGGGGAACTTCAAGAAGAACAGCAAGCAAGTTGCTGCTCAAGAGAAGAAACCCAAGTCTGGACCTAAGCCTGAAACTGAGTGCTTCTACTGCAGGCAGACTGGTCACTGGAAGCGGAACTGCCCCAAGTATTTGGCGGATAAGAAGGATGGCAAGGTGAACAAAGGTATATGTGATATACATGTTATTGATGTGTACCTTACTAGAGCTCGCAGTAGCACCTGGGTATTTGATACTGGTTCTGTTGCTAATATTTGCAACTCAAAACAGGGACTACGGATTAAGCGAACATTGGCAAAGGACGAGGTGACGATGCGCGTGGGAAATGGTTCCAAAGTCGATGTGATCGCGGTCGGCATGCTACCTCTACATCTACCTTCAGGATTAGAATTAGACCTAAATAATTGTTATTTGGTGCCAGCGTTAAGCATGGACATTATATCTGGATCTTGTTTGATGCGAGACGGTTATTCATTTAAATCGAAGAATAATGGTTGTTCTATTTATATGAGTAATATCTTTTATGGTCATGCACCTTTGAAGAGTGGTCTATTTTTGATGAATCTCGATAGTAGTGATACACATGTTCATAATGTTGAAGCCAAAAGATATAGAGTTGATAATGACAGTGCAACTTATTTGTGGCACTGTCGTTTAAGTCATATCGGTGTAAAGCGCATGAAGAAACTACATACTGATGGACTTTTGGAACCACTTGATTATGAATCACTTGGTACTTGCGAACCGTGCCTCATGGGCAAGATGACTAAAACACCGTTCTCCGGTACTATGGAGAGAGCAACAGATTTATTGGAAATCATACATACAGATGTATGTGGTCCGATGAACGTTGAGGCTCGTGGCGGATATCGTTATTTTCTCACCTTCATAGATGATTTAAGCAAATATGGGTATATCTACTTAATGAAACATAAGTCTGAAACATTTGAAAAGTTCAAAGAATTTCAGAGTGAAGTTGAAAATCATCATAACAAGAAAATAAAGTTTCTACGATCTGATCGTGGAGAAGAATATTTGAGTTACGAGTTTGGTGTACATTTGAAACAATGCGGAATAATTTCGCAACTCACGCCACCCGGAACACCACAGCGTAATGGTGTGTCCGAACGTCGTAATCGTACTTTACTAGATATGGTGCGATCAATGATGTCTCTTACTGATTTACCGCTATCATTTTGGGGTTATGCTTTAGAGACGGCCGCATTCACGTTAAATAGGGCACCATCGAAATCCGTTGAGACGACGCCTTATGAACTATGGTTTGGCAAGAAACCAAAGTTGTCGTTTCTTAAAGTTTGGGGCTGCGATGCTTATGTGAAAAAACTTCAACCTGATAAGATCGAACCCAAATCGGAAAAATGTGTCTTCATAGGATACCCAAAGGAGACTGTTGGGTACACCTTCTATCACAGATCCGAAGGCAAGACATTCGTTGCTAAGAATGGATCCTTTCTAGAGAAGGAGTTTCTCTTGAAAGAAGTGAGTGGGAGGAAAGTAGAACTTGACGAGGTAACTGTACCTGTTCCCTTATTGGAAAGTAGTGCATCACAGAAAACTGTTTCAGTGACACCTACACCAGTTAGTGAGGAAGATAATGATGATGATCATGAAACTTCAGAACAAGATACTACTGAACCTCGTAGATCAACCAGAGTGAGATCCGCGCCAGAGTGGTACGGTAATCCTGTTCTGGAAGTCATGCTACTAGATCATGATGAACCTACGAACTATGAAGAAGCGATGGTGAGCCCAGATTCCGCAAAATGGCTTGAAGCCATGAAATCTGAGATGGGATCCATGTATGAGAACAAAGTATGGACTTTGGTTGACTTGCCCGATGATCGGCAAGCAATTGAGAATAAATGGATCTTCAAGAAGAAGACTAACGCTGACGGTAATATTACTGTCTACAAAGCTCGACTTGTCACAAAAGGTTTTCGGCAAGTTCAAGGGATTGACTACGATGAGACCTTCTCACCCATAGCGATGCTTAAAGTCTGTCCGAATCATGTTAGCAATTGCCGCATTTTATGATTATGAAATTTGGCAGATGGATGTCAAAACTGCATTCCTGAATGGATTTCTGGAAGAAGAGTTGTATATGATGCAACCAGAAGGTTTTGTCGATCCAAAGGGAGCTAACAAAGTGTGCAAGCTCCAGCGATCCATTTATGGACTGGTGCAAGCCTCTCGGAGTTGGAATAAACGCTTTGATAGTGTGATCAAAGCATTTGGTTTTATACAGACTTTTGGAGAAGCCTGTATTTACAAGAAAGTGAGTGGGAGCTCTGTAGCATTTCTGATATTATATGTGGATGACATATTACTAATTGGAAATGATATAGAATTTCTGGATAGCATAAAGGGATACTTGAATGAGAGTTTTTCAATGAAAGACCTCGGTGAAGCTGCTTACATATTAGGCATTAAGATCTATAGAGATAGATCAAGACGCTTAATTGGACTTTCACAAAGCACATACCTTGACAAAGTTTTGAAAAAGTTCAAAATGGATCAAGCAAAGAAAGGGTTCTTGCCTGTGTTACAAGGTGTGAAATTGAGTAAGACTCAAAGCCCGACCACTGCACAAGATAGAGAGAAAATGAAAGATGTTCCCTATGCTTCAGCCATAGGCTCTATCATGTATGCAATGCTGTGTACCAGACCTGATGTGTGCCTTGCCATAAGTCTAGCAGGGAGGTACCAAAGTAATCCAGGAGTGGATCACTGGACAGCGGTCGAGAACATCCTGAAATACCTGAAAAGGACTAAGGATATGTTTCTCATATATGGAGGTGACAAAGAGCTCATCGTAAAAGGTTACGTTGATGCAAGCTTTGACACTGATCCGGACGATTCTAAATCGCAAACCGGATACGTGTTTACATTAAACGGTGGAGCTGTAAGTTGGTGCAGTTCTAAACAAAGCGTCGTGGCGGGATCTACATGTGAAGCGGAGTACATAGCTGCTTCGGAAGCAGCAAAAAAAGGAGTCTGGATGAAAGAGTTCATATCCGATCTAGGTGTCATACCTAGTGCATCGGGTCTAATGAAAATCTTTTGTGACAATACTGGTGCAATTGCCTTGGCAAAGGAATCCAGATTTCACAAGAGAACCAAACACATCAAGAGACGCTTCAATTCCATCCGGGATCTAGTCCAGGTGGGAGACATAGAGATTTGCAAGATACATACGGATCTGAACGTTGCAGACCCGTTGACTAAGCCTCTTCCACGAGCAAAACATGATCAGCACCAAGACTCCATGGGTGTTAGAATCATTACTGTGTAATCTAGATTATTGACTCTAGTGCAAGTGGGAGACTGAAGGAAATATGCCCTAGAGGCAATAATAAAGTTATTATTTATTTCCTTATTTCATGATAAATTTTTATTATTCATGCTAGAATTGTATTAACCGGAAACATAATACATGTGTGAATACATAGACAAACAGAGTGTCACTAGTATGCCTCTACTTGACTAGCTCGTTAATCAAAGATGGTTATGTTTCCTAACCATAGACAAAGAAGTTGTTATTTGATTAACGAGATCACATCATTAGTTGAATGATCTGATTGACATGACCCATTCCATTAGCTTAGCACTCGATCGTTTAGTATGTTGCTATTGCTTTCTTCATGACTAATACATGTTCCTATGACTATGAGATTATGCAACTCCCGTTTGCCGGAGGAACACTTTGTGTGCTACCAAACGTCACAACGTAACTGGGTGATTATAAAGGAGCTCTACAGGTGTCTCCAAAGGTACATGTTGGGTTGGCGTATTTCGAGATTAGGATTTGTCACTCCGATTGTCGGAGAGGTATCTCTGGGCCCTCTCGGTAATGCACATCACATAAGCCTTGCAAGCATTACAACTAATATGTTAGTTGTGAGATGATGTATTACGGAATGAGTAAAGAGACTTGCCGGTAACGAGATTGAACTAGGTATTGGATACCGACGATCGAATCTCGGGCAAGTAACATATCGATGACAAAGGGAACAACGTATGTTGTTATGCGGTCTGACCGATAAAGATCTTCGTAGAATATGTAGGAGCCAATATGGGCATCCAGGTCCCGCTATTGGTTATTGACCGGAGACGTGTCTCGGTCATGTCTACATTGTTCTCGAACCATAGGGTCCGCACGCTTAAAGTTACGATGACAGTTATTATGAGTTTTATGCATTTTGATGTACCGAAGTTTGTTCGGAGTCCCGGATGTGATCACGGACATGACGAGGAGTCTCGAAATGGTCGAGACATAAAGATCGATATATTGGAAGCCTATATTTGGACATCGGAATCGTTCCGGGTGAAATCGGCATTTTTCCGGAGTACCGGGGGGTTACCGGAACCCCCCCCCCCCGGGGGGTTTATTGGGCCTACATGGGCCTTGAGGGAGAAGAGAGAAGGAGGCAGGAGGTGGCCGTGCGCCCCTCCCCTTCCTAGTCCGAATAGGACAAGGGAAGGGGGGCGGCGCCCCCCCTTTCCTTCCTCTCTTCCTCCTCTTTCCCCCTCTCTTCCTCCTCTTTCCCCCTCTCTCCTTGTCCAACTACCGGGAGTAGGACTCCCCCTTGGCGCGCCCCACCTTGGCCGGCCGCCCCCTCCCCTTGGCTCCTTTATATACGGGGGCAGGGGGCACCCCTAGACACACAAGTTGATCATCGTGATCGTTCCTTAGCCGTGTGCGGTGCCCCCTTCCACCATATTCCACCTCGGTCATATTGTAGCGATGCTTAGGCGAAGCCCTGCGATGGTAGAACATCAAGATCGTCACCACGTCGTCGTGCTGACGGAACTCTTCCCCGACGCTTTGCTGGATCGGAGCCCGGGGATCGTCATCGAGCTGTACGTGTGGTAAGAACTCGGAGGTGCCGGAGTAACGGTGCTTGGATCGGTCGGATCGGGAAGACGTACGACTACTTCCTCTACATTGTGTCAATGCTTCTGTTGCGATCTCCAAGGGTACGTAGATCACACTCTCCCCTCTCGTTGCTATGCATCACCATGATCTTGCGTGTGCGTAGGAATTTTTTTGAAATTACTACGTTCCCCAACATGATGGGCATGCTATTTTTTTCTGTGATGAAGCTGCTAGAATTGCTAAACCTGATACTAAAGATAAACATAGACATGTTGTTGGCATGCCTGTTGTTTCTGTTAAAATAGGAGATCATTGTTATCATGGTTTGTGTGATGTGGGTGCTAGTGTGAGTGCAATTACTTATTCCTTATATAAGGAAATTATGAATGACATTGCACCTGCTGGGATAGAAGATATTGATGTTACTATTAAACTTCCCAATAGAGATACTATATCACCAATTGGGATTGTTAGAGATGTTGAAGTCTTGTGTGGGAAAATTAAATATCCTACTGATTTTCTTGTTCTTGATTCCCCACAAGATAATTTTTGTCCTATTATATCTGGTAGACCTTTCTTGAATACTGTTAATGCTAAGCTAGAATGCGAGAAAGATATTGTTACAGTTGGTTTAGGGGATATATCTCATGATTTTAATTTCTCTAAATTTCCTAGACAACCCCATGATAAAGAATTACCTAGTAAGGATGAAATTATTGGTCTTGCTTCTATTTTTGTGCCTCCTACTGATCCATTAGAACAATATTTGCTAGACCATGAAAATGATATGTTTATGAATGAAAGAAGGAAAATAGATGAAGTATTCTTTAATCAAGGGCCTATTTTGAAACACGGTTTGCCTGTTGAAATCCTTGGAGATCCTCCTCCACCCAAGGGTGATCCCGTGTTTGAGCTTAAACAATCACCTGATACTTTGAAATATGCTTATCTTGATGAAAAGAGGATATATCCTGTTATTATTAGTGCTAACCTTTCAGAGCATGAAAAAAAGAAATTATTGAAAACTCTGAAGAAGCACCATGCCGCTATTGGATATACTCTTGATGGTCTTAAGGGCATTAGTCCCACTCTATGTCAGCACAAAATTAAATTGGAGAATGATGCTAAACCAGTTGTTGATCACCAATGACGGTTAAATCCTAAGATGAAAGAAGTGGTAAGAAATGAAATATTAAAGCTTTTGGAGGTAGGTATAATTTATCCTATTGCTGATAGTAAATGGGTAAGTCATGTTCATTGAGTCCCTAAGAAGGGAGGTATTACTGTAGTTCCTAATGATAAGAATGAATTGATCCCACAAAGAATTGTTACAGGTTATAGAATGGTAACTGATTTCCATAAATTGAATAAAGCTACTAGAAAATATCATTAACCTCTACCTTTTATTGATCAAATGCTAGAAATACTATCCAAACATACACATTTTTGCTTTCTAGATGGTTATTCTGGTGTTTCTCAAATACCCGTGTCAAAAGATGATCAGGAGAAGACCACTTTTGCTTGCCCTTTCGGTACCTTTGCTTATAGACGTATGCCTTTTGGTTTATGCAATGCACCTGCTACCTTTCAAAGATGTATGACTGCTATATTCTCAAAAGATTGTTGAGGTTTTCATGGATGATTTCTCCGTTTACAGAACTTCTTTTGATGATTGCTTAACAAACCTTGATCGAGTTTTGCAGAGATGTGAAGAAACTAATCTTGTCTTGAATTGGGAGAGGTGCCACTTTATGGTTAATGAAGGTATTGTCTTGGGGCATAAAATTTCTGAAAGATGTATTGAAGTTGATAAAGCTAAAGTAGATGCTATTGAAAAGATGTCATGTCCTAAAGATATCAAAGGTATAAGGAGTTTCCTTGGTCATGCTATTTCTATAGGAGGTTTATTAAAGACTTCTCTAAAATTTCTAGGCCTCTCACTTATCTCTTACAAAAAGATGTTCCTTTTGTTTTTGATGATGATTGTGTAGAAGTATTTGAAATACTTAAGAAAGCCTTGATTTCTGCACCTATTGTTCAGCCACCTGATTGGAATTTAGCCTTTGAAATTATGTGTGATGCTAGTGATTATGATGTTGGTGTTGTTCTCGAGCAAAGAGTTGATAAGAAATTAAATGTTATTCATTATGCTAGTAAAACTCTAGACAGTGCCTAGAGAAATTATGCTACCACCGAAAAAGAATTTTTAGCAGTTGTATTTGCTTGTGATAAGTTCAGATCTTATATTGTTGATTCCAAAGTAACTGTTCACAGTGATCATGCTGCTATTAAATATCTTATGGAAAAGAAAGATGCTAAACCTAGACTTATTAGATGGGCTCTCTTGTTACAAGAATTTGATTTGCATATTATCGATAGAAAGGGGGCTGAGAACCCTGTTGCAGACAACTTGTCTAGGTTAGAAAATGTTCTTGATGACCCACTGCCTATTGATGATAGTTTTCCTGATGAACAACTAGCTGTCATAAATGCTTCTCATAATACTCCATGGTATGCTGATTATGCTAATTACATTGTTGCTAAATTTATACCACCTAGTTTCACATACCAACAAAAGAGAAAGTTTTTTTATGATTTAAGACATTACAACTGGGATGACCCACACCTTTATGAAGGAGTAGATGGTGTCATTAGACGTTGTGTACCTGAGCATTAACAGGAACAGATCCTACGCAAGTGCCACTCTGAGTCTTCGGAGGACACCACGTTGGAGATAGAACTGCTCACAAGGTATTGCAATCCGGTTTTTATTGGCCTACTCTCTTCAAGGATGCCCGTAAGTTTGTATTGTCTTGTGATGAATGCCAGAGAATTGGTAATATTAGTAGACGTCAGGAAATGCCTATGAACTATTCACTTGTTATTGAACCATTTGATGTTTGGGGCTTTGATTATATGGGACATTTTCCTCCCTCTAATGGGTATACACATATTTTAGTTGCTGTTAATTACGTTACTAAGTGGGTAGAAGTTATTCCAACCAGTAGTGATGATCATAATACTTCTATTAAGATGCTTAAAGAAGTTATTTTTCCAAGGTTTGGAGTCCCTAGATATTTAATGACTGATGGTGGTTCACATTTTATTCATGGTGCTTTCTGTAAAATTCTTGCTAAATATGATGTCAACCATAGAGTTGCATCTCCATATCATCCTAAGTCTAGTGGTCAAGTAGAATTGAGTAATAGAGAGATTAAATTGATTTTGCAAAATACTGTTAATATATCTAGAAAGAATTGGTCTAAGAAACTTGATGATGCATTATGGGCTTATAGAACTGCTTATAAAAATCCTATGGGTATGTCTCCGTACAAAATGGTTTACGAAAAAGCATGTCACTTGCCTCTTGAACTAGAATATAAAGCTTATTGGGCTATTAAAGAGCTCAATTATGATTTCAAACTTGTCGGTGAGAAGAAATTATTTGACATTAGCTCACTTGATGAATGGAGAATCCAAGCCTATGAGAATGCTAAGTTGTTTAAAGAAAAAGTTAAAAGATGGCATGACAAAAGGATACAAAAGCGTGAGTTTAATATAGGTGATCATGTCTTGCTATACAACTCTTGTTTAAGATTTTTTGTAGGAAAGCTTCTCTCTAAATGGGAAGGTCCTTACATCATCGAGGAGGTCTATCATTCCGGTGCCATAAAAATCAATAACGCCGAAGGTGGTAAACGGTTAAAGAATCAAACATTATATCTCAGGTACTCCCATAAATGTTGAGACCAATATAATTAATACCATAACATCAGAGGAGTACATAAGGGATACTTTTCAGAATGTTTCAGACTCCGAAAAAGAATAGGTATGTGGTACGGTAAGTAAACCGACTCCAGAACTGTTCTAATAGCATTTTTTCTCTGTTTTGAAATGTTTAAAAATTTAGGAAAATTAAAAGTAGTTCGAAAGAGACACGGGGCGTCCACAAGGGTGGAATCCGTGGCGCAAGGTGTACAAGAATCAGTGAATGATCTCAAGTTGCTGCGGTGAGATGCTCTACAGCCGCACTAGGAATTTGCGTGCACCATTCGGCTGTCCCGAGAGCCCTATCCATCCGTACACGTGTAAAGGACCCCCCGACTACCTTCTTCTCATACGTCCACATCCTTCCAGTGAAACCAAGGTCTACAAGACCGCACACATCCACTACGTCCCTGAACCCTTGAATCTGGGATTGACTTCGAGTTCCAATCCCATCATGCTCCTCTTGGCGTAGCACCTCGTTAAAGTCCCCCAAATACAACCAAGGCATGTCATGTAGGGTGGCCAGATTTCTCATAGTGGTCCAGGTGTGATATCGCAAGTGCGTTTGGGCCTCCCCATAGAAACAAGAGAGTCTCCATGGTCCGCCCCAAGCATAGTAATCTTTACATCTATGTGATACTTGAAATACCCTAAATTATGAATCTTTATTTCGTTGTTCCAGAAGATACATAAACTTCCGCTCCTACCAGAGGAATCAACATCAAAAGAATTGTCATAACCTAAAGTACTTTTTAGCTTTATACTCTGTCACCGCTGATCTGGGGGATCGACGCCCCTCCAGTATCTTCAGCGACCAGAGTTAGCTCCATGCCTGTCACCTCCGTCGGGGTATTGATCACTATCGCAGTTGATGACCTCCTGCGGTTCAGATCAGGATCATCCACCCCACTGTAGACCATCTCGGCCTCCTTAGTATTACGCCTTACAGATTCAGAGTTGTCGCCTCTCGAAGGCTGCTGCTTCTGACTGTTGTTTCTTCGCTTGGTAGCCCAGCCGGTGGTGGCCGGTGCACGCAGACTTTTGTAGACCAAAGCAGACGAGGGGTGAATGCCGTCACCATGTTCCTTAAACGGGTGCCCCATCATACCACACACCTAACACCAATTCAGGAGCCTCTCATAGCGGACTGCAAATATCTCTCGTTCCCTGCCTCGAATCAGTGAAGTTGCCTTTTTCAGAGAATTGCGCACATGCAGATGGACCCTCACCCTGAGGAAATTTCCTTCAAAATCGAAGGAGACGGGTTCAACATCCACAAATTCATCAATCTTGGAGGCTAGTGCCTTTACCTTTCCGTGATACGCCGGAGAGAGATCAATGATCCGATCCCATATCTCAAATTTAAAGAGTTCAATTGTAGATGGCTTGGTGAATCCGTCATATGGGGCGATGATCGCTGGGTTGCCTTTGGAGTGCCACGGACCTCCTTGCGTTACTCTTTCCCAATCTCCCAGGCAATCGAAGTGCATGACGGAGAGATTCTCCTTCAAAGTTTTGATCTTAACCGGCCTAGCCAGATCCCATGCTGCATGCATCGTGCGGAAAAACCATTAGTTGCTGAAGTCCTTATCCATGTGAACTCTGACCAAGATCATCCAGCGGAGATTCTCATCTACCGGCGCATCTTCGTCCTCAAAAACCACATCGTCCAGATCACCCTCCTCGAGGGTAAGTTCCTTCATCATGTTCTCCAGGTTTCCCTTCCCCTTGTTTGCTGTCGAAGAGCTGCCTCGGTTCGTCATGGCAAAACCCTAGACAGATCGCTCCCGCACCGAAGAAAAAAACCTAACCCTAGGCCTGCCAAGAAACAACGGGTCCCTTCCAAGGCCGGGTAGCGACCTGAAGGTCGCCCCTTGTTCAGCCCAAGAAGACTTTCCTCGTCGATTGGAGATGCTCAAGTCCAATTCTGTCTTGATGTACAGACCCAGCAAGTAGACTCTCCTCGCTATCGAGCTTTGGCCTACAACCACAATCCCTGTCCTCTCCTTCGCCATCGCCACCGCCACCTCCTCCCGTTCTTCTCTGGCCGCCGCCTCAGACTTGGTGCCCGCGTGCTGCCACCCGCAGGAGCCGCAGATGGCGTCTTCGACGTCCACCCTAGAGATCGAGGCTCGCGAGTACGCACAAAACCTTCTTTCTTTTCGTGCCCTACACCTTACGGCAACGAAGGCAACCAAAGAACCCTAAACCCTACGCGCCTTTTCTTGAATCCGCCCATTCTCACACGAACCCCTCTAGTGCTTAATGTTTCTGCAGCCCATCTGCGGCTTACACAGTGAAGCGGGAGATTGTGATTTCCATGATGTTTGCTAAATCTATACTAGTAGTAACTTAGTTTGAAGAGGACAATCTGGAAAGCTGGGTTTGATTTGTTTCTTGCATCCATTGATGCAGCGTGGTGAAGATAATGCTGCAGTTCTGCAAGGAAAACTCGCTTCATCAGACGTTCCAGACCCTGCAGAACGAGTGCCAGGTCTCGCTCAACACGGTGGACAGCATGGACACCTTCATTGCCGACATTAATGCTGGGCGCTGGGATGCCGTGCTGCCGCAGGTTGCCCAGCTGAAGCTGCCGCGCAAGAAGCTCGAGGACCTCTACGAGCAGATTGTGCTGGAGATGGCAGAGCTCCGTGAGCTTGACACGGCCCGTGCAATCCTTCGCCAGACACAGGTGATGGGGGTCATGAAACAGGAGGAACCCGAACGATACCTCCGACTAGAGCACCTCCTTGTCCGGACATACTTTGACCCGAATGAGGTTGGTAGCCTGCTTTGCTATTTAGTTATTGTTAATTTGTTGTGCTATTGTTCTTAACTGTGAAATGCTGGGATGTCACTCTGCCAACAGGCTTACCAAGAATCTACCAAGGAAAAGCGACGTGCGCAGATTGCCCAAGGTTAGGCTGCTGATTGTCTTTTCTTGAGGCATATATGTTAATGATTCTCATACTTAGTAGAGAAGTTTGAGTGCTTCTTGATTCTGAGATATGCTACACTTTCAGAATGTAACATAATTCCTGTGTTCCAAAATATAAGGTGTACTGATTTTTTTCAAAAAGTCAAAAGTTTCTATGTTTTACCAACTTCAGTAGAGAAATATATCAATATCTACAGTACCAAATAAATAAAATATAAATTATATATCATGATGAACTTAATTATGCTGTATTGTGGATATTGATATTTTCTCTACTAGCACAAAGGCCCGTGCGTTGCAACGGGTATAAAAGAAAAATGCTTAGAAACCTGAAAAACAATTCACCACTTAAACAACTTTGCAAGTAGCAAAACAACATTTAATATAATCAAAAGTACCAAGGACCATATTCTCGAAACAAAGAGAGAAAATCAGGTGATGTTTAAAGAAAGAAAGAAATTCCCTTAATTGCGTGAGGTTAGAAGCAAAGTGATGTGCCTCGTGTTCTTGTTTCAGCTGACATCAGAACAGGAAGGAAAAATAATAGAAAATAAAAGACTTAGTAATCGAAAGAGATGTAAAATGTCCAGCAAAAAGATAAAATAGTGAGACCAAGAGTAATTGGTTACTAGTTACACCTTAAGCTAAATGTTTGCTAATCTGAATATTTCTATCTCTACACAACAATGATACTCACATATACCTGTCACACGGAGTTAACACCTAAACTGATAAAAAAACTGTCTTTTGGCTCCGTCTCAGTGATACGCAAATATACAGGTGATAGACTATTTCTAGGGGCTTGATGCTGGTGTAAAGATTGGCGTTTTTGTTTGACATGCTTCCTGGTCAAGGTTGGACTGGGAGAAGGTCGGGCACACCACACTTTCTTGTTTTTTCTGAGAATGTATATGCACTTTTACATGAAAATAAGCTCAATGAGCATCTATTAGAAAAAGTTTGAAAATGGATTATAATCACAAGCTAGAGGTAAAGAATGATACAGAACAACACACATATGAACAGCACCGACAGGAAAATAGGTCTAGGCATGTGCGCAAAGCTGCTCGAGTTGCTCCTCGAGTGCAAATCCACTCTCTAGTGAAGTCATAGATGTTTCATAGGCCTTTACTGAATTGTTGAAGCCTGTTCGGAATTCCACTGCAAATACTATGGCTCCAATGTTTCAGTATCGAGTTAATTAATTAACAGTATAGCAGTGATAAATCATAAAATTCACAGCAAGCTGGAACCTAAGTTGCTTCTAAAACCACATACCAAGTAGGATATCCGGTCCCTTCTAGCCATTTCATAGATTGTTTAATTTGTGAGTGCTCTGCAAAAAATAGAAACAGGAATTTCAGTCAAACATGCATTATAGACAAAATGCAGTTGCTCCTTTTGGGCAGGGCCTGCATGTGTAGGGCTTTGCTTTGGATTTTTCCCTCTGGTCCTCTAAGTATCAATCGACAAGGTAGTACTGAGACTGAGAGTTACAAAAGGATTTACTTCAAAAAGATTTATATGTTCAACCATTGGCCCTGTTGCCATGAATTTTCTAGACAGTAATAATGTTCCGTGAAAGCTCCAATCCATCACTTTCTCCTCTCTTTTTCCCAAATGGAAATGCAAGCATCCGTTCTCAACTTAACAATTCAAGAAAATTAAAATTAAAAATGGCACGTACCATTTGACATCGCTTCTGAATAATTAGAAGACCATGTCAAAGGACCAGAAAACTTATATGTGAAGCATCATCAACAAGGCGACGATGGTTCATGAAGACTAATTCTGGTGTTCTTCAGCATATACTTCTCTGAATTCAAACTTTATGGCGTCATAATACTCTTTGCTTTTTCCTTACGGTGACAAGGGTTAGATCTCTTAAGAGGGTGAGGCCAATCGGTAAACAGAGGGAATGACACTTCCCCACCACACAAATACTATTACATCCTTTAGCAATCAGTATACACAGGAAGCCCAGTATTGCTTTTGCATCCTTTCAGAAAACTAAATACAGTACTATTTAGACCGCACAAATCCCATAGAACAAAAATCTGCGAGGAGAAAACAACAGCTTTTAGCATAGGAACACTCTCCTTAGGAAACGGTGGATACATGGTACGGACTGCAACAATTCTCAAGCAATAAGAATAGACGTGAAAAAGAATGAAGAGAGCTTTTCAGAAGAAAAAAAAGGACCGACATTTGTTTTCATGAACTCTGCCTTCCAAATATATTCTAGGACATATGCCCGTGCATTGCAACGGGGTGACAAAATTCAGCCTTTAAATGAAAATAGCATTAGTATAAAATACTGAAGTTGTTCAACCAGTGCCCGTTTATTTATGCCAACTGGGAGGCCTTTGCTTATTTTTCGTTTCACAGACCACAGTTGCTTTTATTTTTCATTTAGCATACAACAATCCTGCTCAATTGAGATATTTGTTTCGTAGCCCACAATCCCCTTTATTTATGTCAACTGGAATTTTTCGCTTTAGAGCCCACAATTTCCTTTATTTATACTAACCGTGGTTTTTTGATTCGCAGCCCACGACCCCTTTCATTTAGGCCTGCCGAGATTTTTCGTTTTGCAGCCAACAATCCCCAACTCCTTTTATTTATTACGCCAACCGGGTGATACTTTTTCCTAAACACAGCTCACCCTCCGTTAGTTTATTCTCAGGCTGCTTGTTAATTCTCATACTGTTAGGAGCTAGGGTTCTGCCGGTTCTAGGGCGGAGATTGTAGGGGAAAGATGGAGGAAGACGAGGTCGAGGGCACGGCGGCCGGCGGCTGGGCGCCGTCCTTGCGTGGTGGAGAAGAGGCGGCGGCGGCGCAAGAGGCGGCTAGGGTTAGGTCTCCCGGCTCCCTAAGGGAAGCCGAGCAAATACTGATTGCTTCTTGCTTGATTAGATTGATACATCTCCTCTCCTTATATAGAGAGGTTTACTTCTCCTAAGCAAACGACCCTAATAACGATAAGATAATTGGGCTAAGCCCCTAATAATGATAAGATAACTTGGGCCACAGCCCACTGGGCTAAGCCCCTAATATGTTGGTCATAACACTTCTCCCTGCCTGCACAAACAACTCGTCCTCGAGCTGTAAGGCGGGGAAGCGCTTGCTGAGCTCCTCGAGGTGATCAACCAGCGTCAAACACCTCCGCGATTGCTGGGGCGGCCAGGTCGCCGAGCCCGGCGGCGACGGTGTCCTCCTCAATGTAGTTCGCAGCCTCTAGGTAGAAGAGTCGGGGGCAGACGTGGCTCGAGTAGCTCGGCCGAGGTGAGCCGGCAGAATGGGTGTGCCGCGGTCGCGACAAGGGGTGTCGCGGAAGCCTGAGCAGGCCGACCCTGCGCGGGAACATCCGGCCAGGGGGGCGGCCCAGCGGCCCGGGACGGTGATGCCTGCTGGATGGCCACCGCGCGGCGCTCGAACGCGCGGGCGTAGTACATGGCCGTCTGGAGGTCCTGGGGTCCCTGCAGCTCGACGTCCATGCGGATATGATCTGGCAGACTGCTGACGAAGAGTTCGGCCTACTAGTGAGCTGTCACGCCGGACGCGTGGCACGCCAGGGCCTGAAAGCGGTCGGTGTAGTCTGTTAGGCAATAAGCCACGACTCAGGACGGGTCAAGCGCGGTGCGTGTACGTGCGTGCGGTGGCCGTGTCGGGTCCGACTGTGGTGGGCTCGGGCGAGGGTGTGTGCGTGCAGTCTCGTGTGTTAGTGCAAGTTTGTTAGATCCATGCATGCATGGGTTTGTTAGCCCGCATGACCGTTGGGTGGCCGTTGAGGAGAGCTGCACTAGCGGCGGACGTAGTGCGCGTAGTTAGCGCGGCCGGCCGAGCATGCAGGTCGTGCACGCGCGAGTAGGAGGGGTGGGCAGTGCCCTGTGTGAGTGTGCCGGGGACTTAAATACCTTTGTACTGCTGTATGTTGTAATCTGAGCCGTGTGTAGCCATGTAGCCACTGTAAGGAAGAAAAGGATTGGGGCGTTCGTGCGCCCGCGACGGCGTTCATGCGCCGGCCGGAAAATCTTGTGTCCGTGTTCTCCTTCTTCCACCTTCGTCCGGCGTGAGAGAGAGAGAGCGGCAACAACATTTGGTATCATGAGCTTGGTGTCTTGGGCGTGCTTGCCGTGCCGGAGGCGTGGCAGTGATGGCGGCGCTCGCCGGCGGCTATGCGACGGAGCTCCGGGCCGTGTGTCGGCCCATGGAGGTGGGCGGTGCGGTGGCTGTCATGGCGCGCGGCAGAGGCGGCGGGTGGTGACGTCATACGTGCGGCGACCGCGGAGGCCGCCGAGGCGCTGCGTGGTGGCGCGGCGGCGCAGCACGGCGTGGCGGCGTGGAGGCACTGCATGGCGGCATGGAGGCCGCCGCGGTGCAGGGCAATAAGCCGCGGCGGCGAGCCGGGCGCGACTGGTGCGTGTTATGGGTGCACACTGGACGCGTCGGGCGCGTCGGGACCGCGAGCGCGCGGTGAGTGTCTGGTGCGGTCGGGCTCGTCGGGCGCGTCGGATGCGCGCGGGACGTGCGGGACTCACTGGTGTGGTCGGGCTCGTCGGGCGCGTCGGGTGCGCGCGGGACGTGCGGGACGCACTGGGGCGGTCGGGCGCGTCGGGTGCGCGCGGGACGTGCGGGGCGTCGAGGGACGTCAGGCGTGTGTCGCCGGCGGAGAAGGAGCTCGACATATGTCGCCGGGGTCGTGACGGAGCACGGTGCGACCGGCGTCAGTGCGCCAGGTCGGGTCCGTGGCGGTGTGACCGGCGTCGATGCGCCGGGTCGGGTCCGCGGGCTGGGTCACGGTCGTGACGACGACAATGACAGGAGCTGCAACAACTCCGGCGACGGCGAGATCGTGGCTTAGAGGGGAGAATGTTAGGCAATAAGCCACGGCTCAGGACGGGTCAGGCGCGGTGCGTGTACGTGCGTGCGGTGGCCGCGTCGGGTCCGACCGTGGTGGGCTCGGGCGAGGGTGGGTGCATGCAGTCTCGTGTGTTAGTGCAAGTTTGTTAGATCCATGCATGCATGGGTTTGTTAGCCCGCATGATCAGGCTGGGTGGCCGTTGAGGAGAACTGCACTAGCGGCGGACGTAGTGCGCGTAGTTAGCGCGGCTGGCCGAGCATGCAGGTCGTGCACACGCGAGTAGGAGGGGTGGGCAGTGCCCTGTGTGAGTGTGCCGGGGACTTGAATACATTTGTACTGCTGTATGTTGTAATCTGAGCCGTGTGTAGCCATGTAGCCACTGTAAGGAAGAAAAGGATTGGGGCGTTTGTGCGCCCGTGGCGGCGTTCGTGCGCCGGCCAGAAAATCTTGTGTCCGTGTTCTCCTTCTTCCACCTTCGTCCGGCGTGAGAGAGAGAGAGAGAGCGGCAACAACATAGTCCTGCACCGTAGAGGTGAAGGGAAGGCGGCCCAACTCCGCCAGCCGGCTCCCACGTATCGGTAGTCCAAATCGAAGGAGGCAGAACTCGCGAAAACGCTCCCATGGGGGCATGTCGCCCTTGTCCTGCTCGAGGGCATAGTACCACGTCTGCGCGGAGCCGCGGAGGTGATAAGAGGCGAGCCAGGTGCGGTCCGACGCGAGCGTCCGTTGCCCCCTGAAGAACTGCTCGCACTGGTTGAGCCAGTTGAGGGGGTCCTCGGCGCAGTCGTAGGTGGCGAAGGCGAGCTTGGCGAAGCGCGACGGTGTCTGAGCATGACCGCCGTGAGTGTACGGCTTGGCGGTACGGAGCAGCGAAGAGGATGGCGTTGGTCCGGTGTGCACAGGTGGTCCGCAGGAAAGCGGTGGCCCGTCGAAGCCAGCGTGGAAACCCGCGGAGCCGGAGGGCCCGTCGTACGATAGGGAGGGCGCCGGCTGGTCCGCGGCCATGGTGTAGACTGGCGGCGGTGACGTCCCGGCCAACCAGGCCGGAAGCTGGGACGGCGAGGGCGGGAACAGTGGCCGGCCTCGGCCCTCGCTGCGTCCCCCACGCCACCCGGGTCCGTGCCGCCGCAACCGCAGCTGCCGGCCTCGCCACCGCCCAGCACGGGGCCCGGGTCACCCACGCAGGGAGGCGTACCGATCCAGCAAGTGCGCTTCTCGCCGTCGCCGTCCCCAATACCGGCCTAGCTGACCGGATCATCGCCGCCACCCGTCTACACGTCGGCTGGAGACCCGCTGGCACCCACTCTGCATTTCGGTGATCCCTCCGGCTCGGCGGGGCACTCCACGGGCCATGGCCATGCTGACCGGGCTCCCCATTCCTCGCTGCTTCGCACCTCCGAGCCAGTCGGCCACGACGCTCCGACTCAGACACCGCCACGGTTTGCCAAACTGGACTTCGCCACTTATGACGGCACGGAGGACCCCCTCAACTGGCTCAACCAGTGCGAGCAGTTCTTTCGTGGGCAGCGCACCCTTGCCTCGGAGCGTACCTGGCACGCCTCTTACCACCTCCGCGGCGCGGCACAGACCTGGTACTACGCCCTCGAGCGGGACGAGGGTAGCATGCCCCCTTGGGAGCGCTTCCGCGAGCTCTGTCTTCTTCGTTTTGGGCCACCGATTCGCGGGAGCCGCCTGGCAGAGCTAGGCCGCCTTCCCTTCACCTCCACGGTTCAGGACTTCGCCGACCGTTTCCAGGCCCTAGCATGCCACGCGTCGGGCGTGACAGCGCAGCATCGGGCCGACCTCTTCGTCGGTGGACTTCCGGATCACATCCGCGTGGACGTGGAGCTTCGGGGACCCCAGGATCTCCAGACGGCCATGTACTACGCCCGTGCGTTCGAGCGCCGCGCGGTGGCCATCCAACAGGCATCACCGTCCCGGGCCGCTGGGCCGCTACCCGGGCTGGATGTTCCCGCGCAGGGTCGGCTTGCTCAGGCTTCCGCGACACCCCTCGTCGCGACCGCGGCGCGCCCGTTCCGCCGGTTCACCTCGGCTGAGCTACTCGAGCGTCGCCGCCAAGAGTTGTGCTTCAACTGCGACGAGCCCTACACGCCCGGCCACGTCTGCCCGTCACTCTTCTACCTGGAGGTTGCAGACTACATTGAGGAGGACGCCGTCGCCGTCGACCTGACCGCCCCAACTGTCGCGAAGGTGTTTGACGCTGGTTGATCACCTCGAGGAGTTCAACAAGCGCTTCCCCACCTTACAGCTCGAGGACGAGCTGTTTGTGCAGGCAGGGAGAAGTGTTATGACCATCATATTAGGGGCTTAGCCCAGTGGGTTGTGGCCCAAGTTATCTTATCGTTATTAGGGGCTTAGCCCAATTATCTTATTGTTTGCTTAGGAGTCAAGTAAACCTCTTTATATAAGGAGAGGAGATGCATCAATCTAATCAAGCAAGAAGCAATCAGTATTTGCTCGGCTTCCCTTAGGGAGCCGGGAGACCTAACCCTAGCCGCCTCTTGCGCCGCCGGCCGCCGCGCCCTCGGCTTCGTCTTCCTCCATCTTTCCCCTATAGTCTCCGCCCTAGAACCGGCAGAACCCTAGCTCCTAACACCTTAGTGGTAGAAACTAGGGTTCTACCGGGTCTAGGCCGGAGGGTGTAGGGGAAGGAGGGGGCTGGACGAGGGCGAACTCGCGGTCGCTGGCGGCTGGGCGCCGTCGTGCGCGAGGGAGGAGGCGGCGGCGTTGGCAAGAGGCGGCTAGGGTTAGGTCTCCCGGCTCCCTAAGGGAAGCCGAGCAAATACTGATTGCTTCTTGCTTGATTAGATTGATACATCTCCTCTCCTTATATAGAGAGGTTTACTCGACTCCTAAGCAAACGACCCTAATAACAATAAGATAATTGGGCTAAGCCCCTAATAATGATAAGATAACTTGGGCCACAGCCCACTAGGCTAAGCCCCTAATATGTTGGTCATAACACATACTTACAGGCATATATAAATTGATAAATTAGTTTTTTTTAACTTGATGGAATTAGGTGTAAGAAGCAAGGTGGGACTATTTAATCTGTTAACAAACTTGTTTTATAAGCATGAGTAGATTCTGCGCAACCTGGCCAAAAAACATCAGCGTCGCAGCGAGGCCTAATAAGAGCACGAATCAAACTTGATTGTTCTTTGGTTGGGTTCCAGATCTAGGAAGCTTCATGTGTAGTGGTATGATTGCAAGGACATAGCAGTTGTAATGGATTGTGAAATGAAAAATGGGCAGAACAATCTGATTATTTATCAACCATGTTTCTACTTTCTTTATAGCAGCAAGAGGTACTGCTAAATATAAAGAAAAAAGATGCCTTCATCATAAATAGATACGTCTCAGTTTTGATGTAAATAATTTATGTGCTAGTCTGCTAGTATATATACATATATATCTACATGAGGGAGATGACACAAAAGTACAGCTGCAGAAATTTAATTCCAACGAATACCTTTCATCACTTTTGTACACCATACTACAGGTCACATCCATGTGATACAGAAAGGCTTATCTAACATGACAAAGAGGTCGCACTCACACCAATTTGAACAAAAATTAACAGTGCAAGAGAACAACAAATGAGTAATTCTTTGTTGGAGAAGCACATGTGGTCCTCTTAGTTCAGATGAAACTAAATTCAGGTTAATAGCAGTTAGGTAGTTTGTCAAACCCAAGAAGCTCAGTGACCTGTGTGACAATTCACGGCTTCATCATGTCCATCTGCACCTTTGACATGTTCATCTAAACACAATAAAAGAAGCAAAATAGAGTTTACCTTGGACCTGCATCAATACCTGCTCGACACTCTTCACCTCCCATTGAACATGAACCAAAAAACTTGTTGGTCGAGCTTGGGGGTGAACTTCCATATCTAGAGCATCTCAGGATGCTTGTTTGAGAATTGGGTATCCTGATCAGCCAACGTCCCCTGCAAAAACCACGGCAAACCTAACTACCTCTCAATGATCTGAAGAACAGGAAAAATTAATAGATACTCTGAAATCAAATGGCACATGTGGTTTTATGGAGCCTTTGGCCAAACATTAGATGATACTTTGAATATGAGCATAGAATATGGCAATCCCACCTGAGAGGGTTGTGGTGTTCATATCCGTTCACTCTCACTTGAGCTGTTCGTGCTTTGTCCTTCCTCATCTCTGTTGCACCCCAATCCAAATCTGCAAGCATCCAAATCCATGGCAGAGAAGGGGTCTCAGAGGTTGGCACAAAAAATGAAATCCCCGAACAAATTGCTACCCATTCTTTCTGTTCCTCCTTCTATTCAACCTTAGAATCCTTTAATTCTAGATCTTAAATTTGTACACACCTGACGGGAGGACGTACATGGGGATGGAGGTGCCGGGGAGGCAGTACTTGAGCTCCAAATTGGAGACGTCCGCCTCTGAGGCGGAGGAGGCTGGGGGTGAGGAGTTGGGGAAGGGGAGGAGGGGAAGAACAGGGCAACGACGACACTGCTGGAAGGTAGCTGGAGAGGAAGACCGACTGTGCGTGGCGGCGTGAACACGCCATGGAATCCTATCCAAATCGGAGACGTCCGCCTTGAGGCGAAGGAGGCTAGGGGTGAGGAGTTGGGGCGGGTGAGGAGGGGAAGAACAGGGCAACAGCGGCGCTGCTGGAGGGTAGCTGGAGAGGTAGACCGGCCGCGCGTGGCGGCGGGATTCATGGCGGCGGTGCTGTGCCGTCCCAGGAAGAAGGACCCGTGCTGTTGTGCATGCGCAGAGGAGAGGACAGGCTGCCGTGCTATTTTTTTCCCTGAAGGCCAAGCGAGTCCCACGCCCAAACACACGAAATGTTTTTCCTCTGTTTACCACTAAGTACTGTAGCGCGGGTTAATTATCAAAAACGACAGGGACCTTTTTGTAAAAACGGCGTGATGGTGAACCCGACAGACTCAATCCGTGCTTTATTATTAAGGGAAAGATAAGATTGGTCAAACATAGAGAAGTTTGACTTTTCCAATAACACCTTATATTTTGGAACGGAGCCATGGAGGGAATATTTTTCTTGAACATTTTTTAAAATTATAAGTTTTATTGTTCCATGTGCTGTTGAATACGAGGGACTTATTAATTGATGATTTAAAGTTGTGCAATGCTCATAGACATGTCCTACTTTTGCAATAATAGCTGCAATTGAAGTTCTGCCTTTCTGATCCTCAATACTAACGCTTCACCTGCCTTGCCGATGTCAGCAATTGCTTCTGAAGTTTCAGTAGTCCCACCAGCTCGGCTAATGGCACTGATTACCCAGGCTTTGAAATGGCAACAGCACCAAGGTACTCTCTTGGTCGCACGTTTTTAACCTGTGATACTGTGACGATCCCCGCATTGCCAATTGCGAACTCATCCTAGCTCCTTTTTTGTTCCTCTTGCATAGGTTTGTTACCCCCTGGCACACAGTTTGATTTGTTCAGAGGAACCGCTGCAATGAAGCAAGACGAAGAAGAGGCATATCCTACTACTTTGTCACATCAAATAAAGGTTATCTTGTGGCTGTATCAGCGAGCTTACATTGGCTTTTTCATGTACACGCCGGATTTTTGGAAACTGCAGAAGATAAATTATTGATAAACATATTTGATAATTGATATCAATGACTTTCAGAAGCCTAAAATGATGATTTCTTACTTAAGTTGACAGCAGAAGAATATTGACACAACTAATTAATGATATTTTTTGCGTTGGCTTAATTGCATGTGACTCTGACTTTCATTGGGACATTATGGTGGTCCCAAAATTCTTTGGAAAATATCGATGCAAAACACACTAGGACATGTTAACATGCTGTAAGATGTAGTTAAGGATTCTACCATCTTCACTTCCATGCTGAAAGGAGGATATAGAAACACATGACTGCCTGGAGAATTGCTGTTCTCAGGCTTTTCCTCATGGTTACAACTCGACATTTTGTTTTTTATTTCAGTTCGGGAAGAAAACCCACCCTGAGTGTGCTCGATTCTCACCCGATGGCCA
Organism: Triticum urartu; assembly: GCF_056163025.1. Lineage (NCBI taxonomy): Eukaryota > Viridiplantae > Streptophyta > Magnoliopsida > Poales > Poaceae > Triticum > Triticum urartu. The sequence goes on from NC_141875.1 coordinate 306,033,938, forward strand.
GTACCTTGTTTCATGCTCAGTGGATGGAATCATCGAAGTAAGTTGGTTGCTAGTGTGTTTTACAGGTTAGCTCTTTTGTCGTACATGGCTAAATTTCATTAACATTTTCAGGTCTGGGATTATGTCAGCGGCAAGCTGAAAAAGGATCTTCAATATCAAGCCGATGTAAGGCCCTAGCATTGGAGCTTTTCGCCTTTAACATGGATTTTACATGAACCCTGTAATTGTGCATGTAGCCAAGCTATTCAAGATCAATAGCTTTTGAGGGACATCAATATGTCGTGTTATTTGATTTAGATACTGACAAGATTGTTAGGTTCTGCATAACGTTTGTTTGAAAATACTTTCCAGGAAAGCTTTATGATGCATGAGGATGCTGTGCTCTGTGTTGATTTTAGTAGAGATTCTGAGATGCTGGCATCTGGATCACAGGATGGAAAAATTAAGGTACTCTCACTGTTCTCTCCCCCATCCCCCCACACCCCCTCTCCCTTGGCAATATTTATTGCAAGTTCACTGTTCCTAGTGGTCACTGTGTTTGTAGTCATGTGAACTGCTTGTAAGTGTGTTTGCTCAGAGACAAAGCCTGACCTCTTTACAGTTCTGATTGTTTAATGTGCCGGCATGTGTTAATTGCTATATTTTTTCTTCCTCCTGTGGAGTGCAGTCATATTGAGTACATTTATGCATGGTATCATTGGTCATGTTCGACCATACAATCATCAGTTGGTAAAAGTACATCATTAGTCAATACATGTGGCCAACTAATTTCTTAGACCTTCATTATGGGTCATTATTTCACCAGCCATTCAGTCTGTTTATGAGAGAAGAATTGCATTGCCGTATTTAACTGTTTCTTTTCACTGCTTTTCAGGTTTGGCGTATACGAACTGGCCAGTGCTTGCGACGCCTCGAGCGTTCACACGCGAAAGGTGTTACAAGTGTTACATTTTCACGTGATGGAACTCAGATACTGAGTACCTCTTTTGACACTACTGCAAGGTTTCTTACAATACCACCAATTTGAATTCACAATGGATATATACTTATTTGCTTTTCACTGTTATATTATGTTCTCATGACAAAGCATCGTCAAAGATTATATTTTGCATGTGGTGAGCTAGTGTTGCATTATTTGGGAAATCCTCGTGCTTTTGTCCATCCTTGTGTTTGAGGACTCGTAACATAGTGCAGCTGTCCCGTTAACCACTTCTGTTATTCTCATATGGGCGCTCTCTTTTCAGTCTCTTTAAGATAGTCCAGTTAAAAGATGTTTAGTTTGCGCACAGTATTCATGGCTAAATTGCATATCATTGAAATATTTGATCCATTTGAGAGTTAGTCAAAATAAAATTATGGGTTGTTTCCTGAACTGGGGGAAACAAAACTGCCTTTTCTCAGTGCATAGTTTTCTTGTCTAAAGTGGTAATGGAAAAGGATGAAAGGAGGCAAGGCGATGGGCCCTGATTGTATCCCCATTGAGGTGTGGAAAGGCCTCGGGGACATAGCGATAGTATGGCTAACCAAACTTTTCAACCTCATTTTTCGGGCAAACAAGATGCCAGAAGAATGGAGACAGAGTATATTAGTACCAATCTTCAAGAACAAGGGGGATGTTTAGAGTTGTACTAATTACCGTGGAATTTGGCTGATGAGCCGTACAATGAAACTATGGGAGAGAGTTATGGAGCACCGCTTAAGAAGAATGACAAGCGTGACCAAAAATCAGTTTGGTTTCCATGGAAGCCATTTTCTTGGTACAACAACTTATGGAGATACAGGGAGCAAAAGAAGGACTTGCATATGGTGTTCATTGACTTGGAGAAGGCCTATGATAAGATACAGCGGAATGTCATGTGGTGGGCCTTGGAGAAACACAAAGTCCGAGCAAAGTACATTACCCTCATCAAGGACATGTACGATAATGTTGTGACAAGTGTTCGAACAAGTGATGTCGACATTGATGACTTCCCAATTAAGATAGGACTGCATCAGGGGTCAGCTTTGAACCCTTATCTTTTTGCCTTGGTGATGGATGAGGTCACAAGGGATATACAAGGAGATATCCCATGGTGTATGCTCTTTGCGGATGATGTGGTGCTAGTTGACGATAGTCGGACGGGGGTAAATAGGAAGTTAGAGTTATGGAGACAAACCTTGGAATCGAAAGGGTTTAGGCTTAGTAGAACTAAAACCGAGTACATGATGTGCGGTTTCAGTACTACTAGGTGTGAGGAGGAGGTGGTTAGCCTTGATGGGCAGGTGGTGCCTCAGAAGGACACCTTTCGATATTTGGGGTCAATGCTACAGGAGGATGGGGGTATTGATGAAGATGTGAACCATCGAATCAAAGCTGGATGGATGAAGTGGCGCCAAGCTTCTGGCATTCTCTGCGACAAGAGAGTGCCACAAAAGCTAAAAAGCAAGTTCTACAGGATGGCGGTTCGACCCGCAATGTTGTATGGCGCTGAGTGTTGGCCGACTAAAAGGCGACATGTTCAATAGTTAGGTGTGGTGGAGATGCGTATGTTGAGATGGATGTGTGGCCACACGAGGAAGAATCGAGTCCGGAATGATGATATACGAGATAGAGTTGGGGTAGCACCAATTGAAGAGAAGCTTGTCCAACATTGTCTGAGATGGTTTGGGCATATTCAGCGCAGGCCTCCAGAAGCTCCAGTGCATAGCGGATGGCTAAAGCGTGCGGAGAATGTCAAGAGAGGTCGGGGTAGATTGAATTTGACATAGGAGGAGTCCGTTAAGAGAGACCTGAAGGATTGGAGTATCACCAAAGAACTAGCCATGGACAGGGGTGCGTGGAAGCTTGCTATCCATGTGCCAGAGCCATGAGTTGGTCGCGAGGTCTTATGGGTTTCACCTCTTGCCTACCCCAACTTGTTTGGGACTAAAGGCTTTGTTGTTGTTGTTGTTGTTTAACGTTCAGTGTGGATGGTTTACAAAATTATGTTTACAGCCTTCCTCTCCCTCTATGTTAACAAAGTTATATAAATCAGACTTAACAAAAGAATAAACCAGAACTTAAATGCATTGGGTAGTTGGTGAATTTTTCCCTGTTTTGAGTGGGAAAACAACCTGTGCAAGCACCACAAATCTGAACCATGAATTGCATACTGAATTGTGTTTTATTCTGCAACATCCTGCATGTTGCCATTTCCATGATGCCATTTTTTCTTCTCTTTTGCTGCTGCTGTGTTCATAGTTTTGGTCTTATATATTCCGTGCCTATCATGTTTCTGCTTTAGCCCCTGAAAATAATTACAGGGTTATTCTCTTCATTTCTGCAGAATCCATGGCCTTAAGTCCGGGAAGATGCTAAAAGAATTTCGCGGTCATGACTCCTACGTGAACTATGCCATCTTTTCTACTGATGGCACCCGTGTTATCACAGCTTCCAGTGACTGTACTGTTAAGGTGCAGATCTTGTGTATCAGCATTTGAACTTCTGTTCCGATGAGAACTATTATTTATTAATTCATTAATTTCCCACATCTATTGTTCTGTATGGTAGACAATTGTGTGCGCATCATTTATAATTTCTCGATGTAGGTATGGGATGCGAAAACAGCAGACTGTTTGCAATCATTCAAGCCTCCTCCTCCTCTGAGGGTAATCATTATTTTTCACATTAACGGACTCCTTCCATAACTCAGGCTTTCAGCCATGCTTTTTCTTATGCATATGTATTCTTAAATTTCCAGGGAGGAGATGCATCTGTTAACTCTGTCCATTTGTTTCCAAAGAATAGTGATCACATTGTTGTCTGCAATAAGACTTCGTCAATATACATCATGACTTTACAAGGACAGGTATACTGTTACCTTCACATCCCATCATGTTTTTCAAGTGTCTTTTTTTTTGAAAAATTAAGTATTTCAGTGGAGCATACTGACATGGTATCGAGCTTAGGTTCTTTTTTTTCCCCCGAAAAATTAAGTATTTCAGTGGAGCATACTGACATGGTATGGAGCCTCTGGCTTTAGCCTCTGGATAATACAAGTTGCATATTTCCCTGACATGGTATGGAGCTTAGGTTCTTTTTTTTGCACGATTGCAACTCGTGCTGGATCCATCTAGTACTGCTGCTGCCGCTGTCTTCTTTCTGGCCAGCTGAACGTCTCCTCCGATTCTCTCCGGCTTGGCCACACCGCCCTGGCTGTCCTCGCTCCTCAGGAAGTCGGTTCCCCTTCTCTGGTCTCCCCGTCCAGATTGAAGAGGCTTCTCCTCGTCCAGATCGAAGTGGCCGGGTCTGGCAGCCCGTACCTAGTCCGCTGCTTCCTCCTGTATTACCTTGCTGCCGCTGCCCTCCGCCTGCCTGGTCACATCCCATCGCCCAAGGAATTCGGCGTCTGCAAAATCATTCTCAATCTGCTATCAAAGGTCCGCATCTCCGTCCCGGTCGTTGATTCCAGTCCGTCGCCTTGGCACCCAGGCCAGGCTGCCGCCGCCCCGCCTCCTTGGACCTAGGGGTGGGCATATAAACCGATGACCGAAGTACCGAACAGGATTAACCGGGACCGAGCCCGAAGATACCAAAACCGAATTCTTTGGTCAGAGCTTCGGTCAATGATCCTAAAAAACCGAACATGTATCGGTGATTTCGGTTGTATACGTCAAGTACCCGAGTACACCGAATTACCCGAGAATGTCAGGACACATGCCTAATCCGAGTCTTCGCAACTCACACAGCCCAACATCTGAACCAAAGCCCAAATGCTCCACTAAAGCCCAATTGCTCCACTGCTAGTACTCGATGGTCAAATAGGAGTTGGCTATTCCCCTTCCGATCCCTGCTAGGCTGCTAACTGCTGTAGCGGCCGCTATTCCTATCTCACCATTATCTATCCTCAAATAACCCTAGCCGCTATGATTCGGCAGCTCGCCGCGGCGCCGCCCCATCCTGACGGCTGACGATTGGCGTTCGACTCCACCTCCCCCCCGGCGTTCTCCACGACGAGAAGCAGCAACCACCATGGCCGTCTCCCTCTGTCAAGTTGGAGTACAAGGATTTTACCGAGAATTTGTGAGACGCGGACAGGCCCCAGGTGACCAAATGAGCTCTCGAGCTGAGTTGTTTGTTTCCGATTTTGGCCACCTGCTCATCCCAGCTCACCGCTTCCAGCGAAGAGAGGGATCGCATAAAGTTTATTGCTGGCGGTGAGGTACTAAGGGCATCGCCCACCATCATGTTAGTGTCCGTGGCTAATTGGAAGAGCGGAGGGTAGGATTGGCATAGAGGCCTCGCATCTAACCAGTTATCTAGCCAAAATCGAGTGGACATGCCGTTATTAATATCAAAATGGGCCCCTACCGAAAATGCCGGTCAGACCGCTTGGATCCTGTTCCAAAACGCCGAGCCCGAAGGTGTCGCCTTAAACAGATTTCCATCCGGGAAGTATTCTGCCCGTAGGAGATCCGCCCAGAGCCCCGACTCGTTTTGGGCCAGGCGCCACCACCACTTGGTGAGAAGGGCTACATTCATAAGCTTGGAATTGGTAATCCCCAAGCCTCCGAATTTTTTTGGCCTACACACCGCCGCCCACTTGTCCAAGTGATATTTCCGTTTGATTCCAATTCCTTCCCAAAAGAACCTGGAGCGAGGGGTGTCTAACTTCGAGTGGACCCCACCGCCAGAAGAAACATTCCCATGGTGAAAAGTGGGAGGGAGGAGAGGCTAGAATTAGTAAGAATCAGCCTAGCCGCCGAAGACATAAACCTCCCTCGCCACAGGCTAACCCTATTAGCCACCTTGCCATAGAGTGGCTCCCACTCGGAGATCGAAAGTTTTCGATGGGAAATCGGAAGGCCGAGGTACTTAATCGGAAAGCCCCCAAGCTTGCAATTGTCCCATCCCTATGGTGATTACCTCACTTTTTAGAAAGTTTATTTTAAGACCGGAAAGGAGTTCAAAAGCAAGCAACAACAACTTGATCGATGCGATACTATGGTTATCAGGCTCGAAGAGAAGCATCGTGTCGTCTGCGTATTGCAGGTGGGTCACCCCTCCTGGAATGAGGTGGGCCACTAACCCTTTGATGTGCCCAGCCGCTCTGTCCTTGGCGAGCATTGCCGACAGGGCGTCCGCAACGAAATTGAAGATGAGCGGCGAGCTAGGGTCACCTTGGCGAAGGCCCCTTTTGTTGCGGAAGAACTTGCCCACCTCACCGTTAATCGTAACCGCCGTCTGTCCGCAGCTGACGAGGTGCATGATATGGTGAACAAAGCCTGCCTCAAAGCCCTTTTTGAGGAGAACCTCCCGAACAAACTCCCGGTTCACTTGGTTGTAGGTTTTTCGAAGTCGAGCTTAAGCATTACACCCTTCCCCTTGGTGCGCTTTAGCTCATGAACTATCTCAAGGAGCGCGATTGGTCCCTCTAGAATATTGCGTCCCTTAAGAAAGGCGGTTTGGCCTTTTAGGACCACTCGTTGTGCAATTGGCGCCAGACGTGTGGCGTACGCCCTAGCACATAGCTTGAATGGGATGTTAATAAGAGTGATAGGCCTAAACAGCTTAATATTGTCCGTGCCCTTAACCTTAGGGATAAGACTGGTAGCACCGTAGTTAAGGCGGGACAGGTCCACTGTTCCTAGCGCAAAGCCATTAACTAACGCATAGAAGATATGCTTAAGGCTGGGCCAAAACTTTTTAAAGAACTCCACAGGCCAGCCATCGGGGCCCGGCACTGTGTCCGTCTTCATATCTGTCAACGCCTTGTCAATCTCCTCCAGCAGGAAGGACAAGGCCAACCCGTCGTTCCCTGCCTGCGACACCGAACCTGCGACACCCTCTGTAGGCACAAAACTTTTTCCTCGGCCGTTCCCAACAGACCAATGAAAAAATCATAGATGTGACTAGCAATTTCGTTTTGGGATACTAGGAGGCCATTATCCGAATTAAGACGCAAAATAGAGCATTTACGCTTCCGACCATTCACATATGAGTGAAAATAGCTAGTATTCGCATCTCCCTTAGTCATCCATCTCACGCCGCCCCTACGACGCCAATATTCTTTTTCTACTCTCAGAATAGCGAGAACTTGGTTTTCAAGGGCATATCTATGTGCCCACTCGCTTTCGGAAAAGGGTATCGGCTTGTATGTCCAGCGCCGCAATCTCCTCTACAAGTCTAGCCCGCTCCTTCTTGGATTCACTTCCGTGATTAGCCCCCCATCCACGTAGATAAGCGCGCAGAATGGCAGCCGCGGCAGTCCAGAACTCCGCCGGGCCACATTGGTACCCTAACTGCGACATAATGAGCGACCACCGCTCATTAACCATGTGCTCGAAGCCCTCTGCCTCGAACCATGCCGTTTCGAAGTAGAACCTACTGCTACGACAAATGGATTCCTCTCCTGAGGAGAGAATGAGGGGGAGATGGTCGGATCCTATCCGTGTCTCCGCCACCAAGGAGCAAAGGGGAAAGAGAGCTTCCCACTCAGGTGTGAAGAAAACTCGGTCGAGAACGCTGTGAACAGGTCGCAATTGCTTGTTAGTCCAGGTATACCTAGCTCCTGTACGCGCAGCTTCTCGCAGCGTCGCTGCCGCAATTGCGTTGTTGAACATGGACACCCTCGCCCAGTCAACATTGTCGTTGTTCTTGTCCGCCCCCGAGCGGATCAAGTTAAAATCCCCACCCACGATCAAAGGGAGGCTGGCCGCTCGTTTGGCCCCGACCAAATCTGTGAGCTCAGACAGAAACTCGGCTGATCTCGCATGGTCCGCCGGGCCGTACACACATACAATCACCCAAGACAGCCCGGAAACACGGTGTCGAATGGTAACAGCAATAAAGAACGCACCACACTCCCCACACAGTTACATCACATGCATCACGATTACAACCCATTAAGAGGCCACCCAAGTGACCGGTGGAGATCACCCATTGCCAATCAAAACGCTGAAGCGGGTCCAGTGCAAGTAGATCTCTGAAAGTAAAGTCTGCTTTAATAGTCTCTTGCAACGCCACTACATCGATAGGCTCTTTAGCCATGTACTCTCTAAGCTGCGTGCGACGCCCTACATGACCGCAGTCCCGAATATTCCAAAATATATAGTGCATTAAATAATACGGTTTCGAAGGCGAACTCCTCTAGAGCTCACCACTTTTGCCACGCGCTTCCTAGCCGGGCATGGCTAGAAGAAGGAATAGCAGAGGCCTCCCTCTCCTCTGCTTCCCCATCGGGCACAGGTCCAGCAACAGCCCCAACTGGTGCCATGGACCCATCTGGTGCTGCCGCACACCTAGCAGCAGCCTCGGCAAGCGCGGCCTGGGCCTCCTCGCGTGCACGTACAAGGGATATGATATCGCCGTTACTAACCGTCACCGCAACGCCGCTATTTCTCAAAATCGAAGCCAGGTGCTCATCCGAAAAGGCGTTTAAAATCCTAAAAGAGGACAACGGGTTACCTGAGGCTTCCATGTTCTTGTCGGCGAGGCAGAGCTTGGTGCTTTCCATGGACGTCATGTCGCCCAGCTTGGCCTTGGCTCGGACGCTGGGCGCATGTTGCACCACTGGAGTTGCCTTGGAGCGCTTGGCCTTGGCACCTGTCCCCGCCGCCCCGAGCTCGCTCCGCAGGGTCGTCGCCGGTTCAGGGGCCAGAGAGGCCGCCCCCTTGGACACCGGCTTCCTCCCCGCCGTCTTCTTGGGCTGCCTGCCCGAGCCACTCAAGCCGCACCGTGCAGATGCAGGCGTCATGTCGGACCCCTCGTTCAGAACGCAGCCGGAGTCTAAACCCACTGCCACAGGGTAAGAGGGCATGAGGGACCCCCCCCCCCCCCCTCTCCTTACCCCCTCCTCAAGCTCGTCCTCCTGCACCCCCATATCCACATCGATATTCTCAGCGATGCCATGGTTGCCACAGCAGCATCTTTATCCTTTCCGGAAGCGCCACAGCTATGCTTGCTGTAACCGTCCGGGGGAAGGGAACGGCCTGACTTGTCAACATTGCTTGGGGGTTGTTTGTCCGAGGGGCCGGGCCCCTGAGCACCACCGTCACCCCCGCGCTTGGGCAAGCGCTCGAGCTCCACCTTGATCTGATAACCCTCATGGTTAAACCAAACTTCGACGACACTGTTGAGCTTCTCCGGCGCTTTACACGCAAGCTTCATTTTCACAGGCCCCAACCTAATGAGAGAGAGCTCGTCGACCACAATCGGACGGCCCAACATCTTAAGCCCCTCCATGATGCGCTCCACCCTGCGGTGTTTCTTGGGGATGCCGTGCAGCTTGACCCAGGCCTCGGGCATCACCATAGGCTGAACCTCTTCATGCAGCATGTCACGCACCCTAGCCGTGATATCATTGATCGAAAGGAACAACTGCGAGGAGATGAACGGCTCCAGGTCCTTGGACGCTGACGTCTGTGTGTACGACAATAGGAGCATGGAGATATGGTCTCTCATCACATCTGCCTTCTCCCGTGGTGCTACGTCCTGGTCAGATTTGATCACCGAGTAGTCGCTTGAGGTACCAAAATATCCACTATTGACAGTTAAGGCTAAATATTACACCTCAAAAAAGATGAGGGGCGAAACCTACACAACCTGATTAAGTTGAGGGACGAAATATACACCTATATTTTTCTGAGAGTATCAGGTAGATCTTTGTCTTCTCAAAGGCTTGACATTATCTTTCTTGAACCCTTGGAAGTTATCTTTCTTGACCCTTAGAGACTAAGAGTTTCGTGGTTCTGGCGCTAAGGAAGTGCATTGTAATTTAGGCTCAGTTTGCGGTGTAACTGTGCTAATGTTGAATTTATTATTGTATAATCTGATATGGAGAAGTAGCCACAAAATAGGAAAAAAACTGGTTAGTCAAACGATAAAAGGAGAATGGATATGCATTGCCAAATTTACCCTTAGTGTTGAGCGTTATGATGAATTCTATCTTATGGTTATTCTTGCCTTGAAAATTTGTTGCAGGTTGTAAAGAGCTTCTCATCTGGTAAACGGGAAGGAGGAGATTTTGTTGCAGCTTCTGTTTCACCAAAAGGAGAATGGATATATTGTGTTGGTGAAGACATGTGAGGATATTATGTTTATTGCTAATTGCTACATTCATTCATGCTGCTTCCGAGTTTCTTGATGATGATCCAGAGTTTTTCTACTTATCTTGTAGGAACATGTATTGCTTTAGCCAACAGTCCGGTAAACTTGAGCATCTAATGAAGGTTTGTAGGATTTCTCAAATGGAAATCTTTACCTGGTTGTGTTACACTGATTTTTATTGAAATGCTAAAAAACACCTTGACACCATTTCAGGCCCATGACAAGGATGTGATTGGCATTACTCACCACCCTCACAGGAACTTGGTTGCCACCTATGCCGAAGATTGTATGATGAAGATATGGAAGCCTTAATTACATTCATTCATTTCCAGTTTTATTAATCTGAGTGGTATTTTAGAGGATGCATTTGGTTCTTGTAATATTTGTACTGTAGCATATATAAAACCAGTTGGAGTGATTGATCATCAAACACATTAAGCTACGGGAGAATGGCCGCATGCTGGTTGGCCGTGGCAAAAAACATTTTGATTTTTTTGGAAGATGAAATTGGTGAACTTTTTGATTTTTTTTTTGAAGATGAAATCGAGACTTTTTTCTTTTGAGAAAAGGTTTTTTTGAGATTATTTTTGAAAGATGAAAGTGAGAATTTTGTTTCTTTTTCATTTTAAGAATGTTTTTTTGGCTTTTCCTTTTTCTTTTTGAGATGGATGTGATGTTCATGTGTTGTGAGAAAGTTTTCTTTTTAATTTTAAGTTTCTTTGAGACGGAGAAATACATGCACAACTTTCTCTCAAGAGGCCTGCAATGGCGGGCCTCAACCACTAGTATCATTGTATATTATGGATAGAAAAGGAAGCTGGGGTAGCTTTGACGTGTCCCATTGTTGCAACACTGCATAATGCTTGGAAAAAGACTGGATGCAGGTTGCCTTCCCGACCAGCTGGTGCGTGTCCTTGGAGCATCTAATAACAATTGGGATGCACTAATTGGATTTTGGACCCCCAAACGTCCGGTCAGTGTCACCTTCCCCTTTCTTGCAAAATAACCACATTCTCTCTGCATGACATTATCAAACACATTATGTGCATGCACGCCGGCGACATTAGTATAACATCTTAATTTTTAATTTGGATGTTAATTAGATCATTCATATGCATTCATCATTTGTGCATTTTGGAATTTATTTATTATTTGAATTTTGATCCTAAAACCTTAAGCAACTCAAGAATCAATTGAGAGAGTTGGAGGTTTTCATAAAAATCCATTTTTGAATTTTCAAAATTGTCAAATTGGATCAAAGAGTTTTATTCAAAATATTTCTCCAATAATTTTAAATAAATAAAATAAAGAGAGAAGATAATATGACTTATTCAAAAATAGTAAAGAAACATTGGAAATTTATTTTTGAATAAAATTATATTTTATTTGCGTGTTTAATTATTTTTATTAGTGCAAAAAGTTCATTTTTATTTTAGGCATTTAGGCTCAGAAAAATGTTCACTAGTTCAATAATAAGGCCCTAAGTATGTGTGAATTTTTCTGTGATTTTAAAAAATATATTTATAGTGTTTTCTATTTTTTTGTATTTTTAGAAAAATGTTTTATTAAAAAAAAGTTTCTGGACCGAATTGGGCCGAAGCCTTGTTGGCCCAGCCGTCCGTCTCCCTCGCGCGACCGACTCCAGGCGGGAGTCTGCCGCCGCCACGGCTCGCCAGCGCCGTCTCCTTGTCGGACTCCTCCTCCCCTGCCCCTTCTCCAAGTCGCCCCCCTTCTTATAAGCCGCCTCCTCGCCCCCCCTCTCTCGACCCGTCGTCGCTGCTCGCGCCGTTGCCGCTATCTCCGAGCCGCCGTCGTCGACGCTCGAGCCGCCGCCTCGCCTCGCCTCGCTGTCGTCGGAGCCTGCCGTCACCGTCGAAGACCGAACCGGTAAAACCGCCCGGGTCCGGTTTATTTTTTTAATTACGGTTTTTCCTGGTTTTGTTTAAAAACCCGATTGGTTTTATTGAACGTTTGTTCGTTTATGATCTTTGACGAACAGATTTGTTAGATTAGTTTTTGTAGCGGATGTTCGTCCGATAGATTTTTCTTTTTTTGTTTATTTTTGTCTAGGGACCTATTCGTAATTATTTTCTTCGCAGATAAGTCCTTGTTCTTCAAACGGTCACAACTTTTTGCCCATTTGTCCAAATCCAATAAAACCAATGCCAAATTCTTCGTTATGATCCCCTCTATCCAGATAACCAACTTAAACATATTTTTGAAAGTTTAAAATTTGGTTTCAAACAGATTTGAATTTGAATTTCTTTTGATCATAACTTGAGTTTCGTAATTCCGATTTGGTTGATTCTTTTTGCAAATCAAAGTTCTTGACTTAAACTTTCTGTTAAGATCTTTTTCTTTGGTTTTCTTTGCATCTTCATGCTTGAGTGCTTATATATGCTATTGTTTGTCTACGATAGATTTTTCGGAGTGCGAAGGTTGCTACTACGAATCTCTAGGGTTTTCCCAATGTCAGCAAGGCAAGTTACACTTTGATCATACCCTTTTATTACCCAGTTTTTATGCATTAGTTACACCCTCAAACATTGCATGAGTAGGATTGGGAACATGTGGTTATTGTTATGTAGTTGATGAGGTAGGAACCTCATACCTTTGATCACCCGAGAATATACGTTATGCTCATATTGCTTAGCCATGCACGTAGACGGGGATTGGTATGTGAGAATCATGCAAGTTGTGAGAGATATTAACTAAGAGAAACTTAAGGTGGTTACTTTAATACATATCTGGGTGGATTGGTTGTGGGCACCGGGGGAATCTAGTGTTGTCCTAGAAGATCCCGGAGTACCCGTGTGATCATCCTATGGAATGCCACCCAGACTCAAAGGGATCATAAGATTATTCATGCTCAGAAACTTTCGTGTGCAACCACAAGCCATTATGGGCTCTGGCATAGTTGAGTAAGTTGTGGGAATCCTTTTCATGATGGGCTAGTAGATGTAGGGGAATTGTAGGTGTACCGGCCTATCTATCAGTTAAGGGGACCTCTTTAGAAAGGCTATGTCTCGATCTTCTGATCATGGATGCGGCCGAGTCTTGTGGGAAAAAATGCGCAAACCTCTGCAGAGTGTACAAACTAATCATGATTAGCCGTGTCCCCGGTTATGGACAATTTTGAGTATCTGGTATTTGAGTTATTGGTTGATCTCATCACTTTACTTAATAAATTTGTTGGGTTGCTAATATTATTATTGATGCTTGATTAATTTTAGGATTGAGTTGGGGTTACCTTCTCAATAATGGTATAAACTTGGTAGTAAAATAAAATCCATTCCTTTGCTGTAGGGAAAAATTAGCTTTATGCAAATGTGAACTTAGAGCCTCCACCAGCCAAATATGCATGTAGTGATAGCTATTGTTCATCATTGTTCTATAGTGTGATCTTGCCAGCATGTTCCATGTGCTGACCTACATGGCTGCAACGTCTCATGTTGCAGAATTTTCAGACGAGGATTAAGGTGCGACAGGTCATTGTCTTGCACTCGGTTTTTGCTGTGGAGTAGGATGGACTCATTTACCTTCGAAGCTTCCGCATTTATTTTATTAGATGGCCTTCAGCCATATTATTGTAATAATTACTCTTTATGAGGACCTCGATGTAATAAGTGTGTGATTGAATTCTGTTACAATTCCTCTAGTATTGTGTGTGTCAACATATCGATCCAGGGATGACACTGCACAGAGACTACGGTTCATTGGGCTCGGGTCGTAGTGCCACGACTCGTGGTCCATCGTCGCCCTGAGGCCACCCGCTCCAGGCCATCCCCTTGGCTGCACCGACCCTCCACTGCCGCTGCATCGCCCCATCGGGTCCTAGCGAGCGTGGCACGCGGTTCCTGCTGCTGTCCTAATGTCTTCCCCGTCGTCGGCCCGATCCGTGCGTTGCTACTGCGTCACCCCTTCGGGCCCTAGCGTCGCGAAATGCAGTCCACTTCACCGTCCACGCGTGCCGATTTCTGTGTGGTATGCGCCACACCGCCTTCCTAGGAGCGGGAGCGCCACCGTCCGCGCCGGTCTTCGCCATACTGTCGGGTTCTTCCTCGCCTACTTCGAGCACCGTCGTCGCACTCCTAACCTAGTGGCCGCCGCCTCCTTAGGCCGTCACCGTCGCTCTTCTTCCCGGTCCACGACGACTACCTAGACACCGACCACCCCGACTCGACATCGACCATGGCATCCCTCGCACGACTACCTCAATCACGACTACACCAATCTACGCTCTCGGCTACATCGACATCGGCACAAAGGGCTATTGCATTGCTTGAGCAACCTCGTCGGTTTTCACTCCAGCCACGACTTGCGCGATACATCGACCGTTACGACTGTGGGGGGTGTCCATCAGCTTACCTTTGGATTCTCCTCCAGTCTCACCGTCTGCGTCGCTATCGTTGGGACTGCGGGGGATGTTGAGTATCATTGTTATTTAGGAAACATATGATAGTGTAGTATTTATTCTGCCTTGTCTTGTACTCCAAGATGACCATGTACTCCTATATATATGCCCAAGAGGCTCAAGCAATAAACAAGCGATTCCACCAATCCTTCTCTATCCCTTCTAACAACCACCCGATCAAAAAACAACGCCCAAATCGAAATAAATAATGTCGAGCCATAGGACGCATATATAGTACCCAATGTCCCAATCTATAGGGTCCCATGAACAGTAACCAATCTATTTCTACAATATTTGGTCTGGGTTGTTCATTGTAGATCAATGGCCATGTTACGACATGACATGCCATGGGCATGTCGCTGGATCTCGTTTCCCTCGTCGACCGTCTTTTTTTACTATACACAGTAGGGTAAAAACCCGCTACAATTTTTTAGAGGTATTATCACTGTAAGTCATAGAACTTGTGCTCGATGTTCAGTTTGATTTTAAAACTTATAAAGTATGAAATTGTGGTCACTTAATTTGTCTTAGAGTGCAAATACGGCGCTTCTGCTCGTATCAGGACGTACGGCCTGCACAAGTGACCTATCAGTGCAACATAGGTCCACCTGTTGGTGGTTGGAAACGTTTTTTTGCAGATAAGTCTTGTGCTTTTTATTTATTCACGTACAAAATCAGTCAAATAAAATGAAAAAAAACTGCAATTAATGGGATTCAAACACATGATGTAAAGGTAAGTGAATTGCACAGATAACCACTAGACCACACGCGCCGGACGCTTAATGGGCACAACTAAACATTGCTATATTATATACGAGGACCAATGACCTCCTGGTCAAACCTCGCGCGTGCATGGGCTAAGCAGCAGACCATGTTACACTTTGTGCGTGGGACAAACAACGTTTATGTTGTTAGTTCTCGCAATTTCATTCTTTTGAATAATTTGAATTGCCTACCACATGTGTCATGTGGTTAAAGTTTTTATGTTGTTAGTTCTTATGTCATGTATATCCAAAACTAAATTTATGATTTTACGGGCTTTTCTTCGATAATAGTGAAACTTTTCATCGTGAGGAAGATTGTTAAGATTACTTACTATATTTAGGTTGAATTGGCACCTATCCCTAGATAATAAGAGGGTAAGTAAGACTACAAATTTGCACACAATAACTAACTTTAAAAATAGGTTCCCCACAGAAGAAAATTTATATATTGCTGGCTGGATTTGGGGCTCATATTTATCTATAAGAAAAATAAAATCAAGTATATCATTAGCTAATTGACGATACTTACACTCAAACTGCAATTGCTAAAAGGATATCTAAACAATGTAAATGCAAAGACAACATAAAGAAAACACAAGATACATTAGAATGTAAGTTGTTAAAATTTTGAAAAAAAGAATGTAAGATTTTTTTACATAAATAAAAGAATATTGGGTAACAAAGGTTTGGGTCCCTTTATAGTACCGAGCATCATCATGGTTCAGTGGTTAGCCCATGCGCATGCATCGAGCGACCAACATGACAAAGGTTTGAACTGCGGGGCTCCTATTTTTTGTTTAGATTTTAATTTTAATTTGTACTATCTTCAAATCAAGGACATATGAAATATAGTTGTAACACTTAGACGTGAACCAGTGTCAGCCTAGTGGTTGCCCATGTTAGGCCCTAAGTAGGCGATCATGGGATCGATCCACATCGGCAACATGTTCTTCATTTTAATTGACCAATTTTGTACGGAAATAAATAAAATGCACATGAGTCATCTATAAAAAAATGTTTCAAGCCACTGACAGGTGGACCTATGCCTCGCTGGCAGGCCATATATGCAAGCCATACGTTTAGATACAAGAGGAAGCACCGTATTTAAACATGAGGACAAGTTATATGACCACAATTTCGTATTTTGCAAGTTTTAGAGCCAAACTAAACATCGAGCGCAAGTTATATGACTCCCAGTGACATTCACTTTTTTTAAATAAAATTACAGTAAATATGTCTTACAAGGCTTAAAATTACAGTAAATATGTCTTACAAGGCTTGAGCTAAGCCTCAGAGAAAGATAAGAAGAAAGAAGAAAGAAAGAATAAAAAGGAAAACAAAAGAAAATGAATGAAAGCTAAGAAGATGAAGTTGGAGGAAATCTCAATCCCAAGAAAGTAACGAAGAAGACCAAGATCAGACATAAGAAACTGCTCATTGAGATGGGCCTTGACAAAGGCAGTGTACTCAAGATCATCACTAGTGAAGATCATGTCATCAACATATAGAGAAAGAAGAGTGCGACCGCGAGCAGAAAGATGGACAAACAGTGCTAGATCACAAACAGAGGCAAACACACTCAAACCAAGCGCAGGGGTAGGGCTAAAAAAAAGCTCGAAGCTCGTGAGCTAAATGAGTACCTCGTGACTCGGCTCGAATCAACTCAAACTCGAAGAATAACGAGTCGAGCCGAGCTTTAGTTTAAGACCGTTTATAGACCAAGTTAAACGAGCCAATCTCACGAGTACTCGTGTAACTCGTTAGGCTCGGCACAAAAGATCAGCTACTCTCAATACAAAAAAGATCAGCCACTCAGCACCTTATGTCCCAGGCGCACAACACAAGGCCTAGCCGTTGAAGGCCCAGCCGTCTAGGAGACTCATGTGTTACAAGGAAATTACTATTATTTAGTGATATATATGTTCAATATATACATAATCATATTTTTAATATTTGATGGTTTTATGTTCATATCTTTAACGAGCTTAACAAGCTAAACGAGCCAGCTCGCGAGTTATACGAGTCGAGCCAATCTTGGATTTGAGCTCGTTATAATAACTAGTCGAGTCGAGCTAGCTCGTTAATGAAACGAGCTCTACCGAGTCGAGCCGAGCTGGCTCGACTCGGCTTGAATTCCAGCCCTATGCAGGGGGCTTACCTAAGACCATAGAGAGAGCGACGAAGACGACAAACCATGCCATTAGGAACAGAATACCCAGGTGGTGGCTGCATACAAACCTCCTCACGCAACTCACCATTAAGAAAGGCATTCTTAACATCAAACTGAGATGCAGACCAATGACGAACAAAGGCCACGGCGAGAAGTGTGCGGATAGTGGTCATATGGGCCACATGAGAAAATGTCTCATCATAATCACAACCATGCTCTTGCTGAAAGCCACAAGCCACAATACAAGCTTTATAACGCTCAAGAGAACCATCAGAGCGAGTCTTAATCTTATAGACCCACTTACAAGTGATGGGATGCACATGGGGAGAAAGAGAAACCATATCCCACGTGCCAGTGCGCTCAAGTGCAACAATCTCCTCTGCCATCGCAAACTTCCATGCAGGATGAACAACATCATCGCGATAAGTGGTAGGCTCAAGTATAGCCAAAAAACCATATCGGGAAGGAGAATAGCGGCGAGGAGAAGGACAAGGCCGAGCCCGGAGACCATAAGTCGGTTGAGAAGAGGAAGACGACACACTAGAAGTAGATGGCGCATTAGTGGATGCATCCACAACACGTGGACGATGAGTGTAATGGAAAGGAAAAGAGGGACGAGTAGGGATCACATGAGGTGGAGACGGGGAAGACATCGATGTTGATGGGGAAGGCATCGTTGATGAAGGTGGAGATGGGGAAGGTATCAGCGATGAAGGTGGAGATGAGGAAGGTATCAGTAATGAAGGTGGAGAGTCATGTGACAATGGAGGAGAAGAATCTGTGGGAGAGGACGGCGACATATCTGTAACAACAGGGGGAGGAGGGGTAGGGATATGGGGCATAAAGGGAGGTGTATCGGGAAACATGAGAAAATAGATGTCCTCCACAAAGAAGGTCGAGGATGGACGTGGGTAGAAAGGTCGAGACTCCTCAAAGGCCACATCCCGGTTAATATGCATCCGTTGACCAACATGATCCCAACACCGATAACCCTTATGATCATCGCTGTATCCTAGAAAGACACACTCAACAGACTGAGCGGTCAGTTTGGTGTGTTCACATGAAGGAAGAAGAACATAGCAAACACAACCAAACAAACGAAGTGTCGAATAATCAGGAGAACGATCAAAAAGACGCTCGAAAGGAATACCACTCTGCAGAGCAACAAATGGCTGGATATTGATGAGATAGGTAGAAGTGGATACAACCTCATCCCAAAAGTGAGGCGGAAGAGAGGCGACGATCATCATCACACGCGCGGTCTCAAGAAGGTGGTGGTGCTTGCGTTCAGCTGCACCATTTTGAGCATGAGCACCAGTACAAGAGAACTAGGGAAGAGTACCCTATTCAGCAAGAAATCCTCACAATGCATGAGATATATACTCACCAGTAGAATCTGCATGAAAAATACGAATAGGAGTGGAGTATTGGGTATGAAGTATGGCAGCAAATTTTTTGTATATAGATAAACCGTCACCATGAGAAGACATGAAATAGATCCAAGTGCAGCTAGTAAAATCGTCTATAAAGAGAATATAGTAGCGATGACCCCCTTTCGAGGCGAACGGAGCCGGTCCCAATCATCTGAGTGAACGAGATCAAAAGGACGCTTGGACACCAACTCATTGTGAGGATAGGGTAACTGAATCTGCTTACCAAGCCTACAACCCAGACAATCTAATGAAGCTTTACTGGAGACAGGCCCTAGAACACCACGATAAACTAAAGACAAGAGAGAGCACCACATAAATGGCCAAGACGATGATGCCATTGCTGAAAAGAGCTAGTAGATGTGGCAACAGAGGCCATGAGACTGGCAGCGGTGGCATCGGAGGGAAGACGAAGCCAGACAAGCTCCCAGAGCCCATCATGGTGTCGGGGCCCAGCACCAAGTAGAGTGCCCGTGCGACGATCCTAAACAGACTATGAATCAAAGTCGATGTTGACCCTACAATGAGAGTCAACAATCTAACTAGCTGAAAAGAGCTGCATGCTAAGTCGGGGAACGTGAGGAACAGAGGCAACATGAAAGGAAGATGTGCTAAGAGTGCCTCGACTAGCGACAGGGAGGGGAGTATCATCATTAGTAAGAACATGAACAGGAGACTTAATAGGTCAAACAAAGGTTAAAATGAAGAATCATAAGTCATATGAAAAGATGCTCCAATATAAAAAATCCATGGGGATGTACTTGAATGAGATGGTGGTCTCTCAGTGCCAGAAAATTCAGTTGCAGAACATGCAGATCTTGCTGATGCAGAATCCCAAGCAGCAGTCAGCGGAGTTGTGCAATCTCATGCGTAGACAGTGACACATCGGAAGAGGTCGAGGTAGAAACACTCACCGACGAAAGGTGGACGTCACCACCCGTGGAAGCCGTGCGTAGAGTGGACGGAGAGCAGCAAGTCGACATAGAGTGGCATGTGAAAGCCACCGGGGGAGTCGACTTAGAGAGACCACCACCACGTATGGTCGCCGCCAGAGGAGTCGATGTAGAGTGTCCATCGTCACGTGTGGATGCCATCAAACAAGTCGACATAGGACAACCATAACCGCGCGCAGAAGGCGCCAGAGGAGTCGACGTAGTGCGGCCACAACCGCGAGCAGAAGCCGTGAGAGGTGTCGACGAAGAGTGACCATAACCACGAGCAGAAGCCGCAAGACGAGTCGTGGAAGAGCGACCACCACATATGGTTGAAGAGGCCAGAGAGGACACCATCACATGTGGATGAGGACCAAGCACCGAAAGACGGCGTGCGTGCAAGTCAGGATCAACATAGGGAACACTGGATGACAAAGGCATCAGATTTTTTAGGCAACAACGGAACAATCAAGCTTCAGGTCAACAGCGGACCAAAGTCAGGTCTCAACCAGCCGAATGAGGCTGGCCAATCAACCGAGTAGCACCGTGGCCCACCAACAGCCCAATCAGATAGATTTTTGAGGGATCCCAATCAGGTAGATTGATTCACGGGCGTGAAGAGGTACGCACACACAGGTGGATCACACGAGCCTGCGGGTAGATGAACGGCGCTGCTGGAACTTGAGGAAGTAGACCAGGGTGACGCGATCCACATGGAGATGGAGTGGATCAGGCTACTCGATCCTGAGGGATTGGTCCAAGATCGACTCAATCGGGATTGGCGGCTCGATCAGGATCGAGAAGCAGCCGAACCCGGACGAAGGCAGATGAATCGGGGTGGTGGAGACAATGGCCAACTAAGGATGATGTGGCAATTAGCCGTCGTGGATCCAGCGGCCCAGCTGGCGGCGAGATTTGGTGAGGGGCGGCAGGATCCGATGAGTGATAGCTCGATCCGGCGAATTGGATCCAGGCGGCCGCGTCCTGGCGCAGACAAAAACAGAACCAATCGACATACCTATATGACAATCATTTAGAGTGAAAGGAGCAGCGGAAGCCGAAGCAGGAAACAACAACCGACCGGAGGGAGGAGAAATTTGATCAAAAGAGAACGAGTTGCGCACGAGAAAAACAAACCTAGGGCTCTGATAACATGTTATGAATAACAACTTGGTATTATCCGGAGGCCAAAGCCATCATATATACAAGTACAAGTGGGAGACCAAAGGACAAAATATAGAAAGCTAAAGGGCATCATAAATATAATTCTAATAGATGAGAAGAAGATCAACTAAAAATTACAACATGTTGTCTAAGAAAATCATTATACATTAAAACATATTTCTTCTTGATTCTATATCTCAACATGTTGAGATCCATGAATTATGTGTCTTTCCACTTTTGAAATGAGGGTTGTTTCTGTTGAAAGATGATATTATCTTTCCACTCCTCATAAGCTTGACAGAAAGGGGCAGATGGAACAGATCCTTGTTAAATTGTGATCCAAATTCTAGTACCGTGTTGGACTAGACGTAGTACAAACGGTGTGGGGCATTGCGTTGATGTCGACACGTGCAAGTACAACTCGTTTACTTGTCCTCCAAGGACTCTTATGTATTGCCCTCATATATACCCCATGTAGTCGCTCCTAAAGACGACCCGTCATCTCGTGCTTGTAATACTCCTCTATCATAGTGAAT
Organism: Triticum urartu; assembly: GCF_056163025.1. Classification (NCBI taxonomy): domain Eukaryota; kingdom Viridiplantae; phylum Streptophyta; class Magnoliopsida; order Poales; family Poaceae; genus Triticum; species Triticum urartu. The sequence continues at coordinate 306,055,414 of NC_141875.1, forward strand.
TGCACCTTCGTGTGTTCATGGTTTTTCCCTGCAAGGATTTTCCACGTTAAAACTGTGTCTCTTGTCTCGTTTGATCTAACAAATAATATACATAGCCAAGTTCATATATGAGATTAGATTGGGAGAGAAGTTAGGGTTGTGTGGTGCGCCGACGCACGTGACTTGCGATCCGTCATTCCGAAGCCAGATCGATTAAGAAGCCGAGACCGACAGGAGTTCCTTCACACACACCCGCAAATCGCCCAGGCTATAGTCATTCATCCGCAAGTTGTTGCTATTGGATCAAGTCCCAAGAAGGAGCAATCCGTCCAACCACTGTTCCCTTACGTGAGCTACTCCAGATTTGTTTTTTAGCTTCTCCGACCAAGCAACTAGTACTACTCTATTTCTCACGTGGAGGGCAAGGTTGATGTACTATTCCAGATAGTATTTTATTCACAAACCGCTACATCCACCTCGGAGAGCTACCGGATTTATCGACTCAGGGCATCCATGAAGTGCGATCTTCCGCTACTGGATCATGACACAAGCTTACCCTACGGCAAGTCAAGATGTAGGTGTTCTTGGTGCAAGCCGATTATGATGATGCACTGGATAGTTTTGGAAAGAATGGAATTCAGGATTGGACTGGGGAGGAGAAAAGAAAAGACCTTAAGGCTTTGTCACAAATTCAACTCCATTTGCATAATAATATTTTGCATGAAGTATTGAGCGAGAAAATTGCCGCCGCTCTATGGTTAAAGCTGGAAGGGATTTCCATGGCAAAAGATCTTACCAGCAAGATGCATCTAAAGAAAAAATTATTCCTGCACAGGTTACTCGCGGCATTATGTGTTAATGGCAGGACAAGGGAGAAGAACTCACATAATAAAAACAGAGGCAAAAGTAAAATCGGCTACAAGGGACGACATATCGCAATCTAGAGATAGGAAACAATATTGCAGATATTGAAAGAGAGACGGGCATGACATCTCATAATGTTTCAAGCTGCAGAACAAGGAAAGGAAGAATGTCACATATAAACTGAAAGGTAACAAACAAGGTGAAAATTTTGCTAATGTTGCTCGTGATGATAGTTTTGATGATGCTCTTGTTATTATTGCTGGATGTGTTGAGACCAATGATGAGTGGGTACTTGACATTGCATGTACTTTTCATATGTGCCTGCATAGAGATTGGTTTACTACTTTTGATTTCACCATTGTTGCTGGTTCCGTTTTGGGTTTTGATAATTCACCATGCAAGATTGAAGGCATAGGTTCCAGTCAAATCAAGATGTTTGATGGCACAATCAGAACTTTGACAGATGTTTGGTATATTCCGAAGATGAAGAGAAATCTTATCTCTATAAGTGCCCTTGATGCAAAGGATACAAGTATTCAGGTGGAGATATCATTTTGAAAGTCACCAAAGGTTCTCTTATTTTAATGAAAGGTGACTTAAGTTTGACTAATGGTCTTTATTACCTTCGTGGTTCTATCGTTTCAGGTGGCGCTATTGCAGTTATTTCAAAGAATTTTGATTGTGATGCTGCTAATCTTTGGCATATGCACCTTGGACATACGAGTGAACTTGGTTTGGGTGAGTTAAATAAGAGAGGTATGCTTGATTGATATGAAACTGGTAAACTAAAATTTCGTGAGCATTGTATCTTCGGCAAGCACAAGAGGTTGAAGTTCAACACTTTGGTTCATACAACTAAAGATATGCTTGATTATGTACATTCTAATTTATGGGGATCATCTCGCAGAAAGAAACTAGGTGGTGCTAGTTACATGTTGACTATTATTGATGATTACCCGAGAAAAGTCTGGTCTTATTTCTTGAAGCATAAATATCAAGCATTCTCATCTTTTAAGGAGTGGAATATTATGATTGAAAGGCGAACTGAAAAGAAGGTAAAGATACTCCGCATTGATACTGGTATGGAACTTTGTTCTAAGCTATTTGAGTATTATTGCAAGTCTGAAGTCATTGTCAAACATTACACTGTTCCTTATACTTCTCAACAAAACGGTGTTGCTATGCGTATGAACACGACCATTATTTCCAAAGCCCGTTGCATGTTGTTTAATGCAAGTTTGCATAAACGTATTTGGGCCGAAGCCACTTCCATTGCTTGTTATCTCATTAATCGATCACCATCTATTGCTCTTAATAAGAGAACTCCAATTAAGGTATGGTCTGGTTCTGTTGCTGATTATTCATAGTTGAGAGTTTTTGGTTGCACTTCTTATGCTCATGTTGATAATGGGAAGTTGGAGCGCAAGGCTGTTAAGTGCATCTTTCATGGTTAGAAATCTAGTGTTAAAGGTTTTAAATTGTGGAATCCTGAAACCAGGAGCAAGAGAATTAAACCATAACTTAGCATCACCCTTTAATGAGAAAGGAAACAATGTAAGAATATAGTAATAGCGTTTTTTCCTCATGAGCAAATAGGGTGGCTATATCATTCAATTTAGTAAGATGTGCCACAACAGTTTCAGATTCATAACCATAGAAAGGATCAGATTCTACCAAAGTAATTAACTCAGGATCGACAGGGAATTCATAATCCTTATTAGTAACAAAGATAGGTGAAATAGCAAACATAGGGTCATATTGCATTCTAGCATTCAAAGAATTTTCTTCCAGCTTAGCTAACAATTTCTTAAGATCATCTGTATCATTACAAGCAAGAAAGTCTAACAGTTTCCTCATCCATAATATAACCCTCAGGTACAATAGACAATTCATATCTAGGGGGAGAATCATAATCTTTAGTTTCAATAATATCATCGGTTTCAGTAATTTCATACTCTCTAGCCCTAGCATGTTGTTCATCAAGAAATTCACCAAGTGGCACAATATTATCAAGCAAAGAAGTAGTTTCATCATAAGCATCATGCATAGCAGAAGTGTCATCATCAATAATATGCGGTATATCGGAATCAATAGCAGGTGCGGGTGTCGCAAGTTTACTCAAAACAGAAGGAGAATCAAGTGCAGAGCTAGATGGTAGTTCCTTACCTCCCCTCGTAGTTGAGGGAAAAATCTTGGTTCTTTGATCTTTCAAATTCCTCATAGTGATCAACAGATATAAATCCCAAGTGACTCAGATAATAGAGCTATGCTACCCGGCAATGGCGCCAGAAAAAGGCCTTGATAACCCACAAGTATAGGGGATCGCAACAGTTTTCAAGGGTAGAGTATTCAACCCAAATTTATTGATTCGACACAAGGGGAGCCAAAGAATATTCTCAAGTATTAGCAGCTGAGTTGTCAATTCAACCACACCCGAAAGACTTAATATCTACAACAAAGTATTTATTAGCAAAGTAGTATGGAAGTAACGGCAACAGTGGCAAAAGTAACCGTAGAAGTTTTGTAGCAATTGTAACAGTGGCAACGACAAAGTAACGAAGCAAAGATCAATATGAAACGAACTCGTAGGCAATGGATCAATGATGGATAATTATGTCGTATAGCATTCATCATGCAATAGTTATAACATAAGGCGACACAGAACTAGCTCCAATTCATCAATATAATGTAGGCATGTATTCCGAATATAGTCATACATGCTTATGGAAAAGAACTTGCATGACATCTTTTGTCCTACCCTCCCGTGGCAGTGGGGTCCTAATGAAAACTAAGGGATATTAAGGCCTGCTTTTAATAGAGTACCGGACCAAAGCATTAGCATTTAGTGAATACATGAAGTCCTCAAACTACGGTCATCACCGGGAAGTGTCCCAACTATTGTCACTTCGGGGTTGCCGGATCATAACACATCGTAGGTGACTATAACTTGCAAGATAGGATCAAGAACACAAATATATTCATGGAAACACAATAGGTTCAGATCTGAAATCATGGCACTCGGACCCTAGTGACAAGCATTAGGCATATCAAAGTCATAGCAACATTAATCTTAGAACACAGTGGATACTAGGGATCAAACCCTACCAAAACTAACTCGATTACATGGTAAATCTCATCCAACCCATCACCGTCTAGCAAGCCTACGATGGGATTACTCACGCACGGCGGCGAGCATCATGAAATTGGTGATGGAGGATGGTTGATGATGACGATGGCGACGATTTCCCCTCACCAGAGCCCAAAATAGACTCCGGATCTTCCCTCCCGAGGAAGAACAGGAGGTGGCGGTGGCTTCGTATCGTAAAACGTGATGAATCCTTCTCTCTGATTTTTCTCCTTGAACGTGAATATATGGAGTTGGAGTTGAGGTCGGTGGAGGTCCGTGGGACCCACAAGACCAAAGGGCGCGCCCTCCACCCTTGTGGACAGGGTGTGGGTCCCCTTCGGTTGATTCTTTCACCAATATTTTTTATTTATTCCAAAAATGATCTCCGTGAAGTTTGAGGTCATTCTGAGAACCTTTATTTCTACACAAAAATAACACCATGGCAATTCTGTTGAAAACAGCGTCAGTCCGGGTTACTTCCATTCAAATCATGCAAATTAGAGTCCAAAACAAGGGTAAAAGAGTTTGGAAAAGTAGATACGATGGAGACGTATCAATAGGCCAAAACGGTCTCTTATAATAAACAAAGCGTTCTTGAGGGTACACGGGAATTTCATCTAGTCACTTTCATCATGTTGGTTTGATTCGCGTTCACTACTTTGATAATTTGATATGTAGGTGGACCGGCGCTTGGTTGCTGTTGTTACTTGAACAAACCTCCCAATTATGATTAACCCCCTCGCAAGCATCTGCAACTACGACAAAAGTATTAAGATAAAATCTAACCATAGCATTAAACATATGGATCCAAATCGGTCCCTTACGAAGTAGCACATAAACTAGGGTTTAATCTTCTATCACTCTAGGAACCTATCATCTAATAACTACTCCACAATGCATTCTCTTAGGCCCAAAGATGGTGAAGTGTCATGTAGTCGATGTTCACATGACATCACTAATGGAATCACAACATACATATCACCAAAATATCAAACACATATCAAATTCACATGATTACTTGCAACATGACATCTCCAATGACCTCAAGAACAAAAGTAAGTACTCACAAATGATATTCATGCTCAATATCACAGGGGTATTAAATAGCATAATGGATCTAAACATATAATCTTCCACCAAATAAACCATATAGTAATCAACTACAAGATGTAATCAACACTACTAGTCACCGACACGCACCAATCTGAGGTTCCGGTACAAATATTGAACACAAGAGATGAACTAGGGTTTGAGATGAGATGGTGTTGTTGAAGATGTTGATGGAGATGCGCCTCCTAAGGATGCGAGGGTTGTTGGTGATGACGATGGCGTCGATTTGCCCCTCTGGGATGAAAGTTTCCCCGACGGAATCGCTTCGTCGGAGGGAAAAAGTGCTCCTGTCCAAGTTCTGCCTCGAGATGGCGACACTCCATCCCGAAAGTCCTCTACTTATTTGTTGTAGGTCAAAAGACCTTATATACCAAAAGCTGGGCACCAGAGGTGGGCTGGGCAGCCCACCACCCACCAGGGCGCGCCTGGGGGCCCTGGCACGCTCTGGTGTCTTGTGGGCACCTGGCAGCCCCCCTCTGGTAACTATTTTCTCAAGTATTTTTTATTTATTCCAAAATAATTTTTCGTAAATTTTTAGCTCATTTGGAGAAGTGCAGAATAGGTAACTCTGATGTAGCTTTTTCAGGTCTAGAATTCCAGCTGTCGGCATTCTCCCTCTTTGTATAAACCTTGCATATAATGAAAGAAAAAGCATTAGAATTCTTCCATAAAGCATTATTATGCATAAAACATTATAAATAATAGTAGTAAAACATGATGCAAAATGGACATATCAATTCCCCCAATCTTAGACCTCACTTGTCCTCAAGCGAAAGTCAATATCGAAAATCATGTCCACATGTTTAGAGAGAGAGAGAGAGGTGTCAATAAAAACAAAATACAAACACCGTAGCATCATTTATATCTATCTATTTATATATAAAAAGTGATTGATGGGTTAGCCACAAAAAAGAAAAATAGATTAAAATTGCCACAATAATTAGAAAGATCTAACCATCTATTTGGTGGATTAATGATTAATAGCCATTAGATTTAAGTGATTAAAATTACCCACCATTGCCATTACATACATGGAAATTGGCCTTGGTTTAACATTTTTTTACATATATTCACGTGTATATCTTGCCCTATAGGCTAGAGCCTCCCGATTACTCCCGCAGCCGCTGCTGCTTTGCGCATGTTTTTATCTGGATGCCGAGGATGCATAAAGACCAGCTATACACATATTCACGTATATGTCTTGCCCTAGAGGCTAGAGCCGCCTAATCACTCCCGCCGTCACCACTGCTTTGTTGATGTTGTAATCTGGATGCTGAGGATGCATGAAGACCAGAAAAAACTCCTCTGTATTTGTCGCTATTGTTAGGTCTTTGTTTTTCCTAAAAATCTCCTATCTAATTGTCGATGTTATGAGGCCCCTGTTTTCCTTATGTTGCTGCCTCATCTAATCTGCTACAGGTCCAAGATGGTGGACGTCGACGTGCTGTACTCAAGCCTCTGAAAAATAGAAAAATTGTCCATACATGCTTACCTCAGATTCCTCCTAATAGCTAGAAGAATCATCAATCATGGATGTTTGATTACGATTACATACACAAATCAATCAGCACTCCGACATGATTCACTTCTTGGAGTGAACCTTTTCGGTCTAAAGACATGCAACCATACAACCAATTGCTAACTTCATCCAATAGCTCTACTGCAGCTTGCTAGGGTCACTACACCGACTATATATCTGAAGAGGGGCGAGTTAGCAAGAGAAGGTGAATAAGATAAATGCAAGTGATTTTATTTTTTTAGTTTTGCTTTTTCTTACGCCTTGAACAAGTTAGATGAAAAACTAATCTTTAATCATTAGTGAATCTGAGGTTGTTTCGAATTACTCTGTCTATTAGCAAAAACCTATTTTTATATTATATTTAGATCATAATGCATAGATATTGATTGCGCGTTTGTACTAATTTAGCCCTTCTATTTATTGGATTCAGAAAAAGATAATGCTATATCTATTCATGCATACCACCTATGTTAAATTGTTTACTAGAAAAGACACAGATCTACAGAGAGCTCAACAACCTATCGCATGCCTTACGTCGGGCTCAACCACCAAGTGTGTGTCGCCTGTGTCCGGCTCGACAACAAGACCTACAACCTTGACAAGGTCGGCTTCGCCACCGACGACCTCAAGGATGCCCAGCCGAGCGTATGCTACACCGCTCCCTGCTCATGTTCATACCACATACCTACCAGAGGAGATGGCGAAGATCATTTGGTGAAGAACACTTGGTGAAGAATGCTTTGAGAACCACTATGATGGATGATGGACCTGCGCCAGTGTACAATCACCATATTGGTCATGGCAGCCAATTCCGCTAGGAGAACCACTAGCCAGCGCAATTGGATATTGGAGAACCACTAACCAGAGTGTTTGGATATTGGAGAACCAGACGCACTTGATGTGCATAGGTATGGATCCTCTCAGCATCGTTGTCAATGTCTACAATGGTACAACTCATAGCCCTCGGTCACACCTTCTTTGAAACACAATAGTGCATTATGAAGGTAGTCAGATTGATGCGAGAAATATAGGAACAACTTACTATAGGTGGAGACATCAAGTTATAGCTTGTGTTTTTATAGTGGCATCATTAGTTACTTACCGGGTTCCTGTAAATTTGTTTCGAGCACAACCCATCAGTATGTGGAGCAAAAAGAAGTAGCGAACGGGCCACTATGGTCTAGATAGGAAGGTCAGCATTCTTGAATGGAAGTAAAAAAAAACTATTGTAAGACTGAGATGCTTAATGTTTGTTGTCATCCATTAGTAGATCAGGTGTGGTTAGAAAATGTTTTAAATCTTCCACACTTCTGCTATTTCTAGACGTCCTTGATTAATTCCAATCTGTCAATGCATAAAGCTTTAGCCCCTTGGGACATAATATATGTCATTTCGTACAATTTAGGCAATAGAATATTCTCTTAGAACAAATATTGATCAGGTAATCTCATTAGTTTTTAATATGATGTGACAAGATGCTTGAAATCCTGAAACTTCAGTGTCTTATCTTCAGTCTGTAAAGTCAATTTTGTGTTTTCTATAACAAATGATTGCGTGTCTTCAACTTTTTAGGCAACAGTGTTACGTTTGACGACAGTCTTATCTTCAGGGATGGAGAACTTCAACGACAAGTTTGCTGAAAAATATATGCCTGATTACCGAGGTAGGTACTCGACCATAACACTGTAGGTATATATCTCTATTTTCTTGCATGTAGTGATGGACACTACTTGCATGTATGTGTAAGTTGCACAAACAAACACATAAGATGGAAGAGAGAAAAGAAAATCGGTATTAATGCTTCTACATCCCCACATATATATTTGTAAATAATAATCAAGCCAGGTTCTCTTCTATGAATGCTTACTTTATATTATTGCCTCTTTTTTTTTTCCAAAAATGGGTTGTGATGTCGATCTATGTAAAGAAGTGTGCACAGAAGTTGGATAGTGGAAAGATGGACATGCTGAAAAAAATTAATCACAAAGTGAAAAGAAAAACAATTTCTGCATTCAAATTATCATAATAAAATTCGCTAATCTCCACTACCCAGAAGAACCAATAGGAAAGGAACTCAAATTAATCATAGGTGGGGTTACGCACTTCTTCATTCAGGTTAAGTCATCATGGGTTGTTGAGAAAAAAATTTAGAGCCATGCAAGAGGTCTCATGAGCAATTCTTGAAGCTAAAGATTTGAGATTATTCAATAGCCATTATTTGCATTTGAGTTGTGTCTGAACTTGAATCTTGAGTTACTAGGTTATCAGAGTAAGTAGAGAATGGAATATATGTAAGACCATCAATATACATGCTTCTTCTTGACTACTTATGTGGTTATTGATGTCTACTATTACCGAAAAAGGCTTTCGCCCCGCTTTATAAATAAAGCAAACCGCCAAGAGCACATACAGGGACTAGTTCAAAACACACACACACCCAAGTCTCACAACAATAGAACCAGAGGTACTGCTGAGGGCACAGCTCAACAAGCCCAAAACACACACGAAATAAGAAACAAGGCTCAGCCGGGGCCAAGGCCGGAGCCGGAGCCGGAGCCGGAGGGCAACAGACGACTAATCAGGCTCAGGAGGAGGCGGCAGAGGGGGCGGTGACAGGCGGACGGCCATCGAGCGGAGGTTGGCGATGAAGGCGGAGATGGTGTCCCGATCCCGAGGGCGGCTAAGCGGCCGCCAGAGCTGCAAGTAACCAGACAGTTTGAAGAGGGCATCAGTAGAGCATCGAAGAGGGGAGCGCTGAATCATAAGTTTATTGCGAATCGTGTAGAGCGTCCATGCTAGGACCCCAATCTCAAGCCACCTAATGTGGCGAGAGGGCAGCAGGGAGGCCTGTAATTCGGTGAAGAGGTCGGGGAAGTTGGAGTGGCATCAATCCCCACCAACTGCCTCTCTAAAGCAGCTCCAAACGAACTGAGAAGACACGCAAGAGAAGAAAATGTGGTTCGAGTCTTCGGGGGTATCACATAGGGGGCAGAGGCCAGAGCCCGGGCCATTGCGCTTGCGAACCTCAACTCTCGACGGAAGCTGACCGCGGATCCATTGCCACATGAAGATCCGGATTTCAAGGGGCAGGCGAATGGACCAAACCGTCTGGAGGGGCGGCGGGGCGGAGGAAGGGGCGATAGCCGCGTAGAGGGACTTGGTGGAGAATTGACCCTAAGGCTCAATGCGCCACCGAACCTCATCCGGGCCAGCATCAACAGTCGGTTCATGGAGAGCAATACAATCAAGAAGCTCATGCCAGGCGGCCACTTCCGGAGGCCCAAATGGCCTCTGGAATGCGAGGCGCCCTAAGTCAATAAGGGCCTGTTGAACTGAGATTGTAGGGACGACTGCGATGGAGAAGAGGTCTGGAAAGTGGGCCGCGAAGGGGGCGTCACCTGCCCGTCGGTCAAACCAGAACAAGGTTGCTGCTCCCGATCCAACTGAGATGGAGGTCCCAATGCGGAGGACGGGGAGCAGTTGGATGACCGACTGCCAGAACTGGGACCCACCCGACCGTTGGCAGAAGGCCAGAGGTTGGCCATGCAAGTATTTATTCCGGATGATGTCTAGCCACAGACCGCCAAGCCCTTGTGAGATGCACCAGAGCCAGCGGGAAAGGAGGGCAATGTTCATGCGCTTCGAGCACATGATGCCAAGGCCTCCCTACTCCCGGGGCTTGCAGATGTCGGGCCAACTGACCATATGATGCTTCTGCTTGTTATTGTCGCCAGCCCAATAGAAGCGAGATTGAATTTTAGCGATCTCGTGATGGAGGGTCTCGTGGAGGCTGTAGAAGCTCATAAGGAATAGGAGGAGACTGGAGAGCGAGGAGTTGATGAGAATCGTCCAGGCCGCCTTCGAGAGCCATCGACCTTGCCAAGGCTCCATGCGCGTTTGCAACTTGGTAACCATAGGGCGAAGGTCCGCCACAGTGAGCCGGGAGTCACTAATGGGTGTTCCCAGGTAGGTTGTTGGGAAGGAGCATAGGCGGTAGTTGAGGCGGTTGGCAATGTCAAGGGCCTCAGCCGGAGAATAGCCCATCACCATCACATCACTCTTGTCGAAGTTGATCTTAAGACCCGACATTTGTTGGAAGCAAAGGAGGAGGAATTTAAGGCTAGCGATGTCCGAATCCGAGCCTTCGACCATGATGATGGTGTCGTCAGCGTACTGGAGCAGGGAGATGCCAGTACCACTGGTCAAGTGGGGGGTGATCCCACGAATATGGCCCGCAGCCTTAGCCTTGTCCAGGATGGCCGCGAGAGCATCGACCACCATATTAAACAGGAACGGGGAAAATGGGTCACCCTGCCTCACCCCACAGAAAGTGGGGAAGTAGGGGCCGATCTCCCCATTGATGTTGACGGCCGTGCGCCCACACGAGACCATTTGCATAACCCGTGTCACCCAACGGTCATCAAAGCCTTTTCGCAGAAGGGCCAGCTAACAGTGTCATAGGCCTTATGGAAATCGATCTTCAGGAACACCGCCTTGAGGTGCTTGGAGCGGACTTCATGGAGGACTTCGTGAAGGATCAGCACCCCATCCAGAATATAGCGGCCTTGGATGAAAGCCGATTGGTTGGGGTGGGTAATACGGTCCGCGAGCAGGGTCACCCTATTGGCGTACCCTTTAGCCAGAATCTGGAAGATCACGTTAATCACCGTGATTGGGCGGAACTGACGGATGTCAGCAGCGCCAGAAACCTTGGGGATGAGCGAGATCGTCCTATAGTTAAGGCACCCAAGGTCGATGGACCCAACGTAGAACTCGTCGAAGATGGCCATGACCTCCGTCTTGATCACATTCCAGAAGCTCTGGAAGAACTTAACTGGAAGGCCATCCGGGCCAGGGGCCGAGGTAGGGTTCATGCCCTTGATGGCAGCCCAGACCTCGCCCTTAGAGAAGGGGGCCATAAGAGCCGCGTTCTCAGGCTCGGAAACAAGCTGGCGCCCGGACCAACAGTCAGGGGCCAGGGATAAGCCGCTCCGAGGAGCGGCTGTGAACAGGGACCTATAGAAGCCGTCGACGTGGGACCTAATGTCCCGCGGGGATTGCAGGAAGGTCGAGCCATCCCAAAGGAGGGGGATGGTGTTGCGCCTGCGTCGGCCATTTGCAATGGCTTGGAAGTAAGCCGTATTCGCGTCACCCTTCAGGACCCATTTCTGAGCCCCACGCAACCGCTAGTAGGCCTCTTCATCTGTGTAAATGATAGAGAGCTGATCCTCCAAGTCGTAGCGGGAGAGCCACTCCTCGGGAGAAAGGCCGGTAGCATCGGCACGAAGGTCCAAGGCTTGGATTGCAGACAGAAGAACCTTCTTACGCCCGCGGAGGTCACGCCCCAGGTTGGCGCCCCACCCCTTCATGAACTGTCGGCCTCGCTTGGCGCAGATGTGCCAGGAGTCGACAGCGGAGGGAGGGCGAGCAAGAGCCTGCAAGAGAGCCCGAGTCTCCAACCAATGGGCGCCGACCGCGTCGATGAAGCCAGCTTGGGACAGCCAAAATGTCTTAAACCGGAAACGGGGGAGGGGGGGGGGGACCGGGGGGCGTTCATCAGCGGAAGACAGGAGGGGGACGTGGTCGGAGCCAATCCGGGTGATGGCCCGGAGGGAGGCGAGGGAGCAACGGAAGTCCCATTCCAGGGAAACTAGGACCCGGTCCAGGACGGACTGGGTCGGGGCAGCCTGACGGTTGGTCCAGGTGAACCTGGCACCAACCCGGTCGATCTCACGGAGGCCAAGATCAGTAATGCAATCATTGAACATTTGCATAAGGGCAAAGTTGACATTGGCATTGCTCTTGTCCTCCGCACACCTAAGGAGATTAAAGTCACCCCCCACAACAACCGGCAGTGATGCAGCTGACACCTTCCGGTGAAGCTCCTCGAGGAAGGGTGCGAATCGGTTGTGGTCGGCAGGGCCGTAGAAAATAATGACCTCCCACTTGAAGTTAAGGGAGCGTTCAAAAATCTCCATGCTAACAAAGAACTAACACCCACCTCGAAGGTGGCATCCTTCATACCTAACAGGATGCCATCGGAATGGCCCACGGTCCCACTAGAAGGGAGCCAGTGCCAGGCGAAAAGGTGGGAGCTCAGGCGGTCAAGCTCCGGGAGGGAGAAATCCATACGCATGGTCTCCTGGATGGCCACAATATCAATGTGTTCTTCATGAATGTACTCGATGAGTTGGCGGTGGCGGCCATCATGGCCGAAACCGCGGATGTTCCAGAAGAGGGCACGCATCACGCAACCATTGAGGGGCTGCTTGACCCCAGGACACGAGATGCGCTTTGGGCGCGGAGAGCGGCCGTCCGAGAGCAGGTACGACCCGAAGCTCGGTAGCGGTCAGGGGGGGGGGGAATTCCACCAATCCTACAAGGAGGGGGCAGCCTCAGTTCCGCCGACTCGGATGACGAGTCGGGGGCCAAGAGCAGGTCTGCTCTAGCTGCAGCCAGCCTCCCGTCGAGGATCTCGCGGGCCCTAATGGCCTCGATCATGGCTAAGGTGGGGCCGACCTCCCCCCTAAAGATGATGGCGGAGTTGGTCACGATCTTCACAAGGTTTCCAAGCGGTACCGACTCAAGAGCAGAGAAGGAACAAGTAGCTGCCGAGGGAGGGACTGAAGGGGTACCTGGCTCCAGGTTTCGTGCAGCGACATGGAGCTCGGCCTGATCGTGGATGGGCAGCACCGGGCAACCCTCCGGGCGCGCTGCGTCCAGCCGAGCACTCCGGCGAGAAGCAGTCGCCGGAGAGGAGGCCGATCGGGCGCGCCGGGAGAAGGCCACGACGCGTGGAGGCGGAGGCGGGCCAGCCAGGGAGGTGGTCACCTGGGACTCCCGGCACAGGCCAAAGACCGCCGCGGGGAGTATCTGGAGAGCCGAGGTCGGAGTGGAAGACGGCGATGGCGGTGGTGGAGCAGGGTCGGTGACGAGATCCACCCGGGCCACAGGCGGGGCCGGGGACGACAGGGGTGCCGCGGCCGAAGACGGCATGGCGGCCTATGAGGCGACGACAGGAGCAGCGCCGGGGGAGGGATCAGGGGCGGCCGCCATGCCCCCGGCGAGCGGAGAGGGCGGGTCCTAGAACACCGACCCTGTAGGAAGGAGAACCAGGTCCAGGACCGGCCCGTCTGTAGTGGTGGAGACCGGGGAGCATGGTGAGGAGGCGGGGCAGACGACCAAGCCCACGCTGGAGGCGTCACTGGCGGCCGGAGACATGGCCACAGGATCGAGGGGGGCTCGAGGGGGGGACCCGGCGCGGCCTGGCGCCCATCCCCCCCATCGGCTGGGGGCGAAGGCGATCGGGACTGCGACCAGGAGGGCGAGTCGTCCGAACCCTCCCCGTCCTCCGACCTGCGGGAGCGGGAGCGGTGCCTGCCGTGGTAGTCCCCCCCGGTTCCCGGGTTTCCGCCAGGGGGCCCATCGTCGGTGAAGCGGGGGCGGTCGACGTGGTTGGGGGGCTCGGGGGCGATGCGGAGGTCGTAGCCCCGGTCGTTGAAGAAAACACGGACGGTGACGCGGAGCTTGGAGGAGTCTAAACACTTGACCTTGACCTGGACCTCCTCCTCCTTGCAGAGGGAGAGCTCGTCAACCACCACCACCTTGCCCAGGATCCGGGACATCTGGCGGATGACGAGCTCTGACCGGGCGATGTCGGGGAGGCCAGCCACAAAGATCCAAGTGGTGTCCAGAACAGCCACTTCAGGGGCGTCAAGGACCGGCTCGATGATGTCGACGACAAGCTGGTTGAGGGCGAGGGTGATCTGGCCACTACGAGTGGCGTAGCCGTAACTGACGGTGTCGGGGAAGATCACGGTGAAGATGTGGCCGGCTGTGGGAGTGACCGCCCAGTCCCACTAGCGACGGTAGAGGTGGTTGAGCTCAGCCTCAATCATCTCTGGGGATGCCACCCCGTCGACCACCGTAACGATCACCTGAAGGGAGGGGGTGGGCGGGGGGAGATCTGGGACCTCAAGATGGAAGTACCCTAGCCCCGCGATGTCGTGGCCGTACATCATGAGCTCGGATGTCCCAGGGCGGTCCGGGCATAAGGGAGCGGGGTGCCCTGGGTCCATGCAGATGTAGCAGCACTGGGGGTTGACATAGTTGATTTGCGAGTGACCGGCACCCCGCAATTGAAGCACGGGGGGCGAGGGAGGTTGGAGTCGGGGCCTGGGGCAGCGGAGGTGCCCGGAGCCGAGGACGGCGGTGCAGGCGGGTTGCCACGACCCATGCCGCGACGCTTCTTCTTCTTGGCAGGGCCTTGGCGGCTACGAGGGGGGCGCCGCCCGAGGTGGCTGCCGTGGCAGGGGCCGAGGGGCGGCACATATTTTCGGGGAGCCGGTGCTGCAGAAGGGGCTTGGACGCGGGGGGACGGGGGTCGAGCAGCACGAGCCGGGGACGGGCTGCGGCCCCGACGAGGCGCCGGAGAGGGCGAGCGGCGTCACGGTCTCCAGTCCCTCGAGGCGGTAGGGCGCGGGGAACGGGAGCGGCCCCGACCATCGCAGCGAGCCGGGGAGCAGTGGTCGTCCCGGCGGCCCTCACGGAGATCGCGCCGGAGCTCCTCCTCGCGGCGGAGGGCGTCGGGGGAAGGGCAAGGGGCGTCACGGTGGTCCTCGGCCCGCCGCTTGGGCCGGGACGTCCCGTCCTCCCAGTCGCGTGGCATGGCGGAGCGCGGTGGGGGAGGAGGAGACGCGGGAGGAGGGGGAGAGATGGCAGCGGATGAAGCGTTCGGGGGCGGCGCGGGGGCGGAGCGAGCGGAGTCGAGCGTGGCGGCGGAGGGAGGAAATGGAGCGGTAGGGAGGCCTCCAGGGAGCCAGATCGAGTTGCCCGGGGCATTGGGCCTAGGGCGCGGGCACAGCCCGGGAGAGGCCATCCAGCCCAACAGGAGGGGGGCGGGCCCAGAAGGGGGACAGGGCGGTTGGGCCGGCGCGCGGCCCAGAATGCCTCGCCCGGCCGGGCCGCAGCCCAGCAAGCGGGGGGAGGCGCATCCCGTAGGGTTTCTCCCCGGGGAGCGAGACTCACCGCCGCCTCCGCCGGTGAGCCCGAGGGGGAGGCTGGCCAAGCACGCTGCCGGGAATGAATGACACGGAGGCACATGGCGGAGGAGCCGAAGGACGCGATGAAGGGGCGAAACGGCGACGATCGAACGGGCAGCGTCGCGGGGTGCAAGTCACAGCGAGCCGCAGGCGGACCAGGGGGCATCGCCGGCGAGCAACATGCGGCCGGTCGGCGCCAGGACGCGCTAGCGCAACCCTGCTCAGAGCGGCCGACCACGCCCCAGGCCCGGAGCCTCCGGCGGTGCGCTCCGCCAACCTGCAAGGGCGCACCTTGCATCCCGTACGCCCGAGACGAGCTCGAGGGCGGAGTCGACGACTGCGGCGGCCGCGAGCCGGTGACCGGACCCCGCACGTGGGGGGCTGGGCCACCGGCCCTGCAGGGCAGAGCAGCGTGACGGGAAGCGGAGGCCTGGGGAGGGGAGGCGCTGATCGGATGGGGGAACGGCTCCTCGTCAGCCAAATCCGCCCAGCGGAGGCGCGGGGCCAGAGCAGGGGCGGGCGAGGGGGACAGAGGACCGGTGGCGACACCGGGGGCCTGCGGGGCGAAGGGGGGCGCGGTCACCGGGGCGACGCTGGAGCACGGGAAGGCGGCGGGGGCGGCCCCTAGCACTGGCGTGGGCGGAGCGCCCGTGCAGTCGCTAGAGCCCAAGAGCACCATCTCATTCTAGTATTAATCATGTCTACTATTCTATAAATGATTTATTTCTCTCATTGCCTCCTTTTCAAGACTAGTTTATTTCTCTTATTGCCTCCTTTTCAAGACATTTTTTAAACCCGGGGAACAACATGACCCTACTGTATAATTCATTTTCAAGAACTGCTTATGGTCCTAATACAAGTGCATATCTATGTAAGCCTCACAATTTCAGTTGTAACCTACCAATTATTTATTATTTGTCGCATATTTGTACTAACATATACAATGTACTTTGTTTGGTTCTTATTTGATGTACATGTTTTAGTTAAATCTAATTATTATTATTAATTTATATTGACATTTAGTAGATTTCCATACTGCTTTATGTGAGCAAAGTTAGATTATATGATCCAACGTTTTGGGTTTGCATTGGTATGTCTGCTCACACATATACTTACATTCTTACAATTTCACTAACTTATTATCTACCTCATTCAACACTTATAGAGCACTTCAAAAGAATCACATGTTTTTTTTTCCAAAATTTGAAAGAAAAATAATGAAACATTTACCACTAATAGGTCTTTCCTTAATTACATTTGATAGACTATACGTAGATAGCCTTGAGCACCTGTTGTATGTAAGCCACGATGCCCACGTAGTGGAGCACGATGGCTAGAGTAGTGGCGCATGCTCACCACCAACGGTGGCCTCTGTAACTGTATATATACGGCCTCATCGATGAATGGAAGAGTGTGCCTTGAGTCTCCAATTCCCTCTCCCTCGAACATGGTATCAGATGCTCCTGATCCGGTCCATCCCTTTGCCCCGATCCACGATCCCGCTTCCGCCATCACCATGGATGACCCGCCCCAACCTTCCTCCCCCACCGCCGATGCAATTGCTCCTCTGGCCATTGCCCCTTCTCCACCCGCTGCAACGCAGCCCGCTGCCCTCGCCGCTGTCGCTGACACGCCCGCTTCTCTTGCCGCAGCCCCACCCCGGCCGCAGCAGCCTGCTCCGGTCCTGTCGGCCTCTCTTCTTCAAACGCTCGACATCCGTCGCCATGTGATGGTGACTCTCGATCTCCTCGCCGTCAACCATGCGCAATGGCGCCGGCACTTTGACACGGCGATCGGCATGTTCGGTCTTCGCGACCACATCGACGCCACCGCGGTGCAGCGCTTTGACCACCCCGAGTGGGTTATGGCGTATCACGCCGTCGTTCACTGGCTCAACACCACCGTCTCCCCCGAGCTTTTGGTCCTGGATTAGGGGGTCTCCGGACAGCCGGACTATATCCTTTGGCCGGACTGTTGGACTATGAAGATACAAGATTGAAGACTTCGTCTCGTGTCCGGATGGGACTCTACTTGGCATGGAAGGCAAGCTAGGTAGTACGGATATGGATATCTCCTCCTTTGTAACCGACCTTGTGTAACCCTAGCCCCCTCTGGTGTCTATATAAACCGGAGGGTTTTAGTCTGTAGGACAACATACAATCATACCATAGGCTAGCTTCTAGGGTTTAGCCTCTCCGATCTCATGGTAGATCAACTCTTGTAATACTCATATCATCAAGAATAAATCAAGCAGGAAGTAGGGTTTTACCTCCATCAAGAGGGCCTGAACCTGGGTAAAACATCATGTCCCCTACCTCCTGCTACCATCTGCCTTAGACGCACAGTTCGGGACCCCCTACCCGAGATCCGCCGGTTTTGACACCGACATTGGTGCTTTCATTGAGAGTTCCTCTGTGTCGTCGCCGTTAGGCTTGATGGCTCCTACTATCATCGATAGCGATGCAGTCCAGGGTGAGACTTTTCTTCCCGGACAGATCTTTGTGTTCGGCGGCTTTGCACTGCAGGCCAACTCGCTTGGCCATCTGGAGCAGATCGAAAGTTACGCCCCTGGCCACCAGGTCAGGTTTGGAAGCTTAAATTACACGGATTATGTCCGCGGAGACTTGATCTTCGACGGATTCGAGCCCCTGCCTTGTGCGCCACGCGGTCACGTTGAGTATGATTTAGCTCCACCATCGGATCATATTTAGGAGATCGCACCGGCAGCCGCTCCGAGCCTCAATTCGGAGCCAGTTGCGCCATCCATGGACGGGTGGATAGACCCCGTCACGGAGGCCGTATCCTCAGCGGCGATCGAGCCGAATATCAACCTTACCCTTCACGACAGCCATGTTGCCAAAATGCCGGATCCTTCTCCGGCCACGGACTCTGAACCGCCTGCGCCCGTTCCTATTGAATCCGATTGGGCGCCAATCATGGAGTTTACCTCCGCGAATATTTTTCAGCACTCGCCCTTCGGCGACATACTGAACTAATTAAGGTCTCTCTCCATGTCAGGAGGATCCTGGCCGAACTATGTCCGGCAGGATTGGGATGCGGATGACGAAGAAATTCGCCACCCACCCACCACCCACTTAGTAGCCACTGTCGACGACTTAACCGACATGCTCGACTTCGACTCCGAAGACATTGACGGTATGGACGATGATGCGGGAGACGAAGAGGAACCACTGCCCACAGGGAACTGGACAGCCACCTCATCATACGATATATACATGGTGGACACACCCAAAGAAGGCAATGGCGACGAGACAATGGAGGATGACCCCTCCAAGAAGCAACCCAAGTGCCGGCGTCAGCGGCGCCGCTCTAAGTCCCGCCAAGGCAAAAGCGGTGATACCAGCACAGGAGATAATAGCACTCCGGACAGTGCCAAAGACGGCAACAATCCCCTCCAGCAAGATTTAGGGCAGGAGGATGGAGAAGCCAGCCCTCCAGAGAGAGCGGCAGATGGAGAGGCGGAGGATGATAATTACATGCCTCGCTCCGAAGACGAGGCAAGCCTCGACGATGACGAATTCGTCGTGTCTGAGGATCCCGTCAAACAAGAGCGCTTCAAGCGTCGGCTTATAGCCACGGCTAATAGCCTTAAGAAAAAGCAACAACAGCTTCAAGCTGATCAAGATTTGCTAGCCGACAGATGGACCGAAGTCCTTGCGGCCAAGAAATATAAACTCAAACATCCCTCCAAGAGTTACCCAAAGCACAGGTTTCTACCCCGACTGGAGGAGGAAGCATTCAAACCCACATCTCCAGCACATGATGCGGCTTACCGGCCACCTCGTGGTCGCGACAGAGAGGCATTTCAGCCAAAAGCTCAGTCTGCACTTCAACGCCACTCACATAAAAATGTCAAGGCATGGGGAAATACGCCAGACCTACGAGACGTATTGGAGGACAAAGAAAAACATGCAGGATCGATCTACGGATCATGAGGGCGCGCCACTATGCGAGACGATAATCGTCACGCTGGATACAATAAAAGTAAGTTCGGCCAGGCCGAACACAGCGGGCAAGACTCATTCGAGCTGCGTCGCGACATAGCCCAGTACAGAGGCGCCGCACACCCCTATGCTTCACAGAAGAAGTAATGGATCATCAAATCCCAGAGGGTTTCAAACCCGTAAATATAGAATCATACGACGGCACAACAGATCCTGTGGTATGGATCGAGGATTTCCTCCTGCATATCCACATGGCCCACGGTGATGATCTACACGCCATTAAATACCTCCCACTCAAGCTCAAAGGACCAGCTCGGCATTGGCTCAATAGCTTGCCAGCAGAGTCCATTGGTTGTTGGGAGGATCTAGAAGCCGCATTCCTCGACAACTTCCAGGGCACTTACGTGCGACCACCAGATGCCGATGACTTGAGCCACATAATTCAGCAGCCAGAGGAATCAGTCAGGCAATTCTGGACATGGTTCCTAACAAAGAAAAATCAAATCATCGACTATCCGGATGCAGAGGCCCTAGCAGCTTCTAAGCACAACATCCGTGACGAGTGGCTCGCCCGGCACCTTGGTCAGGAAAAGCCAAAATCTATGGCAGCCCTCATGACACTCATGACCCGCTTTTGTGCGGGAGAAGACAATTGGCTGGCTCGCAGCAATAACATATCAAAGAACCATGGTACTTCAGATACCAAGGATGGCAATGGCAGGTCACGTCGCAACAAACATAAGCGCCGCATTAACAGCGACAATACCGAGGATACGGCAGTTAATGCCGGATTCAAAGGCTCTAAACCCGGTCAGCGGAAAAAGCCATTCAAAAGAAGCACTCCGGGCCTGTCCAGTTTGGACCGTATACTCGATCACTCGTGCCAAATACACGGCACCCCCGACAAGCTAGCCAACCACACCAATAGGGATTGTTGGGTGTTCAAGCAGGCCGGCAAGATAAATGCTGAAAACAAAGATAAGGGGTCACATAGCGATGATGAGGAGGAGCCCCGACAGCCGAACACCGGAGGACAGAAGAGGTTCCCCCCACAAGTGCGGACGGTGAACATGATATACGCAACCCACATCCCCAAGAGGGAGCGGAAGCGTGCGCTCAGGGACGTATATGCGTTGGAGCCAGTCGCCCCAAAGTTCAACCCATGGTCTTCCTGCCCGATCACCTTCGACCGCAGGGACCACCCCACTAGTATCCGTCATGGCGGATTCGCCGCATTGGTCTTAGACCCAATCATTGACGGATTTTACCTCACTCGAGTCCTTATGGATGGCGGCAGTAGCCTGAACCTGCTTTATCAGGACACAGTGCGCAAAATGGGTATAGACCCCTCAAGGATCAAACCCACTAAAACGACCTTTAAAGGCGTCATACCAGGTGTAGAGGCCCATTGCATAGGCTCAGTAACACTGGAAGTGGTCTTCAGATCTCCGGATAACTTCCGAAGCGAAGAGTTAATCTTCGACATAGTCCCATTCCGCAGTGGCTACCATGCACTGCTCGGGCGAACCGCATTTGCGAGATTCAATGCGGTACCGCATTACGCATATCTCAAGCTCAAGATGCCAGGACCACGGGGGGTCATCACAGTCAATGGAAACACAGAGCGCTCTCTCCGCACGGAGGAGCACACTGCGGCCCTCGCAGCAGAAGCGCAAAGCAGCCTCTTAAGGCAATCCACTAGTTCGGCGATTAAAGACCCGGACACCTTCAAGCGTGCCCGGAGTAATCGGCAACAGGACCGCCTGGCACGTTCTGAGCTCGCATAGCAATGCGGCCCCACCCCGGTCCCAGCCAAACGGCGAAATCCGTG
Source organism: Triticum urartu (assembly GCF_056163025.1). Taxonomy (NCBI): domain Eukaryota; kingdom Viridiplantae; phylum Streptophyta; class Magnoliopsida; order Poales; family Poaceae; genus Triticum; species Triticum urartu. Next base: position 306,076,850 of record NC_141875.1, read on the forward strand.
CCACGCGTACATAATTACGCATTAAAAATACCATGGGCACAGGCAGGGAAGGGGGCACGACTGCGGCACGCTCCAAGTCGCGGCTTAAACCGCACTAGGGGCTTCCCGCTTTGTTATTTTTCTCTTTCAGGACTTTAATCTCTGGAAACCCTGTCCGGCAGCATGATTGCCGAACACATGATGTATCAACCAAGGAGGCAGAAAGCTATGTCACACCACAGAACTCCCATGTGGATTACGATAACAAGTGAAATATTTGCTTTAATACTATTCCTAAGCTTGCCCTTGGAAGGGACATGTCAAACAGTCCTACTTTTTGCTTATCGCACTCATTCTGCTTTAACGCACCTTTTTGAATAAACAATGCATAGCATTAAGACTACTATTGCATTCTTCCTTTCTCTCTCTCTATATATATGTTCATTCATGACATCTAGCACCCGTACACTCTGGTACGGCAAATACGCTAGGGGCTTAAGCATACCCCATAATATGACGTGAGAAGTCCGAACACTTTCGATAGTGCGGCACCCCGAACTTATAGCATTATATGCATCAGCTCCGAATCATGTCTTGGGTCAATAGTTGGGTTTGCCCGGCTCCCATGTTTTGGTACCTTACGTTCCGCTATATCGGCTAAGGTAGCACTGGGAGAACTACTGCGATTGTGCCCCGGTTCTGCTAGGCTAAGCACCTCAGTAGAGAAAGCTAAAACTGACTGTCATGATAAGGCGAGAGACTGGTCACTGTTCGAGAGGTTTCAAGTCCCTAAAGACTTATGCCGCTTAGAGCGAGGAGTCGGCCCTGTCCGGCTTAAGGCGTGTATTGCGCCCCGAATTCGGCCTTCCGAATACTAGGGGCTTCACCGAAATTTAAAATTATAGAATTCTATGGCTAAGTGAGTGTGATAACGCATTATAGTCCGATTGCCTTGTTCGTTGTGCTGAGCACCTCCCTCGAAGGACCCAAAAATGGGAACAAGAGTGCTCAGGTTTATCCCGAACACCCCAGCACTCGTGGCATGGGGGGCAGAAGCCGACGACTAGCCATCTCTCAGATTTGATAAACAGCCGAACAGAAGATAATATTTTAAATTCAGACAAGCATTGCATAGCGCATATGAACAAGTTTTCATAATACATGATTACACGAGCAAGGTTATTCAAATATTACATCTTTCGCACACTCGTTCGCTACAAGACGGGCACCCTTCAGGACACCCTCATAGTACATCTCGGGGTGGCGATGCTCCTTGCCCTGCGGCGGCCCCTCCTTCACCAGCTTCACGACGTCCATCTTAGCCCAGTGCACCTTCGCACGGGCGAAAGCCCGACGTGCACCTTCGATGTAGATGGACCGCTTGATGATTTCCAGCCATGGGCAGGCATCCACAAGCCGCCTCACCAGGCCGAAGTAGCTGTTGGGAAGGGCGTCGCCAGGCCACATCCGGACTATAAAGACCTTCATGGCCTCTTCGGCCTCCTTGTGCAGGTCGACCAGTTGCTTCAGCTGGTCGCTCAGAGGCATCGGGTGTTCGGTCCCAGTATACTGAGACCAGAATAGGTTCTCCATTGAGCTTCCCTCCCCGGCCTGGTAAAACTGTGCGGCATCCGACACGCTGCGGGGCAAATCTGTGAATGCTCCTAGAGAGCTCCGAATTCGGGTAAGTAACAAGTAATTTACTTTCACATGCTTGCTTTGCATATAGAATGCCTTACCCGCCGCTATCTTCTTCATCGCATCAATCTCCTGGAGGGCCTTTTGGGCTTCAGCCTTGGCACTCTTTGCACTATCAAGGGCCACGGCAAGCTCGGACTCTCGCGTCTTCAAGTCAAGCTCCAACGCCTCGTGCTTCATCACGAGAGCGTGGAGCTCTTGCTGCACCTCGCCCACCCGTGCCTCTTGTTTTTCCCGCTCGGTGCGCTCCTGGGCCGCTTTGTTTTCGGCCTCAGATAGCGCTTGCTTCAGGGTTGCCACTTCGGTCGTGGACCCTGGCAAATCACAGATAATCCTGTCATTTTGCAATCGCATCCCTTTTATATATATACATATCGACGTACTAGGTATTACTTACCTTTGTTCTCCTCGAGCTGCCTCTTTGCAAGGCCGAGCTCTTTCTTGGACCCTTGGAGGTCCTGCTTCAGTGCGGCGACCTCCGCAGTCAGTGCGGCAGAGGCCAGCAGCGAAGCCTGCATACGCATATAGACATACTTATATTAGACTCCTGCGATATTGTTTGATCCTCTATTCGGCTTTTCTTTGTGAACACCGAACAGAGCATCAGGGGCTACTGTCTATGCAGTAATATTTTTCCTATATTTCAAATACTTACCTCAAAGCCTGTTAGAAGGCCGGCGCAGGCTTTAGTCAGTCCGCTCTTGGTGGACTGAACCTTCTGGATCACCGCACTCATAATAGTGCGGTGCTCTTCGTCGATGGAAGCGCTGCGAAGCGCTCCCAGCAGATTGTCCAGTGCCCCTGGATGGGCAGAGGTCACCGGCACAGGCATCTTACCCCTTTTGGAAGGAGGCCGCCTGCCCGATTCGGGAACCACTGGAGGTTCCGGCGCGGTGTTCGGTCGAGGGCTGAACTCGGAGCCCTCGAGAGCCTTACTCCCTCTGCTCCTGGAGTCCAGAAGGTCGCCTTGAGGCGCCTCCGGGATTGTCTCCCCTCGACCCGGTGCCTCTTGAGACAATACCTCGGCATTGTCCGTAGGGCAAGGGGAGGTGGCGGTCGGAAGTGGATCGCTATCCATATCCGACGAGTCCAAGGAGCCGCCCGACGAAGATACGTCGATACGGGCTTGGGGCGGTCTGCATAATCATATTCGACGTTAGGAGAAGCTGTGCAACAAAGGTATGCCATGAGTTACTCTGGTATCCGAATACTTACGACTTCGCCAGGGGCTTGGCCGTGAGCAACCACTCGTCTTCGTCTTCGGCGGTGGTGGTGGAGCAGTCCGAAAGGAGAGTCCTTCCCTTCTTGGACCCTTCGACCCCCCAGGTGGGGTGGCCTTCCTTTTCTTGTCTCCCCCGACTAGAGGGGGAGCATCTTCATCTTCCTCCTCGCCTTCGGGGGAGGAGTGCGTCGCAGAGTCATCGGACGATGAGTCCGGTACTACCTGGCGTCGGGAACTCTTTCGGGTTCCCTTGGCCTTCTTGGTCTTCTCCGGCACCTCGTAAGGAGCCGGAGTCAGCATCTCCGTCAGGAGAGCGTCCGCAGTGTCTTCGGGCAGAGGGGCCGGACAGTTGATCTTCTCCGATGCCCCCACCCAGCCCTGTCAAAGGCATGGGAGCTCAGACCCCACACATGGTTAAGCTAGGGGAAATAAATATCCTACCGGATGTATAGAACTCACTGAATGCGCTAGGTGCTTCGCGCTTAGACCGCGGTCCTCGGTAAGAGAAGGAGGGATCTCGGCGCCCTTGAACAACACCCTCCAGACGTCCTTGTGCGTCGTGTCGAAGAGCTCGCTTAGAGTCTGGTGCCAGGCCGGGTCAAACTCCCATAAGTTAAAATCCCGTTGTTGACACGGGAGGATCCGGCGGAAGAGCATGACCTGGACTATGTTGACAAGCTTGAGCTTCTTGCTTGCCATATTCCGGATACATTTCTGGAGTCCGTCCAGCTCCACCGATGAACCCCAGGACAGGCCCTTCTCTTTCCAGGAGGTGAGCCGCGTGGGGATTCTGGATTGAAACTCGGGGGCCACCACCCAGTTGGTGTCGCGCGGCTCGGTGATGTAGAACCACACCGATTGCCATCCCTTTATGGTCTCCACGAAGGAGCCTTCGAGCCATATAACATTGGGCATCTTGCCCACCATGGCTCCACCGCATTCCGCTTGTTGGCCTCCCACCACCTTCGGCTTGATATTGAAGGTCTTCAGCCACAGGCCGAAGTGGGGCCAGATGCGGAGGAAAGCCTCACACACGACGATGAACGCCAAAATGTTGAGGATGAAGTTCGGGGCCAGATCATGAAAGTCCAGCCCATAGTAGAACATGAGACCGCGGACGAATGGATGGAGGGGAAACCCCAGTCCGCGGAGGAAGTGGTGGAGGAAAAATACCCTCTCGTGAGGTTCCGGGGTAGGGACGATCTGCCCCACAGCGGGCAGCCGATGCGCGATATTCGCGGCTAAGTATCTGGCCCCGCGCAGCTTTTTGATGTGTCCCTCCGTGACGGAGGAAGCCATCCACTTGCCTCCCGCTCCGGACATGTTTGGAGAAGGTTGAGGAGAAGGATGTGGACTTGGGTGTTGGAGCTCGAGTGCGCGAGAATGGATGAGCAAGGAGGAAGAAGGCGTGGGTAGAAAAAGGTAAAACCTTATCCCTTTATAAGGGCAGAGGAAGCTATGCGCCCCCACTAGCCTGGTAAAATTCGCTTATCCTCCAAGCGCCGTAATTGATGGCGCGGTTGGGTTACCCACGCCCGTATTGATGAGAATCCCGTAATAAGGGGGACACGATCTCTACTTTGACAAGACGTGTCAAGAAACTGCCTCGCGTTATGTGCGGGGCTAGAAAAATGGTTCGAATGATCACCGCGCCATGGCATGATGTCATGTTGGCAAAACGTGTCAGCAGATTAGATTTGTGGAAATATTATTCTCTCTACGGTGGTATGTGGAACTTATTTTGCAGGGTCGGACACTATACTTTTATTCGAACTCTTCCGTGGTGTATTCGGAGGAGGAACCCGCCCTTGCAATGCCGAAGACAACACTGCGCGCCGGACTCATCATCATTGAAGCCTGATTCAGGGGCTACTGAGGGAGTCCTGGATTAGGGGGTCTCCGGACAGCCGGACTATATCCTTTGGCCGGACTGTTGGACTATGAAGATACAAGATTGAAGACTTCGTCTCGTGTCCGGATGGGACTCTACTTGGCGTGGAAGGCAAGCTAGGCAGTACGGATATTGATATCTCCTCCTTTGTAACCGACCTTGTGTAACCCTAGCCCCCTCCGGTGTCTATATAAACTGGAGGGTTTTAGTCCGTAGGACAACATACAATCATACCATAGGCTAGCTTCTAGGGTTTAGCCTCTCCGATCTCGTGGTAGATCAACTCTTGTAATACTCATATCATCAAGAATAAATCAAGCAGGACATAGGGTTTTACCTCCATCAAGAGGGCCCGAACCTGGGTAAAACATCGTGTCCCCTACCTCCTGTTACCATCCGCCTTAGACGCACAGTTCGGGACCCCCCTACCCGAGATCCGCCGGTTTTGACACCGACAGTCGCCGTGATGCAGCATGAGGACACCGCGCTGACCGTGTGGACGGTGATCGACGGTCGCTTCCGCGATAACCACCTCGCTCGCGCGGTGTACGTCGACGCCGAGTAACACGCCATCGTCCAAGGCGACATGACCATCATGCAGTACTGCACCAAGCTGAAAACCTACGCCGATCAGCTGCGCGATCTTGGGCAGCCCGTGTCGGACACACAGCAGGTCTTCCACCTCCCGTGCGGGCTCGACCGTAAGTACCATGGCGCCATCCCGCACATCACTGCGCGTACCCCGCTACCCTCCTTCCTGCAAGCTCGTTCCTTCCTCCTTCTCGAGGAACATCGTGCCGAGCAGTTCGCCCGCCAGCAGGGCGCCCATGCTCTCATCGCCGGCCGTGGCGCCGGGCCCTCCAACCCTGCTCCGCCGGCGCCCGTGGATCCCTCCGTTGGCCGTGGGCGGGGCCGTCAGCGTTGCCGTAGGCGTGGCAACATCGTCTCCACCAATTCTCCAGCGTCGTCTGCGCCGCTCGCACCCAGGGGGGCTCCCACCTCCCGCACCCGGCTCCAACTCCTGGACAGGCCTTGTTCAAGCGTGGCCCATGCCATGGCGCGCGCCGAGCTCTGGTGTCCTTGGCCCTCGGCCCGGCACCCCACCGCAGCAGGCGATGTACGCCACGCCTTACGTGCCGCCGCCTGGTGGCTACGGTGCCTCGGCCTACGGCGCCCCACCCACGTACGCTCCTGTGCCCGCTGGCCCGCCTCCTCAGCCATGGGACATGGCGTCCCTCCAAGCCACCCTGCATAGTGCCACCGCCGGGCCCTCGTTGTCTGGCAGCACTTCCGACTGGTACTTGGACTCTGGCGCGGCCTCTCACATGTCCAACTCCTCTGGTAACCTCCACTCCCTTCTTCCTTCTTCTCATTCACACATCATTGTGGGGAGTGGTGAGCACCTTCCGATCACACACACTGGCATGGGCTCTCTGATCGAGGGCACCTCCCCCATTCAACTTCGCAATGTGCTCGTTGCTCCCTCTCTCATCAAAAAGCTTCTTTCTGTTTGACAACTCTGTAGAGACAACCCGGTTTCTGTTGAATTTGACCTCTTTGGTTTCTCTGTCAAGGATCTCAGGACCAGGGCGGTGATCCTGCGCTGTAATTCCACCGGCGATCTGTACCCTGTGGCTGCTCCAGCACCATCGCGCGCGCATTCGTTCACGGGCGCGGTCACCACCGATCTGCTTCACCAGCGTCTTGGTCACCCCGGCGCTGCCGCAGTCCAGCACATCGCCTCTCCGCAACAGTTTAGTTTCAGCAAGTCTGCTCCACATAGCTGCCATGCCTGTTGCTTAGGAAAGCATGCATGTTTACCATTTCAGAACTCTCAGAGTTGTACCTATTTTCCATTTCAGTTATTACATCTTAATGTATGGACATCTCCTGTTACAAGCATCTCTGGTTATCAGTACTATCTCGTCATCCTCGATGATTACACCCATTTCGTGTGGACTTTCCCACTTAAGGACAAATCAGATGTGCTGCCTATTTTGCACGAATTCTATGCATATGCTCGCACCCAGTTTCAGCTTCCCATCTTCTCTCTGCAAACTGACAATGGTCGTGAATTCGTCAGCCACTCTGTGCGCTCTCTTCTCTCTGAACATGGCTCTGTCCTTCGCCTCTCATGCCCCTACACAAGTCAGCAAAACGGCAAGGCAGAGCATGTGTTGCGCACTCTCAACAACGGCGTTCGAGCTCTCCTGCTCCATGCCTCCATGCCGCCTCGCTTCTGGACTGAGGAGCTCAACACTGCCACCTACCTGCTGAATCGCAGGCCATTCCATGCCAGCACACCGCGCACGCCGCATGAGCTGCTCCTGGGTGTTGCTCCTGACTACAGCGTGCTTCATGTCTTCGGGTGCCTCTGCTACCCAAACACTGCCGCTACCTCTCGCCATAAGCTCGACATCCGCTCTGCCGCCTGCGTCTTCCTCGGATATCCGTCTGATCATCGCGGCTACCGCTGCTTCGATCTGTCCTCTCGCCGGGTTCTCACCTCACGCCATGTCCTCTTCGACGAGGGCACTTTTCCCTTTGCTCGCACCGCCATCACTGACAGCGCACCGCCCGCACCACTGCCTGCCGCACCGCTTGTTTTGCAGGTGCCTGCTCCGCCTCGCACCATCATCAACTCTCTCGCATGTTTTGGCAGTTCAAGCATAGGCGTACGATCCCGATCGGACGCTCCCGCGCCTTCCTCGCCCGACGCGCGCTCGACGAATTGAAGCACCAGCGTCGGATCTGGGATCGACGGCTCGCGTCCAGACGCGCGCTCGACGAATTCAAGCGCCAGCGTCGGATCTGGGATCGACGGCTCGCGTGGCACTGGCGCTTGTAGTGAGCTCTCCACTAGCTCCAGCGCTGACAGTGCGCCGTCCGCTCCTTCAAGCTTGCCTGCCGCCTCACCACCCGCTGCTCGCGCGCCCCCTGCGGTGCCGCCGCGGCTGATGTTCATGCGGTCCAAGTCTGGCATCGTCCGGCCTAACCCACGGTACTATGATGCAGCTACGGCTACCTCCACGACGGCGGTCTCACCCGTGCCCAGCTCTGTCCATGTGGCCGTGTGCGATCCCAACTGGCGCGCGGCCATGCGCGAGGAGTACACGGCTCTGGTCAGCAACCGGACCTGGGACCTGGTGCCGTGCCAGCCGGGCGCCAACTTTTTCACTGGCAAGTGGATCTTCAAGCACAAGTACCGGGCGGATGGCTCCCTCGAGCGTTACAAGGCCCGCTGGGTCGTGCGCGGCTTCCGCCAGCGCACCGGCGTCGACTACGGCAAGACCTTCACGCCTGTCGTCAAGACGGCCACGATCCGCTCCGTTCTCACCATCGCTGCGTCGTGCCACTGGCCAGTGCACCAACTGGACGTCAAGAACGCGTTCCTCCACGACACGCTTGAGGAGGAGGTCTACTGTTTGCAGGCCGCCGGCTTCATCGACTCCAGCAAGCCCGATCAAGTTTGTCGACTGGCCAAATCACTCTACGGTCTCAAACAGGCGCCCCGTGCCTGGTTCCTGCGGTTTGCCGGGCACCTCAAGACCATCGAGTTCGTCGCCACGCGCTCTGACTCCTCCCTGTTCACGCTGGCACGCAGCGCGGATGCCGCGTTCCTCCTGCTCTACGTTGACGACGTCGTGCTCACGACATCTTCTCCGGCTCTTCTTCAACACATCGTACGCCAGCTCACTAGTGAGTTTTCCATGAAAGACCTGGGAGCTCTGCACTTCTTCCTCAGCATCCGGGTCACTCGCACTGCTGCTGGCTTCTTCCTCTGTCAGCAGCAATACGCCGAGGACGTGCTCAAGCGCGCCGGGATGGACACTTGCAGGCCTTCCCCCACGCCTGTGGACACCAAGAGCAAGCTGCCGCAGGCTGACGGGCCTGCTGTCGACGACGCCTCGGCCTACCGCAGCCTCGCCGGAGCGCTGCCGTATCTCACCATCACGCGCCCTGAGCTCTCCTATGTGGTCCAACAGATCTGCCTCCACATGCACGACCCTCGTGTGTGTCACCAGAATCTGATCAAGCGGGTGCTCCGTTACGTCCGTGGAACGCCGTCTGTCGATGTCAAAATCGGCAGATCTCGGGTAGGGGTTCCCGAACTGTGCGTCTAGGCCGGATGGTAACAGGAGGCAAGGGACATGAAGTTTTACCCAGGTTCGGGCCCTCTTGATGGAGGCAAAACCCTACGTCCTGCTTGATTAATATTGATGATATGGGTAGTACAAGAGTAGATCTACCACGAGATCGAGGAGGCTAAACCCTAGAAGCTAGCCTATGGTATGATTGTTGATGTGTATGTTGTCCTACGGACTAAAACCCTCCGGTTTATATAGACACCGGAGAGGGTTAGGGTTACACAAAGTCGGTTACAATGGTAGGAGATCTTCATATCCGTATCGCCAAGCTTGCCTTCCACGCCAAGGAAAGTCCCTTCCGGACACGGGACAGAGTCTTCAATCTTGTATCTTCATAGTCCAGGAGTCCGGCTGAAGGTATAGTCCGGCTATCCGAACACCCCCTAATCTAGGACTCCCTCAGTAGCCCCTGAACCAGTCGTCAATGACGACGAGTTCGGCGCGCAGATTGTCTTCGGCATTGCAAGGCGGGTTCCTCCTCCAAGTACTTCATAGAAGATTTTGAACACGAAGATAGTGTCCGACTCTGCAAAATAAGTTTCCACATATTGCCATAGAGAGAATAATATTTACGCCAATCTAGTCCGCTGACGTATTCCGTAGCGTGTCACACCACGGCCAAGCCTTTATCCGAGTCGCTTCATTATCCCACCTCAGCGCATCATGCGAGGCGGTTTCCTTGGCACGTCTTGTTAAAGCAGAGATCGTGTCCCCTTATCCCGGGATTCTCATCAATACGGGCGTGGGCTACCCAACCGCTTCTAGGACTCCTAGATTATATGCAAGTCCAAACGGACACGGAGAGGACGCTTGATATTCACCCTCTTTATAAAGGGGACAAGGCCTTTATTTTTCCCTCCCATGCTCAATCGAATTCTTCCCCCACCTCAAGCTCAAACGCCCGAAGTTCAGGTCAGGCGCTCCGAACCTTAAGTCATGTCCGGATCTGGCCTTCAAGGCCGATGGGTGCCTTCCTTTGTCATGGAAGAAGACATCAAAAAGTTGAGGGAGGCCAGATATCTGACCGCCGAGATTTTGCATCGGTTGCCTCCCCGAGGGCAGGCCGTCCCCACCCCCGAACCTAACGAAAACGTCGTGTTCGTCTCCCACTTCCTCCGAGGTCTAGGCCTTGCTCTGGATCCTTTCGTAAGGGGTTTGATGTTTTACTATGGGCTAGACTTCCATGATCTAGCTCCGGACTCCTTTCTTCATATCACGACATTTATTGTCATGTGCGAGGCCTTCCTCCGAGTTACCCCTCACTTTGGCCTATGGCTCAAGACCTTTGAAGTGAAGCCGAAGATGATCGAGGGGCAACATGCAGCGTGTGGAGGTGCCTCAATACGCAAGATGATGGGAGCTCCGTGGCCCAAAGGTTCCATCCCAGAGGTGTCCGAATTGTGGCAACAAGAGTGGTTCTACGTTACAGCTCCTAGAAGTGCCAAGTGGGCGGCTCCCCCTGTTTTCCGCTCAGGCCCCCCACCACAGCTGATGTCATGGATCAGTAGAGGTCTGAGCTGGGGGCCAGCCAAGGATGTGCCTATACTGCAAAGCCGCATTCGAGATCTCTTCAATGGAGATTTCAGTTTGGTTGCGGTAATACAGGTTATGCTGGTTCGTCAAGTCCAGCCTTGCAAACGCCGACCTCTTCGCCTGTGGGAGCTCAATCCCGAGGGACCGCGTGCCATTCAAAATTTCCTCGGTCTGACGCAAGAGGAGATGTACAAGTCATTCTTTGGACCTCAAGTGGAGTGTCCGGAAATCACCGAGGACATGGGCCTGAGTAGTAACCGCGCCGCCGAATAGGTAGGGCATCTTCCGGCCGAACATACTATCTCTCTTTGTTACGAAGTTATTTCTGAAAGTTTGCTTTTTGACCAGGGCTGGCTAACAAAGGCGAAGTTGATTCGGTGTTCGGCCCCCCTCCCTGAGGGTTTGGAAAATCTGGTATTGGAAAAGATGCTCCAGACCGCACCTTGCCCGGAGCCCTTGAAGGAAGACACTGTGGAGGATAATGCGGGCGGATGCGGGCCCCCAATGCTGCCCATTCTAGCTGAGGGAGTGAGCGTCTCCATGAAGGAAGACGACCAGAAGAGGAAAAGGACTGCACCCGGGGATTCGGAAGCCGAAGCTTCCAAATGGGAGAAGAAGTCTCCCACAGAGGGTCCTACCTCGGGGGGCGCCGTTGCCGCACAAAGTCCGCGGGGGGATCAATTCTCCCGTGAGTCGTAAGTGACCCGAAATACTTTTAATAGTACAGATATGCCATCTTTTTCTTCTGAGAAAATAACCACCGCATATATTTTTGCAGTTCGGGCCTTAGCCCCTCTCAAATGAGCTCGTCTTCGGGGGATCTTCTTCCAGAGATGATGGAGAGCGAAATGCCTCCTCCGGATTCCTTCGCTCCAGAAGCGGGCGACCCTGAAGTGTCGTTGCGGAGGGCCTCTCCGAGTCCGGTGAGGCCAGAAGATAATCCCATTGACCCCCGAAGCTCCTAGTGTCCGGCTCCCGAAGAGAGCAGACAAAAGAGTCCGACACCGTCTGGTGTGCGATCAGATGTTCTGAGGGAGTTGGTGGGGCAAGCGGCCATCTCAGATGAACACCGTGTGCTGATGAACACAGTGATGGAGAGAATATCGTCCGCCGAAAGCGGATTGCATGAAGCTTTTATGAGTCTACTGACAGGCTTTGAGGCACGTAAAAGAATGTATGATAGTCCTGCACATGCTAGGTGTGCCCTGTGTAGATAGTAGCCCCTGAGACTCTGGTTGTCGTCGGAAACGACGACAAACAGAGGATCATATTCCCAGGTAATAACCATACTTCCTCTATGTGCAGGTGATGGAAGCTCCGGTGGCTAGCCGGACTAGCGAGTTTGCCCATTTAGAACGGCAGTTGGATGCGGCAGACGCCGACATCGAGCTTATTAACAAAAGGCTTGATGAGGCGCAGGGTAAGTGTCATTATCTGGTAAACGTCACATAGGAAGAGCAACATGATGCTAGTATCTTTAATATGTTGTGACTGCAGATGGAGCTGCCACTGTTGAAGCCTTACGGGCAGAACTTGCCCGAGCCAAGGAACAAGCGAGGTTGGGTAATGCGGCTGCTGTGAAGGCGGCCGAAGAGTTGCAAGTCGAGAAGGCCGCGCATGGCGAGACCCGAGACAAGATGGCCAAGATGGCTATAGAATTAAAAGACGCCGCCGACCGTTGCCGGGTTCTTGAAAAGGAAAACCAAGCGAAGGCATCGGACCTTGAGAAGGCTGCTGCGACGAAAAAGGATCTCCGCTCTGCTATGAGGGCAAAGAAGGAGGAGCTGCGGGAAGCCGGGGATATTGTAGCTAGGAAATCTTTTATGTTGCGGAGGAAATTCGGAGATCCACGGTATGCCCCTCTGGATCGGCTGTGGAGTTCGGAGGATGTGTATATGGATTTGGCGGTGAGCGCTGCCGGTGCGGCCAAGTACTTCTAGGGCCAGACGGACCGTGAAGTAGATCAGCTGTTTTGGAGAAAATTCCATTCTCCTGAGCGTCCACTTTCATTGACTGACCAATTAGCCGAATGGGCCGAACTAAATAGGTTGTCCGGACTCTCCATGAGGTCTGTTGTGGATCAGCTATGGCCGGAAAGGTCAAAACCGAGCAGCTATTTTGGCTTGGTGCAGCAGGTCCTTGACGTGGTGCCACGCATTGATGCGATGAGGAGGTCGGCGTGCATAGAGGGCGCACGGATGGCCTTTGCCCGTGTTAAGGCATACTGGGCGGAGATGGATGCTACCAATGTTGCAGCGCGCGATTCGGCTATAGGTCGAAAGGCTGCTGAGCACTACTTTGAAGAAGTTCTTGAGGGTGCCCGTTTGATAGAGACCCAGTGCTCAAAAAATATTATGTTTGAGTGATATGTAATCTCATTGTAAGCGAAATGCTTTTATGAATTTTTATAAGGCTATTTTTATACTTTTGCCTGAAAGTAATATGATGCCTCCTGGGCGTCCGTTTATGTATACATGCGTATAACCTGAAAGATTGCAGTCGTCGGCTTCAACCCCCACGCATATAATGCGGAGGTGCTCGCAAAAACATGCGTTCACACTTAACCCAACGTCTTGGTCCTATTAAGGAGGTGATAGCGGAGCGAGCGAGGCAACTGGACTACAATGCTTTAGCACTTTCACTTAGCCATAGGAGTTTGACAATGGGGCTACTAGATAGCCCCTGGTGGCTCCGCACTCTCCTGATTCCGGGGTGCGTACATGCCTGGCCGGAAAACGGCCCTTCGTTAAGGCGGAGGAATTCAAACATTCCCACAGGTCATCGAGTGGTTGACCAGTCTCACGCTATATCATGACAGTCAGTTTTCGGCTTTCTCTACTGAGGTGCTCGTCCGGATGACTAGGGCACAATCGCAGTAGTTCTCCTGGTGCTACCTTAGCCGGCAAGGCGGAACGTAAGGCACCAAAACACAGGAGCCGGGCAAACCCAACATTTGACCAAAGACAATGATTCGGAGCTGACGCATATAGGGCCAAACTTGCGACGCTGAACACTCCCTAAGGTATTCGGTCTTTGTGGTATAAACCGGGCCTAAATAGTGGCCTTTGTAAGAAGCCCCTTGTGTCCAGGTACGCGCATTGTTCTGGCGTGGCCACATGCCAAGACGCCAACATCCTTCTCAACGGTGGATATGTATCAACAAGAGACAATAAAAAAGGTTTACGCAGGGTCTTAATCTAAAAAGAATCCTTGGAGCGGGTCCCTGCTGCACGTCTGCGCCTGTGTCTCCGTTGTGCCGTATCCTGGACGGGTTTGGCACGATGATCGTCTGTAAAAGAGAGGAAGTTAAGTGTAAAAGTTGTCGTGCAAAAAAATAGTTTTTAAAGAAACCATGTATATTTCAAGATGATAAGAAGTTGCCACTTGTCTGCGCGCGTTGAGCCCCTTGTATTGACAAATGGGGGGTGTGACCACTTATTCCGTATAAATAGCAGCGCCAGACTTGATTAGTTGTATCTGAGGTCTTGACGACCTATTGGATGCTTTCGCTTGTACGGGCGCCATTAGTGTGCGGCTGCCAAGGCAGCCTCACTCTCTTCGGCGCGCAGAGATCGCTTGATATTTCCGTCCACTGTAATGATGCCACGTGGACCGGGCATCTTGAGTGTGAGGGAGGCGTAGTGTGGTATTGCATTAAAGTGAGCGAAAGCTTCGCGTCCGAGCAGTGCTTGATATCCACTTTGAAACGGAGCGATATGGAAAGTTAAATGCTCGCGACGGAAGTTATCAGGGGAGCCAAATATAACTTGTAGTAGGAGGGAGCCCGTACAATGAGCCCCTGGGCCTGGCGTTACTCCTTTAAAGGTAGTATTGCTATGGCGAATTTGTGTTGGGTCTAACCCCATCCCGCGGATTGTATCCTGATATATTAGGTTTAGGCTACTGCCGCCGTCCATCAAGACTCTTCTGAAGTGATATCCGCCAATTACTGGGTCTAATACCAGGGCAGCCCATCCTACGTGTCGGATACTTGCTGAGTAATCACGATGGTCGAAAGTGATCGGTTGAGATGACCAGTGGCAGGACTTCATGGTGACAGGCACTTGGGTATATTTTCCTGGGAGTGCCGCGTTGTTTTTTCCCTTGATTACGTGTAACACGTTTACCGTTTTGACTTCTGGTGGAAATTTCTTTTGCTCCCCCGTGTCTTGCTTGGGGGGCTCGTCCTCGTCTTCACTTGGTGTATCCTCCCCCTTGTGTATGGCATTGAGCTTGCCGGACTGCTTGAAGACCCAACATTCTCTGTGGGTATGATTAGCAGGTTTGCCAGAGGTACTATGAATCTGACATACTTGGTCCAGAATTTTGTTGAGGCTGGACAATTCATCCCTGGTGCCTTTAGGGGGCGGCTTTTGACCTGGCCGAGAGCTTTTGAATCCGGCATTTACTGCCGTGCCCTTCGTGCTGTCTTCTTTATTCCGGCGTTTGTTATTGCTGTTGCGCCGTGATTTCCCGTTTCCATCTCTAACTTCAGATGTGCTGGGGTCGCTGGTGTTGCATCTGGCTAGCCAGCTGTCCTCACCCGCGCAAAAGCGGGTCATGAGGTTTGTTAGTGCGTCCATCGTTCTCGGCTAATTTTGGCCGAGGTATTTGGCGAGCCATTCGTCACGGACACTATGCTTGAAAGCTGCCAAGGCTTCGGCGTCCGGACAGTCGACAATCTGGTTCTTTTTAGTAAGAAACCTGTTCCAAAGCTTTCGGGCTGACTCTCCGGGCTGTTGAGTTATATGACTCAAATCGTCCGCATCCGGAGGTCGGACATAAGTCCCTTGAAAATTTGCCCGAAAGGCGTCTTCGAGCTCTTCCCAACTTCCAATGGAGCTTTCGGGTAGGCCTTTGAGCCAGTGACGAGCTAGCCCTTTGAGCTTGAGGGGTAGGTACTTGGTAGCGTGGAGATCATCTCCTCGAGCCATATGGATATGAAGGATGTAGTCCTCAATCTAGACCCCAGGGTCTGTTGTTCCGTCGTATGCCTCTATGTTTACGGGCTTGAATCCTTCTGGAAATTTGTGGTCCAGCACCTCGTCGGTGAAACATAGGGGGTGTGCGGCACCCCTGTAGCTGGGTGTACCGCGTTGTTCAGATGCTTGTTGTGTTGCTTTGTATGCTGGGGCGCGCTTGCGTGGTCCATAGATGGATCTTGTTGCGCCATCCTTTGGGTGCGAGCCCTCGCATGGGTCGCGGATTGTATTGTGAGCGGCGTTGTATGCCGATCTGTGTTGGTAGAGGGGTCATCTATCTGACTGGGTGGCTGCTTTGATATTTGTTTGTGGGGGTTCTGAGGCCTCCTCATCGAATTCGGGTAGCAGCTTCCGCTTTGGGTAGCTCTTGGAGGGGCGATTGTCGCCGTACCTTGCTGCAGTGTTGAGTATTTTACTCCATCTAATTTGGAGTGTGTCTTGCGCAGCTTTGAGCCTTTGCTTCTGCTTTTTCAGACTCCTCGCGGTGGCAACAAGCCTTTTATGGGCAGTCTGCTGCTCCGGGTGCCTGTCCGGCGTTATGTCGTCTGGACCATTAGCCTTGATAGGATTTGTTTGTTCGGTTTGATTATCCGGATTGCCGTTGTCCGGCAGCGGTTCACCCTGCTCCAGCGCTGGGTCTGTATGATCGCTATTTCTGTCGAGGCGGGATTTGGGGCGGCGCTTGCGTCACCGCTTTGACTGCTTTTCGAGGGAACAAGCTTTCGGTGCGTCCTTCCGCTCCTCGTCATCATCTTTTGGTGCGTCCACCATGTATACGTCATATGACGAGGTGGCGTTCCAGGGACCAATAGGCGCTGGTTCTTCATCGTCTCCTTCATCACCGTCCATACCGTCGATGTCTTCAGAGTCGAAGTCGAGCATGTCGGTTAAGTCATCGACAATGGCTACAAAGTGGGTGGTGGGTGGGCTTTGAATTTCTTCATCATCCGAATTCCAACCTTGCTGACCGTAGTCCGGCCAGGGCTCTCCTGATAAAGAGAGAGACTTCGGTGTCTTCAGAATGTCGCCGAAAGGCGAGTGCTGAAAGATGTCCACGGCAGTAAACTCCATAATCGGCGCCCAATCGGATTCGATCGGCAGGGGCGCGGAGGGTTCGGAGTCCGGAGAGGAGTCCGGCTCCTTGGAGTCACGAGTCTCGCAGAGCACGGGGCTGGTGTTCGGCTCAATCGCCATTGGGATCGCAGCCCTCGAGGTGGCGTCCAACCGCCCATCCTCGATCGACACAGTTGGCTCCGGATTAAGGGTCGAAGCTGATGCGGGTGCGGCCTCCAGGGCACTGTTCGGCAACAGAGCTAGATCATGCTCGTCGGGATAGTGCGGCGTGCTCGGCAGTGGCTCGAATCCCTCGAAGATCAAGTCCCCGCGGATGTCAGCCGTGTAGTTTAAACTTCCAAATCTGACCTGATGGCCAGGGGCGTAGCTTTCGATCTGCTCCAGACGGCCAAGTAAATTGGCCCGCAGTGCGAAGCCGCCGATGACGAAGATCTGTCCGGGGAGGAAGGTTTCACCCTGGACTGCATCGCTATTGATGATCGTAGGAGCCATCGAGCCTGATGGCGACGACACAGAGGAACTCTCAATGAAAGCACCAATGTCGGTGTCAAAACCGGTGGATCTCGGGTAGGGGGTCCCGAACTGTGCGTCTAGGCCGGATGGTAACAGGAGGCAAGGGACACGAAGTTTTACCCAGGTTCGGGCCCTCTCAATGGAGGTAAAACCCTACGTCCTGCTTGATTAATATTGATGATATGGGTAGTACAAGAGTAGATCTACCATGAGATCAAGGAGGCTAAACCCTAGAAGCTAGCCTATGGTATGATTGTTGATGTGTATGTTGTCCTACGGACTAAAACCCTCCGGTTTATATAGACACTGGAGAGGGTTAGGGTTACACAAAGTCGGTTACAATGGTAGGAGATCTTCATATCTGTATCGCCAAGCTTGCCTTCCACGCCAAGGAAAGTCCCTTCCGGACACGGGACGGAGTCTTCAATCTTGTATCTTCATAGTCCAGGAGTCCGGCTGAAGGTATAGTCCGGCTATCCGAGCACCCCCTAATCCAGGACTCCCTCACCGTCCCTCGGGCTCCATCTCCGCGCTTCACCAACACTCAAGCTCCATGCCTACACCGACGCCGACTGGGCCGACTACCCGGACACGCGCCGGTCGACGTCCGGGTTCTGCGTCTATCTTGGTCACGCCCTGGTGTCGTGGTCTTCCAAGCGCCAAGCCACCGTGTCACGATACAGTGCCGAGGCCGAGTACCGCGGCGTCGCCAACGCTGCCACAGAATGCGTGCGGCTCCGACAGCTCCTTGGTGAACTGCTCGCGCCGGTGACCACAGCCACGCTCGTGTTTTGTGACAACGTCTCGGCAGTCTACTTGTCGGCCAACCCCATTCATCATTGTCGCACCAAGCACGTGGAGCTGGACATCCACTTCGTGCGCGAGCATGTGGCTCTTGGCCAATTTCGCGTGCTTCACATCCCCACGTCGCAGCAGCTCGCTGATGTGATGACCAAAGGCCTGCCTCGGGGGACGTTTTTCTTCAGTTTCGGTCCAGTCTTTGCATCGCCCCAGCCGACGACATGACCGCGCGTGGGGGGGGGGGGAGGGGGGTGGGGGGGGGGTGATAGACTATACGTAGATAGCCTTGAGCACCTATTGTACGCCTACTGGCATGTACGCCACGATGCCCAGGTAGTGGAGCACGATGGCTAGAGTAGTGGCACATGCTCACCACCAACGGTGGCCTCTGTAACTGTATATATACGGCCTCATCGATGAATGGAAGAGTGTGCGTTGAGTCTCCAATTCCCTCTCCCTCAAACAACATTATATTAGTTGAACCGTGCAAACACATCAAGATGTTAAGAAAAATGGGAAATATGAGTCAAGAAAAGGAAGAAGGGGGACCTGCAGGGCGGACTTTCAACATTGGAGATTGTTGACGCTGTGGGGGATGACGGCGACCTGCCCGGCTACCTCGAGCAGGAATACAAAAAATGTGTCTGCCTTGCGCACTTGGGGAAGACAATGTCACCGGCATCCTAATACTCAAGCTGGATCCAAGCAGGCTACGAGAGACGAAATCCACGCCCACTTTGCAGATCAATGATCACGCCTCCTCCTTGCCGCGGCTGATCTTTCGGCCCTACTATCCATCGCCATTCAAAATCCAATGAGACCGAGGCATATGAGGGACTATACCAGCCGCCGTCGACGGATACACTATAGAAGCACCATCTGCGAGGGTGGCTATAGGTGAGCATGAACAACATCAAGCCAGCATATCAACAGAGTTGATGGGAGCTATTCAGCAGCAGCAATTTTGGAGTGACCAGAGAGATTGAGGAAAGGATAAAGGGGATCGGGCCATAGGAACATCTCACTGTGTGAGTGCGAAAGAAGAATTGAGAAGTCAAGAAGACTACAGAATGGGAAAGTGAAGAAACAGCCTGGTGGGACCCATTTGTGCATGTAGTAGAGTGTGCACTATGAGAGCAAACTATATAATGTGAAAATGCAAGCCGCCGTTTCTACTGTTGACTGCATCTTTATTAACTTATCTCTAATATAATCATGGAAGCAAATACCTACCAAGAAATTTTTCATGGATGTGTATATTATAAAAATATAAATTATTTACAGTACAAAATCACTAAAAATAATACATCAATCTCCAATAGCATTACCAAATTTACCTATGACTACCCGGAAACAATCAGAACTATTAACCTTATGTTTACGAAAATAAAAAAACTAAGCAACATGACAAAAACATCAAAGAAATGATAAATATAAAATTTGAACAATGCATATAAAAGTTGTTTATATGCCATGCATAATTAACGAGTAAATGTTGATGGGACAACATATATATTATATGAATAAAAAACGCAAACATATCGAGGACGAAACTACGATGATCGCACAAGGATTATATTTGTAAATCAGTTGGTTCAAAAAGTTCTTTGAACAAATCAAAGTTGTCACCATTAAACTTTGTAAAATCCTAGACCGTGCGTCGAGTGGGCCACTGTGCTAGTTATTATAACAACAACAAACTTTATCATAAAGCTCTATCATACAACTTCTCATGAACAAATAACAATTAGTCACAAAATTGAAGTAAAAAGCATAAAATTTATTGAAAACCAACAAACTATGTTGTCAGTCAACTTTGCAACTACAATTCATCATATTTTCAGGAAGGTTCACGTACCAGAGCCTTTTGGCAAGTCCAGATACTCAACCATCATTTAATTTTCTATGATTGCTAACACTCACATAGAAAGATAGGGGCTTATAGTTTCACCTCCCAACTTATTCACCTCAAGGGTGATGCCAACAATAATAACTCATGCTCACCCATATCCAACTGGATATTTGTTCCTAGATGTTTCCCCAACACATGACACTTGCCAAAGAGAAAATAAAAAGGAATAGAGAAGAATACTTTGACTCTTGCATAAAAGTAAATACATATAAGTAAAAAATATGCCTTTCATAGAGGGAAGCAGAGGTTGTCATGCACATTTTGGTTTGTATGCACAATCTCTTAATGCAAAAAAATGTCACGTTATATTGCCCCTTATGACATCACCTTTATTATGCAGTCCGTCGCTTTTATTACTTTGCCGCCACAAGTTCATACAACACTTAATTTCTCTTACACTAAATGATGAAACACATTTAGAAGCAATTTTTATTTCCTTATTGCACCGATGACAAATTACTTGAAGGATCTTGCTCAATCCATTGGTAGGTATGGTGGACTCTGAAAACAAGAGTTTGGGTTTATGGTTTTTGGATGCAGAAGTAGTATCTCTACTTAGTGCGGAATTTTGGCTAGCAAAGATATAGGGCAAGCACTACATGTTGAAGGATCTATGACAATATAACTTATGTGTGAATATGAACAAACATAAATCTTTATGTTGTCTCCCTTGTCCAACGTCAACAGTTTGGCATAAGATATTTAGTGGGGGCTCACAATCATAAAAGATGTCCAAGATAGTGTATTTGCATGTGAATCTTCTCTTCCCTTATGAATTCTTTCATTAATTTCATCATTGACCAATGCTATGCTTGTCCAACCAATTTTACCACTTATACTTTTCCTTAGGTGATTTCATTACTTACCATAAGATTAGCATATGATCTTTTTCATTATTTCCTTTTATTTTGATTGAACATAAAAGTAAAGAAGCAAAAACTCAAACTAAACTTCATTATATAACTCTCACTCGATTACATAGATATATAGATCATGAAACTGACACTCAAAAATAGATCATACTAAACTTTGATTCAACTAAATCGAGAAATAGCTAAAGATCGAACTAAGATAGGTAAAGGTAATAAAAGTGATGGTGATATGATAACGGGGCATCTCCCCCAAGCTTCACAAAAGCCAAGGGGAGTGCCCATACCCATGTACTCAAGTCTCCTTTGGTGGGGAAGATGATGATGATGGTGGTGACGAGGTAGTAATGAGCTTATCCTCCAGCTTCCATGGTAGCGGCTCGCCATCATAAGAGGAAGCACGAGTCTCCCGAGTCCTGCAACTGGCAGCTAAACTCATACCTTTAAATTTCGCCTCATACTCAAAGACTTGATTTTGAAGATCATAGATTTGGCTTTGCAGAAATTGATTTTCTCGTTGAAGGTGAAGACAATGTCATTCATAGACCGTCCATCCACCTTGTGTTCATGGGTGAATTATGTGATCATGAGATGATTGGCACTCAGTCCACGCTCCACCATCCCTTGGCACTTGAAGATCTCCTGCTCCGCAGCCTCGAGCCTGGCCTCCACGATTCCTGTCTTCTTGGGCCCTTGAGCATCGCGAATGTGGAGCACTCCCTCACGCATCTCAATGGCTTGAGGGTGCTTCATCACCTCCGACACGTAGGGATTGATTACCCTCTCGAAGGACTTGTCCTTGGAGGAGCTTGGTGCGGCCATGGCGATCTAGATCTGTTAGAGAAAACAACACGAAACAAGAACAGAGGATTTCTCTGCGATGCGGTGGTCAAATTGTCCGGGAGTATATATAAAGATTTTTTTTATCTTGCGAAGCAAGCATATGGAAGAAAAACAAAGTGGGGAAGGTGCTCGAGGGGCCCACCACCCACCAGGGCGTGCCAGGTGGGGCAGGCGCGCCTTGGTGTCTTGTGGGCACCTGGCTTGCCTTCCCAGTTGTTTCTTATTTTCCTATTTTTTATAATATTTCAAAACTGACAGAAAATATTTTTTCGGAGTCTATTTACTTACCGTATCACATTCCTATTCCTTTTCAGGGTTCTAGAGTGTTCTGGAAGGTTTCTTTTATGTGTTCCTCTGGTGTCATGGTTTGAATAACATTGGTTTCAACACTAATAGGCGTACCTGAGATATAGTGTTTAATTCTTTGTCCATTGACCATCTTCGGGTTAGTACCTTCGACATTATTGATCTTAATAGCTCCAGAGCGATAAACTTTTTCGATGATATATGGTCCTTCCCATTTGGAAATAAGTTTTCCTGCAAAAAATCTAAAACGAGAGTTGTATAATAGAACATGTTCACCAACTTTGAATTCCCGCTTTTGGATTCTTTTGTCATGCCATCTTTTAACCTTTTTCTTTAAATAGCTTGGCATTTTCATAAGCTTGGGTTATCCATTCATCTAGTGAGCTAATATCAAATAACCTCTTTTCACCGGCAAGTTTGAAGTCATAATTGAGTTCTTTGATTGCCCAATATGCTTTATGTTCTAACTCAACAGGCAAATGACAATGCTTTCCATAAACCATTTTATATGGAGACATACCCATATGAATTTTATAAGCTATTTTGTAGGCCCAAAGTGCATCATCTAATTTCTTAGACCAATTCTTTCAGGACCTATTGACAGTTTTTTATAATATTAATTTTATTTCTTTATTGCTAAGTCCAACTTGACCACTAAATTGAGGATGATAGGGTGATGTAATTCTATGTTTAACATCATATTTAGCAAGCATTTTATGTAAATCACCATGAATAAAG
The DNA here is from genome assembly GCF_056163025.1 of Triticum urartu. Taxonomy (NCBI): domain Eukaryota; kingdom Viridiplantae; phylum Streptophyta; class Magnoliopsida; order Poales; family Poaceae; genus Triticum; species Triticum urartu. The sequence goes on from NC_141875.1 coordinate 306,099,359, forward strand.
TGTGAACCACCATCAATCATTAAATATCCCGGGACTCAAAACCTTGGGAAAATAACTTCTTTAAGCATTTTAATGGAGGTTTTATGATCTGCACTTCTAGTTGGAATAGCTTCTACCCACTTAGTAACATAGTCAACACCAACCAAAATATGTGTATACCCATAGAGGAAGGAAAAGGTCCCATATAATCAAAGCCCCAAACATCAAATGGTTGAACAACAAGTGGATAATTCATAGATATTTCCTAACGCTTACCAATATTACCTATTCTTTGACATTCATCACAAGACAAGACAAACTTACAACATCCTTGAAAAGAGTGAACCAATAAAACCAGACTGCAATACCTTGTGAGCAGTTCTATCTCCCGCATGATGTACCCCACAGGCTTCAGAGTGACATTTCCATAGGATTTGTTCCTGTTCATTCTCAGGTACACAACGTCTAAAAATACCATCTACTCCTTCTTTATAAAGATGTGAGTCATCCCAAAAGTAATGTCTTAAATCATAGAAGAACTTTTTATTTTGTTGGTATGTGAAACTAGGTGGTATAAATTTAGCAACAATATAATTAGCATAGTCAGCATACCAAGGAGTATTATGAGAAGCATTTATTACAGCTTGTTGTTCATTAGGAAAGCTATCATCAATAGGTAGTGGGTCATCAAGAATATTTTCTAACCTAGACAAGTTATCAGCTATGGGATTCTTAGTTCCTTTCCTATCAGTGATATGTAATTCAAATTCTTGTAGCAAGAGAACCCACCTAATGAGTCTAGGTTTAACATCTTTCTTTTACATAAGATATTTTATAGCAGCATGATCAGTGTGAACAATTACTTTGGAATCAATGATGTAAGATCTGAATTTTTCACAAGTAAACATGATGAGGACATCAATACCATTGTTACACCCACAACCCCTGTGGCTATACATACTAGACCAATTACTAGAGCTCGCGCACGCCAATTGAATTATCAGGTACTTTCGTTTTTTGGTAACTATTCTAATGTTCATGAGAATATGATGCTGCCTAAATTGGATACATTTGTTTTGCTTACAAATGAAGGGCCTAGCTTGGACAAGAAAGATGAACCTTGGAGCAAGTTCAAGCATGGAGATGATGGCATGCGCAAGGGGATCAAGAACGGAGTTACAAGTGATGATTTCAGGACTTTGAAGCCACCATAAGGAGTGCATGAAGCCTTGGACGAAATATACAAGATGCTACTTCATAAATTTTGTCCAGAGGCTATTTTAGGTGCCGCGTCACCTTGTTATTGGGCCAGGCCCATGTATTTTTGAAATACTTAAGTATAAGCTGTTTTTAGAGTCCGTATGTGTGGGGAAACAAGAGTTAGGGTTGGTTTCGTACCCCTCCTCCAAGGGCCACAAAATCCCCCCTCTTCCTCCATATATACAGCCCTTAGGGCGTCGTTTAGACTTTGGGTTTTGTTTAGATTAAAAGTTCGCCATAGCTGCAACTTCGCGTACTTCGTTTGTGTCCAGCGACCTGATGAGGACATGACTACCTTGGATACGACCAAAAATATTGCATACATGCATATTTGTCAGGTGATTTCTAGTGCAAACTATTCAATAATCTATTTATGTTATCCAGAACAAAAATACTTCACACACTTTTGTATTTTATCTAATTGCAGGTGTATGGGACATTTGTACAATCCACATATGAAGATAAGGGAAAAAGAGAAGTTTAGGTTCTGTTAAAAAAGTCCTCTCACGTCACTTTTGGGCCAAGAGAAGATAGAGTCCAAGTCTTTCATGTTTTGAATTCAGATTCAGACTACACAGATATACCTGACTCAAAACGCCAATAACTTTTTCATACGGACTCCGAATTGGGTGATTCTTTTTTGTTGGAAAGTAGATTTCGTGCTCTTTCCAACCCAACTGGATTCACCTTCAAATTCGTCTGGAGCATTGAGATATCGATGAAACAATCTGACGCTGCAGCAGAATCTGAGTCAAACAACAAGTCCAAAGGTGTTGCATCACCCCCACTTGGGCCCACGAGCCTTGTATGACCTAGGGTTAGTTTTAGGCTGCCTTGGGACGTCCTTCCACCTCCTTGACCGCCACCCCTTGCTCCTATATAAGTAGATCCATCTATTAGCTTCTTCCTTAGGATTTGTTTAGTTAAAAGTTAGCGATTGCAACTTCCTGTACTTCGTTTGTGTCCAACGACCAGACCAAGACCGCTTACGGATCCCCACCATTATCAATACTTCATATATATTCGCAATATTCAGATTGCTTTATCATATTCTTGCTCGTTCTTCGATTGCTTGCAGGAATAGACCTTCGTGGTCAGACTGATCATGCTTTCAGCATCGTCAGTAACCTCAGGAGATTGATTTAGCGATTGCTAAGGCGCAATGTCGTGCACGTTTGTAGTCGGATCATCAAAGTTGTCTCCACCGAATCGATAGTTATCATCTCATCGAAAGATCGGGACACCCTTGCCTCTATCAAGTGGTATCAGTTTTCAGGTTGCTTGATGAGCATTTCCAGTTGTTCCTAGATTAGATTTATTTTCTTACCTATTGTCCAAGAAAAAGCCACAAAAAAGTTAGATCTATTCACCCTTTGTCCAAGCCAGTCTGAGGCTTTGCAATTTTCATTTCATTGCTTGCATAGTTGAATTATCGGTTTCATCGTCGTGTCGAGTTGCTGGTCTTAGTGTCTAGTTCGTTTAGAGTTTCGAGTTCTGTTCACATTAGTCACGCCGCCGCTGCATCGTTATTCCTTCCACTGTCCATCAGCCATCCATCAATTTCCACCACATGATACCCATCGTTCATTGTTATAATCATAGTTGAGATCGTTCACATCTTCGCTTGATCCAATCTGCATCTTATCTAGTTTGTTTTGGAAAGAGGGAGAGAGGAAAAAAAGATAGAGAAAAAAACAAGAGAAAAAAATACAAAAAAAGTCAGAGAAAAAAAGAGAGAAAGAAAAAGAAAAAAAAGTGTGAGGAAAAAAAAGAGGAGAATTTTTTTTGGATCTATCTAGACTCAATCTCGTAGTTGAATTCAGATTGGAATCTGTTTTGTGCACTGTTCAGTAAAACAGGCATAACTTCCTCATACAAAGTCCGTTTGGGCTCCGCGTGTACTCAAATGAAAGCTAGCGACGAGCCGCATCTAAATAGTTGGAGAAGCTAGTTCAATATTTGGAACCTCAAAATCGGCTTGTAAATAGGCCTTTTTGCCCTCTGAAGTTCACGAACACAACTTATTCCAGTTTTAGAATTTTTCGACTCCTCATATCAACTCGGAATTGAGTGATTCCTTTTGCATTTGAAAGCTTGAGTCTTCTTGAAAAAATTATAAAAAAATCGGCACAAACTTTTCCAGAGGAAAGTTGGAGACAAAGTTGTTGATATATCCTGCTTGGCTGTTGTTTCACATCATTATCTTTACGCTATTGTGATCTTCACTTATATTTTGCTGTCCAGAGCTACTTCATATCCTTTATTGATGCTAGTTGTGCTACGATGTGACCTCATTAGTGTTCTAGGATCGCGTCTCTAGTCTGGTCTAGCCTAGGACCAGCACAGTGTCGTCGTTAAGCGTTTATTCAACATTGCATCTCTGAATTGATTATTGCTAATCTTTTGCTACCATGTATAGCCAACCCAGCTTCACATATTTCTACACCGTGTATACGTACGTTCCTCTGGCAATCGTTTTTCTCAATTTTCAGAGTTATTTGACACCGCTGGTTGCCGACCACCACCTGCTGCATGGTAAGAACTTGTAAGATATTGAGATTTGCTATACTGTGAGTGTTTTACCACCACTTTCAAGTAGTTCATAGGAATTTTTTTGGATTCTGTTTCTTGTTTCTACTAATCATGAGAGGATCCAGAGTCAATTCATGGGCTTTGTTGATCATGGGAGACGTGCCACCACCTTTGCAAATACCACAACCGTCATAAGAGGTGCACAAACATCCAAATGCACATGACCAGGTTAATGTATCTATACCACCATTTAATGGCCGTTTTAGACCTGCTTTATATATTGAATGGGAGTGCAACATAAAAAATATATTTGCTTCCCATAATTTTGATGAACATAAAAATGTTAAGGTTGCGGTTGGTTCTTTCACTAGTTATGCTTTGGTGTGGTGGAGTGAATATTGTCGGTTACACCCTGATTATATACCTACTACTTGGGATGATTTGAAACTTGCCATGCGACATACTTTCGTTCCCGCTTATTATACTCGCGTCATGATTAAGAAGTTGCAACATTTAAAACAAGGTAGTGACACTGTAACAAAATATTATGATGATTTACAAACTACCTTGTTGCATTCCTCTTTACAAACCACCTATTTTAGAGGACTATGTGGATAATTTGACTTTACCATGTGATCAAACAACTGAAATACCAACAATTTTGAGTGCACCCATTGAATTAACTGTTGAAGCAAAACAACCAATGTTTAATCATTTTGATATGACCTCTAATCTTGGTGATGATTTCGTGTCCAATGAATTATTGCATGTTTGCTTATTTAAGCATGTTATCGCATGTAAATTTGATGCAAGTAAGATTTATTCACCAATGTTGGGATGGTTTAATGATGAATATTGTCAATCTTTTGATATGAATAAGAGCTTTACTTATATGTGCAAACTGAGTTGCAATATTTTCATGCCTTCTACTTATGATAATATTTTGGCTTTATATTTTATGATCTATGAAAGTTACTCCTGTATACATGTGTCATATGTGCAAAAATCAAGGGAAGTAAAAATAGATGACATATACATATACAACATGTACACCTTGTCTCTTTTGTTAGGCACATTTCAGATTAACAACGCCGAGGACGGCTTTGTTTTCAAGAAGGGGAGGATGATGAGGACATGACTACCTTGGATACGACCAAAAATATTGCATACATGCATATTTGTCAGGTGATTTCTAGTGCAAACTATTCAATAATCTATTTATGTTATCCACAACAAAAATACTTCACACACTTTTGTGTTTTGTCTAATTGCAGGTGTATGGGACATTTGTACAATCAACATATGAAGATAAGGGAAAAGGAGAAGTTTAGGTTCTGTTCAAAAAGTCCTCTCATGTCACTTTTGGGCCAAGAGAAGATAGAGTCCAAGTCTTTCACGTTTTAGATTCAGATTCGGACTGCACAAACATACCTGACTCAAAACGCCAACAACTTTTTCATACGGACTCCGAATTGGGTGATTCTTTTTTTGTTGGAAAGTAGATTTCGTGCTCTTTCCAACCCAACTGGATTCACCTTCAAATTCATATGGAGCATTGAGATATTGACGAAACAATCTGACGCTGTAGCAGAATCCGAGTCAAACAACAAGTCCAAAGGTGTTGCATCACCCCCACTTGGGCCCACGAGCCTTGTACGACCTAGGGTTAGTTTTAGGCTGCCTTGGGACGTCCTTCCACCTACTTGGCCGCCACCCCTTGCTCCTATATAAGTAGATCCATCTAGTAGCTTTTTCCTTTGGATTTGTTTAGTTAAAAGTTAGCCATTGCAACTTTGTGTACTTCGTGTGTGTCCAACGACCAGACCAAGACTGCTTACGGATCCCCACCATTATCAATACTTCATATATATTGGCAATATTCAGATTGCTTTATCATATTCTTGCTCGTTCTTCGATTGCTTGCAGGAATAGACCTTCGTGGTCAGGCTGATCGTGCTTCCAGCATCGTCAGTAACCTCAGGAGATTGGTTTAGTGATTGCTAAGGCGCAACATCGTGCATGTTTGTAGTCGGATCGTCAAAGTCGTCTCCACCAAATCGATAGGTATCATCTCATCGAAAGATCGGGACACCCTCGCCTCTATCACGACCAGACCAAGACGTCACAGAACCCCACCTTGATCAATAAAGCTTTCATCTTATATTCACAATATCCATATTGTAATCTCAGTTTCTTGCTTGTTCTTCGTTCGCTCGCAGGAAACAGGCCCTCGTGGTCAGGTTGATCGTGCTTCGGCGTGGTCAATAACCCCTCGGAGTTGGTTTAGCGATTGCTAAGGCGCGACGTCCTCGCACGTTCGTAGTCGGATCGTCAAAGTCGACTTCCTCTAAAGCGATAGCCACCATCTCATTGAAAGATGGGACACCTTTGCCTCTATCAAGTGGTATCAGTTTTCAGGTTGCTCGGTGAGAATTTCCAATTTTTCCTAGATTAGAGTTATTTTTCTTTCATATTGTCCAAGAAAAAGCCACAAAACTAAGTTGGATCTATTCATCCTTTGTCCAAGCCAGTCAGAGCCTTTGCAATTTTTTTTTTCATTGCTTGCATAGTTGAATTATCGGTTGCATCGTCGTGTCGAGTTGCTGGTCTTAGTGTCTAGGTCGTTTAGAGTTTCAAGTTCTGTTCACATTAGTCACGCCGCCGCTGCATCGTTATCCCTTCCGCTGTCCACCACCCATCCATCAATTTCCTCCACGTACTACCCACCATTCATTGTCATAATTATAGCTGAGATCGTTCCCATCTTCGCTTGATCCAATCTACATCTTATCTAGTTTGTTTTGAAAAGAGGGAGAGAGAAAAAAAAGACAGAGAAAAGAAAACAAGAGAAAAAAAAGTCAGAGAAAAAGAGAAAGAAAAATAAAAAAAGTGTGAGTAAAAAAAAGAGAGAAGAAAAAAAACGAAATTCGGATCTATCTAGACTCAATCTCGTAGTTGAATTCGGATTGGAATCTGTTTTGTGCACTGTTCAGTAAAACAGGCATAACTTCCTCATACGAAGTCCGTTTTGGTTCTACAAGTACTCAAATGAAAGCTAGCGACGAGCTGCATCTAAATAGTTGCATAAGCAAGTTAAATATTTGGCACCTCAAAATCGGCTTCTAAATAGGTCTTTTTTCCCTTTGAAGTTCACGAACACAGCTTATTCCAATTTTTCACGGTAGTTTTAGAAGTTTTTGACTCGTCATATCAACTCGGAATTGAGTGATTCCTTTTGCGTTTAACAGCTTGAGTCAGTACCATTCTTGAAAAAAATTATCAAAAAATTGGCACAAATTTTTCTAGAGGAAAGTTGGAGAGAAAGTTGTTGATATGTCCTGCTTGGTTGTTGTTTCACATCATTATCTTTACTGCTATTGTGATCTTCACTTATATTTTGCTGTCCAGAGCTACTTCATATCCTTTATTGATGCTAGTTGTGCTACGGTGTGACCTCATTAGTGTTCTAGGCTTGCGTCTCTAGTACGGTCTAGCCTAGGACCAACATACTACCGTCGTTGAGCGTTTATTCAATATTGCATCTCTGAATTGATTATTGCTAATCTTTTGCTACCAAATATAACCAACCCAGATCCACATATTTCTACACCGTGTATACGTATGTTCCCCTGGCAATCGCTTTACACAATCTTCGAAGTTATTTGATACCGCTGGTTGCCTGTCACCACCTGCCGCATGGTAAGAACTTGTAAGATATTGATATTTGCTTTACTGTGAGCACTTTACAACCACATCCTAGTAGTTCATAGGAACATTATTCTCGAATTTTGTTTCTTGTTTCTACTAATTATGACAGGTTCCGGAGATAGAAGTTCTTGGACTACGGACACATCTTCACCATCACGAGAGTTGGGACAACACACACATGCACATGGTCAGGTTATCTCTTTACCGTCATTTCAGGGTAGATTTAATCCTGCTATTTATCTAGCTTGGGAGCTTGAAGTAGAACAAGTTTTCACTCACCATGATTTTTCTGAACTTGAGAGAGTACGAGCTACCACTAGAGCATTTACTGGTTTTGCTTCTGTTTGGTAGAGTGTACATTGTAAGAAAAACATTGATAACCAACCCACAACTTGGAAAATTTTGAAAGCTGTAATGAGAAAACAATTTTTTCCTCCTTACTATCGTCGTGAATTGCTTCGCAAATTGGAACAATTAAAACAAGGCAGTAACACTGTTCATGCTTACTACCAAGAATTCAAATCTTATATGCATCATTGTGACATGGAAGAATCTGAGGATGATACAATGAATAGATTTTTTGGTGGTTTGAACCATGATATCCATGCAAGATTGCAGTATATTCCTCGTTGCATTACTGGTATGTATGTTCGTGCTTGTACCTTTGAGAGACAGATACATGAGGATGCATTGGGTGATAACAACAACTACCATTCCAGTTCATGCTCACCATCGCCGGTTGGTTCCTCCACCGTTGTAGCTACTAGAGCAGCCCCACCTCGGATTGTGAGCGCGACATCATCTCAAGAGTATGGTACATTGTGAATGTCCATACCTACATCAGCTACGTCTTTGCGACAAGGTAACAATAAAGGTATTGATGATATAACTTCACATGAGAATGATGCATGCCTAGTTAACTTGAATGCATCATATGTCGAGTTACCTGTTGATTTGAGCACACCACCTATTTTAGAGAATCTTGTTACTGTCATGAATGCGTCATGTGATCAAATAACTAAAATACCGACAATTTTGAGTGCACCCATTGAATTAACTGTTGATGCAAAAGAACCAATATTTAATCATTTTGATATGACCTCTAATCCTTTTGTTTGGGGTACCGCACAGGAAGAAGCCTTCATGTTATTGAAAGATAAGTTGACACATGCTCCTTTACTCCAACTTCCTAATTTTAATAAGACTTTTGAGCTTGAATGTGATGCTAGTGGAATTGGATTAGGAGGTGTGTTATTACAAGATGGCAAACCTGTTGCATACTTTTCTGAAAAATTGAGTGGGCCTAGTCTGAACTATTCTACTTATGATAAAGAATTATATGCTCTTGTTCAGACCTTAGAAACATGGCAACATTATTTATGGCCCAAGGAATTTGTTATAAATTCTGATCATGAATCTTTGAAACACATTAAAAGTCAAGCAAAACTGAATTGTAGACATGCTAAATGGGTTGAATTCATTGAGACTTTACCTTATGTCATTAAACACAAGAAGGGTAAAGAAAATGTTATTGCTGATGCATTGTCTCGTCGTTATACTATGCTTTCACAACTTGACTTTGAAATATTTGGTTTGGAGACCATCAAAGATCAATATGTGCATGATGCTGAATTTAAAGATGTATTGTAGAATTGTAAGGAAAGGAGAACTTGGAACAAGTTCGTTCTTAACGATGGATTTGTGTTTCGTGCTAACAAGCTATGCATTCCAGCTAGCTCCGTTCATCTTTTGTTGTTGCAGGAGGCACATGGAGGAGGATTAATGGGACACTTTCGCGTCAAGAAGACGGAGGATATACTTGCTACACATTTCTTTTGGCCAAAGATGAGACGGGATGTTGAGCGTTTTGTTGCTCGCTGCACTACATGTCAAAAAGCTAAGTCACGACTCAATCCTCATGGTTTATATATGCCTTTGCATGTACCTAGTGTTCCTTGGGAGGATATATATATGGACTTTGTTTTAGGTTTACCTCGAACAAAGAAGGGGAGGGATAGCATATTTGTTGTCGTGGATAGGTTCTCGAAAATGTCACACTTTATACCATGTCATAAAAGCGATGATGCTGTTAATGTTGCTGATTTGTTCTTTCGTGAAATTATTCGCTTGCATGGTGTGCCAAATACTATTGTTTCAGATCGTGACACTAAATTTCTTAGTCACTTTTGGAGATGTTTATGGGCTAAGTTGGGGACTAAACTGCTTTTTAGTACTACTTGTCACCCCCAAACTGATGGAAAAACTGAAGTAGTCAATAGAACATTGTCTACTATGCTTAGGGCTGTTTTGAAGAATAACAAGAAAATGTGGGAATAATGCTTGCCTCATATTGAATTTGCTTATAATCGTTCATTGCATTCTACTACTAAGATGTGCCCTTTTGAAATTGTGTATGGTTTCCTACCTCGTGCACCTATTGATTTGTTGCCTATTCCATCTTCGGAGAAGGTTAATTTTGATGATAAAGAACGTGTTGAATTGATTTTACAAATGCATGAGTTAACTAAGGAAAACATTGAGCGTATGAATGCTAAATATAAACTTGCTGGAGATAAGGGTAGAAAACATGTTGTGTTTGCACCTGGAGATCTTGTTTGGTTACATTTGCGTAAGGATAGATTTCCTAATTTGCGCAAATCAAAGCTAATGCCACGTGTTGATGGTCCTTTTAAGGTGTTAGAGAAAATAAATGATAATGCATATAATCTTGAGCTGCCTGCAGATTTTGGGGTTAGTCGCACTTTTAACATTGCAGATTTGAAGCCTTATTTGGGTGAGGATGATGAACTTTCGTCGAGGACGATGATACGTCTCTGTCGTATCTATAATTTTTGATTGTTCCATGCCAATATTCTACAAATTTCATATACTTTTGGCAACTTTTTATACTATTTTTGGGACTAACATATTGATCTAGTGCCCAGTGCCAGTTCCTGTTTGTTGCATGTTTTTTGTTTCGCAGAATATCCATATCAAACGGAGTCCAAACGGGATAAAAACAGATGGATATTTTTTTGGAATATATATGATTTTTGGGAAGAAAAATCCACGCGAGACGGTGCCCAAGGTGGCCACGAGGCAGGGGGGCGCGCCTGCCCCCCTAGGCGCGCCCCTGACCCTCGTGGGCCACCCTTAAGGTGGTTGATGCCCTTCTTTTGCCACAAGAAAGCTAATATCCGGACAGAGATCGTGTTAAAATTTCAGCCCAATCGGAGTTACGGATCTCCGGGAATATAAGAAACGGTGAAAGGGAAGAATCTGAGAATGCAGAAACAGAGAGACAGATCCAATCTCGGAGGGGCTCTCGCCCCTCCCATGCCATGGAGGCCATGGACCAGAGGGGAAACCCTTCTCCCATCTAGGGAGGAGGTCAAGGAAGAAGAAGAAGGAGGGGGGCTCTCTCCCCCTCGCTTCCGGTGGCACCGGAGTGCCACTGGGGGCCATCATCATCACCGCGATCTACACCAACACCTCCGCCATCTTCACCAACATCTCCATCACCTTGCCCCCTCTATCTACAGTGGTCCACTCTCCCGCAACCCGCTGTACCCTCTACTTGAACATGGTGCTTTATGCTTCATATTATTATCCAATGATGTGTTGCCATCCTATGATGTCTGAGTAGATTTTCATTGTCCTATCGGTGGTTGATGAATTGCCATGATTGATTTAATTAGCTTGTGGTTATATTGCTATCCTTTGGTGCCCATCATATGATTGCGCTCGTGTATCACACCCTAGGGTTAGCTGTATGTTGATAGGACTATGTATTGGAGGGCAAGGGTGACAGAAGCTTCAGCCTAGCATAGAAATTGATGCATACGGGATTGAAGGGGGACCAATATATCTTAATGCTATGGTTGGGTTTTACCTTAATGAACATTAGTAGTTGCGGATGCTTGCTAATAGTTCCAATCATAAGTGCATAGAATTCCAAGTAAGGGATGACATGCTAGCAGTGGCCTCTCCCACATAATACTTGCTATCGGTCTAGTAAAGTAGTCAATTGCTTAGGGGCAATTTCGCAACTCCTACCACCACTTTTCCACACTTGCTATATTTACTTTAATGTTTCTTTATCTAAGAAGCCCCTACTTTTTATTTACATACTCTTTATTATCTTGCAAACCTATCCAACAACACCTACAAAGTACTTCTAGTTTCATACTTGTTCTAGGTAAAGCGAACGTCAAGCGTGCGTAGAGTTGTATCGGTGGTCGATAGAACTTGAGGGAATATTTGTTCTACCTTTAGCTTCTCGTTGGGTTCGACACTCTTACTTATCGAAAACTGTTGCGATCCCCTATACTTGTGGGTTATCAAGACCTTTTTCTGGCGCCGTTGCCGGGGAGCAATAGCGTGGGGTGAAAACTGTTGCGATCCCCTATGCTTGTTTGCTTTATCACTAAGTAATTTTTATTTGCTGTTCTTAGTTGTTCTTTATCTTTAGTTATGGATATGGAACACGAAATACCTAAAAAATTAGGTGTACTTGCTACTCATGGAGATGGGGAACCTCCTAAAACCCTCGATGCTGGTTATGTGAAAAAATATTATGTACTACTTTAATAATCCTGAGAAAACCCCATTCAATTATGTAATGGGAGTAACGTTGGATCAACGTGAATACTTTATGGATTATCGCTTGACACAAAAAGGGAAACTATTATGGGATCAAATTCATATATTGAATTGGTATGTTAGGCAACTATGCTTGAGATATGATTATACTTGTTGCTCTAAGGTGAAGGCTCCACACCTTCCCTTTTCATGTGAATTTAATGATAATGAAACCTTAGCTTCTTATGCTAATGGTATATATGATTACTATGATGTGGAACAAATAGAAGAATTTGTTGCTTTTAAGGGTGCTTATGAAATTGAATCTTTGTTTGAAAAGCATGAAGCTTATGATGATGATGTTTATAGGCCTGAAAATTTAGCTATCTTAAAATATTGCTTTGATAATTATGAACATAATTCCTATATTAATGCGCTTATTGAGAAAGTCTCCGCTGTCCAAGAAGAGACTAATATTTTGCAGGAGTCTATGGAAGAAGAAATTGATGAAACTGTGAGCTTAATGGATGAAAAAGATGATGAGGAGAGCGAAGAACAAAAGGAGGAAGAGTGGATTAGCTACCCATGCCCACCTTCTAATGAGAGTAACTCTTCAACTCATACATTGTTTAATTTCCCTTCGTGCTTACCGAAGGATGATTTTGATGATGATTGTTATGATCCCGTTGATTCTTTTGAAATATCCCTTTTTGATGATGCTTGCTATGCTTGTGGCCAAGATGCCAATATGAATTATGCTTATGGAGATGAACTTGCTATAGTTCCTTATGTTAAACATGAAATTGTTGCTATTGCACCAACACATGATAGTCCTATTATCTTTTTGAATTCTCCAAACTACACTATATCGGAGAAGTTTGCTCTTATTAAGGAATATATTGATGGGTTACCTTTTACCGTTGCACATGATTATTTTGATGAATATAATATGCATGTGCTTTCTGCTCCTACTTGCAATTATTATGAGAGAGGAACTATATCTCCACCTCTCTATGTTTCCAATATGATAAAATTGCAAGAAACTGTTTATACTATGCATTGGCCTTTACTTTGTGTGCATGAATTGTTCTTTTATGACATGTCGATGCATAGGAAGAGAGTTAGACTTCGTCATTACATGATATATGTTACCTTGTGCTCACCACTAAATTACAAATCATTGTTAATTGAAATTGGCTTTGATATACCTTGGGATCCGGGTGGATCCATTACTTGGGCACTATATGCCTAGCTTAATGGCTTTAAAGAAAGCGCTGCCAGGGAGACAACCCAGAAGTTTTAGAGAGTCATTTATTTCTGTTGAGTGCTTTTATATAGTTTAAAAACAACAAAAATAAAGAGGGGAACCCAAAACTTTTTCAAAAAGGAAAGCGAAAGTGAGAAAGACAAGCATTGTTGAAGTGGGAGCTAGCCTTGAGCTTTGTTCATGCTCATGGAAACTTTGTGAATCTTGATTACAGAAACTTTTCAATAAAAATAATTATCCCCTTGTACAATACCATTGTATTATAAAAATAATATGCCAAGGTTTGCCTTTAGGATGTATTCGCTTGATGGTTTGTACGGTGCAGGACAGAAACTTTGGCTGTAGTGCGCGATTTTACATTTTTTGCTGGAATGTCAAATAGTTCTGATTCTTTTTGCAATGTCTTCCTATGTAAATTATTTATTTTTCCTAATTTTCGTAGAATTTTCCAACTATCAGAAGTATGGTGAATGTTCAGATTATTACAGACTGTTCTGTTTTAGACAGATTCTGTTTTTGATGCATAGTTTGCTTGTTTTGATGAAACTATCGATTCATATCAGTGATTAAGCCATGAAAAAGTTATATTACAGTAGACACAATGCAAAAACAAAATATGAATTGGTTTGCAATAGTACTTAGAGTAGTGATTTGCTTCATTATACTAACGGATCTTACCGAGTTTTCTGTTGAAGTTTTGTGTGGATGAAGTGTTCGATGATCGAGAAGGTCTTGATGTGAGAAGAAGGAAGAGAGACAAGAGCTCAAGCTTGGGGATGCCCGAGGCACCCCAAGTAAATATTCAAGGAGACTCAAGCGTCTAAGCTTGGGGATGCCCCGGAAGGCATCCCCTCTTTCTTCAACAAGTATCTGTATGTTTTCAGATTCGTTTCGTTCATGTGATATGTGCAATCTTGGAGCATCTTTTGCATTTAGTTTTCATCTTTCTTTTATGCACCATGCTGGTATGAGATAGTCCTTGGTTGATTTATAGAATTCTCATTGCACTTCACTTATATCTTTTGAGTATGGCTTTATAGAATGCTTCATGTGCTTCGCTTATATCATTTGAAGTTTGGATTGCCTGTTTCTCTTTACATAGAAAACCGCCATTTGTAGAATGCTCTTTTGCTTCACTTAGATTTGTTAGGGCACGGACATATCTTCTGTAGAAAGAATTAAACTCTCTTGCTTCACTTATATCTATTTAGAGAGATGACAGGAACTGGTCATTCACATGGTTAGTCATAAAATCCTACATAAAACTTGTAGATCACTAAATATGATATGTTTGATTCCTTGCAATAGTTTTGCGATATAAAGATGGTGATATTAGAGCCATGCTAGTGGGTAGTTGTGGATTGTAGAAATAATTGTGTTGAGGTTTGTGATTCCCGTAGCATGCACGTATGGTGAAACGTTATGTAACGAAGTCGGAGCATGATTTATTTTTGATTGTCTTCCTTATGAGTGGCGGTCGGGGACGAGCGATGGTCTTTTCCTACCAATCTATCCCCCTAGGAGCATGCGCGTAGTACTTGTTTCGATGACTAATAGATTTTTGCAATAAGTGAGTTCTTTATGACTAATGTTGAGTCCATGGATTATACACACTCTCACCCTTCCACCATTGCTAGCCTCTCTAGTACCGCGCAACTTTCGCCGGTACCATAAACCCACCATATACCTTCCTCAAAATAGCCACCATACCTACCTATTATGGCATTTCCATAGCCATTCTGAGATATATTGCCATGCAACTTCCATCATCATCATATACATGACTTGAGCATTCATTGTCATATTGCTTTGCATGATCGTAAGATAGCTAGCATGATGTTTTCATGGCTTGTCCGTTTTTTGATGTCATTGCTACGCTAGATCATTGCACATCCCGGTACACCGCTGGCGGCATTCATATAGAGTCATATCTTTGTTCTAGTATCAAGTTGTAATATTGAGTTGTAAGTAAATAAAAGTGTGATGATCATCATTATTAGAGCATTGCCCTAGTGAGGAAAGGATGATGAAGACTATGATTCCCCCATAAGTCGGGATGAGACTCCGGACTTTACAAAAAATAAAAGAGGCCAAAGAAGCCCAAATAAAAAAAAGAGACCAAAGAAGCCCACCAAAAAAATAAAAAAAATAAAAAAACAAAAAAATGAGAGAAAAAGAGAGAAGGGGTAGTGCTACTATCTTTTTTCCACACTTGTGCTTCAAAGTAGCACCATGTTCTTCATATAGAGAGTCTCTTGAGTTATCACTTTCATATACTAGTGGGAATTTTCATTATTGAACTTGGCTTGTATATTCCGATGATGGGCTTCCTCAAATGCCCGAGGTCTTCATGAGCAAGCAAGTTGGATGCACACCCACTTAGTTTCAGTTGGAGATTTCATACACTTATAGCTCTAGTGCATCCGTTGCATGGCAATCCCTACTCACTCACATTGATATCTATTGATGGGCATCTCCATAGCCCGCTGATACGCCTAGTTGATGTGAGACTATCTTCTCCTTTTTGCCTTCTCCACAACCACCATTCTATTCCACCTATAGTGCTATGTCCATGGCTCACGCTCATGTATTGCGTGAAAGTTGAAAAGGTTTGAGAACGTCAAAAGTATGAAACAATTGCTTGGCTTGTCATCGGGGTTGTGCATGATGTGAATATTTTGTGTGGTGAAGATGGAGCATAGCCAGACCATATGATTTTGTAGGGATAACTTTCTTTGGCCTCGCTATTTTGAAAATACATGATTGCTTTATTAGTATGCTTGAAGTATTATTATCTTAATGTCAAATGATACACTATTGCTTTGAATCACTCGTATCTTAATATTCATGCCATGATTAGATATGTGATCAAGATTATGCTAGGTAGCATTCCACATCAAAAATTATCTTTTTTATCATTTACCTACTCGTGGATGAGCAGGAATTAAGCTTGGGGATGCTGATACGTCTCCGTCGTATCTATAATTTTTGATTGTTCCATGCCAATATTCTACAACTTTCATATACTTTTGGCAACTTTTTATACTATTTTTGGGACTAACATATTGATCCAGTGCCCAGTGCCAGTTCCTGTTTGTTGCATGTTTTTTGTTTCACAGAATATCCATATCAAACGGAGTCCAAACGGGATAAAAACTGACAGATATTTTTTTGGAATATATATGATTTTTGGGAAGAAAAATCCACGCGAGACGGTGCCCGAGGTGGCCATGAGGCAGGGGGGCGTGCTTGCCCCCCTGGGCGCGCCCCTGACCCTTGTGGGCCACCCGTAAGGTTGATGCCCTTCTTTCGCCGCAAGAAAGCTAATATCCGAATAGAGATCGTGTTAAAATTTCAGCCCAATCGGAGTTACGGATCTCCGGGAATATAAGAAAATGTGAAAGGGAAGAATCTGAGAACGCAGAAACAGAGAGAGATAGAGAGACATATCCAATCTCGGAGGGGCTCTCGCCCCTCCCGTGACATGGAGGCCATGGACCAGAGGGGAAACCCTTCTCCCATCTAGGGAGGAGGTCAAGGAAGAAGAAGAAGGAGGGGGGCTCTCTCCCCCTCGCTTGCGGTGGCACCGGAGTGCCACCGGGGGCCATCATCATCACCGCGGTCTACACCAACACCTCCGCCATCTTCACCAACATCTCCATCACCTTCCCCCCTCTATCTACAGTGGTCCACTCTCCCGCAACCCGCTGTACCCTCTACTTGAACATGGTGATTTATGCTTCATATTATTATCCAATGATGTGTTGCCATCCTATGATGTCTGAGTAGATTTTCGTTGTCCTATCGGTGGTTGATGAATTGCTATGATTGATTTAATTTTCTTGTGGTTATGTTGCTATCCTTTGGTGCCCATCATATGATTACGCGCGTGGATCACACCCTAGGGTTAGTTGTATGTTGATAGGACTATGTATTGGAGGGCAAGGGTGACAGAAGCTTCAGCCTAGCATAGAAATTGATGCATACATGATTGAAGGGGGACCAATATATCTTAATGCTATGGTTGGGTTTTACCTTAATGAATGTTAGTAGTTGCAGATGCTTGCTAATAGTTCCAATCATAAGTGCATAGAATTCCAAGTAAGGGATGACATGCTAGCAGTGGCCTCTCCCACATAATACTTGCTATCGGTCTAGTAAAGTAGTCAATTGCTTAGGGGCAATTTCACAACTCCTACCACCACTTTTCCACACTCGCTATATTTACTTTATTTTTTTCTTTATCTAAGCAGCCCCTACTTTTTATTTACGTACTCTTTATTATCTTGCAAACCTATCCAACAACACCTACAAATTACTTCTAGTTTCATACTTGTTCTAGGTAAAGCGATCGTCAAGCATGCGTAGAGTTGTGTCGGTGGTCGATAGAACTTGAGGGAATATTTGTTCTACCTTTAGCTCCTCATTGGGTTTGACACTCTTACTTATCGAAAATTGTTGCGATCCCCTATACTTGTGGGTTATCAGACGACTTCATTTCAAGAAGGAGAGGATGATGAGGACATCAATACCATTGTTACGCCCACAGCCCCTGCGGCTATACATACTGGACCAATTACTAGAGCTCGCGCACGCCAATTGAATTATCAGGTACTTATGTTTTTTGGTAATGATTCTAATGTTCATGAGAATATGAAGCTGCCTAAATTGGATACATTTGTTTTGCTTACAAATGAGGGGCCTAGCTTGGACAAGAAAGATGAACCTTGGAGCAAGTTCAAGCATGGAGATGATGGCATGCGCAAGGGGATCAAGAACGGAGTTACAAGTGATGATTTCAGGACTTTGAAGCCGCCATAAGGAGTGCATGAAGCCTTGGACGAAATATACAAGATGCTACTTCATAAATTTCGTCCAGAGGCTATTTTAGGTGCTGCATCACCTTATTATTGGGCCAGGCCCATGTATTTTCAAAATACTTAATTATAGGCTGTTTTTAGAGTCCGTATGTGTGGGGAAACAAGAGTTAGGGTTGGTTTCGGACCACTCCTCCAAGGGCCACGAAATCCCCCCTCTTCCTCCATATATACAGCCTTTAGGGCGTTGTTTAGACTTTGGGTTTTGTTTAGATTAAAAGTTCGCCATAGCTGCAACTTCGCGTACTTCGTTTGTGTCCAGCGACCAGACCAAGACGTCACATAACCCCACCTTGATCAAGAAAGCTTTCATCTTATATTCTCAATATCCAGATTGCAATCTCAGTTTCTTGCTTGTTCTTCGTTTGCTCGCAGGAAACAGGCCCTCGTGGTCAGGTTGATCGTGCTCCGGCGTGGTCAATAACCCCTCGGAGTTGGTTTAGCGATTGCTAAGGCGCGACGTCCTCGCACGTTCGTAGTCGGATCATCAAAGTCGACTTCCTCTAAAACGATAGACACCATCTCATCAAAAGACGGGACACCTTTGCCTCTATCAAAACACAACTGCTTAAAGTTATTTCTCAGTAGTAGCATAATTTCTCTGGGCACTGTCTAGAGTTTTGCTAGCATAATGGATAACATTTAATTTTTTTATCAACTCTTTGTCCTAGAAAAACACCAACAACATAATCACTAGCATCACACATAATTTCAAAAGGCAAGTTCCAATCAGTTGAACTATAGGTGCAGAAGTTATGGCTTTCTTAAGTGTTTCAAAGGCTTCTACACAATCATCATAAAAACAAATGGAATAACCTTTTGTAAAATATTAGTAAGAGGCCTAGAAATTTTAGAGAAGTCTTTAATAAACCTCCTATAGAAACCAACATGATCTAGGAAACTACGAGTACCTTTGATATCTTTAGGACATGGTATTTTCTCAATTGCATCAACTTTAGCTTTATCCACCTCAATACCTCGTTTAGAAATTTTATGCCCCAAGACAATGCCTTCATTAACCATAAAGCGACACTTCTCCCAATTCAAGACAAGATTAGTTTGTTCACATCTCTACAAAACTCGATCAAGGTTGCCTAAGAAATCATCAAAAGAAGTTCCGTAAACAGAAAAATCATCCCTGAAAACCTCAACAATATTTTCACAAAAAAAGAGAATATATCAGTCATACATCTTTGAAAGGTAGCAGGTGCATTGCACAAACCAAAAGGCATAGCTCTATAAGCATAAGTTCCAAAAGGACAAGTAAAGGTGGTTTTCTCTTGATCAGGTTGTGAAACAAGTATTTGAGAGAAACCAGAATATCCATCATGGAAAAAAGTGTGTGTGCTTTGATAGTCTTTCTGACATTTGATCAATGAAAGTCAGAGGGTAATGATCTTTTCTAGTAGCTTTGTTTAATTTTCTAAATTAATTACCATTCTATAGCCAGTAACAATTCATTGTGGGATGAGTGCATTTTTATCATTAGGAACAATAGTGATGACCCACAAGTATAGGGGATCTATCGTAGTCCTCTCAATAAGTAAGAGTGTCGAACCCAACGAGGAGCAGAAGGAAATGATAAGCAGTTTTCAGTAAGTTATGCTCTGCAAGCACTAAAATTATCAGTAACAGATAGTTTTGCGATAAGGTAATTTGTAACGGGTAACAAGTAACAAAAATAAATAAGGTGCAGCAAGATGGCCCAATCCTTTTTGTAGCAAAGGACAAGCCTGGACAAACTCTTATATAAAGGAAAGCACTCCCGAGGACACATGGGAATTATCGTCAAGCTAGTTTCCATCACGCTCATATGATTCGCGTTCGGTACTTTGATAATTTGATATGTGGGTGGACCGGTGCTTGGGTACTACCCTTCCTTGGACAAGCATCCCAATTATGATTAACCCCTCTTGGAAGCATCCACAACTACAAAAGAAGTAGTAAGGCAAACCTAACCATAGCATGAAACATATGGATCCAAATCAGCCCCTTACAAAGCAACACATAAACTAGGGTTTAAGCTTCTGTCACTCTAGCAACCCATCATCTACTTATTACTTCCCAATGCCTTCCCCTAGGCCCAAATAATGGTGAAGTGTCATGTAGTCGACGTTCACATGACACCACTAGAGGAAAGACAACATGCATCTCATCAAAATATCAAACGAATACCAAATTCACATGACTACTTATAGCAAGACTTCTCCCATGTCCTCAAGAACAAACATAACTACTCACAAATCATATTCATGTTCATAATCAGAGGGGTATTAATATGCATAAAGGATCTGAACATATGATCTTCCACCAAATAAACCAACTAGCATCAAGTACAAGGAGTAATCAACACTACTAGCAACCCACAGGTACCAATCTGAGGTTTGGAGACAAAGATTGGATACAAGAGATGAAGTAGGGTTTCAGATGAGATGGTGCTGGTGAAGATGTTGATGGATATTGACCCCCACCCGATGAGAGGATCGATGGTAATGACGATGGTGATGATTCCCCCCTCCCGGAGGGATGTTTCCCCGGCAGTACAGCTCCGCCGGAGCCCTAGATTGGTTCCACCAAGGTTCCGCCTCGTGGCGGTGGAGTTTCGTCCTGAGAGCTTGCATTCGATCTTTTTTAGGGCGAAAGACTTCATATAGCCAAAGATGGGCACCGGAGGCCTGCTAGGGGCCCACGAGGCAGGGGTGTGCCCAGGGGGGTAGGGCGCGCCCCCACCCTCGTGGATGGTGGTTGGCCCCCCTCTGGTGCTTCCTTCGCCCAATATTATATATATATATTCTAAAATTGACTTCTGTGAAGTTTCGGGACTTTTGGAGTTGTGCAGAATAGGTCTCTAATATTTGCTCCTTTTCCAGCCCAAAATTCCAGCTGCCGGCATTCTCCCTCTTCGTGCAAACCTTGTAAAATAAGAGAGAATAGGCATAAGTATTGTGACATAATGTGTAATAACAACCCATAATGCAATAAATATTGATATAAAAGCATGATGCAAAATGGAGGTATCAACTCCCCCAAGCTTAGACCTCGCTTGTCCTCAAGTGGAAGCCGATATTGAAAAATATGTCCACATGTTTGGAGATAGAGGTGTCGATAAAATAAAATACGGACATGAGGGCATCATGATCATTCTTAGAACAACAACACACACACACACACACATATATATATATATACTATCATATGATTTCTTATGCTAAAGTAACAATTCATTAACAATTTCAAGTATGAATCAAAAACTTCATTGAAAACTAACAAACTATAATCTCAGTCATTGAAGCAATTGCAATTTATCATAACATCAGAAAGAGTCAAAATAAGAGCTTTTCAGCAAGTCCACATACTCAACTATCATTTAGTCTTTCACAATTGCTAACACTCACGCAATACTTATGGGTATGAAGTTTTAATGGGACACAGAGAAAGATAGGGGCTTATAGTTTTGCCTCCCAACCTTTTACCTCAAGGGTAATGTCAACAATAATAGTTCATGAAAACTCACATCCAATTAGCTATATATATCAGGATCTTTCCAACACACAGAGATTGCCAAAGGATAAAATGTAAAAAGGAAAGGTGAAGATCACCATGACTCTTGTATGAAGTATAAGACAAGAATAAAAGATAGGCCCTTCGCAGAGGGAAGCAGAGGTTGTCATGTGTTTTTATGGTTGGATGCACGAAATCTTAATGCAAAAGAACATCACTTTATATTGCCACTTGTGATATGGACCTTTATTATACAGTCCGTCGCTTTTATTTCTTCCACGTCACAAGATCGTATAAAACTTATTTTCTCCACACTAATAAATCATGCATATTTAGAGAGCAATTTTTATTGCTTGCAACAATGACAACTTACTTGAAGGATCTTACTCAATCCATAGGTAGATATGGTGGACTCTCATGGCAAAACTGGGTTTAAGGATATTTGGAAGCACAAGTAGTATCTCTACTTGGTGCAAGGAACTTGGCTAGCATGAGGGGGAAAGGCGAGCTCAACATGTTGGATGATCCATGACAATATAATTTATTTCCGATGTAAGAAAACACAACCCATTACGTTGTGTTCCTTGTCCAACGTAAACTCTTTAGCATGTCATATTTTAATGAGTGCTCACAATCATAAAAGATGTCCAAGATAGTATATTTATATGTGAAAACCTCTCTTTCTTTATTACTTCCTATTAAGTGAATCGATGACCAAAACTATGTTTGTCAACTCTCAACAACTTTTATTCATCATACTCTTTATATGTGAAGTCATTACTCTCCATAAGATCAATATGATCGTTTTATTTCTTTTCATTCTTTCCTTCTCTTTTATTTTTTACTCCCTCAAGATCATAGCAAGATAATCAAGCCCTTGACTTGAAACTAATCTTTATTATATATGGCCCACGGACTCGATTACATAGAAGGATCATAAAACAAAACTCAAAACTAAATCATACTAAAAATTTATTCTACTAGATCAAGATATAACCAAAAGGATTGGACTAAGAAAAAAATGATAAAGATAAAAGTGTGATGGTGATACGATATCGGGGCACTCCCCCAAGCTTGGCAGTTGCCAAGGGGAGTGCCCATACCCAATATTCAATTCTCCTTTGGTGGTAGTGATGATAGAGTTGTTGATGATGTAGGCTTGTCGTCCATCTTCCAAGGCATAGGCTCACCATCATAGAAAGATGATCGAGTCTCCGGGATCCTCGAACCTGTAGCCAAATTCATCCTCTTGAATCTATATTCATACTCACAGTGTTGGTTTTGCAGGTCATAGATCTGGGCTTGGAGGTGCTCGATTTTCTCATGAAGTTTGAAGATGGTCTCCCCAATGTCCTTGGCATCCAGCTTGTGCTTGTTGGTGAACTCCGCGATCATCATGTGGTTGGTGTCAAGTCTGCATTCCACCATCCCCTGGCACTTGAAAACTTGTTGCTCCATTGCTTCGAGTCTTGTCTCCACGCTTCTGGTCCTCCTTGGTCCCTGAACATCGCGGATGTGCAGCACCCCCTCACGCAACTCAATGGTTTGAGGGTGTTGCAGCACCTCTGTGAGCTAGGGGTTGATGACCCTCTCGAAAAACTTGTCCTTGGGGGCGCTTGAAGACGTCATGGCGATCTAGATCTGTCAGAAAAACAACTCGAAACAAAGAAAAGAGATATTTGCATGGTACGGTGGTCAAAACCTTCGGGAGATTATATAATGAGTTTTTACCGACCAAAAGAAGTATTGTGCAAGAAAACGGAGTCCGGAGGGCACACGAGGTGCCCACGAGGCAGGGGCACACCCCGCCCTCCACCCTCGTGGACGCCTCGTGTCCTTTCTGGACTGCTTCTCATTTTCCTATTTTTTAAAATAATCCAAAACGGAGAAAAATAGCTACTAGAACTGTTTTGTGGTCGGTTTACTTACCGTACCACATACCTCTTCCTTTTCGAAGGTCGAAACGTTCTAGAAGGTGTCCCTTATATACTCCTCCGGGGTTACGGTTTCAATAACATTAGTTTCAACATTTATAGGATTACCTGAGATATAATACTTGATTCTTTGACCGTTCACCACCCTTGGATTTGTGCCTTCGAAGTTGTTAATTCTTATTGCACCGGAACAACAAACCTCCTCGATAACGTAAGGGCCTTCCCATTTAGAGAGGAGTTTTCCTGCAAAAAATCTTAAACGAGTGTTGTATAACAGTACATAATCACCTACATTAAACTCACGTTTTTGTATCCTTTTGTCATGCCATCTTTTAACCTTTTCTTTAAACAGCTTGGCATTCTCATAAGCCTGGGTTCTCCATTCATCAAGTGAGCTAATGTCAAAAAGTCTCTTCTCACCGACAAGTTTGAAATCATAATTGAGCTCTTTAATGGCCCAATATGCCTTATGTTCTAGTTCAAGAGGTAAATGACATGCTTTTCCATAAACCATTTTATATGGAGACATACCCATAGGATTTTTGTATGCAGTTCTATAGGCCCGTAATGCATCATCAATTTTCTTGGACCAATTCTTTCTAGATCTATTAACAGTCTTTTGCAAAATTAATTTAAGGTCTCTATTACTCAGTTCTACATGACCACAAGACTGTGGATGATATGGAGATGCAATTCTATGATTAACATCATACTTAGCAAGCGTTTTACGAAAAGCACCATGAATAAAATGTGAACCACCATCAGTCATTAAGTATCTAGGGACTCCAAACCTCAGAAAAATAACTTCTTTAAGCATCTTAATAGAGGTGTTATGATCAACACTACTAGTTGGAATAGCTTCTACCCACTTAGTAACGTAATTCACATCAACTAAAATATGTGTATACCCATTAGAGGAAGGGAACAATCCCATATAATCAAAGCCCCAAACATCAAATGGTTCTATAACAAGTGAATAATTCATAGGCATTTCTTGACGTCTACTAATATTACTAAATCTTTGACATTCATCACAAGACAATACAAACTTACAGGCATCCTCGAAGAGAGTAGGCCAATAAAAACCGGATTGCAATACCTTATGTGTAGTTCTATCTCCAGCATGGTGTCCTCCATAAGCCTCGGAGTGACACTTGCGTAGGATCTGTTCCTGTTCATGCTCGGGTACACAACGTCTAATAACACCATCTACTCCCTCTTTATAAAGGTGTGGGTCATCTCAGAAGTAATGTCTTAAATCATAGAAAAACTTTTTCTTTTGTTAGTATGTGAAACTAGGTGGTATAAATGTAGCAACAATGTAATTAGCATAATCAGCATACCATGGAGCAGTACGAGAAGCATTTATGACAAATAATTGTTCATCAGGAAAGCTATCATCAATAGGTACTGGGTCATCAAGAACATTCTCTAACCTAGACAAGTTGTCTGCGACGGGGTTCTCAGCTCCCTTTCTATCAATAATATGCAAATCAAATTCTTGTAGCAAGAGAACCCATCTAATAAGTCTAGGTTTAGCATCTTTCTTGTCCATAAGATATTTAATAGCAGCATGATCAGTGTGAACAGTTACTTTAGAATCAACAATATAAGGTTTGAACTTATCACAAGCAAATACAACTTCTAAAAATTCCTTTTCAGTAGTAGCATAATCTCTCTGGGCACTGTCTAGAGTTTTACTAGCATATTGGATAACATTTAATTTCTTATCAACTCTTTGTCCTAGTACAGCACCTACAGCATAATCACTAGCATCACACATAATTTCAAAGGGTAAATTCCAATCAGGAGGTTGAACAATAGGTGTAGAAATCAAAGCTTTCTTAAGTATTTCAAATGCTTCTACACAATCATCATCAAAGACAAAAGGAACATCTTTTTGTAAGAGATTAGTCAGAGGCCTGGAAATTTTCGAGAAGTCTTTAATGAACCTCCTATAAAAACCGGCATGACCAAGGAAACTTCTTATACCTTTAATGTCCTTAGGACACGACATCTTCTCAATATCATCAACTTTAGCTTTATCAACTTCGATACCTCTTTCAGAAATTTTATGCCCCAAGACAATACCTTCATTAACCATAAAGTGGCACTTCTCCCAATTCAAGACAAGATTAGTTTCTTCACATCTATGCAAAACTCGATCAAGGTTGCTTAAGAAATCATCAAAAGAAGTTCCGTATACAGAAAAATCATCCATGAAAACCTCAACAATCTTTTCACAAAAGTCAGAGAATATAGCAGTCATGCATCTTTGAAAGGTAGCAGGTGCATTACATAAACCAAAAGGCATACATCTATAAGCAATGGTACCGAAAGGGCAAGTAAAGGTGGTGTTTTCTTGATCCTATTTTGACACAGGTATTTGAGAGAAACCAGAATAACCATCTAGAAAGCAAAAATGTGTATGTTTAGATAATCTTTCTAGCATTTGATCAATAAAAGATAAAGGGTAATGATCCTTTTTAGTAGCTTTATTTAGTTTGCGGAAATCAATTACCATTCTATAACCTGTAACAATTCTTTGTGCGATCAATTCATCTTTATCATTAGGACCAACAGTAATACCTCCCTTATTAGGGACACAATGGACAAGACTTACCCACTGACTATCAGCAACGGGATAAATTATACCTGCCTCCAGAAGCTTTAGTATTTCTTTTCTTACCACTTCTTTCATCTTGGTATTTAACCGTCGTTGGTGATCAACAACCGGTTTAGCGTCTTTCTCCAATTTTATTTTGTGCTGGCATAGAGTGGGACTAATGCCCTTAAGATCATCTAGAGTGTATCCAATAGCAGCACGGTGCTTCTTCAGAGTTTTCAATAATTTCTCCTCTTCTTGCTCTGAAAGGTTAGCACTAATAATAACAGGATATATCTTCTTTTCATCAAGATAAGCATATTTAAGAGTATCAGGTAATGGTTTAAGCTCAAACACGGGATCACCCTTGGGTGGAGGAAGATCCCCTAGAATTTCGGCAGGCAAGTTGTGTTTCAAAATAGGTCCCTGTTTAAAGAATACTTCATCTATTTCCCTTCTTTCATTCATAAACATATCATTTTCATGGTCTAGCAAATTTTGTTCTAAATGATCATTAGGAGGCACGATAATAGAAGCAAGACCAATAATTTCATCTTTACTAGGAAATTCTCTATCATGGGGTTGTCTATGAAATTTAGCAAAATTAAAATCATGAGACATATCCCCTAAACCAATAGAAACAATATCCTTTTTGCAGTCTATCTTACCATTAACAATATTCAAGAAGGGTCTACCAAATATAATGGGACAAAAGTCATCTTGTGGGGAATCAAGAACAAGAAAATCAGTAGGATATTTAACTTTCCCACACAAGACATCAACATCTCTAACAATCCCAACCGGTGAAATAGTATCTCTATTGGCAAGCTTAATTGTAACATCAATACATTCTAACTCACCAGGTGCAATATCATGCATAATTTCTTCATATAAAGAATGAGGTATAGCACTCGCACTAGCACCCATATCACATAAGCCATGATAGCAATGATCTCCTATTTTAACAAAAATAATAGGCATGCCTACAATAGGTCTATGTTTATTTTTAGTATTGGGTCTAGCAATTCTAGCAGCTTCATCACAAAAGTAAATAACATGCCCATCAATATTATCGGACAAGAGATCCTTAACCATAGCAATAGTAGGTTCAACTTTAATTTGCTCAGAGGGTGTAGGTGTTCTAGTATTACTCTTACGAACCACAGTTGAAGCTTTAGCATGATCCTTTATTCTAGTAGGGAAAGGTGGTTTCTCAATATAAGCGGTAGGAACAATAGGATCAACATTATAAGTGATAGTCTTTTCTTCAACTTTAATAGGTTCAACTACTTTTACTTCAATGGGAGGATGATATTTAATCCACTTCTCCTTAGGGAGGTCAACATGAGTAGCAAATGATTCACAGAAAGAAGCTACTATCTCAGAGTCAAGTCCATATTTAGTGCTAAATTCACGAAAGCATCGATATCCATAAAAGATTTAACACAATCAAAATTAGGTGTTATACCTCACTCCTTACCTTCGTCGAGTTCCCAATCTTTAGAGTTGTGTTTAATTCTTTCCAATAAATCCCATTTGAATTCAATAGTCTTCATCATAAAAGAACCAGTACAAGAAGTATCGAGCATGGAGCTATTATTGAGAGAAAGCCGAGCATAAAAAATTTGAATAATAATTTCTCTTGAAAGCTCATGATTGGGGCATGAATATAACATTGACTTAAGCCTCCCCCAAGCTTGAGCGATGCTTTCTCCTTCGCGAGGCGAAAAATTATATATATAATTACGATCACGATGGACTAGATGCATAGGGTAAAACTTCTGATGAAATTGCAATTTCAATCGATTGTAGTTCCATGATCCAATATCATCACATAACTTAAACCATGTCAATGCCTTTCCCTTCAAAAATAAAGGGAAGACCTTCTTCTTGATAACATCCTCGGGCATACCTGCAAGCTTAAATAATCCACAAACTTCATCCACATAGATTAGGTGCAAATCGGGATGCAATGTTCCATCTCCTGTAAAAGGATTAGCTAGCAGTTTCTCTATCATACCCGAAAGAATTTCAAAATAAAAATTTTCAGTAGCTTGAGTCGGTTGAGGAGCAACTCTTTGATCTACTGATCGGGGTTTAGATACCCCGAACAAGCGCCTCAAAGGATTACTTTCCATAGTAACAAGTGACAGTAAATTTCAGCACACTATATAAATTTTCCTTAGCAAATTCCACTTACCAAAGGCGCTTCACCCCCCGGAAACGGCCCCAGAAAAGAGTCTTGATGACCCACAAGTATAGGGGATCTAACGTAGTACTTTCGATAAGTAAGAGTGTCGAACCCAACGAGGAGCAGAAAGAAATGATAAGTAGTTTTCAGTAAGGTATTCTCTGCAAGCACTGAAATTATCAGTAACAAATAGTTTTGTGATAAGGTAATTTGTAACGAGTAACAAGTAACAAAAGTAAATAAGGTGGAGCAAGGTGGCACAATCCTTTTTGTAGCAAAGGACAAGCCTGGAAAACTCTTATATAAAGGAAAGTGCTCCCGAGGACACATGGGAATTATCGTCAAGCTAGTTTTCATCACGCTCATATGATTCGTGTTCGGTACTTTGATAATTTGATATGTGGGTGGACCGGTGCTTGGGTACTGCACTTCCTTGGACAAGCATCCCAATTATGATTAACCCCTCTTGCAAGCATCCACAACTACAAAATAAGTATTAAGGTAAACCTAACCATAGCATGAAACATATGGATCCAAATCAGCCCCTTACGAAGCAACGCATAAACTAGGGTTTAAGCTTCTATCACTCTAGCAATCCATCATCATTTATTACTTCCCAATTCCTTCCCCTAGGCCCAAATAATGGTGAAGTGTCATGTAGTCGACGTTCACATGACACCACTAGAAGAAAGACAACATACATCTCATCAAAATATCGAACGAATACCAAATTCACATGACTACTTATATCAAGACTTCTCCATCTCCTCAGGAACAAACGTAACTACTCACAAATCATATTCATGTTCATAATCAGAGGGGTATTATTATGCATAAAGGATCTGAACATATGATCTTCCACCAAATAAACCAACTAGCATCAACTACAAGGAGTAATCAACACTACTAGCAACCCACAGGTACCAATATGAGGTTTGGAGACAAAGATTGGATACAAGAGAGGAACTAGAGTTTGAGATGAGATGGTGCTGGTGAAGATGTTGATGGAGATTGACCCCCTCCCGATGAGAGGATAGATGGTGATGATTTCCCCATCCCGGAGGGATGTTTCCCCAACAGAACAGCTCCGCCGGAGCCCTAGATTGGTTCCGCCAAGGTTCCGCCTCATGGCGGCGGAGTTTCGTCCCGAGAGCTTGCTTCTAATTTTTTTCCAGGGCGAAAGACTTCATATAGCCAAAGATGGGCACCGGAGGCCTGCCAGGGGGCCCACGAGGCAGGGGGCGCGCCCCCACCCTCGTGGATGGTGGGCGGCCCCCCTCTGGTGCTTTCTTCGCCCAATATTTTTTATATATTCTAAAACTAACTTCCGTGAAGTTTCAGGACTTTTGGAGTTGTGCGGAATAGGTCTCTAATATTTGCTCCTTTTCCAGCCCAGAATTCCAGCTGCCGGCATTCTCCCTCTTCGTGCAAACCTTGTAAAATAAGAGAGAATAGGCATAAGTATTGTGACATAATATGTAATAACAACCCATAATGCAATAAATATTGATATAAAAGCATGATGCAAAATGGACGTATCAAACAGTAATACCTCCTTGTAGCGACCCGACCTTAAACGGTCAAGTCTCTGTGCTTCAATGTCATCCCTAGATCGGTAATGCTGACACACACAATACTCGAGGATTTATAACAGAGTAGAAATCACACACTTATTACATCGGATGTCTCAAAAGAGAACTTATTACAATAAATATGGCTTAAGGCCATCTAATACGATAACAGCGGAAGGCTTGGAAAATAAAGTGAGTCCATCAACTCCAACGGCATAGCTGAGCTGCACGGCAACGACCTAACGAACCCTACTCCTCGTGTGAAAAGTCTGCAACATAATACGTTGCAACCCGAAAACGGGTAAGCACATGGAATATGCTGGCAAAGTAACATAGTAGAGCAAGAACAGAATAATACTATCACTGTATGCATATTTGGCTGGTGGAAAGCTCTATGGTTATGGTTTTCGTGAAAAGCCAATTTTTCCCTACAACAAAGGAATAGATTTTATTTAACTATCATGGTAGTTGAAACATCATTGAGAAGGTTCCTCCAACTCAAACCCAATTAAAGTAATTATCATCCCAACAATATTAGTTTAGAGTGATGAGATACTTATGATACTCCAAGTACTAGATACTCAAGATGTCCATAACCGGGGACACGACTAACCATGATTAGTTTATACACTCTGCAGAGGTTTGTGCACTTTTCCCCACAAGACTCGATCTCCTCCGTTGGATTTCTCGCACTACAGGGTGTTCGAGAAACGGATGGCTGAGACACAGTCTTTTCAGAAGCATTAACCCCTTACTCAGGGCAGACCATACCAACCTACAACCCTCTACCTGCCGATCCACCTCTTTGGGAGCTTCACGCAACTTACTCAACTATGCTAGAGCCCATAATAGCTTGTGGCTGCACACGGAAGTTTCTAGCATGAAAATATCTTAGTTCCCTTTGAGCCTGGGTGGCGGACCATAGGATTATCACACGGGTACTCCGGGATATCCTAGGACAACACTGGATTCCCCAGGTGCCCAACAAACAATCCACCCAGATGTGTATTCAAGTTGCCACCTTAAGTTGAACCATTAATTAACAATCTCTCATCTGTCATGGATTTCACTCACCCAACCACGTCTACGAGCATAGCATAGCAATATAAGCAATTCGTAGAAGTAACTCCCAAGGGTTTGAATAAAACAGGGCAATAGGTTCTACCTCATCAACTACTTCCCAACCCACATGTTAATCACATCCTAACCATGCAATGTTTGAGGATTGGAACTAATGCATAAAAACTGGGTGATAAAGGGGTATGATCAAAGTGTTACTTGCCTTGCTGATGATCCGCAAAACATAGGGACTCGTAGTAGCACGCTTCTCACTCCGGGTGTTCTATCGCAAACAAACAATAGCATACATATGCAATCAAGCAAAGAAACACGGGTAAATCTCAAATAAGAGGATCTAACCAGAAAGTTCAACTTAAGAACTCCAGTTTGCGAAAAGAATCAAATCAAACGGAACAACGAAACTCAAACTGCGAAAGAAACAAGATCCGTTTACTAATATGGACTAAGGTCAAATTTTACAGGAGCAAAAGCTTGTTCAAGTTGGTTAAACGGAAAGAGGGTTTCGAGATGAAGATCTAGGCGCTTGAATCGCCTGATTCTGACAAACGAGCGAAAAAAATAAACTAAAACGAAAATCGGATCAGAAATCGCGATTGAAAATAATCGAGGAAAATCCGAGAAAAAAAGAGAACTGACGAACAGGCTAACGAATGAACGTTCGTTGTCTGCGGCTAACGAGTGAACACCGTTCGTTAAAACGAACATACAGACGAACATCCGCAAAGTAACTAAACAAAAAAAACAGGCGAAGCGATCTATCCAAAAAAACTAGGGTTTTCTAACGAAAACCGAACCGGTTTTCGTAAAAAAAACTGAATGATGCTTATACCTCTGGTGAGGATCTGGCGCGGCGGGGCGAGGTAGTGCGAGGCAAGCGGCGGCGCGGCAAGCGGCGTCGGCGCGGCAGCTAGGCGGCGGGGCGGGCGGCTTGCGGCGGCGGGTGGTGCGAGGCGGCTCGGGGTCCAAGGGGGGGGGTGCGGCGGCTTATAAGGGGAGGGGGGTGCGGCGGCTTGGGGAAGGGGCAAGCGGCGCGGGAGGAGTCCCGGCAGGACTCCGCTAGCGGCGCCGGTGGCGCTCGCGGTCTCGAGCTCGGAGACGAGGCACAGGCGGGTTGGGCCGGCTCGGCTGCGCTTTGGCCCAGCCGGGCACTGCGCGTTCTTTTTAAATAATTTCGCCGGAGCTAAAAAATCCTAGAAAATAAAATAAAAATCTAAAAATGCCAAAGCAAAATTTCACCATCTAAATAAAATATTTAGAACAAGATGAATATTTTCTTGGCCCTAAAATGCAACTTTGAAAAACATGCAATTTTTCTAATTCAAATAAAATAGCGATAAACTCCGGATAAAATCAAATATTTGATTTTAATATTTTTCCTCCAATATTTCATTTATTTTGGAGAAGTCATATTATCCCCTCTTATATATTTTAATATGAAATATTTTCGGAGAGAAAAATAATTAAAACCAAAAATCCTCGTTTGAATATTTGATAAAACTCAAATATGAAAACAGGAAAATCCTCAACTCTCTCTGAGGGTCCTTGAGTTGCTTAGGATTTCGAGGATCGCGAAGCGAAATGCAATAAAATATGATATGCATGAATGATCTATGTATAACATTCCAAATTGAAAATTTGGGATGTTACACTACTTTCTTAGGGGCACAATGAACAGGACGTACCCATCTACTATCAGCTATGGGATAGATTATACCTGCTTCCAGAAGCTTTAGTATTTTAGTTCTTACCACTTCTTTCATCTTAGGATTCAAACGTCGTTGGTGATCAACAATGGGTTTAGGAGCAGGCTCCATATTAATCTTGTGTTGACATAGAGTGGTACTAATGCCCTTAAGATCATCAAGAGTATATCCAATAGCAGCACGGTGCTTCCTCAGAATTTTCAACAATCTCTCTTCTTCATGTTCTGAAAGGTTAGCACTAATAATAACATGATATATCTTTTTCTCATCAAGATAAGCATACTTCAAAGTGTCAGGCAATTGCTTTAATTCAAACAGATGATCGCCTTTAGGTGAAGGAGGACCTCCTAGAGTTTCAATAGGCAAATTGTGTTTAAGGAGAGGTTGTTGTTCAAAGAAATTTTTATCTATTTCATTTCTTTCATGCAAAGTGCATATCATTTTCATGGTCTAGCAAATATTGTTCTAGTGGATCAATAGGAGGTACGACAATAGAAGCAAGACCAATTATTTTGTCCTTACTAGGTAATTCTTTATCATGAGGTTATGTACAAAACTTAGAGAAATTAAACTCATGAGACACATCACCAAAGCTAACACCGACAGTTTCTTTCTCAGAATCTATTTTAGCATTGACAGTGTTCAAGAAAGTTCTACCAAATATTATGGGACAAAAATCATCTTGTGGGGAACCAAGGACTATAAAATTAGTATAGTATTTTATTTTCCCACACAAGACTTCAACATCTCTAACAATCCGAAGTGGTGTGATGGTGTCTCTATTAGAAAGTTTAATAGTGACATCTATGTCTTCTATTTCAGCGGGTGCTATATCATTCATAATTTCTTGGTATAAGGTAAAATGAATACCACTCACACTAGCACCTAAGTCACATAAACTATGATAGCAATGATCTCCTATTTTAACTGAGACAATATGCATGAGAACAACATGTCTATGTTTATCTTTTTGATTTGGCAATTCTAGCCGCTTCATCATAGAAATAAATAACATGCCCATCAAATTTTTCTACCAAGAGATCTTTAACCATAGAAAACTAGGTTTTACTTTAATTTGTTCAGAGGGTTTAGGTGCTTTAACATTACTTTTGGGAACCACGGTTGATACCTTAGCATGTTCCTTTATCCTAACAGGGAAATGTGGTTTTTCAATATAAGCAGTAGGAACAGCTCGATCAACATTGTAAATAATATTTTCATCCTTAGTTATAACCGGTTCTTTAATTTCTTCTTTAATAGGGGGATGATATTTAAACCAGTTCTCCTTAGGGAGATCAACATGAGTAGCAAAAGATTCACAAAAGAGGCTTCTATCTCAGAGTCAAGTCCATATTTAGTGCTAAACTTGTGAAAAGCATCGGTATTCATAAAATATTTAGACAATCAAACTCAAGCTTAATACCTCATTCTTTTTCTTTGCCGAGTTCCCAATCTTCAGAGTTTCGTTTAATTCTATCTAAAAGATCCCACCTGAATTCAATAGTCTTCTTCATAAAAGAACCAGTACAAGAAGTATCGAGCATGGATTGATCATCACGAAAAAGTCAAGCATAAATTTTTTGAATAATAATTTCTCCCGAGAGCTCATGATTGGGGCATGAATATAACATTGAGTTAAGCCTCCCCCAAGCTAGATCGATACTTTCTCATTCATGAGGCTAAAACTTATATATATAATTCCGATCACGATGAACTAGATGCATATGATATTTTTTTGGTGAAATTCCAATTTAATTTATTCCAGTTCCAAGATCCAATATCATCGCATAGCCTATACCATGTCAATGCTTTTCCCTTCAAAGGTAAAGGGAAAACCTTCTTGTTA
This sequence comes from Triticum urartu, assembly GCF_056163025.1. Lineage (NCBI taxonomy): Eukaryota > Viridiplantae > Streptophyta > Magnoliopsida > Poales > Poaceae > Triticum > Triticum urartu. Next base: position 306,133,994 of record NC_141875.1, read on the forward strand.
ACTTCATCTTTGGGTAAATCTACAAGCTTAAATAATCCACAAATTTCATCCACATGTATCAAGTGCATATCAAGATGTTCCGTTCCATCTCTTGCATAAGGATCAGCTAGCAGTTGTTCTATCATACCCGAAGGAATTTCATAACTAATATTTTCAGTAGGTGCAGTAGGTTGAGGGCCAACTCTTTGTGTTTCCGGTCGAGGTGAAGATACCCCGAACAAACCCCTCAAACGATTGTTTTCCATAGTAGCAAGTGACAATAAATTTCAGCACGTAATACAAAATTTTCCTTATGGATTTCCACTTACCAAGAGCGCTTACTCCCCGACAATGGCGCCAGAAAAGAGTCTTGATGACCCACAAGTATAGGTAATCAATCATAGTCCTTTCGATAAGTAAGAGTGCTGAAACCAATGAGGAGCATAAGGAAATGACAAGTGGTTTTCAGCAAGGTATTTTCTGCAAGCACTGAAATTATCGGTAACATCTAGTTTGATAGCAAGATAATTTGTAACGGACAAGTAACGATAACGGTAAATAAAGTTCAGCAAGGTAGCCCAATCCTTTTAGTAGCAATGGACAAGCCAAAACAGTCTCTTATAATAAGCAAAGTTTTCTTGAGGGTACACGGGAATTTCATCTAGTCACTTCATCATGTTGGTTTGATTCGCGTTCGCAACTTTGATAATTTGATATGTGGGTTGACCAGTGCTTGGATGTTGTTCTTACTTGAACAAGCCTCCCACTTATGATTAACCCCCTCGCAAGAATCCGCAACTATGAGAAAAGTATTAAGATAAAATCTAACCGTAGCATTAAACATATGGATCCAAATCGGTCCCTTACGAAGTAGCGCATAAACTAGGGTTTAAGCTTCTGTCACTCTAGCAACCCATCATCTAATTACTACTCCACAATGCATTCCCTTAGGCCCAAAGATTGTGAAGTGTCATGTAGTCGACGTTCACATTATACCACTAAGGGAATCACAATATACATATCATCAAAATATCGACACATATCAAATTCACATGATTACTTGCAACATGACTTCTCCCGTGACCTCAAGAACAAAAGTAACTACTCACAAATGATATTCACGCTCAAGGTCAGAGGGGTATTAAATAGCATAATTGATCTGAACATATAATCTTCCACAGAATAAACCATATAGTAATCAACTACAAGATGTAATCAACACTACTAGTCACCCACAGGTACCTATCTGAGGTTCCGGTACAAAGATTGAACACAAGAGATGAACTAGGGTTTGAGATGAGATGGTGTTGTTGAAGATGTTGATGGAGATTGGCCTCCCAAGGATGAGAGTGTTGTTGGTGATGATGATGGCTTCAATTTCCCCCTCCGGGAGGGAAGTTCCCCCAGCGAAATCGCTCCACCGGAGGGCAAAAGTGCTCCTGCCCAAGTTTCGCCTCGAGACAGCGGCGCTCCATCCCGAAAGTCGTCTCCTTATTTTTTCTAGGTCAAAATACCTTATATACCAAAAGATGGGCATCGAAGGTGGGCTGGGATGCCCACCACCCACCAGGGCGTGCCTGGGGGGGACTGGCGCGCCCTGGTGTCTCGTGGGCACCAGGCAACCCCCTCTAGTAACACTTTTCTCCAGTATTTTTTAGTTATTCCAAAATAATTCTCGTAAAATTTTAGCTCATTTGGAGAAGTGTGGAATAGTAACTTTGACGTAGCTTTTTCTGGTCCAGAATTCTAGCTGCCGGCATTCTCCCTCTTTGTGTAAACCTTGCACATTATGAGAGTAAAGGCACTAGAATTACTCCATAAAACATTATTATGCATAAAAACATTATAAATAACAGTAGTAAAACATGATGCAAAATGGACGTATCAACTTCCCCAAGCTTAGACCTCGCTTGTCCTCGAGCGAAAGCCGATATCGAAAATCATGTCCACATGTTGAGAGAGAGAGAGAGAGAGGTGTCGATGATAACAAAAATATAGACATAGTAGCATCATGCATATTATTATAACAGCAACAATTCATATAACTTCTCATGAACAAGTAACAATTCATCACAACATTGAAGTAAAAAGCATAAACTTTATTGAAAACCAACAAACTATGTTGTTAGTCAATTTGACGACAATTCATCATATTTTCAGGCAGAGTCACGTATCGGAGCCTTTTGGCAATTCCATATACTCAACCATCATTTAATCTTCTATGATTGCTAACACTCACAACATACAAGCAAAAGGTTTCAACCGGACACATAGAAAGATTGGGGCTTATAGTTTTTCCTCCCAACTTATTCACCTCAAGGGTGATGTCAACAATAATAACTCATGCTCACCAATATCCAACTGGATATATGTGCCTAGATCTTTCCCCACCACATGACGCTTACCACAGAGAAAATAAAAAGGAATAGAGAAGAATACTTTGACTCTTGCATAAAAGTAAATACATATAAGTAAAAGATAGGCCCTTCGCTGAGGGAAGCAGAGGTTTTTATGCACTTTTTGGTTTGTATGCACAGTCACTTAATGCAAAAGAACGTCACGTTATACTGCCCCTTATGATAGCAACCTTTATTATGCAGTCCATCGCTTTTATTACTTTGCCATCACAAGTTCATACAATGCTTAATTTCTCTTACACTAAATGATCAAACACATTTAGAAACAATTTTTATTGCCTTATTGCACTGATGACAACTTACTTGAAGGATCTTGCTCAATCCATAGGTAGGTATGGTGGACTCCGAAAACAAGAGTTTGGGTTTAAGGTTTTCGGATGCAGAAGTAGTATGTCTACTTAGTGCGGAATTTTGGCTAGCAAAGATATTGGGCAAGCAACACATGTTGAAGGATCTATGACAATATAACTTCTATGTGAATATGAACAAACATAAATCATTACATTGTCTTCCTTGTCCAACATCAACAATTTGGCATAAGATATTTAGTGGGGGCTCACAATCATAAAATATGTCCAAGATAGTGTATTTTCATGTGAATCTTCCCTTCCCTTATTAATTCTTTCATCAATTGCATCATTAACCAATGCTATTGTAACACCCATGATGCGGCTATATCTCCCACGTGTCGGAGCACGATTTAGAGGCATAACCGCATTGTAGGCAATGTCGCAAGAGGGGTAATCTTTACACATCCCATGTACTGAATAAGAAAGAGGTTCATAGTTGGCTTACAATCGCCACTTCGCACAATAACATAAATAGCATTACAATCATCCAGATACAATCAAGGTCCGACTACGGAACCAAAATAAAGACAACCCCAAATGCATAATGTCCTCGATCTCCCCAACTGGGCTCCACTACTGATCATCTGGAAAGGAAACGTAGTATCGTCATGAGTCCTCATCGAACTCCCACTTGAGCTCAGTCGCATCTCCTGGAATGGTATCCTCGGTCCCTGCATCTGGTTTTGGAAGTAATCTGTGAGTCACGGGGACTCACTAATCTCACACCCTCACAATCAAGACTATTTAAGCTTATGGGTAGGGAAAAGGTATGAGATGGAGCTGCAGCAAGAACTAGCATATATGGTGGCTAACATACGCAAATGAGAGCGAGAAGAGAAGGCAAGGCACGGTCGAGAAACTGTGATTAAGAAGTGATCCTAGAACTACTTACGTTCAAGCATAACCCGAGACCGTGTTCTCTTCCTGGACTCCGCCGAAAAGAGACCATCATGGCCACACACGCTGTTGATCCATTTTAATTAAGTTAAGTTTCAGGTTTTCTACAACCGGACATTAACAAATTCCCATCTGCCCATAACCGCGGGCATGACTTTCGAAAGTTCAAAACCCCGCAGGGGTGTCCCAACTTAGCCCATCACAAGCTCTCACGGTCAATGAAGGATATTCCTTCTCCCAAGACGGCCCGATCAGACTCGGAATCTCGGTAACAAGACATCTCGACAATGGTAACACTAAATCAGCAAAGCCGCCCAAATGTGCCGAAAAATCCCGATAGGATCTGCACATATCTCGTTCTCAGGGCACACCCGGATGAGACATCCTACGAGTAAAACCAACCCTCAAGTTTCCCTGAGGTGGCCCCGTAGTCTACTCGTTTCGGACCAACACTCAGAGGAGCACTGGCCCGGGGGGGTTAAAATAAAGATGACCCTTGAGTCCGCGGAACCCAAGGGAAAAAGGATAGGTGGCAAATGGTAAAACCAAGGTTGGGCCTTGCTGGAGGAGTTTTATTCAAGGCGAACTGTCAAGGGGTTCCCATTATAACCCAACCGTGTAAGGAACGCAAAATCAAGGAACATAACACCGGTATGACGGAAACTAGGGCGGAAAGAGTGGAACAAAACACCAGGCATAAGGCCGAGCCTTCCACCCTTTACCAAGTATATAGATGCATTAAAGTAGACAAGATACAGTAGTGATATCCCAACAATAAACATGTTCCAACAAGGAACCAACTCCAATCTTCACCTGCAACTAGCAACTCTATAAGAGGGGCTGAGCAAAGCGGTAACATAGCCAAACAACGGTTTGCTAGGACAAGGTGGGTTAGAGGTTTGACATGGCAATATGGGAGGCATGATAAGCAAGTGGTAGGTCTCGTAGCATAGGCATAACAATAGAGCGAGCAACTAGCAAGCAAAGATAGAAGTGATTTCGAGGGTATGGTCATCTTGCCTGCAAAGTTCTCCGAGTTGACGTAAGCTTGATCCTCGTAAGCGTACTCAACTGGTTCCTCGATCACGTACTCGTCTCCCGACTCTACCCAAAGCAAGAACACAAGCAAAAGGAACCACGATCAACCACGTTGCAATGCGCAAGCAACATGATGCAAAACATGACATGATATGCAGGATGTGATATGCAATGCATATGCATGCTCCGGAAGGAAAAGATTGAACCAGGCCTCAACTTGGCAAACCAAGAGTTCCTCTGGAAAGATGAGTTGATTTCGGTCGAAATCGATATAAAGATCACCGGAATCGGATGTACGGTTTGCAAATGGCAAGCAAAACAATAATAGCACAAATCTGCGATTAACAACACGAGGCCATCTAAATGCATCAAGAAAAATAAGCTACTGCACTCTAACATAGCAACAAATCACATGGCAGTGATCCACTCAAGATGCTTGTCAAAAGATGAACACTGAGCTACGGCTAAATCACACAATAGCAGGTTCAAACAAGCATGGCAAAAGAGCAAAAGATATCAGGTTCATAGACTTAGTGAAAATAACAAGAAGTCAGGATTTAACATTAGCAAGCAATGTTTAGAGCAAGAAAACAACATGCTACAGGAACATATCATGGCAAAGCAAGGCATGGCATGAAACTACACAAAGCATATAACAAAAGTCCCTTACTGACCATAAGCCAAAAGGGATCAGAAAATACAATGGCAACCATGTAAACATAGCAAGTTTCGTTAACAGATTCAGACTTAGCAGAAAACTGGAACATGACAAAAACAGAATTACGTAGGCATGTTTGTGAGCTTGATGCACTGACTACAAGGCATTTCATGACAAACTAAGCATACACCCAGCAAGAAGACATAATAAATAATCTAACCATGGCAAGAACACTCTCATAGCATGCATGGAACAACTACAACAACCTCGGCAAAATTGATTAACACGTAAACAATCTGCCAGGAACATTTTATAGCAAAAGTAGAGCAAGATTGAGTGATGCTAGGGTACTCCATAATTGCCAAAAAAGACATGGATGGATAGAACATAACAATATCTCAAAATCATCCTTACTGAACATGCTCAAAAGAGGCATGGATCACTCTGTAGCAACATGAATACATGTCATAAAAATATCATCAGGGAAATGACTTAGAAGAATTCTAAGTCCCTGAAATCAGGAACATCACGAGAGCTACTTTGCATGCTTGTGCTAGTCACCACAATGATCACAAAAATACATGGCATACACCCCTGTAAAGATGGCATGGCATACAACAAAACACATGTAGGGCTCAAGTTCATAGGAGGCACACATTAAACATGGCAAAAATGACAAATGTCCATAATCTGTTAAGAATCTGAAACTAACATAACATAGCACTCTTGCAACAGCATTTAGGGCATCAATATGAACTCAAATGAACATGGTGCAATGGAATGAAATGAATTACACATCCAGACGAACAATTTGATATGCTACACGCCCAAAACGAAGCCACGGATGCAAAGATATGACATGATGAAATATGCTAAAAATACTGGGGACCTAGGGTTTACTGTAGCCGATCCAGATCGGGCACGCCTCCCAAGGTTCGTCGGGGAGCTCGCCGGAGTTACTGTAGACGGCCGGAGAGGAAGGTGCACCGGCGAGGAGCGGTGACGGAATTCGGGAGCGGAGGCGGCGGGCGAGGCGACGCCGGCGAGGAGAGGCGATGGCGCGAGGCGGCCGGCGGGCGCATGGGCTCGGCCGCGGCGGTGAATGGCGCCGGCGACAGGGAGGCGGCGAGCGAAGGCGGCGCGGGGCACGGGCACTGGTGGCGGACGGCGGCCCGGCGGGGGCCAGATCAGGGCTCACGGGCCCCGCGGTTGGCGGCGAAGTGGGCACAGGTGCGGGCGAACCGGCGGGCGGCACGTGGCGGCGGCGGGCGGCGGGACTTCTGTCCGGCGGCGGGCGGACACGTCCGGCTGCGCGGAGGGGAGAGGGAGCTAGGGTTTGATCCGGAATTTTCGGGGGAGGCACCTATTTATACATAGAAGGAGCTAGGAGACTCCAAATTGAGCACGGTTTTCGACCACGCGATCATGATCGAATGACCGAGATGATGGAGGGGGTTTAGGTGGGCTTTGGGCCACTTTGGAGAGGTGTTGGGCTGCAACACACACGAGGCCTTTACGGTTCCTCGATTAGCCGTTGGAGTATCAAACGAAGTCCAAATGGCACCAAACTTGACAGGCGGTCTACCGGTAGTAAACCAAGGCCGCTTGGAAAGTCTCGGTCCAATCCGAGAACGTTTAACACCCGCACACGAAAAGAGGCAAAAGGGGACACCGGAGGACATAGGAGTGCCGGAATGCAAAACGGACAACGGGGAAAATGCTCGGATGCATGAGACGAACACGTATGCAAATGCGATGCACATGATGACATGATATGAGATGCATGACAAAAGACAAAAGCAACACGAAGACAAAACCCAACAACAAGGAAATATCATAACTTAGTGCCGAAAATGGCAAGAGTTGGAATACAAATATGGCAAGTTACATATGGGGCGTTACAACACTCCACCACTATGAAAGGATCTCGTCCCGAGATCTAGGACTGGAAAAACTCCGGATATTCGGAACGGTGATGGTCCTTGCGTTCCCAGGTGGCTTCACGGTTGGAATGATGTGACCACTTCACTTTCAGGAATTTGATAGATTGTTGCGAGTCTTGCGCTCAGTTTCTTCAAGAATAGCAACGGGATGCTCATGATAAGACAGGTCTTCTTGGAGATCAATCTCTTCGAAGTTGATGGTGCGATCAGGAGTCTTGAAACACTTGCGAAGCTGAGACACGTGAAACACGTCGTGCACGTTTGCAAAGTTGGGCGGAAGCTCAAGTTGATAGGCGAGATCGCCTCTTTTGCCAATGATCTTGAAAGGACCCACGTATCTAGGGGCAAGCTTCCCTTTGATACCGAAGCGACGAGTACCTTTCATTGGAGAGACGCAGAGGTAGACATGGTCTCCGATCTCGAAAGCCAAGTCACGATGCTTGCTATCATAGTAACTCTTCTGGCGCGATTGCGCGGCTTTGAGATTTTCACGAATGACTTTGCACATTTCTTCAGCCTCTGTGATCAAGTCATTGCCAAGAAGTTGGCGTTCACCAGTCTCTGACTAGTTAAGAGGAGTACGACACTTCCTGCCATAGAGAATCTCGAATGGGGCCTTGCCCGAACTCGCTTGGAAGCTGTTGTTGTAGGAGAACTCGGCATATGGAAGACAATCTTCCCACTTCATACCGAAAGAAATGACACATGCCCTGAGCATATCTTCAAGAATTTGATTGACTCGCTCGACTTGTCCACTAGTTTGAGGATGAAAAGCTGTGCTGAAGCGAATGTTGGTGCCCATGGCCTTCTGGAAGGAATCCCAAAACTTAGAGGTAAAAATGCTTCCACGATCTGAAGATATCAACTGTGGAATGCCGTGCAGAGAGACAATCCTGGAGGTATATAGCTCTGCCAACTGAGCTGCTATGATAGATTCTTTGATAGGAAGAAAATGAGCCACTTTAGTGAGCTTGTCGATGACAAAGAAGATAACATCATTGCCACGCTTGGACTTGGGAAATCCAGTCACGAAGTCCATCTCAATATGGTCAAACTTCCATTATGGAATGGCAAGAGGTTTGAGGAGACCAGCTGGCCGTTGGTGTTCTGCTTTCACTCTTCTGCAGACATCACATTACAAACTGAGCAATATCGCGCTTCATTCGAGTCCACCAATACGACTGCTTGAGGTCATGGTACATCTTTGTACTACCAGGGTGAATAGAGAGGAGTGAATTGTGAGCCTCGTTCATAATGACTTTACGAAGGTCACCCTTAGGAACAACAATGCGATCCTTGAAGAATAGAGTATCCTTGTCATCAAGACGATAGCACTTGTACTTGGGTTGGCTCTTGGCAATCCCAATCTTCACCTTCTTCACCATAGCATCAAGAAGTTGAGCCTCACGAATCTGATCTGCCAAAGTAGGAGAGACTTGGAGGTTGGCAAGGAATCCTTGAGGAACAACTTGGAGATTAAGTTTGCGGAAAGCTTCACAAAGCTCTGGTTGGTAGGGCTTGAGAATCAAACTATTGCAGTAAGCCTTTCTGCTCAATGCGTCAGCAATGACATTGGCCTTGCCTAGAGTATATTCAATACTCGGATTATACTCTTGAATCATCTCAACCCAGTGAGTCTGCCTGAGGTTGAGGTTGGGCTGAGTGAAGATGTACTTGAGACTCTTATGATTAGTGAAGATGTCCACTTTTCTTCCCAACAAGAGATGTCTCCACGTTAAAAGAGTATGCACAACTGCCGCCAACTCGAGGTCATGAGTGGGGTATTTCTTTTCGTTGGGCTTCAACTGGCGAGAGGTATAGGCCACAACTTTCTTCTCTTGCATCAATACTGCACCGAGACCTTGAAGGGAAGCATCACAGAAAATCTCAAACGGTTTGGATTCATCAGGAGGAGTCAGAACTGGAGCTGTGACTAACTTCTCTTTGAGGGTGTTGAAAGCGATGTCACATTCAGGTGACCAGACATACTTCACATGCTTCTGGAGGAGGTTGGAAAGAGGCTTCGCGATCTTAGAGAAATTCTCAACGAACCTTCGGCAATAGCTTGCGATCCCAAGGAAGCTGCGGAGTTGCTTCACATTCTGAGGCGGTTCCCAATTCACAATAGCAGACACCTTCTCAAGATTAACAGCTATGCCCTTGGCGGAAATGATATGCCCAAGGTAGAGAACCTCATCGAGCCAAAACTCGCACTTTGAAAACTTCGCATAGAATTGATGTTCTCTGAGTTTGTCCAGCACCAATCTCAAGTGCTTGGCATGATCCTCCTTGTTCTTGGAAAAGACCAAAATGTCATTTTGGTGTAAGGGGTTGAAGATGAAGTTCATCATGCGGGATGTAAGTGCATCTAGTGCCCCTTAGTGATTTTGGTGTATTGAAGACTTATAGGTTAAGGCACTAATGCATTTGTGAGTGTACACAGGTCTATAAGTCTATGAGGAGTTTGATAATTACAGAGAAAGTCGACCCCTAAAAATGAAGTTCTTCGACTGAAGACTTTGGATTTCTGAAGACTTCCTGAAGACTTTGAAAGTGAAGAAATTGGTGTGACCTTGAAGACTTGGTATTCATTCGAGGAACATGAAGCGTGAAGACTTTTGTTTTCGTAGTTTCATTTTCTCTTTCTTGAGTCATAGGAAACACAGTACTATTAAAGGGGGTCGAGGAAATACTAAGGAAAAATTTCCATGTGATGCTCAACTCAAAATCCTACACCTACCAATCCCTTTGAGTGAAGCCATTGGAAATCTCATACAGTCCAGTCATATTCTTCAGTGACAGAGACGAAGTTCTTCTGGTCTCTGAGGAATCTGTTCTGACTGAGGAGTTAGGAATTCGCCAGTGCGGATTGCCTACACAGTGAGGAACATGATAGCCCTGAGGATTTTGCTACTCAAAATTCCGACCGTTGCTGTGCTATGCGCCAGCTGTCCCAAAATATCTATCCACCTAACGGTCATATCATTGAAGGGCATTTATGTCTTATCATGTCGGGCTGCTCCCTAGGCTATAAATAGCTGCCCCCTACAACCACTAGCTGGTTGGCTGCTCCGAGAGAAACTGACACTTGTCATTTGAGAGCAACCCATCCTCCGAGGACTTTGAGCGAAAATCATCGAGTGAGGAAAAACCCAAACCCAAACACCTACAAACCCCAAGTGATTGAGCATCATTGAAGAGATTGATCCTGCGTGGATCCGATGCTTGTTACCTTTGAAGACTGTGCTTCTTCCAGACGGTTAGGCGTCATGGTCTAGAGCATCCAAGAGAAATTGTGGATCGCCGAGTGACCGAGTTTGTGAAGGTTTGGAAGTCGCCTGAAGACTTACCACGAGTGATTGGGCGAGGTCTGTTTGACCTTAGCTCAAGGAGAATACGGTGAGGACTTGGTGTCCTGAGCTGTGTGCTCAGGACCGGGTGTCCGGGACTGTGTGTCCTCGAGTTTAAGTACTCAGCCGCTCCAACCAGACGTACAACTGAGACAGCAGTTGGAACTGGTCTACCAAATCATTGTCTTCACCAAGCTTACTGGTTCTATTCCCTCAACTCTTTCATTCCTCATAACTGTGTTGTGTGCTTGTTCATATCTGTGTTTGAAGACTTTGACTGAAGACTTTCTCAATTTCCTCAGTTCAATTTCTTCGGTCTGTTTGTCTTCATCCTGTGTTATCCTGTGCTTACGCTTCCTGTACTCTATGCCTGTCTTCATTTCATCATGATGACTATGCTTGTATTCTGTTATGTTTACTTTTGAGTACTCATTCCACTGCTAGTAGTTCTTCGCTAAGGAATTTCCTCACCGGGAAATTCCTTAGTGAAGAATTTCATAAAAATCGCCTATTCACCCCCCTCTAGTCGATATGACGCACTTTCAATTGGTATCAGAGCAAGGTACTCCCTTGTTCTGTGTGATTTTGGTTTAATTGCCTCTAGTTTAGTTATGTCGACCGCAGGTATGAAGAAAGTGACATGCCCCATCTTTGATGGTCACGAGTATCCCAAGTGGAAGGCCATGATGAAGAAGCGCCTCATGGTGATGAACATCGAGCTATGGACCGTCACTGAGATTGGTCTGACCGATCTGTGCAAGATGGCGGAAGCTGATGACATTCACAAGTACACTCTTCTCAACCTCACGGCGAAGGATGTCATCTGCTCCTGTCTGTCTCAAAATCAGTTCAGGAATATTATGCATCTCGATCATGCGAAGCTCATCTGGGACCGTCTCTCTGAGGTCTATGAAGGTCATCGAACCTGTCATGATCCTTGGTTTGAGGACTTCAAGGAATCTCTCAAAGCGATGACATTCGAACCAGAATCATCATCTTCTGCATCATGCCTTATGGCAAAAGATGCTGAGGTAACTGAATGCTACCTATCCGAGTCTAGTGATGATGAATCTGGTGATGAATTTGGACCCAGCTATGTCAAACTTTCTTCCCTTGCCACTAAACAACAAAGAGCTTTGGAAAAAGTTTACTACATGGTAAATAAGAGCGATGATATGTTGGGTGAAGAAATGGATCAGTCAAAAGCTTTGGCTGAAAGTCTTCAGAGACTTCATACTAAGTATGACACCCTTCAAGATCAACATAACACTCTTTTATCTGATCACGAGAAGCTTTCTTATGAATTTGTTCAAAGAAAGCAAGACCTTGAGAAGCTAAGAGTGAGTTATGAAGATCTTCAGAAGGAGAGCGATTCATTACTTGCTCAACAAATCAGCGCTTCTCAGGAAGAATTTGTTCCTCCATGCTTGAAGTGCATTGAACGTGAATCTACTAATTCTTCACCTGAATGTTCAAATGCTGCTAATGTTTCAAATTCTTCACATGCCTCTGCTATCACTAATTCCTCATCTGAGGACATTGCTAGTATCAATGATGATGCAGGGTTGAAGGAATTGTACATGACAGGCATGTACAAAAGCCTCAAAGGGCATCAGACTCTTTGTGATGTGCCTAAAAAGCAAATCCTCAATAGGAACCCTAGGAAAGAGGGTATTGCCTTTGAGAGGAAACTCAATGCTGATGGTACATATTGGAAGCCTAAGCAGTACACCAAAACTACATGGGTTGCTGCAAAGGGACCTCCAGTTGATCCATCTAATTTATCTGGATTTGCATGGAATCTCCTCATTCTGATGATGAGTCATTTGACTCCAACTATATACTGTTCAAAAATCAGAATGGTGAAGTATTTGCTAGATATGTTGGCACTAACTACAGGAACGGTTCCCCTATGAAGAAAATCTGGGTTCCCAAAAGATGCCTTGAAAATCTTCAGGTGAATGTCATAATGACGCCACCTATGAAGAATAGGAACCCCAGATCAAATTCTTCATATGGATCAAAGTCCTCATTTGTACATCATCATGCTAACCCGTCTGTTTCGCAGGGAAGATCTAAGGATTATGGATATGTGCATTATTCTTCAAATCATTATGTCCATAAATCCTCAAAGAATTTCTCTGCTTACTCTTATGCTTACTCTAACCCCTCTTATGTGAAACGAAATGGACTGGCTTCTATGCCATCCTTCTCGTATGGAGCTCGCAGAATGATGAACTCTTTGCCACCCCTTCAGATGTGGGTGGTGAAGAAAAAGAACTAATCTCTTCTGCAGGGTCAGGTCTGCAGACGTACGTAATCGTCTGAAGAATTTGCTGGAGACCTGAGTATGCCTGATAGGACGCAGGCTAATCATGAAAAAAATGAACTTTCATTTCTCACGTCCTCATACTGCTTTATCTGTTCTGTTGCTTGATGACATTGATCTAATGAATTGGTGTCATATTCTTCACTGATGAAGTATATGAGTTTGTAAGCTGCACTAATTCATCTGCAGGATGATCAACCCAAAGCCATTGAGTGGGTCCTCGATAGTGGATGTACAAATCACATGACTGGTGACAAGAATCTATTGATGGATGCTCCATTATCTCCGTTGCATCTGAAGCATATCATCTTTGCTGACAAAGGAAAAAGTCAGGTATTGGGTCTAGGTAAGGTTGCGATGATCAAGGATCGACACATGGACAAAGTCATGCTTGTTGAGTCCTTAGGATACAACCTTATGTCTGTCTCAATGCTTTGTGATCTTGATATGGTTGTTGTCTTTGGCAAATACCGTTGTGTTGTGGTTATGGAAGCTGACAATTCCAAAGTCTTCGAAGGCTTTAGGAGAGGAGACCTGTATATTGTTGATTTCTCTACAGGACCACAACCAGCCATGTGCCTACTTGCAAAAGCTTCAGAAGGCTGGCTCTGGCATCGACGACTTGGTCATGCAGGCATGAGGAATTTGCACATGCTTGCGAAGAAGAAGCATGTCATTGGCATCGAGAATGTCAAATTCCTCAAGGATCACCTATGCGGAGCCTGTGAAGCTGGGAAGATGACAAAGGCCAAGCATCCAGCGAAGACTATCATGACCACTACTCGCCCATTTGAATTGCTTCACATGGATCTCTTCGGTCCTAATCATTATTCTGCTATTTCAAATGAAGCATCTCAATATGGCTTTGTTATTGTTGATGATTACTCTCGTTATACATGGGTACACCTTGTTACTTACAAACATGAAGTGCAGGAAGTCTTCAAACGATTTTCCTCGAGGGCTTCAACCAACTTTGGTGTGAAGATCAAGCACATCAGAAGTGACAATGGCACTGAGTTCAAGAATTCTGGTCTCGATGACTATCTTGATGAACTTGGTATTACTCATGAGTTATCTGCTCCTTATACTCCTCAGCAGAACAGCGTCGTGGAGCGCAAGAACATGACTCTTGCTGAGATGGCTCGTACTATGCTTGATGAATACAAAACGCCTCGTCATTTCTGGACTGAGGCAATTGATACTGCGTGCCACATCATCAACAGAGTATATCTTCACAAATTCTTCAAGAAGACTGCCAATGAACTCCTCATTGATAAGAAACCCAATGTAAGTTATTTCAAAGTCTTCGGTGCTAAATGTTGGATAAGAGATCCTCATCACAACTCAAAATTTGCACCGAAAGCACATGAAGGTTTTATGCTTGGTTACGGAAAGGACTCGCACACCTACAGAGTCTTCAACAATGTTCTTCACAAGGTTGTTGAAACTATAGATGTGCGGTTCGATGAAGCTAATGGCTCGCAAAGAGAGCACCTACCTACTGTGATAGATGAACTAGCACCTGAGGAAACTATCAAGTTCAAGGCTACTGAGGATGTCATTCCCACTGAAGAATTTGCTGAAAAATTCATTCCAGAACATGAAGAACGTCGAGCTAATGCACCTGAAGAAAATACTGAAGAAAATGGTGCTGAAGAGAATGTTGATCAAATTCTTCAACGGCAACCAGCTCATCCTCGCATTGCAAAAGAAGTGCAAGTTGAAAAGATCATCAATGACATCAAAGCGCCAGGTCCTCTCACACGCTCAAAAGCTTCACATTTATCTAACTTTTGTGGGCACTATGCTTTTCTCTCTTTTACAGAGGCCACCAAGGTAGATGAAGCATTTCTGGAGCCTGAGTGGATTCAGGCCATGCAAGAAGAATTACATCAGTTTGAGCTCAACAATGTCTGGGAACTGGTCAAACGTCCAGATCCTCGCAAGCACAATATCATTGGCACAAAGTGGATCTACCGCAACAAGCAAGATGAAAACGGCCTTGTGGTGAGGAATAAGGCATGGCTTGTAGCTCAAGGCTACACACAGGTTGAAGGAATTGATTTCGATGAAACTTTTGCACCTGTTGCTAGAATTGAGGCTATTTGCATATTACTTGCTTATGCTAACCATCATGATATCACTTTATATCAAATGGATGTGAAAAGTGCATTTCTCAATGGTAAGCTTGAGGAAGAAGTATATGTTGCTCAATCCCCAGGTTTTGAAGATCCAAAAAATCCTGACAAAGTCTTCAGACTCAACAAGGCCCTCTATGGCCTCAAGCAGGCCCCACGGGTGTGGTATGATACCTTGAAGGAATTCCTCATGAAGAAAGGCTTCAAACCCGGTTCACTCGACCCTACTCTTTTCACTAAATCTTATGATGGTGAATTGTTTGTGTGCCAAATATATGTTGATGATATTATCTTTGGCTGTACTGACCAACATTATAGTGATGAATTTGCCTATATGATGAGTGAAGAATATCAAATGTCTATGATGGGAGAGTTGAAATTCTTCTTAGGTCTTCAAATTCATCAATAACGCAATGGCATATTCATATCTCAGGAGAAATACCTCAAGGATGTACTGAGGAAATTCGGCATGCAAGATTGCAAAGGCGTCAAAATTCCTATGCCCACGAATGGCCATCTGTGCACTGATGAAAATGGTATTGACTTCGATCATAAGGTATACCGCTCCATGATTAGCTCTTTATTGTACCTATGTGCATCTAGGCCAGACATAATGCTTAGTGTTTGCATGTGTGTCCGATTTCAAGCTACACCGAAGGAATCACACCATAAGGCTGTGAAGCATATTCTTCGATATCCAGCTCACACACCAACACTTGGATTATGGTACCCCAAGGGCTCGGCTTTTGATCTCATTGGATATTCTGACTCTGACTATGCTGGTGATCGTGTGGACCGCAAGTCAACATCTGGTACATGTCATTTCCTCGGACGATCCTTGGTCTGTTGGTCCTCGAAGAAACAGAACTGCGTATCACTATCTACTGCCGAAGCTGAGTACATTGCCGCTGGTTCTTGCTGTGCTCAATTGCGATGGATGAAGCAAACTCTCAAGGACTACGGCGTCAACATGAAGAATGTGCCTCTCTTCTGTGACAATGAGAGTGCCATCAAGATTGCTCACAACCTAGTTCAGCACTCGAAGACAAAGCACATTCATATTCGTCATCATTTTCTTCGTGATCATGTGTTAAGGGCGACATTTCTATTGAGCATGTCAAGACTGAAAACATCTAGCCGATATCTTCACAAAGCCCTTGGATGAGAAGAGATTTAGCAAGTTGT
The DNA here is from genome assembly GCF_056163025.1 of Triticum urartu. NCBI lineage: Eukaryota > Viridiplantae > Streptophyta > Magnoliopsida > Poales > Poaceae > Triticum > Triticum urartu. Next base: position 306,150,278 of record NC_141875.1, read on the forward strand.
GGTGTGAGCTAAATATCCTAGAATCTTTGAATGTTCTTTGAAAAGGACACTCATCCTAACACTTATGCAAAATTGATGACTTAGATGTGCAACACATGAAGAAACGTTTTTCTTCAATCAATGAAGAATAACACTCTTAGTGTGAAGAAATTAACGAAGAATTTGATTCTCAGAACCCTACGATAATTGTACGCGGTGTCTGAAATCATCATTCTTATACGGTGGGTCACGCCACCACCAAAAGTTGAAATTCCTCAATTGATCATATTCTTCAACTTTGCATTGTCTTCACTGTTTCCGTCGTTTTTCTTCATTGGCTATATATATAAAAAAAAGTTTATGTCCTCTACAACATTCACTTATTGCTAATTCTTCAAGTTGGTTTTTCTGCTAAGTGAATGTGATCGGACCCTTCCCCTCTATGCTATACTCAACCCAATCTGTTCACAAATTCTTCATGTGCGCTCTATTAGAAACTCGTTCAAAATCTTCACTGTGTCCTTGTCAGCTGAAGAAATTGTGAACAGAACTTTAAAACCTATCTTATCTAAATTTTCGGCTTTGCCGCTCAAACTGTTCCGCATCCCACGATACACTTATCCATTCACCCACGATCGCACACGATCTCCACCTCTCAGTACGTGGGTGACACATGTCAAGCGAATGAGAAGGGTCAGGGGCACGTTCGTCCAATTTCTTCGGGCGAACAGTTTTTCACCGTGGCTATAAATACCCCTCCTTCCCTTCCTCACTTTTTTACTCCGCTCGACCTCTCTCCAGCTCGAGCTTCTCAAACCCTAGCGCCGCTGCTACTTCATCGTCGCCGGTGAGGAAGAGCTTCACTGCCTCGACCTCATCGCCGACGTACTCGCGCCGACCACGGAAATCTTCACTCCGCCGCCGTCATAGCCTTCTTCCTCCGCCAATTTAGGGCGTGGAAGATCTACACAGACGAACTTCACCTCTCCACTTCACTGTTCGTCGTGTTCTTTGTTCAGGGCAATTAAAAGTTACTTTTACTGCCCTTGTTGATTCGAATAATTATCTTCAAAATCTTCAAAGGTGTTTTTCTTCACATCTTCACACACTAAACACCTCACAAGTCATCTGTTCTTGATTCGTTTCTCTAAGCACCATTTTTCTTCAAGATTCCTCAATTGTGTGGATCTTCGATCTATACAACTCTGGAACCTAAGACAAAGAATGCTTAGTGAAATTCTTCCAGACTCATCTGGTCAAATTCCTCAAACTTGTTCTTTTTTGAAAAACATTCTGAGAACGCATATGACCTCTCCAAATTCCTCGCAACTATACTCTGTTCACAGGTACTCATGTCAGCTGCTGAATCACTAGGTTCTCATCCACTTAGCTCATTTGCAGCGTTCCTTGAAGAAAAGTTGCATACTTCTTCAGAGAATTCAATTGTACAAATTCCTCAACTGAAGAAAATGGCTGACGGTAAGAAGCCACAGAAAGAAGGAAAGAGGCCTGAAGTCAATACAGCGTTTGAGATCCCTGATGAAATATATGCTGGGTACTGCACACCTACTGAGGAAACCAAGAATGAGCGCAAGGTGCGCATTCAGAAGATAGAGAAGAGATGGGCTAGAGAGCGGAGGGGGTACAGATATGTCACTCCCAAGTACATGAAGAAATTCGCACTCGATCCTCCATGCCCAAGACCTCCATTGGCACCTGGCCAAATAGCTGATCCCACCAGCCTCCAGCGCGGTGAGGACTATCCTGGCGAATGGGCCAAGCGCCAAGCCAAGTTGGCTAAGCAAGCCAGAGAAGCAGTGAGGAAATTCAATGAAGACTCTGCTGCTGCTGCTGCCTCTGGTGAGGCCTCTGCTATCAAGCCGAAGAAGGCTATGTCAAAGAAGCCTGCGCGCAAGCCAAGTGCTTCACCAACAATGCCCTCAAGGCCAAGCTCATCAGCAATGCCCTCACGGCCAGAATCCTCAAAGCCCTCACGGCCAATTCCTCATGCTGCTCCTGCTCCCTCAAAATCCTCAGCTCCTCCAAAGTCCTTAGTTGTTCCAACAAAGTCCTTAGCACATGTGCATCTTGCCTCGTGCCAAAGGACTGCAGGCATGTCCATTGCCTCAGGTGTCTCAACTAGTTCCTCAGCTGCACCAACTTCCTCAACGGGACCCTCTCTACTAAATACGAAGGCCACTGCTAGACGAGGTCCTCGCCCTATTCCTTAGAAGAAGCAAGTCGCCTTCCAAGAGCCGTCTGATGAAGACGAAGCTGATGTTGATGAACTTGCAGAAATCATCAGAGATAGGCAAGTCAAGGCCGCTAGAGCCAAGGGAATAGATGTGCCACTGCTTTTGGATCCCAAGTTGATCCTCGAATACATTGATGTTTGGCACAAGGACCCCAACACTCCCATGCCTGATTTCAAGCTGACTCCTGGACAACGTCACATGTTGACTCACTTCATACAAGAAGAGAAATGGAAATTTGAACAGGGGAGGAGAGTGAAGAAAGCGCAGTACAAGAAAGAGCGCTTTCTGAAGCAAAACGTTCTGAAGCTTTCACCTGAAGAACTTGTTGCTCTCCAATCAGAAATCAAGAAACTGAGTGATGAATTTGATCGCTATTATGCTGACTGGCTGGGAGCCAAATTCAGATTTGTAAAGATAACAGAACAGTTCACCTCCAATGTTGCAGCCCCAACGCAATAGGAAATTCCTCAGGCTAAAGCATCTGCTCAGCCTACTGAAGAAAATGCCAGCACCGCTGATGACAATCAGGCTGCTGAAGAAAACGTGAGTTCCAGGGCTGATGATTGCATTCCAGCCGCTGAAGAAATTGTCAGGGCACCCACTAGTGGTGTGCCTGAAGAAAATGAAGAAAATCAACCAGATTCCTCTGCTCCTCCTGCGCCTACACCAACTCCAATCCTTCCATCTGCATCAGATGTGAAGAAGACCAAGGTTGCAGAGCGTGAAGTAGTGAAGAAAAGGAAAGCATCAGCTGCTTCAGATTCTTCATCTCCGAAGAAGATGAAGCCTATGACAAGTTCATTTGCTAATCCCATTGATGTTGTTCCCATCTCAACCAGGCCATCAAAGGACCTTGTTCCTTTTGGTGAAGAATATGAGATCCCTAGCGGATCTGATGAAGAAAATCATTCTGCTGCTTCGTCAGAGCAGATTGATGAAGAAATTGAAGTGGATACGATCCCTTCAACACCTTTCATCTCCTCTCCCATGCCTCAGTTCACAGCTGAAGACGCTGGCGTTGAAGAAATGGAAGATGAAGATGTGGACGTTGGCTGCTCCACACCAGTAATAAGTGATGAATTCTGGGAAAGTCAGCATCCAAACTCTCCAATGTTCACACCGTTGCAGCAAATACCTCAGTCGCCTGCACAAACTGTTCAAATGGGCTCTGAAGAAACTCACTCCACTTCATCTATACATGAGGAAATTCCAGCCACTAGCGCTGAAGAAACTGCTGTTGCTGAACATATGAAGACACAGACTACCACTGAAGAGGAACCAGAAATTCCTCAGCCTGAAGAACCTGAGATTGCGATTCCTGAGGTCGTGATGCAACTCACTGACACTCCTCTGCCCAAGCCAAAGGATCCATTCTCATGCAAGCAAAAGTTCAAGGCTGCTGATTTCTTCGGCGAGCATGTATTCTTCGAAGACTACAACCCTTATAACTCTGCTCGCATTAGGAAGAGGTGTTTCTGGACTGCTAGTCAAGCCAATTTCTATTCCTCAGTGTTGTTCAACAAAGAGAAAATCTTCTACCATGAGCATATTCCTTGCATGGATATGGAATCTCTGCCGTGCTTCGCACCAGTCCTCAGCGTTCTTCACGACGCTGGACTGTTAAACTTTTGTTCTGACATCTGCGATTGGAATGAAGAACTGATTCTTCAATTCTATGCAATGCTGCACATCACAGGAGATTCTGAAGATGTGAATTCATGGGTGCTGGACTGGATGTCTGAAAACACTCACTACACTGCACCAGCTTGTGAATTGCTTCGTGCCTTACCACTCAGTCCTCCCCTTGAAGAAGCTCGTTGCATCTACAGTGAACCTGAGCTTACAAATCACTACATGCAGGTGCTGATGAAACCTTTGAAGTCAGGTCAGGCACCAAGAACCAAATTCCTCGTGAAGGAATTGCTTTATGTGCCCAGAACTGTCTATCGTATTCTTACGAGGACAATGAGTCCTATCAAAGGCCACGACACATCTGATGAGGAAATTGTTGGCATCATGAAGAATATGGTATTCAACATTGTTCATGGCATTCCTTTCAATTATCACGATTTCTTCATGAGGACTCTGGCAAATGTTGCACTATCTCCGTTTGAGCTGAAGCCTTATGCACCTTGGATTATGAGATTCCTCAGGACAAGGTCTTCACTCAACTACAAAGCTGATTTTCAGAATCACCTCAGCTACTTGCCCCCAATTGAAGTCCTCAAGCAGACCTATTCCTCAATTGATGGAAAGGGCAAGGCACCAGCTGTTATAGATGAAGGCATTCGTCCATTGGATGGTCAATTTCGCAAAGCTGCCTCTTATTCCACCAATGATGACTCTGCCAATGCACCCAAGTCTACTCCTCAAGCCACTGCTCCTCGTGTGATGACTGACCGTGAGCTTCTACTTAGTCTTCACCAGAAGGTGGATCGAAATCATAAATGGGTTAAGCGTCAGTTTAGTTCATTTCTTCACAACATGACTGCTAGACACAATGCAGTGAAGAAAAACAATTACTACCTCCATCAAGTCTTCGGTTGCACCTGGGCAATCCTGTCACATCTGTATGGTGAAGACGATCTGAAGAAAATGGGTCTCAAGGAAGATTTTGACTGGTCTGCACCTCCACCGAAGAAATTCAAGAAGGTCGAGGTTCCTTCTCTGGTGGCCAACTCATATTCTTCATCGCGCGACACTGATGAAAATGAAGACTTGGATGACACTGCGGCAGGCCCTACTACAACAAATGACCCCAACAACGCTGGGGCTCCTTCTTCAACTTGATATTCTTCAGGGGCGTTAGTCCTCATATTCGATCCTTTTGGTCATTTGATGACAAAGAGGGAGAATTTTGAGTTAGTCTTCAAGCGGGTCTTTCTATATGGGCGTTTTTTTTTCAAGTTACAACTCTCGTTCTTCTGAGACTTTATTGGATCGAGTTGTAAACTTAAACCCGATGGTGCTCTGATACTCTTGATACATTTTTCTGCATGCTTATTCCTCGTTGATATTATTGCACGCATGCTGAATTACATCAGTCACCATATTTCATCATGCATTTCAAATTCTTCACTGTTATATGTCAAATGTGTCTATGAATTACAAGATATAGGGGGAGATCTCCATGATTCAACTCTTCAAAATGTGCATTGCTTCAAAATCAAATTCCTCACTATGCACATCTTCAGGGGGAGTTCTTCTATATCTTGCAATCAAATTCCTCAATATCAGTATTTACACTTCATATGTTTATCCCAGTTAAAAACTTAACCTATATTGTCATCAATCACCAAAAAGGGGGAGATTGTAAGTGCATCTAGTGCCCCTTAGTGATGTTGGTGTATTGAAGACTTATCGGTTAAGGGACTAATGCGTTTGTGAGTGTACACAGGTCTATAAGTCTATGAGGAGTTTGATATTTACAGAGAAAGTCGACCCCTAAAAATGAAGTTCTTCGACTGAAGACTTTGGATTTCTGAAGACTTTCTGAAGACTTTGAAAGTGAAGAAATTGGTGTGACCTTGAAGACTTGGTATTCATTCGAGGAACATGAAGCGTGAAGACTTTTGTTTTCGTAGTTTCATTTTCTCTTTCTTGAGTCATAGGAAACACCGTACTGTTAAAGGGGGTCGAGGAAATACTAAGGAAAAATTTCCATGTGATGCTCAACTCAAAATCCTACACCTACCAATCCCTTCGAGTGAAGCCATTGGAAATCTCATACAGTCCAGTCATATTCTTCAGTGACAGAGACGAAGTTCTTCTGGTCTCTGAGGAATCTGTTCTGACTGAGGAGTTAGGAATTCGCCAGTGCAGATTGCCTACACAGTGAGGAACATGATAGCCCTGAGGATTTCGCTACTCAAAATTCCGACCGTTGCTGTGCTATGCGCCAGCTGTCCCAAAATATCTATCCACCTAACGGTCATATCATTGAAGGGCATTTATGTCTTATCATGTCAGGCTGCTCCCTGGGCTATAAATAGCCGCCCCCCTACAACCACTAGCTGGTTGGCTGCTTCGAGAGAAACTAACACTTGTCATTTGAGAGCAACCCATCCTCCGAGGACTTTGAGCGGAAATCATCGAGTGAGGAAAAACCCAAACCCAAACACCTACAAACCCCAAGTGATTGAGCATCACTAAAGAGATTGATCCTACGTGGATCCGACGCTTGTTACCTTTGAAGACTGTGCTTCTTCGAGACGGTTAGGCATCATGGTCTAGAGCATCCAAGAGAAATTGTGGATTGCCGAGTGACCAAGTTTGTGAAGGTTTGGAAGTCGCCTGAAGACTTACCACGAGTGATTGGGCGAGGTCTGTGTGACCTTAGCTCAAGGAGAATACGGTGAGGACTTGGTGTCCTGAGCTGTGTGCTCAGGACCGGGTGTCCGGGAGTGTGTCCTTGAGTTTAGATACTCAGCCGCTCCTACCAGACGTACAACTGAGACAGCAGTTGGAACTGGTCTACCAAATCATTGTCTTCACCAAGCTTACTGGTTCTTGTCGGCGTTCTGGGAACGGGGGTCCCCAGACTTGCCTGCCTGCGGCCTGCGGCGTGGCTCAAAGGGGGGCCCAGCATGGCCCATCTTCACCAACACAAACCCAAGACCCTCACGAGGGGCCAAGCCTCACGGGGCGGATGACACGGAGCTTCCTCAGGCACGGCCTCATCAGGCTGGCTCGCGAGGAGGCAGAGAGATCAAGGCGGGGTACCTCATGAGGTGCCTGTGACGCAAGCCATGACGACCAAGGGCGCCAGGCGGGTGCCAGCCCACGCAGTGTCCTCCTTTCCCCTTTGGTGCAAAGGGGGCAAGCGCAGCCGCGGAGTACCAAGGCATTAGGAAAAGGTTGCCGTTTCGGTGCAACAAGACCAAGACCGGGAGGACTGCAAGACAGAGGTCATCATGGAGCCCAAGACGGCGTCACCACCAGAGCTTTGTGCAGGCGAAGACTACTTTTGTCAGGATAGCTGGTACTAGTTGTCCCCTTTCAAATTAGCCCGCCATTGTTGGCTCCCTTCCCGCTCGATATTTGGGAAGAGGACCAGGGCCTCTATAAATAGGACCAGCCACCCACGAGGGGCAGGCGGGCAGGCAAAAGGAGAGAGAGAGAGAGAGAGAGAAGGGTGGCTGAACTCCTCCCAGCGGTTCATCCCCCCAGCCAAGAACAGACCCTCGCGAGGCTGTTCTTCCTTGTATTGTTCGTCATCATCAGCCCAAGAGGCAATCCACCACACCACACACTGGAGTAGGGTATTACACCACAACGGTGGCCCGAACCAGTATAAACCTTGTGTCCCTCGTGTTATTCTTACCATAGCTTAGATCTTAGCGAGGCGGAGGGGCACAGGTAGGTAGGAGGCGAAATCTCCGCATGCACCCCAGTGTTCGAACCTCAAGGCTCTGCCGGAACCCGAAATCCGACATTTGGCGCGCCAGGTAGGGGTGCGCCAGAACCCACCTTCTTCCGCTTCGTGCCCCGTCGCGTCGTCATCACCATGTCCGGCGACCAGGCGGGCAACCCAGACCCGTGGGCAGTGTGGCCCGCCCGCGTAGAGCCGCTCGCCTCGGGCGACCCCGTGCCCCAGGCAGCTCGCGGTCCGCAGGGCGCTGCGGGCTGCGGGCGACGCGGACAGGCTTCGACAGCTCTCACACCGCGGCAGGCGCGGTCGGCAGCAAGGGCCTCCAATCACACTGCGACCACGACACCGTACACCTGCAGGGAGCAGGCGAACTCGAGGGCCGCGCTCACAGTGGCCCGAGAGCTACCGCAGTGCAGGCTGCAGGAGGGCGGCCGCGACGTGCTGCTAGAGCGAATGGCAGAGCTCCTGGGCTTCGCCGCCTCGGGGGCTCACCCCTTCTGCACCCAGCTCCCATCTCAAGCCCAGGGCGGCCCGTGCGGGGGCTCCGCGCGCGCCCACGGGCTCCAAGTCTACTCCAACGCCAGCGAAGCTGTCAGTACCGGACCGGCGGCGGCGCTGCCCCTGCTCCTGGTCCGTGAAGAAGAAGGACTCGACGTGACCCGCGGCCCCAGTGGACAGCCGCGCTGCCACCCCACGGTGGGCACGTCAGGCAGGACCGCGTGGCATGCGGAGCATTATGGCGTGGCATTCGGGATGACGGCGCGAGAGGAATACGTGCCCCTCATGATGGACCAAGGACACCCACACGAGAATGAACAAGGCTCGCTCCACAACCCAAGCTGGGGGGACGAGGCGCCAGAAGCTGAGCCTTTCCAGGAGCCCCGGGATGGCCCCACTGGCCATGCTGGAGGCAACGATTATCAGGTACCGCTAATTCTTCAGGAGCAGGCATACGCTAACCATGGATCACAGGAGGTGCAGGTCGCCACAGCGAGCAGCTGCCCCGCTCCCACGGTCTCCTACCCCTCGGGAGGAGGGCGCAGGGGGCTGCTGGAGAGGGGCTGGGATCCGACATCACCACCGCGGCGTTCGGAGCAAGGCGTTCTCAGGAGGTAGGCCCTCCGCTGGGGAGGTGCCCCAGGGCCTGCCCCCGGCGGAGGACCCGTGGTCGTCGGGGGAACCGCTGGCGACCGCTCTACCCCATCAGCGGTGTCCTGGTTTTCGGTCGTCGTTGATGGCACTAGAGTGAGGCGCAAGGCGGGGCCCTCATCTGGCGATATGAAGCAAGGCCGGTACCTGTGAAGAAGGCCCGGTGCCTGTGAAGCTCGCCGCCCCGTGACACTCTCACGTAATAATGAGTGGGGCTGTACACGCCCCGGAGTCTCAGGGGTGCCGGCCTCAGGCCCTAGGGCTCCCTCCCACTCCTAGTGGCAGCACTTAGCTCCGCGCTGGTGAGAAGACGTCCAAGACTAGATTAGGTGCCGGACGCGGCCTTTTGTCTGCTTTCGTTGCTTTTCCCTTTGGTTGTCACTTTCCCCCGCTGGATTCAAGTTGGATTCGAATTTGAGATTTGCGTGTGTTCGGGGAAGGGGTGCTTAGTCTCGTTCGAGCAATTTCTCGCGTTTTGGTTACCACTTCGCCTCAGCTGCCTCCCCTCGTGAGCCCCTCGCGAGCCGGGTCAGGCCTAGCTTGCGCGCAGCCCAGACTGTCGCCGCCGCGTCCCCTCAGGAGGGTGTTTTACTGCAGATCCAACGGATTCAATCAGGGAACACTCAGGACACCACAGCCTCCCACGGGCTACCTCAGGGCCAGCACGGGACAAAGGTAAACTAGCCGACCAGCGCATCACTTAAGCCAACCACTTGGCGCGGGCGCATGGGCAGTATAGCGTCTACTAACACGATCAACACAAGTTTTACATAAGGGGCCCCCCTCCAAAATGCTCTCACCGCCATCAGGCCAAAACCTGAGTTCTATTCATGCAGGGTAAGGAAGTAGGAACGATACACAATCAGTCGGATAAATCCCCCAATGCGTCCTCAGGAGCACCACCCGAGCCGTTGCTGGCGTCGCTGAACTCGCCATCGTTGTCCGCGTCGCCAGCAGCGGTGTCAGGGCCGTTCACCCCGCCGCCCTCGTCGGCAGCCACGATCACGGCGTCGTCGTCTGAAGCGAAGTCCCTGATAAGAGCATCCACATTGTCTTCCACCCAGTGCGCCAGGTCGCCTCGGACGGCCTGGGGGACTGGGGCGATGGCGGCGTTGAAATCGAAATGGGGATCCATGTTCCGAAGATGGCTGAAGACGCGAGAAAAGGCGCACCCGAGCAGGGCGTGGCTCCTCTCCTCCACCAACCTGTTAGCCCTGACCGACCGCGCCTCCAGCTGCGTCACCACGTCAGTGAAGAACTGAAGATTGCCGGCGTAGTTGACTGCGTGCGGCTCGCCAACAGCCGCCTCGCAGATGTTGCCCAAGGCTGTGTTGGCTCTCTCCCGGAGCGTGGTGAGCATGGGGCTGTGCTCATGCTCCAGGATCCGCCGCTGACGTATCTCGTCCGCATTCTGGCGCGCGACGGCCTCAGCCTCCTCCACCCGCTGGCGAAGAAGGAGCACCTCGGCCTGGGAGGTGCTTAACTCACCTTGCGCCACCTCAAGGGCGGCCCGGAAAGCATCGGCCCGCCGCGTCGCCTCCTCCAGCTTGGCCCTCAAGGTGGCAGTCCTGCCTTCAGCTTCGGCCCGGATCAACCCCGGCTTCTCTTCGAACTCGTGCTCGAGGTTCAAATGCGCCATCGCCACCCGACGTCCGACCTCCTCCAGGACACGAGCTTCTTGTGCAGCGACATCATCCTCCGCCTGCGTCACCAAGCGCTCCCTCGTCTCCAGGCGCTCGTACTCGCGGGTACGTTCGGCGGCTTCCGGCGTCAGCGCCTCCTCACGCTTCTGGAGCTCTGCTGAGTCGCCAGAGGCCACCTTCATCGATGCGAGGGCTGCCTCAAGCAGCTCCACCAGCTCCTCCAATGAGTGGCACCAGGCCAGGAGCTCCCGAGCCCGCTCCTCCGCCGCCTTTCGCCGCCGGTCGGCTTCCCGGGCCTCCTCAGCGGCCCAAGATCGGGCCTCCTGAGAGGCCACCAGCGACGCCTTGGCCTCTGCGTCATCAAGATCGCGCTGACGGCGCGCAAGGGTGATGGCGCCCTCCAGCGCGTGCCTCTCCGCGGCCAGGCGCAGGCCCTCGGCCTCAAGGCGCGCGTCTTCATCAGCCAGCTCCTCACCAAGCAGGCTCACCGCGTCAGCCGCCCTTCGAAGGAATCCTTGGCGGAGAGCGCGACGCTCCCGAGCGCGCTCGAGCACGTCCTCCACACCATCATATGCCCCAAGCAAGCGCCGGGGGCCACGAATCAGCACTCCCCCTCCGGGCAGGGGGCTGGCACCCTCGCGACGGCCGGGCACGCCACGCCAGAAGCCCGGCCTGGAGCCAGTCCGTCCCCAGGCGAAGAGCGCAGGGAGCGCCCCAGCCAATCGCAGTCCACGACCAAGCGGGAAGCCCACGGCAGGCTGGCTATGCCACGAGAAGGCCCGCGAAGGAGGATCGCGAGGTGCGCAGGGCCGTGATACGCCTCGGGACAATTCGCCTCTTCGATCGCCCTCACCACAAGGGCTCCGCTGCTCGGAGCGCTTGAGGACGGTGGAGGGGGCGAAGCCAAGGGGGACGGCTCCTCAACCGTCTCCGCAAGCTCGGTTGGAAGGGGCCTGCGGAGCAAGGGTCAGTAAAAGCAACAGAAAGATCGGGAGCTGGGAAAGGAGAAGGCTTACTCATCAGTGGCGAAGTACTTCCTACGCTTCAGCAGGCGACAAGGGCAATCATCGCCCAGGGCCTCCCTTCTCTTCCGGAGGGCCTCAAAGTCCACGCAGAAGCGGCCCAAGAGTTGGGCGCAGGGATCAACCAGTGACGAAGATGGAGCATCAAAGCGACCTGCGTCAGGGGCGCCTGCGTGATGTGCGCTATCAATCGCCTCGCCAGGAGAAGCAGCCGGAGCCTCAGGGGCCTCGGTCACAGGCGCAGAGGGCAGCTGCTCGTCACCCTCAGCCTCAGCGGCACGGGCCCCAAGAACTGCTCCCTCGTGAACATCGCCCGACGCTGTCACCCCGCCGGGAGCCCCCTCGGCCTCTGGCGCCTCATGCCTCCCTGCTCCGCCGCTTGAGGAAGAGTCGCCTTGGCCGACTGGAAGGGCAGTCACCATCACTGGGTTCTCGCGAGGCCCCTGGAGGCCGACGGGGCGCGGCCCCCACTCATCAAAGACAGGCATCTACTTCACAAAATCGCCCTTGCTCTGGCAGAGGTACAGCAAGGCCCCTCCCTGCTGAATGCTGTCGGGGTTGGGGTCCCCAGTCAGGGTCAAGAGCGCTGTCCTCAGCACTTCAGGAGTCAGGTCCTCTTCCTAGAGCCTCATACGATCATCGCACCCGCTGAGAGCCCACATCCGGCGGGAGTGGCGTTAGAGAGGAGCAACGCGGCGTAGCAGGAACTCCTTCACCACCTTGGGCGCTGTCACGCCAAGCGCCCTCAAGAACGCGAAGCGGTGCCAGACGAAGACGAGCCGGGGGCTCTCAAGCGTCTCCTGGCCCCAGCCCGAATTGGGTACAGCAAGCGAAGTTGGCTCCGATAGCAGGGGGCTGGGCACCCCTGCGTCCACATACAGCCACCGCTCGCGAAACCCAGCCGCGGGCAGGGGGAGCTTGAAGTCAATCCCAGAGGCCGCTGTGTCAGACGCGGCAACGAAGCTCATGCACGCCCAGCATTGGGTAGGGTCGACAAGGCACAGCGAGAAGAAGTGGTGCAGTAAGGCAACTGAAGGAAGGATGCCCACCATAGCCTTGCAAACAAAGGCGAAGACCGAAAGGAGGGTGATGGATTCAGGACCCAGGTGCATCATGTGGATCTGATAGTGGGAAAGCACGTCATTGAAGAAATCAGAAAAGGGAGGAACCAGACCCGCCCACAGGGCATCGGCAAAATACGAGACCTCGGTGACTATCATGTCGATGGAGAAGTGGGACGCGGGCTAGGCCGTCGTCCTCCCGCACTCGTTGAAGATAGTGGCCAGAGCCGAGCTGACCTTTCCCAAGCCCTCGGCGGGGGCCGCCAACGGCGACGGGCAAGGCGGAGACACGGGTTTCTTCCCTCTTCCCTTCTTCGTCAGAGCCATGGTGATGGGGAGGGGGGAAGGTTCGAGATTGGGTTGAAAACAGAAGCCGGAGTTCGAGCGGAGGAAGGACAGAGGGCGCCCGAGCAACAGAAAGGGGAATGGCTGTGTACGACTACGAGTCCGCCTAGCATGGCGCAAAATAAGGAGGGCATGGGGGAACAGCGCCGCCCACGTCCAATCAACCGCCACGCGGCGCCCAAGGCCGCAGGCTGTTACGGCCCGCGGCGCTTCGCTCTTGCCCTTCCTCCTCCCTGCACGGCCAAGTCCGGGCGCGCCTTGGGCCCGGGGGCTACTGTCGGCGTTCTAGGAACGGGGGTCCCCAGACTTGCCTGCCTGCGGCCTGCGGCGTGGCTCAAAGGGGGGCCCAGCACGGCCCATCTTCACCAACACAAACCCAAGACCCTCGCGAGGGGCCAAGCCTCGCGGGGCGGACGACACAGAGCTTCCTCAGGCACGGCCTCGTCAGGCTGGCTCGCGAGGAGGCGAAGAGATCAAGGCGGGGTACCTCATGAGGTGCCTGTGACGCAAGCCATGACGACCAAGGGCGCCAGGAGGGTACCAGCCCGCGCAGTGTCCTCCTTTCCCCTTTGGTGCAAAGGGGGCAAGCACAGCCGCGGAGTACGGAGGCATCAGGCAAAGGTTGCCGTTTCGGTGCAACAAGACCAAGACCGGGAGGACTGCAAGACGGAGGTCATCGTGGAGCCCAAGACGGCGTCACCACCAGAGCTTTGTGTAGGCGAAGACTACTTTTGTCAGGATAGCTGGTACTAGCTGTCCCCTTTCAAATTAGCCCGCCATTGTTGGCTCCCTTCCCGCTCGATATTTGGGAAGAGGACCAGGGCCTGTATAAATAGGACCAGCCACCCACGAGGGGCAGGCGGGCAGGCAGAAGGAGAGAGAGAGAGAGAGAAGGGTGGCTGAACTCCTCCCAGCGGTTCATCCCCCCAGCCAAGAACAGACCCTCGCGAGGCTGTTCTTCCTTGTATTCGTCATCATCAGCCCAAGAGGAAATCCACCACACCACACACTGGAGTAGGGTATTACACCACAACGGAGGCCCGAACCAGTATAAACCTTGTGTCCCTCGTGTTATTCTTTCCATAGCTCAGATCTTAGCGAGGTGGAGGGGCGCAGGTAGGTAGGAGGCGAAATCTCCACGCGCACCCCAGTGTTCGAACCTCAAGGGTCTGCCAGAACCCGAAATCCGACAGTTCTATTCCCTCAACTCTTTCATTCCTCATAACTGTGTTGTGTGCTTGTTCATATCTGTGTTTGAAGACTTTGACTGAAGACTTTCTCAATTTCCTCAGTTCAATTTCTTTGCTCTATTTGTCTTCATCATGTGTTATCCTGTGCTTACGCTTCCTGTACTCTGTGCCTGTCTTCATTTCATCATGATGACTATGCTTGTATTCTGTTATGTTTACTTTTGAGTACTCATTCCGCTGCTAGTAGTTCTTCGCTAAGGAATTTCCTCACCGGCAAATTCCTCAGTGAAGAATTTCATAAAAATCTCCTATTCACCCCCCCCCTCTAGTCGATATAACGCACTTTCACGGGAGAATGTTGGAGGAGCATTGACAAGGCCGAAAGACATGACAGTGTATTCATATGAACCATAGCTTGTTCTGAATGCTGTCTTGGGGATATCTTGTTCACGAATGTGAATCTGATGATAGCCCATACGGAGGTCAAGCTTGGAGAATACTTGAGCACCTTTGAGTTGTTCGAAAAGCTCATTGATGTTGGGAAGTGGGTATTTGTTCTTTATGGTCTTCTTGTTCAATGGACGGTAGTCGACACAAAGTCGGTCCATTCCATCCTTCTTCTTGACAAAAAGAACACCACAACCCCATGGAGAAGAACTTGGTCGGATGAGACCCATACGCTCTTGAATATTGAGTTGCTTCTTCAGCTCCTTCAACTCTTTAGGTCCAAGCTTGTAAGGACGTTTGCAAACAGGTTCCGTGCCAGGCTCAAGATTGATGAAGAATTCAACTGGCTGGTGAGGAGGCATTCCTGGAAGCTCTTCTGGAAAGACGTCTTGATATTCACAACGACTGGAATCTGAGAGATGGCATCCAACTCGCCCTTCTCATTGAGAGAAAACAGTTGAATGGTATCGTCACGAGCGGCAACGACAATCACATCCTCAGACGAGTGTGTCAATTGAATCTTCTTGGCAGCACAATCAAGCTGAGCCTTGTGCTTAGAAAGCCAGTCCATTCCAAGAATAAGATCAATATCCGAGTTACCAAGGACCACTGGAGAGGACAGAAATTTATAGTCTCCAAACTAAATAGAGACATCGGGAGCAACCAAACTAGAAGTCATAAGCTTTCCGGGAGAAACAACTTGCATGACTTTGGGCAAAACCTCTATGTCAACATTGTGCTTCGATGCAAAAGGGAATGACAAGAAAGAATGCGATGCATTAGTATCAAAAAGAACTCTTGCAGGAATATCGTTAATAGGAAGGTTACCCATGATCACTTCTGACGAGTCCTCTGCCTGAGCTGCGTTCATCATGTTGACCTTTGCAAACTTGGGATTATGCTTGACCACTGCATTGCTGGCAGATCTCACAGGAGGAGGAGGAAGACGCCTTTGGTTGAAGCATTTGTTTGCATAGTGACCCTTCTGCTGACACTTGTTGCACGTAACCTCTGAAAGAGGACGGTGATACGGAGCACTTGATCTTGGAGCATGAGACGAAGTCTTGTTCTGAAAGCCTGGGTTGGGTGGGTGGGAAGATCCATTGCCACCTTTGCTCTTCTGCTGATAAGGCTGACGGAACGGAGGAGGAGGCAACCAATACTTTTGCTGCTTAGCTACCACTTGAGTTGAGGAAGAAGGAGTTGCATCCCTGACTCTCCATGTTGTAGAATTCATCGTACTTCTTCAGCTCAAAAAGCACAAGAGCTAGTTGCAGATCTTCTCTGAGGCCACCTCTGAACTGATAAATCATGCTCTTCTCGTCAAGGACATCTTGCTTAGTGAAACGAGCGAGCTTCTGGAACATGATGTTGTACTGGTAAACAGACAAGTTGCCTTGCTTCAGATTGTGGAACTCCTCACGCTTGCTCTCAACAACACTCTGAGGAATGTGGTCAGCTCTGAAGTCTTGGCGGAATTCATCCCAGGTAATCACACGACCTCCTCTGGAATCTTTGTATTGCTGATACCACTCTGCAGCTTGGTCTTTGAGTTGGAACGAGGGAAACATGACAAAGTCCTCAGGCCTGACGTTGCTGCACTCGAAATGTTTGCAGATATCCATGAGCCAATCATCAGCGTCTGTGGCCTCGACACAGTTACTGAAGGTCTTTGGCTGGTTTGTGAGGAACTGGTTGAGTGTAGCAAACTGATTTTGATTGTTGCCACGGCCTTGATTTCCTTGGTTGCGCTCTTGCAAGAGTTGCATGAGCATCTGCGTGTTGGCGTTGGTAGCGGCCATCACAGCTTGCCTCCGGAGGTGGAGGTGGTGGTGGTGGTTCCGGATTCTGACGCGTTGGAGGAGCCATCCTGAAGAGGGTGACATCCGTTAGCATCTTGAAAGACTTATATTCAAGCTGAATCAAATGGATCGAAATTGCAACATATAGTCTTAACATTCGAACAAGAATGAACGAATGCATTCCAAATTAAATGGTCACACTTCCATAAATTGAGAAGCCACTTAGAAAGAGGTAGAAGAATAAAACAACAAGGTACGGACATGAACAAATACTTGGTAAGGATTACCCATTCACAAACCAAATATTCGCGGAAGAAATACTAGAGCTACATGAATTCCCACCTATGAAACTCCTAAAATTTTCCCGGTTATGCAATCAGGTGTTGGGGATACATGGGAAGCATAATATCTCACCCAAAACTAGCAAATCCTACATCCAGCTGTATCCATCCTTCAACACATAACCAAGAAACCTTTGGAAATCATTTACCTCAACCTTCGAAAAGCATCCGTTATACGAGTTATGGCAATACTCCCGAACTCCCGCCCCAGTACTGGGTGGCATCGAGGTTATCTCACCAACAACTGCATAAAAGAGATTTTCGATGTCGGCGAACCTCAGGTATTCCAGAACTGCAACGATAAAATTGTGACGACAACACCTCGGAGCTCAACTCCCCGGGACACTGCCACAACCCCTAAATGTCAGGAGGCACCAAGAACAATGTTCTCATCACAAAACCATCAGAACGATTCCAAGATACCCGCGTGATCCTAAATTTTTTTTAGTGAAATTTGAGAAGAGAAGAGTCAAAACTCTACGTCAGGATGCCTCACTAGAGCGACGAAGGGACTAAGGAGTAAAAAGAATCATACTTTCTGATATATATAATCCGAAAAGACTCAAAAACATTTTTCTAGACTCAACAACGCCAGCGATTCGATCAAGCAGGGGGCTCCTAAGTCAGGGAAGGCTCTGATTACCAACTTGTAACACCCACGATGCAGCTATATCTCCCACGTGTCGGCGCACGACTTAGAGGCATAACCGCATTGTAGGCAATGTCGCAAGAGGGGTAATCTTTAGACATCCCATGTACTGAATAAGAAAGAGGTTCATAGTTGGCTTACAATCGCCACTTCACACAATAACATAAATAGCATTACAATCATCCAGATACAATCAAGGTCCGACTACGGAACCAAAATAAAGACAACCCCAAATGCATAATGTCCCCGATCGCCCCAACTGGGCTCCACTACTGATCATCTGGAAAGGAAACGTAGTATCGTCCTGAGTCCTCATCGAACTTCCACTTGAGCTCAGTCGCATCTCCTGGAATGGTATCATCGGTCCTACATCTGGTTTTGGATGTAATATGTGAGTCACGGGGACTTAGCAATCTCACACCCTTGCGATCAAGACTATTTAAGCTTATGGGTAGGGAAAAGGTATGAGGTGGAGCTGCAGTAAGCACTAGCATATATGGTGGCTAACATACGCAAATGAGAGTGAGAAGAGAAGGCAAGGCACGGTCGAGAAACTGTGATCAAGAAGTGATCCTAGAACTACTTACGTTCAAGCATAACCCGAGACCATGTTCTCTTCCCGGACTCCGCCGAAAAGAGACCATCACGGCCACACACGCTGTTGATCCATTTTAATTAAGTTAAGTTTCAGGTTTTCTACAACCGGACATTAACAAATTCCCATCTGCCCATAACCGCGGGCATGGCTTTCGAAAGTTCAAAACCCTGCAGGGGTGTCCCAACTTAGCCCATCACAAGCTCTCACGGTCAACGAAGGATATTCCTTCTCCCAGGACGGCCCGATCAGACTCAGAATCCCGGTTACAAGACATCTAGACAATGGTAAAACTAAACCAGCAAAGCCGCCCGAATGTGCCGACAAATCCCGATAGGAGCTGCACATATCCCGTTCTCAGGGCACACCCGGATGAGACATCCTACGAGTAAAACCAACCCTCAAGTTGCCCCGAGGTGGCCCCGCAGTCTACTCGTTTCGGACCAACAATCAGAGGAGCACTGGCCCAGGGGGGGTTTAAAATAAAGATGACCCTTGAGTCCGCGGAACCCAAGGGAAAAAGGCTAGGTGGCAAATGGTAAAACCAAGGTTGGGCCTTGCTGGAGGAGTTTTATTCAAGGTGAACTGTCGAGGGGTTCCCATTATAACCCAACCGTGTAAGGAACGCAAAATCAAGGAACATGCACCGGTATGACGGAAACTAGGGCGGCAAGAGTGGAACAAAACACAAGGCATAAGGCCGAGCCTTCCACCCTTTACCAAGTATTTAGATGCATTAAAGTAGACAAGATATAGTAGTGATATCCCAACAATAAACTTGTTCCAACAAGGAACCAACTCCAATCTTCACCTGCAACTAGCAACGCTATAAGAGGGGCTGAGCAAAGCGGTAACATAGCCAAACAACGGTTTTCTAGGACAAGGTGGGTTAGAGGTTTGACATGGCAATATGGGAGGCATGATAAGCAAGTGGTAGGTATCGTAGCATAGGCATAGCAATAGAGCGAGCAACTAGCAAGCAAAGATAGAAGTGATTTCGAGGGTATGGTCATCTTGCAAGCAAAGTTCTCCGAGTTGACGTAAGCTTGATCCTCGTAAGCGTACTCAATTGGTTCCTCGATCATGTATTCGTCTCCCGGCTCTACCCAAAGCAAGAACACAAGCAAAAGGAACCACGATCAACCACGGCGCAATGCGCAAGCAACATGATGCAAAACATGGCATGATATGCGGGATGTGATATGCAATGCATATGCATGCTCCGGAAGGAAAAGATTGAACTAGGCCTCAACTTGGCAAACCAAGAGTGCCGCTGGAAAGATGAGTTGATTTCGGTCGAAATCGATATAAAGATCACTGGAATCGGATGCACGGTTTGCAAATGGCAAGCAAAACAATAATGGCACAAATCTGCGATTAACAGCACGAGGCCATCTAAATGCACCAAGAAAAATAAGCTACTGCACTCTAACATAGCAACAAATCACATGGCAGTGATCCACTCAAGATGCTTGTCAAAATATGAACACTGAGCTACGGCTAAATCACACAATAGCAGGTTCAAACAAGCATGGCAAAAGAGCAAAAGATATCAGGTTCACAGACTTAGTGAAAATAACAACAAGTCAGGATTTAACATCAGGAAGCAATGTTTAGAGCAAGAAAACAACATGCTACAGGAACATATTGATGAGG
This sequence comes from Triticum urartu, assembly GCF_056163025.1. Lineage (NCBI taxonomy): Eukaryota > Viridiplantae > Streptophyta > Magnoliopsida > Poales > Poaceae > Triticum > Triticum urartu. The sequence goes on from NC_141875.1 coordinate 306,169,783, forward strand.
ACATCAATACCATTGTTACACCCATAGCCCCTGCTGCTATACATACTGGACCAATTACTAGAGCTCGCGCACGCCAATTGAATTATCAGGTACTTTCGTTTCTTCGTAACGATTCTAATGTTCATGAGAATATGATGCTGCCTAAATTGGATACATTTGTTTTGCTTACAAATGAAGGGCCTAGCTTGGACAAGAAAGATGAACCTTGGAACAAGTTCAAGCATGGAGATGATGGCATGCGCAAGGGGATCAAGAACAGAGTTACAAGCGATGATTTCAGGACTTTGAAGCCACCATAAGGAGTGCATGAAGCCTTGGACGAAATATACAAGATGCCACTTCATAAATTTTGTTCAGAGGCTATTTTAGGTGCTGCTTCACCTTATTATTGGGCCAGGCCCATGTATTTTCGAAATACTTAAGTATAGGCTGTTTTTAGAGTCCGTATGTGTGGGGAAACAAGAGTTAGGGTTGGTTTCGGACCCCTCCTCCAAGGGCCACGAAATCCCCCCCTCTTCCTCCATATATACAGCCCTTAGGGCGTCGTTTAGACTTTGGGTTTTGTTTAGATTAAAAGTTCGCCATAGCTGCAACTTCGCGTACTTCGTTTGTGTCCAACGACCAGACCAAGACGTCACAGAACCCCACCTTGATCAATAAAGCTTGCATCTTATATTCGCAATATCCAGATTGCAATATCAGTTTCTTGCTTGTTCTTCGTTTGCTCGCAGGAAACAGACCCTCGTCGTCAGGTTGATCGTGCTCCGGCGTGGTCAATAACCCCTCGGAAGTTGGTTTAGCGATTGCTAAGGCGCGACGTCTCGCACGTTCGTAGTCGAATCGTCATGGTCGACTCCCACAGAAACGATAGCCACCATCTCATCAAAACATTGGGACACCTTTGCCTCTATCAAGTGGTATCAGATTTCTAGGTTGCTCTGTGAGATCTTCCAGTTTTTCGTAGTTTAGATCGAGTCTGTTCTTCATACCTACAGTCCACGAAAAAAGCCAAAAAAATTAGGGTTAGTTCATCATATCCGAACCAATCTGAGCCTTCGCATAGTCTTTTCAGTATTTTGCTTTGTTGAATTTGCGGTTGCATCGTCGTGTCTAGTTGCTAGTCTTAGAGTCTAGTCTTTTAGAGTTTCGAGTTCTGGTCATAAGTTGTCATGCCGCCGCCGCACCATCATCGTCGCTCCTGCCATCTACCACCACCGCTTATCCGCCATCGATCTGTATCCATATACCACCACCAATCCGTCTCCATATACCATCACCAATCCGTATCCATATACCACCACCAATCCGTATCCATATACCACCACCGCTGCCATATCCTACCATCATATATCCACTACCAATTCGAGTTCCTTTCATATTAGGTTTGTTTTCGAGGTCCGTCTAATTTCTGATTCGTGTTTCCTTGCCTGGGTAGGTTTCAAAAAAAAAGAGTCTGGAGACCCCCGGGCAGTTTTTAGGCCAAAATTTTCACGGGCAAAAATATTTTTTTCCCTATCCTATTTTTAGGTTTTTCTAAGTCTTTTGAGCCACGTGCCATCATAGTGATTTTTTGTCGCACTTTTTTGTCGTCGCTGCCCTGATTTCCGAAAAAAAAACAGTCAAAAAATTCTGTGCCCATCCTATTAGTTTGACGAGGGAAGAGTTTTGAGACACTCACCATTGTAGTGATTTTTCGCAAAAAAAGAGAGGAGTGCCAAAAAAAAGAGGAGCGCAAAAAAACAGAGCGAAAAAAACTTCCAGAGTGTGCTTTTCCCTTGTTTACGTGCAGCGCCATGATTTTGTTAGTGTTCTAGGCTCGCGACTCTAGCACGGTCTAGCCTAGAACCAGCACAATACCGTCGTTGAACATTTATTCAACATTGCATCTCTGAATTGATTATTGCTGACCCTTTTTTCTACCATATTATAAGCCTTCCCAGCTCCACATACATCTACGTCGTGCGTTTGACTCTCCCTGGTAATCGCTCTATCCAAGCTTTGAGAGTTTTAACTACGATGGTTGCTGATCACTGCCTGCTGCTGGGTAAGAACTGGTAAGGATTTGAGATTTGCTTGACGGATTTGTGACATCCACCACCACCTCTTGTTAGTAGTCTGTAGGATCATATTCTTGTGTGTTTCTATTGCTGCTAACCATGGCAGGATCACAAGCCAACGAGACTGACTGGGAGAACATGACGAATAAGGAGTTGCATGATAAATGTCAGCAAATGATGAGTGGACAGGTGCAAGATGTGCTAAACAGATTTGAAGAGGCCATGGAGAAGATAGATGGCATGGAGAAGACGTTCGAAACAAAGCTCGATAACAAGTTTAATGAATTGCTCGCGCGTCTTCCACCACCACCACTGGCTGCCCCTAACGCACCTCTCCAACAACAACAACAACAACAACAACAACGTCGCTTTCCAAATCAAGTGGGATGAGCACAGCGCGTTCCCATTGACCCTGGGCAAAATTCTGGTGCCGATGTTGATGCTTCTGCCGCTCCTGCTGCTACTGCAGAGGTGGAGGACCATTACGAGGAAGAGGTTGACCAAAATCAGAACTACGTGCAACCACCAGCACCACCACTGCCTGGTCGTCCTCATGCATATCATCGCAATGGTAGGGCTGTACCACCACCTGATGTACATGACCATCTTCCTAAACTAAAATTGAATATTTCACCATTTGAGGGTAGATATGTTCCTGATATATATCTTACTTGGGAGTTAGAAACTAAACAACGATTTACATGTTCACAATATCCTGAGGAGAGACGTGTTCCTGCTGCTGTTTGTGCTTTCACTAGCTTTGCATGTGTTTGGTGGTCTGAACATTGTAGATTATATCATATTCCAGCTACTTGGGCTGCTTTGAAAACTGCTATGCGTACTCATTGGGTTCCACCATATTATCAACGTGAATTACTTCAAAAATTGCAGTGTTTAAGACAAGGAAAAAATTATGTAGAAGAATATTATCAGGAATTACAAACTGGCATGATTAGATGTGGTATTGAGGAGAATGAAGCTATGCTTTCACGTTTTATGGGTGAATTAAATAGAGAGATTCAGACCATTCTAGAGTATAAGGAGTATACTAATATCACTCGTTTATTCCATCTTGCTTGTAAAGCTGAACGTGAAGTGCAGGATCGACATGCATTGGCGCGAACTAACTTTTCTGCTGGTTGATCTTCATCCTGGACACCACGTGCATCCTCTACTTCCACTCCACCAGCACCTCCATCAAGTGCCACCTCCAGCCCTGATACAAGAAAGCAGGCACAACCACCACTATATGCCAAGAGCACACCTGCCGGACCTACGCAGAGCTCTTCTTCTTCCATGGCATCTACAGGGCACACAAGTGATATTATTTGTCGTTGTTGTAAGGGAAGAGGACATTTTGCGAGAGAATGCCAATCTCAGCGTGTGATGATTGCTACTGAGGATGGTGGGTATGAGTCCGCTAGTGACTATGATGAGGAGACTCTGGCTCTTATTACACATGAAGAACACGGTGGAGAGGATTCTGATCATGAGACGCAATACATGGCTGCTGAAGATGCTGACAGGTATGAATGTTTAGTTGCTCAATGTGTTTTGAGTGTGCAGGTTACACAAGCTGAGCAAAATCAGAGGCATAATTTGTTCCATACAAAGGGAGTTGTGAAGGAACGTTCTGTTCGCGTCATCATAGATGGAGGGAGCTGCAATAACTTGGCTAGCATGGAGATGGTGGAGAAGCTATCTCTCACCACAAGACCACATCCACATCCTGACTACATCCAATGGTTCAACAACAGCGGCAAGGTTAAGGTAACACGTATTGTTTGTGTGCATTTTAGTATCTCTACATATGCAGATTATGTTGATTGTGATGTGGTACCTATGCAAGCATGTTCCTTATTACTTGGTAGACCATGGCAATTTGATAAAAATTCTGTACACCATGGTAGAAACAATCAGTATACTCTTGTTCATAAGGATAAAAATATTACTTTGCTTCCTATGACTCCTGATTCCATTATGAAAGATGATATTAATAGAGCTAATAAGGCAAAACAGGAGAAACATAAGAGTGAAAATCAGATTGTGGCAAAAGAATTTGAGCAACAAATGAAGCCTAATAATAAACCATCCAGTGTTGCTTCTGAAATTAAATTGAAAAGTGCATGTTTACTTGCCACCAAATCTGATATTGATGATCTAGATTTTAGAAAATCTGTTTGCTATGCTTTTGTGTGCAAAGAGGCATTATTTTCATTCGAGGATGTGCCTTCCTCTTTGCCTCCTGCTATCACTAACATTTTTCAGGAGTTCGCTGACGTCTTTCCACAAGACGTGCCACCGGGATTACCACCTATTCGCGGGATTGAGAATCAAATTGACTTAATTCCTGGTGCATCATTACCCAACCGTGCGCCATACCGTACCAATCCAGAGGAGACGAAGGAGATTATGCGTCAAGTACAGGAGCTGCTCGACAAAGGTTATATACGTGAATCCCTTAGTCCTTGTGCTGTTCCTATCATTTTAGTGCCGAAAAAGGATGGTATGTCGCGTATGTGTGTTGATTGTCGAGGCATTAATAATATTACTATTCGTTATCGTCATCCTATTCCTAGGCTAGATGACATTCTTGATGAATTGAGTGGCTCTACAATATTCTCCAAAGTTGATTTGCGTAGTGGATACCATCAAATTTGTATGAAATTGGGAGATGAATGGAAAACATCATTTAAAACTAAGTTTGGATTATATGAGTGGTTAGTCATGCCTTTTGGGTTAACTAATGCACCTAGTACTTTCATGAGGTTAATGAACGAGGTTTTGCGTGCTTTCATTGGACGATTTGTGGTAGTCTATTTTGATGATATACTAATTTATAGTAAATCTTTGGAGGAACATTTGGAACATTTACGTGTTGTTTTTATTGCTCTAGGTGATGCATGTTTGTTTGGTAACCTTGGAAAGTGCACCTTTTGCACCGACCGAGTATCTTTTCTTGGCTATGTTGTTACTCCACAGGGAATTGAAGTTGATAAAGCCAAGATTGAAGCTATTGAGAGTTGGCCGCAGCCCAAAACGGTCACACAAGTGAGGATTTTCCTTGGTCTCGCTGGTTTCTATAGGCGTTTTGTGAGAGATTTCAGCACCATTGCTGCACCTCTCAACGAGCTTACAAAGAAGGATGTGACTTTTGTTTGGGGTACCGCACAGGAAGAAGCCTTCACGGTATTGAAAGATAAGTTGACACATGCTCCTTTACTCCAACTTCCTAATTTTAATAAGACTTTTGAGCTTGAATGTGATGCTAGTGGAATTGGATTAGGAGGTGCGTTATTACAAGATGGCAAACCTGTTGCATACTTTTCTGAAAAATTCAGTGGGCCTAGTCTGAACTATTCTACTTATGATAAAGAATTATATGCTCTTGTTCAGACCTTAGAAACATGGCAACATTATTTATGGCCCAAGGAATTTGTTATACATTCTGATCATGAATCTTTGAAACACATTAAAAGTCAAGCAAAACTGAACCGTAGACATGCTAAATGGGTTGAATTCATTGAGACTTTCCCTTATATCATTAAACACAAAAGGGTAAAGAAAATGTTATTGCTGATGCTTTGTCTCGTTGTTATACTATGCTTTCACAACTTGACTTTAAAATATTTGGTTTGGAGACCATCAAAGATCAATATATGCATGATGCTGAATTTAAAGATGTATTGCAGAATTATAAGGAAGGGAGAACTTGGAACAAGTTCATTCTTAATGATGGATTTGTGTTTCGTGCTAACAAGCTATGCATTCCAGCTAGCTCCGTTCGTCTTTTGTTGTTGCAGGAGGCGCATGGAGGAGGATTAATGGGACACTTTGGCGTCAAGAAGACGGAGGATATACTTGCTACACATTTCTTTTGGCCAAAGATGAGACGGGATGTTGAGCGTTTTGTTGCTCGCTGCACTACATGTCAAAAAGCTAAGTCACGACTCAATCCTCATGGTTTATATATGCCTTTGCATGTACCTAGTGTTCCTTGGGAGGATATATCTATGGACTTTGTTTTAGGTTTACCTCGAACAAAGAAAGGGAGGGATAGCATATTTGTTGTCGTGGATAGGTTCTCAAAAATGGCACACTTTATACCATGTCATAAAAGCGATGATGTTGTTAATGTTGCTGATTTGTTCTTTCATGAAACTATTCGCTTGCATGGTGTGCCAAATTCTATTGTTTCAGATCATGATACTAAATTTCTTAGCCACTTTTAGAGATGTTTATGGTCTAAGTTGGGGACTAAACTGCTCTTTAGTACTACTTGTCATCCCCAAACTGATGGAGAAACTGAAGTAGTCAATAGAACATTGTCTACTATGCTTAGGGCTGTTTTTAAGAATAACAAGAAAATGTGGGAAGAATGCTTGCCTCATATTGAATTTTCTTATAATCGTTCATTGCATTCTACTACTAAGATGTGCCCTTTTGAAATTGTGTATGGTTTCCTACCTCATGCACCTATTGATTTGTTGCCTCTTCCATCTTCGGAGAAGGTTAATTTTGATGCTAAAGAACGTGCTGAATTGATTTAAAAAATGCATGAGTTAACTAAGGAAAACATTGATCATATGAATGCTAAATATAAACTTGCTGGAGATAAGGGTAGAAAACATGTTGTGTTTGCACCTGGAGATCTTGTTTGGTTATATTTGCGTAAGGATAGATTTCCTAATTTGCGCAAATCAAAGCTAATGCCACGTGCTGATGGTCCTTTTAAGGTCCTAGAGAAAATAAATGATACTGCACATAAACTTGAGCTGCCTGCAGATTTTGGGGTTAGTCCCACATTTAACATTGCAGATTTGAAGCCTTATTTGTGTGAGGACGATGAACTTTCGTCGAGGACGACTTCATTTCAAGAAGGGGAGGATGATGAGGACATCAATACCATTGTTACACCCACAGCCCCTGCTGCTATACATACTGGACCAATTACTAGAGCTCGCGCACACCAATTGAATTATCAGGTACTTTCGTTTCTTGGTAATGATTCTAATGTTCATGAGAATATGATGCTGCCTAAATTGGATACATTTGTCTTGCTTACAAATGAAGGGCCTAGCTTGGACAAGAAAGATGAACCTTGGAACAAGTTCAAGCATGGAGATGATGGCATGCGCAAGGGGATCAAGAACAGAGTTACAAGTGATGATTTCAGGACTTTGAAGCCACCATAAGGAGTGCATGAAGCCTTGGACGAAATATACAAGATGCCACTTCATAAATTTCGTTCAGAGGCTATTTTAGGTGCTGCATCACCTTATTATTGGGCCAGGCCCATGTATTTTCGAAATACTTAAGTATAGGCTGTTTTTAGAGTCCGTATGTGTGGGGAAACAAGAGTTAGGGTTGGTTTCGGACCCCTCCTCCAGGGGCCACGAAATCCCCCCTCTTCCTCCATATATACAGCCCTTAGGGCGTCGTTTAGACTTTGGGTTTTGTTTAGATTAAAAGTTCGCCATAGCTGCAACTTCGCGTACTTCGTTTGTGTCCAACGACGAGACCCAGACGTCATAGAACCCCACCTTGATCAATAAAGCTTTCATCTTATATTCGCACTATCCAGATTGCAATCTCAGTTTCTTGCTTGTTCTTCGTTTTCTCGCAGGAAACAGACCCTCATGGTCAGGTTGATCGTGCTCCGGCATGGTCAATAACCCCTCGGAAGTTGGTTTAGCGATTGCTAAGGTGCGACGTCTCGCACGTTCGTAGTCGAATCGTCAAGGTCGACTCCCACAGAAACGATAGCCACCATCTCATCGAAACATCGGGACACCTTTGCCTCTATCACATATCATGTTAAAGCAAGGCATGGCATGAAACTACACAAAGCATATAACAAAAGTCCCTTACTGACCATAAGCCAAAATTGATCAGAAAATACAATGGCAACCATGTAAACATAGCAAGTTCTGTTAACAGATTCAGACTTAGCAGAAAACTGGAACATGGCAAAAACAGTATTACATAGGCATGTTTGCGAGCTCGATGCACTCACTACAAGGCATTGCATGACAAACTAAGCATACACCCAGCAAGAAGACATAATAAATAAGCTAACCATGGCAAGAACACTCTCATAGCATGCATGGAACAACTACAACAACCTTGGCAAAATTGATTAACACGTAAACAATCTGCCAGGAACATTTTATAGCAAAAGTAGAGCAAGATTGAGTCATGCTAGGGTACTCCCTAATTTCCAACAAAGACATGGATGGATAGAGCATAACAATATCTCGAAATCATCCTTACTGAACATGCTCAAAAGAGGCATGAATCACTCTGTAGAAACATGAATACATGGCATAAAAATATCATCAGGGAAATGACTTAGAAGAATTATGTCCCTGAAATCAGCAACATCACGAGAGCTACTTTGCATGCTTGTGCTAGTCACCACAATGATCACAAAAATACATGGAATACACCCCTGTAAAGATGGCATGGCATACAACAAAACACATGTAGGGCTCAAGTTCATAGGAGGCACACATTAAACATGGCAAAAATGACAAATGTCCATAATCTGTTAAGAATCTGAAACTAACATAACATAGCACTCTGGCAACAGCATTTAGCGCATCAAGATGAACTCAAATGAACATGGTGCAATGGAATGAAACGATACACATCCAGATGAACAATTTGAGATGCTACACGCCCAAAACGGAGCCACAGATGCAAAGATATGACATGATGAAATATGCTAAAAATACTGGGGACTTAGGGGAGAAACGAGATCAACCCTAGGTTTTACTGTGGCCGATCCAGATTGGCCACGTCTCCCGAGGTTCGTCGGGGAGCTCGCCGGAGTTACTGTAGACGGCCGGAGAGGAAGGTGCGCCGGCGAGGAGCGGTGCCGGAGCTTGACGGGGCGGCGCTGGACTTTGGGAGCGGAGGCGGCGGGCGAGGCGACGCTGGCGAGGAGAGGCGAAGGCGCGAGGCGGCCGGCGGGCGCGTGGGCTCGGCCACGGTGGCAAACGGCGCCAGCGATGGGGAGGCGGCGAGCGAAGGCGGCGCGGGGCACTGGCGGCGGACGGCGGCCCGGCTTGGGCCCGGCGGGTGCCGGATCTGGGCTCACGGGCCCCGTGGTTGGCGGCGAAGTGGGAACAGGCACGGGCGAACCGGCGGGCGACACGTGGCGGCGGCGGGTGGCGGGATTTCTGTCCGGCGGCGGGCGGACACGTCCAGCCGCGCGGAGGGGAGAGGGAGCTAGGGTTTGATCCGGAATTTTCGGGGGAGGCACCTATTTATACATAGGAGCTAGGAGACTCCAAATTGAGCACGGTTTTCGACCACACGATCATGATCGAATGACCGAGATGATGGAGGGGGTTTAGGTGGGCCTTGGGCCACTTTGGAGAGGTGTTGGGCTGCAACACACACGCGGCCTTTACGGTTCCTCGGTTAGCCGTTGGAGTATCAAACGAAGTCCAAATGTCACGAAAATTGACAGGGGGTCTACCGGTAGTAAACCAAGGCCGCTTGGCAAGTCTCGGTCCAATCCAAGAATGTTTAACACCCGCACACGAAAAGAGGCAAAAGGGGACACCGGAGGACATAGGAGTGCCGGAATGCAAAACGGACAACGGGGAAAATGCTCGGATGCATGAGACGAACACGTATGCAAATGCGATGCACATGATGACATGATATGAGATGCATGACAAAAGATAAAAGCAACACGAAGACAAAACCCAACAACGAGGAAATATCATAACTTAGTGCTGAAAATGGCAAGAGTTGGAATACAAATATGGCAAGTTACATATGGGGTGTTACAGCTATGCTTGTCAACTTCCAACAAATTTTACCACTTATACTTTTTCTTATGTGATGTCATTACTTACCATAAGATTAGCATATCATCTTTTTCATTATTTCCTTTTATTTTGATTGAAACATAAAAGTAAATAAGCAAAAACTCAGACTAAACTTTATTATATAACTCTCACTCGATTATATCGATAGATCATGAAACTAGCACTGAAAATAGATCATACTAAACTTTTATTCAACTAAATTACGAAATAACTAAAGATTGAACTAAGATAGGTAAAGGTAATAAAAGTGATGGTGATACGATACCGGGGCATCTCCCCCAATCTTGGCAAAATCCAAGGGGAGTGCCCATACCCGTGTACTCAAGTCTCCTTTGGTGGGGAAGATGATGATGGTGGTGGTGACGAGGTAGTAATGAGCTTATCCTCCGGCTTCCATGGTAGCGGCTCACCATCATAAGAGGAAGCACGAGTCTCCCGAGTCCTGCAACTGGCAGCTATACTCATACCTTTAAATCTTGCCTCATACTTAAAGACTTGATTTTGAAGATCATATATTTGGCTTTGTAGAAAATTGATTTGCTCGTTGAAGGCGAAGACGATGTCCTTCATAGACCGGCCATCCACCTTGTGATCACGGTGAATTCCGTGATAATGAGGTGATTGGCACTGAGTCCACGCTCCACCATCCCTTGGTAGTTGAAGATCTCCTGCTCCACAGCCTCGAGCCTGGCCTCCACGGTTCCCATCTTCTTGGGCCCTTGAACATCCCGAATGTGGAGCACCCCTCACACATCTCAATGGCTTGAGGGTGATTCATCACCTCCGACAAGTAGGGGTTGATTACCCTCTCGAAGAACTTTTCCTTGAAGGAGCTTGGTGCGGCCATGGCGATCTAGATCTGTTAGAAAAAACAGCATGAAACAAGAACAAAGGATTTCTCCGTGATACGGTGGTCAAATCATTCGGGAGTATATATAAAGATATTTTTATCTTGGGAAGCAAGCATATGGAAGAAAAACGGAGTCGGGAAGGTGCCCAAGGGGCCCACCACCCACCAGGGCGCGCCAGGTGGGGCAGGCGCGCCCTGGTGTCCTGTGGGCACCTAGGTTGCTTACCCGATTGTTTCTTATTTTCCTATTTTTCTAATATTCCAAAACTGACAGAAAATATTTTTGCGGATTTTTCGGAGTCTGTTTACTTACCGTATCACATACCTCTTCCTTTTCAAGATTCTGGAGTGTTCTGTAAGGTTTCTTTTATGTGTTCCTCCGGTGTCATGGTTTGAATAATATTGGTATCAACATTAATAGGTGTACCTGAGATATAGTGTTTACTTCACTCAGTATTGTTGCCATGAATGATTTTGAGATTGAACAATTAGATGCTAAAACTACATTCTTACATGGAGAATTAGAAGAGGACATTTATATGGAACAACCTGAAGGTTTTGTTATTCCTGGAAAAGAAAAGCTTGTGTATAAGTTAAAGAAATCTCTTTATGGATTGAAGCAATCTCCTAGACAGTGGTATAAGAGATTTGACACCTTTATGTTCTCTCAAGGTTTCAAAAGGTCTAATTATGATAGATGTGTTTATTTGAAAATTGTCAATGGTTCAACTATTTATTTGCTCCTTTATGTTGATGATATGTTAATTGCTGCGAACAGCATACCAGAGATTGATGAACTAAAGAATCAATTGAGGAATGAATTTGAGGTGAAGGATTAGGGTGTAGTAAAGAAAATACTTGGCATGGAAATATCCAGAGACAAAGCGTCTGGAAAATTATATCTAAGTCAGAGCGGATATATTGATAAAGGTGTTCACCATTTTAATATGCATAATGCCAAGCCGGTAAGTACTCCGTTAGCTGCACACTTCAAGTTATGATGAGCCTTATGTCCTAAGTCAGATGCCGAAATTGAGTACTGTTGGAAATATGCCCTAGATGAAATAATATTTGTATTTTTATATTTCCATATTCATAATTAAAGAGTTTATATTTGATTCTATAACTGTTATGATCCTGGAATATGCGATTCAACGGAAAACTCATATGCACGCGTGGAATGATAAACGATTAAATAAAAGGTTCCTAGTCTTGCCTCTAGGACTAGATCAAGTGTTGTTGGTGATCACATTTTCTGAATCCTAGGATATCGTTAAGTGTAATCGATAGTCCTAAAATAACATTGAGATTATGACGTTGGAAGAACGATCATATTGAATCGATCCAAACTTGTCTGTTATGAACTGACTTCATATAGTCTATAATCACTTGTAATAACACATAGTGTTAACATGTGATTTTTCTCCTTAGACCATGAGAGTATTGTAGTCATTCTTACCATACGGGGGACTTTGGGGTTGCTCAAACGCCACATATAACACAGTGATCATAATGACAACTTACAAGCTCATCGGAAAGTTTAACAAGGGACTAGATAGCTCGAGAGTGGGATTTGCTCCTCTGACGATGGAGATATATTCTTAGGGCCCTCTCGGTGTGACAACATCCATCATTGTCTGGCCATACATAGATGACTACATCATGGGGAAGCTGGAACAGGACAACGAGAAAGAAGAACAAAACCGACAATGAGGATAATGGTATAGTGAGCATGTGCTAATTCAGGAGGATACTGATGCATCCCATGTTTTGTGAACTATCACAAAGTAAAGGGAACATCACATTATAACCAATGGTTCACTCGAATATCATTCATGTGCTCATAGGTATCGATATGGACGTCCACAGTTCCGCCATCTGTCATTGAACAAGGGGGTTTCGTTCATCTCAATGAGTTATCGAACCTACGGGGTCACAAGCCTAAGGAAATCATGATACACTAAGTGTTAGTAGGACGGGAGTGATGATAATATACTTTCGTAATTGTTTCATAAATATTTGTAATAGTTTCAGGAGGATCCGGAAGCGTTCCGGGGTGGTTTCAGAGAGTATTGGGCAATACCGGGTATTACGGATAAATAATATACAGGTGGAAAATGTTTTTGGGGTTGTTTAAATATATATAAAAGGCTCTAAAAATAATTAGAACACTTTTATATTTAATTTAATATAAACGGGCCTTAAAAGGCCAACCTAGAGAAGGCAACTTGGCCCACAAGGGCCCAAGTGTAGGTGGCGCCCCTTTTCCATAGGGAGGCCGAATCCTACTAGGGGAGTAGTTGGACTCCTCCCCCTAGGCTAGCACATCAAGGACGGGCCTTCCCTCCCTGGTTGCTACCCCCTCCCTCCCCTCCAACCAATACATACTAGGGTTTTTTTGCTCTATGGAGACAGACAAGTTTGGAGCCTCCTCTAGTTCTAGTTGATCCTAGTAGATCTAATTAGAGCTAAATCTAGATCATCTAATCCTCATAATTAAAAGTCCGGTGTGGTTCTAATTTCCTCCCTCTAATTCTCTAGCGACAATTAGTTTGGATGGAGAAGCGCTGCCGGATCGTGAAGGCTGCACGCTTGCAACCAAGTAGAGAGGCCATGCTTTCGGTCTTTGGTTCGAGTGACTGTTCATGGATGGTTCGCTGGATCGTTCATCGATGGTTCGAGGGACTCCAAGTATGATCTACATCGACACATTCTTCTTCCGCTGCAACTCGGTGATGGTAATGATCGTGATCTCAACCCGTAATGCATCTTCATATTGATCTTGGGTGTGCGTAGGTGCGATTCTTTATTTTCTACTACGTTTCCAAACAAGTACATGTCTAGAGTTCCCTATTCAAGTGCAGTTGACTCAGTTATGTATGCCATGGTTTGTTCTCGTCTTGACTTATCATATGCATTGAGTGTTGTTAGTAGATATATGGCTAATCCTGTAAAAGAGCATTAGAAAGCAGTTCAATGGATTTTCAGATACCTACGAGGTACTTCTAATGCTTATTTACAGTTTAGGAAAACTAGAGATGGACTTGTTGGTTTTCTTGATTCTGATTTGCTAGTGATTTGGATAAGATAATATCACTCACAAGTTATGTTTTCACCATTGGTGGTTTTGCTATGAGTTGGAGTGCAACTTTGCAGTCTATTGTGGCTTGTTCCGCTACTGATGTCGAGTATATGGCTATTTCTGAGGCATCGAAAAAGCTATCTAGTTGAGACGTTTGTATGCTGAGCTTTGTGAAGAGTCATCTTGCCCTACCGTATTTTCTGACAGTCAAAGTGCCATATGTCTTATAAAGAATCCAATGTATCATGAGAGAACAAAGCACATTGATGTTAGGTTTCACTATATTCGAGATGTTATTGTTGAAGGCGATTTGAAGGTATGCAAGATAACAACTCATGATAGTCCTGTGGATATGATGACCAAGCCAGTTCCTACCAATAAGTTTGAGCTTTGCCGAGGCTTAGTTGGTATTTCTCACTAGCCCTATGTGGCACCCCAACTCAGAGGAACTAGAACACCTCGTATTCCAGCCCAGAGATCAAGTCTTCTGGAATATGACACTGCTTGCCATAGAACAAATCAACTCTTAATACAAATGATAAGGGTACAAGGGTCTAATATTACAAAGGATTTCGTCGGCACGACGACACTACGCCTGCTAAGGTAGCACTATGCTAGAAACGGAACAACTCGTAGCAGCGGAATAACGACAAGAGTGAGGAACTCCATGCCACAGGGACTCTGGCTGGGACACGGTCTAGCTCGCACGCTCGGTATCCTCGTCAAGCAATCAATCACGACATCACCTGCAAACTGGCATGACACACCATGTGAGTACTATGAATGTACTCGCAAGCTCACAACAAGCAAATGCATCAAGGAAATACAACAACATAGCATTAACAGGTTAACTTACTAACAACTACTATGATGTGGAAGCAATTATTAAGCATGATATGGTAATGCTAGAATTACTGCTGAACCAATCATCCTGGGTCATATGAACCATCTCAGTCTTGGCTATCCGACTAAGCAACATATCATCTCAATCACCTCATAATCAATACATGATCGTGATCACCGTGTGATCACATCACAATCTGTTACTTGCTCACATATAAATATAAGTCATCTATAAGTCATTCCGCCATCATGAGTGTTGATCGAACGGTGTGATCTAGTACGTACTGTGTCCTTGACCGAGGAGGCGGCTATCGATAGATTATACACTCTGTAGAGGTCAGTACACTATACCTACACCACGGAACTCATGGCCGCATGCTCCCATTCGGTTGGACCAACGACATTCCGACAAAACCAATCTATTGCATGACACTCTCCTGGCCACTCTGACAAACCCCCCTTTGGGCTATGTCATGGGTAGCCCCGATGCCAACTGCTGACATCCACCACCTTTGTGGCCAGCCACCATCCGGCCAAAACAAAACAAAAATGTCCCAAACGGGGACACCCGGGTACAACACAACTTGGGCACACAAGGCTTATGGCCGCCTACCTGATCTGGGTAGCGCGAGCACATAACCTTCCCTAGTTGGAGGCAGGGGCGAGAGGCATGACAATAGACAGAATAAGGGCCTCCCCACCAGGCAAGTGTGGCTGCACTTGTGAGCTCGATTCGGTGACACCCGACTTGTAACATCCCGGAATTCTAAATTTTGGAATGTTATATTAAATAAATAGTTTTGATTGTTTGTTTGATCGTGGTGTGGTTGCTTGTGTGAAATTGAGTGAAATTTGAAACTTTTGAAAGTTGAATCAGAGGGAATGCAATGACTTTCCCAAACTTTCACCTTGCATTTATGATCTCCATGAATTCAAATTCATTTCATCACAAAACCCTAGAGTGTAGATGATATGACTTCTTCCATTTAAATAAATGAAAAGGGTTTTGAAAATAATTGAATTCCATTTGGAAATATTTAAAATTCAGAAACTTTATGCAACTCAATGATTTTCATGAGAGAAGATAAAATGACATCTTTGAATTATATGAAATATGAGTTGGAAGTTTAAAATAATAAAATTGAAAGCCCCTTTGAAGGTATTTTGAAATCCACTCTCAATTTGGAGTTATTTGGTTTTTATTCAAATTATTTTTCTCTAAAAATAAAATATATGAAAATTAGGGTAAAATGATTCCCTATAAATTTGAAATGATTTTGGTATTGTAAAATGATTTTATTGGGTTTTATTGCAATAGTAGCACTGTTTGCCTTAATAAATTTTTTTTATTGATTTTACTTGAAAAATAGTTCATGTTTTAGGATTTATTTTCCTGAACATTTTGATATACTATATGCCTACATAAAGTTTTTATATATTTTGTGTTTTCTTTCTTTTGTTCTCTGTTTCTAATTAAAAAAAACAGGCCGAAGCCACCAAGGCCCAACTCTCTCTCTCTCTCCCTCGTCCCACCTACGCGCCAGGCCGACCTAGTAGCTCACCCGTGCCCAAAACCCCTTCGCACCGCCCGCCCACTCCTTCGCATCGCCTGCCTCTCCTGCTGACTGGTGGACCCCGCCATCTTCTTCCTCCTCACGCCAAGACATGGTCATGCCCGAGCTCGCTCAACCGCCGCCGTATCCCAGATCCCTTGGGATCCTCTCTCCGATTTGCCCCTCCTCCAAGCACCCCCCTATATAAACCCCGCCTCCCTCGACCCTTTCCCCCTTTTCCCCCTCACTGAGACCCACCGTTTCCCCCTCAATTCCTCGCCGGAGCAGAGCTCCGCCACCACGCCATTGTAGCCCTACTGCACCATACCAACCACCTCACCTCTCCTCGAGTCCACCATCCGCCCCTTCAAGCTCGCCCGCACCTCCTCGTGCCCTCTCCCGATCACTAAACCCACTGGAGCCCCCTCCCCGACGACACCCGAGCCACCACCGCTGCCGTCGATCTTGCCCTGCTCGACACCACCATCCCTGAGCTCACCGCCGTCCATCCCCGTGATCTTTGTCGCCCGCTCCGTCGCTTGGTGCCATCGCCGGAGGATCACCGGAGCCGCCACACCATCGACGCCCGAAGCTATCGACCTCGCCGGAGCTCGCCTGGCTGCGGTGAGCCATTCACCTCCTTCTGATCTGTTATTAACGGCCGAGATTAGATCCAACCGAACGCGTAGTTTTTTTAGATTAGATTGGTTTAGTACGGTTTATTCTTTGGTTTAGATCGAACAGGCCTCTTCATTTTTTCTTATAGTCGCACCGTATGCCGTTTTTCTTAAGTAGTGGCCGTCCGCCAGTTTAGCTCCCGTAGCGCACGCCCATAGCTAGTCAGAAGCTGCCACATAGCAGTGGCCGATCTGTAGCGCTTCTGTTTTTTCCGTTTTATTGTTTTCTGTTTTAATTTACAGAAATAGTTCTGATTTTAGATTGCTTATATATTTTATGTTTTAGATCCAAATTGAGTGATTGTTTTTGCATTGGATTCGAAATTTTATGAAGTTTCCGTTGACGCACTTAGTTTTCAAATTTAAATAGTTTAAATTTGAATTATTTTAAATATGCCTCAAACACTATTTTGGCTCTAGTTTGAATTCTAGAATAGATTTTGGATTGATTCCTTTTGCTACTATTGTGTTATTGTTTCATCTATCCAGTAGCATATAATGGTTTATGTTCAGTTTAGTTTAAATTACGTTTATTGCCAAAACAATACTATTTTGCTTTTATAGTTGTTTTAGTCATAAAATACTTGTTTTTAGTTATGTTTAGTTAATTATTTTTTTAGCTTTTCAGATGATGTTATATGTTTCTGTTGGACTACAGTAGATAAATTTTTGTAGTTATTTTTAGTGTTTAACTACTATTTTTTGTATTTGTTTGTTTAGTTCATAGCTATAGTTAATAGAATAGTTTTATTAGTTACAAAAGTAATTCTTTTTGCCACTTCAATATATGTTGTTTTTGATTCTGTTATATAGGAGTAAATTAGTTTTCATAATTATTTTAGTATTGTTTACTATTGTATTAGTGTTTTGCTAGTTGTTATAGTTGTTCTAGTTTTAACTAGATAGTTATAATAGTTTTATACTAGTTCTTTTTGCTAGTAAATAATTTAGTAAATTATTTTTTGTTGTTTCATTAGAATTATATTTTCTTTTCTGTAGAAAAGTCATTAGAGTAATTTAGTGATGTTATGATAAAATTTGTATGAGTTGGTCTCAACTAGTTTTCCTTGAAGTTTTCTTTTGAAGTTTTCCTTTGATTTTCCTTTTTTTTATTTGAACATTATTGTTTTCTTTATTGCTTTTGATTGATATAATTGATTTCTAGAATTGTTGCTTATGTGAATACAATGTTTGACTATATAGATTTTCTCGGAGTGACGAATAGTTTATCAAAGTTTCCGAGAGCGTTATTATCTTCATCAACATACCAGGCAAGTTCACATTGACCATGTTATTCATACGCATGTTTGTATTGAATTTAATGTCACCATTCATGATCCCTCCAGTAGTGTCATTGACTTCTTGTAGTTGAGTAGAATGCATGAGGTAGGAACCCATCTCCCTATTATCAAGCCCAGGACGTTATGTAGTTTAAATGCTATGCTATAGTAGATGGGGTTGGTATGAGTGTTCGGGAGTAGTGTGAGAATGGAGGACTCTATGGCAATGACGACAACTCCATGATGGCATCGGCAAGGACTGCCTCTTCAAGACCTCAAGACTTCAAGACTCGAGACAAGAATGCAATACACACTACTGGGTGAAGGATGGTTTAGACGGGCACCATGGAGCAACCAGTGGATGACTCGGGATGCATGGAGAAGCGCCATGACATCTTGCGGAAAGCTTCACCCAGACTCAAAGAGACGGAAGAATACTTCATGCCTGGAAGCTTACCTGTGCAACCACAAGTCACTATGGGCTCTGGCTTGGTTGACCTTAGTGGTGACTCTGGCTAGGATGGTGCTAGCAAATGTAGAACTATGATAGGATTGGATGAGCGCCGGACAGTGGTCAGAGGAACTCTTCGGAAGACCATGTTTCGATCGTCTTGTTCTCAAACATCATGAAGTGCAAGGATGAAAAGGGAGGGATCGAATCTTGCAGGTAAAGTGTACTAACCTCTGCAGAGGGTTAAAACCTAATCGATTAGCCGTGTCCCCAGTTACGGACAAATTGATCCTCTGGACTTGGTTCTATCTCGGAACTCTCAACACCAGACTGATAACTTAATTGTGGGCAAGTTATGATGAAATGGGCTATGAGACATCGGTTGGCGGAACCATGTCATGACAGAAAACTTCATAGTATAGACTCCGGTTATTCCTTTCATGTAGGGAAAATAAAACCAGCTTTTACGCAAAAACCCTAGACACAGAGCCACAAGACCGTATTGCATATATTATAGTTTTATCATCTATTTTTCTTACAGTGATCTTGCCGGTACATTCAATGTACTGACCTACATGGCTGCAACGTATCATGTTGCCGGATTATTTCTACGATGAGTGAGTTTCGTTGTTGGGTTACGGTCTACACTCAACCTGCCGATGGTGTTGATGGGACACGACACCCGTTAACTGTTTCCGCCGAGACTTATGAGGTATATATCAGTTTTATGTTATTTATACATGTGATTGCACTTTGATATATACATTGATGTATTGTGTGTGCCAGCATACTGATCCAGGGATGGCACAGATACACGGAGGCTTGACCGTTTGAGGTCGGGTCGTTACACGACCAATGAAATGACGGAATTTGTCCCTAAGGTATATCTGTTATAACTATTACTCCAATATCATATATCAACCTGTGACTCAAGTCATAGCAATATCCATCCAATAATCCAAAGAATAATATAGTCATATCATAAAGAACTCCAAGGGTAGCTTATTAACTAAAATCATGATGAATCCAAAGACTATGATGCTACTAATACAATGACAACATCAAGAGGTATAAACTAATGATTAGACTGAATCAATAAGATATCATAGAATCCAATGATACTCCGATAGGCATGATATCCAATACAATCACAACGAAAGCATAAACATTGATCCTAGTAATCCAATGGCAACATGTCATCCTCAATCTGCAAAGCATTAGTCCTAGAAATCCAAGCATCATCATGGCAGTAGCAAGATCAAATATTACTCTAAGAAATGCCATGAACAAATCATATTGCTAATGCAAATTTTAAGCCAGTTTATTAAATAAAACCATGGCATTGCATTTCAATCATGCAAATGGAGGGTGTAGCTTGCCTATGGTTGGTGGATTCACCGGGAAGATGCTGAATATAGGGCAAGGGAAAATGGTCATTTTAACTAAAATCACCGGGAAGATTTGCCAGAAAAGGTTCTCTCTCGGAGGAGCTGAATATAGGGCAAGGGAAAATGGTCATTTTAAGAATGTTATAACATGGTGAAAATGGTACCGTCGGAACGAGCTCGACGAATTGAGAACGTGGGCTTTCGAATCACCTGATTCAGAGATACGAGTGAAGTGATATGATGGTTTTTCTGCATGGAACCTTTATGCCATTATTTTATTTGCATACAGGTCCTTGCTAGTTAATCCACCAATAAAAGAGAAAGTTCACTATTGCACTGGGCCGGCTCGGGCTGAAACTGCCGCTGCTACTACTGTGCACATGGGCCAAGCCCAACTACACCGTGCATGTGATGCAGAAGGCGTATTTCAGGCATTACGCTTTCGGCGAAGCGGTAGCATACTCCAGAGAGTATGCCTCCACTTAACCTGACGGGCGGGGCCAACCAGCGGCTAGAGCCGCTGACGGGTGGGGCCGCGAGCCCACTGACATGCTTGGGAGAGGGGGGGGCTTTGTCTTCTTCTTCCTGCCCGCGCTCGATCGAGGAGCAGTGGAGCTCGATGGCATTTACCGGCAACTCCGGGCACCTCCGACGATGCTCTGGCGATGGATGAGCTCATGGTTGAACGACGCATCCATTGGTCCCATCAACGGCCGGCTGGGTGGACCGAGACGACGGTGGACTCGTTGCCAGCAATAGGAGCTTCGGGTGATGTCGGGCAGGTCGCTACGGTGGCGGGGGAAGGGATGAGGAGTGGTGGGAGGGCTCCGCCATGGCCGAGGGTAAATAGCCCGGGCAAGATGCCCGAGCCAGATGCCTCCATGGGCGCGGACAAGCTTCGGCGAGCGTGTGGTGCACTGCAAGACCCCTTGAGGCAACGAGAGAGAGAGAGAGCAGAGGAGATGCTCACGCGGTACAAGGGACGCGCGGGTGCGGACAAGGCAAGCACAGAGTCGCCAGACAACGCGATGCTCGGTGCATCCGCGGCAGTGCCGGCTGGCACCGTTGAGGAGGTTTTTGGAGGGAGGGAGGGGTCTAGTAGGCTACATGGCAGGAGGAGGGAGCTAGAAGAAACGAGGGACGCGAAGAATGGGCAAAGAAAAAATGTTATGAAGCAAAATGACATCCTGGACGCGGCCAAAACTAGAAGAGCGCGCACACTGGCATGCAAGGAGCATGGTCACCATGTGCACCGACATGTGCACGGTGACTAAGCTTATCCAACCGTGTCCAGCGTGTAGTCCATTACAAATGGGACCCCTCTAAAGTGATGAATTTACTAAAGAGGCTTTAGGTTGATTGGATAGCTCAGAGAAAGTTTACTGTAGCAAACTTAGGCATGAAGCTGTGGTAAAATGGCTTGGTAAAAGGGACAACAAGCTTGTCAAAGGGGTTAAGGGTAGGAAGGACTACAGTCCTGTGAAGTTTGAAAGGATTTGGGTAAAGATTTATCATAGTTGCTTTGCAACTGACAATATGGTCTAGAAACTTGATTTAGATGAGGCACTTACATGGAGTGTTGAATTGAGCTGAAACTTGGTATATCATGATGATATGGACATAAGAAGATATTGTAAAAATTTCATACCATTTGGACATGCCAAAATAGTACTTCCTTCACACTGATCTTTTCTGGACAAAAGCTTGGTATAGGGAGACATGCTTGATGAAATGAGACCAAATTTGGTATAGGGAAGTTATATAGGTACGATCATGCTATGGTAAATTTTTAGCAATTATGAAGCAATATACAATATAGTCACTTCACACACTGAAAATATTTTCAGAAACAAAGAATTGAGGGTGTGCTTGCATAGATTGTTGGATGGAGCTGAAATATGGTGGAGAGTAACAATTTGAGCATATGAAGGAGTTTGCAAAATTCCAACTCATTTGGATTAACCAAGCTAGTACTTCCTTCACAAATCTTCCACTTGAACAGAAATTTGGTAATTTGCTTGGAAGATAAACTAGGCAAATGGAGCTGAATTTTGGCATGTGGAAATGATTTGGGTAGTAACGAGTGTACAAAAAGTTTGGGAGCAATGAAGAAAATATAAATAGCACTTCCTTCACAAAGTGCCATTTTGGACAAAATACAACAATGAATATTCCTGAATTATTTTTGAAATTTACAAGGAAGGGTTTGGACATATTTGTGGAGTATATGATCCAAAGAATTTAAGAATTTTGTAGGAATTAATGTCAAGGCAGAAATATAGGTTGCTTCACAACCTCGGTCAAAGAGGGTTATTCCTTTAATAGAGAAAGGAATATTTCCTAGAAAAAGAATTTGGAGTTGAGCTAGAATGGAATGACATTATCTTGTGAAAGATTTGAGAATGATGAACCAGTTGGGAGAAGAAAGAATGATGATCTCCCAAGTTTCAAGTCCGAAGAACTACCCCAAAAGAAAAATCAGAGCAAAAACCAAAGAAATCAAAAAGAAAAATAAAGGGCCAAAGATCGGGGTGTTACAACTCACCCCCCTTACGAAAACTCTCGTCCTCGAGATTTGGTTGCTCAAGGAACAAGTATGAATATGACTTAAGGAAACTGTTTCCAACTCAGGTATCCTTTTTCGTATATTGTTCGCTCCCGAATTTCATATGATGTGATTACCTTGCTCTGGGGTGGTTTGCTTCACCTGTCACGGGTCTTTCCTCATCTGTGAAACCTGATGCTGACTTAGATTCGTTCATATCTACCGGTAATATCCTGAGAATAATTTTCCTGGGGGCACGCAACCTTTTAATTCCTTCCATCTAGTTGCTCAAATAAATGCATGTCTACCAAATTTAAACAATGCTGATATTCATAGCCATTCTCTTGTCTGAATCTGACTGCCTGTAGGTAGTAGTGAATCATCTGTGTTTGTTTCTTTGTCCCGAGCTTGAAATCTGTACGAAAGAATCGACAGTTTCCTGTTATGGGCAGTATAAATGGGTACGACTAAAGGAAATATGCCCTAGAGGCAATAATAAAGTTGTTATTTATATTTCCTTGTATCATGATAAATGTTTATTATTCATGCTAGAATTGTATTCACCGGAAACTTAGTACATGTGTGAATACATAGACAAACAAAGTGTCACTAGTATGCCTCTACTTGACTAGCTCGTTGAATCAACGATGGTTATGTTTCCTAACCATAGACATGACTTTTCATTTGATTAACAGGATCACATCATTAGAGAATGAAGTGATCGACTTGACCCATCCGTTAGCTTAGCACGATGATCATTTAGTTTGTTGCTATTGCTTTCTCCATAACTTATACATGTTCCTATGACTATGAGATCATGCAACTCCCGAATACCGGAGGAACACTTAGTGTGCTATCAAAAATCACAACGTAACTTGGTGACTATAAATATGCTCTACAGGTGTCTCCAATGGTGTTTGTTGAGTTGGCATAGATCGAGATTAGGATTTGTCACTCCGAGTATCGGAGAGGTATCTCTGGGCCCTCTCGGTAATGCACATCACTATAAGCCTTGCAAGCAATGTGATTAATGAGTTAGTTGCGGGATGATGCATTACGGAACGAGTAAAGAGATTTGCTGGTAACGAGATTGAACTAGGTATTGAGATACCGACGATCGAATCTCGGGCAAGTAACATACCGATGACAAAGGGAACAACGTATATCGTTATGCAGTTTGACCGATAAAGATTTTCGTAGAATATGTGGGAGCCAATATGAACATCTAGGTTCCTCTATTGGTTATTGACCGAAGACGTGTCTTGGTCATGTCTACATAGTTCTCAAACCCGTAGGGTCCGCACACTTAACGTTCGGTGACGATCGGTACTATGAGTTTATGTGTTTTGACGTACCGAAGGTAGTTTGGTGTCCCGGATTTGATGTGTACCTTACTAATGCTCGCAGTAGTGCCTGGGTATTTGATACTGGTTCAGTTGCTAACATCTGCAACTAGAAACATGGGCTACGGATTATGCGAAGATTGGCTAAGGACGAGGTGACGATGCGCATGGGAAATGGTTCCAAAGTCGATGTGATCGCCGTCGGCACGCTACCTCTACATCAACCTTCGGGATTAGTTTTAGACCTAAATAATTGTTATTTGGTGCCAGCATTGAGCATGAACATTATATCTAGATCTTGTTTGATGCAAGACGGTTATTCATTTAAATCAGAGAATAATGGTTGTTCTATTTATATGAGTAATATCCTTTATGGTCATGCACCCTTGATGAGTGATCTATTTTTACTAAATCTTGATATAGTGATACACATGTTCATAATATTGAAGCCAAAAGATGCAGAGTTGATAATGATAGTGCAACTTATTTGTGGCACTGCCGTTTAGGTCATATTGGTGTAAAGCGCATGAAGAAACTCCATTCTGATGGACTTTTGGAATCACTTGATTGTGAATCACTTGGTACTTGCGAACCATGCCTCATGGGCAAGATGACTAAAACTCCGTTCTCCGGAACAATGGAGCGAGCAACAGAGTTATTGGAAATCATACATACTAATGTATGTGGTCCAATGAACATTAAAGCCCACGGCGGATATCGTTATTTTCTCACCTTCACAGATGATTTAAGCAGATATTGGTATATCTACTTAATGAAACATAAGTCTGAAACATTTGAAAATTTTAAAGAATTTCAGAGTGAACTGGAAAATCATCATGACAAGAAAATCAAGTTTCTATGATCTGACCGTGGAGGTGAATATTTGAGTTATGAGTTTGGACTTCATTTGAAACAATGCGGTATAGTTTCGCAACTCACGCCACCTGGAACACCACAACATAATGGTGTGTCCGAATGTCATAACCGTACTTTATTAGATATGGTGCGATCTATGATGTCTCTCACTTATTTACCGCTATCGTTTTGGGGTTATGCTTTAGAGACGGCTGCATATATTCACATTAAATAGGGCACCATCTAAATCCATTGAGACGACACCTTATGAACTGTGGTTTGGCAAGAAACCCAAGTTATCGTTTTGTTAAAGTTTGGGGCTGCGATGCTTATGTGAAAAAGCTTCAACCTGATAAGCTCGAATCCAAATCGAAGAAATGTGTCTTCATAGGATACCCAAATGAGACTGTTGGGTACACCTTCTACCATAGATCCGAAGGCAAGATATTCGTTGCTAAAAATGGATCCTTTCTAGAGAAGGAGTTTCTCTCGAAAGAAGTGAGTGGGAGGAAAGTAGAACTTGACGAGGTAATTGTAC
Organism: Triticum urartu; assembly: GCF_056163025.1. Classification (NCBI taxonomy): domain Eukaryota; kingdom Viridiplantae; phylum Streptophyta; class Magnoliopsida; order Poales; family Poaceae; genus Triticum; species Triticum urartu. The sequence goes on from NC_141875.1 coordinate 306,195,089, forward strand.
CTTCTCCCTTATTGGAAAGTAGTTCATCACTAAAATCAGTTCCAGTGATTCCTACACTAGTAAGTGAGGAAGCTAATGATGATGATCATGAAACTTCTGATCAAGTTACTACCGAACCTCGTAGGTCAACCAGAGTAAGACCCGCACCAGAGTGGTACGGTAATCCTGTTCTAGAAGTCATGTTACTTGACCATGACGAACCTATGAACTATGAGGAAGCGATGATGAGCCCAGATTTCACAAAAGGGCTTGAGGCCATGAAATCTGAGATGGGATCCATGTATGAGAACAAAGTGTGGACTTTGGTTGACTTGCCCGAAGATCGGCAGGCCATAGAGAATAAATGGATCTTCAAGAAGAAGACTGACGCTGACGGTAATATTACTGTCTACAAAGCTCAACTTGTTGCAAAAGGTTTTCGACAAGTTCAAGGAGTTGACTACAATGAGACCTTCTCACCTGTAGCGATGCTTAAGTCCGTCCGAATCATGTTAGCAATTGTCGTATTTTATGATTATGAAATTTGGCAAATGGATGTTAAAACTGCATTCGTTAATGGATATCTTAAAGAAGAGTTGTATATGATGCAACCAGAAGGTTTTGTCAATCCAAAAGGTGCTAACAAAGTGTGCAAGCTCCAACGATCCATTTATGGACGGGTGCAAGCCTCTCGGAGTTGGAATATACGCTTTGATAGTGTGATCAAAGCATATGGTTTTATACAGACTTTTGGAGAAGCCTGTGTTTACAAGAAAGTGAGTGGGAGCTCTGTAGCATTTCTGATATTATATATAGATGACATATTGTTGATCAGAAATGATACTGAATTTCTGAATAGCATAAAAGGATATTTGAATAAGAATTTTTTAATGAAAGACCTCGGTGAAGCTGCTTATATATTGGGCATCAAGATCTATATAGATAGATCAAGACGCTTAATTGGACTTTCACAAAGCACATACCTTGATAAAGTTTTGAAGAAGTTCAAAATGGATCAAGCAAAGAAAGGGTTCTTCCCTGTGTTACAAGGTGTGAAGTTGAGTCAGACTCAATGCCCGACCGCTGCAAAAGATAGAGAGAAAATGAAAGGTGTTCCCTATGCTTCAGCCATGGGCTCTATCATGTATGCAATGCAGTGTACCAGACCTGATGTGTGCCTTGCTATCAGTTTAGAAGGGAGGTACCAAAGTAATCCAGGAGTGGATCACTGGACAGCGGTCAAGAACATCCTGAAATACCTGAAAAGGACTAAGGATATGTTTCTCGTATATGGAGGTGACAAAAAGCTTGTTGTAAATGGTTACGTCGATGCAAGCTTTGGCACTGATCCGGATGACTCTAAGTCACAAACCGGATACATGTTTTTACTAAATGGTGGAGCTATCAATTGGTGTAGTTCCAAGAAAAGTGTCGTGGCGGGATCTACATGTGAAGCGGAGTACATAGCTGCTTCGGAAGTAGCGAATGAAGGAGTCTGGATGAAGGAGTTCATATCCGATCTAGGTGTCATACCTGGTGCATCGGGTCCAATGAAAATCTTTTGTGACAATACTGGTGCAATTGCCTTGGCAAAGGAATCCAGATTTCACAAGAGAACCAAGCACATCAAGAGATGCTTCAATTCCATCCGCGATCAAGTCAAGGAGGGAGACATAGATATTTGCAAGATACATACGGATCTGAATGTTGCAGACCCGTTGACTAAGCCTCTCTCACGAGCAAAACATGATCAGCACCAAGACACCATGGGTGTTAGAATCATTACAATGTAATTTAGATTATTGACTCTGGTGCAAGTGGGAGACTGAAGGAAATATGCCCTAGAGGCAATAATAAAGTTGTTATTTATATTTCCGTGTATCATGATAAATGTTTATTATTCATGCTAGAATTGTATTAACTGGAAACTTAGTACATCTGTGAATACATAGACAAACAGAGTGTCACTAGTATGCCTCTACTTGACTAGCTCGTTGAATCAATGATGGTTATGTTTCCTCACCATAGACATGAGTTGTCATTTGATTAATGGGATCACATCATTAGAGAATGATGTGATTGACTTGACCCATCAGTTAGCTTAGCACGATGATTGTTTAGTTTGTTGCTATTGCTTTCTCCATAACTTATACATGTTCCTATGACTATGAGCTCATGCAACTCCCGAATACCGGAGGAACACTTAGTGTGCTCTCAAATGTCACAACGTAACTGGGTGACTATAAAGATGCTCTACAGGTGTCTCATCATGTCCATGAGTCTCAAAATGGTCGAGACATAAAGATTGATATATTGGACGACTATATTCGGACATCGGAAGTGTTCCGGGTGATTTCGGAGAAAACTGGAGTGCCGGAGGGTTACCGGAACCCCCCGGGGAAAGTTGGGCCTTCATGGGCCATAGGGAAGAGGGGAGGCAGCCCACAAGGCGTAGCTGCGCCCCCTCCCTATAGGGAGTCCGAATTGTACTAGGGAGGGGGGCGCGCCCCCCTTTCCTTCTCCTCTTCCTCTCCGTTCCTTCCTTCCCCTTCTCCTCCAAGTAGGACTAGGAAAGGAGGAATCCTACTCCTACTAGGAGGAGGATTCCTCCTCCCTTGGCGCGCCACTAGGGCCGGCCGGCCTCCCCCTTGCTCCTTTATATACGGGGGCAGGGGGGCACCCTAGAACACACAAGTTGATTGTTTCCAGCCGTGTGCGGTGCCCCCTCCACCATAATCCACCTCGGTCATATCGTAGCGGTGCTTAGGCGAAGCCCTGTTCCGGTAGCATCATCTTCACCGTCATCACGCCATCGTGCTGACGAAGCTCTCCCTCGACACTTGTAACATCCCAAAATTTCAATTTGGAATGTTATACATAGATCATCCATGCATATCATGATCTGTTGCATTTCCGTTCCGCAATCCTCGAAATCCTAAGCAACTCAAGGACCCACGGAAAGAGTTGGGGATTTTCAGGTTTTCATATTTGATTTTTATCAAATAATGAAACGAGGATTTTGATTTCAATAATTTTTCTCTCCGAAAAATATTTCATATTAAATCAAATGAGTGGAGATAATATGACTTCTCCAAAATAATTGAAATATCGGAGGAAGAATATTAAAATCATTTATTGGATTTTATTTGGTTTTATTCTGATTTTATTTGCATTAGAAAAATTGCACGTTTTCAAAATTTGCATTTTAGGGCCAAGAAAATGTTCAACTCGTCCTAAATATTTTATTTAGACGGTGAAAATTTGTTTTGGCATTTTTAGGTTTTTATTTATTTTTTTAGGATTTTATTTCGGTCGGCGAAGTTTTTTTTAAAAAAGGGGTTCCCGCGCCGACTGGGCCTAAGGCCCAGCCGCGCCGCCGCCGACTCGGACAGAGTCCGAGCCGGACTCCGCCTCCGCCGCTGCACCTTGTCCCCTACTCCAAATCGCACCCCCCCTCCTATATATACGCGCCGCCCGGCCCCCCCACCACCACACCACCACCGCCTCCCACCCCGAGCCGCGCCGCGCCGCCGCCGCCTGCCGCCGGCGAGCCGCCGCCAAGCCCTCGCCGGAGGTAGCCGCCGGTTCCAACCGCCGGTTTTTCTAAAAAAACCATTCGGTTTTATTTTTTTCAAAACCCTAGTTTTCGTTTTTTTTAATAAATAGATCAGTTTTTCTCCGGTTTATTTATTTAGCGAGTGTTCGCTCGTTCATTCATTTTAACGAACGCGTTCTTCGTTTAGATCCAGATAATGAACGTTCGTTCGTTAATCTGTTCGTCGTTTTTTCTTTTTATCGGATTTATTCCGCGATTTTTCTGATCGCGATTTCTGATCCGATCTTAGTTTCTGTTTATCTTTTCGCTCGTTTATCGGAATCAGGCGATTCAAGCGCCTGGAGTTTCGTCTCGAAACCCTCTTTTCGGTTAATCAACTCAAACAAGTTTTTGTTACTGTAAAATTTTACATAGTTTCAGATTAGTAAACGAAGTGGTTTTCTTTCGCCGTTTGACTTTCGTTGCTTCGTTTGATTTGATTCTTTTTGCGTACCGGGGTTCTTAAGTTGAACTTTCTAGTCAACCTCTCTTATTTGAGTTTTGCTTGTGCATCGTTGCTTGTTACTTATGTATGTTATTGTTTGCTTGCGATAGAATTCCTGGAGTGCGAAGCGTGTTACTACGAGTCTCTAGGATTCGCGGATCGTCAGCAAGGCAAGTAACACTTTGATCATATCCCATTATTACCCAGTTTTTATGCATTAGTTCCAATCCTCAAACATTGCATGATTAGGATGTCATTAACTTGTGGGTTGGGAAGTAGTTGCTGAGGTAGAACCTATTGCCCTGTTATATTCAAACCCTTGGGAGTTACTTCTACGTATTGCTTATATTGATATGCTATGCTCGTAGACGTGGTTTGGGTTTGAGTGAAATTCATGATAGATGTGAGATTGTTAATTAATGGTTCAACTTAAGGTGGCAACTTAATCAAACAATTGGGTGGATTGAGGCACCTGGGGAACCCAGTGTTGTCTGTAAATTTTTTTGGAAATCACGGGGTACCCGTGTGATCTTCCTATGGACCGCCACCCAGGCTCAAAGGGAACTGAGATGATTCATGCTAGAAACTTCCATGTGCAGCCACAAGCTATTATGGGCTCTAGCATAGTTGAGTAAGTTACGTGAAGCTCTTGAAGAGGTAGATCAGCAGGTAGTGGGTTTTTTAGGTTTGGTATGGTCTACCCGGAGTAGAGAGTTAACGTTTCTGAAAGACCGTGTCTCGGTCATCCATTTCTCAAACACCATGTAGTGCGAGAATTCCAACGAAGGCGATCGAGTCTTGTGGGGAAAAGTGCGCAAACCTATGCAGAGTGTACAATCTAATCATGGTTAGCCGTGTCCCTGGTTATGGACAATTCTTGAGTATCTAGTACTTTGGTTATTACATGTATCTCACCATGTTTAATTAATACGGTTGGGTTGTTAACCACTTTAATTGGGATTGAGTTGGGGGTACCTTCTCAATGATGTTTCAACCACCATAATAGTTAAATAAAAATCTATTCCTTTGTTGTAGGGAAAAATTGGCTTTCGCAAAAAAACTATAACCATAGAGCTTTCCACCAGCCAAATATGCATGTAGTGATAGCATTATTCTGTTTCTGCTCTACTGTGTTTTATTGCCAGCATATTCCATGTGCTGACCCGTCTTCGGGCTGCAACGTATTATGTTGCAGACTTTTCAGACGAGGAGTAAGGTTCGTTAGGTCATTGCCGTGCAGCTCAGCTATGCCGTTGGAGTTGATGGACTCACCTTATCTTCCAAGCCTTCCGCTGTTATCGCATTAGATGGCCTTAAGCCATATTATTGTAATAAGTTCCTTTGGAGACATTCGATGTAATAGTGTGTGATTGCTACTCTGTTATAAATCCTTCGAGTATTGTGTGTGTCAGCATTATCGATCCAGGGATGACACTGAAGCACAGAGACTTGACCATCTGAGGTCGGGTCGCTACAACACTCTGCTGGATCGTGAGTTCGTGGGACGTCACTGAGCCGAACGTGTGCATATCGCGGAGGTGCCATACTTTCGGTACTAGGATCGGTCGATTGTGAGGACGTACGACTACATCAACCGCGTTGTCATGACGCTTCCTCTTACGGTCTACAAGGGTACATAGACAACACTCTCCCCTCTCGTTGCTATGCATCACCATGATCTTGTGTGTGCATAGGATTTTTTTTGAAATTACTGCTTTCCCCAACAACGACCATATAATTGTAACATGCCTCGCAGTAGCATCTCGAGACTAGGCTGATAGTTGTTCTGAGGGGAGAGAGTTTTCTTGGTAGGCTATCCTTGCATTTAGTTCCACAGGTGAGAACACATGATCTGAGCTGGTTGTTCGTCGTTTGCTTACCCATGGTGTCGGTATATCCATCTTTGTTACTAGACCGTGTGATGCTTGACACGGTTGCTGAAATTAAACTGCAGAGGTGACTAAAGAATCTTGGATCTAACAAAGCAGACTTGGATATTTTCCACTGGCACTTCTGAGCATACACCATTGGATAAGCGGGTTGGCTGGATATGAGGTCCTTATAAAACACATTAGGCCTCTGAGTACATATCCATGTTGATCCATATGAAATCATGGTCTCAAGCTGACTTGAGTGTCCAGACCATGACGGTCGTGCAAGAATCTTCATACCTTTGTTGCCAGTTTAATTACCCGATTGTCATTATTTTCTTCGTGTGAATCACTTGCTAAAATAACTTGGCCACATATATCCTTGATCCTTCTCGCAATCATAGGTGTTGTTGGTGCAATACTTTGGCATCATACCTTGGTCTTGTTCATGACCTGAGTCCTAATATACATGACATCTACACATGGGCATGTAGTTGTACAATGCTTGTTATTGGGACCAATTATGCGCGATAGGAGTGAATAATATCACCTGGTCAGGTGCGGGAGAATTGACGTTGGTAACCACTGTCAAGACTGTTGGTCCAGGGTGGTCTGCTTCATAACTTGTCGATTCTTGCATCACATGAGATGTATATTTGATTTCCTTCCTTTGGCATAGCTCATGGGGTTGTGGGATACTTACCTTCCTTTGGTAGATCCACCGGATCATAGTTGCATCCTCGTGTAAGTGACTTGCATGACCTGGGTTGCATGTTCACCTTACATATGGAAGTATATGTAGCCGAACACTCGATTCTTGAGACAGGCATGTGTCTTGACTGATTTGTACTTTTGAGAAAACTGTTGCGAATCTAATGCTTGAGTTGCACTGTCATATATTTCCAAGTCACTATGTAGTATCTTGTAGCAATGCTGATAATAGTGTGTAGTGTCGTACTGAAGAAGACTGAGTATCTTAGCTTGGAAGCTATCCGAGCATCTTGCTGAAGAAGGCTGAATATCTTATGATTGAAGCTTTGTTGTGGTAGCGTGTGGAGAAGGCTGTGTTCCATATCTGAGAAGGTTCTCCTCTTGTTGCTTGTTGAGAAAGATTCATTTCCTTATGCCGGAAGCTTTTGCCGAGGTATCTTTCGGTGGAAGACTGGATATCTTGGACAGGAAGCTGTCCATATATCATACTGAGGAATATTGAGGAGCCTTGCATCATAAGCTTCTCCCTGTAGCGTGTGGAAGAAGGTTGAGTTTCTTATACTAGAAGCTTCATACTGAAATATGTGGACTGGCCGCCATACACATACCCATAACATTTTTGCGGCTGGTTACTTGCATAAGAAGAATGGTCTAATTGTCTTCCTTGCTGATTACTGAACTCATAGCACATCCTGGCTTCCCTCCGGAGTATAGCATATTTCAAGTTTCATTCATAGCCGAATCAAACTTTATATATGAGCCATACCTTTGATTGAAAATATACCGTCGACCTTGCACTTTGCTTGTCTTCTTGCTGGTTTAATCATAACTACTTTAAAGGTTGCACAACTGATGCTGATTTGATGCTGACAGTCAATCTAGGATATCATTTGTATTTCGAGAAGATATTTCCAATAAAATACAGTCAACTGGGAGTGCCATATTGTTTACTAAGCTTACAAGTATTTGAAATCCTTGCTTCTTCGAGTCCGATGGTGGTTGATGAGCAAATTTCATAAGGGGAAATAAGGTAACACCGAAGGTCCAAAAGAAGCAAAAGAAACAACTCACTTAAACAAAGGCACACAAAAGCATTCAAACTCACTCACAAGGAATGCCATATATTACTGCTATTCACCATAATATGCATGCCTGCTTAAGCACACAAATCATGCGAAAACTCCGCTACTACGACCTAACATGCTCTGACGGTGTGCATGAAGATGGATCACATGTAGAGGGGTTGGTGTAAACATAGCTACACCAAGTGCTGGCTTGGCACAAGTGCCATCCTTGACTAGATCGGGGCAAGGACGTACTCGGTTATCATGTAGCGAGACACGAATGTCATGGCTACATCATCATCAAGAAGACGAAAGGGGACTGTACGCATCCAGGAATAGGTGATACTAGAAGCGTACGCGCGCTTTGCTGCGCTGTTTGGTTAAATTGCGTGTGGCTGGGTGGCATTATTTTGTTGATTGTTTTGTTTGTATGGTCTTGCAGTCGAGCCATTATAATAAATTAATATAGTTTAGGGATGAGAATGACTCTCAAATATAGAGCATTTATCGTCTCCTGTTTTACATATTCAGCAGTGATGGCATTGCCACCAGAACTACAATGATCTCTCACTAATACATTCAGAATCCGAGCAAAGCTAATTGAGTCCAAAATGGATACATGTCCTGAGGAAAAAACAAAAATGCAATATGGCCAACAATCAAGTAAGATTCTAGCCTGAAGTGAATGGACAACACACTTTAGAAATAGTATGAAATGGCATCTGGAGTAGCATGCTGACATTGCAGATTTTTTATATAGTAGAACATCCACGGTAATAGTGAAAATCAAAGATCAGCTAACTTGATGATACTACGTACGATGATAGAAAATTCACAACATTATAGACAGTAATTCCGATGATGAAGTCCAGAATACTTCTAGGCAGACCCTGTTAGCAGCACAAGCAATTAGCATGAACATGACACAAAAGAATATGAAACCAAAAAAACTACCCAGTGCTTACTAATGTTGACATTAAATATACTTGCATCTAGAACACCACCATTTTGTATCTTTGGTGATTGGTGCTTAGCAATATCTTAACAATTAGAGAAAAGCTCTCTCATCAGCATTTACAAATACAACACTGTCATCAAACCAAAAAATCGTTTAACTTGATATGAACCTCACTTTCAGGTAGTTTGGCTGCTTGATGCCCATGAACCTCACTTTTTCACTATATGTCTCATGTATTTTATCATGTTATAAGCCGAGTGGGCAAGTCAGAACGATCTCTCGAGGCCTTTGTAGTTCTGTATATGATACCTCATTAAATTTTCTTAGTTTACCTTTGCATGCATTCAAAATCTATACAACCAGGGATATGAAAAACTGTCAAGTGCCATGAATAAGATCCAATCCTAAATTCTGTCATATAAAAATGCAGGACAATAAAGTATTTCACCTGCAGCTCGGAGAAGCCTTCAACACCCCTTTAGTTACCAAGATGACTTTTGAACAACGCCATGTCGCAGATTGGCACAAGAGGACAAACCGTTGAACATGAGCCATAGCTAAAAGAAAAAAATAGTTCAAATGACAACAACTTCTATAATATGTATTGAATCAATGGAACTTACAGGGCTCTAGCGACATGATTGTCACAATACCGTTGGCTCATGTTATAATCTGCATCCATCAAAGGAGCATAAGTTGTTAGGCCGCCTCCACAGCTACAATCTGGTCGGCGAACACCTAAAGAAATGACAGCAACGAGCCCATCTAGTAGATGTGCACTCTCTTCTACAATTCCATCCAATTCTAGATTTGCACCGTGTAGCTTGCTATTCATGTGCCAGAGCCATCAGTTGGCCGCAAGATCTTATGGGTTTCACCTCTAGCCTAACCCCAACTTGTTTGGGACTAAAGGCTTTGTTGTTGTAGGCTGCCCCAACACCACCAATTGGAGATCCAACACCATCTTCCCATGTTTAAGACAAATGCACAGTCCAAAGTTGGTGGTTGGGTGCGCCACAAATGGAGTTGTCAGACATCAAGTGGAACATTCAATAAAAGAAACACAAATCCATTAGCTGAATATATAAGCCTACACTTTAGCTCTGCAGTAACTTCTTTCAGAAGTTCCCACACTATATATTCACATGTTGCCAGTTTTCATGTATCGTGAAACATAGTACAACGCAATTTCTAAGCATTGTGAAATTTAACATAATAATGATTAGCGACAGTAATCTTGCATTTCTTTATTTCCTTAGCTAGCCCATGATTCCTTAAACTGGAAAACTTGTTGTCTAGATAACTAAAAGTGTTTGGAAGTAAACTTGACTTCTAGTATTAAGCTAATAAAATTGTAGAAATTCGGATTAGTTTATACCTCCCATGGAAAATGTTGGCAATATGACCTTCAAATTACAAGTCAAATTTGTAGCATTATTTTACCTTTACTTATCCACAAAGGAGAAATTTAATTTGACAATGTGAAAGTAGTATTCTATAGGCTAGAGGATTCATGGTAACTAAACAACATAACCAGCAATCACTAACTCTAGGAGACAAAATTCCCTTTCAAGATCTCCTAAAAATAACCTTTGCCTAAATTCAGAGGACAATTAAAAAACATCCTGCCATCCACTACCAATTGTTACAAATTTACGGGAGGTAATACAATATAAGATAAAGAATTTTCATAAAATTCAACAAAGATTGGGAGAGAGAAGATATAACTTCATGTTCTGCTGGTGACAATTTGTGGTATACCGGATGAAATAGAATTTCTATTTATTTGTCATATTCCATTGCTACATAGTGAAATGTTGCCAATTCAATTGCATAAGTACAGTCAAAGAACAATTTGTAATAAATAAAGTACAACTTGGTTGGAGTTTTGAGAATCGTGGGCTTACCCATGGTACATATGCATCAAATCCCAAAACCCAAATAGATAAGCACCTGCAGAGGTATTAATCCTTTTCTTTTGGTGGTAACACTCAACGACGTCACTATGCTCGAAAAGAGCAAGCACATCCACACACACACACGTCACCATCGCCACCATGAGCGACATGATCAGGCGCAACAACCCGTGCCTCGGCGTAGCCACCATGAGCGAAAAGACCAGGCACACCCACCCACGCCTTAGCCTCAACATCGCCACCATGGGACACACCAGCAGAACCATCCACCAATGCGGCGGCTGCAAGAAAAGCAACCAAGCTAACGGACACAACCCTACAAAAAGGGAAAAACATAGACACACCTAGTCCAGCAAGAAACATGCATACCAGCATGGTTGGCGGCTTGGCACCCTGATGACAACTACCCGGCTGACGATGATCCATAGCTTGTGAGCTTCTATAATAAGTTGCAGTTTCAGACAATGTGGATTTCCTGCATTAAAGGAAAGGAAGCTAAAGATTTTCTTGGTAGGAAGAAGTATTTCTGCAAAACAAAATTTCTATTGGTGATGTACTAAATAAGCATCTGAAGATCATACATTTGGTTTCTAAAAAACTGACAGGAAAGAAAAGGAAAGGGTAGTTAAGCAAAAATTCTAGTTATGTGCACATGGGGATGCAGTGGGCTGCAACCATGGCCGGCACTTGCTTGTTTAGGAGTGTAGTGTTATGGACGTATGGTAGTTCAGTACTTCATTGCAGCCAGCCTGTCAGGAAGAAGCCACTGCTATATGTCACTATGCTTCACTTCTTTTATTCTTTTATTATAGTTAGTAACCAGGCGATGATCCAACATAAGTAAACAAGTGGAGACAAAATAATGAAGTTCTTTGTTATCTACACTCAATAGATAATAATTGAAATGTCACACAATAAAACTTGTTGAATGAAGAATGCAACCTCAAGGGACAGAACACAGATAAATCAAGGGAAGGTATTCGTTCTTACTTCTTTCAATAAGTATGAGTTGGATCATCCTAGATACTCAAAATCAGAATCTAAAACATTAGGCACAACATGAACGATGCAATCATGCAACTGGCATTATGTGATTTTATCCATCCACGCCAAATAATACACGGGAGAGTTGGAATTATGTTTTTCTAGCATATGGAGTAATCCTCTACCTTCAGATGAACACTTATGAGTTAAGAGATGACACAACATACACTGCCAAATGATGTTAGTCCACAAGCAGTAGTGAAGCACGCAGACTTTCAAACTGAAAATTGTTCGGGGAGGTCATGAGTACACACAAAAGTGGATGGAGATTTATTTACCTCCTTAAGAAGCATATACAACAATTCCATGCGCGCACTACAAATCTATAACACGTCAAATTATGGTCTACTTCTTCAAATCCGAATCAATGCCAGAATGAGCAAGGTTAAATGATATGGCAGACGCTGACCTTGTTGACCATTGCAGCGAGCGCACTGCCGCAGTGCGTCCTCCTCGGCAGCGTGGGGGCACGGCTAGGGCCATGGAAACTTGTGTTGTCTCCTTTACAGGCTCCTAGCATCGCTGCCGCTCGGCCATTGCCTCACCGTGGAGAGAGATGGGTCAGGTGGCGCGGTAGTGGGTTAGTGGCGGTGCACAGGAGGTTAAGGAGGAATCCTTTCCTGACGCCGAGGCGAGACGAACAAGTGTCGCATGGAACAAATCCCCTAGCACCGACCCGCAGAGGCGCGACTCAGCGACGACACAAACGGGGCAGAGGAGAAAAGATGGGTGGGGACCTGGGGTGCGATGCAGCATCGCAGAGGAGGCGGGTGTGATGGCGGAGGCGGCGACACGACGGAAGGCGAAGGCTGAGCAGATCAAGCTAGGATGGACTGAGGGATCAGGGGCGCTTATCTCTGCTGATGGCGGACACCCGCGGCGTTAGGCAGAAGAGGATCAGGATTAGGGGAAGGAGCCGATAGGTTGGAGACATCAGTGAACTGATGATGAGACATCAATACCATTGTTATACCCACAACCCCTATTGTTACATATATTGGACCAATTACTAGAGCTCGCGCACGCCAATTAAATTACCAGGTACTTTCATTTCTTGGTAATGATTCTAATGTTCATGAGATTATGATGCTGCCTAAATTGAATACATTTGTTTTGCTTACAAATGAAGGGCCTAGCTTGGAGAAGGATGAACATTGAAGTAAGAACACGCATGGAGTTGATGGCATGCGTAAGGGGATCAAGAACGGAGTTACAAGTGATGATTTCAGGACTTTGAAGCCGCCATAAGGAGTGCATGAAGCCTTGAACGAAATATACAAGATGCCACTTCATAATATTTGTCCATAGGCTATTTTAGGTGCTGCGTCACCTTATTAATGGGCCAGGCCCATGTAATTTCGAATACTTAAGTATAGGCTATTTTTAGAGTCCGTATGTGTGGGGAAACAAGAGTTAGGGTTGGTTTCGGACCCCACCCTCAAGGGCCACGAAATTCCCCCCTCTTCCTCCATATATACAGCCCTTAGGGCGTCGTTTAGACTTTGGGTTTTGTTTAGATTAAAAGTTCGTCATAGCTGCAACTTCTCGTACTTCGTTTGTGTCCAACGACTAGACCAAGACGTCACAGAACCCCACCTTGATCAATAAAGCTTTCATCTTATATTCGCAATATCCAGACTGCAATCTCAGTTTCTTTCTTGTTCTTCGTTTGCTTGCAGGAAACAGACCCTCCTGGTCAGGTTGATCGTGCTCCGGCGTGGTCAATAACCCCTCGGAAGTTGGTTTAGCGGTTGCTAAGGCGCGACGTCTCGCACGTTCGTAGTCAGATCGTCAAGGTCGACTCCCCAGAAACGATAGCCACCATCTCATCGAAATATCGGGACACCTTTGCCTCTATCAAGTGGTATCAGATTTCTAGGTTGCTCGGTGAGATTTTACAGTTTTTCATAGATTAGATCGAGTCTGTTCTTCATACCTACAGTCCACGAAAAAGCCACAAAAAAATTAGGGTTAGTTCATCATAGCCGAACCAATCTGAGCCTTTGCATAATCTTTTTAGAGTTTTTGCTTTGTTGAATTTGCGATTGCATCGTCGTGTCAAGTTGCTGATCTTAGAATCTAGTCTTTTAGAGTTTCGAGTTCTGGTCATAAGTTGTCACGCCGCCGCCGCACCATCATCATCGCCCATCTACCACCATTGCTTATCCGCCACCGCTCTGAATCCGTATCCATATACCACCACCAATCCGTATCCATATACCACCACCAATCTGTATCCATATACCACCACCGCTACCATATACCACCACCGCTGCCATATACCACAACCATATATCCACCACCAATCCGAGTTCTTCTCATATTAGGTTTGTTCTTAAGATCAATCTAAATTCCGATTCGTGTTTCCTTGCCTGCGTAGGTCTCGGAAAAAAGAGTCTGGAGACCCCCGGGCAGTTTTTAGGCCAAATTTTCGGCGACCAAAAATATTTTTTCCCTATCCTATTTTTAGGTTTTTCTGAGTCTTTTGAGCCACGTGCCATCATAGTGATTTTTTGTCGCACTTTTTCGTCATCGCTGCCCTGATTTCGTGGCCATCCTATCAGTTTGACGAGGGAAGCGTTTTGAGACACTCGCCATTATAGTGATTTTTCGCAAAAAAAAAGAGGAGCGCAAAAAAAAGGAGCGCAAAAAAAGAGCGAAAAAAAGAGTTACAGAGTGTGCTTTTCCCTTATTTACGTGCAGTGCCGTGATTTTGTTAGTGTTCTAGGCTCGCGTCTCTAGCACGGTCTAGCCTAGGACCAGCACAGTATCGTCGTTGAGCGTTTATTCAACTTTGCATCTCTGAATTGATTATTGCTGACCCTTTTTGCTACCATACTATAAGCCTTCCCAGCTCCACATACATCTACGTCGTGCGTTTGACTCTCCCTGGCAATCGCTCTATCCAAGCTTTTGAGAGTTTTGACTACAACGGTTGCCGATCACCGCCTGCTGCTGGGTAAGAACTGGTAAGAATTTGAGATTTGCTTGACGGATTTGTGACACCCGCCACCACCACCACTTGTTAGTAGTCTATAGGATCATATTCTTGTGTGTTTCTATTGCTGCTAACCATGCCAGGATCACAAGCCGACGAGACTGACTGGGAGAACTTGACGAACAAGGAGCTTCATGATAAGTTTCAGCAAATGATGAGTGGACAGGTGCAAGATGTGCTAAACAGATTTGAAGAGGCCATGGAGAATATAGATGGCATGGAGAAGATGTTTGAAACAAAGCTCGATAACAAGTTTGCTGAATTGCTTTCGCGTTTTCCACCACCACCACCGGCTGCTCCTGCCGCACCTCTGCAACAACGGCAACAACACCGACTACCTCCACGTCGGGAAACAGCCCTCCGCCGAGCGAGCCGTGTCCCTCTTCAGCCGGGCCAAACTGCTGGTGCTACTGTTGATACTTCTGTGGCTCCTACTACTGATGTGGAGGAGGATGATTATGTGGGAGATTATGAGGATGAGGTTGATCAAAATCAGAACTACGTGCCACCACTAGCACAGCAACCACCAGGTCGTCCACATGCAAATAATAGCAATGGTAGGGCTCACCCTCAGGTACGAGATCATGACCATCTCCCTAAACTAAAATTGAATATTCCACCATTTGAGGGTAGATATGTTCCTGATATATATCTTACTTGGGAGTTAGAAACTGAACAACGATTTACATGTTTACAATATCCCGAGGAGAGACGTGTTCCTGCTGCTGTTTGTGCATTCACTAGTTTTGCATGTGTTTGGTGGTCTGAGCATTGTAGATTATATCCTATTCCAGCTACTTGGGCTGATTTGAAAACTGCTATGCGTACTCGTTGGGTTCCACCATATTATCAACGTGAATTACTTCAAAAATTGCAGTGCTTAAGACAGGGAAAAAATTCTGTAGAAGAATATTATCAGGAATTACAAACTGGCATGATTAGATGTGGTATTGTTGAGGAGAATGAAGCTATGCTTGCACGTTTTATGGGTGGATTAAATAGAGAGATTCAGATGATTCTAGAGTATAAGGAGTATACTAATATCACTCGTTTATTCCATCTTGCTTGTAAAGCTGAACGTGAAGTGCAGGATCGACATGCATTGGCGCGGACTAACTTTTCTGCAGGTCGACCTTCATCATGGACACCACGTGCATCATCTACTTCCACACGTTCTGCTACACCGGAGCCTCTGTCGGCTGCCACCTCCAACCGTGATACAATAAAGCAGGCACAATCACCACTATCTGCCAAGAGCACACCTTCTGGGCCTGCAAAGAGCTCTTCTTCATCCATGGCATCAACAGGGCAAACACATGATATTATTTGTCGATGTTGCAAGGGTGGAGGTCATTATGCGAGAGAATGCCCATCTAAGCGTGTGATGATTGTTACTGAGGATGGTGGGTATGAGTCCGCTAGTGACTATGATGAGGAGACTTTGGCTCTTATTACACGTGACGAACATGGTGGAGACGATTCTGATCATGAGACGCAATACATGGCTCCTGAAGATGCTGACATGTATGAATGTTTAGTTGCTCAACGTGTTTTGAGTGTGCAGGTTACACAAACTGAGCAAAATCAGAAGCATAATTTGTTCCATACAAAGGGAGTTGTGAAGGAACGTTCTGTTCGCGTGATCATAGATGGAGGGAGTTGCAACAACTTGGCTAGCATGGAGATGCTGGAGAAGCTATCTCTCACCACAAGACCACATCCACATCCTTACTACATCCAATGGTTCAACAATAGCGGCAAGGTTAAGGTAACACGTACTGTTCGTGTGCATTTTAGTATCTCTACATATGTTGATTATGTTGATTGTGATGTGGTACCTATGCAAGCATGTTCCTTGTTACTTGGTAGACCATGGCAATTTGATAAAAATTCTATACACCATGGTAGAAACAATCAGTATACTCTTGTTCATAATGATAAAAATATTACTTTGCTTCCTATGACTCCTAATTCCATTTTGAAAGATGATATTAATAGAGCTAATAAAGCAAAACAGGAGACAAA
Source organism: Triticum urartu (assembly GCF_056163025.1). Classification (NCBI taxonomy): domain Eukaryota; kingdom Viridiplantae; phylum Streptophyta; class Magnoliopsida; order Poales; family Poaceae; genus Triticum; species Triticum urartu. The sequence goes on from NC_141875.1 coordinate 306,211,695, forward strand.
TAAGAGTGAAAATCAGATTGTGGCAAAAGAATTTGAGCACCAAATGAAGCCTAATAATAAACCATCTACTGTTGTTTCTGAAATTAATTTGAAAAGTGCATGTTTACTTGCCACCAAATCTGATATTGATAAGCTAGATTTTAGCAAATCTGTTTGCTATGCTTTTGTGTGCAAAGAGGCATTATTTTCATTCGAGGACGTGCCTTCCTCTTTGCCCCTGCTGTCACTAACATTTTGCAGGAGTTCGCTGACGTCTTTCCACAAGACGTGCCACCGGGATTACCACCTATTCGAGGGATTGAGCATCAAATTGACTTAATTCCCGGTGCTTCGCTATCCAACCGTGCACCATACCGTACCAATCCAGAGGAGACAAAGGGGATTATGTGTCAAGTACAGGAGCTGCTCGACAAAGGTTATATATGCGAATCTCTTAGTCCTTGTGATGTTCCTATTATACTAGTGCCTAAAAAGGATGGTACGTCGCGTATGTGTGTTGATTGTAGAGGCATTAATAATATTACTATTCGTTATCATCATCCTATTCCTAGGCTTGATGATATGCTTGATGAATTGAGTGGCTCTACAATATTCTCCAAAGTTGATTTGCGTAGTGGATACCATCAAATTCGTATGAAATTGGGAGATGAATGGAAAACAGCATTTAAAACTAAGTTTGGTTTATATGAGTGGTTAGTCATGCCTTTTGGGTTAACTAATGCGCCTAGTACTTTTATGAGATTAATGAACGAAGTTTTACGTGCTTTCATTGGATGATTTGTGGTAGTCTATTTTGATGATATACTGATTTATAGCAAATCTTTGGAAGCACATTTGGAACATTTACGTGCTGTTTTTATCGCTCTACGTGATGCACGTTTGTTTGGTAACCTTGGGAAGTGCACCTTTTGCACCGACCGAGTATCTTTTCTTGGCTATGTTGTTACTCCACAGGGAATTGAAGTTGATAAAGCCAAGATTGAAGCTATTGAGAGTTGGCCGCAGCTCAAAACGGTCACACAAGTGAGGAGTTTCCTTGGCCTCACTGGTTTCTATAGGCGTTTTATGAGAGATTTCAACACCATTGTTGCACCTCTCTATGAGCTTACAAAGAAGGATGTGCCTTTTGTTTGGGGTACCGCACAGGAAGAAGCCTTCACGGTATTAAAAGATAAGTTGACACATGCTCCTTTACTCCAACTTCCTGATTTTAATAAGACTTTTGAGCTTGAATGTGATGCTAGTGGAATTGGATTAGGAGGTGTGTTTTTACAAGATGGCAAACCTGTTGCATACTTTTCTGAAAAATTGAGTGGGCCTAGTCTGAACTATTCTACTTATGATAAAGAATTATATGCTCTTGTTTGGACTTTAGAAACATGGCAACATTATTTGTGGCCCAAAGAATTTGTTATACATTCTGATCATGAATCTTTGAAACACATTAAAAGTCAAGCAAAACTGAACCGTAGACATGCTAAATGGGTTGAATTCATTGAGACTTTCCCTTATGTCATTAAACACAAGAAGGGTAAAGAAAATGTTATTGCTGATGCATTGTCTCATCGTTATACTATGCTTTCACAACTTGACTTTAAAATATTTGGTTTGGAGACCATCAAAGATTAATATGTGCATGATGCTGAATTTAAAGATATATTGCTGAATTGTAAAGAGGGTAGAACATGGAACAAGTTCGTCGTTAATGATGGATTTGTATTTCGTTCTAACAAGCTATGCATTCCAGCTAGCTCCGTTCGTCTTTTGTTGTTGCAGGAGGCGCATGGAGGAGGACTAATGGGACACTTTGGCGTGAAGAAGACGGAAGATATACTTGCTACACATTTCTTTTGGCCAAAGATGAGACGGGATGTTGAGCGTTTTGTTGCTCGCTGCACTACATGTCAAAAAGCTAAGTCACGACTCAATCCTCATGGTTTATATATGCCTTTGCCTGTACCTAGTGTTCCTTGGGAGGATATATCTATGGACTTTATTTTAGGTTTACCTCGAACAAATAAGGGGAGGGATAGCATATTTGTTGTCGTGGATAGATTCTCGAAAATGGCACACTTTATACCATGTCATAAAAGCGATGATGCTATTAATGTTGCTGATTTGTTCTTTCGTTAAATTATTCACTTGCATGGTGTGCCAAATACTATTGTTTCAGATCATGATACTAAATTTCTTAGCCACTTTTGGAGATGTTTATGGGCTAAGTTGGGGACTAAACTGCTTTTTAGTACTACTTGTCACCCCCAAACTGATGGACAAACTGAAGTAGTCAATAGAACATTGTCTACTCTGCTTAGGGCTGTTTTGAAGAATAATAAGAAAATGTGGGAAGAATGCTTGCCTCATATTGAATTTGCTTATAATCGTTCATTGCATTCTACTACTAAGATGTGCCCTTAGTTGTGTATGGTTTCCTACCTCGTGCACCTATTGATTTGTTGCCTCTTCCATCTTCGGAGAAGGTTAATTTTGATGCTAAAGAATGTTCTGAATTGATTTAAAAAATGCACGAGTTAACTAAGGAAAACATTGAGCGTATGAATGCTAAATATAAACTTGCTGGAGATAAGGGTAGAAAACATGTTGTGTTTGCACCTGGAGATCTTGTTTGGTTACATTTGCATAAAGATAGATTTCCTAATTTGCGCAAATCAAAGCTAATGCCACGTGCTGATGGTCCTTTTAAGGTGTTAGAGAAAATAAATGATAATGCATATAAACTTGAGCTACCTGCAGATTTTGGGGTTAGTCCCACTTTTAACATTGCAGATTTGAAGCCTTATTTGGGTGAGGAAGATGAGCTTCCATCGAGGACGACTTCATTTCAAGAAGGGGAGGATGATGAGGATATCAATACCATTGTTACACCCACAACCCCTACTGTTACATATACTGGACCAATTACTAGAGCTCGCGCACGCCAATTAAATTACCAGGTACTTTCGTTTCTTGGTAATGATTCTAATGTTCATGAGATTATGATGCTGCCTAAATTGGATACATTTGTTTTGCTTACAAATGAAGGGCCTAGCTTGGAGAAGGATGAACATTGGAGCAAGAACACGCATGGAGTTGATGGCATGCGCAAGGGGATCAAGAACGGAGTTACAAGTGATGATTTCAGGACTTTGAAGCCGCCATAAGGAGTGCATGAAGCCTTGGACAAAATATACAAGATGCCACTTCATAATATTCGTCCATAGGCTATTTTAGGTGCTGCGTCACCTTATTAATGGGCCAGGCCCATGTAATTTTGAAATACTTAAGTATAGGCTATTTGTAGAGTCCGTATGTGTGGGGAAACAAGAGTTAGGGTTGGTTTCGGACCCCACCCTCAAGGGCCACGAAATTCCCCCCTCTTCCTCCATATATACAGCCCTTAGGGCGTCGTTTATACTTTGGGTTTTGTTTAGATTAAAAGTTCGCCATAGTTGCAACTTCTCGTACTTCGTTTGTGTCCAACGACCAGACCAAGACGTCACATAACCCCACCTTGATCAATAAAGCTTTCATCTTATATTCGCAATATCCAGATTGCAATCTCAGTTTCTTGCTTGTTCTTTGTTTGCTTGCAGGAAACAGACCCTCGTGGTTAGGTTGATCGTGCTCCGGCGTGGTCAATAACCCCTCGGAAGTTGGTTTAGCGATTGCTAAGGCGCGACGTCTCGCACGTTCGTAGTCGGATCGTCAAGGTCGACTCCCCCAGAAACGGTAGCCACCATCTCATCGAAACATCGGGACACCTTTGCCTCTATCAACTGACGTGTATGGTCAAACCAACTCTGTCTATGATTTATTCCCTTACAGATGGGGCCTGGAGCGCCGCGTAAAGCCTCGATCAACTGCAGGGCAGTAAATCATGGGAGCTTAGTAACTCTAATGATGATAGAATAGCGGTGGAAAGCTCGGTCTGCTGGCATTGCCCTTTTCTGATAATGAAGATCATTAAGGGTTGCCAAAGTGGCAAGAGGAAAGGCACGTTCCAGGATATAAGGATGTCTACCACCGAAAAGATAGGTGTGGCTGAAAGAAAGATATTGGCGTGTGATACGTCTCCAACGTATCTAATTTTTGATTGTTCCATGCTATTATATTATCTGTTTTGGATGTTCTATATGCATTAATATGCTATTTTATATTAATTTTGGGACTAACCTATTAACCTAGAGCCCAGTGCCAGTTCCTGTTTTTTCCTTGTTTTAGAGTTTCGCGGAAAAGGAATACCAAAAGGAGTCCAAACGGAATGAAGCTTTTGCGATGATTTTTCTTGGACCGAGAGACATCCAGAGGACGTGGAGTACATGTTAGGGAAGCCATGAGGCACCCACAAGGACGGAGGGCGCGCCCAGGGGGTAGGGCGCGCCCCCGACCCTTGTGGGCCCCTCGTGACTCCACCGACCTATTTCTTCCTCCTATATATATTCTCAAATACCCCAAAGCCTTCTAAGGGAGCCTCAAAACCACTTTTCCACAGCTGCAACCTTCTGTACCTGTGAGATCTCATCTAGGGGCCTTTTCCGGCGTCCTGCCGGAGGGGTATTCGATCACGAAGGGCTTCTATATCAACACCATTTCCTCTCCGATGAAGCGTGAGCAGTTTACCACGGACCTATGGGTCCATAACTAGTAGCTAGATGGCTTCTTTTCTCTCTTTGATTCTCAATACCATGTTCTCCTTGATGTTCTTGGAGATCTATTCGATGTAATACTTCTTTTGCGGTGTGTTTGTCGAGATCCGATGAATTGTGGATTTATGATCAACTTATCTATGAATATTATTTGAATCTCCTCTGAATTCTTATATGCATGATTTGATATCTTTGCAAGTCTCTTCGAACTATCGATTTGGTTTGGCCAACTAGATTGGTTTTATTGCAATGGGAGAAGTGCTTAGCTTTGGGTTCAATCTTGCGGTGCTCGATCCTAGTGACAGAAGGGGAACCGACACGTATTGTATTGTTGCCATCGAGGATAACAAGATGGGGGTTTCATCATATTGCTTGAGTTTATCCCGCTACATCATGTCATCTTACTTAATGCGTCACTCTCTTCTTATGAACTTAATACTCTAGATGCAGGGAGGAGTCGATCGATGTGTGGAGTAATAGTAGTAGATGCAGAATCATTTCGGTCTACTTGACACAGACGTGATGCCTATATTCATGATAATTGCCTTAGATATCTTCATAACTTTGCGCTTTCTATCAATTTCTCGGCAATAATTTGTTCACCCACCGTAATATTTTCTATCTTGAGAGAAGCCTCTAGTGAAACCTATGGCCCCCGGGTCCATTTTCCATCATATAATCTTCTACTTTCCATCATATATGTTTCCGATCTACAATTTTAGTTTCCTATTTACTTTCTTTGCAATCTTGTACTCTCCGATCTATAAACCAAAAATACCAAAAATATTACTTTACCATTTATTCATCTATATCAAATCTCACTTTGCAAATAACCGTTAAGGGATTGAGAACCCCTTTATCGCGTTGGGTGCAAGTTGGTGTTTGTTTGTGCAGGTATTCAATGGCTTGTGCGTTGTCTCCTACTGGATTGATACCTTGGTTCTCAAAAGCTAAGGGAAATACTTACTCTACTTTGCTGCATCACCCTTTCCTCTTTAAGGGAAAAACCAACGCAAGCTCAAGAGGTAGCAGGAAGGATTTCTAGCACCGTTGTCGGGGAGATCTACGCCAAGCCGAGACATACCAAGTACCCATCATAAACTCTCATCCCTTGCATTACATTATTCACCATTCACCTCTCGTTTTACTCTCACCCACTTCTAAAATGATTTTCGAAAAGATTTTCCTTTTCTTCGCCTCTCTTCTGTTCGTCTTATCCACTTGCTTTTTGTGTGCTTGTGTGTTGGATTGCTTGCTTTGTCACGATGGCTCAAGATAATGCCAAATTGTGTGACTTTTCCAATACCAACAACAATGATTTTATTAGTACTCCGATTGCTCCCGCTACTAATGCAGAATCTTGTGAAATTAATGCCGCTTTGCTGAATCTTGTTATGAAAGATCAATTTTCCGACCTTCCAAGTGAAGATGCCGCATCCCCTCTAAACAATTTCATTGATTTGTGTGATATGCAAAAAGTTGTGGATAATGATATTGTTAAATTGAAGCTATTTCCATTCTCACTTCGAGATCATGCTAAAACTTGGTTTTCATCTTTGCCTAAAAATAGTATTGATTCATGTAATAAGTGTAAAGATGCTTTTATTTCCAAGTAATTTCCTCCCGCTAAGATCATCTCCCTTAGGAACGATATTATGAATTTTAAGCAATTTGATCATGAACATGTTGCACAATCTTAGGAGATGATGAAATTGATGATACGAAATTTCCCTACTCATGGTTTGAATTTGTGGATGATTATGCAAAACTTTTATGTTGGCTTGAATTTTGCTTCTATAAATCTTTTAGATTCGGCCGCGGGAGGTACTTTTATGGAAATTACTTTAGGAGAGGCTACTAAACTACTAGATAATAGTATGGTTAATTATTCTCAATGGCATAAAGATCTTCCACTAGTAACAAAGTGCATGCGATTGAAGAGATTAATGTTTTGAGTGGAAAGATGGATGAGCTTATGAAATTATTTGCTAGTAAGAGTGCTGCTACTGATCCTAATGATATGCATTTGTCCACTTTGATTTAAAATAATAATTAATCTATGGATGTGAATATTGTTGGTAGGAACAATTTTGGTAATAATGCGTATAGAGGTAATTCTAATCCTAGGCCATTTCCTAGTAATTCCTCTAATAATTATGGTAATTCCTACAACAATTCTTATGGAAATTATAATAAGATGCCCTCTGATTTTGAGAATAGTGTTAAAGAATTTATGAGTTCGCAAAAGAATTTCAATGCTTTGATTGAAGAAAAATTGCTTAAGATTGATGATTTGGCTAGGAACGTGGATAGAATTTCTCTTGATGTTGATTCTTTGAAACTCAGATCTATTCCACCTAAGTGTGATATCAATGAGTCTCTAAAAGCCATGAGAATTTCCATTGATGAGTGCAAATAAAGAACTGCTAAGATGCGTGCTAAAAAGATTGGTTAATAAAAGCGTGTTCTTCTAGTTTTCGTGAAAATAATGATGAAGATCTTAAAGTGATTGATGTGACTCCTATTGAATCTTTGTTTTCCAATATAAATCTTGATAAAGATGGGACTGCAGATGAGTCAACTTTTGTTAAAAGGCGTCCCAATGATTTAGAGTTTTTAGATCCCGATGCTAAAATTGATAAAAGTGGGATTGGAGAGGTCAAAACTTTAAGTAGCAATGAACCCACTCTTTTGGATTTAAAGAAATTTAATTATGATAATTGTTCTTTAGTAGATTGTATTTCCTTATTTCAATCCATGTTGAGTTCTCCTCATGCTTATAATCAAAACAAAGCTTTTACTAAACATATCATTTATGCTATGATGAAATATTTTGAAGAAAAGCTTGAATTGGAAGTTTCTATTCCTAGAAAACTTTATGATGAGTGGGAACCTACTATTAAGATTAAGATTAAAGATTATGAATTCCATGCTTTGTGTGATTTGGGTGCTAGTGTTTCCACGATTTCAAAAACTTTATTTGATGTGTTAGCTTTTTGTGAATTTGATGATTGTTCCTTAAATTTGCATCTTGCAGATTCCACTATCAATAAACCTATGGGAAGAATTAATGATGTTTTTATTGTTGCAAATAGGAATTATGTGCCCGTAGATTTCATTGTTCTTGATATAGATTGCAATCCTACATGTCCTATTATTCTTGGTAGACCTTTCCTTAGAACGATTGGTGCAATTATTGATATGAAAGAAGGATACATTAGATTTCAATTTCCGTTAAGGAAAGGCATGGAACACTTTCCTAGAAAGTAAATTAAATTGCCTTATGAATCTATTATGAGAGCCACTTATGGATTGCATTCCAAAGATGATAATACTTAGATCTATCCATGTTTTTATGCCTAGCTAGGGGTGTTAAACAATAGCACTTGTTGGGAGGCAACCCAATTTCCTTTTTCTTTTTAGGTCCTGTTTTGCTTTAAATAATTCATTTAGCCTCTGGTTAGATGTGGTTTTTATGTTTTAATTAGTGTTTTTGCCAAGTAAGACCTTTGGGATAGCATATGGTGATAGTTGATTTGATCTTGCTGAAAAATAGAAACTTTTGCGCCCAGTGACATAATTGATCTGAGCTGCTGGAACGTGATAAATTCTTGAATTTTGTACACAATATTAATAAACAAATTTTTTAGGTCGTCCATAGTTTTCAGGATTTTTGGAGTTATAGAAGTATAGGGGGATTACAGATTACTATAGACTATTCTGTTTTTGACAGATTCTGTTTTTCGCGTGTTGTTTGCTTATTTTTATGCATTTATGACTACTATTGAGGGGTATGAACCATGGAAAAGTTGGAATACAGTAGATATTACACCAATATAAATAAAGAATGAGTTCACAACTGTACCAAAAGTGGTGATTTATTTTCTTATACTAACGGAGCTTACGAGATTTTCTATTGAGTTTTGTGTTGTGAAGTTTTCAAATTTTGGGTAAGGATTTCATGGACTATGGAATAAGGAATGGCAATAGCCTAAGCTTGGGGATGCTCAAGGCACTGCAAGGTAATATTCAAGGACAACCAAGAGCCTAAGCTTGGGGATGCCCCGGAAGGCATCCCCTCTTTCGTCTTCGTCTATCGGTAACTTTACTTCACTACAAAAAAAAGACACTTCCGTGATGATACGTGTTTCTCACAGTAGGTCACGTTTTCTGTCATGCATGTACATCCATGATGATTTTATGACAGAATCAAGATAGTCATACCTGTGCTGTCGTAGAAGTGTTCCATGACATTACGAAAATTATCATCACGCAAGTGTCCACTTCCATGACGATAAAACGCGCGTCATAGAAGTGCTTTCGTCAAGGGTGACCGACACGTGGCATCGACCGTAACGGCTCGCCGTTAAGCTATCGGGTCCGATTTTGGATCTGATAACCCATTAACAGACCAGACCAATGGGGATTTTCCACGTGTAAATTCTCATTGGCCGGAGGAAACACGTGTTGGCTCACCGCTGGGACAGATCTCATCCACTCATTGGACAGGAGGCGCCTATGATACGTCGACACGTGGCACGGCCCAACAGAGGCCCATTCCGGTGAAAAGGCCAGGCCTGCCAAAATAAGCGAGCCGACCCATTAGCGGCCTACTTGAGTCAGGCCCATTACAAGTACGGCCCATACAAGTTACACAGAATTGGCCCATGAAAGGCCCATTCTAGATTCGACAATTTCCAGCCCATCGTCAGTTAAGCCCGTTAACGGCCCACTATGTTTTTGGGCCCAATTGTGGCCCGAGCTTCTTTCGGCCTGTTAGCAGCCCATCGTCCATTCCAACCCATTAACGACTCGAAACGTCTTTCGGCCTTTTCTTAGCCCATTCTGCAGTTGGGCCAATTCTAGCCCGCTGTGACTTTAGGCCTCTCCTCAGCCCATTCGGTAAATGGGCCAACTCTTAGCCCATTTTGCCTCTCGGCCTGTTAAGGGCCCGCACAACAGTTGGGCCTTTGACTTTAGGTCCATTGGGGCCCATGTTCTGCAGGGCATCATTTCAGCCCAACGCGACTTTCGGCCTGTTAAAAGCCTAGTTTGCAAATTGGGCCTCCTCTGGCCCATAACACTTTCGGCCTCTTACTGGCCCATAAAGTAAAAGGGCCGAGACAAAATTGACATTTATTTGGGCATGCTAAAGGCCCACATGCCATTTCCATTTATACGACCCTATCGAGCTTTAGGCCTGTTGACGGCCTGCTAAGAGTCGTTTTTATGGTGGGCCCATTTGGGATCCACTTAATATTATTTTGACCAGCCCAATTAAGGAACACTTTGACTGCACATGTTTGTTCATTTGTATGGCGTCCAGGAAATGTTTGGGCGTGTTGGCCCCCGTTTCAACGATATAGCATATTCAAGAATTATCCTACTCTATACTATCGCCTCTAAAAACATACACTATACAATAAAAAGCATAGAAACATAGAATAATCCTACACTATACAATAAAGAAATTACAGCCGAATATACCCATTGGGCATTATAGTTCGGCACCAGTGACTATAAAGCATACACAAACAACAAATTACATACACTGGACAAATAAATCTCATACATCATGGACACGCATCAACAAAACTTACCATTTGAACTATAATCTCTTCAGAAAAAAGGATTGGCCGGATTCAGATAGCACAAATTTCAGTCTGCAAAATCTCCAATTCCTTCATGGTTACCTCAGTGTCTTGTTTCATTTTTTGACTCCTTCATCTAATACATGCATGTCCGGTCTCAACTTGTTGATTGTATGTTGAGAATCATGTACACATTGTCTTGCCACCTCTAGTTGATGCTCGAGAACATCAGCACATTCCAATTCCAATCCATAATCATTCGGTAACGGACATGCCGCACTGCTCGTAGATCTTTGTGTTGATGTCACTTCATCCTGAAATATTTCTGTAAGTACACATGACTAGGGCAAAAATATAGTTACAACAGTGAAGCGAGCAAGACATACTATTTTGTACATGGCAAAACAGGACTAACAATAATGTTACACGTCATGAAGCATAAGCAGGTAATATTTTAAAAATTATAAAAAAGGTAGTCTGTGCAGGCTGCATACAGAAATCTCTCTTAGCTCACCAGAGGAGCACGATGTTGGGGCCCAATCCGAAACACAGACAAGTTACAAATTTAGACAACACGTTGCGTATAAGTAAGCAAGCAGTTGGCCATTCTGTAGCTCAATTAAAATCTTAGGGAGCATAATGAATAGCAGAGGGATTCATATAAACCTACTACAGCAAGCAAAACTATGCAATCATTAGCCTAGTATAAACTAGATTGTGAACCTCATGCAATAATAGTTGGATAATAGACTTCAAAGCTTCAGGCACACTTCGCCAGAGTAACTAAATGGTAAGGCCTTTAATTATGTTAACTAATAGTTATACAAGTACCCAGCATCATGCATCATTGTTTGGGCATCTCATTAACTAAGGACAAATAAAGCAATTGAAAAGAGCAAATTAACTATGCTTGAAACAAACAAGGAATTGAGCTGTTGAGTTGGATACAGTGACTTACCTTAACTGGTTGAACAGGCTTAGTGCAGCTCCTACTTCTCTTGCAAGGCTCCTTCCTAACATTTTGTACATGGAAATCCTCAATCTTATCTTCATTGCACCCCCTCTGCAAGGTGACACAAATTAGTTACTCGTCTCCTTGGAAGATAAATATGCATACTTTCCAGTCTATGAACAACACAAAAGGATGAGATTATAACAAAACAATACCACATAATGAAACATGCCACATCTCTTGCACTTGCACACAATGAAATGAGCATTTACTATGTCTGCACTATGTAAAAACTAGGCATACCTTCGAACTGGATCTCCAGGTATTCTTGGAGAGCCTACTTTAGTGTACAGCCAAACCTTTATGTCATCTATGAGTTAGACAAGGCCCCACTACAACAGCCCTTAGTGTTTAAATCGTTGACAAGCTCTGTTAGAGTGTTAGGTCAAGAACAACAAGTAATCAAAGCAAACAGTGCTAGTATGGCTGGCTGATGCAAACAACAATTGAACATATGTGTGAGAAAATCTTACATATCAAGAAAAGAAGCAAAGAAGGAGGCTTAAAGACCATCACTTGACTGACCAAATGTAAGGGGCATTTAAACATCATGTGCAACGTATGAACTAACATAAACATTGCATATTCCATATTCTACAATGGAATGCACATGTATTAGGTTATGCCATGTATGATGATGCCTAAATCTACACTATAGCAGGCATGAGTGATTCATCATTGCATGCACAATTGAATTGCAGGTTAAGGGCCAGTTCGATTCCGCCTTTTCAGGGCTTATTGTCAAAATAAGCCATAAAAGATGTAAAGAAGTCATTTTTGAGTTATGGGCTTGGGATTAACTTATTTCACTTTGGAGGGGGGTGTTTCGGGTAGAAGCTCACTAAAAATTAAAGGGAAGGGAAATAGTGAAATGACTCTGTTGTCTGCCTATATTACACTCAAAATGCAACTGCTCACTCCCGCGTCACACCTGACCCTCAAGTAAAAACAAACACGCAAGCGTTCATTGCCCTGCCCGCTTGCATCTCCACTCCCCTTTCCCTCTACCTCGATCCCCTGCCTGCAGCCCTAGGGTTCCTCCAGTGAGCCGTCGCCTCTAGTCCCATCTGGCCTGGTCGTCGACGATGGTCTGTCCAGCTAGGCTACATGGCCTGTAGGTAGGGGCAAATCTCCCTGGCTTCTCCTCCCTCTGGCGCCGCCCCTCATTCTCATGGTCTCCAGTAGATGCTCCACGGTGGTCCGTCCAACGCACTACTCCGGCGGGCGCCGCACAACTGCGGCTGATGCCACACTGCAGCAAAAGGCACCTTATTCCCCCTCCCCTCCTCCCAGGCCATGGCCTTGAGGTGCTATTGAAGGATGAGCTCATCCAACAAGATGAGGATATCCTCTGATTTTTTGCCAAATTTTCATTCTGATCCACTATACAATGAATTGCTATGAGTTGCTTCTGCTGCTGCTATATGATGCATTGCTATGAGCTGCTCCTGCTGCTGCTATATGATGAATTGCTATGAGCTGCTGCTGGTATATGATGAATTGCACACTGCTACTGCTGCTGCTGTATGATGAGTTGCTATGAGCTGCTGCTGCTATATGATGCTTTCAGGTGTTGCTATTATATGATAATAACCAGCCACATGGAGCATCGAATTTCAATAAATAATTGTTCTTCATTTAAATGTGGGTCATGCGTTCTTCGCTTAAATTAGGCAATGGGATCTCTATGGAAGACATTAACCAAAGTAGATTGTGCCAAGTAGATGGTATATTTGTATTTGCATTTTGAACAAATAGTGATGGTCTGTTTTCCTATCATATTAATTACTGCACTGGGTTCAATTTGTGATGCTTACAAGTCAAATTATTTTTCATATGGGCAGCAAAATGAAAAAATACAATGCAATCTTGACTTTTCACTGATCATACCAAAGGTAAGCTGGAAAGGAAGACAATGAAAAGAACTGGTTGGCTTATTACCTGGAGCTTATATTCACATGTGCTTATTTTCTTAGGATAACTCGTAATAACTGTCCCTAAGAAACTTGGCCAATAGAACTAACATACAAATAATATGTCACGATGATTGCAATGGAGGAGTGACCTACCATAGCACACTGTATAGGCTCATCGCCACCTCTTTTTTTTTGCGATGTTCCATGAAATTGCCACATACATCTTGTACTTTTTCATTATGTAACCCTGTCTGCAAGTTGACAGGGGTAATTTCAGACAGCTCTACATGATAATACATGGCATATCCCTTGCACATATTTAAACCACCTATTAATGATTGTGTGCGTAGCATAAACTAGCCATGACTCTGTGTGCTGGACTAGCATGCACTCTAAGGGAGCCTAATGTAGTGCACTGGAATTCCTACATTCCACCTACGATTTTGTGTAATGTACTGCCTCTATTCCTAAATATATGTCTTTGTAGAGATTCCAGTATGGGCCACATACAAATTTATATAGATGCATTTTCGAGTGTAGATTCACTCATTTTGCTCCGTATGTAGCCTATAGTGGAATCTCTAGAAAGACTTATATTTAGGAACGGAGGTACGAGGTAGTATCATGTTTGACATCTACATATCTAATTTAGCAGCGAGTAGTAGAAATCATTGTCTGCACAAAGGGATTACTGATCAAAAATCCTAGCAAAGCACGCTGGCAGGCACACAACAATACAAGAGAGAGAGACGCACTTAGAAGATCATAGCAATGCCTCAGTCCAGGATCTTGGTTGGCCAAGCTGTTAAATCCAAAAGAAACATCGTCCTTGTAGTTTTTTCCAGCTGCATAAAGGTAACAGCGACCTGTTAGTATATTTGAAGTACATTGGGCAGGTGATGCTGTACGGGTTTAAAGGTGACAAGTACCTAGGTCGTGGTGCGTGGTTGGCATCTTGCCACACGGTGGGAATCATGTTAGAAACGTCAAGGGTGATGACGCTACGCTGGTTGTCGGGGTCCGGTAAGGAGATCTGGAACCGTCGAGTAGGGTGTTTGTGGAGTGGCTCCGGTAGGGTGGACTACGGTGTGGGCGAAGCGGATCTGTGGCCGTTGATGAGGGCATTGGTAAAGCTGCTCCGGTGGTTGGGTTAAGGATGGTGTCGACGATGCAGATCTGCGGCCCTAGACGGGGCATCAAAAGCTACTCCGGTAGGTTGGATGAGGGTGCGACGAAGCAGATCTGTCGCCGTGGACTTGTGAGTTGGCAAAGCGGCCCCGGTAGGGTTGAGAATGGTATAGGTGAAGCTACTCCGGTAGGGTTGACAATGGTGTCGGTGAAGCGGCTCCGGTAGGGTTGAGGAAGGTGTCGGCAAAGAGGATCAAAGGCCGTTGGTGGGGCGGCTCCGGGAGGGGGTGTGTGGAGGAAGCGTCTTTGATGGGGAGTACGAATGAGCCGCTGCAGATGCGCTGCGGTTGACGAGAGTACCGGCGAAGCAGATCCGGCACCGTGGACAAGGCCGACACTGAATGGGCTGTGGTACAATGGTGCATGAGCAGTCTACTTGTTTCTAGTGGAGGTGGGAGGGGTAGATGCGGCCGCAGAAGCAGATCCGGCGAGGTGGACGCCGCTGGCAGTGAATGGGCTCTGGTACGCCGGTGGATGAGCAGTCTAGGGTTTCAAGAGGGGAGGGGTAGAAAGGCCGATGAAGTACGGACGACATGATGTAAGATGCTCTGATGCTGTGGAGTTAGTCGTTTTTGCGGGAGGGGAGAGGAAATGGGGGTGCCGTGTGGTGGGGGGAACCGGAAGTTACCAAAGCAGCCCCGACCTATTATATAGATGAGGGCGGTATTGTTACTGTTGTTCTCCGTGCACCAAGGACAAAAGGGGAATTTCGCATGCTAAAGACTAGGTGGCGGAAATTTTAGAAGGAGGCGGGAGATTTTGCCGCCCGCGGGATCGTTCGTATCCAGTTTCAACTAATTTTGGACCGTGCTAGCGGGAAGGTCATGCGAGACTGTGTACACGGGGCATGCGTCAGCAGTTAATAACTGGTGTGAAGTCCACCCCAGAAAAAGGCAATAACTCGAGATGATGCGCCGATAACTTGGACATTCACACGGGCGCGGCCAATCGTACGGGTGTAGAGGCGCGTTCACAAAAAAGGGATCAAACGCTCAGCCTATGTATTTCTCGTGTAACTAGATAATTTAATGCCATTGGTTATTTACTTTAAACATAATGCATTGACGTGTTAGTGTAGAGGCGCACAAAAAGAAATGGATATTGTAGTGCCACAAAAGAAATGGATATCGTAGTCCGCTAGTTAAAAGTGTTACCTCATATGATTACATAGCCTTCATTTCATAAATTGCGTACCCGTTGAATTCATATATGAATATTACATATAGTACTTCATAATAGAACCTTAAATCATTGAAGACTAATGAATTTGAATGCGAGAGAAACAATGGTGCATGTACATGATAGCTACATTGGTTGTTTGAAGAAACATCACTGTAACTTTGGCATGCACAATTGAAAAGGTTTATTTAGATAGAAAAAATGTGATATGTGAGTGTCCAATCTTTATAACGTTGAATCGATATTGTACCTTTGGCCACGATACGAAGTAGATATTGATTTATGTTCAAGCGATGCACGTCCACGATCGCTAGATAGTGATACGTGAATAAATTGTGCAGTCTCTCTCACACGCATACATATCTCATTTCCCCGTGGGCATCGGAATCACACACGCGCACTTCGTGTATTTCTCTCCCTCCGTGAAGGTTAGAATTCGTCTTTCTACCCCGTCCTACAAGTCCCTCACATAGAAACACACACACTCTCTTTGTCGAACATGCCCACCCCTTTAATTACGCCCACCCACAGAGCCACTAATGTCTCAACGGATAATTATGTCTCTCACACATATGCCTAAGGTAACTCGAGTTTCAGAACCATATGAATACATATAATGGGATTCCAGCAGCGCACCTTTTGTTTTGAGATCTCGCTCTCTCTCTCTCACACACACACATAGACATTGTTTATCACTTCATTTTCTCTGGCACTTGCATGCACACCGTTTGTTTATCTCCGTGATGCTTTAAGTATTCCTCGCACACATCCTATCTACCTATCCCTTAATATAGTATGGGTCACACAAACTCCTTCTCCCTACTAGCAAGATGCCCATGCATTGCACGGAACATCAAGATGCATTTGTATGATTAGTTTATCTTGTGGGAGAAAAAGATGAGTGAGGGAATGCCTTATTTGCAAATGTGGAGAGGGGTGTGGGTATCTTTTTGCAAAATTGCCATAGTTTCCTTCCTATCCGTCAGATATAAATCGTATGGCCTATATTGCAGGATGGCAGGAACACCATCATCACCAACGCTATTTTTATAAGAGTAGAGGTATGTAAGTGTCACTACCCCCACCCCCCCACCCCCCCACACACACTTCCCGATACCGAAGGAGTAGGGTGACACCTCAATCTTGATACTAATCTATCGACTGGCTTCTCTCCCAAAGACACACACACACTACCCGACACCGAAGGAGTAGGGTGGCACCTCGATCTTGATAGTAATCTATCTACTCCTCTTTCAAACACACACAGATACACACACACACACTCGCTAGTTGTGCCTCTGTGCCTACCGCGCACACTATCGATACGTCTTTCTCTCCCTCCCCTTCCCCACCCCAACACCAACAATGACAGCAGAAGGGTGACAATTCGATCTGATCTTAATGTGTCAATCAGTTTCTCTCTCAAACATTGTGTCTCTGTGCCTCGCTCAAACACACGAGATACGTCTTTTTCTCCGTAGCCCCCTCGATATGTAGACTTCTCGCGCGTGCACAGCTGTAGTGACGATGACGCTAAACCCAATGTGCCTTGTTTTCACCGGCCCCATGTGATAGTTTTCACCCTGATTTTTGTTAATTAACAAGACAACCTTTTCTTTGTTACTACTAGTGAATCTGAAATCATTCGGGACAGGCATATAATATATCACTTCAACCCAATTATCGCAGTAACTAAAAGAAACTAGCTAGATGCCCGTGCATTGCATTGAACATCAAGATGCATTTGTATGAGTAGTTTATCTTGTGAGAGACTAGCAAGATGCCCATGCGTTGCACAAAACATCAAGATGCATTTATATGAGCAGTTTATATTGTGAGAGAAAAGGATGAAAGAGGGAAGGCCTTATTTGCAAATGAGGAGAGGGGTGTGGATATATTTTTGCAAAATTTCCATAGTTTCCTTCCTATCCGTCAGATATAAATCGGACGACCTATATTGCAGGATGGCAGGCACACCATCATCACCAACTATGTTTTTTTATAAGAGTGTAGATGTTACTCCCATTGTGGGTAGTCTCAGTGTGTGCTTTTCGTCGTTCCGCGAGTTGACGGGACACATCAAAGTTAATACGTAGTAGTAATTAGTACTCTCTCCAAAAAGGGCCGACCATGTCCATGGCTACCATCCCGTGCTCAGTCATTGAGTACGAGCACTATTCACGTGCCATCGAGGAGGAAAAATATTGCGTAGCACTAGGTGCCATCTTAGTGCACGACTCATTTACGCACTACTTATCTCAATTTTCTTGCATGACACGTGCACCTTGATGCTAGATGTCCCGCGTGTTGGCAAAAGGATGAACAAAATGCGGCGGGCTGGCGTTTTCGCTGTCTATTGAGGTCGGTTAACTCATCACATGTAACCGACTCTTGGGTGGGATAGTTTTTTTGGTGGGTTTGGGGCAACTTGCTCCAATTTAACCCTCATGTTTGGATACTTTAGGGCTATTTGAGCCCAAACTAGCTCAAACTAACTGTAACCCATGGATCCAAACAGGGCCAAAGTTAGTCTCGAAAAACGCATTAAGCCCTATATACATGGACAGATGGAGTACATGATACTAGCAAACGCTCACCATTCGTAGTAGTTCATTGGTTGGTTTCGATTTTTTGATTCAGTTGTTGTGCTGCTACCGTCCAATATTTGTGTGTGGTTGTTTCTAGAATAAAAAGGAGGTACCCCTACTTATGTTACTCCCACTATGCCTAGCCTATGGTTAGTAGGTGACCTTGCGCTTGGCTCTTCGCCTCTTCCGGAAGTCGAACAATAATGATGGTACTACAGTAGTACTTCTCGCAATCTGACACCAAATAAACTGCTGCATGTCCACCGCTTGTAAGCAAAAGTTTCTCCTCGTGCTGCGAGCCACCACGCACACATTGGCGAGGGAGAAGGCGTAGTAAGCAAGCTTCTCGTCGTTCTGCGAGTTAACGGGACACATCAAAGTTATTTAGTACGCACTCTCTCCAAAAATGGGCTGACCATGTCATGGCTACCCCCATCCCGTGCTCCGACGTTGAGTACATGCACTATTCACCTGCCATCGAGGAGGAAAAAATATTGCGTAGTAGGTTCCATCGAACTGCATGACTTACTTACGCATTGCTTATCTGATTATCTCCATTTTCTTGCATGACATGTGCACCTTGATGCTAGATGTCTCGCGTGTTGGCAAAAGATGAACAAAGCTCACGTAAAAAAATGAGTTGAAGAACATAGATTCCCGACAACCGAGAAGGAGCAAGGAACCTTGCGTGTTTTCCCCTGTTTTTTGCCGCCTACCCACCTATAAACAAATAAATGAACATGAACTCTTCGCTAAACACTAGAGACGATACAGCAGGATGCTAAGTTGAAGATGTTTTACAGTTTATATTCATAACCACGCATGTACAGGACGCATGCAGCCACACATGTACACACGCTAACGCACTAACTCATGCTGATCCAACTCATGGACATACACGCACAACATGGAGCACACAACACACGTACACATCACATGCATGCACACACACTCGGCCGCAGAATGCACGTGAATAACACATGCATGCACACACACTTGGCTGCATGGAGGCGTGCGCCATCTGCGGCGACGTCCGGTTCGTCGTGATACGGCGAAGCTCGCACACAACGGCGTCTACACATCTCTTGCAGCACCTCTTTGCTGTTGTTGCTCAACGACTAGTCGGAGACGAAGACGACCGCAGCCTCGGCCTTAGAGCTAGCACCGATGGAAAAGCACGCACGCTGCATGCATACGAGCACGTACGGAATGCCCACGACGTGGTGCGTCCCCAGTCACCTCTACTCCTTCTGCGCACATTGTCTATCAAGGTGGCTACATGCCTAATGATGATGTGGGTGAGATCTTCTGGGACTCAGATGACGACGAGGAAAATTATGGGGAGTGGGCTCTCATGCAAGAGCCTAGTTATATGCGGATTCCTAGACAAATAGAATAAATGTGAAGAAAGAGAAAGAGGGAAGGTTGAAAAAGGTACTAAGTGATGTTATAGCCAACCGTGTAGCCCACACTACTATATGAGTGACTACTAGCAATGTGCCAGTGCGTTGCAACGATCCAAAATAGAATAATACATGTTCACAGACTCGAAAGAAAAAGACTCTAGTTTGGTGTATATATCACTAAAAATATACTCGTATTAGGTTTCACTCAAAATATATTCCTTGTGGCTGTTTTGAGGAGGTGGGGGAGGATGTGGTTGGTTTCAAGATACTAAGGGGTGTCTGCAAATTGGAGCAGAGAAGTGGGGTCTTGTTGCAAAAATACCACGACTTACATCATAGTCATTAGATGCAGATCTAATGGTCAGAAATGATGGATGGCAGACACACCATCATCACCAACTGGGTCTTTTATAGGATTAATTATAGGAGTAGAGATAAATGATGGCTATACATGACATGGCTGTTTCTTATAGCCATTAGCTGGCTATACTATTAACCATGCTCTTAGGCTGGTCATAGTGCAGAGTAACTTAGACTAGTGTCATGCATATGACGCTAGTCTAAGTTACTACATCCATAATGCAAATAACATAGTAGTAGTGTCATACTAGTTGGCTTCATTTATTACCTTGTAGACTCATCCTCTCTTGGAAAGCACTGTGTTATAGTAACATATTTTTTTCTCGAATACGCATGAGTGTGCGTATCATTCATTAAAGAAGAGAGGGGAAAGAGCCCCAAATCCACGGTTACAAGCTTATTTACATGCGGAATTAATCCGGCACCACCCTAGTGGAGTACAATGGACTACTCGCTTGTGCCCCACACTACATATTATGTTACTCTAAACACATCTCTCCTCATTAAATACATGCAGCAAACTTGTCTTGGACTGCGCTATGTTACTACCTAGGAGTATGTTACTCCCACTATGAACTGCTGCACGTCCACCGCAGCAAAAGTTTCTCCTCGTGCTGCGAGCCACCGCGCACGCGTTGGCGAGAGAGAAGGCGTAGTAAACAAGCTTCTCATCGTTCTGCGAGTTGCTGCGTGTTAGCAAAAGGATGAACAAAGCTCACGTCAATAAAAAAAGAGTGGAAGAGCATATATTCTCGACGACTGAGAAGGAGCAAGGAACCTCGTGGTGGAGCGTCTGCACTCATAATATTTTATATTATTCAGCGATAGAAAATCAACCATTCATCTCCACAGTGGACTGGAAGAGTACAAAACACGGAAGCACAGTGTAGTTACATCATACTACATGGCTAACCCACGCTATCACTATTTTTCTTGGCCTTCGTGTGACACCTATCTCTAGTAATCCAGCAGCCCGTATTGCTTCTTGCTCCTCATCTCTCTCAAAGTGTGGCGGACTGGTGTTTTTGCCATCTATTGAGGTCGGTTAACTTGTGAGAGACTAGCCAGATGCCCATGCATTGCACGGAACATCAAGATGCATTTATATGAGTAGTTTCTCTTGCGAGAGAAAAGGATGAACGAGGGAAGGCCATATTTGGAAATGTGGAGAGGGGTGTGGGTATCTTTTTGCATAATTGCCATAGTTTCCTTCCTATCCGTCAGATATAAACCAGACAGCCTATATTGCAGGATGGCAGGCACACCATCATCACCAACTCTATTCTTTATCCCTAACTCCTATAAAAGACTCAGTTGGTGAGGATGGTGTGTCTTCCATCCGTCATTTCTAACCATCAGATCTGCATCTAACGACTATGATGTAAGTCGTGGCATTTCTGCAACAAGACCCCACTTCTTTGCTCCAATTTGCAGAAACCCCTTAGTATCTTGAAACCAACCACATCCCTCCCCCACCTCATCTAAACAGCCACAAGGAATATATTTTGAGTGAAACCTAATACGAGTATATTTTTAGTGATATATACACCAAACTAGAGTGTTTTTCTTTCAAGTTTGTGAACATGTATTATTCTCTTTTGGATCCATTGCAACGCATGGGCACATTGCTAGTAAGAGTAGAGAAAAGGATGAACGAGGGAAGGCCTTATTTGCAAACGTGGAGAGGGGTGTGGGTATCTTTTTGCAAAATTGCGATAGTTTCCTTCCTATCCGTTAGATATAAATCCGACGACCTATATTGCTGGATGGCATGCACACCATCATCACCAATTCTGTTTTCTACTCCCCCCGTTCCTAAATATTTGTCTTTTCAGAGATTTCAATGAGTGATTACATACGGTGCAAAATGAGTGAATCTACACTCTAAAATATGTCTACGTACACATCCGTATGTGGTACTCCATTTGAAATCTGAAAAAGACAAATATTTAGGAACAGATGGAGTATAGGAGTAGACATGGAGATATATCTCCAGCATGGTAGTCTTTAACTTTAGATTTTTATATTATACATTACTTATTTAATATATACTTCTTCAGCTACTGTACTGATAGTGGAACCCATAGAGTACTTAGAATACAAGATTAAGGATGGACTTGTTTCTTTTTAACTTTTTGTACGAAGCTGTAGCCACCCTGCCAGTCACGTGTACACTGCACATGCAATCAACTTTTTATAGAGGGAGAATCATACACACAATTAACTCAAATGGTTTGGATGTGACTCTATTATTTCCAGCATAAGAGCATCTCCAATGGCAGCCGGCAAATTTCCTCCCGCTTCCTTCCACGGAGGATGACACCAAATGCCAGCGGCATACATTTTCACAACTCTAACCAACCAGATGAAATTCGTGCAAACACTGGCTGTTTTCATATAAGCATGCATGATTTCATATAAAAAAGTTGGATCTTCATATAAATAAGATGGATTTCATTACATTTACATGAACTAAGCGGTGCTAATCTGGCTCTCTTGGTATAATTAATACTCCCTCCGTCCGGAAATACTTGTCCTAGAAATGGATGTATCTAGACTTATTTTAGTTATAGACACATCCAATTTATCCATTCTTAGAACAAATATTTCCCACCAGCAGGAGAGGGAGTACCTAATCTAAATGGCCGCCCGCGGATCCATTGTCTTCCTCATGTCCGGAAGACACTTGCGGGGTCGACGAAGGTCCTCAGAAGAGACGAAGCAGCAAGGAAACCACCTGAATGTGCAGTCGTCGCCTCGGCGGTGGCCTTCATGGGACCCAAGTGGCGGCGACCTCCCATATTCTACTTCTCCTCGATGATGGTGGCGGGCATAGAGAAGCTGGCCACCGACTCGTCGCTCTCAACACACCCGGCTTATGTCTCTGCCCGCATGGCATTGCCACAGGCACGGGAAGCACGGCCGCAGGCACGGGAGGCGAGCCCACAGACACGGGAGGCGCGGCCACTGCATACACTGGTGGTGCGGTACGACGCTGTAGCGACGACGCCCATACCGGCATACTCGTTGCCGTGCCGGCGTGGAGCAACTCGCCACTCCTCATCGAGCTGAACTGGAGCGGCGAGTTGCTGAACCACGCGCCGGATTGGGGCGTCAACTGGCTACGTTGGGCCAAGCGAGGTTGATGAAGCACCGAGCGGCTTCGCCCGTATCCGGAGGGCTCAGCTGGCCACCCAGCCGAGTAGTATGCCGGAGAATGGCTCTTGGGAAGCAATCGGAAGAGTGGAGAAAATGGTCAAGGAGGAGATGGGGGAGCGGCGGAGGGGTGTGATTCTTGCCCGCTGTCTGTCTGGCCTCGTTTAAATAGAGGGTGGACGGTAGGATCTTGGCCAACGTCTGGCCTAGTTTAAACTGAGGGAAGACGGGAGGAGCTCGGCCGGTATTGCGTTTAATTCTGGCCCGCTCATGAACGGACGTGTGGCCGGAGTAGGTTTCTCGGTTTGCATGCGGGTTTAACGGAGGGGTTTGATGGAAGCGAGGAGGTTTCTCCGGATCACTGGTGGATGACTCTCAGGCCGGGCTCTCGAAAGATCCTCAAAAAAGGCCGGGCTCTCAAAAAAAAGAATAGGGACTCTTAGGCCGACATGTGGGCGCCACCGGTGTTTTCGTGCGCTTGCGCGCCGAGAGCATATTGGTGCGTGTTTGAAATTCATGCTACCTTTTCATGTCCAATCAACCGCCCTTCCCCCACCTCTGGAATCTCGATTCCTACTCCAGTTCCCCCAAATCCCCCTCCTGTACTTCATGTACTCAAGTGCACTATCATGTCGCCGGTCAACGCGGATCTCCAACCGGAGATCCTGAGGTCCGTCCTGCCTTCAGGTGCTGCGTGCTGTCGCTCAACAGCGGCATGGCAGCGCTTGACGACCAGTTTGCCGGCAAAGTGCTGATGGTAACCATCAACGGTGACCGGACTCCCGTCTCGCCGGACGACCTGGTCAAAGCTCTTGTCATTCCGCACGGCATCCAAATAAGTGACTTGCTCGTCAAAGTCTGTCAGCCACCAGCTGATTTCTTCGTTAGGTTCCGGACAACTTTCGACTGCAGTCGTGTGTTCGAATCTTCCCGGCGTTTGTTCTGCGATGGCGCGCTGGTGATCTTTGATCGGTGGCACCCAGGATGGGGCTCGACGCCCTCTGAGCTTGAGTTTTTAACAAAGCTTACCTTCCACGGCATGCCTTGACGTGCTTAGAATAGCGAGTCCATGAATGAGCTTATCAACGACCTTGGAGGTGAGTTCATAAGTATGTTTGTTCCTCCAGACAGCTGGGCTTTGACGATTATGGCATGGATGAAGAAGCCGCCCACCATACCGAAGGTGATTGGTGTTGAGATACCGGTGCAGGAACCAGGGTTCTACTATTCATCGCCACCAAGGCCGCCACGGACCATGTTAGGGATGTACTTGTATCGAGTTTTCGTGCATGTCGAAGAAGTGGTCAATCCATCAATCGAAGTCCTGCCGCCGCCGCTGGTGCACGGGTCCGTCGACGACGTCCATTACAGGAGTCAACGTCAGACTTTCCCCGTATTGCTCGGAACGATGGATGGCACAGGGCCTACTCCATCGCGCGGCGGAGGCCACTGCTTCTTTGGGAGAAGAGGCAGGGTTGGCTGCCTGGATGTGCTCTACTTTGAGGTAACAACTGAATCTTGTCAGATGACATGTTCTATTTTTTTACCTGAACTTTTTTTAGAAAGTGTTGTACGTGAACTTAATGTTCTAGCAGAACTTATATATTGTGTTGTCTGACTGTTTTCTTTGCACAACATTCAAGATATTTCCCCATCATTGATAAAGACGATGAACCGTTATGTACGAGTTCGTTGGTTTTAACATAGCCCTACCCGTAGCGATCCACTGCTTCCACCCTGATTGTGCCGCCTACGTGAAATTTTTGTATGCAAGTTCAGTGTGCTATGATGTCCTATATGATTGTGTCAACTATATAAGTTTTTACTAAGCATCATCAATGCATATGGCTGAAAGATGTATTTATGAGCATCGACCGATGGGTCTCTCTCTCTCTCACACACACGCAGAAGTGGGACCCGTTGAATTATTTCTTCGCTCGTGATAGCTTTTAATTAGGTTCCACTATACTCCAACTTTTTTCTTATGTTATTATTGAGCTTAGTGACTTCAAAAAGTTGTACAGAAGCCTTGTTTGGGACTTTCCGGCGTCACTAAATGTGGGCTGAGTAGCCTTGTAAGGTTGTACTATACAGCACATGCCTTTTTTTCAACATGAGCAATGCAACTGGGCCGACAGTTGTACACAATCCGGGTCAACTTGTTATTCTCCGCCCCGCTGGGCTGTAAATCTTTCCTAGGAGGGATGCATTAGGCTTAACAAGAAAATAGGCTTTAAGAAATAATAAATGGGATGTAATTATAAAAACTAGGAAGTAACTATAAAAAATGCACCAAACACGTAATTAGTTTATAAAATATTACTTTTGGATTTTGAAAATTTTAATTTCATTAATTGTTGCGCGTGCAGTGTTTCGTTGGATTTTTATGTAATACAAATTTATATTGAAATTGTATTTAATCTGACTAGAAATTTCAGGACAAAAATATTTCGTATCCTATCAAAATGTGGGAAATTTTATTGAATTCTGTTTTGCACGGTTGGTTGAAATTATTAATCGTTGTTCTAGCTAGAAAATGGGCTATACTTTTAGCAAACTGTAAATGGGCTGTAGTAAATTCCATTAGAATTCAAAAATGGGTTGTGCATTCTTACAAATCACAAATGGGCTATAAGTTCTCAGCCACACACTTTTGGGCCTACTAAGTTGACGCGTATGCAAGGCTTTGTCAAATTATAGACAACACACGGTTCTAGCAGCAGTGTCCGTTGGATGTCCATCCAACGGATGTCGTGCTTCTTCTTCAATCTCAGATATTCTAGCTTCAGCCGCCCAAAAAATGATTCCTCCCCCTGACATCTGGGGCGCACCATTTCGGAGGCTGACATATGGGCCTACTAAGTTGACGTGTACCAAGGGCTTTGTCAACTTAGTCAATATAAACGATTCTAGCTGCAGTGACCGTACGATGTCCATCCAACTACCGTTGTGATTCTTCAACCTCTGGTCTTCTTGCTCCAATCGCCCAAAGCAGTGCCGGTCATGCCGCCTGCTCCTGCCTCCCGTGGCAGGCTGTGCTGCCGCGGAGGCCTCACCTCCCCCTACCTCTCCCACCGCTGCCCAGGCCCTGCGGCGACGGCATCCTCACACCGCAGCCGAACCAATGAACCCTCATACTCCTCTCCGCGTGGGCATCCACTGTCGTGTCTTCCCTGGCTCTGCGTCGTCCCCTTCCTAGGCCTTGCCGTCGTCCACTGCCTTGGTGCTCTCGGCGCGGCGTGGTTAATGTGGTCAACGACTGATTACCATCGGAAGAGTACTATACATGGAGAGGCTGACAGCTGGGTCCATGGCCGCAGCAAGGAAGTGCCTCCTTATTACACGAAAAATAATTATTCCTCCACCTGACAGTAGGGACCCACCGGGCAGGTCACCGTATTTCGCGAAAAAACATTTCCTCCCTGACTGTTGGGACCCACCGGGCAGGTCACCGTATTTCGCGAAAAAACATTTCCTCCCTGACTGTTGGGACCCACCAGCTACATCTTCGCACGCAAGGAAGTGCGTCCATATTACGGGTAAAACAATGATTCGCCCCTTGACTGGTAGGACCCACCAGCTACATCTTCGCACGCAAGGAAGTGCGTCCATATTACAGGCAAAAAAACAATTCGCCCCCTGACTGCTGGGACCCACCAACTACATCTTCACACGCAAGGAAGTGCATGATAGTTAGGACCCACCTGGTCAAAGCGTACGTAGCGTTGTCATTCTGGTCACGAACGTGGACGTACATACTGGTCGATCGGTCTGTCTGCAGGTTGCAGCGATGAACCGTGGCCGTGTAAGGAAGGGCACGTGTGGTAGTAGAGGAACGCCCGTGTGGTAGTAGAGGCATGCACGTAGCATGTACACGTACATACAGTGGCCAGGGTGCAAGAAAGTAAATACGACCACATACGTACATACGGGCGGGGTCTCGAACGCCTACTCACGCATACGTACGGCCAGGGCTCATGTACATGGCTGTGGCTGGGTCGGAACGGAGAAACTGTGTCATCGTCATGTTCATGGGGAGGCAACGGAACGCGTCATGTTCAACGGAGGGCAACAGAACGCGTGCTGTTCATTAGGAGCCAACTAGCTTCGACGAAATAGCCGATGGAAACGAGGCCTAGCGTACCGCAGAACGGAGGAAACAACCTTGTGTTCGACCGGCCACGGTGGAAACGTGATCCTGCTCATCGGGAGGGGTCTGGCGTACTGCATAACGGAGGAAACATACCTCCTATGGTCAAAACAGGGTCCTGCTGATCGGGAGGGGTGTGGCGTACCGAAAAACGGAGGAAACAGACTTGTGTTGGAGCGCTACGGTCGAAACGGGGGTCTTATTCATCGGGAGGGGTGTGGCGTACCGCAAAATGGGACTCCACGAGCTACTGTTCATCTCCACCATCGACTGCCTCCACGGGCTACTGTTCATCCACCGTCAACTGCCTCCACGGGCTCCTGTTCATCCACCGTCGACCTCTTCCAGCCTCCACCTGCGACTGTTCATCCACAGGCTCCTGTTCATCCAGCCTCCACCGCGCACTCCTCCACCGGCTACTGTTCAACCAGCCCTCTCCACGGGGGTCCTGTTCAACCACCCCTCCACGGGCTACTGTTCATCCAGCCCTCCACCGGCTACTGTTCAACCAGCCCTCCACTGGCTACTGTTCAACCAGCCCTCCACCGGCTACTGTTCAACCAGCCCTCCACGGGGTCCTGTTCATCTAGCCCTCCACGGGGTCCTGTTCATCCACCGGCTCGATCGATCGGGGTATTGTTCATCCAGCGGCAATGGCCTCTACTACCACGGGGTCCTGTTCATCCAACCCCCACCGGGAACTGTTCATCCAAACCCCCTCAACAATGCTCCCTGTTCATCCAGAGGCAGCATCGATCGGCTTCAGTTAGCAGCAGTAGCGAAGGAATCACACTCGAATTCAGTTAACAGCAAGGGATCGATCGATCGCTCGGGTTCAGTAACGCGTAGCCTACAGTGCAACCGCTCGGGTTCAGTTACAGTCCAACGCCTCGCTTGGGTTCAGTTAGAGCCCAACGCCTCGCACACACGCGTGTACGTATGAGAGAAATGCGCATCGCTCGGCCCCCGACCACCCACCATAACTGGGAACTCCTCGATATTTTCCTCTCCCTCGCTTCTACCACGGTTTTTTCCATCCTGGACGGCCCAAAGAATGTCATGTAGCTGCGTCTCCGGCCCGCCCAGGACGAAAAGCCCATTTTCTGTCATGATTTTTTGTCATAGAAGTAGGACCCCACCACATCTATGATGATACCGGGTTTTGTCACAATTATTGTCATAGAAGTGTCAAAAGTATGACATAATTTTTTTTTGTTCGGCCCAAAATGTCACGGATGTGTCTTTTTTTGTTGTACTTGAGGCTATATTTTTATTCAGTACATGATATGTGTTTTGCTTGGAGCGTCTTGTATGATTTGAGTCTTTGCTTTTTAGTTTCCCAAAATCATCCTTGCTGTACACACCTTTTGAGAGAGACATGCATGAATCGTGATTTATTAGAATACTCTATGTGCTTCACTTATATCTTTTGAGCTAGGCAAATTTGCTCTAGTGCTTCACTTATATCTTTTTAGAGCACGACAGTGGTTTCATTTTATAGAAATTGATGAACTCTCACACTTCACTTATATTATTTTGAGAGTCTTTAAAATAGCATGGTAATCTGCTTTGGTTATAAAATTAGTCCTAATATGATAGACATCCAAGAGGGATATAATAAAAACTTTCATATAAAAGTGAATACTATGAGAAGTTTGATTCCTTATGATTGTTTTGAGATATGAAAATGGTGATATTAGGGTCATGCTAGTGAGTAGTTGTGAATTTGAGAAATACTTGTGTTAAAGTTTGTGAGTCCCGTAGCATGCACATATGGTGAACCGTTATGTGATGAAGTCGGAGCATGATTTATTTATTTATTGCCTTCCTTATGAGTGGCGGTCGGGGACGAGCGATGGTCTTTTCCTACCAATCTATCCCCCTAGGAGCATGTGTGTATTACTTTGTTTCGATGACTAATAGATTTTTGCAATAAGTATATGCGTTTTTTATGACTAATGTTGAGTCCTTGGATTATACACACTCTCACCCTTCCACCATTGCTAGCCTCTCTTGTACCGCGCAACTTTCTCCAGTGCCATAAACCCACCAATAGCTTCCTCAAAACATCCACCATACCTACCTATTATGGCATTTCCATAGCCATTCCGAGATATATTTCCATGCAACTTTCCACCGTTCTGTTTATATGACACGCTCCATCATTGTCGTATTGCTTTGCATGATCATGTAGTTGACATATTATTTGTGGCAAAGCCACCGTTCATAATTCTTTCATACATGTCACTCTCGATTCATTGCACATCCCGGTACACCGCGAGAGGCATTCATATAGGGTCATATTTTGTTCTAAGTATCGAGTTGTAATTCTTGAGTTGTAAGTAAATAAAAGTGTGATGATTTTCATTATTAGAGCACTGTCCCATGTGAGGAAAGGATGATGGAGACTGCTATGATTCCCCCACAAGTCGAGATGAGACTCATGAAAAAAAGAGGCCAAAAAATGAGAGAAGGCCCAAATAAAAAAATGAGAGAAAAGAGAGAAGGGGCAATGCTACTGTCCTTTTACCACACCTGTGCTTCAAAGTAGCACCATGATCTTCATGATAGAGAATCTCCTATGCTGTCACTTTCATATACTAGTGGGAATTTTCATTATAGAACTTGGCTTGTATATTCCAATGATGGGCTTCCTCAAATTTCCCTAGGTCTTCGTGAGAAAGCGAGTTGGATGCACACCCACTTAGTTTCTTTTCGAGCTTTCATAAACTTATAGCTCTAGTGCATCTGTTGCATGGCAATCCCTACTCACTCACATTGATATCTATTGATGGGCATATACATAGCCCATTGATACACCTAGTTGATGTGAGGCTATCTCCTTCTTTTTCTCTTCTCCACAACCACCTTATATTCCACCTATAGTGCTATATCTATGGCTCACGCTCATGTATTGCATGAAAGTTGAAAAGGTTTGAGAACATCAAAAGTATGAAACAATTGCTTGGCTTGTCATCGGGGTTGTGCATGATTTGAATATTTTGTGTGATGAGGATGGAGCATAGCCAGACTATATGATTTTGTAGGATAAGCTTTCTTTGGCCATGTTATTTTGAGAAGACATAATTATTTTGTTAGTATGCTTGAAGTATTATTGTTTTTATGTCAATATTAAACTTTTGTTTTGAATCATACGGATCTGAACATTCATGCCTCAATAAAGAGAATTACAGGGATAAATATGTTAGGTAGCATTCCACATAAAAAATTCTGTTTTTATCATTTACCTACTCGAGGACGAGCAGGAATTAAGCTTGGGGATGCTTGATACGTCTCCAACGTATCTATAATTTTCTATTGTTCCATGCTATTATATTATCTATTTTGGATGTTTTATATGCATTAGTATGCTATTTTATATTAATTTTGGGACTAACCTATTAACCTAGAGACCAGTGCCAGTTCCTATTTTTTCTTTGTTTTAGAGTTTCGCAGAAAAGGAATACCAACCGGAATGAAACTTTCGCGATGATTTTTCTTGGACTAGAAGACATCCAGAGTACTTGGAGTGCACGTCAGGGAAGCCACGAGGCACGCACAAGGACGGAGGGCGCGCCCAGG
This sequence comes from Triticum urartu, assembly GCF_056163025.1. NCBI lineage: Eukaryota > Viridiplantae > Streptophyta > Magnoliopsida > Poales > Poaceae > Triticum > Triticum urartu. The sequence goes on from NC_141875.1 coordinate 306,242,469, forward strand.
GGGGTAGGGCGCGCCCCAACCCTTGTGGGCCCCTCGTGACTCCACCGACCTATTTCTTCCGCCTATATATTCTCAAATACCCCAAAACCTTCCAGGGAGCCTCAAAACCACTTTTCCACTGCCGCAACCTTCTGTACCCATGAGATCCCATCTAGGGGCCTTTTCCAGCATCCTACCGAAGGGGGATTCGATCACGGAGGGCTTCCACATCTACACCATTGCGTCTTTGATGAAGCATGAGTAGTTTACCACAGACCTACGGGTCCATAGCTAGTAGCTAGATGGCTTCTTCTCTCTCTTTGATTCTCAATACCATGTTCTCCTTGATGTTCTTGGAGATCTATTCAATGTAATACTTCTTTTGCGGTGTGTTTGCCGAGATCGATGAATTGTGGGTTTATGACTAGCTTATCTATGAATATTATTCGAATCTCCTCTGAATTCTTATATGCATGATTTGATATATTTGCAAGTCTCTTCGAACTATCGATTTGGTTAGGCCAACTAGATTGGTTTTTCTTGCAACGAAAGAAGTGCTTAGCTTTGGGTTCGATCTTGCGGTGCTCGATCCTAGTGACAGAAGGGGAATCGACACGTATTGTATTGTTGCCATCGAGGATAACAAGATGGGGTTTTCATCATATTGCTTGAGTTTATCCCGCTACATCATGTCATCTTACTTAATGTGTTACTCTGTTCTTATGAACTTAATACTCTAGATGCAGGCAGGAGTCGGTCGATGTGTGGAGTAGTAGTAGTAGATGCAGAATCGTTTCGGTCTACTTGATACGGACGTGATGCCTATATTCATGGTCATTTCCTTAGATATCGTCATAACTTTGCACTTTTCTATCAATTGCTCGACAGTAGTTTGTTCACCCACCGTAATATTTTCTATCTTGAGAGAAGCCTCTAGTGAAACCTATGGCCCCTCGGTCTATTTTCCATCATATAATCTTCTACTTTCCATCATATAAGTTTCTGATCTACAATTTTACTTTCCTATTTAATTTCTTTGCAATCTTTTACTTTCCAATCTATAAACCAAAAATACCAAAAATATTACTTTATCGTTTATCCATCTATATCATATCTCACTTTGCAAATAACCGTGAAGGGATTGACAACCCCATTATCGCGATGGGTGCAAGTTGGTGTTTGTTTGTGTAGGTATTCGGTGGCTTGTGTGTTGTCTCCTACTGGATTAATACCTTGGTTCTCAAAAGATGAGGGAAATACTTACTCTACTTTGCTGCATCACCCTTTCATCTTCAAGGGAAAAACCAACGCAAGCTCAAGAGGTAGCAGCGTGATACCTGAGCACCATTCCTGCAAATGGTGTCGGAAACACTTGGCATCATTTCGCTGGGACAGAGATGATGCCAAACAACGAAGAACAAGTAAAATGAAACTAGAGGGATGTAGGGTCTGAGCTGTAGTGGATCAGATCCGATGCCAGCGACACTCCAAGATCAACCGTTAATGACAAAATAATAAGTCTATATGCATGCCATGCAACAAACAAATGCAGCAAACTGGCTAGACTCTATACTACCGGTTTCTACTGGTTGCGTTGACTAGGGCATTCTATAGCCAGACCTGCTCTGATACCAAAGCCCGTGGCACCCCGGCTCAGAGGAACCAAAACACCCCATATTATAGCCCAGAGATCAAGTCTTCTTGAATACGACACTGCTTGTCATAGAACAAATCAACTCTTAATACAAATGATAAGGGTACAAGGGTCTGGTGTTACAAAGGATTTCATCAGCATGGCGACACTACGCCTGCTAAGGTAGCTCTATGCTAGCAGCAGAACAACTCATAGCAGTGGAATAACTTCTAGCGGTGGAATAACAACGACAGTGATGAACTCCACTCTGCAGGGACTTTGGCTGGAACACGGTCTAGCTCACGCGCTCGGTATCCTCGTCAAGCAGTCAATCACGGAATCACCTGCAAACTGGCATGAGACGCCATGTGAGTACGTTGAATGTACTGGCAAGCTCACAACAACCAAATGCATCAAGGCAAGGCAACAACATAGCATTAACAGGTTAACTTATTAACAACTACTATGATGTGGAAGCAATTATTAAGCATGGTATGCTAATGCTAGAGTTACTGATGAACCAATCATCCTGGGTCATATGAACCATCTCACTCTTGGCTATCCAACCAAGCAACATATCATCTCAATCACCTCCTTATCAATACATCCTTGTGATCACCGCGTGATCACATCACAATCCGATGATAATCCTCAAGATCATCCCAATATGATCAACATCAACTTGCGAAGCTGTTACTTGCTCAAATATAAATGTAAGTCATCTATAAGTCATTCCATCATCGTGAGTGTTGATTGAATGGTGTGACCTAGTACGAACTGTGTCCATGACCGAGGGCTCGACTATCGATAGATTATACACTTTGCATAGGTTAGTACACTATACCCACACCACAGAACTCATGGACTCGTTTCCCATTCAGGTGGACCAATGAAATTCCGACAAAACCAATCTATTGCATGACACTCTTCCGGCCACTCTGACAAACTCCCCTTTGGGCTATGTCATTGGTGGCCCTGATGGCAACTGCTGACATGTGCCAGCTTCGTAGCCATCCACCATCGTGGCCAAAATAAAACAAAAATGTCCCAAATGGGGACACCCAAGTACAACACACTATAAAATACGGAGAGAGATAGGCTTGATAAAATGAGACCAAATTTGGTATAGGGAAGTTATATAGGTAGGATCATGCTCTGGTAAATTTTCAGCCATTATGAAGCAATATAAAATATAGTCGCTTCACACACTGAAAATATTTCCAAAAACATACAATTGAGGGTGTGCTCACATAGATTGTTGGATGGAGCTGAAATATGGTGGAGAGTAATGATTTGAGCATGTGAAGGAGCTTGCAAAATTCCAACTCATTTGGATTACCCTAGCTAGTACTTCCTTCACAAATCTTCCATTTTAACAGAAACTTTGGAAATTTGTTAGGAAGATAAACTAGGCAAATGGAGCTGAATTTTGGCATGTGGAATGATTTGGGCAGTGAAGAGTGCACACAAATTTTGGGAGCAAACAAGAAAATATAAATAACACTTCCTTCACAAAGTGCCATTTTGGACATAATAGGAAAATGAATATTCCTGGATTATTTTTGAATTGGATAAGGAGGGGTTTGGACATATTTGTGGAATATATGACCCAAAGAATTTTTGAGATCTATGGGAATTAATGGCAAGGAAGAAATATAGGTTGCTTCACAACCTAGGTCAAACATGGTTATTCCTTTAATAGAAAAAGGAATATTCCCAAGAAAAAGAATTTGGACTTGGGCTAGAATGGAAATGACATGATCTTGGGAAATATTTGAGAATGATGAACCACTTGGGAGAAGAAAGAATGATGATTTCCTAGGTTTCAAGTCAAAAGAACTACCCCAAAAGAAAAATCAGAGCAAAAGCCAAAGAAATCAAAAGGAAAAGGAAAGGGCCAAAAATCGGGGTGTTACAAATCTACCACCCTTACGAAAAAGCTTGTCTTTGAGATTTTGTTTCTCAGGGATGAATATGACTTAAGGAAACTGTTTACAACTCGGGTATCCTTTTTCCTTTGCATATTGTTCCCTCCTGAATTGCATATGATGTGATAACCATGCTGTGGGGTGGTTCGCGCACCTGTCCCCAAAATTCTGACGGGTCTTTCCTCATCTATCAAACCTGATGCTGACTTTGATTCGTTCATATCTGCTGGTAATATCCTGAGAATAATTTTCCTGGGGGAACGAAACCTTTTTAATTCCTTCCATCTGGTTGCTCAAATAAATGCATGTCTACCGAGTTTAAACAATGCTGAGATTCATATGCATTCTCCTATCTGAATCTGACTGCCTATACGTAGTAGTGAGTCATCTGTGTTCGTTTCTTTGTCTCAAGCTTGAAATCTATATGAAAGATTCAACCGCCTCTTGTTATGGGTAGTATAAAGGGGTACAGCCTTATAACTATAACATGCCTCAAACAGTAGCATCTCGATACTTGGATGATAGTTGTTCTGAAGGGGAGACATTTTTCATGGTAGGTTGTCCTTGCATTTAGTTCCATAGGTGAGAACACAAGATCTGCACTAGTTGTTCGGCGTTTGCTTACCCATGGTGTCAGTATATCCATATGTGTTACTAGATCGTGCGATGCTTGACACAATTGCTTAAGTTAAAGTGCAGAGACTAAAGAATCTTGGATCTGATGGGGCAGACTTGGATATTCCCCACTGGCAATTCTGAACATACGCCGTTGGATAAGCGGGTTGGCTGGATATGAGGTCCTTATAAAACAGACTAGGCCTCTGAGTACATGTCCATGTTGATCCATATGGAATCATGGTCTCAAGCTGACTTGAGTATTCGGACCATGACATTCGTGCAAGAATCTTCATACCTTTGTTGCCAATTTTACTCCCTGATAGTCATTATTTTCTTCGTCTAAATCACTTGCTGAAATGGCTTGGCCACATAAGTCCTTGATCCTTCTCGCAACCATAGATGCTATTGGTGCAATATTTTGGCATCATACCTTGGTCTTGCTCATGACCTAGGTCCTGATATACATGACATGTACACATGGGCATGTAGGCTTGTTATTATGACCAATTATGTGTGATAGGAGTGAATAATATCACCTTGTAGGGTGCGGGAGAACTGACTTTGGTAACCATTGTCAAGATTGTTGGTCCAGGGTTGTCTGCTTCATAACTTGTCGATTCTTGCATCACATGAGATGTATATTTAAATTTCCTTCCTTTGGCATAGCTCATGGGGTTTTGGGATTCTTACCTTCCTTTGGTAGATCCGCTGGGTCATAGTTGGATGGAGTTATTTAGTTTCTTCGACTACTGGAGGGAATTTGGCTCAAGGTGGAGATTGTTAAATTGTGATCTAAATTCTAGTACCGTGTTGGACTAGACATACTACAAATGGTGTGTAACATGGCGTTGACATCGACATGTACGAGTACAACTCTTTTACTTGTCCTCCAAGGACTCTTATGTATTGCCCTCATATATACCCCATCTAGTCGCACCTAAAGATGATATGTCATCTCGTGCTTGTAATATTCCTCCATCATAGTGAATTGCACCTTCGTGTGTTCGTGGTTGTTCCCCACAAGGATTTTCCATGTTAAATCCGTGTCTCGTTTGATCTCGTTTTATCTAACAATTCACAAGATATCCCCCCCTAAATTGTGGTGTCAATAGAAATTTGTGTCGGACGTCTACGCTCGCTCATCGACCATAGGAAGTTTTTCTCCTGTGTTCTTTGGATTGGGGAAGTTTGGATCAAGCTAGTTTGATACAAAATTGTATATCTTGTGTTAGCATATACTGTTTGTGGGATAAGTTGGCTAGCACGTGCTGGCTCATTGACGTCTACTACACAACTTTATTCTTGTAGACTTGGTTGGGCCTCCAAGTGCAGAGTTTTGTAGGGCAGCAACAAACTCCCTCAAGTGGATGACCTAAAGTTTATCAATCCATGGGAGTTATAGGATGAAGATGGCCTCTCTAACAGCCCTTCAATCCAATACAAGAAATCTCTTGTGTCCCCAACACACCCAATACAATGGTAAATTGCATATGTGCACTAGTTCGGTGAAGAGATGGTGATACAAGTGTAGTATGGATAGTAGATATAGGTTTTTGTAATCTAAAATATAAAAATAGCACGGTAGCAAGTGATAAACGGAGCACAAATGGTATTTCAATGCTTAGAAACAAGGCCTAGGATTCATACTTTACTAGTGCAATCTCTCAACAGTGCTAACATAATTGAACCATATAATGATCCCTCAACATGCTACAAAGAATCTGATGTAGGGTGGAACCCTAGGGGCCAATCTTTCACGATTTGTAGGGGGATTCCCGAAGAACACAATGAACGCACAAGAGGGAAAACGGGAGGAAATACTCAAACCAAAAATATTCGATTACACATGTGCTAGATCCAAGTACACAAAGATATACATGATCCAAATCCAACAAAGGACGATACAAACAGTAGCGAGTTCTTCCCAATCCGTGAGGAGACGGGGTCTTGAATCCACGGGGGGATCTTCCCTAGAGGGGGTCTTGAATCCACTTGGGGGATCTTCTCCTAGGAAGCCTTGATCTCCAAAGGAGTAGGTAACAAGTGGATGAGCAAAGCTCTATCTCCAAAATGAGCTATACCAATGCTAACCCTAAAATGGTGGTGGAGGAGGAGTATATATAGTCTAGGGGGCGAAGGGATACATGGGTTTCAGTCCAATCACTTAGCACAGACAGGGGTCGGATGTCCGGTGGCTCGCGTCGGGCCGGATGTCTGGACTGGCAGGGGCCGGCTTCAATGATGTTCTGTGATGAAGGGCCGGATTTCCAGGCAGGCGCTGGATGTCCGGTCTATCGGGCCAGATGTCCGGGCCCTGTAGCTCATCGGCTGGGCTGCTGCTGCTGTACACACCTTCACGGGTCGGATGTTCGGGGTGGTGGCCGGATGTCTGGGTCCTGGGAGCTGTCTTCGGTTCCTGTCGTCATTCCTCTTCATCCATGTACTGCATCCTAGGAGTTGTCTTCAGTTCCTGTCATCGTTCCTCTTAATCCATGTACTTGCGGACTTGTCCGTCTTCACAAGAATCTTCGAGAGAGTCTTCTAGATACCTTATCACACATAGTAGTCCGGACTTAGGTAGTAACCATGTCTCACGTGGGTCATATGGAATGTCACAAAGGAGAAATGTCACCTCGGTCTCAAGAGCTCTTGCACGTGCTTGTGTCATCGGTTTACTTAGTACTTGGTGGGACACTGGTAGGTCCATGGGGATGACCATAGGATGCTCCGCATCATCTCCCCCCTTGGTAAAGATCTGACCTCGGATCGAAAACCTCATCACCATTGTAGGGAGATAGATCCTTGACATTGAAGATATTGCTCACGTTGTACTTGTCGTGTGGTATGTCGATCTCGTATGAATTGTTGTTGTAGCGTTCGATCACCTTGATGGGTCGGTTGGCTCGAGGTAGAAGTTTCTACCTGCGTTTGTTGGGGAAGCAGTCCTTGCGAAGGTGTAGACACACAAGGTCTCCGGTGTTGAATATCATGGGGTGCTAGTTGATGTTGATCTTGGAAGCGAGGCATTGTACTTGGCGCTCAATTGCTTGTCTTGTATCTTCATGCACCTTCGTGAGATAGCTTGCTCGTGCACTCATGTCCATGTTGATGCACTCTTGTAGTGGTAGAAGTAGGATGTCCAATGGAGACAACAGGTTGAAACCATAGACGACCTCCAAGGGGGACTTGCTGGTAGTCGAATGTCTTGCGCGGTTGTAGGAGTACTCGGTGATGGGTAAGCATTCTTCCCACTCCTTGGTTCTTCTTGATCCACACGCGGAGGAGAGTAGAGAGCGTACGGTTCGTGATCTCCGTTTGGCCATCAGTTTGTGGATGGTATGCCGAAGAGAATAGAAGCTTGATTCTAAGCTTGGCACATAGGGTCTTCCAAAAGTAACTAAGGAACTTGACGTCCCGGTCCGAGACAATCGCCTTTGACACTCCATGTAGATGCAAGATTTCCCTACAAAAGAGATTGGCAACATGTGAAGCATCGTCTATCTTGTTGCATGGAATAAAATGTGCCAACTTAGAGAAACGGTCCACAACAACAAATACAGAATCTTTGCCATTTCTAGTTCTAGGCAACCCAAGCACAAAGTCGATGCTAATATCTTCCCATGGGTGATATGGAATATGAAGTGGCGTATAGAGACCATGGGATTGAGCTTTAGACCTAGCTTTTCGACATGTAGAGCATTTGTTGGTGTAGTGACATATGTCATGGAACATCTTAGGCCAAAAGTAGTTCTTGGAGAGCATAGCGAATGTCTTGTCGGGTCCAAAGTGTCTCATAAGTCCTCCTCCATGAGCCTCTTGCAAAAGTAACAAACGAAGAGAAGAATTAGGTATACAAAGTTTGTTAGCTCTCATTAGATAATCATCCTTGATGTAATACCTCTCCCAAGATGTATGTCTCAAGCATTTGGCATAAGGAATAACAAAAGTAGTATCATGTGCATACAAGCCTTTTATGTGCTCAAAGCCAATAACATTCAATTCAAGTTTAGTTACAAGCATGCATTTGCGGGAAAGAGCATCCGCCACAACATTTTCCTAACCTTTGATATACTTGGTAACATAAGGAAATGACTCAATAAACTCACTCCATTTGGCATGCCGCTTATTCAATTTCATTTGACCCTTAAAGATATTTAACCATTTCATGATCCATATGCACGACAAATTCATGAGGGCGAACATAATGTTCCCACACATGTAAAACTCGCACTAAAGCATATAACTCTTTGTCTTAGATGGGATAATTAAGTTGTGCTCCAAAAAGTTTCTCACTAAAATAAGCAATGGGGCACTTCTCTTGCATTAACACACCTCCTATGCCATTACCACTAGTGTCACAATGCACTTCGAAAGTTTTGTCAAAATTGGGTAAGGAAAGCAATGGAGCATGTGTAAGAAAATTCTTAAGCTCACGAAATGCGGTATGTTGGGATGGTCCCCAAACAAATGGTGCGTTCTTCTTACTCAAGGCATGCAATGATGATGCAACAGTGCTAAATTCCTTAACGAATCTATGATAGAAACCGGCTAAGACAAGGAAACTACAAACTTGTTGCAAGTTGGTTTGTTGTGGCCAAGTTTTAATAGCATCAATTTTAGCTTCATCTACATGAACACCCTTAGATGACACAACAAAACCCAAGAAAGCAAGCTTGGCAACATGATGCGGAGCATCCTATGGTCATCCCCATGGACCTACCTATGTCTCCCACAACACCACTTGGACCAATGACAAGAGCTCGAGGAAAGGCTATCAAAGATAAGGTGAACTCGCTTCTCTCCGAACTTATACTTTCTTCATGTGAGACATGGCGACTACCTCAAGCGGAGACCCTATGCATGATCAGGTACTTAGAGGGAATCCACGGTGCAGCTACATCTAACGGCCAAGACGACGAGGACACCAAGTACAAGGAACAAGAAGAGGAGGTGACAGAAAATCTCTAGCCACCGGACGACCGAGACGTGTCAGACGTCTGATGCCTGAAGCTCTAGGCAGCCCAAGTCCCAGCCGGCGATGCCTACAGCAACCGGACGCCCGATGCTTACCCGATGACCGACAACATACAACGCCCGAACTTCCGACCACCACCAGAAATCCAACACCTACGAATCAGAGCCAAATTAAACGTTAGAATTCGAGCTCATACGGACGACCGGCGCACTGGACGTTCGACCCCGACCAGAAATCTGACATCGCCCATCTAGAGCCAAAACGCCGATCGTCCGTCAGCTACCGGACGACCGGACCCCCGCCAGCGACCGGATGTCCGGTAACTATCGGACGACCAACACTTGTCTGTGCACAGCGCGTTGGGTCGAGGCCCATGTACCCCTTCGTCCACATAGACTATATATACTCCTTCCCCTCCCTCTTTATAGGGTCAGCATTGGTTTAGCTCATATGTGAGATAGAGCTTTGCTCATCCACTTGATGCCTACTCCATTGGAGGCCAAGCCCTCCATGTAGGAGAAGATCCCCCAAGTGGACTGAAGCCCTCCACCTAGGAGAAGATCCATGTTGGATTCAAGACCTCCTCTTGGAGATGAATTAGCTAATTCTATCTTTCCTTTGTTGTCTTTGGATCTTGTGATCTCTTTGTGTTCATGGATCTAGCATATGTGTGATTGGATCAAGTCAATTTGAGTGTTTCCTCTTGTTTATCCCCTTGTCTTCTTTGTGTGTTTGTCGTGTTCTTCGTGGGATCCCCTACAAATCGTGAAAGAACAGCCCTAGGGTTTCCATCCTACATCACAACACCAAATGTGCATTTCTCCATATTAGCATAAAGGCACTCGTTTCTAAGAGTCTGCAAAGTGGTTCTAAGATGAGTGACATGATCTTTTAAAGACTCGCTAAACACAAGTATATCATCAAAGTAGACCACAACAAAAATGCCAATGTAGGGACAAAAACATAATGGATGCCCGAAATCCTAGAGTTCATACCGTGCCCGAAATCACCCAGGCACCGGACGTCCGACAGCCACCGGACGTCCAACGACTACCGGTCGTCCGACCCATCTCAGACGTCCGACCGAGCCTGACGACACTGAAAGTGTCCCCCGAAAATTTTCAGCCACCCGCTAAACCTTCCACACCACCACTCCGGTAACCCCACATTGCATTGCAACATACCACCTCCGCTTTCCGCTACCAACATAGCTTACCCGCTACCAACCTCGACAATTTTGCCACTTTTAGTCTTTGAGAATTTGAGTTGCGGTTCCCGTTTCCTAACGTGTTTCGGCTACTTAGGGACAGTTTGACATCGACATTACCGCCGCCCATCTTTGTCATCAACCTTGACCTCTTCATCATTTTGACACCATCCACTGTAAGCAAGGACGGTAACCTCGACGACACTCTTGTACACTACCTCTGCCATTGCATTGATAACCCCATAGACCATTTTCGCACCACTTACCTATCAAGACTAGCCTTTGAGTATTCCCGGGAAAGTTACTTGTGCACATCAGTGGTCATTGCATATATATCACATCATATTGGTATTCATATCTTGGTATCCTTTATTGTGTCACAAGTTGTCATCGCAATTACACAATAGCTACCTTGGTTCGTCAAGTTTTGCATGATAAAGAGCTCAAAAAAGAAAGAGCCAAGCAAGCTTTTAAGAAAAAGAGAAAGATAAGCAAAGAGATTTTAAGCAAGAACCATAGCATCATACTATTTAAGATTGTTATACTCGATCATCTTGGATCATATCATCGGAACACCATACATATAGCATACTTGGGTGTCACAGCCCTAGATTTGATTGTAATTAGTTGCATCAGCATCCATGCATATCGTCTAAATTTATTTGAAAATTGAAATGGGGATTGATCAAAGCCTAGCACCCCTCTGAAATACTAGGTTCAAATTTAAATGATTTCAATTAACCCAAAATGCCTTTCACAATAGTTCATCATTTTTGAATTGTTTTAGAACCTCTGCCAAAAATGGTGTTCTTTTTTCTAGGACTCTGGATTTCTTTGAATAAAGTATTTGAATTTGGGCATTTAATTCCTATAATATTTTATATGCTCAAATAATTTTGGAAACAATTGAGGGCTATTGGGAATATTCCAATATGTGCCCACAATTTATTTCAGGATTTTCTAAAGTGGTTCAGTATACTAAATCCAAAAACAAAGATAGAAAATAGGAAACAGAAATAAAAGGAGAGAGAGGTTACCTGTGCAACTTACCTGGCAGCCCAGCTAGCCCAACACTATAGCTGAGGCCCAACCCACCAGGGCGAAGCAGTCGTCTATAACCTCTGCCAGTAGGCAGAGGTGTGTCGACGCCAGCGCGCCCGAGGCCTCCATATCCTCTATGCCTTCCTAGCCTTCCTACGCCGTCCTCTCACGCCTCGGAGATGGCTAGCACCCCCTCGCCCACTCCCCTGCCTATCTGCTCTCTCCCTCGCCTCTGCACTGCCACAACCGAAAGCAACTGTCGCCACCACTCGCTGCTGTCACGGCCAGAGCCACCTCCTCGCCCTCTGTCCATGTCCAGAAGCGCCGCCTTGTCTGCCTCATCCTCTTCATTGACCCACGCGACACTGAACGTCCCCAAGCGACGACTGAGGGAGTCCTAGATTAGGGGGTCCCCGGGCGTCCGGGCTATGTGATTTGGGCCGGACTAATGGGCCAAGAAGATACAAGATAGAAGCCTTCCCCCGTGTCGGGATGGGACTCTCCTTTGTGTGGATAGCAAGCTTGGCGTTCAGATATGAAGATTCCCTTCTCTGTAAACCGACTCTTTATAACCCTAGCCCCCGCTGGTGTCTATATAAACCGGAGGGTTTAGTCCGTAGGGGCAATCATAATCATATAGGCTAGACATCTAGGGTTTAGCCATTACGATCTCGAGGTAGATCAACTCTTGTAACCCCTATACTCATCAAAGTCAATCAAGCAGGATGTAGGGTATTACCTTCATCAAGAGGGCCCAAACTAGGGTAAAACATCGTGTCTCCTGCCTCCTGTTACCCTCGATCCTTATACGCATAGTTCGGGACCCCTTACCCGAGATCTGCCGATTTTGACATCGGCATTGGTGCTTTCATTGAGAGTTCCTTTGTGTCGTCGACGAAGGATTCGATGGCTCGTTCGATCATCCACAATGATGCTGCTTCGTGGGAGATTCCCCCCCCCCCGGGCCAAATTTTCGTGTTCGGCGGCTTCGCGCTGCGGGCCAACTCGGTCGGTCGCCTCGAGCAGATCGATAGTTACGCCCCCTAGTCATCAGATCAGTTTTAGGAACTTAAACTATGTTGCCGATATCCGAGGAGATTTGATCCTCGAAAGGTCTGCGACCCCGATTACCGCTCTGGCCTTAGATCCAGAGCATGCCATCAAGTCCGAAGACGGGAGTCTAGAGCCCGCCGGACTCTCTGCACTTATGGACCTTGCAACCGGAGAAGCATCGGACACTCTGCCGGACTCTAAGTGTGACGCCCCGAGACCGATGTGCCAGGTGTCCTCCAGTTATTTGCTGTTGTTGCGTTGTCATTCGCTTGCGTGTTGCATCTTGTCATGTCATCATGTGCATTGCATCATCATGTTTTCAAAACTTGCATCAGTTCTGGTCTTCTTGTTCCGTCCGTTGTCCGTTCTGAGCCCAGACACACTTGCACGCGCCCGCGGCACGTCCGAAATATTACTTTATAAGTGTCCGGAAAATGTTCTTGGAATGGGATGAGAGTTGGCGTGCAGTCTTGTTATAGTGTAGGTAGATCGCCTGCCAAGTTTCATCGCGATCGGAGTTCATTTGACGCCCCAACGAAAAACTATAACGGCAATATAGTCGGTCTAACGTCGCACGTTTTCGGTCTTCGGAAACAGTTGCCGGGCTGCACTCCTCTCCTCTCATCTTAGTCCAACCTCTTTTCACAACCCACTTGCAGCCCACCTAAACCCCCCCTCCGTTTCGGACTGTCGGATCGCGATCGGAGGCTCCGAAACGCTCCTAAGACCCCCTAAACCCTAATCCTAGCCCACCTACTATAAATAGACCACTTCCCCTTCCAAATCGGGTCCAAACCTAGCCTAGCCCCTTCCCAAACCTCCAGCCGCCGCAGCAACCTCGAAGCCCGCGCCGACTAACCAGATCCACCACCTCCTCCTCATTTTCCGGTGCCTCCACCTCACACCCGCAACTTGGCGCGCCCAGATTGGCTCAGCCACCGCCCGCAGCCGCCCGTGGCCACTCTTAGGCGGCCACGTGGCCTCTCCTTGCATTTCCCTGTCTTCCTGCGCCGCCGTGGCCCGCCAGGACCCGGATCGGGCCCTGGGAAGCCGCCCGAGCCCAAGTCGTCGCCCATTCGCTCCTCGCTGCACCTCCTCGATCCATTCTGGATCGGGAGGGAGGCCGCTGCTCGAGCTCCCGCAAGACCCGCCGGCCACCGTAGCCCACCTCACCGCCGGCGACCCTTGCTGCGAAACGCCGCTCAGGTCGCGTCCCCGGCCGCCCCTCTCCTCCTATCCTCCGTTTTCCCTTCCTCCTCTTACCGCTCTCTCTCTGAACATGGACAGCGCTGCCGCCCGGAGCTTCTCGCTACCACCCAGCTTCCGTCGTCGCCCGGATTCACCGGATCCGGCAAGCTGCCGTCCAGATCCGCCCGTCTCCGCCAGTCCCTGACATCACCGGAGCCGCTTTGCACCCTGTCGTTGTTCTCATCGCCGGCAACTGCCACCGCCTGAACCTGTCTCTACTTCGAGCAGAGGAGCACGAGCGAGGCCAGGCGCGTTGACCCTTTCGATCGAGCCAAGTAGGCCGGCCCAGCGCGCCCCTGCCAGCCTTGCCTCCCACCGACCGGGCCTTGGCTCATGGGTGAGCTCCCCGCAGCCTCTCCTCTTTGTTGGCCCAGTTCAGCAGATTCGGCCCTATAGTGTTTTTTCCTCTGGACGGATTTAATCAATTATCCCAGGATTTGCTATTTTACAGAAAACCCCCTGCTGTTCATGCATATAATAACTCACAATTCGTGCATTGGATTAAAATGATTTATATATGAAACTTGCTTAGAATTTCATCTAGTTTCATAATATGCAACTTTCATCTAAGTTTGAAATGTTTTAAATGCTGTTTGAGTAAATTTGTTCCTAGGTCATGCTAAAATGGTTTAATTCATAACTAAATAACCGTAACTCGGAATTTAATAAACTTTATATGTAAATGGGGTAGAAAAATGCCTAGTTTAACATGATGCACTCACCTAGCATGTTTAACAACTCTAAAATTGTGTTTAGGGCAGAACAGTACCAAACCTAATATATGCATATGAGGAGTTTCCGGAAATTGTTGTTCGTTGTTTCCGGCCTCATTTAAACTTGACTAGATAGGTATTTTTCTTTGCTTCACCCTCTTGCCATGTTTAAAAACATTTAATATTGTTGGGTACATAAACAAGATCGAACTTAATAAGTCACGTGGTGTTTCGTCAATATGCAACTCCGTTGCATATTGTGCTCCACTTAATTTGTAGGATTGTTTGTGCATTTTGCCATGCCATGCCTCATTAAACCGGACATGCATCATACTTGTTTGCGCATCATGCCATGTTATGTGGTGGTTGTTTACTATGTTGTGTGCTTCTTTCCGGTGTTGCTTCTTCAGGTTGGTTCTGGTAACGTCGCGTTTGTGAGGACCCGTTCGTCTACGTCCATTTGTCTTCTTCATGGACTCGTTCTTCTTCCTTGCGGGATTTCAGGCAAGATGACCATACCCTCGAAATCACTTCTATCTTTGCTTGCTAGTTGCTCGCTCTTTTGCTATGCCTATGCTGCGATACCTACCACTTGCTTATCATGCCTCCCATATTATTGAGCCAAGCCTCTAACCCACCTTGTCCTAGCAAACCGTTGTTTGGCTATGTTACCGCTTTGCTCAGCCCCTCTTATAGCGTTGTTAGTTGCAGGTGAAGATTGGAGCTTGTTCCATGTTGGAACATGGATATTTTGTTGGGATATCACAATACCTCTTATTTAATTAATGCATCTATATACTTGGTAAAGGGTGGAAGGCTCGGCCTTATGCCTGGTGTTTTGTTCCACTCTTGCCGCCCTAGTTTCCGTCATATCGGTGTTATGTTCCCGGATTTTGCGTTCCTTACGCGGTTGGGTTATAATGGGAACCCCTTGACAGTTCGCTTTGAATAAAACTCCTCCAGCAAGGCCCAACATTGGTTTTACAGTCGCCACCTAGCCTTTTTCCGTTGGGAGTCGCGCATCCCGAGGGTCATCTTATTTTAACCCCCCCGGGCCAGTGCTTGTCTAAGTGTTGGTACAAACTAGAGCCCCTTGCAGTGCCACCTCGGGGAAACTCGAGGGCTGGTTTTAGTTGTATGGATTGCTTATCCGGTGTTGCCCTGAGAACGAGATATGTGCAGCTCCCATCAGGATGTCGGCGCATCGGGCGGTCTTGCTGGACTTGTTTTACCATTGTCAAGGATGTCTTATAGAACCGGGATACCGAGTCTGATCGGAATGTCTCAGGAGGAGGTCTATTCCTTCATTGACCGTGAAAGCTTGTGATGGGCTAAGTTGGGACACCCCTGCAGGGTTTTGAACTTTCGAAAGCCGTGCCTGCGGTTATGGGCAGATGGGAATTTGTTAACGTTCGGTTGTAGAAAACCTGAAGTTGACCTTGAATAAAATGAATCAACCGCGTGTGTAACCGTGATGGTCTCTTTCCGGCGGAGTCCGGGAAGTGAACACGGTTGTTGGAGTTATGCTTGACGTAGGTTGTTTTAGGATCACTTCTTGATCATACTTTCACGACCGTGCTCTGCCTTCTCTTCTCGCTCTCATTTGCGTATGTTAGCCACCATATATGCTAGTCATTTGCTGCAGCTCCACCTCATACCTTTACCCTACCCATAAGCTTAAATAGTCTTGATCGCGAGGGTGCAAGATTGCTGAGTCCCCATGGCTCACAGATACTTCCAAAACCAGCTTGCAGGTGCCGATGAGTCCGTGCAGATGACGCAACCAAGCTCAGGAGGAGCTTGTTGAAGATCTTGTCCTTTGTGTTGTTCCGTTCTAGTTGTTCAGTAGTGGAGCCCAGTTGGGGTCGATCGGGGACCTTTGTCGCATTTGGGGTTCTTCTTTTATTTTGGTTCCATAGTCGGACCATGGGAGTATTTTGTTGATGTAATGCTTTATTCATGTAATTGTGTGAATTGGCGATTGTAAGCCAACTATGTATCTCTTTCCCTTATGTATTACATGGGTTGTGTGAAGATTACCTCACTTGCAACATTACTTTCAATGCGGTTATGCCTCTAAGTCGTGCTTCGACACGTGGGAGATATAGCCGCATCGAGGGCGTTACAAGTTGGTTGTTGGGGAACGTTGCAGAAAACAAAAATTTTCCTACTCGTTTCACCAAGATCATCTAGGAGTTCATCTAGCAACGAGTCATTGGATGCATCTACATACCTTTGTAGATCGCGCATGGAAGCGTTCAAAGAACGGTGATGATGTAGTCGAACACGACGTGATCCAAATCACCGATGACTAAGCGCCGAACCGACGGCACCTCCGCGTTCAACACACGTACGGGACGGGAGACGTCTCCTCCTTCTTGATCCAGCAAGGGGAAGGAGAGGTTGATGAAGATCCAGCAGAATGACGGCGTGGTGGTGGATGCAGGGCGTCACAGTAGCAGGGCTTCGCCTATACTACGAGGGAGAGACGTAAAGGGGGAAGAGGGAGGCGCCAAGGCTCAGTTATGAAGTCCCACCCTCTCCTCAACTATATATAGGGGTGCCAGGGGGGGGCGCCGGCCCTAGTGGATGAGATCTACTAGGGGGGGCGGCGGCCTAGGGTGGGGGGCTTGCCCCCCAAGCAAGGGGGCGCCCCCTCTAGGGTTTCCCCTCAACCCTAGCCGCATGGGCCCTAGGGGGGTGGCGCCCCAGCCCACTATGGGCTGGGTTCCCTCCTACTTCAGCCCATGGGGCCCTCCGGGATAGGTGGCCCCACCCGGTGGACCCCCGGGACCCTTTCGGTGGTCCCGGTACAATACCGGTGACCCCGAAACTTGTCCCGATGGCCGAAACAGCACTTCCTATATATAATTCTTTACCTCCGGACCATTCTGGAACTCCTCGTGATGTCCGGGATCTCATCCGGGACTCCAAACAATATTCGGGTTACTGCATATACATATCTTCACAACCCTAGCGTCACCGAACCTTAAGTGTGTAGACCCTACGGGTTCGAGAGACAAGCAGACATGACCGAGACGACTCTCCGGTCAATAACCAACAACGGGATCTGGATACCCATGTTGGCTCCCACATGCTCCACGATGATCTCATCGGATGAACCACGATGTCGAGGATTCAATCAACCCCGTATGCAATTCCCTTTGTCAATCGATATGTTACTTGCCCGAGATTCGATCGTCGGTATCCCAATACCTCGTTCAATCTCGTTACCGGCAAGTCACTTTACTCGTACCGTAATGCATGATCCCGTGACCAGACACTTGGTCACTTTGAGCTCATTATGATGATGCATTACCGAGTGGGCCCGGTGATACCTCTCCGTCATACGGAGTGACAAATCTCAGTCTTGATCCATGTCAACTCAACAGACACTTTCGGAGGTACCCGTAGTCTACCTTTATAGTCACCCAGTTACGTTGTGACGTTTGGTACACCCAAAGCACTCCTACGGTATCCGGGAGTTACACGATCTCATGGTCTAAGGAAAAGATACTTTGACATTGGAAAACTCTAGCAAACAAACTATACGATCTTGTGCTATGTTT
The DNA here is from genome assembly GCF_056163025.1 of Triticum urartu. NCBI lineage: Eukaryota > Viridiplantae > Streptophyta > Magnoliopsida > Poales > Poaceae > Triticum > Triticum urartu. Next base: position 306,260,433 of record NC_141875.1, read on the forward strand.
AGGATTGGGTCTTGTCCATCACATCATTCTCCTAATGATGTGATCTCGTTATCAATGACATCCAATGTCCATAGTCAGGAAACCATGACTATCCGTTGATCAACGAGCTAGTCAACTAGAGGCTTACTAGGGACATGTTGGTGTCTGTTATTCACACATGTATTACGATTTCCGGATAACACAATTATAGCATGAATAAAGACAATTATCATGAATAAGGAAATATAATAATAATGCTTTTATTATTGCCTCTAGGGCATATTTCCAATAGTCTCCCACTTGCACTAGAGTCAATAATCTAGTTACATTGTGATGAATCAAACACCCATGGAATTCTGGTGTTGATCATGTTTTGCTCTAGGGAGAGGTTTAGTCAATGGATCTGCTACATTCAGGTCCGTATGCACTTTACAAATCTCTATGTCTCCATCTTGAACATTTTCACGAATGGAGTTGAAGCGACGCTTGATGTGCCTTGTCTTCTTGTGAAACCTGGGCTCCTTGGCAAGAGCAATAGCTCAAGTGTTGTCACAGAAGAGCTTGATCGGCCCCGACGCATTGGGTATGACTCCTAGGTCGGTGATGAACTCCTTCACCCATATTGCTTCATGTGCTGCCTCCGAGGCTGCCATGTACTCCGCTTCACATGTAGATCCCGCCACGACGCTTTGCTTGCAACTGCACCAGCTTACTGCCCCACCATTCAAAATATACACGTATCCGGTTTGTGACTTAGAGTCATCCAGATCTGTGTCGAAGCTAGCGTCGACATAACCCTTTACGACGAGCTCTTCGTCACCTCCATAAACGAGAAACATTTCCTTAGTCCTTTTCAGGTACTTCAGGATATTCTTGACCGCTGTCCAGTGTTCCTTGCCGGGATTACTTTGGTACCTTCCTACCAAACTTACGGCAAGGTTTACATCAGGTCTGGTACATAGCATGGCATACATAATAGACCCTATGGCTGATGCATAGGGGATGACGCGCATCTCTTCTATATCTTCTGCCGTGGTCGGACATTGAGCTGAGCTCAATTTCATACCTTGTAACACAGGCAAGAACCCCTTCTTAGATTGATCCATATTGAACTTCTTCAATATTTTATCAAGGTATGTGCTTTGTGAAAGACCTATGAGGCGTCTCGATCTATCTCTATAGATTTTGATGCCTAATATATAAGCAGCTTCTCCAAGGTCCTTCATTGAAAAACTCTTATTCAAGTAGGCCTTAATGTTGTCCAAGAGTTCTATATCATTTCCCATCAATAGTATGTCATCTACATATAATATGAGAAATGCTACAGAGCTCCCACTCACTTTCTTGTAAACGCAGGCTTCTCCATAAGTCTGCGTAAACCCAAACGCTTTGATCATCTCATCAAAGCGAATGTTCCAACTCCGAGATGCTTGCACCAGCCCATAAATCGAGCGTTGGAGCTTGCACACCTTGTCAGCATTCTTAGGATCGACAAAACCTTTCGGCTGCATCATATACAATTCTTCCTTAAGGAAACCATTAAGGAATGCCGTTTTGACGTCCATTTGCCATATCTCATAATCATAGAATGCGGCAATTGCTAACATGATTCGGATGGACTTTAGCTTCGCTACCGGTGAGAATGTCTCATCGTAGTCAACCCCTTGAACTTGTCGATAACCCTTAGCGACAAGTCGAGCTTTATAGATGGTCACATTACCATCCGCGTCTGTCTTCTTCTTAAAGATCCATTTATTTTCTATGGCTCGCCGTTCAACGGGAAAGTCAGTCAAAGTCCATACTTCATTTTCATACATGGATCCTATCTCGGATTTCATGGCTTCTAGCCATTTTTCGGAATCCAGGCCCGCCATCGCTTCTTCATAGTTTGAAGGTTCACCGTTGTCTAACAACATGATTTCCAAGACAGGGTTGCCGTACCACTCTGGTGCGGAACGTGTCCTTGCGGACCTTCGAATTTCAGTAGGAGCTTGATCAGAAGTATCTTGATCATTATCATTAACTTCCTCTCTAGTCGGTGCAGGCACCTCAGGAACATTTTCTTGAGTTACGCCATTTTCCGGTTCAATAGGTAATACTTCATCAAGCTCTACTTTCCTCCCACTTACTTCTTTCGAGAGAAACTCTTTCTCCAGAAAGAGTCCGTTCTTGGCAACAAAGATCTTGCCTTCGGATCTGAGGTAGAAGGTGTACCCAATAGTTTCTTTAGGGTATCCTATGAAGACGCATTTTTCCGACTTGGGTTCGAGCTTCTCAGGTTGAAGTTTCTTGACATAAGCATCGCATCCCCAAACTTTTAGAAACGACAGCTTAGGTTTCTTCCCAAACCATAATTCATACGGTGTCGTCTCAACGGATTTCGATGGAGCCCTATTTAAAGTGAATGCGGCAGTCTCTAAAGCATAGCCCCAAAAAGATAGCGGTAAATCAGTAAGAGACATCATAGACCGCACCATATCCAATAGAGTGCGATTACGACGTTCGGACACACCGTTACGCTGAGGTGTTCTAGGCGGCGTGAGTTGTGAAACTATTCCACATTTTCTTAAGTGTGTGCCAAATTCGTGACTCAAGTATTCTCCTCCACGATCCGATCGTAGAAACTTGATTTTCCTGTCACGTTGATTCTCAACCTCACTCTGAAATTCCTTGAACTTTTCAAAGGTTTCAGACTTGTGTTTCATTAAGTAGACATATCCATATCTACTCAAGTCATCAGTGAGGGTGAGAACATAACGATAGCCACCGCGAGCCTCAACACTCATTGGACCGCACACATCAGTATGTATGATTTCCAATAAGTTGGTTGCTCGCTCCATTGTTCCTGAGAACGGAGTCTTGGTCATTTTACCCATGAGGCATGGTTCGCACGTGTCAAATGATTCATAATCAAGAGACTCTAAAAGTCCATCTGCATGGAGCTTCTTCATGCGTTTGACACCTATGTGACCAAGGCGGAAGTGCCACAAGTATGTGGGACTATCATTATCAACCTTACATCTTTTGGTACTCACATTATGAACATGTGTAGTAATACGTCTGAGATTCATTAAGAATAAACCATTCACCATAGGAGCATGACCATAAAACATATCTCTCATATAAATGGAACAACCATTATTCTCAGATTTAAATGAGTAGCCATCTCGAATTAAACGAGATCCCGATACATTGTTCATGCTCAAAGCTGGCACTAAATAACAGTTATTGAGGTTTAAAACTAATCCCGTAGGTAAATGTAGAGGCAGCGTGCCGACGGCAATCACATCAACCTTGGAACCATTCCCGACGCACATCGTCACCTCGTCCTTCGCCAGTCTCCGTTTATTCCGCAGCTCCTGCTGTGAGTTACAAATATGAGCAACGGCACCGGTATCAAATACCCAGGAGTCACTACGAGTACTGGTAAGGTACACATCAATTACATGTATATCAAATATACCTTTGGCGTTGCCGGCCTTCTTGTCCGCTAAGTATTTGGAGCAGTTCCGTTTCCAGTGACCCTTCCCTTTGCAATAAAAGCACTCCGTCTCAGGCTTGGGTCCATTCTTTGGCTTCTTCCCGGCAGCTTGCTTGCCGGGCGCGGCAACTTCCTTGCCATCCTTCTTGAAGTTCTTTTTACCCTTGCCTTTCTTGAACTTAGTGGTTTTATTGACCATCAACACTTGATGCTCCTTCTTGACTTCTACCTCCGCTGATTTCAGCATTGAGAACAACTCAGGAATGGTCTTTTGCATCCCCTGCATGTTGAAGTTCATCACAAAGCTCTTGTAGCTTGGTGGAAGCGACTGGAGGATTCTGTCAATGACCGCATCATCCGGGACATTAACTCCCAGCTGAGACAAGCGGTTGTGTAACCCAGACATAGTGAGTATGTGCTCACTGACAGAACTATTTTCCTCCATCTTACAGCTGAAGAACTTATCGGAGACTTCATATCTCTCGATCCGGGCATGAGCTTGAAAAACCATTTCAGCTCTTCGAACATCTCATATGCTCCATGTCTCTCAAAACGCTTTTGGAGCTCCGGCTCTAAGCTGTAAAGCATGCCGCACTGAACGAGGGAGTAGTCGTCAACACGTGTCTGCCAAGCGTTCATAACGTCTTGGTTCTGTGGGACGGGTGGATCACCTAGCGGTGCTTGTAGGACATAGTCTTTCTTGGCAGCTATGAGGATGATCCTCAGGTTCCGGACCCAGTCCGTATAGTTGCTGCCATCGTCTTTCAGCTTGGTTTTCTCTAGGAACGCGTTGAAGTTGAGGACTACGTTGGCCATTTGATCTACAAGACATATTGCAAAGATTTTAGACTAAGTTCATGATAATTAAGTTCATCTAATCAAATTATTAATGAACTCCCACTTAGATTAGACATCCCTCTAGTCATCTAAGTATTACATGATCCGAGTTTGACTAGGCCGTGTCCGATCATCACGTGAGACGGACTAGTCAACGTCAGTGAACATCTTCATGTTGATCGTATCTTCTATACGACTCATGCTCGACCTTTCGGTCTTCTATGTTCCGAGGCCATGTCTGTACATGCCAGGCTCGTCAAGTTAACCCTAAGTGTTTTGCATGTGTTCCGAGGCCATGTCTGTACATGCTAGGCTCGTCAACACCCGTTGTATGTGAACGTAAGGATCCATCACACCCTATCATCACGGCGTGCTTAGAAACGACGAACTTTAGGAATGGTGCACAGTTAGGGGAGAACACTTCTTGAAATTGTTATGAGGGATCATCTTATTTACTACCGTCGTTCTAAGTAAACAAGATGCAAAACATGATAAACATCACATGTAATCAACAAATTAACGTGACATGATATGGCCAATATCACATAGCTCCTTTGATCTCCATCTTGGGGCTCCATGATCATCGTGTCACCGGCTTGACACCATGATCTCCATCATCATGATCTCCATCATCGTGTCTCCATGAAGTTGCTCGCCAACTATTACTTCTACTACTATGGCTAACGCGTTTAGCAATAAAGTAAAGTAATTTACATGGCGTTTCTTGATGACACGCAGGTCATATAAAAGAATAAAGACAACTCCTATGGCTCCTGCCGGTTGTCATACTCATCGACATGCAAGTCGTGATTCCTATTACAATAGCATGAACATCTCATACATCACATATAGATCATTCATCATTCATCACAACTTTGGCCATATCATATCACAAACCACTTGCTGCAAAAACAAGTTAGACGTCCTCTAATTGTTGTTGCAAGTTTTACGTGGCTGAATTAGGGTTCTAGCAAGAACGTCTTCTTACCTACGTTAAAGCCACAACGTGATTTGTCAACTTCTATTTACCCTTCATAAGGACCCTGTTCATCGAATCCGCTCCAACTAAAGTGGGAGAGACAGACACCCGCCAGCCACCTTATGCAACTAGTGCATGTTAGTCGGTGGAACCGGTCTCACGTAAGCGTACGTGTAAGGTTGGTCCGGGCCGCTTCATCCCACAATACCGCTGAAGCAAGAAAAGACTAGTAACGGCAAGAAAGTTGACAAATCTACGCCCACAACTAATTGTGTTCTACTCGCGCAAGAAGAACTACGCATAGACCTAGCTCTGATACCACTGTTGGGGAACGTTGCAGAAAACAAAAAATTTCCTACTCGTTTCACCAAGATCATCTAGGAGTTCATCTAGTAACGAGTCATTGGATGCATCTACATACCTTTGTAGATCGCGCACGGAAGCGTTCAAAGAACGGTGATGATGTAGTCGAACACGACGTGATCCAAATCACCGATGACTAAGCGCCGAACCGACGGCACCTCCGCGTTCAACACGCGTACGGGACGGGAGACGTCTCCTCCTTCTTGATCCAGCAAGGGGAAGGAGAGGTTGATGAAGGTCCAGCAGCACGACGGCGTGGTGGTGGATGCAGGGCGTCACAGTAGCAGGGCTTCTCCTATACTACGAGGGAGAGACGTAAAGGGGGAAGAGGGAGGCGCCAAGGCTCAGGTATGAAGTCCCTCCCTCTCCTCAACTATATATAGGGGTGCCAGGGGGGGCGCCGGCCCTAGTAGATGAGATCTACTAGGGGGGCGGCGGCCTAGGGTGGGGGGCTTGCCCCCCAAGCAAGGGGGCGCCCCCTCTAGGGTTTCCCCTCAACCCTAGCCGCATGGGCCCTAGGGGGGTGGCGCCCCAGCCCACTATGGGCTGGGTTCCCTCCTACTTCAGCCCATGGGGCCCTCCGGGATAGGTGGCCCCACCCGGTGGACCCCCGGGACCCTTCCGGTGGTCCCGGTACAATACCGGTGACCCCGAAACTTGTCCCGATGGCCGAAACAGCACTTCCTATATATAATTCTTTACCTCCGGACCATTCCGGAACTCCTCGTGACGTCCGGGATCTCATCCGGGACTCCGAACAATATTCGGGTTACTGCATATACATATCTTCACAACCCTAGCGTCACCGAACCTTAAGTGTGTAGACCCTACGGGTTCGAGAGACAAGCAGACATGACCGAGACGACTCTCCGGTCAATAACCAACAGCGGGATCTGGATACCCATGTTGGCTCCCACATGCTCCACGATGATCTCATCGGATGAACCACGATGTCGAGGATTCAATCAACCTCGTATGCAATTCCCTTTGTCAATCGATATGTTACTTGCCCGAGATTCGATCGTCGGTATCCCAATACCTCGTTCAATCTCGTTACCGGCAAGTCACTTTACTCGTACCGTAATGCATGATCCCGTGACCAGACACTTGGTCACTTTGAGCTCATTATGATGATGCATTACCGAGTGGGCCCGGTGATACCTCTCCGTCATACGGAGTGACAAATCCCAGTCTTGATCCATGTCAACTCAACAGACACTTTCGGAGGTACCCGTAGTCTACCTTTATAGTCACCCAGTTACGTTGTGACGTTTGGTACACCCAAAGCACTCCTACGGTATCCGGGAGTTACACGATCTCATGGTCTAAGGAAAAGATACTTTGACATTGGAAAACTCTAGCAAATGAACTATACGATCTTGTGCTATGTTTAGGATTGGGTCTTGTCCATCACATCATTCTCCTAATGATGTGATCTCGTTATCAATGACATCCAATGTCCATAGTCAGGAAACCATGACTACCCGTTGATCAACGAGCTAGTCAACTAGAGGCTTACTAGGGACATTTTGGTGTCTGTTATTCACACATGTATTACGATTTCCGGATAACACAATTATAGCATGAATAAAGACAATTATCATGAATAAGGAAATATAATAATAATGCTTTTATTATTGCCTCTAGGGCATATTTCCAACATTGGTATCAGAGCCTTCCCCGACCTTAGGAGCCCCACTGCTTGATCGTTTTTAGCGGTTGAGTTGTGTCTAGAAAAATGTTTTGAGTCATTTAGCAATTATATATCCAAGAGTTCAGGAATTCGTTTTACTGCCCAGTCCCTTCATCGCTCTGGTAAGGCATCCTGACGTAGAGTTTTGACTCTTCTCTTCTCAAATTGCACTAAAAAAAATTTAGGATCACGCGGGTATCTTGGAATCGTTCCGATGGTTTTGTGACGAGAACATTGTCTTGCTGCCTCCTGTCAGGGGTTTTGTGGAAGTGTCCCGGGGAGTTCAGCTCCGAGGTGTTGTCGTCATAATTTTATCATTGCAGTTCTGGAATACCTGAGTTTAGTACGCCGACATCGAAAATCTCTTTTATGCAGTTCGTTGGTGAGATAACCTCGACGCCACCCAGTACTGGGGCGGGAGTTCGGGAGTATTGCCATAACTTGTATAACGATGCTTTTCGAAGGTTGAGGTAGATGATTTCCGAAGGTTTCTTGGTTATGTGTTGAAGGATGGATACAGCTGGATGTAGGATTTGCTAGCTTTGGGTGAGATATTATGCTTCCCCTGTATCCCCAACACCTGATTGCATAACCGGAAAGGTTCGGGAGTTCCATAGGTGGGAATTCAAGTAGCTCTTAGGATATCTTTCCTACAGATGTATGATATGAAATTGGGGTTCGACGTCTAGTGGTCCTCCTATTCACGGTCGGTTTTACAGTGGTCTCATTGTGTCTTAAAGAGTCCTTGGCTATGCCGACTCGGGGATGCTTCGTATGTCATGTGCACTGCCTTGTACATGATGGTGCTGTACGATCGAGCCCGTGTAGGCCCCACCACGAAAACTTCAGACAGAATCTCTATCATATGTTTGTTCTGGCTTATTCTGCAAGCCAACCCTTTGTTTTGTTTTGAGTTGTGGTATTCGAGTTGCTTCGAAGTCAAATGTTGATTCCATACCTTTCCCCAAATGGTGTTCTCATACTTCGATGTGAATACCAATCCTTCTTGATCATCAAGATTGTTTTGTCAATCCTTTTTAAGCGGTGCACTTCTCTTCAAGTGGATCTGATCATTTCAACATCTGCAAGATCAACTCAAGTCTTCTCAACGGCGTTCGTTTCATCCATCTCCAGTTGCCTTTGTTTTTCCCACCCTCCCTCCCTTTGTTTCTTCGAGGACCCAGATTTCTTCATCGGGTATCCATTCAATTCATGTGAAGTCTCTCCATTCTTTTCTGTCAATGTTCTTATCCGTTGTTTCTCAGGAAGATGCCAACGGAGCTTCAAGTTCGTCATCCTTCACTCATTTTTCTTCTCCGGTGGTTTAAATAAGCTTTATTGATCATATCTTTCTCCTCGTTTCAAATACCTCCTCATGCCGGTGCACCTCATATTCATTCACTTCTCTCTATTTAATTGTTCTGGAGTGCTCAAGATATCTTAAAGATTCGTGTTTTCCACTCTGCATTCGTTCAAAATCTCTCGAAGATGTTCTCTCATTCAAGCCTTTTAATTCAACCGGTGCAACCTCTCTTTCAAATCGTTCAACGGTGTTTTTTTGAGTGGGCCATAACCCACAGGTCTTTTTCCAGGATCTTACCTGACTCCTCTTATTTTCCCGGAGCTATCCTCAAAAATTCTTTTCGAAGTTTGGCGTAAGAATGAATTGTCATCAGTCAAATGTCTTTCTCCAAGATCGGTTAAATTCTTTCCATCATTGGTTCAACTTTTCTATTCTTCTCTATTCCGGTGTGCCTCAATAATTCATGGTGGTGTTTCTCCTCGTCATTCTCAACATTTGAAGACCGAAGAAGGGTTTCTCTCAGTCTTGACCCATTCTCTTCAAGATTCGTCATTCTAGCTTGTTGTCATCTTCTCATAATTATTTTTCGATTGTGAGAATTCTTTTCACCCATCTGGAGCATTTCATGAGTTGTTTTCCATTTCTTTTCCCCGAAGCCCATCATTTAAGAAGACTTATTCATTCTCAGCTTTCAGTTGTCATTCTCCAATCTTACCGGTGCATCAAGTGATCCTCTAATCACCTCGTGATCTCTTCGTTCTCATGTATCTAAATCCTCTCAAGCATCTTCGTTCATTTTATAATTCTTCCCGGTGATTCGTTATCTTTTCTTTGTTCATTTTGATTCTTACGGTGGTTCGTTCAAGACTTCTCTTCCTCATCAATTGTTCGTTGTTCCTACCCTACCGGTGGTTCGTCGAAGACCTTCTCAAGTTTTGCGTTATGGCTATCTTAATTTTTTCTACGAGAATAAGTTGTATGCCAATTCCATTGGTTGTCATCAATTTGAATTGGTGAAGGATAAGCATAATGTAATTCTTATTCTTGTTTCATCGAGTGAATTTAATTCCTTATTCTGGAGGTTCATCAAAATTCTTGATTTCTTTTGTTTATCTTTCTTTTCCGGAGCTCCAAGCTATTTCAATTATATCACCACGGAGATTCATCTAAATCGTCGCAAGGCTTTGCTTGTGTTTTCAACTTCTCTTTCTGTTCTGATCATCCTTTTATTACCGGAGTTCTTCATGGAGGTCTACATGATGGTTCATCAAGGATTTAATTCCTTCTCGAAGGGTTCATCAACATTCTTTTCAGAGGAGCTCAAGCATTCTTCATCTTGCTTTCCAAAGTGTGATTCTTTCTTTCTTTCTTTCTTATATTTTGAGGTGGTGCTATGTCACTCTTGACAATTTCCCTTCGTGTTTTATGTTTCACATGTTTTCAAGAGTGAGGTATTTAAATCCATCATTTTCTCTTCGTTCAAGTCATCTTTCCAACCAATCAACCTCTTCTTTGGAGTTATCTTGGGGTATATTTCACCTAAAGCCTTCCTGAGGATTGTTGCTATCCATGGTGCTTATAATGACCCAAGTTCTTCATCTATCCTTCCCGGTGAAATTAGTTTCTCATCTCCTTGTTCCTATCAATCCAATTCTTTTTCCCATGAGTGGCAGGTTGTCACCTAATAATTTGAGATGTATTCCATAAGACCATACGAAGCTTATTCTTTTCGTTGTTGGTTTTCCAACAACTCCGTTCTAGCATTTGTTGTAAGCGTGCTCCCTCAAGATCTTGTTTCCCTGCGTTCCGGAGGCATGGTGATGTTGCTCTCTCCAACCCATCTTCTTGCTTTGTCAGGATCGTGTTCTTTTCATGCCTATCCTTTTAACCGGAGTGTTGTGTCCTCTTTTCAAGTATCCTCTCATCTTGTCAAGTTCAATTCCTTCCATTTACAGGCGGAGTGCTGTCCAAATTATATCACTCTTATTCCTTCCCTATCTTGTTTAACCGGAGTATTGTGCCCCTTTGTTCAAGTTCTTTTTGCCTTATCAAGTCTTACATCTCTTTTAACCGGAGTGCCATACGAATTTGTTCTTCCTTGTTCATCTTCCCTACCGGAGTGCTTTCAACTTTGTTCTACTTCGTTGTATTCTTACTTTCAAGTTGTTGAACTTCTCAAGGTTCTTTGGTTTCACTCGTTTGTCAAAGAAGCAACTTAGTTTTACCTCTTCTCTTTCTTTTCCGTTGTCCCTCCGGTGCCATTCTAGATCTCGGGACGAGATCCTCTCGTAGTGGTGGAGTGTTGTGACGCCCCGAGACCGATGTGCCAGGTGTCCTCCAGTTATTTGCTGTTGTTGCGTTGTCATTCGCTTGCATGTTGCATCTTGTCATGTCATCATGTGCATTGCATCGTCATGTTTTCAAAACTTGCATCAGTTCCGGTCTCCTCGTTCCGTCCGTTGTCCGTTCTGAGCCCAGACACACTTGCACGCGCCCACGGCACGTCCGAAATATTATTTTATAACTGGCCGGAAAATGTTCTTGGAATGGGATGAGAGTTGGCGTGCGGTCTTATTATAGTGTAGGTAGACCGCCTGCCAAGTTTCATCGCGATCGGAGTTCATTTGACGCCCCAACGAATAACTATAACGGCAATATAGTCGGTCTAACGTCGGACGTTTTCGGTCTCCGGAAACAGTTGTCGGGCTGCACTCCTCTCCTCTCATCTCAGTCCAACCTCTTTTCACAACCCACTTGTAGCCCACCTAAACCCCCCCTCCGTTTCGGGCCGTCGGATCGTGATCGGAGGCTCCGAAACGCTCCTAAGACCCCCCTAAACCCTAATCCTAGCCCACCTACTATAAATAGACCACTTCCCCTTCCAAATCGGGTCTAAACCTAGCCTAGCCCCTTCCCAAACCTCCAGCCGCCGCAGCAACCTCGAAGCCCGCGCCGACTAACCAGATCCACCACCTCCTCCTCATTTTCCAGTGCCCTCCACCTCACACCCGCCACATGGCGCGCCCAGATTGGCTCAGCCACCGCCCGCAGCCGCCCGTGGCCACTCGCAGGCGGCCACGTGGCCTCTCCTCGCATTTCCCTGTCTCCCTGCGCCGCGCCATGGCCCGCCAGGACCCGGATCGGGCCCTGGGAAGCCGCCCGAGCCCAAGTCGTCGCCCGTTCGCTCCTCGCTGCACCTCCTCGATCCGTTCTGGATCGGGAGGGAGGCTGCTGCTCGAGCTCCCGCAAGACCCGCCGGCCACCGTAGCCCACCTCACCGCCGGCGACCCTTGCTGCGAAACGCCGCTCAGGTCACGTCCCCGGCCGCCCCTCTCCTCCTATCCTCCGTTTTCCCTTCCTCCTCTTACCGCTCTCTCTCTGAACATGGACAGCGCCGCCGCCCGGAGCTTCTCGCTACCGCCCAGCTTCCGTCGTCGCCCGGATTCGCCGGATCCGGCAAGCTGCCGTCCAGATCCGCCCGTCTCCGCCAGTCCCTGACATCACCGGAGCCGCTTCGCGCCCTGTCGTTGTTCTCATCGCCGGCAACTGCCACCGCCTGAACCTGTCTCTGCTTCGAGCAGAGGAGCACGAGCGAGGCCAGGCGCGTTGACCCTTTCGATCGAGCCAAGCAGGCCGGCCCAGCGCGCCCCTGCCAGCCTTGCCTCCCACCGACCGGGCCTTGCCCATGGGTGAGCTCCCCGCAGCCTCTCCTCTTTGTTGGCCCAGTTCAGCAAATTCGGCCCTATAGTGTTTTTTCCTCTGGACGGATTTAATCAATTATCCCAGGATTTGCTGTTTTACAGAAAACCCCCTGCTGTTCATGCATATAATAACTCACAATTCGTGCATCGGATTAAAATGATTTATATATGAAACTTGCTTAGAATTTCATCTAGTTTCATAATATGCAACTTTCATCTATGTTTGAAATGTTTTAAATGCTGTTTGAGTAAATTTGTTCCTATGTCATGCTAAAATGGTTTAATTCATAACTAAATAACCGTAACTCGGAATTTAATAAACTTTATATGTAATTGGGGTAGAAAAATGCCTAGTTTAACATGATGCACTCACCTAGCATGTTTAACAACTCTAAAATTGTGTTTAGGGCAGAACAGTACCAAACCTAATATATGCATATGAGGAGTTTCCGGAAATTGTTGTTCGTTGTTTCCGGCCTCATTTAAACTTGACTAGATAGGTAGTTTTCTTTGCTTCACCCTCTTGCCATGTTTAACAACATTTAATATTGTTGGGTACATAAACAAGATCGAACTTAATAAGTCACGTGGTGTTTCGTCAATATGCAACTCCGTTGCATATTGTGCTCCACTTAATTTGTAGGATTGTTTGTGCATTTTGCCATGCCATGCCTCATTAAACCGGACATGCATCATACTTGTTTGCGCATCATGCCATGTTATGTGGTGGTTGTTTACTATGTTGTGTGCTTCTTTCCGGTGTTGCATCTTCGGGTTGGTTCCGGTAACGTCGTGTTTGTGAGGACCCGTTCGTCTACGTCCGTTTATCTTCTTCATGGACTCGTTCTTCTTCCTTGCGGGATTTCAGGCAAGATGACCATACCCTCGAAATCACTTCTATATTTGCTTGCTAGTTGCTCGCTCTTTTGCTATGCCTATGCTGCGATACCTACCACTTGCTTATCATGCCTCCCATATTATTGAGCCAAGCCTCTAACCCACCTTGTCCTAGCAATCCGTTGTTTGGCTATGTTACCGCTTTGCTCAGCCCCTCTTATAGCGTTGTTAGTTGCAGGTGAAGATTGGAGCTTGTTCCATGTTGGAACATGGATATTTTGTTGGGATATCACAATACCTCTTATTTAATTAATGCATCTATATACTTGGTAAAGGGTGGAAGGCTCAGCCTTATGCCTGGTGTTTTGTTCCACTCTTGCTGCCCTAGTTTCCGTCATATCGGTGTTATGTTCCCGGATTTTGCGTTCCTTACGCGGTTGGGTTATAATGGGAACCCCTTGACAGTTCGCTTTGAATAAAACTCCTCCAGCAAGGCCCAACATTGGTTTTACCATTCGCCACCTAGCCTTTTTCCGTTGGGAGTCGCACATCCCGAGGGTCATCTTATTTTAACCCCCCGGGCCAGTGCTTGTCTAAGTGTTGGTCCAAACTAGAGCCCCTTGCAGCGCCACCTCGGGGAAACTCGAGGGCTGGTTTTAGTTGTACGGATTGCTTATCCGGTGTTGCCCTGAGAACGAGATATGTGCAGCTCCCATCAGGATGTCGGCGCATCGGGCGGTCTTGCTGGACTTGTTTTACCATTGTCGAGGATGTCTTGTAGAACCGGGATACCGAGTCTGATCGGAATGTCTCGGGAGGAGGTCTATTCCATCGTTGACCGTGAAAGCTTGTGATGGGCTAAGTTGGGACACCCCTGCAGGGTTTTGAACTTTCGAAAGCCGTGCCCGTGGTTATGGGCAGATGGGAATTTGTTAACGTCCGGTTGTAGAAAACCTGAAGTTGACCTTGAATAAAATGAATCAATCGCGTGTGTAACCGTGATGGCCTCTTTCCGGCGGAGTCCAGGAAGTGAACACGGTTGTTGGAGTTATGCTTGACGTAGGTTGTTTTAGGATCACTTCTTGATCATACTTTCACGACCGTGCTCTGCCTTCTCTTCTCGCTCTCATTTGCGTATGTTAGCCACCATATATGCTAGTCGTTTGCTGCAGCTCCACCTCATACCTTTACCTTACCCATAAGCTTAAATAGTCTTGATCGCGAGGGTGCGGGATTGCTGAGTCCCCATGGCTCACAGATACTTCCAAAACCAGCTTGCAGGTGCCGATGAGTCCGTGCAGATGACGCAACCAAGCTCAGGAGGAGCTTGTTGAAGATCTTGTCCTTTGTGTTGTTCCGTTCTAGTTGTTTAGTAGTGGAGCCCAGTTGGGGTCGATCGCGGACCTTTGTCGCATTTGGGGTTCTTCTTTTATTTTGGTTCCGTAGTCGGACCATGAGTGTATTTGGTTGATGTAATGCTTTATTCATGTAATTGTGTGAAGTGGCAATTGTAAGCCAACTATGTATCTCTTTCCCTTATGTATTACATGGGTTGTGTGAAGATTACCTCTCTTGCGACATTGCGTTCAATGCGGTTATGCCTCTAGGTCGTGCTTCGACACGTGGGAGATATAGCCGCATCGAGGGCGTTACACTAAGTCTGAATTCTCGAGGTCCCTCCCGATTGGGCGCCGCCAGGGGGCTCCAACTTCGGACGACCCCATGATACGTCTCCAACGTATCTATAATTTTTGATTGTTCGATGCTATTATATTATCCATCTAGGATGTCTTATATGCATTTATATGCTATTTTATATGATTTTTGGGACTAACCTATTAACCTAGAGCCCAGTGCCACTTTATGTTTATTCCTTGTTTTTGAGTATCATAGAAAAGGAATATCAAATGGAGTCCAATTGACCTGAAAATTTATGGAGATCATTTTTGGACCAGAAGAAGCCCACGGAGCATTGGAGATGGACCAGAAGAGTCTCGA
This sequence comes from Triticum urartu, assembly GCF_056163025.1. Lineage (NCBI taxonomy): Eukaryota > Viridiplantae > Streptophyta > Magnoliopsida > Poales > Poaceae > Triticum > Triticum urartu. The sequence continues at coordinate 306,275,604 of NC_141875.1, forward strand.
GGCCACCACGAGGGTGGGGGGCGCGCCCCCTGCCTCAGGACCCCCCTGACTTGTTCTTGATGCCAACACCTCTTATATATTCACAAACTTCCAGAACATAACCTAGATCGGGAGTTCCGTCGCCGCAAGCCTCTGTAGCCACCAAAAACCAATCGGGACCCTGTTCCGGCACCCTACCGGAGGGGGGATCCATCACCGGTGGCGATCTTCACCATCCCGACGCTCTCCATGACGAGGAGGGAGTATGATGCGGTGCATCCCACGATCATCCCCATGTACACTTCGACTACTCCCCAAGCCTCACAGGGACACACGATAAGACCTCGACTATACGCCATGGGACACAAGGTGAACTCACTCCTCTTCGAACCGTATCTTCCCACATACGAGACATGGTTACTACCTCATGCATGGACCTTGTGTATACTCAGGCTCATACGGGATGACCATGTAGATTCAAAGGACCAAGGCCAAACATGGAAGAGAAGACGGAAGAAACGAGAAGAAGATGGAGCAGCTGCCGGCATCAGCCCGAACATCCGGACCTCCCTCCGGATCATCCGGACTCAGCCGGATCATCCGGATGCCCTCCCGGATCATCTGGGTAATCCCGCAGCCACGACACCCGAAGCTTGCAGAATCCTCCCAACGAAGCCGGATCATCTGGACGAGGACCCGGATCATCCGGGTGATGCCCGGATCATCCGGACCCCCATCCGGATCATCCGGCCTTTGCCTGCGTGCATGACTTGGGCCGAGGCCCGTGTACCCCTTCGCCCCTCACTTACCCCTTCGTGGCTTAGCACTATATATAGACCCCCTCCTCCTCCATTTGAGGGTTAGCAAATGTTTAGCTCATGTTTGTGAGAGAGCTTTGCTCATCCACTTGGTAGTCTTCTCTACGGAGATTCGAGCCTCCACCGGAGAAGATCCCCCAAGCGGATTCAAGACCCCTCTTTAGGGAAGAACATCAAGACCTCCTCACGGAGAAGACCGGTTACCGTGTATCGTCCCTAGTTGTCCGTGGATCATGTATCTTTCCTTATGTACTTGAGGATCTAGCCCATACTTATTCGTGTCGGTTTAGTGATTCCTCTCATGTTTCTTATTGTGTTTTCTCTATGTTCTTCCCCGTGTTCTTCGTGATTTCCGCGGGATCCGCTCCTTTCGTGAAAGATCGGGCGATTAGGGTCTCTACCCTACATCATCTTGGATCAGAGCAAGGTTGATCACGAATTTGGAGCCCCCACCCCTCTTTTTCTAGCCTTCTTTTGCTTGATTTCGTCCTAAATTCGAAAATCCCCACTAAAAAAAGCCCCAATTTTTTTGTGATTTGTTGGTTTTGATGATGTTTTGTTGATTTTGATCCATGGATTTGCTTTGTTTCGAGTGGATCTAGCATCTCCCCAAGTTTCCCCGCCTTCCATCCACAAAATCTCTTCAAATTTGCCACGAAAATCATCCAATTTCCACCCAAAAATTCATCCCCGCGAGAAAATCCCGAGCAGTTTGACCTGCCCGGATCATCCGAATCCACCCAGATCAACTGGACCATCTCCCGGATGTCCGGACGCCCCACACAACAGAAATCCGGTTGACGAACCTGGATCATCCGGACCTACTCCCGGATGTCCGGCTAACCCTGACACTAACTCGGCTGAAATTTTGTTTCGGCCATAACTTTCACATCCGGAGTCCGATTTTCGCGTTCTTTAGCTCGTTGAGTAGCTATTGACATCCCCCATCCATATGCATAGGTTTCAACACCATTTGACTCCATCAAAATTTTGTAACTTTGGCATTTTTCCTAGGGCTTCCACCACATCATCCGCTACACCACCATAGCCTTACGCAACCTAACCAATTTTGTTCCCCATCGCATTAGTGGTTGCTTGAGGAGTGATTTGAGTCTCCTAAGGTGTCTAGGCTACTTAGGGACAGTCGCTTCTTCATCAACCACCACCACCACTTCCGCATAACCTTGCCCACCATACACTTCCGCCACCTCAACTTAACCCAATTTTGTTTGTGTTGTGAGTTGTGCCTCCTAAGGTGTTTCGGCTACTTAGGGACCGTGCTTCCAACTCCGACTCACATAACCCAATAACCCTCCACTTCTGCATTGCCTACTCGCATAACCCATCATTGCATTGGCGCAATCCCATTGAGTTTCCGCAACACCACAACCGCATCTCGCTACCGCCATTTTGACATTTGAGATTTTGAGTTCGCGGTTTTTCCGTTTCCTAAGGTGTTTCGGCTACTTAGGGACGAGTCTCCATCATCTTGGTATCTACATCAAGAACACCGCCACTCATCATCGCCAAAGACGGTAACCTCCATATCATCTTGGTATCGTGGTACCCCTCCATTGTATATTCCCTTGCAATTGCATTGTTAACCCCTAGCCCATTTTGCGTTACTTGCCTATCGAGACTAGCCATTTGAGTATTGACGGCAACATTACTTGTGCACATTAGTGATCTACACCATACATTGCATACATACCATATCATATCAGTATCATCCCTTGTGCCTCAAGATTGTTCCCGCATATACACAATTGCTATCTTGGTTTGTGCATTCCGCAAAGTGGCCATATCAAAGAAAAAAAGAATAAGCTTTTAAGAAAAAGAGAAAGAGCAAAGAAGCTTGTAAGAAATAGCCATAGCATCCTACCACATTGCATAAGCTTGTCATATCCGATCATCTTGGATCAAACACCGGGAACCATACATACATAGCATACTTGGGATAGAAAGTTTATCCATTTTGCGTCTTATAGGTTGTGCACAAGTGTCGTATCCGCCTATTGAGCAATCGTGCTAGCGTCTCTCTTGAGTTGTGCAACACGAGCATTTCCGTGGATTCCAAATTTTGTGCTCATTCCTTGGTTGCACGACCCCATTTATCTATCCGTGTGTGCGTTTCCGTGTGCCATTCTTTGCTATTGGTCTACTTGTTTCACTTGCGAATTTGTGAATCTCTTTCAACATTATTGACTCTTGCTAACATTTTACATCAAATTTTTGTGCCACTATCCTCACCGAGCTCCACCATAAGCCTTACTTGTGTAGGTGTGAGAAACCGATAAGAATTGGTACCAATTGTGCAATTTCCTTGTCCACATTGGAGTGATCATTGATCCACTTTCAACTTCGGTCAACGTATATTTGGTATTCGTTCTTCTCTTTCTCCACTCATATTGGCTCGAATCTTGTGATGGATAGGCAAGGCATTTCATCTCCGGTCTTCCACAACAACGACGGCGTGAACAACTACATCACCAAAGCGTCAATCTTCGATCTACAATGACAAATGCAAGGCGCACAATCAAGATTGCGAGAGCGCATCAAGAACCTCTCCATCGACATTCGTCACTCCGAAGCAAGGAAAAGGGATTACATCGACAACAAGCTTTCCGCACAAAAGGAGGAGCAAGATGCAAGGATGGAGGAGATTCAGGCCTTGATCAAGTCAACTTCCCCTTCATCATCCTCAAGGCGGCGACATTCAAGTCATAAGTCTTTGGAGCGCAAAAAAGATGTAAGCGCACGTCCACGTCCACATCTCCATGGCGACCACCATCACGTTCGTGATGCACCTCATCATGAAGGGCAAGTCACCTCCAAGCAACATGTGCACGACGACGACGAACGACATATACTACGAGCTCAAGTGCGACAACGCCGCTGTCGGTGTCAAAACCGGCGGATCTCGGGTAGGGGGTCCCGAACTGTGCGTCTAAGGCGGATGGTAATAGGAGGCAGGGGACACGATGTTTTACCTAGGTTCGGGCCCTCTTGATGGAGGTAAAACCCTATGTCCTGCTTGATTATTCTTGATAATATGAGTAGTACAAGAGTTGATCTACCACGAGATCGGAGAGGCTAAACCCTAGAAGCTAGCCTATGGTATGATTGTATGTTGTCCTACGGACTAAAACCCTCCGGTTTATATAGACACCGGAGGGGGCTAGGGTTACACAAGGTCGGTTACAAAGGAGGAGATATACATATCCATATTGCCTAGCTTGCCTTCCACGCCAAGTAGAGTCCCATCCGGACATGGGACGAAGTCTTCAATCTCGTATCTTCATAGTCCAACAGTCCGGCCAAAGGATATAGTCCGGCTGTCTAGAGACCCCCTAATCCAGGACTCCCTTAGTAGCGCCTGAACTAGGCTTCAATGACGATGAGTCCAGCGCGCAGTGTCGTCTTCGGCATTGCAAGGCGGGTTCTTCCTCCGAATACACCACGAAAGAGTTTGAATACAAGGATAGTGTCCGACCCTGCAAAATAAGTTCCACATACCACTGCAGAGAGAATAATATTTCCACAAATCTAATCTGCTGACACGTTTTGGCAGCATGACATCATGTCACGGTCCGGTAATTATTTGAACCATTTTTCTTTAACCAGCCCCGCACATAACGTGAGGCGGTTTCTTGACACATATTGTCAAAGCAGAGATCGTGTTCCCTTTATTACGGGATTCTCATTAATACGGATGTGGTTAACCCAACCGTGCCTAGGACTCCTAGATCTTAGGCAAGTCCCAAACGGCCACGAGGAGGACGCTTGATATTCACCCTCTTTATAAAGGGACAAGGCTTTTACTTTTTTCCCTCCCGTGCTCAATCGAATCCTTCCCCCACCTCGAGTTCTAACACCCAAAGCTCAGGTCAGGTGCTTCGGACCTTCAATCATGTCTAGATCCAGCCTTCAAGGACGGTGGATGCCTTCCTCCGTCACAGAGGAGGATATCAAGAAGTTGAGGGAGGCCAGATATCTGACCGCTGAAATTTTGCATAGGCTGCCCGCCCGAGGGCAGGTCGTCCCTACTCCCGAACCCAACGAGAGTGTTGTGTTCGTCTCCCACTTCCTTCGAGGACTAGGCCTCGCTCTGGATCCCTTTGTTAGGGGTCTTATGTTCTATTACGGGCTGGATTTTCATGATCTGGCCCCGGATTCCCTTCTTCACATCTCGTCATTTATTGTCGTTTTTGAGGCCTTCCTCCGCATTACCCCTCACTTCGGCCTGTGGCTCAAGACCTTCGATGTGAAGCCGAAGATGGTCGAGGGGCAGTACGCAGCGTGCGGAGGTGCTTTGATAAGCAAAATTGTTGATGCTCCGTGGCCAAAGGGTTCCTTTCCAGAGGTGTCCGGATTGTGGCAACGGGAGTGGTTCTACATCATAGCTCCCCGAAGTGCCAAGTGGGTAGCTGCCCTCACCTTTCGCTCGGGCCCTCCACCACAACTGATGTCATGGATCAGCAGGGGGCTGAGCTGTGGTCCAGCCAAGGACGTGCCAATACTGCAGAACCGTATCCGAGATCTCTTTGAGGGAGATTTCAGTCTGGTTATGGTAATGCAAGTTATGCCGGTTCATCGAGTCCAGCCTTGCAAACGCCGGCCCCTCCGCATGTGGGAATTCAACCCGGAAGGACCGCGCACTATTCAGAATTTCCTCGGCATGACGCAAGAGGAGATGTACAAATCGTTCTTCGGACCCCGAATAGAGTGTCCGGACACTACCGAGGACGTGGGCCTGAGCTGCAACCGCCCCGCTGCCCAAGTAAGTAATCCCATGGCCAAACACACTGTGCTTTTATTTATCATGACATCATTCTGAAGAATCGCTCTTTGACCAGGACTGGATAACAAAGGCAAAGATGATCTGGTGTTCGCCCCCCCTTCCTGAAGGCTTGGACAATCCGGTGCTGGAAAAAATGCTCGAGCCAGCACCCTGCCTAGTGCCCTCCAAGGAAGATGAAGGGGGGAATAACGAGGCTAGCGTCTCCACGAAGGAGGTTAGAGAGAGAAGGAGCTGAAACTTCCTCTCCCCAAGGAAGGAAGAGAACCGCCTCTGCGGACCCGGAGACAATGGTCTCCAAACGAGGGAAGAAATCTCTGCCGGAGGGTCCTGCCCTGGGGGATACCCTGGCCGTACTATGCCCTCAAGGGGACCAGCCCTCCCCCAAGCTATAAGTAAAAGGGGAAGTTAATAACGAAAATATCTTGCTCTACTTCTGAGGAAAATAATCGAAGCATTTATCTTGCAGTTCGGATCTTAGCCCTTCTCAGCAGAGCTCGTCTTTGGGGGATCTTCTTCCGGAGATGATGGAGAGCGAAACGCCTCCCCCTGCCACACCGCCTCACGAAGAGGGCGACCCCGAGGTGTCGTCGCGGAGGGTTTCTCCGGATCCGGCAAGGCTAGAAGGTAATCTTATGGCCACCCGAAGTCCTCAGCATCCGGCTCTCGAAGAGAGTCATCAAAAGAGTCTGGCACCGTCTGGTGTGCGGTCGGACGTACTGAGGGGTCTGCTGGAGCACGCGTGATGCGGAGCATCCTACGATCATCCCCATGTACACTACGACGAGACCTCGACCTCGAGCATACGCCATTGGACACAAGGTGAACTCGTTCCTAAGTCCTTTCCCTTTCCATTCTTCCGAGACATGGTTGCTACCTAATGCCAAGACACCACATGCTCTCAGGAATCAAGGACTCAAGGAGAAGGAATAGCCGGCATCAAGACTTATGCAGAGTTTCTTCCAGGCCCGGACCTTCCGGCCACAGCCCGGAACCTCCGGCCTCCGGACCTTCCGGCCAGCCCGGAACCTCCGACCCTCGCCACTCCAGCACAGCCTGCGTCGCGCCAACTCTCGGCTTACACCGGAACCCACACGGAACTTCCGAAGCCCGGACCTTCCGTCCCTGCCCGGAACTTCCGGCCTGCCTGCGTGCAGAGTCTCTGGGCTGAGGCCCATGTACCTGTTTTTCCCCTCACTTACCCCTTCGTGGCCCTAGGCTATATATACTCCTCCACCTCCACCATTTGAGGGTTAGCATTGGTTTAGCTCATTGAGAGATAGAGCATTGCTCATCCATATCAGATCTACTCCACGAGAGAGACTGCGGCCCCTCTACGGGGAAGATCCACCTTGGATTCAAGACCCCTTTATGGGAAGATCCCCTTGTGGATTCAAGACCTCCTCACGGAGAAGAACCGGCTACCCTTTTGTATCGTCCTTAGTTGTCCGTGGATTCGTGTATTGTTCTATGTACCCGAGGATCTAGCACATGTGTGACTTGTTCTTCTTAGTTTGAGTGTTCCTCTTGTGTTTCCCCTTGTGTTTTCCCTTGTTTCCTTCCTCGTGTTCTTCGCGGGATCCGCTCCTTTCATGAAAGATCGGGCGATTAGGGTTCTACCCTACATCATCTTGGTATCCTGAGCCACGTTGATCATGATTTCGAAGTCCCTCTCTTTGTTTTCTAGCCTTCTTTTGCTTGATTTCGTCCTAATTTAGAAAATCCCCACCAAAAATAGCCCCAAATTTTTTTTTGTGATTTGTTGGTTTTGATGATGTTTTGTTGATTTTGATCCATGGATTTGCTTGGTTTCAAGTGGATCTAGCATCTCCCCAAGTTTCCCCACTTTCCATCCACAAAATCTTCCCAATTTTGACCTTGGAAATCAAGTTTTTCCGCCCCCGTTCTCAGATCTGGAATTTAGGGTTCATTCCGGAAGAAATTCCATGACCCCCGGAACTTCCGGACTCCCCCGGAACTTCCGTCCTAGCCCTGGAACTTCCGGGCTAAACAGAAAGTTTACCCCAAAAAACCCCCAGACTCCCCGCAGTTTTTCCGCGACCCCCAGAACTTCCGGCCACCCCCCGGAACTTCCGGAGCCCGGAACTTCCGGCCCTAGGCCTGGAACTTCCGGCCTAACCCGAAACATTCCCCGAAATCTCAGCATCAGCCTCTTTCACCGTTTTGGTCACAACTTTTCGCTCCGAACTCCAATTTGAGTGTTCTTTGGCTCGTTTTGAAGCTATCGACGTGCCCGAGGATCTCACCTTGGTTTCACCACCATTTGACCCCATCTATTTTGTGGAATTTTGACATCTTTTCCTAGTCCTTCCACCATATCATCCGCTACACCATCACCGACTTCCGCAACCTAACCAATTTTGTTCCCCATTGCATATGTGGTTGCTTGAGGAGTGATTTGAGTCTCCTAAGGTGTCTAGGATACTTAGGGACGGTTGCTTTTCATCAACCACTACCACCAACATAACTTCCGCATAGTTTTGCCCACCTCACACTTCCCTCACCCCAACCTAACCCAATTTTGTTTGTGTTGTGAGTTGTGTCTCCTAAGGTGTTTCGGCTACTTAGGGACCGTGCTTCCAACTCCGACTCACATAACCCAATAACCCTCCACTTCCGCATTGCCTACTCGCATAACCCATCATTGCATTGCCGCAATCCCATTGAGCTTCGGCAACACCACCGCCGCATCCCGCTACCACCATTTTGACATTTGAGATTTTGAGTTCGCGGTTTTTCCGTTTCCTAAGGTGTTTCGTCTACTTAGGGACGACTCTCCATCATCTTGGTTTCTCCATCAAGATCACCGCCACTCATCATCGACAAGGATGGTAACCCCCATATCATCTTGGTATCGTGGTATCCCTCCATTGTATATTCCCTTGCCATTGCATTGATAACCCCTAGCCCATTTTGCGTCACTTGCCTATCAAGACTAGCCATATGAGTATTGCCGACAACGTTACTTGTGCACATTAGTGATCTACACCATACATTGCATACATACCATACCATATCGGTATCATCTTGGTATCATGTCATCCTTCGTGCCTCAAGTTTTTTCCCGCATATACACAATAGCTATCTTGGTTTGTGCATTGTGCAAAAGTGGCCATACAAAAAAAGAAGGGACATTTACATCTATGCCCTTAACTCGAACCCACTACTCAGTTTTACCCCTAATTTTTAGGTATGCTCAGTTTTGCCCCTCCGCCGTTAGTTTCACTTATAGAAATGCCCTTCTCTGCCGTTACCGTCCGGTCAAAGGTCTTTGACCGTCCTGAAAAAATAGCAAAAAAAATCAAAAAAATATGAAATTTGGTGGGATCGAAGATAGTCATGTCCGCAAGGCGCGTGCACATTTTCATGCCGTTCGGACACTCCGGGAGCTCGTGTCAGAGGAAAACATAAATTTTGTACGCATGCGAGCAGTAAATTAAAAAAAAATAGAAAAAAAATCAAAAAAATATGAAATTTCGTGGGACTCAAGATATTCAGGTGCGCAAGATGTGTGCACGTTTTTGTTGTGTTTGGACATTGTAGGAGCTCGTGGAGAAAAAAAAACAAATTTTAGCTCAAAAAAACTTTGAAAAATGCACTATTTTGTTTTTTTTCTCTAGAGCGCCCCGTACGTCATTTGATCACCAAAACTTGCAAGCACTTTGTGCACTCAAGCCTCTTTGACGCCAAATAAATTCAAATTTTTTTGAACTTTTTTGCTATTTTTTTCGAATTTACTGTTCAGAGGCATAAATTATTTTTGTTTTCCTTTGCCACGAGCTCCCAGAGTGTCCAACCAACACAAAAATGTGCACGCGCCTTGCGGACATGACTATCTTCGATCCCACCAAATTTCATATTTTTTTGATTTTTTTTGCTATTTTTTTCTGGATGGTCAAAGTACTTTGACCGGACGGTAACGGCGCAAAAGGGCATTTCTATAAGTGACACTAACGGCGGAGGGGCAAAACTGAGCATACCTGAAAATTAGGGGCAAAACTGAGTAGTGGGTTCGAGTTAGGGGCAGAACTGGAATTGGCCCAAAAAAGAATAAAGCTTTTAAGCAAAGAAAAAGAGTGAACAAAGAGCTTGTAAGCAAGTGCCATAGCATCATACCACAGTGTCATATAGGATCATCTTGGATCATAACACCGGGAACCATACATATATAGCATACTTGGGATAGAAAGTTGATACATTTTGCATCTTATAGGTTGTGCACAAGTGTCGTATCCGCCTATAGAGCAATCATGCTAGCGTCTCTCTTGAGTTGTGCAACACGAGCATTTTCCATGGATTCCACATTTTGTGCTCATCCTTGGTTGCACGACCCCATTTATCTATCCGTGTTTGTGTTTCCGTGTGCCACATATTGCTATTGGTCTACTTGTTACACTTGGAAATTTGTGAATCTCTTTCTCCAAGGATATGCTCAAATGTACCTTGTTCAACATTATTGACTCTTGCTAACATTTTGCATAAAACATTTTGTGCCACTATCCTCACCAAGCTCCACCATAAGCCTTATTTGTGTAGGTGTGAGAAACCGACAAGAATTGGTACCAACTGTGTTATTTCCTTGTCCATATTGGAGTGATCATTGATCCACTTTCAACTTCGGTCAAGGTACATTTGGTATTCGTTCTTCTCTTTCTCCACTCATATTGGCTCGAATCTTGTGATGGATAGGCAAGGCATTTGATCTCCGGTCTTCCACAACAACGACGGCGTGAACAACTACATCACCAAAGCATCAATCTTCGATCTACAACGACAAATGCAAGGCGCACAATCAAGATTGTGAGAGCGCATCGAGAACCTCTCCATCGACATTCGTCACTCCGAAGCAAAGAAAAGGGACTACATCGACAACAAGGTTTCCGCACAAAAGGAGGAGCAAGATGCAAGGATGGAGGAGATTCGGGCCTTGATCAAGTCTACTTCCCCTTCGTCATCTTCAAGGCGGTGGCAAGCACATCGATCCTCTTCGGAGCGCCCAAGCGACACAAGCGCAAGTCGTCCACGTCCACAACTCCACCCAATTGATCCTCTTAGGAGTATATCAAAATGTTAGCAAGAGTCAATATATTTCTCAGGCTGTTTGACCTAATTTGCAGCCCCGGTTCAGCCACCAGTGATCCGGAGACACCAGTACTCCACCCTTTCAACGCAATAGCCCAATTACCTATCAACCTGAAGGCTTGAACCACATCACTGCCTGTCAAACTCGACACATCCAAGGGTCAAAGTTAATCCAGATGTCTTTGTCATTCTCACCTTCTTTTGGCTGCAGGCTGTACCGTTGACAATCAGGGGAGTTTGCTCCCGAACTCCTAGGGCTCGCTGTGTAGACACAGTTTTCCATAGCAAATAGAGCCTCTCTTCCATCAAGGTCCTTGCCAACGGTGATCTCCTGGTTAATCATATAATTGAGTCCGAGAAATAGAGAATATGAACCAAGGCTGTTTACCCGCCTCCAACTCAAAAATCCTGCAGGCCCCAACAAGCTGGTATCCTACTCATAGATGTAACAGCCACTGTCCAGATACTCACGTATTTCACGGTGCTTGCATACAGTGGGGTTTTTGCAATATAACTTTCCCGGCTCATGTGTCCGAATGATCATCAGTCTTTTGCCGTCCTCTGATCGAGCGAGGAACCAGTTGTGCTTCCCTGTTTTTGGCAAAGGTGGTGTGATTAAAAAGGGCAGTAACTGTAGGGACACTACATCATATCAAAAAGGACAGGCATTGTTAATGTAAGATCAGCATTGTTCAGAGTATGAGTAGGGTAATGCAAGAAACAACACTGATATGTCCCTATTGGAACTGGGAGGAACATACAGGGAAATGTATACCGGGTTCGAAAATATAGAAGTGCCATGCATGGTTATACTCATGTTATCTCACAATCGATTCTTCACAGGAAACTACATGTCATGCATGTTATGTAATCATGTTCTATCCTCACAAACAATTTCTTCAAGGAAACTAACAGACCATGCATTGTTATATACTCATGTTCTGTGGGCAAAAATTTTGTGAGCATATTATTCTAGCTATTGATTGCTGAAGGGCGAACATGGGTATGTACACATGGTAAGCATTACAGGATTTCACTACTTCAAAATGTAGAGTTCTCCATATGCACATTTACTTCCCTAATGTATGGTTAGATGAAATCAACAGTGTGATGCATGTTTCTACGTCATGAAAATGAGGAAACTAACATGGCCATTGATACACACTCATATTTAGTAGTATATAGATTACTATAAAAAAAGGAGAATATCAATATCTTCATAACAGTTTGATTATTCAAGGGTACAAATTGGCTGTAATAACATGGTCACAATCGCATGAATTAACTCATTCCAAATATAACTGATTTACGGCGTCTCTAATACATCGACATAGTTCTACTCAAATTTTTCTCAAATAGGGATATGTCAATCCTCACAAAAAGTTCAAACGGTGTCATGGCGTCATCATTAACATCAGACGGAAACAATTTACACGCGCCATCCCAGCAATACGTGGTGCCATCTGCTTTGTCGATCGCGTAGATGATGCCATTGTGTTCAATAGCATCACAGAAGTGTGTATCTGCTTTGACAACGATCCACTGTGAGCTGAGCAGTCTCCAGCTAAAGAAGGCACCGGCGGAAAGATAGGTGAGTCCCTTGTCGAACAACGCAATTAGCTTGAAGTCTGTGTAATCCGCATGTCGTGTGGGCACTTGGCAGATTACAATCTTCTTCAAAACAAGGTGTGTCCAACTAACGATGTAATCTAGATGACTTGGACCACAAAGGTAAAACTCTATATCATCGGAGGAAGGATAAGCTCATGGGAGGTCTGGAAGTTCACGACCACCAACTTTTCCCCGTCTTCTCTGACAGCAGCCATCCAGTGGGAGTTCATGCCGACCCGGTACATACCTGCAAGAAGTTTCAGGCAATGGTGATCGGATCAAAGTCGAGGGAAATGATGTATGGCAACCCACTACATACCTGCAAAGAAGTTTCGGCTAATGGAGGTCGGATTGAAGTCGATGGGCATCATGTACGCCTCCGTCTCATGGTGAGCAAATCTCGCAAGACTAGATAGCAGCAAGTAGGGTGTCTTGAAAAGCTTAGGCATCGCTTCGACGATGGCCGTGTGCATGCCCCTCGAGCATGCAGCCAGCCGCAGGGCGCTCAACATATCCATACACGAACAACAGAGGTCGAGGTCGTCACCGGGGAGATTGCTCTAATCGCGGCTCATATGGATGCTGCGCGGTTCGCGTTCAGCCATGGTGGAGTTTGGAAGGTGGGGTTTTGGGGGGCTTGATTTACGGGGGTGAAGGCTTTCGGTGCTGGAGCGCCTAGCGAGGGAATAGTGGTACCGGGGGAGGCGAGCGATGCGAGGGTACGCGGGGGCACAATGAGATGATGAAGAGTGACCTCAGGATCTCCGGCGAGATGGAGATGGAGATGGAGTGGTGCTAGGGGAGAGGGAGACGAGGCGAGGCATGATATACAACGGTGGTGACAGTAACTGCACAGTGCACAAGGTGAGGTTGACTTTGGTAACCCGGACACGCCGCCTGGACTGGTGTCACCTCGGGTGCAGGGTCTTGTCACTTCACTGTGAGGACTGGATGAATAATGATATTTTGCCATCAAGTGTACCATAGTTGTACAACAACTACTAGTAGGAGTAGTAGGAACATGAGTAGTACTCCCTCCGGTCCTCTTTTGTCTGCGCATAACTTTTTCAATATTTCTCTAATTAGTCGGTGTATATACCCTTTTGCATGCACCCATTTCCCTCCAAGCCCCGCATTCACAACATTAATTAGCATACGCATGAGCAGCTGCAGCCAGACTCCAGCCAATAAACTGTAGCATGCAAGTGGGCCATTCTGTGCGTGTGGGAGAGAGGAAAGGCAACCGAAGAGCCCGTCCAATCCATTGCATGCAGCAGTCAAACCACTGCAGCTCTCCTCATGCATGTGCATAACTTCTCCCATTTACTTCTCCATCGGGAACCGCTTTTCCTCGGCTTCTTCACTACTCCTTGATCTTCATTTGCATCCAAACCACACTGCATTCACATTGTTTTAACCTCTTCACATCCTCCTGGAGTAATTCTGATGCCCCTATAAATAATCATCTTCTTCAGTTAGACTAGCCATCTAATCCTAATTCTCCAAACCATAGCCCTCCAGTCCAGCGGTTCCAAATGGTGAAAGAGGTCGAGATGCAGGTTTTTAGCGTCCAACATGTCCTCATCGAAGGCTCGTTGAGCATAGTTGCCACAGTCACCGACCACCCAAGGGTTGTTTGAAAGTGGATCAACAATGTATCCAACTCCCTCCAAAAGGTGGAGATGAAGGTCATCGGTCTCGAGGCAGAGTACACAGAGCATGCCACTGGGAAGATCCAACACGCCGCCGTCCTTCAGTTGTGCTTCGAAGATGATGTTTTGGTGTACCACATCATACACGCACCCTCAATACTAGGTGAGCTTCACGATTTCTTGTCTCGGGAGGACATATACTTCTGCGGGGCAGCCATCGCATCGGACAAACAGAAGTTGGAGACGTACAACCTTGATTTGAAAAGCATCGCTGACCTACAAACCAAAATTAAAATTCCTATAGAAGATTGTGATAAACCGACACCATCCCTATTCGACGTAACAAATATCCCCAGTGACTCTTGCTAACATTTTGTGGGGCAGCCATCGCACCAGACAAACAGGGCATATCCACTTTCAACTTCGGTCAAGGTACATTTGGTATTCGTTCTTCTCTTTCTCCACTCATATTGGCTCGAATCTTGTGATGGATAGGCAAGGCATTTCATCTCCGGTCTTCCACAACAACGACGGCGTGAACAACTACATCACCAAAGCGTCAATCTTCGATCTACAACGACAAATGCAAGGCGCACAATCAAGATTGCGAGAGCGCATCGAGAATCTCTCCATCGACATTCGTCACTCCGAAGCAAAGAAAAGGGACTACATCGACAACAAGCTTTCCGCACAAGAGGAGGAGCAAGATGCAAGGATGGAGGAGATTCGGGCCTTGATCAAGTCTACTTCCCCTTCGTCATCTTGAAGGCGGTGGCACGCACATCGATCCTCTTCGAAGCGCCCAAGCGACACAAGCGCAAGTCGTCCACGTCCACAACTCCATGGCGACCACCATCACGTTCGTGATCCATCTCGTCATGAAGGGCATGTCACCTCCAAGCAACATGTGCACGACGACAACGAACGACATCTACTACGAGCTCAAGTGCGACAACGCCACCATCAACATGAAGATGCTCGAGATGCGCCTACCTACAAGTCCCAACAAGCCCTACTTCACGCCAAGTCCAAACTTCATGACCACAAGAGAAGACCGCAAGACAAGCACCACCAAGAGCATGCTACGGCTACAACAACCACTTCGGCATCTTCGCCAAGTGCTATCAAGGCATCTTCTGCTTTGGATGTACGGCATCTTCGCCTAATTCCCACGAGTACGCCTACATTGACTTCATCAAGTCCAAGGCGACCACCTACAAGTGAGGGCGACACTTCCATCTTCGGAAGCCCCTCAAGGAAGATGTCCGAGCATGGGAATTTCCCTTCGGTCAAGGAGACGAGCTATGAGGTGCCACATCATATGGACCTCCTACAACAAGACGACGATAAGAAGGTCGACCTAGGGCCACCCCCTTCGACCACGGCGACGAGCACGAACCTCTTAAACAACATGAAGACGGCGCCCATATTGGACTCATACTCCGAGTCAAGCTATGAGACCGCTCATGAGACCTTATCTTTGGTCTTCGAGGAGAGTGATGATGTGCCATCTTCGGCCTTCATCCACGGCTACGACCACGACATGATTGAGCATGGAGACATTTGCACCAACATCTCTCTGACAACGACATGTGACGAGATGCCCCAATTGCCATGTGAGGAGAGCCACCACCACATGAGTGACATGAGTGACTCAACCACACGTGACATTGAGAGCATTTCCTATGAGAGGATGAGTGTGACCACCACTAGCCCCACACTTTAGAGCATGCCACACATCCTATGTGAGGTTGAGAGCCATTTGAGTGACTCCACCAACCATATGAGTGAGAGCATCCGAGAGGGAGTGAGTGAGCCACAACACTTAGTGAGTGAGGTAGTTGACACGACATGTGAGGCCACTTTGATTTCTAATGACTTAACCTCTACTCCTAGTGTGTTTTCTTCTTTGGTGCTAGGTCTCCTACATGATGACGTGCCTATCCTCGACGAGTCCATACCTCCAATGGAGACAATGATGGCCATGGTGGATGATGATGCACCCCCCACATGGTTCCATCAAGATGAAGATGACCACGACTCGGTCTTCAACACCTCACCTACAACACATGAGCGATGCTCCAAAGGTAACATAGGTGATGGTGCTTATCTTGTCCCACTAGTGGACTATTTTACGAATGATTGCTTGCATGATGTTGACACACCTATACCCATGCTTCATGCTAGTGCGACTTCTTCATGTCATGACTTACCTATTTATGATAAATATGATGATGAGCATGTTGATTTGCCTAGTTGTGATGCTATGCTCCATAGGATATCATGTGAAAATTCTTTTGGTCACATCATGTTTGACAATCCATTAACCTTGTCATATGCTATGAGTGAGATATCCCATATTGCATCATTTCAATCTCAACATAGTAACTATGCATGCCCCATTAAAATCAATCCCATTTGCACTTATGGCATAGATGACGAGATGATGGTCATTGGCTCTTGTTTTTCATGTGATGATATTGCCATACTTCCTTTACATGATTTGTGCAATTCATCTACTATGCCATGCAATGATCACATTGTTCCAAATATGCATTGTTTTGGATGTTGTCAATATTCTCCAAGTGATATTTCCATTAATGCTCATGAGGAGACCCCCATAGTTTCCTCATACATATTAGGAGATTTTGATGCATTCCATACTTGTCATGATTCCCATAATTGCTTGCACCATATGCATTCCATGAATAACAATGCTCTACATATATATCATGATGCATTGCACAGTTTGAGTCTTCATTATGCTATACATACAACAAACCTATCATGATGGATGATATGTTTCTATATCACGCATCTCATTTATTTGAGCATTGGATATTTTGTGCTAACCAACACAAGCACGTGTGCATCATGATGGATGATGTGTACATCTACCACGCACACACCATTTTCCCTTTGTCTTTGTTTTGTGTAGGTACTCACGTATACTCGTCAACCTCTCAATCCCAAGAGTTGACGAAATGAGCTCTTGAGAGCAAAGATGACTTGGGATCCCGTGGACTATCCTTACCACCATTCTCTTCACGCAACGACTACGCGCATCTCTTTCACTTGGCTCTCACACGGCTATGGGCTATATACCGCTTATCGCTTCATGCTCATTTTACCGTGTTTACTTTGCATGCTATGCTTGCTTCTATGCCTTTGCCATGCAATTGTGACCCTTGCTTGCATCTACCCATGATTCACCATTATGCTACTCCTATGTGTATTTGCATGCTTGGTGGAGATCCTTTGTGACGCCCCAAGACTGATGTGCCAGGTGTCCTCCAGTTATTCGCTGTTGTGGTGTTGTCTTTGCTTGCGTGTCATGCATTGCATATCATGTCATCATGTGCATTGCATTATCATGTTTTCAAAAATTGCATCCGTCCGGGTTCTCCCCGTTCCTTCCGTTGTCCGTTCTGAGCCCAACCACACTTGCACGCGCCCGCGACACGTCCGAAATATTATTTATAAGTGGCCAAAAAATGTTCTCGGAATGGGTTGAAAGTTGGCATGCTGTGTTGTTATGTTGTAGGTAGGCCGCCTGCCAAGTTTCATCGCATTCGGAGTTCGATTGATGCCCCAACGGATAGCTATAGCGACATTATAGTCGGTCAAAACGTCGGACGTTTTCGGTCTCCGGAAACAGTTGTTGGGTCTCTCTCTCTTCTCTCCTCTCTGCCTGAGGCCATCTGCACAGTCCAAGTTCCAACCGACCCCTCGCGCTTGTCCGAAAACTTACCCGAACCTGACCCGGGCAGTCATCACCGTTGGATCCGGATCATCCCCAAACGTCTACAAAACATCTCCGTTTTGTTTATTGGACTTCCTAACCTATATTTTCTCGGCCGTCCGATTTAGATCGAAGGGCTTCCATTAGTCTGCATATAGACCCACTCACTATATAAACCGGCAACCCTAAATTCTAGGGGCCTTGTCCCATCCATCCTTTCCCATCGCGCCGCCGCCGACTCACCTGGTCTCCTCCTCGTCTTCCCCACCTAGCCAACCAGCTTCCATCTCGGATCCACCGCCGCCTCTCACCTTCTCCTCCTTGTTTTCGGCAGCAAGCCAACCAGCCCCCCTGATCCACCTCGCCAACAGCGTGCTGCTCGTGAGCCGCGCCTCAGCTCTTCCCAAGCGAGGGCCTCGCGCCCGTGGAGCCCGCTGCAATAGTCACCGCTCCTCTGCATTTCTCGCCCCTGCCATTTTCAGTGCCACTGCCGCCATCTGTCACCGGAGCGCCATCCGCCGCCTTGCCGGAGTTCCCGCGAGCCTCCCGCTCATTCGCGCCTCTTCTACCCGAGCCGACAACCAACCTAGCAGCGCCCGCATCCCCCCCCCCACCGCAGGAGCTCGCCTTCTCCTCTCTCGCATCCTGCGCCCGAGAGACCATGCCTGAGGAGCTCGGCCCCCTCGTCCCCCAGGCCGCCTCAAACTCCGGCCACGCCTCCAACAGTCGCCGCCGTCGACCAGGCTGGACCTCCCCTGCTCCTCTCCTGCCTCTACTCCCTCCTCTCACTTCCCTCTCTCTCACAGGGACCGCCATGGTCGTCGCCCTGTCAAGAACCGATGCCGGACCCCCTGGGGCTCTGTCTGGCTGGTTCTACCGCGCCCGCCTGCGCTGCAGACCACCAATGTCGTCGACTTCCATCTCCCTGTTTCGCTCAAACAAGGGTGCCCACACCCCGGGATCGAGCAGCGCCTCGACATGCGCCTCCTCTGCTTCTGTTTGAGAAGAGATGCTGCAGATGCGCCTGGTCGCTCGCGTTGACTGCGACATGCCCATCTCCTTCGCCTCCTGGGCCACCAGGAACCTCCCCAACCTGGCCTGCTTCGACCTCCCTCCACCTCCGGCCCGACCTGGACCTCTGGTGAGAAGCCCAGTCCGCTCGAGATGCGGCCTAGTTTCTGTTTTTTTTCAGATCCGAGAATTTAGTTATTTATCCAGAGACGCCAGTTTTGCAGAAAAACCCTTCAAGTTCTTGCATATCATAACTCTCCAACCGTGCATCATTTGTAAAAACTTTAAATATGAAACTTGCTTAGAATTTTGTCTAGATTCATAATATCCAACTTTCATGCATGTTTAAAATGTTTAAAAGGTTGTTTGATTAAATTTGCTTAAATGCCATGCTAAACTGCTTTATTTCATAACTAATTAACCGTAGCTCGGTTTTATACAAACTTTATATGTAAATGGGGTAGAAAAATGCCTAGTTTAACATGGTGTACTCACTTTGCATGTTTAACAACTCTAAAATTGTGTTTAGGGCAGAACAGTACCAAACCTAATATATGCATATGAGGATTTTCCGGAATTGTTGTTCGTTGTTTCCGGCCTCATTTAAACTTGACTAGATAGATAGTTTTACTTTGCTTCACCCTCTTGCCATGTTTAACAACATTTAATATTGTTGGGTACATAAACGAGATCGAACTAAATAACTTGAATGTGGTGTTTTGTCAATATGCAACGGAGTTGCATATTGAGCTCCACTTAATTTGTAGGGTTGTTTGTGCACTTTGCCATGCCATGCTTCATTATACTGGACATGCATCATACTTGATTGTGCATCATGCCATGTTCATGTGTTGGTTGTTTACTATGTTGTTTGCTCCTTTCCGGTGTTGCTTCTTCGGGTTGGTTTTGATAACGTCGTGTTTGTGAGGATCCATTCGACTACGTCCATTCGTCTTCTTCATGGACTCGTTCTTCTTCCTTACAGGATTTCAGGCAAGATGATCATACCCTCGAAATCACTTCTATCTTTGCTTGCTAGTTGCTCGCTCTTTTGTTGTGCCTATGCTACGATACCTACCACTTGCTTATCATGCCTCCCATATTGTGAACCAAGCCTCTAACCCACCTTGTCCTAGCAAACCGTTGATTGGCTATGTTACCGATTTGCTCAGCCCCTCTTATAGCGTTGTTAGTTGTAGGTGAAGATTGAAGTTTGTTCCTTGTTGGAACATGGAGATGTTGTTCCTTGTTGGAACATGTTTACTTGTTGGGATATCATAATATATCTTATTTAATTAATGCATCTATATACTTGGTAAAGGGTGGAAGGCTCGTCCTTATGCCTGGTGTTTTGTTCCACTCTTGCCGCCCTAGTTTCCGTCATATCGGTGTTATGTTCCCGGATTTTGCGTTCCTTACGCGGTTGGGCTATTATGGGAACCCCTTGATAGTTCGCCTTGAGTAAAACTCCTCCAGCAATGCCCAACATTGGTTTTACCATTTGCCACCTAGCCTTTTCTTTCCCTTGGGTTCTGCAGACTCAAGGGTCATCTTATTTTTAACCCCCCCGGGCCAATGCTCCTCTGTGTGTTGGTCCACCTGTCAGCTGCCCGTGGCCACCAGGGGCAACTCTGGGCTGGCCTACCCATACCTAGGACAATCTGAGTGTGCCCTGAGAAAGAGATATGTGCAGCTCCTATCGGGATTTGTCGGCACATTCGGGCGGTGTTGCTGGATTTGTTTTAACTTGTCGAAGTGTCTTGTAGAACCGGGATACCGAGTCTGATCGGAATGTCTCGGGAGAAGGTCTATTCCTTCATTGACCGTGAGAGCTTGTCATGGGCTAAGTTGGGACACCCCTGCAGGGATTTGAACTTTCAAAAGACGTGCCTGCGGTTATGGGCAGATGGGAATTTGTTAATGTCCGGTTGTAGAAAACCTGAAGTTGACCTTAATTAAAATACATCAACCGCGTGTGTTGCCGTGATGGTCTCTTCTCGGCGGAGTCCGGGAAGTGAACACGATGTTGGAGTTATGCTTGACGTAGGTTGTTTTAGGATCACTTCTTGATCATACTTTTATCGACCGTGTTTTGCCTTCTCTTCTCGCTCTCATTTGCATATGTTAGCCACCATTTATGCTAGTCGCTTGCTGCAGCTCCACCTCATACCTTTACCTTACCTATGAGCTTAAATAGTCTTGATCGCGAGGGTGCGAGATTGCTGAGTCCCCATGGCTCACAGATACTTCCAAAACCAGTTTGCAGGTGCCGACGTTACTGAGCAGGTGACGCAACCAAGCTCAAGGAGGAGCTCAATGAAGATCTTGTCCTTTGTGTTGTTTCGTTCTAGTTGATCAGTAGTGGAGCCCAGTTGGGGTCGATCGGGGACCTTGTCGCATTTGGGGTTCTTCTTTTATTTTGGTTCCGTAGTCGTACCTTGATTGTATTTGGATGATGTAATGCTTTATTCTTGTATTGTGTGAAGTGGCGATTGTAAGCCAACTATGTATCTCTTTCCCTTATGTATTACATGGGTTGTGTGAAGATTACCTCACTTGCGACTTTGCTTTCAATGCGGTTATGCCTCTAAGTCATGCTTCGACACGTGGGAGATATAGCCGCATCGAGGGCGTTACAAGTTGGTATCAGAGCCTTCCCCGACCTTAGGAGCCCCCACTGATTGATCGTTTATTAGCAGCCGTTGTTGAGTCTAGAAAAATGTTTTGAGTCATTTAGGAATTATATATCGGAGAGTTTAGGAATTCTTTTTACTCCCAGTCCCTTCGTTGCTCTGGTGAGGCATCCTGACGTAGAGTTTTGACTCTTCTCTTCTCAAATTTCACTAAATTTATTTTTAGGATCACGCGGGTATCTTGGAATCGTTCCGATCGACTTGTGAAGAGAACATTGTTCTTGGTGCCTCCTGTCATTTAGGGGTTGTGGCAGTGTCCCGGGGAGTTGAGCTCCGAGGTGTTGTCGTCACAATTTTATTGTTGCAGTTCTGGAATACCTGAGCTTAGTTTCGCCGACATCAAAAATCTCTTTTATGCAGTTGTTGGTGAGATAACCTCGACGCCACCCAGTACTGCGGCGGAGTTCGGGAGTATTGCCATAACTTGTATAACGGATGATTTTCGAAGGTTGAGGTAGATGATTTCCGAAGGTTTCTTGGTTATGTGTTGAAGGATGGATACAGTTGGATGTAGGATTTGCTAGTTTTGGGTGAGATATTATGCTTCCCCTGTATCTCCAACACCTGATTGCATAACCGGAAAGTTTCGGGAGTTTATAAGTGGGAATTCAAGTAGCTCTTAGGATATCTTTCCGACAGATGTATGATATGAAATTGGGGTTCGACGTCTAGTGGTCCGCCTATCCACGGTTGGTTTTACAGTGGTCTCGTTGTGTCTTAAAGAGTCCTTGGCTATGACGACTCGGGGACGCTTCGTATGTCATGTGCACTACCTTGTACATGATGGTGCTGTACGATCGAGCCCGTGTAGGCCCCACCACGAAAACTTCGGACAAAATCTCTATCATATGTTTGTTCCGGCTTATTTTGCAAGGCAATCCATTGTTTTTGTTTTTCACTTGTGGTATTCGAGTTGCTTCAATGTCAAGTGTTGATTCCATACTTTTCCTAAATGGTGTTCTTATACTCCATTGTGAATACTAATCCTTCTTGATCATCGAGATTGTCATCTAAATTCCTTCTCTACTGGCGTGTTTCTCTTCAAGTGGATCCGATCACTTCAACTTTTGCAAGATCAATTATCAGTTCTTCTCAACGGTGTTTGCTTCATCCGTTCCAAGTTGCCTTTGTTTTTCCCGCCCACCCACCATTTTTCTTCGAGGACTCGAATTTCTTAATCAAGTATCCTTTTATTCATATGAAGTCTCTCCATTCTTTTCCATCAATGTTCTTATCCGATGATTCTCAGGAAGATGCTGACGGAGCTTCTAGTTCATCATTCTTCGTTCTCTTTTATCCGATGATTTCAATTCAAGCTTTGCCAATTATATCCTTTCCTCGTTGCGATACCTTCTCATGCCGGTGCACCTCATATTCAGTCATTTCTCGCTATTCAATTGTTTCGGAGTGCTAAAGATATCTCGGAAGATTCGTGTTTCCACTCTTAATCCGTTCAAGCTCTTTTGAGGATGTTATCTTATTCAAGTCTTTTAATTCAAACGGTGCAATCTATCTTCCAAGCGACCTTTTCAACGGTGTTTCTTTTGAGTGGGCCCTAACCCATAGGTTTTTTTCCAGGATCTTACCTGTAACGCCCCGGACACACCCGCCGGTGGTCGTTACTCCTGGCGGGATCTAGACTGGCCCCACAGATCAATACTAGTCTTTTCTGTGCACTTTGTCCTCACTCGTGCGCACCCGGGAGCAACTTCCCGGTCGGTCACCCATCCTGACACTACTCCAAGCTGAGCACGCTTAACTTTGGAGTTCTGTCAGAACGGGCTCCCGGAAAAGAAGGAATTCCTTATTGATATGAGTAGTCTATCATCCCTAATAAGCCAGGCCATCACAAACACCCCCACTCAGAGGAACCGACGTCCTCGTCGGGCCACAGGAACGTTCCCTCTTGGCACATACGTCTGTGCATCCAGTCCGGTACATGTGCCATGCCGGGTGCCACGACGGGTCACAAACGTCATGAACAACATGACCGCGCACCTGTACGCAATCATCCGTGTAACCGCAAGGGTCGGCTCTGATACCAACTTGTAACACCCCGGACACACCCGCCGGTGGTCGTTACTCCTGGCGGGATCTAGACTGGCCCCACAGATCAATACTAGTCTTTTCTGCGCACTTTGTCCTCACTCGTGCGCACCCGGGAGCAACTTCCCGGTCGGTCACCCATCCTGACACTACTCCAAGCTGAGCACGCTTAACTTTGGAGTTCTATCAGAATGGGTTCCCGGAAAAGAAGGAATTCCTTATTGATATGAGTAGTCTATCATCCCTAATAAGCCAGGCCATCACATTACCTGACTCTTCTTATTCTTCCGGAGTTATTCTCAAAGTCTTTTCTAAAGTTTGACGTAAGAATGATTTATCATCAGTTAAATGCCTTTCACCAAGATCTTTCAAATTCTTTTCATCGTTGGTTCAACCTTTATAATTTTCATCCCGGAGTATCTCAACAATTTGGTGGTGTCTCTCATCGTAATTCTCAGATTTTGATGACCGAAGAAGAGTTTTTTTCCTCCTTATCTTATCCATTCTCTCAGAGATTCGTGATTCTAGCTTGTTGCCATCCTCTCATAATTGTTTTCGATTGTGAGAATTCTTTTCACCTATCCGGAGCAATTCAAGATTCTTTTCAGTTTGATTCTCCGAAGGCCAACATTTCGGGATCATTCATATTCAGCTTTCAGCTCTCGTTCTCCAAATTTTACCGATGCTTCATTCAAGTTTTATCTAAGCAGTTCTTGATCTCTCCGTCCACTTGTATCTAAATACCCTCAAGTATCTTCATTTGTTCTTCATATTCTTCCCGGTGAATTGTGCCTTTGCTTCGTTCATTTCACAATTCTTTCCAGTGATTCATCCTTTTACTTCATCCGTTGTTCAATTCTTACGGTGGTTCTTCCAGGATTCTCTTCTGATGTTATCATATCAATTCATTCGTCGTTCCAATCATTCCGGTGGTTCGTTGAAGACCTTCCCAAGTTTATGTTATATCTCTCTTAATCTTTTCTACGAGAATAAGTAATATGTCAAATCCGTTGATTGTCATCAATTTAATTGATGAAGGATAAGCATAATGTAATTCTTATTCTTGTTTCATCGACTAAATTCAATTCCTTATTCCGGAGGCTCATCAAATTCTTGTTTCCATTTGTTCATCTTTCTTTTCCGGAGTGCCAAGTTTTCTCTTTATCTCGTTGCTAAGCTTCATCTAATCATTGCAAGGCTTCAACCTTACTCTTCTCATCTTCCTTTCTGTTTGATCATTCTTTTGTTACCGGAGTTCGTCATGAAGGTTCTACATGATGGTTCATCAAGGATTTAATTCTTTCTCGAAGTGTTCATCGAGATTCTTTTCAAAGGAGATCAAGCTTTCTTCATCTTGCTATCCGGAGTGCAATTCTTTCTTCCGTATCATTGGAGGTGGTATTATGTCATTCTTGATAATTTGAGTTCATGTTTCATGATTCACATGTTATTAAGAATGAGGTATTTTGAATCCATCAATCTCGTCATTGGAGTTACCTTGGGTTATATTTCACCTAAAGCTTTCCCTAAGGATTGTTGCTATCTATGCTGCTTATAAATGATCCAATTTCTTCAATTATCCTCCCGGTGAATAAGTTTCTCGTCTCCTTGTTGATATCAATCCAATCTTTGATTTTGTTAGTGGCAGGTTGTCACCTCATAATTTGAGATGTATTCCATAAGACCATATCAAGCTTATCCTTTTCATTGTTGGTTTTCCAACAATTCCGTTCCACCCTTCTTTTAAGGATGCTTTTCAAATTCTATTGTGGTAGAAGATGTCTTTTCCTCTCAATTCTTTCCTTTCCAAGATCCAACTTCTATTTTTTTCTCCCGGAGGTCTAGTGATGTTGCTATTTTCACTCCTCATCTCGGTTTGTCAAGATCTTGTTCAATTTCTTCCTTTTGCAGTCAAAGTGCTGTCCAAATTATATCAGTTTTTTCTTCCTTCTCTATCTTGTTTAATCGGAGTGTTGTGCCCCTTTGCTCAAATCCTTTTCATCCTATCAAGTCTTGTATCTCTTTTCAACCGGAGTGCTATAAGAAATTGTTCTTTCTTTTTTCCTCTTTCTTAATGGAGTGCTTTCAACTTTGTTCATCTCCGTTGTATTCTTTTCTCGAAATGGCTTAACCTTTTCAAGGTTCTTTGGTTTCACTCGTTTGTCAAAGAAGCAACTTAGTTTTACCTTTCCTCTTCCCTTGCATTTTCCCTCCGGTGCCATTCTAGATCTCGGGTCGAGATCCTCTCGTAGTGGTGGAGTGTTGTGACACCCCAAGACTGATGTGCCAGGTGTCCTCCAGTTATTCGCTGTTGTGGTGTTGTCTTTGCTTGCGTGTCATGCATTGCATATCATGTCATCATGTGCATTGCATTATCATGTTTTCAAAAATTGCATCCGTCCGGGTTCTCCCCGTTCCTTCCATTGTCCGTTCTGAGCCCAACCACACTTGCACGCGCCCGCGACACGTCCGAAATATTATTTATAAGTGGCCAGAAAATGTTCTCGGAATGGGTTGAAAGTTGGCATGCTGTGTTGTTATGTTGTAGGTAGGCCGCCTGCCAAGTTTCATCGCATTCGGAGTTCGATTGATGCCCCAACGGATAGCTATAGCGACATTATAGTCGGTCAAAACGTCGGATGTTTTCGGTCTCCGGAAACAGTTGTTGGGTCTCTCTCTCTTCTCTCCTCTCTGCCCGAGGCCATCTGCACAGTCCAAGTTCCAACCGACCCCTCGCGCGTGTCCGAAAACTTACCCGAACCCGACCCGGGCAGTCATCACCGTTGGATCCGGATCATCCCCAAACATCTACAAAACATCTCCGTTTTGTTTATTGGACTTCCTAACCTATATTTTCTCGGCCGTCCGATTTAGATCGAAGGGCTTCCATTAGTCTGCATATAGACCCACTCACTATATAAACCGGCAACCCTAAATTCTAGGGGCCTTGTCCCATCCATCCTTTCCCATCGCGCCGCCGCCGACTCACCTGGTCTCCTCCTCGTCTTCCCCACCTAGCCAACCAGCTTCCATCTCGGATCCACCGCCGCCTCTCACCTTCTCCTCCTTGTTTTCGGCAGCAAGCCAACCAGCCCCCCTGATCCACCTCGCCAACAGCGTGCTGCTCGTGAGCCGCGCCTCAGCTCTTCCCAAGCGAGGGCCTCGCGCCCGTGGAGCTCGCTGCAATAGTCACCGCTCCTCTGCATTTCTCGCCCCTGCCATTTTCAGTGCCACTGCCGCCATCTGTCGCCGGAGCGCCATCCGCCGCCTTGCCGGAGTTCCCGCGAGCCTCCCGCTCATTCGCGCCTCTTCTACCCGAGCCGACAACCAACCTAGCAGCGCCCGCATCCCCCCCCCCACCGCAGGAGCTCGCCTTCTCCTCTATCGCATCCTGCGCCCGAGAGACCATGCCTGAGGAGCTCGGCCCCCTCGTCCCCCAGGCCGCCTCAAACTCCGGCCACGCCTCCAACAGTCGTCACCGTCGACCAGGATGGACCTCCCCTGCTCCTCCCCTGCCTCTACTCCCTCCTCTCACTTCCCTCTCTCTCACAGGGACCGCCATGGTCGTCGCCCTGTCAAGAACCGATGCCGGACCCCCTGGGGCTCTGTCTGGTTGGTTCTACCGCGCCCGCCTGCGCTGCAGACCACCAATGCCGTCGACTTCCATCTCCCTGTTTCGCTCAGACAAGGGTGCCCACACCCCGGGATCGAGCAGCGCCTCGACATGCGCCTCCTCTGCTTCTGTTTGAGAAGAGATGCTGCAGATGCGCCTGGTTGCTCGCGTTGACTGCGACATGCCCATCTCCTTCGCCTCCTGGGCCACCAGGAACCTCCCCAACCTGGCCTGCTTCGACCTCCCTCCACCTCCGGCCCGACCTGGACCTCTGGTGAGAAGCCCAGTCCGCTCGAGATGCGGCCTAGTTTCTGTTTTTTTTTCAGATCCGAGAATTTAGTTATTTATCCAGAGACGCCAGTTTTGCAGAAAAACCCTTCAAGTTCTTGCATATCATAACTCTCCAACCGTGCATCATTTGTAAAAACTTTAAATATGAAACTTGCTTAGAATTTTGTCTAGATTCATAATATCCAACTTTCATGCATGTTTAAAATGTTTAAAAGGTTGTTTGATTAAATTTGCTTAAATGCCATGCTAAACTGCTTTATTTCATAACTAATTAACCGTAGCTCGGTTTTATACAAAATTTATATGTAAATGGGGTAGAAAAATGCCTAGTTTAACATGGTGTACTCACTTTGCATGTTTAACAACTCTAAAATTGTGTTTAGGGCAGAACAGTACCAAACCTAATATATGCATATGAGGATTTTCCGGAATTGTTGTTCGTTGTTTTCGGCCTCATTTAAACTTGACTAGATAGATAGTTTTACTTTGCTTCACCCTCTTGCCATGTTTAACAACATTTAATATTGTTGGGTACATAAACGAGATCGAACTAAATAACTTGAATGTGGTGTTTTGTCAATATGCAACGGAGTTGCATATTGAGCTCCACTTAATTTGTAGGGTTGTTTGTGCACTTTGCCATGCCATGCTTCATTATACTGGACATGCATCATACTTGATTGTGCATCATGCCATGTTCATGTGTTGGTTGTTTACTATGTTGTTTGCTCCTTTCCGGTGTTGCTTCTTCGGGTTGGTTTTGATAACGTCGTGTTTGTGAGGATCCATTCGACTACGTCCGTTCGTCTTCTTCATGGACTCGTTCTTCTTCCTTACAGGATTTCAGGCAAGATGATCATACCCTCGAAAGCACTTCTATCTTTGCTTGCTAGTTGCTCGCTCTTTTGCTGTGCCTATGCTACGATACCTGCCACTTGCTTATCATGCCTCCCATATTGTGAACCAAGCCTCTAACCCACCTTGTCCTAGCAAACCGTTGATTGGCTATGTTACCGATTTGCTCAGCCCCTCTTATAGCGTTGTTAGTTGTAGGTGAAGATTGAAGTTTGTTCCTTGTTGGAACATGGAGATGTTGTTCCTTGTTGGAACATGTTTACTTGTTGGGATATCACAATATATCTTATTTAATTAATGCATCTATATACTTGGTAAAGGGTGGAAGGCTCGTCCTTATGCCTGGTGTTTTGTTCCACTCTTGCCGCCCTAGTTTCCGTCATATCGGTGTTATGTTCCCGGATTTTGCGTTCCTTACGCGGTTGGGCTATTATGGGAACCCCTTGATAGTTCGCCTTGAGTAAAACTCCTCCAGCAATGCCCAACATTGGTTTTACCATTTGCCACCTAGCCTTTTCTTTCCCTTGGGTTCTGCAGACTCAAGGGTCATCTTATTTTTAACCCCCCCGGGCCAATGCTCCTCTGTGTGTTGGTCCACCTGTCAGCTGCCCGTGGCCACCAGGGGCAACTCTGGGCTGGCCTACCCATACCTAGGACAATCTGAGTGTGCCCTGAGAAAGAGATATGTGCAGCTCCTATCGGGATTTGTCGGCACATTCGGGCGGTGTTGCTGGATTTGTTTTAACTTGTCGAAGTGTCTTGTAGAACCGGGATACCGAGTCTAATCGGAATGTCTCGGGAGAAGGTCTATTCCTTCGTTGACCGTGAGAGCTTGTCATGGGCTAAGTTGGGACACCCCTGCAGGGATTTGAACTTTCGAAAGCCGTGCCTGTGGTTATGGGCAGATGGGAATTTGTTAATGTCCGGTTGTAGAAAACCTGAAGTTGACCTTAATTAAAATACATCAACCGCGTGTGTTGCCGTGATGGTCTCTTCTCGGCGGAGTCCGGGAAGTGAACACGGTGTTGGAGTTATGCTTGACGTAGGTTGTTTTAGGATCACTTCTTGATCATACTTTTATCGACCGTGTTTTGCCTTCTCTTCTCGCTCTCATTTGCATATGTTAGCCACCATTTATGCTAGTCGCTTGCTGCAGCTCCACCTCATACCTTTACCTTACCTATGAGCTTAAATAGTCTTGATCGCGAGGGTGCGAGATTGCTGAGTCCCCATGGCTCACAGATACTTCCAAAACTAGTTTGCAGGTGTCGACGTTACCGAGCAGGTGACATTGCTTTCAATGCGGTTATGCCTCTAAGTCGTGCTTCGACACGTGGGAGATATAGCCGCATCGAGGGCGTTACATCCTTGTTGCTATTGCCATGTTTATCATGTACCTCGTGCTATTGATGCTTGTTGTGTTGGGAGAGTCATCATGTCCCGTTGCTATTTACATATGGCCTCTCACCAATACATTGATGATATTCTGCTCATATCTTGCCTTCATGCTTGTGATATGTCTTGTGCATTATTCATGACTACCATTTGCACACATGACATACTTGACATGATTCCTTCTAGTACGTTGCATCTTCGCACTACTAGCTTGCTTGCCTTGATTCGTATGATTGCTTTCTTTGTCGCATCACCCGTGTTCCATTCTTACTTGCTTTCTTGGGTTGATGACATATATGCTTGTGCCTCTCACATGATTTATCTTGATCATTGTCTCTTGTCTCCATTAGTGGCACCTCTCATATCCCCTTGTATTGAGTGCCAACTTGCTATGCTTATTGATCATGGAGACTTGGACATATTACTTGTGATGCATGCTTGTTTGATTGAGCCTATTGTATTTGGTTGTTCTCGCATCATATGCCTCCATATTATGAAATGCTCCCTTGTCCTTTCTTATGATGAGCACGATTCATACACTTGTTGGGTATCTTACCACACGAATGATAGGTTTTGCATCTCCGCTAACCTCATTTGTTTTTCCAACTGTTTGTCATGTTCTTTCATTTTGAAGGATTCACAAGGCGATACCGTCATGAGACAATTTGGTCATGTGAAGGCATACACGATGTGCAACACCAACATTTGTGAGAATCTCCTAAAGGTGAACTCCTTCCCTTTGAGCCATCCTCAATTATGCATATTGGATGGGTCACTCTTTCATTGTTGTCTCCTTCTTCTTGTCTACATGATACATCTCGTGAACGGAGGAGCGTCATGGGAGATTGGCTCCATGGACATTCAAGTTGAGGAGTGCTCAGACTTTGTGGATTCACCATCGGACCACCAATTCTACCACAACATTGAGCTATGGTACAACACCACCCATAACAAATTTGCATCTTATGCATGGATTGACTCACATTATGATTGCCTTGTTGCATCTTGTATCCCCATGTCATCCATGATATATGAGCTTGTGCATTTTCTTAGCAAATTTGTTGTGATCTTTCTTGATGGCATATTCATACATCATGATCATATGGCCTACAATCAATTGCATGATAACTCATTCATATTGAGAATCCATTGCCATGTTCATGCTTTTGATACACCGTCCCATTATCACATCATTTTGCACCGTGGTTGCATTGATCATATTCACAACAAATTTGTGTGCACAATGAATGCTTTTGCTCCCTTTAATGCTTTGCATATCATTCTATATCATCTTACTAAGCTCCATGTGCTTTGTCACAAACAATCTTGCCGCACAGACTCTTTCTTACATGATGGACACTTTGTGCGCGCTAACCATTGTATTTCCGAGTGTTGTTTGTGTTTGTTATTTTTGCATGTATACCACTCCGGCGACACCTTGGAGTACTTGGATTGCGCAATATCTTCAACTCCGTCCAACTACAAGTCCATCCACAATGACCGTTTCCATGGTGATGAGGATCACGATCCGAGGTCGGATCTTTCTCAAGGGAGGGGAGATGATGCGGAGCATCCTACGATCATCCCCATGTACACTACGATGAGACCGATCTCGAGCATACGCCATTGGACACAAGGTGAACTCGTTCCTAAGTCCTTTCCCTTTCCATTCTTCCGAGACATGGTTGCTACCTAATGCCAAGACACTACATGTTCTCAGGAATCAAGGACTCAAGGAGAAGGAACAGCCAGCATCAAGACTTGTGCAGAGTTTCTGCCAGGCCCAGACCTTCCGGCCACAGCCTGGAACCTCCGGCCTCCGGACCTTCCGGCCAGCCCAGAACCTCCGACCCTCACCACTCCAGCACAGCCTGCGTCGCGCCAACTCTCGGCTTACACCAGAACCCACACGGAACTTCCAAAGCCCGGACCTTCCATCCCTGCCCGGAACTTCTGGCCTGCCTGCGTGCAGAGTCTCTGGGCCGAGGCCCATGTACCTGTTTTCCCCTCACTTACCCCTTCGTGGCCCTAGACTATATGTACTCCTCCACCTCCACCATTTGAGGGTTAGCATTGGTTTAGCTCATTGAGAGATAGAGCATTGCTCATCCATATCGGATCTACTCCATGAGAGAGACCGCGGACCCTCTACGGAGAAGATCCACCTTGGATTCAAGACCCCTTTATGGGAAGATCCCCTTGTGGATTCAAGACCTCCTCACGGAGAAGAACCGGCTACCCTTTTGTATCGTCCTTAGTTGTCCGTGGATTCGTGTATCGTTCTATGTACCCGAGGATCTAGCACATGTGTGACTTGTTCTTGTTAGTTTGAGTGTTCCTCTTGTGTTTCCCCTTGTGTTTTCCCTCGTCTCCTTCCTCGTGTTCTTTGCGTTCTTCGCGGGATCCGCTCCTTTTGTGAAAGATCGGGCGATTAGGGTTCTACCCTACATCAACGCGGCTATCTCAGAAGAGCACCGCACATTTATGGGTACGGTGATTGAAAGGATTTCGTCCGCCGAAAGAGGGTTGCATGAAGCTTTTATGAGTCTACTGACGGGTTTTGAGGTACGTGAAATGATGTACATTTTAACGGTATCGCACATTTTTAGATGTGCCCTGTGTAGATAGTAGCCCCTGAGACTCTGGTTGTCATTGAAAACGGCAACAAACAGAGGATCATAGTCCTAGGTAATAACCAGACTGCCTTTATGTGCAGGTGGTGGAAGCTCCGGTGGCTAGCCGGACTGATGGGTATGCCGAACTAAAGCGGCAGCTGGATACGGCAGATGCCGACATCGTGCTTGTCAACAAGCGGCTTGACGAGGCACATGGTGAGTGGCCTTTCTGCTGATCGTCACATAATAAGAGCAGCATGATGCCAGTATCTTTAATATGCTATGACTGTAGATGGAGCGGCCACCGTGGAGACCCTTCGGCGGAGCTTGCCCGAGCCAAGGAGCAAGCAAGGAGTAGCAATGCGGCCGCTTTGCAAGCGGCCGAAGAGTTAAGGGCCGAACAGGCCGCACATTGCGAGAGCAAAGAAAAAATTGCCAAGATGGCCGTGGAGTTAAAAGATGCTGCTGACCATTACCGGACTCTTGAAGAGGAAAACCGGGCGAAGGCGACCGACCTGGAGAAGGCCCGGGTGGCTGCCAAGGAAGCCCGCTCCAAAATTAGAGCGACGAAGGAGGAGCTGAATCAAGCTGCAGATATCGTGTCTGGGAAGCCCTTCTTATTGCGGACTAAGTTCGGAGATCCGAAGTATGCTCCTCTGGACCGGCTATGGAGTTCTGCGGACGCGTACATGGATTTGGCTGCTAGCGCTGCTGATTCCGCCGAGTACTTCAAGGATCAGAAAGGTCCCGAAGTGGAGAAGTTGTTCTGGTCACAGTTTCACGCTCTAGTCCGTCCGCTGCTGCTGAATGAGCGATTGACCGATTGGGCCGAGCTCCATAGATTATCTGGACTGGCCATGAGGTCCGTTGTGGATCATTTGTGGCCAGGAGGGCCAAGGCCTAATAGCTACTTTAGCTTAGTGCAACAATTCCTTGGCGCTGTGCCACACATCGATGCTGTAAAGAGGTCTGCGTGCATAGAAGGCTCGCGGATGGCCCTTGCCCGTGTCAAAGCATACTGGGCGGAGATGGATGCCACCACTATTGCGGCACAGGGTTCGGCCATAGGCCGAGTGGCTGCCGAGCACTACTTTGAAGAAGTTCTTGACGGCGCTCGTTCGATAGAGGCTCAGTGCTCGAAGAATATTATGTTTGAGTGACATGTATTCCCATTGTAAAAACAATGTTTTCTTGAATTTATCAAGGTTGTATTTATACTTTTGCCCGAAAGTACTATGATGCCTCCTGTGCGGCCATTTATGTATATATATATATATAAACTGAAAGATGGCAGTCGTCGGCTTCAGCCCCCACGCATATAATGCGGGGGTGTTCGCAGAAGATGCAAGTTCACACTTGATCCAACGTCTTGGTCCATTAAGGAGGTGATAGCGCAGCGAACTAGGCAACCGGACTATAATGCTTTAACACTTTCACTTAGCCAGAGGAGTTTGATAGTGGGGCTACTATATAGCCCCTGGTGGCTCCGCGCTCATCCGGATTCGGGGTGCGTACATGCCTGGCCGGGAAACGGCCCTTCGTTAAGGCGGAGGAATCCCGAAGATTCCGCTAGGTCATCGAGTGGTTGACCAGTCTCACGCTATATCATGACAGCCAGTTTTCGGCTTTCTCTACTGAGGTGCTCGTCCGGATGAACCAGGGCACAATTGCAGTAGTTCTCCCGGTTCCGCCTTAGCCGATAGAGCGGAACGTAAGGCGGCAAAACACAGGAGCCGGGCAAACCCAACATTTGACCAAAGACATGATTCGGAGTTGATGCATATAAGGCCAAACTCGCGACGCCGAACACTCCCTAAGGTATTCGGTCTTTATGATGTAAACCGGGCCGAAACAGTGCCCTTTATAATAAGCCCCTGGTGTCCAGGTACGTGCAATATTTTGACGTGGCCACATGCCAATACGTCAGCATCCTTCTCAATTGTATTGAGAATCCGAGGGATGTGTATCAACAAGAGACAGCAAAAAAGGTTTACGCGGGGTCTTAATCTAAAAAGAATCCTTAGAACGGGTCCCTGCTGCACGTCTGCGCCTGTGTCTCCGTTGTGACATATTCTGGACGGGTGTAGCACGATGGTCATCTGAAAAAGAGAGGAACTTAATTGAAAAGTTGTCGTGCAAAAGGTAAGTTATACTAAATAAACAATATATAGTTCAAAATGAGTAAAGTTGAGCCTAATTGCCACTTGTTTGCGCGCGTTGAGACCCTTTTATTGTAATAGGGGTATAGCCATCAAACTTTTATCAATTACATATAGCTGCACCGGACTCGTCCAACCGTGTCCGTGGTCTTAATGACCTGTCATATGCTTTAGTTGGTGAGGCTGTTTAGTGTGCGGCTACCAAGGCAGCCGCGCGGTCTTCCGCGCACAAGGAGCGCTCAATATTTCCATTTACTGTAATAATGCCACGTGGACCGGGCATCTTAAGCATGAGAGAAGCGTAATGCGGTATTGCATTAAAGCAGGAGAAAGCTTCGCGTCCGAGTAGTGCTTGATAGCCGCTTTGGAATGGAGCGATGTGGAAAGTTAAATTTTCGCTGCGGAAGTTATCGGGAAAGCCGAATATAACCTCTAGTAGCAGGGAGCCCGTGCAATGGGCTTCGGGGCCTGACGTTACTCCTTTAAAGGTAGTATTGATATGGCTAATTTTTATTGGGTCTATCCCCATTTTGCGGACCGTGTCCTGATATATCAGGTTTAAACTACTGACGCCGTCCATCAGGACTCGTGTGAAGTGGTATCCGTCTATTATCAGGTCTAACACCAAGGCAGCCCATCCTGCACGCTGGATACTTGTCGAGTAATCCCGATGGTCAAAGGTGATTGGTTGGGACGACCAGCGGCGGAACTCTGTGGTGATAGGCCCTGGGGCATGTGTCTCTAGGAGTGCCACTTTGTTTCTCCCCTTTGTCACGTGTAACACGTTTACTGTTTTGACTTCTGGTGGGAATGTCTTCTGTTCCCCAGTGCTTTGCTTGCGAGGCTCGTCCTCGTCTTCGCTTGGTGTATCCTGCCCCTTGTGTTCGGCGTTGAGCTTGCCGGACTGCTTGAAGACCCAACATTCTCTATGGGTATGGTTTGCAGGTTTATCGGGGGTTCTGTGGATCTGACATATTTTATCCAGAATCTTGTTTAGGCTGGACAGTTCGTCTCTGTTGCCTTTGGAGGGCAGCTTTTGCTGACCTGGCCGAGAGCTTCTGAATCCGGTGTTTACCGCCGTGCTCTTCGGGCTGTCTTCTTTATTCCGGCGCTTGTTTTTGCTATGCCGTGGTTTCCCGTTTTCATCCCTGACTTCGGATGTACTTGGGTCGCTGGTGCCGCATCGGGCTAACCAGTTATCCTCGCCCATGCAAAAGCGGGTCATGAGGCTTGTTAATGCTGCCATTGTTCTCAGCTTTTCTTGGCCGAGGTGTCTGGCAAGCCATTCGTCTCAAATGTTGTGCTTAAAAGCTGCTAAGTCTTCGGCGTCTGGGCAATCGACTATTTGGTTCTTTTTAGTGAGGAACATGTTCCAAAGCTTTCGGGCTGACTCTCCGGGTTGTTGGGTTATATGACTTGAATCATCTGCATACGGAGGTCGGACATAGGTCCCTTGAAAATTTGCCCGAAAAGCATCTTCGAGCTCTTCCCAGCTTCCAATGGAGTTTTTGGGGAGGCTTTTAAGCCAGTGCCGAGCTAGCCCTTTGAGCTTGAGGGGTAAGTACTTGATGGCGTGGAGATCGTCTCCTCGAGCCATATGGATATGGAGGATGTAATCCTCAATCCAGACCCCAGGGTCTGTCGTTCCATCGTACGCCTCTATGTTTACGGGTTTGAATCCCTCTGGAAATTCATGGTCCAGCACCTCATCGGTGAAACATAGGGGGTGTGCGGCACCCCTGTATTTGGGTGTGCCGTGGTATTGGGATGTTTGTTGTGTTGCATTGCGTGCTGGAGCGCGCTAGCGTGGCCCGTAGATGGATCTGGTTGCGCCGTACTTTTGATGCGAGTCCTCACGTGGATCACGTATTGGCTTATGTGCGGCGTCGTTTTGCCACTTGAGGTCGTCTATCCGACCGGATGGCCATTTTGTCTTTTGATTGCGGGGGATCTAAGGCCTCCTCATCGAATTCAGGTAGCAACTTTCGCTTCGGGTAGCTCTTGGTGTGGCGATTACCGCCGTACTTCGCTTCAGTGTTGAGTACTTCACTCCATCTGATTCTGAGTGTGTCTTCTGCAGCCCTGAGCCTTTGCTTCTGCTTTTTCAGACTCCTCGCAGTGGCAACAAGCCTTTTATGGGTGTTCTGTTGCTCCGGGTGTCTGTTCGGTGTGATGTTATCCGGACTGTTATCTTCGATGGAGTCGGGTTGTTCAATTTGATTCTCCGTGTTGCCGTGGTCGGACGATGGTTCAATGCCATGTTTGTCGTCCGCTAGCTCACCTTGCTCTATCGCTGGGTTTATATGATCGCTATTTCTGCCGAGGTGGGATTTGGAGCGGCGCTTACGCCGCCGCTTTGACTGCTTCAAGGGAACAATCCTTCGATGCGTCCTTCCACTCTTCGTCGTTGTTTTCTTTCGGTGCGTCCACCATGTATACATCATATGATGAAGTGGGCGTCTAGTGCCCTGTGGGCAGTGGTTCCTGTTCGTCTCCTACATCGTCGTCCATACCGTCGATGTCTTCGGAGTCGAAGTCGAGCATGTCGGTCAAATCATCGACAGTGGCTACTAAGTGGGTGGTGGGTGGGTGGCAAATTTCTTCGTCATCCGCATCCCAATCCTGCCGGACATAGTTCGGCCAGGACTCTCCTGACATGGAGAGAGAGCTTAATGAGTTTAGTATGTCGCCGAAGGGAGAGTGCTGAAAGATATCCACGGAGGTGAACTCCATGATCGGCGCGAAATCGGATTCGATAGGCACGGGTGCAGGCGGTTCGTAGTCCATGGCCGGGGAAGAATCTGGTAGTTTGGTGTCGCGGCTCATGTGAAGGGTAAGGTCGATATTCGGCTCGATCGCCGCTGAGAATACGGCTTCCGTGGCGGGGTCTATCCACCCGTGCATGGATGGCGCAATGGGCTCCGAATTGAGGGTCGGAGCGGTTGCCGGTGCGGTCTCCTGAACACTGTCCGATGGTAGAGCTAAATCATGTGCATCATGACCGTGCTCCGCACTCGGCAGGGGCTTGAATCCGTCGAAGATCAAGTCTCCGCGGATGTCGGCCGTGTAGTTTAAGCTTCCAAACCTGACCTGGTGGCCAGGGGCATAACTCTCGATCTGCTCCAGATGGCCAAGCGAGTTGGCCCGCAGTGTGAAGCCGCTGAATACAAAGATCTGTCCGGAAAGAAAAGTCTCACCCTGGACTGCATCGCTATCGATGATCGAAGGAGCCATCAAGCCTAACGATGACGACACAAAGGAACTCTCAATGAAAGCACCAATGTCGGTGTCAAAACCGGCGGATCTCGGGTAGGGTTTCACCTCCATCAAGAGGGCCCGAACCTGGGTAAAACATCGTGTTCCCTGCCTCCTGTTACCATCCGCCTTAGACGCACAGTTCGGGACCCCCTACCCGAGATCCACCGGTTTTGAAACCGACAACCACCATCAACATGAAGATGCTCGAGATGCGCCTACCTACAAGTCCCAACAAGCCCTACTTCACGCCAAGTCCAAACTTCATGACCACAAGAGAAGACCGCGAGACAAGCACCACCAAGAGCACGCTACGGCTACAACAACCACTTCGGCATCTTCGCCAAGTGCTATCAAGGCATCTTCGCCTTCGGACGTACGGCATCTTCACCTACTTCCCATGAGTTCGCCTACATCAACATCTTCAACTACAAGGCGACCAACTACGAGCGAGGGAGACACTTCCATCTTCGGAAGCCCCTCAAGGAAGATGGCCGAGCATGGGAATTTCCCTTCAGTCATGGAGACTAGCTACAAGGTGCCACATCATTTGGGCCTCCAACAACAAGACGACGACAAGAAGGTCGAGCAAGGGCAATCCCCTTCGACCACGGCGATGAGCACGAACCTCTTCAACAACATGAAGACGGCGCCCATATTGGACTCATACTCCGAGTCAAGCTACGAGACCGCTCATGAGACCTTATCTTTGGTCTTCGAGGAGAGTGATGATGTGCCATCTTCGGCCTTCATCCACGGCTACGACCATGACATGATTGAGCATGGAGACATTTGCACCAACATTTCTCCGACACCGACATGTGACGAGATGCCCCAATTGCCATGTGAGGAGAGCCACCACCACATGAGTGACATGAGTGACTCCACCACATGTGACATTGAGAGCATTTCCTATGAGAGGATGAGTGTGAACGCCACTAGCCCCACACTTGAGAGCATGCCACACATCCTATGTGACGTTGAGAGCCATTTGAGTGACTCCACCAACCATATGAGTGAGAGCATCTGAGAGGGAGTGAGTGAGCCACAACACTTAGTGAGTGAGGTAGTTGACACGGCATGTGAGGCCACTTTGATTTCTAATGACTTAACCTCTACTCCTAGTGTGTTTTCTTCTTTGGTGCTAGGTCTCCTATATGACGACACACCTATCCTCGACAAGTCCATACCTCCAATGGAGACAACGATGGCCATGGTGGAAGAAGATGCACCACCCACATGGTTCCATTATGATGAAGATTGACCATGACTTATTCTTCGACACCTCACCTACAAGACATGAGCGATTCTCCAAAGGTGACATAGGTGATGGTGCTTCTCTTGTCCCACTAGTGGACTATCTTACCAATGATTGCTTGCATGATGTTGATCCACCTATTGCCATGCTTCATGCTAGTGCGACTTCTTCATCATAACTTACCAATTTATGATGACTATGATGATGATCATGTTGATTTTCCTAGTTGTGATGCTATGCTCCATAGGATATCATGTGAAAATTCTTTTGGTCACATCATGTTTGACAATCCATTGAGCTTGTCATATGCTATGAGTGAGATCTCCCAAATTGCATCATTTCAATCTCAACATAGTCACTATGCATGCCCCGTTACAATAAATCCCATTTGCACTTATGGCATAGATGACGAGATGATGGTCATTGGCTTTTGTTTTTCTTGTGATGAAATTGCCATGCTTCCTTTACATTATTTGCGCAATTCATCTACTATGCCATGCCATGATCACAATGTTCCACATATGCTTTGTTTTGGATGTTGTCAATATTCTCCAAGAGATGTTTCCATTAATGCTCATGAGGAGACCCCATAGTTTCCTCATACATATTAGAAGATCTGGATGCATTCCATACTTGGCATGATTCCCATAATTTCTTGCACCATATGCATTCCATGAATAACAATGCTCTACATATTTCTTGTGATGCATTACACAATTTGAGTCTCCATTATGCTATACATAACAAATAACCTCTCATGATGGATGACATGTTTCTATATCACACATCTCATTTATTTGAGAATTGGCTATTTTGTGCTAACCAACACTTGCACGTGCGCATCATGATGGATGATGTGTACGTCTACCACGCACACACAATTTTCCCTTTGTCTTTGTTTTGTGTAGGTACTCACGTATACTCGTCAACCTCTCAATCCCAAGAGTTGATGAAACGAGCTCTTGACAGAAAAGATGACTTGGGATCCCGTGAGCTATCCTTCCCACTGCTCTCTTCACACAACGACTACGCGCATCTCTTTCACTTGGCTCTCACACGGCTATGGGCAATATACCGCTTGTCGCTTCATGCTCATTTTACCGTGTTCACTTTGCATGCTATGCTTGTTTCTATGCCTTTGCCATGCAATTGTGACCCTTGCTTGAATTTACCCATGATTCACCATTTTACCACTCATAT
This sequence comes from Triticum urartu, assembly GCF_056163025.1. NCBI lineage: Eukaryota > Viridiplantae > Streptophyta > Magnoliopsida > Poales > Poaceae > Triticum > Triticum urartu. Next base: position 306,315,698 of record NC_141875.1, read on the forward strand.
GTGTATTTGCATGCTTGGTGGAGATCCTTGTTGCTATTGGCATGTTTATCATGCGCCTCATGCTATTGATGCTATTTTGCTCATATCTTACCTTCATGCTTGTGATGTGTCTTGTGCATTATTCATGACTACCATTTGCACACATGACATACTTAACATAATTCCTTCTAGTACGTTGCATCTTCGCACTACTAGCTTGCTTGCCTTGATTCATATGATTGCTTGCTTTGTCGCATCACCCATGTTCCATTATTACTTGCTTTATTGGGTTGATGACGTATATGTTCATGCCTCTCACATGATACATCTTGTGATGCATGCTTGCTTGCTTGCGCCTATTCTATTTGGTTGTTCTCACATCATATGCCTCCGTACTATGAAATGCTCCCTTGTCCTTTCTTGTGATGAGCATGATGCATCCACTTGTTGGGTATTTTACCACATGAATGATAGGTTTTGCATCTCCGATAACCTCATTTGTTTTTCCAAGTGTTTGTCATGTTCTTTCATTTGGGAAGATTCACAAGGTGGTGCCGTTATGCGACAACTTGGTCATGCGAAGGCATACAAGATGTGCAACACCAACATTTGCGAGAATACCCTAAAGGTGAACTCCTTCCATTTGAGACATCCTCAAATACGCATATTGGATGGATCACTCTTTCATTGTTGTCTCATTATTGTTGTCCACATGATACATCTCACGAACGAAGGAGCGACATTGGAGATTGGCTCCATGGACATTCAAGTTGAGGAGTGCTCGGACTTAGTGGATTCACCACCGGACCACCACTTCTACCACAACATTGATCTATGGTAGAAGAAGAATGCATTAAAATGTTTTGCACTAAATCTTTGGATGATGAGCATGGTTGCAATGTTGTTAGTATGAAATCTTTGAATATCCATAGTACTAATGATGATTGCACTAGTCATGATGAAAATGTGTCTTATAAGCATGTCAATTTTTGTGGAGTGCATAGAGTTTGCAAGTACACACCAAATAGGGAAGATAGATTTTGCAAGAGGCATAAGTATTTAGAAACTAAATGGTTGCAAGAAAGGCTAGATGTTTATGCTAAAAATTTAAATTTTCTTAGCCATCCTTGTGAACTTTGCAAAGAATGTGGTCATCTAAATATCCAATGCAAATTGTTTCATGATCGAATCATGTCCAAAAATTGTGATGACTTGATTTCCCTTGCGCATCATAATGAACTTAGTTTGCTTGTGGGTTATGAAGAAATGAAATGTAAAACTAAGGATATCTAGAATTTGCAGTTGATAAAGTTCTTGATTTTGATCTAGAGGAAATTTATATGTATTGTGCGGTGAATTGCATTGAAAATCCTTATATTGCCAATTACATAAAGACAAGAAAACAAATAGAAGATGAAGAGTGAAAGGGAATAGATTTCCCAATATCCTCATATTCTTTCTTATGATGAATGAGGTAACGAGGAGGAGCCTTCTATTCAACCAATCTCATTAATAAGGAGCTCGAAAAATAGGATCAAACCCATACTTAATGTGAAGAAGAAAAAGAAAAGACGGAGAAGCAAAGGTAAAAAGGTATCCCTCCCAAATGATGTTGCACCTATTACTCATTGTGATGATGATAATAGCTATATTATTGGTGCTATCCATACTATTAATGATGAGAGTGATTATGCTGATGATATGCAAAGGCCCAAGCTTGGGGATTCTATGTTTGATGAGAATGACTTGTTTGAGAATTTATTTAATGCAATTAATGTTTGTCCCAAGCTTGGGTATGCTATGTTTAATGAAGATGATATTTTTAGTCTCCCAAGTTTTGATGAGCAAATTTATTATGATGATAGCATGCCTCCTATTTATGATGATTATATTGATGAAAGTGGGTTTGGAAGAGTGTCAACTTTAGGAAGTAATGATCCCACTATTTTGGAGGATGTTGAGTCTTATTGTGATAATTATAAAAGTGTATTTGGAGAGGTCATGACTTTATTTAGTAATGATTCCACTATCTTGGAAGAGGTTTCAATTGATTATGATGAGAACAAAGTTGCTACTTATGATGATTATTGTGATGATACTTATATTACAAAAAGTAGTGATGATTATATCTACAAAACTTGTCATGATTATGATTACCCTTTTTCTGAACATTACTCTTTTAATGTGGAAACAATTTATAGTATTCGAGTTTCTTACGATACTCCCACTATTCTGAATGAGAAGAATTTTGCTTATGTGGAGAGTAATAAAAATTCTATGCTTGTGGCTCATGAAAATAATGCTTTATGTGATAGTTATATTGTTGAATTCATTCATGATGCTACTGAAAATTATTATGAGGGAGGAATATATGCCTGTAGGAATTGCAATAATACCAAGTTTCCTCTCTATGTGCTTATTGTTTTGAAGTTATGCTTGTTTTTCTTTCCTATGCTAGTTGATTCTTGTTCCCATAAATTTTTTTCTCACAAAATCCCGATGCATAGGAAGTGGGTCAGACTTAAATGTGCTAGTCATATTCTTCATGATGCTCTCTTTATGTTTCAATTCTTATCTTTTATGTGAGCATCATTGAAATCATCATGCCTAGCTAAAAAGGCAATAAAGAAAAGTGCTTGTTGGGAGACAACCCAACATTTACCCGTACTTTTTTTGTGTGTCCTCATGATTAAGCTACTATAGTAATCATGTTTTACAACTTTTGTTTCAATAAAGTGCCTAGTAAAGCCTTTAGGATCTTCTTGGGTGATTGTTGTTTGATCTTGCTGATAAAAACAGAAAGTATGCGCTCATGAAAACAATTATCATTTTTTTACCAGAGAGCGATAAAATACCAATTCCAACTGCAGTAGATCAATATACTTTTTATACTGGCCGTCCTAATTTTTCAGAATTTTTTGAGTTACAGAAGTATTCGAAACCTCCAGATTGCTACAGACTGTTCTGTTTTTAACATATTTTGTTTTCTATGTGTTGTTTGCTTATTTTGATGAATCTATGAGTAGTATCGGAGGGTATGAACCATATAGAAATTGGAATACAGTAGATACTACACCAATATGAATTTAGAATGAGTTCACAACAATACCCTAAGTGGTGATTTATTTTCTTATACTAACGGAGCTTACGAGTTTTCTGTTGAGTTTTGTGTTGTGAAGTTTTCAAGTTATTGGGTAAAGATTCGATGGACTATGGAATAAGGAGTGGCAAGAGCCTAAGCCTGGCGATGCCCAAGGCACCCCAAGGTAATATTAAAGGACAACCAAGATCCTAAGCTTGGGGATGCCCCAGATGGCATCCCCTCTTTCGTCTTCGTTCATTGGTAACTTTACTTGGAGCTATATTTTTATTCACCACATGATATGTGTTTTGCTTGGAGTGTCATTTTATTTTATTTTATTTTGCTTGCTGTTTGAATAATATCCCAAGATATGAAATTCTTAAATGTTAGAGTGTCTTCACATTGTTAAATAATTATTCAACTACCCATTGGTCTTCACTTATATCTTTTGGAGTAGTTTGTCGTTTGCTCTAGTGCTTCACTTATATCTTTTTAGAGCACGACGGTGGCTTTATTTTGAAGAAATAGATGAACTCCCATGCTTCACTTATATTATTTTGAGAGTCTTTTAGAACATCATGGTAATTTGCTTTGGCTATAAAACTAGTCCTAATATGATGGGCATCCAAGATGGGTATAATAAAAACTTTCATATAAAGTGCATTGAATACTATGAGAAGTTTGATTCCTTATGATTGTTTTGAGATATGAAGATGGTGATATTAGAGTCATGCTAGTTCAGTAGTTGTGAATTTGAGAAATACTTGTGTTGAGGTTTGCAAGTCCCGTAGCATGCACATATGGTAACCGTTGTGTAACAAATTTGAAGCATGGGGTATTTCTTTGATTGTCTTCATTATGAGTGGCGGTCAGGGATGAGCGATGGTATTTTCCTACCAATCTATCCCCCCTAGGAGCATGCGCGTAGTTCTTGGTTTTGATGACTTGTAGATATTTGCAATAAGTATGTGAGTTCTTTATGACTAATGTTGAGTCCATGGATTGTATGCACTCTCACCCTTCCACCGTTGCTAGCCTCTCTAGTACCACGCAACTTTCGCCGGTACCATAAACCCACTGTTTACCTTCCTCAAATCAGCCACCATACCTACCTATTATGGCATTTCCATAGCCATTCCGAGATATATTGCCATGCAACTTTCCACCGTTTCGTTTATTATGACACGCTTCATCATTGTCATATTGCTTTTCATGATCATGTAGTTGACATTGTATTTGTGGCAAAGCCACCGATCATAATTATTTCATACATGTCACTCTTGATTCATTGCACATCCCGGTACACCGCCGGAGGCATTCATATAGAGTCATATTTTGTTCTAAGTATCGAGTTGTAATTCTTGAGTTGTAAGTAAGTAAAAGTGTGATGATCTTCATCATTAGAGCATTGTCCCATGTGAGGAAATAAAAAATAGAGAAAGGCCAAAAAATAGAGAAGGCCCAAAAAACAAAAAAAATGAGAGAAAAAGAGAGAAGGGGCAATGCTACTATCCTTTTACCACACTTGTGCTTCAAAGTAGCACCATGATCTTCATGATAGAGAGTCTCCTATGTTGTCACTTTCATATACTAGTGGAAAATTTTCATTATGGAACTTGGCTTTTATATTCCAGCGATGGGCTTCCTCAAATGCCCTAGGTATTCATGAGCAAGCAATTTGGATGCACACCCACTTAGTTTCTTTTGTTGAGCTTTCATACATTTATAGCTCTAGTGCATCTGTTGCATGGAAATACATACTCACTCACATTGATATCTATTAATGGGCATCTACATTTCCCATTGATATGCCTAGTTGATGTGAGACCATCTTCCTCCTTTTTGTCTTCTCCACAACCACCACTCTATTCCACCTATAGTGCTATGTCCATGGCTCGCGCTCATGTATTGCGTGAAAGTTGAAAAAGTTTGAGAATACTAAAGTATGAAACAATTGCTTGGCTTGTCATCGGGGTTGTGCATGATTTGAATATTTTGTGTGACGAAGATGGAGCATAACCAAACTATATGATTTTGTAGGGATGAACTTTATTTGGCCATGTTATTTTGAGAAGACATAATTACTTTGTTAGTATGCTTGAAGTATTAATATTTTTATGTCAATATTAAACTTTTGTCTTGAATCATTCGGATCTGAACATTCATGCCACAATAAAGAAAATTACAATGATAATTATATTAGGTAGCATTCCACATCAAAAATTCTGTTTTTATCATTTACCTACTCGAGGACGAGCAGGAATTAAGCTTGGGGATGCTTGATACGTCTCCAACGTATCTATAATTTTTGATTGTTCCATGCTATTATATTATCCATTTAGGATGTCTTATATGCATTTATATGCTATTTTATATGATTTTTGGTACTAACCTATTAACCTGGAGCCCAGTGCCAGTTTTATTTTCCTTGTTTTTGAGTATCGTGGATAAGGAATATCAAATGGAGTCCAATTGACCTGAAAATTTACGAAGATAATTTTTGGACCAGAAGAAGCCCATCGAGCATCAAAGATGGACCAGAAGAGTCCCGAGGCCACCACGAGGGTGGGGGTGCGCCCTACCCCCTGGGCGCGCCCCCCTTCCTCATGGCCGCCTTGTGGACCCCCCTGACTTGTTCTCGACGCCAACACCTCTTATATATCCCCAAACTTCCAGAACATAACCTAGATCGGGAGTTCTGCCACCGCAAGCCTCTGTAGCCACCAAAAGCTAATCGGGACCATGTTCCGGCACCCTACCGGAGGGGGGATCCATCACCGGTGGCCCTCTTCATCATCCCGACGCTCTCCATGACGAGGAGGGAGTAGTTCACCCTCGGGGCTGAGGGTATGTACCAGTAGCTATGTGTTTGATCTCGCTCTCTCTCGTGTTCTTGATATGGCACGATCTTGATGTACCGCGAGCTTTGCTATTATAGTTGGATCTTATGATGTTTCTCCCCCTCTATCTCCTTGTGATGAATTGAGTTTTCCCTTTGAAGTTATCTTATCTTATTGAGTCTTTAAGTATTTGAGAACACTTGATGTATGTCTTGCATGTGCTTATCTGTGGTGACAATGGGATATTCACGTGATCCACTTGATGTATGTTTTGGTGATCAACTTGCAAGATCTGTGACCTTGTGAACTTATGCATAGGGGTTGGCACATTTTTGTCTTGACTCTGTGGTAGAAACTTTGGGGCACTCTTTGAAGTTCTTTGTGTTGGTTGAATAGATGAATCTGAGATTGTGTGATGCATATCGTATAATCATACCCGCAGATACTTGAGGTGACATTGGAGTATCTAGGTGACATTAGGGTTTTGGTTGATTTGTGTCTTAAGGTGTTATTTTACTATGAACTCTAGGGCTGTTTGTGACACTTATAGGAATAGCCCAACGGGTTGATCAGAAAGAATAACTTTGAGGTGGTTTCGTACCCTACAATAATCTCTTCGTTTGTTCTCCGCTATTAGTGACTTTGGAGTGACTCTTTGTTGCATGTTGAGGGATTGTTATATGATCCAATTATGTTATCCTTGTTGAGAGAACTTGCACTAGTGAAAGTATGAACCCTAGGCCTTGTTTCGAAGCATTGCAATACCGTTTGTGCTCACTTTTATCATTAGTTACCTTGCTGTTTTTATATTTTCAGATTACAAAAACCTATATCTATCATCCATATTGCACTTGTATCACCATCTCTTCGCCGAACTAGTGCACCTATACAATTTACCATTGTATTGGGTGTTTTTGGGACACAAGAGACTCTTTTATATTTGGTCTAGGGTTGTTTGAGAGAGACCATCTTCATCCTATGCCTCCCACGGATTGATAAACCTTAGTTCATCCACTTGAGGGAAATTTGCTACTGTCCTACAAACCTCTACACTTGGAGGCCCAACAACGTCTACAAGAAGAAGGTTGTGTAGTAGACATCACCCCACGAACTCTCGCTTCTCTGTCCAACCCTCACCTTTAGACAAGGCTCTGGACTTAATGCGATCACTCGCCATTGCGGAAGGATCGCTTTCGAATTATACCCAGCCCAGACTAGGGGCCGAGAGTGGGGAATGTTACGTCCCGCCCACCACCCATTTCATAGCCACTGTCGAGGATCTAACTAACATACTGGATTACGCCTCCGAAGACATCGATGGTATGGATGATGACGCCGCAGATGAACAAGGCCAAAACCCTCCGTTTACCGGACGGGTGACGGCCACCTCCACATACGACGTGTACATGGTGGACACACCCAAAGAGGATGGCGACAATGACAAAGAGAATCCGGTTGAGGACAAGCCTGTCAAAGCACCTCTGATGTAGGGTAGAGACCCTAATCGCCTGATCTTTCACGAAAGGAGTGGATCCCGGGAAAATCACGAAGAACACGGGGAAGAACGGGGAGAAAGCTCAACAAGAAACACAAGAGGAATCACTAAACCGACACGAATAAGTCACACATGGGCTAGATCCTCGAATACATAGAACAATACATGAATCCATGAACAACTAAGGACGATACAAGGGTAGCCAGTTCTTCTCCGTGAGGAGGTCTTGATGATCTTCTCCAAAAGGAGGTCTTGAATCTGCTTGGGGGATCTTCTCCGGTGGAGGCTCGTATCTCCGAGGAGAAGGTAAACAAGTGGATGAGCAAAGCTCTCTCACAAATATGAGCTAAACCTTTGCTAACCCTAGAAAGGAGGTGGGAGAGGTCTGTTTATAGTCTAAGTACAAATGGGGGCAAAAGTAGGGGTACATGGGCCTCGGGCCCGAATCTGGACGCAGCCAGGTACCGGACGTCCGGTGGTGGCCAGTTGTCCGGTGTCTCAGGAGTGGCCGGTCGTCTGGTGTCCTCCGGACGTCCGCTGGTTCTGCTCTGTGATGGGGGTGCCGGACGTCCTGAAACGTCGGACTTTTGCTGATGTTGGCTCGGATGCAGGGGCGCCGGTCATCCAGTCCGGACTGGACGTCCGCTCATTTGCTTCGGGTGCAGGGGCACCGGTCGTCCGGTCTGGACCGGACATCCACTCATTGGGGCTCGGCTGATGCTTCAGGCGCCGGACGTCCGGTCCCGACCGGTCGTCCGGTCGCTGGGACTTTTCCTTCAGCCCTCCTTCTTCTCCGTCTTCTCGTCCATCTTCCTCTTCTTCTTGTCCTTGCTCCTTAGCTTCTCCATGGTACCTAAGTATGCACAAAGTGTCCATATGAGGTAGTAGCCATGCTTCATGTGCATCGAAGTGGAATTGTGAGAGGAGAGGTGTCACCTCGGTTTCAAGATCTCTTGAACATGATCGAGTCATGGGTCCACTAGGCACTTGATGAGACGATGGTAGGCCCATGGGGATGACCTTGGGATGCTCCGCATCATCTCCCCTCCCTTGGGGAAGATCCGACCTCGGGTCGAAATCCTCATCACTATGGTACGGGGAGAGATCTTTGACGTTGAAGATGTCGCTCACGGAGTACTTGTCACGTGGGATGTCGATCTTGTATGCGTTGTTGTTGTAGCGTGCGAGCACCTTGAATGGTCCATCAGCTCGTGGTAGTAGCTTGGACTTGCGTTCGTTGGGGAAGCGTTCCTTGCGAAGGTGTAGCCACACAAGATCTCCAATGTTAAATATCATGTGATTCTTGTTGACGTTGAGCTTGGTCGCGAGTCGTTGTACTTGGAGCTCAATGGTGTGCCTTGTATCTTCATGCATCTTCTTGAGGTGGTTGGCGCGGTCACTCGCGTCCATGTTTGTGCGCTCGTGGAGTGGTAGAGGTAGGATGTCCAATGGGGACAACGGGTTGAAATCATAGACAACCTCGAAGGGGGATTTGCCGGTAGTCGAATGTCTTGCGCGGTTGTAGGCGTACTCGGCGATGGGTAAGCACTCCTCCCACTACTTGATGTTCTTCTTGATTAGCACGCGAAGAAGGGTGGAGAGCGTGCGGTTTGTCACCTCCGTTTGGCCGTCGGTTTGTGGATGATAGGCCGTGGAGAATAGAAGCTTGATTCCGAGCTTGAACTCAAGAACTTGACATCGCGGTCCGAGACGATAGTCTTTGGCACACCATGTAGACGCAATATTTCCCTACAAAATAGATTAGCCACATGTGAAGCATCGTCTTTCTTGTTACAAGGAATAAAGTGTGCCATTTTTGAGAAACGGTCGACAATGACAAATATAGAATCTTTCCCATTGCGAGTCCTAGGCAAACCAAGTACAAAGTCCATGCTAATGTCTTCCCATGGTTGGTACGGAAACGGTAGAGGCATATAGAGGCCATGAGATTGAGCTTTGGACTTAGCTTTGCGGCATGTCGAACATCGGTTGGTAAAGCGATTGACGTCCCGAAACATCTTTGGCCAAAAGTAGCTATTCGAGAGCGTGGCGAACGTCTTGTCGCGTACGAAATGTCCCATTAATCCTCCTCCATGTGATTCCTGCAAAAGCAACAAACGAAGGGATGACTCGGGGATGCAAAGTTTGTTAGCTCTCATAAGATAGCCATCTTTGATGTAATAGCATTCCCAAGATGTATTCGACAAACACTTGGCATAAGGGGTAGCAAAAGTTGCATCATGCTCGTACAAGTCTTTGATATGCTCGAAGCCAATGACATCTAACTCAAGTTGCGTGACAAGCATGCAAATGCGGGAAAGGGCATCCGCTATGATGTTTTCTTTACCCTTGATGTACTTGATGACATAGGGAAAAGACTCAATGAATTCACTCCATTTAGCATGACGCTTGTTCAATTTAGTTTGACCCTTAAGATACTTGAGAGTCTCATGATCGGTATGAATGATAAACTCATGGCGACGAAGGTAATGCTCCCATTCATGTAAAACGTGGACTAAAGCATATAGTTATTTGTCATAGATGGGATAATTGAGTTGCGCTCCGGAAAGTTTCTCACTAAAGTAAGCTATGGGGCGCTTCTCTTGCGTTAACACACCTCCTATGCCATTACCACTAGCATCGCAATGAATCTCAAAAGGCTTGTCGAAGTTGGGTAAAGCAAGCATGGGAGCATGAGTAAGAAAATTCTTAAGCTCATTGAATCCGGTATCTTGGGATGGTCCCCAAACAAACAGCACATTCTTCTTGCTCAAAGCATGCAAAGGCGAAGCAATGGTGCTAAAATCCTTCACAAAGCGACGATAGAAACCCGCAAGACCAAGGAAACTACGCACTTGATGCAAGTTGGTTGGTTGCGGCCAAATCTTAATAGCATTGATCTTGGACTCATCTACATGAACACCCTTAGAAGAAACAACAAAACCCAAGAAAACGAGCTTATCAACACAAAAAGGCATTTCTCCATATTAGCATAGAGACGCTCTTTTCTAAGAGTTTGCAAAATGGTGCGGACATGGGTGACATGCTCTTTGATAGATTTTCTAAACACAATAATGTCATCGAAGTAAACCACAACAAATATACCAATGTAAGGGCGAAAGACATGATTCATAAGGCGCATAAAAGTGCCCGGTGCTTCCGAGAGACCCATAGACATGACTAACCACTCATACAAACCAAACTTGGTTTTGAAGGCGGCTTTCCATTCATCACCCTCTTGTATGCGGATTTGATAGTAACCACTCTTAAGGTAAATTTTGGAAAATATAGTGGCACCACTAAGCTCATCTACCATATCATCTAGGCGTGGAATGGGATACCGATAACGAACGATGATAGCATTGATAGGTCTACAATCGGAGCACATGCGAAAACTACCGTCACGTTTTGGCACAAGAATGACCGGAACGACACAAGGGCTCAAACTTTCACGCACATGTCCATGGTCTATGAGATGCTTTACTTGCCTTTGAATTTCTTTGGTTACTTCGGGGTTGACGCGGTAGGGAGCTTTGTTCGGAAGCGGTGCTCCGGGGATGAGGTCGATGCGGTGCTCAATGCCTTGTAGTGGAGGTAGTCCCGGAGGTAGCTCATCGGGGAAAACATCTTGAAATTCCTGCAAAAGAGAAGACAACACTAGAGGAAGAGTGTGAGAAGTGTTAGTTTGTGGTGCATTGTCCTTGCACACGAGGACGTAGTGTTGGACACTAGATGGGTTCTCACACACTTCTCTCATCTCACGTATCGTGGCAAATAGAACTAGGTTCTTGTTTTCGCTCATCGTGGAGGCACTCAATTTGGGCTTGTGGCGCTCACTCTCTTTTTGGTGGCTCACTCTCTCACCATTCTCTCCACGATGGGTGGCTTGCTTATCGGCAATCACTTGGCCTGGAGACATAGCTCGTAACACAAACTCCTTTCCTTGCATCTTGAAGCTATAGTGGTTTGTACGCCCATTGTGGACGATTCCTCTATCGAATTGCCATGGCAGTCCAAGGAGAAGATGACAAACGGTCATTGGGATGACGTCGCACTCCAAGGTGTCTTCGTAGGCGCCGATTTTGAAGGAGACTTGTACTCGGTGCTCGACTTGGATAGTACTGGAGTCACTAAGCCATTGCACTTTGTATGGATGTGGATGCTTCATCTTGGGCAATTGGAGCTTGGAGCAAGGTTCTTCACTTGCGAGATTATGACAACTCCCTCCATCGATGATGACCTTGACGGATCGTCCATTGATGCCGGCCTTGGTGTGGAATATGTGGCATCGTTGGTCTTCTTCTTGGTGATGTTGGAGAGTCAAGACTTTGGAGACAACAAGTGCGGGACTTGAGTCTTCATCACAAAAGACTTGTTCTTCTTCATTGTTCACTTGGCGGTGCATGGCAACTTGCTCAAGGGCTTCCATTTCTCCTTCGCTCATGGAATCATAAGTGCCATCGTCGTTGAAGATCATGGCGTGCTTGTTGGTGCACTCATAGGACTTGTGGCCTCGACCGCCGCAAGTGAAACACTTGAAGGAACTCGTCTTGACGGTCTCATCGGTAGGGGTTGATGATGATGAAGCTCTCGGCTTGAAGTTGCTCGTATTAGGATTGCCTTTAGTTGGCGAAGCTTTCTTGGAAGTCGACTTGTCGATGTTGGAAGTAGAGGGTCTTGTACCCGGTGTTGGAGTCGTTGAAGCTTGGTTATTGGAGAAGCCGTAGGACTTGGATGAGAACTTCGCATACTTGAAATCATCTTGCACTTGGCGTCCCGCTTTGGTAGCTTGGTGCACTAGCTCGATGAGATTTGAGTATGGTTGGAAGTCGGCGATCTTCTTGATAGGATGATTGAGTCCATTCAAGAAACGTGCCATTGTTTGCTCATCATCTTCTGTCACATCGTCTCTTATCATTGCAATCTCCATCTCCTTGTAGTATTCTTCAACGCTCTTGGTTCCTTGCTTGAGTTGTTGGAGTTTCTTGAAGAGGTCGCAGTTGTAGTAGGTAGGCACGAAGCGTGCTCTCATGACATCCTTCATTTGTGCCCAAGTAGTGATGGGTGGTTCACCTCTTGCCTCGTGGCACTCTATGATTTGTTCCCACCAAATGAGGACATAGTCTTGGAACTCAAGGGATGCCATCGCGATCTTCTTCTCTTCTTCATAATTGTGCAAACAGAAGATCTTGTCAACTTCCAATGCCCATGAAAGGTATTATTCGGGATTGTTGCTTCTGTTGAACTTGGGCATGGTGAACTTGACCTTGCCATAGTGTTGCTCTTCATTGTGTTGGGGTCAGGGATGATGATGCCCATGTTGTAGATGATTTTTCAACTCGTGGTGCTCTTGACGCGGAGGGTTGTCAACCTCGTGTTGCTCTTGTCACGGAGGATTCCCATTGTCTTCATGCTCTTGATGAACTTGATGGTCTTGGCGAGCTTGTGGAGGAGCTTGTCGAGCTCGAGGAGGAACTAGACGATGCATACGAACTTGAAATCGTCGTTCTTGAATTTCTTCGCGAAGTGCTTCCTCTTGTTCACAGGCTTGTCGGCCTCGGTCGGCAATGGCTCGACTCGAATCGCGTAGAGCTTGTTGCGCCGCAAGAGCTTGAGCGTCACGGAGTTGTTGTTCTTGACGTTGTGTCCCGGCATCTTGCGCAAGTTGGTGGAGACGCGCACGTTCTTCCTCTTCATGTTGGCATTGTTGTTGTCGTTCTCGAGCTAGCGCAAAGGCCTCTTGAGTTTGACGTTGTCGGCGCTCTTGAGAGTCGGTGTCTCTAAGTGGATTGAGGTTTGCTTGATGGTCGGTGCGCGCGGCTCGACGAAGAGTGTTCGATGTCGGTGTACTTGAGCCGGAGAGGGCGAAGTCGGAGTGGCGACTTGAACGGCTCCTTCTTGAAGTGGAAGAAGAGCGGTTGAGCAACAAAGCGCGAATCTCGTCCATCCTTGTGTCATTCTCTTGCTTGTGATCGTCGAGCTTGTGGTCGAAGTAGTCCCTTGTACGTTGCTCAGAAAGTCGCAAGTCGGCGGCAAGGTTGTCGATGCGTTCACTCATAGCTTGGTGCTCTTGATGCAAAGCACGTTGTGCACCAAAGAGGTGACTCTTGGTGATGAAGGAGTTCATGTCGTCATCTTGCTCCATGAAGAGTGGGTTGGTAGAAGTACTTGGCCTATCCATCATTCCAAGACAAATGTGAGTGGTAGAAAGAGAAGAACGAATACCAAATGTACCTTGACCGAAGTTGAAAGTGAATCGATGATCACTCCAATGTAGGACAAGGAAATAGCCCAATTGGTACGAATTCTCGTCGGTTTCTCACACCTACACAAGTAAAAGCTTATGGTGGAGCTTGGTTAGGATGGTGGCACAATTTTGATGTGAATGTAAGCAAGATTCAATAATGTTGGAGAAGATCCACGACTTGTAAATGCAACAAGTAGACCAATAGCAAGATGTGGTACCCGGAAACACAACACACGGAAAGATAAATGGGGTCGTGCAACCAAGGGTGAGCCAAAATGTGGAAACCACGAAAATGCTCTTGTTGCACAACACTAGAGAGACGCTAGCACGATTGCACAATAGGCGGATACGAACTTGTGCACAACCTACTAAGCAAAAATGCAACGACTTCTATCCCAAGTATGATGTTCCGGAGATATGATCCAAGATGATCGAGTATGACAATCTTAATGTTGTATGATGCTATGGTTCTTGCTTATAAGCTCTTTGCGTATCTTCTCTCTTTGCTTAAAAGTTTGCTTGGCTCTTTGATGTTTGAGCTCTTTTCTCATGTGATGCTTCACAGACCAAGATAGCAATTATGTATGCGATGACAACTTTGTGACACAAGAGATGATTCCAAGATATGCAACACGATGATAGTATGTATGCTATGGGATGTATGATCACTAATGTGCACAAGTCACGTTACCGACAATACTCAAATGCTAGTCTCGATGGGTAAGCTACGCAAAAGTAAGGCTATAGGGTTATCAATCCAAATGGAAAAGAGTATGATGATATCATGCTACCAAGATGATACCACTAGGGTGTAGTCGTTAGTAGTAGTCCTTGGCGAAAGTAAGCGGTGGTGATGTTGATGTCGAACCGTCCCTAGGTAGCCGGAACATGAAAGGAAACGGTGAGCCACAACTCAAACTCTCAAAACCAAGTGTGACAAAAAGCGTCAGAGTAGGTAGCGGGTAAATGGTGGTGTGGGTTGGGGTATTGGAAAGGTTTGGGGAAGTCGGTGGGGTGTAGTGGAGAGGTTAGGCTATATGTAGCGGATGTCCGGAAAAAACGGTCGTCCGATCGCCGGACGTCCGGTCGTGTCGGAAATCCGCTGATTCTGCTCGGGTTAGGGGGTTCCGGTCGTCCGGAAAGGTCGGATGTCCGGTGGTTCCTGCGGTTCCGGACGTCCGGTAAAGTGACGGTCGTCCGGTGGGTCGGGGTCAACGCGAAATTTCAGATCCGGGAGGCGATTTTGGGCGGAATATGGGGATTTTGGGGTCAAAATTGATAGGATTTCGTGGATGGAAAGTGGGGAAAAATTGGGGAGATGGTGGGGGAAGGCTAGATCCACTTGCAACACAACAAATTCATGGATCAAAACCAACAAAAAATTATCAAAACTCACAAATCACAAGAAAAAAAATTTGGGGCTATTTTTGTGGGGATTTTCAGATTAGGACGAAAAACAACAAAATCAAGCAAGAAAACGAAGAGGGGGGCTCCGAAATCATGATCAACCTTGCTCTAGATACCAAGATGATGTAGGGTAGAGACCCTAATCGCCCGATCTTTCACGAAAGGAGTGGATCCCGGGAAAATCACGAAGAACATGGGGAAGAACGGGGAGAAAGCTCAACAACAAACACAAGAGGAATCACTAAACCGACACGAATAAGTCACACATGGGCTAGATCCTTGAATACATAGAACGATACACGAATCCACGGACAACTAAGGACGATACAAGGGTAGCCGGTTCTTCTCCGTGAGGAGGTCTTGATGATCTTCTCCAAAAGGAGATCTTGAATCCGCTTGGGGGATCTTCTCCGGTGGAGGTTCGTATCTCCGAGGAGAAGGTAACCAAGTGGATGAGCAAAGCTCCCTCACAAATATGAGCTAAACCTTTGCTAACCCTAGAAAGCAGGTGGGAGAGGTCTATTTATAGTCTAAGTGCAAATGGGGGCGAAAGTAGGGGTACATGGGCCTCGGGCCCGAATCTGGACGCAGCCAGGTACCGGACTTCCGCTGGTGGCCGGTCGTCCGGTGTCCTCCGATGTCCGCTGGTTCTGCTCTGTGATGGGGGTGCCGGACGTCCTAAAAGGTCGGACTTCCACTGATGTTGGCTCGGATGCAGGGGCGCCGGTCGTCCGGTCCGGACCGGACGTCCGCTCATTTGCTTCGGGTGCAGGGGCACCGGTCGTCCGGTCTGGACCGGACGTCCACTCCCTGGGGCTCGGCTGATGCTTCAGGCGCCGGACGTCCGGTCCCGGCCGGTCGTCCTGTGGCTGGGATTTTTCCTTCAACCCTCCTTCTTCTCCGTCTTCTCGTCCATCTTCCTCTTCCTCTTCTTCTTGTCCTTGCTCCTTAGCTTCTCCATGGTACCTGAGTATGCACAAAGTGTCCATATGAGGTAGTAGCCATGCTTCATGTGCATCGAAGTGGAATTGTGAGAGGAGAGATGTCACCTCGGTTTCAAGAGCTCTTGCACGTGATTGAGTCATGGGTCCACTAGGCACTTGATGAGACGATGGTAGGTCCATGGGGATGACCTTGGGATGCTCCGCATCAACCTCCAAAACATCGACGTCAGAGGCGCCGCTCAAAATCGCACCGCCAAAAAGACAGCAATACCAGCACCGAAGAGAATAACACCCCAGAGAACGCCAAAGACCCTGAAGCCCCTGTAGAGCCAACATTCGAACATGATGATTGGGAGGATGGGTTGGTAAACCTCGACGATCCTGTTGGGAACGAGGACTCGGAGGACAGTAATTACCTACCGATCTCCGAAGAGGATGTGAGCCTCGGCAACAAAGATTTCATCGTGCCGGGGGAATCCCTCGAACAAGAGTGCTTTAAGTGCCGGCTAATCACCACAGCAAGAAGCCTGAAAAAGAGGCAGCAACAGCTTCAAGCTAACCAGGATTTTCTCAATGGAAGATGGACTAACGTCCGGGCAGTCGAGGAATTCGGCCTTGCACCCCCAAAGAGCTACCCGAAGCGCAAGCTACTGCCACAATTTAATGACGAGGCCCCAGAGCCCATACCACCCGTGCGTAATGCGGCTGGCGGACTTGACCGAACACCATGTGGCCAGGACAGAACGGCAACTCAAGTCGAACACCAGCCCGTACCACCTCGCCGTAAAAGCAGAGAAACGACAGCTCGGGGATACACATGTGACCTACGACAGGACCTGGAAAATAGAGCAGGTCAGACCAGATCAATCTATGGATCGCAGGGGCGTGCCCCAGCACGACAAGACGGCTATCAAGCCTGGCGCGACAAGCATAATCATGCCCGGGCCGAAAACCGCATACGGACTTCATCCGAACTGTGCCGCGACATGGACCGACACAGAGGCGCCGCACACCCCCTATGCTTCACCGATGAGGTAATGGAGCACCAGTTCCCAGAATGGTTTAAACTCGTAAACATCGAATCATACGATGGCACAACAGATCCCGCAGAATGGATTGAAGATTTTCTTCTCCACATTCACATGGCACGCTGTGATGATCTACATGCCATCAAGTACTTCCCCTAAAACTCAAGGGGCCAACACGGCACTGGTTAAATAGCCTCCCAGAAAACTCTATTGGAAGCTGGGAAGACTTGGAGGACGCCTTTAGAGATAACTTCCAAGGCACCTATATTCGGTCTCCAGATGCTGATGACCTCAGTCATATTGTCCAGCAGCCCGGAGAGTCAGCCAGAAAATTCTGGACTAGGTTCCTCATTAAAAAGAACCAGATTGTCAATTGTCCAGACGCCGAAGCCCTAGTGGCCTTTCAACATAGCATTCGCGACGAATGGCTCACTGGACACCTCGGCCAAGAGAAGCTGAAGTCCATGGTAGCCCTGACGGCACTCATGACCCGCTTTTGAGCGGCTGAAGACAGCTGGCTCACCCGTAGCGGCAATAGTATAAGCGGACCTGGCACTTCCGACGCGAGGAATAGCAACGGCATGCCTCGACGCAAGAAACACAAGCACCGAAGCAACAGTGAAAAAACCAAAGACATGGCGGTCAACGCCGGATTCAGCGGCGCCAAGCCCGGTCAGCGGAAGAAGCCATTCAAAAGAAGCAAAGAGGGCTCATCCAGCTTGGACCGAATACTCGATCGACCCTGCCAGATTCACAGCACCCCCGTCAAGCCTACCAATCATACCAACAGAAGTTGTTGGGTCTTTAAACAGGCCGGTAAGTTAAATACCGAACATAAGGAGGAAGTGTCGCCTAGCGAGGACTTCGACGAGGAGCCTCGTCCACTGAATGCAGGCGGACAGAAGAAATGTCCCCCGAAGTCAAAACGGTGAATATGATATACTTTACTCATATCCCCAAGAGGGAGCGCAAGCGCGCGCTAAGGGACGTCTACGCGATAGAGCCAGTCACCCAAAAATTCAACCCATGGTCGGCCTGTCCGATCACCTTCGATCGCAAGGACCATCCGAGTAGTCTCCGTCACGGCGGTTCGGCCGCACTGGTCCTCAATCCAATCATTGAGTGATTCCACCTTACGCGAGTCCTCATGGACGGCAACAACAGTCTTAACCTACTCTATCAGGATACTATCCGCAAAATGGGTATTGACTCGCCAGGAATCAAACCCACCAAAACTATCTTTAAAGGAGTCATACCTGGTGTAGAGACCTGTTGCACGGGCTCAATCACATTGGAAGTCCTCTTCGGCTCGCCGGACAACTTCCGCAGTGATGCGGAGCATCCTACGATCATCCCCATGTACACTCGAGCATACGCCATTAGACACAAGGTGAACTCGCTCCTTTCTGAATCTTCCCTTTCCGCATGTAAGACATGGATGCTACTTCAAGCGCGGACTTTGTGCATACTCAGGTACACCCGAGGAGACCATGGAGAGCCCAAGGACCAAGGCCAAGCGTGCACGGAAGTGAAGGAAGGAGAAGGAAGAAGGGCCAGCTGCTACAGCAGCCGGACATCCGGACCCAGCCCGGACATCCGGCCCCAGCCCTGGAAATCCAACATCGGCCATCCAAAGAGCACCGCAAAGGTCCAGCGCAGCATGGACATCCGGCCATCACCCCGGACATCCGGCTCCTCCCGAAGCCCCGGACATCCGGCCCCTTTGCCCGGAAATCTGCCCCCTTCATCACCGAATGCATCTGGAAGACCTAGGCCAGCCCGGACATCCGACCTCCCAGCCCGGACATCCGGCCCCCAGCCCGGAGATCCGGTGCCTGTTTGCACACAGTGAACGGGCCAAGGGCCCATGTATCCCTGTTTCCCACTTACCCCTTCATGGCTTAGTGTAACATCCCAAATTTTCAATTTGGAATGTTATACATAGTCATCCATGCATATCATATTTTATTCGCATTTCTTCTCGCGATCCTCAAAATCCTAAGCAACTCAAGGACCCTCGGAGAGAGTTGGGGATTTCCCGGTTTTCAAATTTGATTTTGATCAAATTTTGAAACGAGGATTCTTGGTTTTAATTATTTTCTCTCCAAAATATTTCATACTAAAATATATGAGAGGAGATAATATGACTTCTCCAAGATAATTGAAATATTGGAGGAAAAATATTAAAATCAAATATTTGTTTTATTTGGATTTTATTGCAATTTTGTTTGCATTAGAAAAATTGCACGTTCTTCAAAATTGCATTTTAGGGCCAAGAAAATGTTCATCTCGTTCTAAATATTTTATTTCGACGGTGAAAATTTATTTTTGGCATTTTTAGATTTTTTATTTATTTTTATAGGATTTTATTTCAGTCGGCGAAATTGTTTTTTTTAAAGGTTCCCGCGCCCGACTGGGCCTAAGGCCCAGCCAAGCCAGGCTGGCCCAGCCGCCGCCTCCTACGCGCGCGCGCGCCACCGCCGCCGCCACTCGGACCGGAGTCCGAGTTGGACTCCGCCTCCGCCGCGCCTTGCCCCCTCCTCCAAGCCGCCGCCCCCGCCCCCGCCCCCATTATATACGCCGCCACCCCCGCCCCCAACACCACACCACCACCACCGCAGCCGCCGCCGCCCGCGCTAGCCGCCGCCGCCGCCCCGCCGCTGCTCCGCCTCGCCGGAGCCCCCCTCGCCGGAGGTAGCCACCGGACTCCGCCGCCGGTTTTTTTTAAACACCGTTCATTTTTTTAAAAACCCTAGATCCGTTTTTTTGGATTCACCGGTTTTTCTCGGTTCTTCTAGTTAGCGGACGTTCGTCCGTACGTTCGTTTTAACGAACGGTTTTCTCCCGTTAGTTACAGCTAACGAACACTCGTTCATTAGTCTGTTCGTGAGTTTTCTTTTATCGGATTTATTCCGCGATTTTTCTGATCGCGATTTCTGATCCGATCTAAGTTTCAGTTTTTCTTTTCGCTCGTTAGTCGGAATCAGGCGATTCAAGCACCTAGAGTTTCGTCCTGAAACCCTCTTTCCGTTTAACCAACTCAAACAAGTTTTTGCTACTGTAAAATTTGACCTAGTTTCAGATTAGTAAATGAAGCTTCTTTCTTTCGCCGTTTGAGTTTCGTTGCTCCGTTTGATTTGATTCTTTTTGTGAACCAGAGTTCTTAAGTTGAAACTTCTGGTCAACCCTATTTTATTCGAGTTTTGCTTGTGCATCGTTGCTTGTTACTTATGTATGCCATTGTTTGCTTGCGATAGAACACCCAGAGTGCGAAGCGTGCTACTACGAGTCCCTAGGTTTCGCAGATCATCAGCAAGGCAAGTAACACTTTGATCATACCCCTTTATCACCAAGTTTTTATGCATTAGTTCCAATCCTCAAACATTGCAAGATTAGGATGTCATTAACTTGTTGGTTGGGAAGTAGTTGATGAGGTAGAACCTATTGCCCTGTTACATTCAAACCCTTGGGAGTTACTCTATGCGTTGCTTATATTACTATGCTATGCTATGCTCGTAGACGTGGTTTGGGTTTGAGTGAAATCCATGAAAGACGTGAGTTTGTTAAAATTAATGGCTCAACTTAAGGTGGCAACTTAATCAAACAACTGGGTGGATTGAGGCACTTGGGGTACCCAGTGTTGCCTGTATTTTTTTGGAAATCCCGGAGTACCCCTGTGATCTTCCTATGGACCGCCACCCAGGCTCAAAGGGAACCGAGATGATTCATGCTAGAAACTTCCGTGTGCAGCCACAAGCTATTATGGGCTCTAGCATAGTTGAGTAAGTTACGTGAAGCTCTTGAAGAGGCAGATCAGCAGGTAGTGGGATGTAGGTTTGGTATGGTCTGTCCGGAGTAGAGAGTTAATGTTTCTGAAAGACCGTGTCTCGGTCATCCGTTTCTCAAACACCCTGTAGTGCGAGAAATCCAACGGAGGCGATCGAGTCTTGTGGGGAAAAGTGCGCAAACCTCTGCAGAGTGTACAATCTAATCATGGTTAGCCGTGTCCCCGGTTATGGACAATTCTTGAGAATCTAGTACTTGGGTTATCACAAGTATCTCATCTTGTTTAACTAATATTGTTGGGTTGTTAATCACTTTAATTGGGATTGAGTTGGAGGAACCTTCTCAATGTTGTTCAACCACCATGATAGTTAAATTAAAATCTATTCCTTTGTTGTAGGGAAAATTTGGCTTTTCGCAAAACTGTAACTATAGAGCTTTCCACCAGCCAAATATGCATGTAGTGATAGCATTATTCTGTTCTTGCTCTACTGTGTTACTTTGCCAGCATATTCCATGTGCTGACCCGTTTTCGGGCTGCAACATATTATGTTGCAGACTTTTCAGACAAGGAGTAAGGTTCGTTAGGTCGTTGCAGTGCAGCTCAGCTATGCCGTTGGAGTTGATGGACTCACTTTATCTTCCAAGCCTTCCGCTGTTATCGTATTAGATGACCTTAAGCCATATTATTGTAATAAGTTCTCTCTTGAGACATTCGATGTAATAAGTGTGTGATTGCTACTCTGTTATAAATCCTTCGAGTACTGTGTGTGTCAGCATTACTGATCCAGGGATGACACTGAAGCACAGAGACTTGACCATCTGAGGTCGGGTCGCTATAAGATGGTATCAGAGCACACGCTGAGTGTAGGACACGACCACTAAGATAAAACCCTAGGTCACCCTTCTCTTCTCATTTCTGACTCCTCTCCATTTTCTACTCTTTAGGATGACGGAGATGAAGAACAAGTTTGCACAACCGGATGAAGACACACCTTTTGGACGTCACTTGAAGGAAGTCACTAGGTACTTGAACATTGGAATACCAAGCTTCACTGTGACGTACAACGCTAGTTTACCTGAACAGGAGCGTTGTATGATTCAAGTACAAGTTCCAGGAAGGACATTCTCGCCAACTTCTAAACCCATAGAGTTTTCTTTCGAAGCACCCACCTGGAGTCTAGGCAAGAGCATGGCAGCCCACATTACCATGGGACGCATTGTAGAAGTTTACAACAGGGAGCTTAAGGACACTATTTACCAAATATGTGGGCGCCGAGATGAGCAATGGGAAGTAATCAGCACCACGAAGGATAGATCCATTGCAGCTTTCATCCAGGAGTTAAACCAGCACATCCGACATCAGGAAAACCAGATGTGCGCGGACATGATGGACCTGAAGAAGGCGAAGACTAGGATCATTGAGCTGAAGGAAGAACTCAAGTTTACACGCGATGGATATGAGGAGGAAATCAAGACACTACTGGAGAAGAATGACGACTTAGTCAAGAAGATCGGAGTATTCATGGGAGGACCAGCACCAATAGAAGAAGAAGAACCCAAGGAGATATGCCCCGAGGACTACATCATCATCGACGACACCGATTCCAATCCTAGTGATGATGACTTTGAAGACGAAGCTGGAGCAGACATCATGGAGTCTTCCACCGATCAAAATTTCTAGATGACTACCATATATCACTAGTATCCCCCCATGTATTTAGTAGTAGTTGAGCACTTGTGCGATAGTTCTAGATCGTTTGTATGCCCTTGCTGGATTGATTGAGTGAAATGATTGTGTTTGTCTCATGTGCATATGGGTAGTGTTTTCTCATTAGACCTCTTTTCTATTCTAAATCTCTTCCATCTAAACCCCTCAGATGCCTCCGAGACGTGACACCGGTTTTGCTTTCCCACCGGAGCTCACCCAGTTGATCCAGCAGCAGAATACTTTGATGCATTGCTAGTTCAGAACCAGGGCAACAACAACAACAACAACAATAACAACAACAACAACAACAACCCGCCGCCCGTGGACAACCCAGCCCATTTTCTAAGGTTACAACCACCAGTGTTTTCCAGTAGCACCGAGCCCATAGTTGCGGACGATTGGCTACGCCGTATTGGAAGGGAGTTGACCACCGCAGGTTGCACAGATGCTGAGAGAGTGCGCTCTGCCGCACATCAATTGGATGGACCAGCAGTCTCATGGTGGGAGAATTACACAACCACTTTTCCTATAGCCAATGTCACTTGGGACCAGTTTCAGCAAGCTTTCCGCACAGCCCATGTCTCCACTGGAGCTATGCAAATGAAGAAGCGGGAGTTCCACAACTTACGCCAGGGGAATCGTACTCTGGCTCAGTACGTGGACGAGTTTAGCAAGTTATCTCGCTATGCCCCTGATGATGTGGCCACAGATGCCGTGAAGCAGGAGAAGTTTATGGAAGGCCTGAATGATGAGATGAGCATGCAGTTGATGGTAGCAACCTTCAACAACTACCAGGAGTTGGTAGATAAGGCTCTTATGATTGAAGGGAAGCAGCAGCAGATTGAGAGCCGCAAGAGGAAGTATGGACAGGGGAAGTATAACACAGGAGCTCTGCAGAAACCTCGCCTAACCCCGAACCCGGGAGGACTTGTTCATAACCATGGAGGTCACAACCACACTGGAGGAGGATCGCATAACCACAATGGTTCTAAGAATGGGAATGGGAATGGAACCAACAATAATCATAACCGCCCCAACCCAGCCACACCTGCCAAAAGGGACTTAAGTCATGTTTCATGTTTCAAGTGCGAGAAGACTTGACACTATGCCACGGAGTGCCCTGAAGGAAAGAATGGAAATGGAAATGGGAGCGCTGGGAAGAAGCCAAATCCATTCAACAAAGGCCAAGTGAACCACGTTAACGTGGAGGAGGTTGAAGAGCAGCCGGACGCGATAATAGGTAAGTTTTTGGTTAAGTCATTTACCGCTATTGTTCTTTTCGATACTGGCGCATCGCATTCATACATATTAAGGGGATTCATGGATAAGTTTAAACTACCAACCCAAACCCTTAGGACCCCTCTTTTAGTGAGTTCACCTGGAGCAGAGTATATGGCTAGCCGATGGTGTGACCAAATACCCTTAACCATTGGTACACATATTTTTTCGTTCGACCTAATTATCTTGGAATCACAAGGATTGGATGTGATATTGGGTATGGACTGAATGTCAAAAATTGGAGGAAGCATTGACTGTGCTAGTAAGTCGATTTATCTCACCACCTCGGAAGGAAGAAGGATTAAGTATGTATCTAGGCATGTGCCTAGGAGGAGTCAAGTGAATGCCCTTACGGGAGTTGTTCGGGAGGAAGTGCCTGTAGTGAAGGATTACCCGGATGTTTTTCCAGAGGAGTTACCAGGCATGCCACCGGATAGAGACATTGAGTTTTTGATAGAGCTATTGCCAGGTACAGGACCAATATCCAAGAGACCCTATCGGATGCCCGCAAATGATCTGGAAGAAATTAAGAAACAGATCAAGGAGTTATTGTTGAAAGGATACATCCGAAGAAGTTCATCACCTTGGGGAGCCCCAGTACTTTTGGTTGAGAAGAAGGATAAATCCCTGAGGATGGTAGTTGATTATCGAGCATTAAATGAAGTGACTATTAAGAACAAGTACCCATTGCCGATGATCAACGATCTGTTTGATTAGTTGCAAGGAGCTAAAGTGTTTTCGAAGATCGATTTGCGATCGGGGTATCATCAGTTGAAGATACGAGAGAAGGATATACCGAAGACAGCGTTCACAACACGATATGGATTATACGAGTACACGGTCATGTCATTTGGACTGACTAACGCCCCTCCTATTTCATGAGCATGATGAACAAGGCGTTCATGGAGTATTTGGACAAGTTTGTTGTGGTGTTTATTGATGATATTAGGGTATACTCGAAGAACGAGGAGGAGCACAAGGAGCATTTGCGCTTAGTTCTCGAGAAACTCAGGGAACACCAGTTGTATGCTAAGTTTAGGAAATGCGAGTTTTGGTTGAAGGAAGTCGGGTTCCTTGGACATGTTATATCGGGAGAAGGTATAGCAGTAGACCCCAGCAAAATTCAGTCAGTCACTGAATGGTTGGCACCCACGTCAGTTAGCGAGATCCGCAGTTTTCTTGGACTCGCAGGTTACTATCGGAGATTCATTGAGAACTTTTCCAAGATTGCAAAGCCAATGACTGAACTGTTAAAGAAGGATACTAAGTTTAAATGGACAGAAGATTGCGAGGCAAGTTTCCAGGAGTTGAAGAAACGTTTGACTACAGCGCCAGTGCTAACACTGCCAGATATACATAAGGAGTTCCAAGTGTACTGCGATGCCTCACGCTTAGGACTTGGATGTGTGCTTATGCAGGACGGGAGAGTTGTTTCGTATGCCTCACGACAACTAAAACCTCATGAGTTGAACTATGCCACGCATGATTTGGAGTTAGCAGCCGTAGTGCATGTATTGAAGACCTGGAGACATTATCTTATTGGAAACCGTTGTGATGTGTACACGGACCATAAGAGTTTGAAGTACATTTTCACCCAGAAGGAGCTGAACCTTCGACAGAGGAGATGGTTGGAGCTTATAAAGGATTATGACATGAAGCTACACTATCATCCAGGAAAGGCCAATGTCGTAGAAGACACTTTGAGCCGAAAGAGTTATGCTAATATCCTTGAAAGCAAGGGACTGCCGAAGGAATTAGCAGAGGACATCATGGAACTTCGATTGGAGATTGTTCCTAGAGGATTTATTGCAACAATGGAGGTCCAGTCGACATTGCTGGACAAAATTCGGGAAGCTCAGAAGGATGACAAAGAGATTGCCGAGATAAAGGAGAAGATGGGCAAAGGAAAGGCCAAAGGTTTTCATGAGGATGAGCATGATACCTTGTGGTTTGAGGACCGAGTTTATGTGCCCAATAACCAGGAGATCAGGAAGTTAATACTTCAAGAGGCCCATGACTCACCATACTCGATACACCCTGGAAACACCAAGATGTATTTGGATTTGAAGGAACGTTTCTGGTGGACCGGTATGAAGAAGGATATTGCCGAGTATGTAGCCGTATGTGATGTATGTCAGCGCGTGAAGGCAGAGCATCAGAAGCCAGCAGGACTGTTACAGCCTATGTCGATACCCGAATGGAAGTGGGATAAACTAGGCATGGACTTTATCACCGGATTGCCCAGGACCAAAGCGGGATATGATTCCATATGGGTAGTAGTTGATCGCTTGACCAAAGTAGCTCACTTCATCCTAGTGAAAACCACCTATACAAGTGCAAAGTTGGCCAAGATATATATGTCCAGGATCGTATGTCTGCATGGAGTTCCGAGGACCATCATATCAGATCGAGGAACACAGTTTACCTCAAAGTTTTGGCACCAGTTGCACTAGACTTCGGGAACGAGATTGGAGTTTAGTACATCATTTCACCCGCTGACGGATGGACAAACAGAGAGAGTCAACCAAATTCTGGAGGACATGTTGAGAGCCTGTGCGCTAGATTATGGATCTAGTTGGGATGACAATTTGCCATACGCATAGTTTTCATACAACAATAGCTATCAAGCCAGATTGAAGATGGCACCGTTTGAAGCCCTGTATGGACGAAGGTGCAGAACACCGTTAATGTGGGATGAGGTAGGAGACCGACAGTTGTTTGGACCAGACTTGATCAAGGAGTCTGAGGAGAAGGTTAAATTGATTCGTGACAGACTGAAGATTGCTCAGTCCAGGCAGAAGAGTTATGCTGACTCAAAACGCAAGGAGGTAACCTATGAAATTGGAGACCGAGCATATCTGCGAGTATCACCCTTGCGAGGAGTGAAACATTTTGGAGTTAAGGGAAAGTTAGCCCCGAGATTTGTAGGACCGTATCGTATTTTGGAACGGATGGGAGAAGCTGCCTACAAGTTGGAGTTACCCAAGGGATTGTCAGGAGTTCAGACGTGTTTCACGTTTCACAGCTAAAGAAATGTCATGCTGAGATGGCAGATATACCGCTAAGAGATACAGTACCCTTGGAGGCAATGCAATTGGACAGTGATTTGACCTACGAGGAAAAACCAGTTAAGATTCTTGAGTTTGCCAGCAGAGTCACCCGTAGTAAGGTTATCAAGTTCTGTAAAGTTCAGTGGAGCCACCACACCGAGGATGAAGCCACATGGGAACGAGGGGATGATCTCCGCAAAGACCACCCACACCTATTTTCTAGCCAACCCGAATCTCGAGGGCAAGATTCATCTTAAGGGGGGTAGGTTTGTAACATCCCAAATTTTCAATTTCGAATGTTATACATAGTCATCCATGCATATCATATTTTATTCGCATTTCGTCTCGCGATCCTCAAAATCCTAAGCAACTCAAGGACCCTCGGAGAGAGTTGGGGATTTCCCAGTTTTCAAATTTGATTTTATCAAATTTTGAAACGAGGATTTTTGGTTTTAATTATTTTCTCTCCAAAAATATTTCATACTAAAATATATGAGAGGAGATAATATGACTTCTCCAAGATAATTGAAATATTGGAGGAAAAATATTAAAATCAAATATATGTTTTATTTGGATTTTATTGCAATTTTGTTTGCATTAGAAAAATTGCACGTTTTTCAAAATTGCATTTTAGGGCCAAGAAAATGTTCATCTCGTTCTAAATATTTTATTTAGACGGTGAAAATTTATTTTGGCATTTTTAGATTTTTTATTTATTTTTATAGGATTTTATTTCGGTCGGCGAATTTTTTTTTTTTGAAAAAAAAGGTTCCCGCGCCCGACTGGGCCTAAGGCCCAGCCGAGGCAGGCCGGCCCAGCCATCGCCGCCGCCGCCTCCTGCGCGCGCGCCGCTGCCGCCGCCGCCACTCGGACCGAGTCCGAGTTGGACTCCGTCTCCGCCGCGCCTTGCCCCCTCCTCCAAGCCGCCGCCCCCGCCCCCTTTATATACGCCGGCACCCCCGCCCCCAACACCACACCACCACCACCGCAGCCGCCGCCGCCCGAGCTAGCCGCCGCCGCCGTCGCTTGCCGCCGCCCCGCGAGCCGCTGCCCCGCCTCACCGGAGCCCCCCTCGCCGGAGGTAGCCGCCGGACTCCGCCGCCGGTTTTTTTAAAAAACCGTTCGGTTTAAAAAAATCATAGATCCATTTTTTGGATTCGCTGGTTTTTCTCAGTTCTTCTAGTTAGCGGACGTTCGTCCGTACGTTCGTTTTAACGAACGGTTTTCGCCCGTTATTTACAGCTAACGAACGCTTGTTCGTTAGTCTATTCGTGAGTTTTCTTTTATCGGATTTATTCCACGATTTTTCTGATCGCGATATCTGATCCGATCTTAGTTTCTGTTTATTTTTTCGCTCGTTAGTCGGAATCAGGCGATTCAAGCGCCTAGAGTTTCGTCCCGAAACCCTCTTTCCGTTTAACCAACCCAAACAAGTTTTTGCTACTATAAAATTTGACCTAGTTTCAGATTAGTAAACGAAGCTTCTTTCTTTCATCGTTTGAGTTTCGTTGCTCCGTTTGATTTGATTCTTTTTGCGAACCGGAGTTCTTAAGTTGAAACTTCTGGTCAACCCTCTTTTATTCGAGTTTTGCTTGTGCATTGTTGCTTGTTACTTATGTATGCCATTGTTTGCTTGCGATAGAACACCCGGAGTGCGAAGCGTGCTACTACGAGTCGCTAGGTTTCGCAGATCGTCAGCAAGGCAAGTAACACTTTGATCATACCCTTTATCACCCAGTTTTTATGCATTAGTTCCAATCCTCAAACATTGCATGATTAGGATGTCATTAACTTGTGGGTTGGGAAGTAGTTGATGAGGTAGAACCTATTGCCTTGTTACATTCAAACCCTTGGGAGTTACTCTACGCGTTGCTTATATTACTATGCTATGCTATGCTCGTAGACGTGGTTTGGGTTTGAGTGAAATCCATGACAGATGTGAGTTTGTTAAATTAACGTCTCAACTTAAGGTGGCAACTTAATCAAACAACTGGGTGGATTGAGGCACCTGGAGTACCCAGTGTTGCCTGTATTTTTTTGGAAATCCCGGAGTACCCGTGTGATCTTCCTATGGACCGCCACCCAGGCTCAAAGGGAACTGAGATGATTCATGCTAGAAACTTCCGTGTGCAGCCACAAGCTATTATGGGCTCTAGCATAGTTGAGTAAGTTACGTGAAGCTCTTGAAGAGGCAGCTCAGCAGGTAGTGGGATGTAGGTTTGGTATGGTCTGTCCGTAGTAGAGAGTTAATGTTTCTGAAAGACTGTGTCTCGGTCATCCGTTTCTCAAACACCCTGTATTGCAAGAAATCCAACGGAGGCGGTCGAGTATTGTGGGGAAAAGTGCGCAAACCTCTGCAGAGTGTACAATCTAATCATGGTTAGCCGTGTCCCCGTTTATGGACAATTCTTGAGTATCTAGTACTTGGGTTATCACAAGTATCTCATCTTGTTTAACTAATATTGTTGGGTTGTTAATCACTTTAATTGGGATTGAGTTGGAGGAACCTTCTCAATGTTGTTCAACCACCATGATAGTTAAATTAAAATATATTCCTTTGTTGTAGGGAAAAATTGGCTTTTCGCAAAACTGTAAGTATAGAGCTTTTCACCAGCCAAATATGCATGTAGTGATAGCATTATTCTGTTCTTGCTCTACTGTGTTACTTTGCTAGCATATTCCATGTGCTGACCCATTTTCGGGCTGCAACATATTATGTTGCAGACTTTTCAGACGAGGAGTAAGTTTCGTTAGGTCGTTGCCGTGCAGCTCAGCTATGCCGTTGGAGTTGATGGACTCACTTTATCTTCCAAGCCTTCCGCTGTTATCGTATTAGATGGCCTTAGGCCATATTATTGTAATAAGTTCTCTCTTGAGACATTCGATGTAATAAGTGTGTGATTGCTACTCTATTATAAATCTTTCGAGTATTGTGTGTGTCAGAATTACCGATCCAGGGATGACACTGAAGCACAGAGACTTGACCATTGAGGTCGGGTCGCTACACTTAGACTATATATACTCCCCACCTCCTTCTAGTTGGGGTTAGCATTGTGTTAGCTCATTTGTGAGAAAGAGCTTCGCTCATCCATCCGGATCTACTCAACGAGAGAGATCGCGGCCCCTCTTCGGAGAAGATCCACTTGGATTCAAGACCTCCTCGCGGAGAAGATCCACTTGGATTCAAGACCTCCTCGCGGAGAAGATCCACTTGGATTCAAGACCTCGTCGCGGAGAAGATCCCCTCGTGGATTCAAGACCTCCTTTGGAGAAGACCATCAAGACCTCCTTTGGAGAAGACCGGTTACCCTTTGTATCGTCCCTGGTTGATCGTGGATCTTGTATCTTCCTTTGTGTTCATGGTCACATGTGTGATCATTCTTGTTGGTTTTAGTGATTCTCTTGTGTTTCCCCTCGTTTTCCCCCTCGTGTTCTTCGTGTTCTTCGCGGGATTCGCTCCTTTCGTGAAAGATCGGCCAATTAGGGTTCCACCCTACATCATCTTGCTATCATGAGCCAGGTTGATCATGATTTCAGAGCCTCCCCTTGTTTTCTAGCCTAATTTTGTTGTTTTCTTCCCCAATTTCGAAAATTCCCACCAAAAATAGCCCCGATTTTTTTTTGTGATTTGTTGGTTTGACGAAGTTTTGTTGGATTTGATCCATGGATTTGCTTGGTTTCGACTGGATCTAGCATATACCAACTTTTCCCCACTTTCCATCCACGATATCTCTCCAATTTTCCGTTTGGAATCATCCATTTTCGCCCCCAATTTGAAAATTTCCGCCCCAAACGATATCTGGATTCGTCGGGCCGGACATCCGGGCCATCGGGCCGGACATCCGGGTCCACGATCGGACATCCAGCTCCTGGAGCACCAAATCTGCTCGGTTCTAGACAGACAACCTCGGAAATCCGGGCTCCACCCCAGACATCCGGCCCCTGGGATTTCAGCCTTCCCCGTTTCACCATTTTGTCCATAACTAATTCATCTGTAGTCCGTTTTTCGCATTCTTTAGCTCGTTGAAAATCTCTTGACATCCCCCTTCCCACAAAAATAATACAATCACCATTTGACTCCATCAAATTTTGACAATTTTGGCATCTTTTCCTAGGGCTTCCACCACATCATCCGCTACTCCACCACTGACTTCCGCAACCTAACCAATTTTGTTCCCCATTGCATTAGCGGTTGCTTGAGGAGTGATTTGAGTCTCCTAAGGTGTCTAGGCTACATAGGGACGGTTGCTTCTTCATCAACCACCACCACCATAACTTCCGCATAGTTTTGCCCACCTCACACTCCTGCCACCCCAACTTAACCCAATTTTGTTTGTGTTGTGAATTGTGTCTCCTAAGGTGTTTCGGCTACTTAGGGACCGTGCTTCCAACTCCGACACCATGTATAGTCCACCACCTTACCCTCCATTTCCGCAATCCCATTGAGCTTCCACAAAACCACCACCACATCCCGCTACCACCATTTGACATTTGACATTTGAGATTTGAGTTCACGGTTTTTCCGTTTCCTAAGGTGTTTCGGCTACTTAGGGACGAGTATCCATCATCTTGGTGTCTCCGTCAAGATCACCGCCACTCATCAACGCCGTAGACGGTAACCTCCATATCATCTTGGTATCCCTCCATTGTATATTCCCTTGCCATTGCATTGATAACCCCTAGCCCATTTTGCGTTACTTGCCTATCGAGACTAGCCATTTGAGTATTGCCGGCAACGTTACTTGTGCACATTAGTGATCTACACCATACATTGCATACATACCATACCATATTGGTATCATATCATCCTTTGTGCCACATGTTTGTTCCCGTATATACCCAATTGCTATCTTGGTTTGTGCATTTCGCATTGTGGCCATATACAAAAAATAATAATAAGCTTTTAAGCAAAGAAAAAGAGTGAACAAAGAGCTTGTAAGCAAGTGCCATAGCATCATACCACATTGCATATAAGATCATCTTGGATCACCTTGTGAGAAACACCGGGAACCATACACATAGCATACTTGGGATAAAAAGTTCATACATTTTGCATCTTATAGGTTGTGCACAAGTGTCGTCTCCGCCTATTGAGCAATCATGCTAGCATCTCTCTTGAGTTGTGCAACATGAGCATTTTCCGTGGATTCCACATTTTGTGCTCATCCTTGGTTGCACGACCCCATTTATCTATCCGTGTGTGTGTTTCCGTGTGCCACATATTGCTACTAGTCTACTTGTTTCGCTTGCGAATTTGTGAATCTCTTTCAACATTATTGACTCTTGCTAACATTTTGCATCACATTTTTGTGCCACTATCCTCATCGAGCTCCACCATAAGCCTTATTTGTGTAGGTGTGAGAAACCGACAAGAATTGGTACCAATTGTGCTATTTCCTTGTTCCACATTGGAGTGATCATTGATCCACCTTCAACTTTGGTCAAGGTACATTTGGTATTCGTTCTTCTCTTTCTCCCACTCATATAGGCTCGAGTCTTGTGATGGATAGGCAAGGCATTTCATCTCCGGTCTTCGACAACAACGACGGCGTGAACAAATACATCACCAAAGCATCAATCTTCGATCTACAATGATAAACGCAAGGCGCACAATCAAGATTGCGAGAGCGCATCGAGAACCACTCCATCAACATTCTCCACTCCGAAGCGAGGAAAAGGGACTACATCGACAACAAGATTTCTGCACAAAAGAAGGAGCAAGATGCAAGGATGGAGGAGATTTAGGCCTTGATCAAGTCTACTTCCCCTTTTTCATCTTCAAGGCGGCGGCGAGCACATCGATCCTCTTCGGAGCGCCCAAGCGATACAAGCGCAAGTCGTCCACGTCCACATCTCCATGACGACCACCATCACATTCGTGATCCACCTCGTCATGAAGGGCAACTCACCTCCAAGCAACATGTGCACGGCGACGACGAATGACATCTACTACGAGCTCAAGTGCGACAACACCCACATCATCATGATGATGCTCACCAAGCGCAAATTCACAAGTCCCAACAAGCCCTACTTCACGCCAAGTCCAAACTTCATGAGCACAAGAGAAGACCGTGAGACGAGAACCACCAAGATGGCGCTACGGCTCGTACCACCACCACTTTGGCATCTTCGCCAAGTGTTATCAAGGCATCTTCACCTTTGGACGTACGACATCTTTTCCTACTTCCCGTGAGTTCGCCTACATCGACATATTCAACAACGAGGCGACCACCTACGAGCGAGGGCGACACTTCCATCTTCGGAAGCCCCTCAAGGAAAATGGCCGAGCTTGGGACATTCCCTTCGGTCATAGAGACGAGCTATGAGGTGAAACATCATATGGGCCTCCAACAACAAGACGGTGACAAGAATGTCGATCTAGGGCCATCCCCTTCGACCACGGCGACGAGAATGAATCTGTTCAACCACTTGAAGACTGCGCCCATATTGGAATCATACTCCGAGTCAAGCTACGAGACCGCACATGAGACCTTTTCTTTGGTCTTAGAGGAGAGTG
The DNA here is from genome assembly GCF_056163025.1 of Triticum urartu. Classification (NCBI taxonomy): domain Eukaryota; kingdom Viridiplantae; phylum Streptophyta; class Magnoliopsida; order Poales; family Poaceae; genus Triticum; species Triticum urartu. The sequence continues at coordinate 306,349,059 of NC_141875.1, forward strand.
ATGATGTTCCATCTTCGGCCTTCATCCACGGCTACAACCATGACATGATTGAGCATGGAGACATTTGCACCAACATCTCTCCGACACCCACATATAAAGAGATGCCCCAATTCCCATGTGAGGAGAGCCACCCCACCATGAGTGATATGAGTGACTCCACCATTTGTGACATTGAGTGCATTTCCTATGAGAGGATGAGTGCGACCACCACTAGCCCCACACTTCAGAGCACCCAAAAGGGAGTGAGTGAGCCACCACACTTAGTGAGTGAGGTAGTTGACACGGCACGTGAGGCCACTATGATTTCTAACAACTTAACCTCTACTTCGAGTGTGTTTTCTTTGGTGCTAGGTCTCCTACATGACGACACACCTATCCTCGACAAGTCCATACCTCCAATGGTGACAACGATGGCCATGGTGGAAGAAGATGCACCCCCCGCATGGTTCCATCAAGATGAAGATGACCACGACTTGGTCTTCGACACCTCACCTACAACACATGAGCGATGCTCTAAAGGTAACATAGGTGATGGTACTTCTCTTGTCCCACTAGTGGACTATTTTACCAATGATTGCTTGCATGATGTTGACACACCTATTCCCATGCTTCATGCTAGTGCGAATTCTTCATGTCATGACTTACCAATTTATGATGAATATGATGACGAGCATGTTGATTTGCCTAGTTGTGATGCTATGCTCCATAGGATATCATGTGAAAATTCTGGTGGTCACGTCATGTTTGACAATCCTTTGAACTTGTCATATGCTATGAGTGAGATCTCCCATATTGCATCATTTCAATCTCAACATAGTGATTATGCATGCCCCATTCAAATAAATCCCATTTGCACCTATGGCATAGATGAAGAGATGATGGTCATTGGCTTTTGTTTTTCATGTGATGATATTGCCATGTTTCCTTTACATGATTTGCACAATTCATCTACTATTCCATGCCATGATCACAATGTTCCAACTATGCATTGTTTTGGATGTTGTCAATATTCTCCATGTGATGTTTCGACTAATGATCATGAGGAGACCCCCATAGTTTCCTCATACATGTTAGGATATTTTGATGCATTCCATACATTGCATGATTCTCATAATTGCTTGCACCATATGCATTCCATGAATAATAATGCTCTACATATTTCTTGTGATGCATTACACAATTTGAGTCTCCATTATGCTATACATAACAACAAACCTATCATGATGGATGACATGTTTCTATATCACACATCTCATTTGTTTGAGCACTGGATATTTTGTGCTAACCAACACAAGCATGTGCACATCACAATGGATGATGTGTACATATACCACGCACACACAATTTTTCCTTTGTCTTTGTTTTGTGTAGGTACCCATGCAGAATCTTCAACCTCTCAATCCCAAGAGTTGGCGAAACGAGCTCTTGAGAGCAAAGATGACTTGGGATCCTGTGGACTATCCTTACCACCATTCTCTTCGCGCAATGACTACGCACATCTCTCTCACTTGGCTCTCACACGGCTATGGGCTATATACCGCTTGTCACTTCATGCTCATTTTACCTTGTTCACTTTGCATGCTATGCTTGCTTCTATTCCTTTGCCATGCAATTGTGACCCTTGCTTGCATATACCCATGATTCACCATTATACTACTTCTATGTGTATTTGCATGCTTGGTGGAGATCCTTGTTGCTATTGCCATGTTTATCATGTGCCTCATGCTATTGATGCTATTTTGCTCATATCCTGCTTTCATGCTTGTGATATGTCTTGTGCATTATTCATGCCCACCATTTGCACACATGACATACTTGACATGATTCCTTCTAGTACGTTTCATCTTTGCACTACTAGCTTGCTTGCCTTGATTCACATGATTGCTTGCTTTGTCACATCACCCATGTTCCATTTTTACTTGCTTTCTTGGGTGGATGACGTATATGTTCATGCCTCTCACATGATATATTTTGTTCATTGTCGCTTGCCTCCAATTGTTGCATCTATGCTTATTGATCGTGGAGACTTGGACACTTTACTTGTGATGCATGCTTGCTTGATTGAGCCTATTGTATTTGGTTGTTCTCGCATCATCATATGCCTCCATACTATGAAATGCTCCCTTGTCCTTTCTTATGATGAGCATGATGCATACACTTGTTGGGTATTTTACCACACGAATGATAGGTTTTGCATCTCCGCTAACCTCATTTGTTTTTCCGAGTGTTTGTCATGTTCTTTCACGTTGAATGATTCACAAGGTGATACCGTCATGACACAATTTGGTCATGTGAAGGCATACACGATGTGCAACACCAACATTTGCGAGAATCTCCTAACGGTGAACTCCTTCCCTTTGAGCCATCCTCTAATATGCATATTGGATGGGTCACTCTTTCATTGTTGTTTCCTTCTTCTTGTCTACATGTTACATCTATTGGATGGAGGACCGACATTGGAGATGGAACCCATGGACCTTCAAGTTGAGGAGCGCTCGGACTTATTGGATGCACCTTCGAACCTCCACTCATGCCACAACATCGAGCATTGGTACTCCAACACCTCCATATTTGGCGATTGTGCTCACACATGTCATGCTCGATGGACATATCATACACATGACAAATTTGCATCTTATGCATGGATTGACTCACATCATGATTGCCTTGTTGCATCTTGTATTCCCATGTCATCCATGATATATGAGCTTGTGCACTTTCTTAGCAAATTTGTTGTGATCTTCCTTGATGGCATATATATACATCATGATCATATTGCTCATCATCAATTGCATGATCACATACTCATATTGAGCATCCATTGCCATATTCATGCTATTGATAAACCATCTCTCTATGACATCATTTTACACCGTGGTTGCATTGATCACATTCACAATACATTGGTGTGCACAATGAATGCTTTTGCTCCCATGAATGCTTTGCATACCATTCCATATCTTTTGGATAAGCTTCATGCACCTTGTCATGATCAATCTTGTCGCACGGACTCTTTCTTATTTGATGGACACTTTGTGTGTGCTAACCATTGTATTTCCGAGTGTCGTTTGCGTTTGCTCTTTTTGCATATATACCACTCTGGCGACACCTTCGAGTACTTGGATTGCGCCATGTCTTTCTCTTCGTCCAACTACAAGTCCGTCCACAACAACCGTTTCCATGGTGATGAGGTTTTCAATCCGAGGTCAGATCTTTCCCAACGGAGGGGAGATGATGCGGAGCATGCTATGATCATCCCCATGTACACTCGAGCATACGCCATTGGACACAAGGTGAATTCGCTCCTTTCTGAATCTTCCCTTTCCGCATGTAAGACATGGATGCTACTTCAGGTGCGGCCTTTGTGCATACTCAAGTACACCCGAGGAGACCATGGAGAGCCCAAGGACCAAGGCCAAGCATGCACGGAAGTGAAGGAAGGAGAAGGAAGAAGGGCTAGCTCCTACAGTGGCCGGACATCCGGCCCAAGCCTGGACATCCGGCCCGAGCCCCGGAAATCCGGCATCGGCCATCCAAAGAGCACCGCAAAGGTCCAGCATAGCCCAGACATCCGGCCATCACCCCGGACATCCGGCTCCTCCCGAAGCCCGGACATCCGGCCCCTTTGCCCAGAAATCCGGCCCCTCCATCACCGAATACATCTGGAAGATCCAGGCCAGCCCGGACATCCGGCCTCCCAGCCTGGACATCCGGCCCGTCGAGAAGCCCCGGACATCCGGCCCCCAGCCCGGACATCCGGCGCCTGTCTGCGCGCAGTGAACGGGCCAAGGGCCCATGTATCCCTCTTTCCCACTTACCCCTTCGTGGCTTAGACTATATATACTCCCCCACCTCCTTCTAGTTAGGGTTAGCGTTGTGTTAGCTCATGAGATAGAGCTTCGCTCATCCATCCGGATGTACTCCACGAGAGAGAGCACGGCCCTTCTTCAGAGATGATCCACTTGGATTCAAGGCCTCCTCGCGGAGAAGATCCACTTGGATTCAAGACCTCCTTGCGGAGAAGATCCCCTCGTGGATTCAAGACCTCCTTTGGAGAAGACCGGTTACCCTTTGTATCGTCCCTAGTTGATCGTGGATCTTGTATCTTCCTTTGTGTTCATGGATCTAGCACATGTTTGATCATTCTTGTTGGTTTTAGTGATCCTCTCGTGTTTCCCCTCAATCCCCTCCTCGTGTTTTTCGTGTTCTTCGCGGGATCCGCTCTTTTCGTGAAAGATCGGCTGATTAGGGTTCCACCCTACATCACGCAGCGAAGACTTGATCTTCGACATCGTCCCTTTCCGCAGTGGCTATCATGCACTTCTCGGACGAACCGCGTTCGCTCGCTTCAATGCGGTCCCGCACTATGCCTATCTAAAACTCAAGATGCCAGGACTACGCGGTGTCATAACAGTCAATGGAAACATGGAGCGCTCCCTCCATACTGAGGAGCACACCGTGGCCCTCGCAGCAGAAGTCCAGCATGGCCTTATCAGGCCAAATATTACATCGGCAGTCATGCCCCCGGACACTGTTAAACACGTCCGGACCACCCTCCAGAGCGACGATCAAGACCGTCAGGAGCTCGATTAGCATTTCGGCCTCCGTCTCAGCCCCAACCGTATCGCGGCATATGTACCACACATACATAACTACGCGTTGAAATCCACAATACGGCTCGACCCTATGTGGACCCTCATATCATTTCTCTTTTACTTATTCTTTCTTTTTCAGGTTACTTAAACCCACGACAACTTTCGATGGTACCAAGGGCACCGTTTCCAGTTCCCTTATGAGAAACAGATCGTTGATCCGCTTGAAGAATCACACACCAAGGAGCAACGCTGCACAAATGTGCGGCATAGTACCTAAAGAATCTTTAAAGACCGCCTCTTCCTCTTTAGGACCCGTACACAGTTTTCCCTGGTATTCGGCATGTAAAATAGCTTGGATGCTTGTCACATCATGTGTAAAAATACGTTTTGATGTATCAATCAGACTATAATGGAAATAGTCTTTCGCCCAACGTACTCGGTACCGGCTTATTCCCTAATATGTATTCCTTTTGTCTCGTCTGATTGCCATGTACACCTTGGTACGACCTAAATCTCCAGGGGCTCCATTCGGCCACGTACATGTTTTAAAAATAAAATAAAGACCGAACACTTTTATAGTATAATTCGGCTTCCCGAATATAGCATTATATGCATCGGCTCCGAATCATGTCTTTGGTCAATAGTTGGGTTGCCCGGCTCCAGAGGCTACTACCTTACGTTCTGCTTGTTCGGCTGAGGTAGTAAAGGGAGAACTACTGCGATTGTGTTTCTGGTTCATCCGATTAAACACCTCAGTAGAGAAAGCCGAAAATAGACTGTCATGATGCGGCAAGAGCTGGTCAGCTATTCGGTGACTAAAGTATAAATCTCTTGCGATTTTTCCGCATTGCACGACAGGCCGGCCTTCACTCGGCAGGGCATCCACAACACCCAAGTTCGGGTAATCAAACAGTACTAGGGGCTGCGCCTACACTCCCATTGTAAAACTCCTATGGCTAAGTGAGAGCGATAAAGCCATATAGTCCGATTGCCTGGTTCGCCGCACTAACACCTCCTTCACGGACCAAGTCATTGGATCAAGTGTGTTTACGTGCTACCCCGAACACCCCCGTACTACCTACGTGGGGGCTGAAGCCGACGACTGGCCAACTCTCATATATAGTAAACGGCCGCACAAGAGGAAATATTTTCAAGTAAAACAGGCAACATATCATACATAAGCCTTGTTTCATAATACATGGCTGGACAACATAGATACATTCATTCAAAAATGATGTCCTTCAAACAATGGCCCTCTACAATGTGGGATCCTTCCAGGACATCATCAAACTACCGCTCCGGTGTGCGGTGCTCTTTGCCTGTGGGCGGTCCCTCGGTTGCGAGCTTAACGGCGTCCATCTTCGCCCACTGCACTTTGAAACAGGTGAAGGCCATCCGCGCACCTTCGATATAGACCGACCACTTCATGGCATTAAGCCGGGGGCAGACACTGACCAGCCGCTTCACGAGCCCGAAGTAGCTACTGGGTATGGGTTCGGCAGGCCACAAACGGATTATAAAATCCCTCATGGCCAATCCGGCCACCTTGTGTAGTTTGGTCAACTACTTCAGCTAATCGCTGAGGGGCACGGGATGCTCAAGCGCAAGGTACTGTGACCAGAACAACTTTTTCGTCGAGCTCCCCTCTTCGGCTCAGAAGAACTCCGCGGCACCAGCAACACTCCGGGGCAGGTCCGTAAACGCTCCTGGAGAACTCCAAATCCGAGTCAGTAAGATATATTTCCTTTTCACAAATTTGCTCCACATGTTAATGGACTTACCCGCCGCAATCTGCTTCACCTCTTGGATCTCCCGGCAGGCGTTTTGGGCTTCGGCCTGGGCCTTTGCAAGTTCGGATTTTTGATCCGTAATCTCGCGCTCTAGCATCCCGGAGCTCTTGCTAGACTTCCTCCACCCTTGACTCGTGTTTTAGGTGGGCGACTCATTCCTCCTTCGCCTCTTTCGTGGCCTCGGCCATCACGCTCTTAAGGGTCTTGAACTCAGATGCGTTAGCTATGAGCAAAGTTATCACACTCATTCAAATGACAAACTATTGCTGATATTATTTCAGACTCATTTTTGGTATCACATACCTTGCTTTCCCTCTAACTTTCACCTCAGCTCAGACGCTTCGGCGGCATGGGAAGCGGAGGCTTGCATTGCAGCCTGTTTGATTCAAATAGATATGTAGGTTAACCTCCTGTACGAGTTACGAGATCCTCTATTCGGCCTTTCTTTGCGAACACCGAACAGAGTCTCAGGGGCTACTTTCTATACACAATCATTCTTCTTATATAGCTAAAAGGCATCATATTACATACCTCAAAGCCTCTCAAAAGGGTAGTGTATGCCTCGTTCAATCCTCTTTTAGCGGATCGAACCCTTTGAACCACCATACCCATAAGGGTACAATGTTCTTCCACAATGGTGGCACTCTGAAGCGCTTCCACCAGAGTATCCGGCGCCTCCGGATTGATAGAGGTCATCGGTGGGATTGGCGCACCCCCTTCTTTCAAAGGAGGCTGCTCACTTGATTCCGGAACCGTATGGGTCTCCAGAACAATGTCGGGTTGGGGGTCGAATTGGGCATGGCCCCCGTCGCCAGTCTCCATAGGGGTCGGTCCTCCCATGTCTCCGACAGCAGAGGTATCGCCCTCTGGTGCCACCTCAACGGCTTCCCGCACCTCTCCCTGGCCCAGAAGGTTCTTTCAGGACAACACTTCAGCATTGTCCGTAGCTTTGGGGGAGGAGGCCCGCGGAGGCGACCCGCTATCCATCACGTTCGGATCCAGCGAATTCCCCGAAGATGAGGATTGCTGGGGGTAGACGCGAGCCGGACTGCAGCATGCAATTCAGTATATTAAAATCACAAGACGGAAAACTAGATATATATATATATATATATGTACAAGTGCCTTTGGGGTACTTAAGATCGGGCCAGGGGCTTCGGCCTGGGGCGCCACTCATCGGCGTCCGATTCAGAGTCATCCATGAGGGAGATTCTCCCTTTCTTGGATGCCTCCGCCTCTAGATCCGCGGAAGCCCCCCTTTTCTTCTTCCCCCCTTAAGGGGAGAATTACTCTCGTCCTCCTCCCCTTCATCTTCGTCAGGGGAGGAGTGAGTCTCGATGTCTTCAGACACTACATCCGAAGCACCTTTACGACGAAGGCCACTTTAGGCCTCCTTGCCCTTCTTGGTCTTCTTTTCCAACGCCTGATATGGCGCTGGAACCAACATCCTCGATAATAGAGGGATGGCTGGGTCTTCGGGTAGCGGAGCTGGACAGTGAATCCACTCCGACTTCTTCGTCCAGCCCTGTGGGAAGAATGGAAAGCTTAGTATGCCCCTTGGATTTACAAATAGTAAAGTTATCATGAAAACTTACGGGAGACGCTGCATGAGTACAGTCGAGGCCGAGGTCATCGATCATGTTTGGCCACGTCTTTTGGGTCTTGAACAACAGCTTCCACATGTCTTCGTGCTTCGTGCCAAAGAACCGCTACAGGGTTCGGGGACCGGCCGGGTCGAACTCCCACATGTGCTAAGTTTGGCCTTGGCAGGGGAGAATTCGGCGAAAGAGCATTACCTGGATCACACTGGCAAGATTGGTATTCTTGTCTACCATACTCTTGATGCGCTTCTGCAGCATTGTCACCTCGTCGGATGATGCCCAATCCAGGCCCTTGTTGAGCCAGGATGTCAGCCATAGTGGAGGCCCGGACTTGAACTCAGGAGGAGCGGCCCATGTGGAGTCACGGGGTTCCATGACGTAGAACCACCCCTGCTGCCACCCCTTCACGGTCTCCACGAAGGTGCCTTTGGGCCAACTGACGTTGGGAAGCTTGCTCACCATGGTGCTGCCGCTCTCCGCGTATTGACCATCCACCACTTTTGGCTTCACATTGAAGACCTTGAGCGATAGGCCGAAGTGGGAGGGATGCAGAGGAATGCTTCACACACGACGATGAACGCCGAAATGTTGAGAAAGGGATTCGGGGCTAGATCATGGAAATCTAGCCTGCAGTAAAACATAAGGCCGGGGACGAAAGGATGTAGGGGAAACCATAATCCACGAAGGAAATGAGGAATAAATACTACTCTCTCATGGGGCTCCGGAGTAGGGATGGTCTGCTTCTTGGCCGGAAGCCGGTGGGCGATTTCCTTGGCTAAATACCCTGCTTCCCGGAGCTCCTAGATGTTCTCCTCCGTAACGGAGGAGGCCATCCACTTGCCCTAAGCGCCAGATCTGGACATGGCTAGAGCGTTTGCTGGGGACGGAAGGAATTGAACTCGGGCGCTGGAGCTCAATGGCGGATGGGTTGAGGAAGAAGAAGGTGTGGGGTGAAAAGGTGGATTCTTATCTCCTTATAATGGCAGTGAATATCAAGCGCCCCCCACGAGCCTTAAAACTCGCCTATTCCCAAGGGGTCATGCTTACGGCACGGTTGGATTACCCAAACCCGTATTGATGAGAATCCCGTAATAAGGGGACACGGTCTTTGTTTTGACAAGACGTGTCAATGAGGATCGTGCCTCGAAATATGAAGCGGGAGGCTAAAAAACGATCCAAAATAATAATAATAATAATAATAATAATAAGGCAAGAACATAACATATTGTCGGAAAAGTTGTCCATGGACACAGCTTATTTTGTTTAAAGTGTTTTGCCCTTGTGGTTCAGGGTTGTGGCTGTTATACAGAGCCGAACATAGTTCTTTTGACCAACTGCTTTGGAGTATTCGGAGGAGGAAACCGCCTTGCAATGCTGAAGACAATCTGTGTGCCGGAGACATCGTCATTGAAGCCTGGTTCAGGGGCTACTGAGGGAGTCCTGGATTAGGGGGTCCCCGGGCCTCCGGGCTATGTGATATGGGCCGAACTAATGGGCCAAGAAGATACAAGATAGAAGGCCTTCCCCCGTGTTTGGATGGAACTCTCCTTTGCGTGGATAGCAAGATTGGCGTTCAGATATGAAGATTCCCTTCTCTGTAAACCGACTCTGTACAATGCTAGCCCCCTCCGGTGTCTACATAAACCGGAGGGTTTAGTCCGTAGGGGCAATCATAATCATATAGGCTAGACATCTAGGGTTTAGCCATTATGATCTCGAGGTATATCAACTCTTGTAACCCCTATACTCATCAAAGTCAATCAAGCAGGACGTAGGGTATTACCTCCATCAAGAGGGCCCGAACCTGGGTAAAACATCGTGTCCCTGCCTCCTGTTACCCTTGATCCTTAGACGCACATTTCGGGACCCCCTACCCGAGATCTCCCGGTTTTGACACCGACAACGACCCCGAGCTCTTCTTCAACCTCAGGTCGCCGAGATCGCTCTCGCCGCCACGCTCGCTCCGACACCTCCTCCGAGCTGCTGACCTGCTCCTCGACCTTGTTGTGTGCTTCTGCTCCGAACCCCTCTTCTTCCTCTCTCGTTTGGATCCGCTAGCCATTAATCCCCGCCATGCCCGAAGCTTGCCGTCGCCGGCTAAGTCGCCGCTGTCACACCCTAGCTAGTTCAAGCATTAGAGTGTGCATCATGTTTAAATTTCTCTTAAATTTGAAATGGGGAAAGCAGAAACCCCCAACACCCCCTTGGAAACAACTAGGGTTTACTAAAATTATTTTCAATGAACCTGAAATGCCCTTCTAAAAAGTTCACCCTCTTTGTCTTGGGTTAGAACCTCTGGAAAAATTGGTGCACAATTTTCTAGGTCAACAGAAGGTCATGGAATTAAATCATAAGTATTTGAATTTGGGCATTTAAATGCTATAAAATAATTTAAATGCTCAAATAATTCTGGAAATAAATGTTTGCTGTTAGGAATAATCCCAACAGAGCCCACAATTATTTTCAGGATTTTAGTAAGTGCCTAAGTATTTTTAATAAAGCCCTAAAGCTACAGAAAAATAGAAAAAGAAAACAAAACAGGAAAGAGAGAAAGGGAAAGCCTTACCTGGCGCCACCCACCAGGCCCACCTGCCAGCCCAGCCCAGCTACCGCTCCAGCGAGCTGCTTGGCTCGGCCAGGCAGGCAGGCAGGTGCTCGACGGCGGCACCAGCGCACGCCACGCAGCTAGCTGCCGCCCTGCTTCCTCCCCTCGCCGCCCTGCTGGCCTGGACAGGCTCCACGTCGCCGCCTCGACCCCCTGGACACGTTCATTCGCCCCTTGCCTCACTCCCTCGCTCCCCTTTGCCATGGCCGACGCAGCCGTCACCGTCCCGCCACCATAAACGCGTCCACCGCCGTCCCCGTGCTGCACCGCCGTGTCCACTCGCTCCGCCGTCGTCGACTACTTCGAACAGACCGAGCCCCGAGCGCTCACACGCTCTGCAACACCTCCACCGACCCCGCCTTCGTCAGCCACCGCCGGAGATCCCTTTCGACGTCGCCGCCGCATCAGCTCGTCCCCGACCGCGCCGTCTGTCTCTGCGTGACCGTTGTGAGCCCAGCTACCTCCCCATCCTCTCCGTTCTCCTCCTTGTGCACCACCGCGAGCACACGGAGCTCACCCACACGCACCGCCGCGGAGCTCGTCACCGACGTGTCTCCGGTCAACCACCGGCCAAGCCATCTAGTCTACTAACCTCACCGCATCCCCAGGAGCACAACGCCCCACTCCACGCACCTCGCCGTGCCCCACAGCCCCGGGTTCGTCCTCACCCGACTCCTGCGACCGCCAAGCTCGTCGCCGGCGATGTTCCCGGCCACCCCGAGCCCAACCACCACCACCAAACGCTGCAGCTCGTTCCCGGCTACCCGTAGCTGCTCTCCGTGCATCAAATGGTGCCCTGTGGGCGATTCCCGCAGCGCGCCTCCGCGTCTGGCCTCGCCGGCGGCTAAACGCCGGCAGGCTTTGACCCGCTGACCGGCGAGGTTGACTCTGCTGACACGGGTTGACCTCCCCCTCTCTCTCACTGACATGCGGGCCCCGCCTGACTAATTACTCTGTTAGTGCTAACTAACTAGGTTAGTTTAATTAGTATAGTCACTGACTAGTGGGCCCTGCCCAGTTAATTAGGCTAACTAAACGTAGTTAGTGCACAGAGTCACTGACCAGTGGGCCCCACCAGTCAGGTTTGACCTGGGCTGGCGCCTTTGACTCGCTGACGACACAGTGACGCAGTGCTGATGCAATTATTCATTTTCTGGATTAATTTTTATACAGGAAATTCCAGAAAATAGTTCAAACTTCAAAAATTCATAGAAATTCAACCGTAACTCCAAATGAAATAATTTATATATGAAAAATTATCAGAAAAATTCAATCTATCCATCTGTAATGGTTTCATGCATGACAAAACAAGTTTACCTTGCTGTTTAAGCAGAATAAGGAAATGCACTATTAAGGCCATGTTTAATGAGCTAATATTTGAATCTTTGATTCAAATGAGTTCATTCCTTTCTGTTATAGCTTGCATTAGGCCAAGACACATTCATATTGCCATGTCATAGCATGCATCATATTATTGCATATCGTCATGTGTTGATTGTGTTCCGATGTGTTCTTCGTGGTAGGTTCTGCCTTCGAGGATATTCACGAGTATCCAACTGAAGGGCAGTATCCCGCTACCACTCCATCAGTCAAGCAACCATTGATCATTCTGATACAAACCCATGTTCTCGCTTCTGCTCTTGTTTACTGCATTAAGATAACGCGATTCAAACTGCTGTGTGCTACGGTAGTTGAACCCTTATCCTCTGCATGACCTGTCATTGCCAGAGTAACTAGATGAAACCTACTAGCATGTGTAGGAGTTGTTTGAGCCATGTATGTGATTCCTACCTTGCTATGCCAGCTATGATGCGGTAGATACACCGTGGCCGGGTATGCCGGGCGCCCGTTTGGCGTCTCGGGACCCTGTACACATCGCTTGGGGCCGTTGAGGACACCCCGGCCGGATTTCCTTGCGGATGGAACCTGAATAGGCGATAAACCTGGACTAGAGACTTGTGAGGTTAGTCAGGTCGTGGTCTACACCCACGTCGGTTTTCGCTTGAAGTCTGCCGAGCACATGTCGTGTGCAGATGCTAAGTGGTGGAAACATGTGTGACGAAGTACACCCCTGCAGGGTATAAAACTATTCGAATAGCCGCGTCCGCGGTAAAGGACTACTTGGTTGCCTATACAGTTCATAGACAAATTAATGGATACTACTAAAAGACTCAAGATAAGTGTGAGTACCGAGGATGGCCCTCTCGTAGGATGACGAGGGAGGATCCACGGTGGAGTATTGTGTTAGTGAGTAGTGGACTCGTGTGCGAAAACTATTTTACTAGTGAAGTTCCGTAGGATAATTTAGCCAAGAGTCAAAGCTGGCTTGCTGCAATAACCCCACCACATTCTTGAGAATGAGCATGTATAGTAGGTTCTGATGTAAGACTTGCTGAGTACCTTGTACTCATGTTTGCTTATTTATTGTTTTCAGACGACAACACTGCCCCCTCCGATGGGTTTTATGTAGACCTTGACGTCGACGAGTGACTAGCCACCCAGGTGGTGATCCTGGCCATGAAGGGCCCTATGTAGATAGACAGGCTTCGAGAAGCCTTCTTTCTTTCTAGAGTCTGTACTCAGACTAGTTGCTTCCGCATGTGCTTGTATGATTGTATGACTTGAGTGTCAGGTCATCTGACCCCTATCTGTATGAACATGTTATGTATGGCTCTCTGGAGCCTTTAAATAAAGTACTTGAGTTGTAGAGTTTTGTTGTGATGCCATGTTGTATGTACTCATATCGGGCATATTGTGTGTATGATTGAAATGCTTGGTATGAGTGGGATCCGACAATCTAGTTGTTTATCCTTGGCAGCCTTACTTATGGGGAAATGTAGTCTAGTGTTCCTCGAGCCATAGTAGTCCGCTATAGCCCGGTTCACCAGAGTCCTGCTAGCCCAGCACTACTGTTCAGGACAACTTGACTGGCCGGCATGTGTTTCACTTCGTTCGTATGTCTGTCCCTTCGGGGAAATGTCACGCGGTGACTTCCGGAGTCCTGCCTAGCCTGCTACAGCCCGGGTTCCCCGGAGTCCTGTTAGCCCAGTGCTACAGCCCGGAATCACTCGTTGATGACCGACATGCTCGATGTGATTCATGTACGCCTATCTCCATAGGTCTGTGCCGCTCTGGGTTCACGACTAGCCATGTCGGCCCGGGTTCTCTGTCATATGGATGCTAGCGACACTATCATATACGTGAGCCAAAAGGCGCAAATGGTCCCGGGCCATGGTAAGGCGACACCCGTGGGATACCGTGCATGAGGCCGCAAAGTGATATGAGGTGTTACCGGCTAGATCGATGTGACTTGGAATCGGGGTCCTGACAGCGTTGGCATCAGAGCCGGACTGCCTGTAGGTTCTTTGAGCCAAACTGGTCGATGTCGAGTCTAGAAATGCTTTAATTATATGTAGGGGAATTGATTGTGGGAGGGAACGTAAGGCTCTTTTACTCCTTTACCCTATGCCTCTGATCTGAGTCATTCTCTTCTCATTCAATGTGGGTTAAGGACTAGGTTCTCTTCTTCTATCAGGTTCACGTGTTACTAATCCATAGTGGCTTATAGGATTGTTGTTACGAGTTCCGGTTAAGTTCCTACTATTCCTAGTATGTTGCTAATTGGATCAGAACCTTGATATGATATTGTTGAGTGGTATTGCAAACTGTTGTGGATGTCTCAAATCTTTTTCTGAGCATTTACAGTTGTTATGCTGTCCAATTTTCCCTAGAAATTCTGATGTCTTTGCCTTGTGGTTGTGCTTTCAGATGGCCAACCATGTTCATAACCAAGTGGTTCGCCTGACCCGGTGCCTCGACGTGCCCGGTCATACTGCTATGTTAGTCCGGGTCATGATCGAGACAGGTTACCGTTGGTATCCCGAATACACCGTCGAAGAGCAGTTCCGCGACTTTAATCAAAGCCAGTATTTCTTCACCATCAGGATATTTCCTTCTTATCCTGGATCTACCGAGCCCCTTCACTGTTCCTATGGACTCGGGGTTACTGTTGAGATGGCTGTGCAGGATGCTGCCTATTCCATGATGACCATCATGCGAGTCCGGACTGGCCTGCTTCGGAACACCGACTTCCGTTACATGCCAGCTTCACTTCCGGGAGCGCAAGGGTATCTTCAGGCTATCTATGCTGACTCCACTCAGGAGGACTCATTAACTCGTACCACTGCCGAGATGCTCGAAGATAAGGACCGAGAGAATCGGGCCTTGAGGCTGGAGCTTTTCAATACCCGCGCTGATCATTTGGCCACATTGACTCGGTTTGCACCTGCGGTGCAAGCTGGATGTATGGATACAAGGGATCTGTATCCTGTGAGATCAGCTCTGCCAGACATGGTGGATTGGCGTGATGTGGGAGGCATCACCCCACCCCGTGGTCCCCGCAGGCCACCGTTTGTTGGTCCAAGACCTCATCCTAGCCCCTATGGTCCACAGGCTCCTCAGGACCGTCTGTTTCCGGATGATCATGTTGAACTTCCAGGCTATGGAGGTGACTTCTATGAGGACTACTACGGAGCTGTCTGAGTTAGTAGTAGTACCACTAGTATTGTAGCAGTTGTATCTCCACTGTCCTGCGTGACTTGTGGAATATGACTTTGCATGTAATCGATTCCGGAGGTGTAGACAAATAATGTATAGGAGCTTGGAATGCCTTCGATGAGATGTAACGTCTTTCATCATAGTTGTACTGTAGCCTGGGCTTGTACTAAACTATGTATGATGTATATGACCGTTGGTATATATATGGCAGTTTTATATTACCATGACATACGGATGAACATCTCTGCATTCCGTGTTATCCATTACATTCTGCACTTCCTCGCTAAGTTTGAGCCATCCTTGTCTAAACCGTTGTCTTGTTTTTCTCCTAGGATGGTCAACACCCGCAGCAACCCTGCTACCCCGGAGCAGGGGGAAGCCAGTGCAGCTAGAGGTGAAAATCTGCCTCACCCGCCTTCTCTGGCCGAAGTGATGCTGGAAGCGGAAAGAAACAAGCGTGAGACTAACCGCCTGCTGGAGCGGATTGAGCAGAACACTGCACGCCACCCACGAAATGACTTGGTGTCAATCAATGACTTTATCAAGCTGTACCCACCAAAGTTTAACCATTCCGTCGAGCCCCTCGACGCGGATTACTGGCTTCGCAGCATCACCCACAAGCTACGTTCTGCCAACGTAGCCAAAGCCGACAAGGTTACTTATGCTGCCTATCACCTCGAAGGCCCTGCTAGCCTTTGGTGGGAAAATTTTGAAGCTATGCGCCCGGTCGGCCAAATCACTACCTGGGCTGAATTCAGTGAGGCTTTCCGTGAGGATCACATTCCGGAAGGTCTCATGGATCGCAAGAGGGAGGAGTTCTGCAACTTCACCCAAGGAAGACTGACTGTGGATGCATATAGTCGTGAATTTGGGAATCTAGCACGCTATGCCCCTGAAGAGGTATCTACTGACGCTAAGAAGCAGGCAAGGTTCCGCAAGGGACTTAGCCCTGAGCTTCGCCGCGATCTCCGTCTGCACGAGTGCACATCCTTTCAGAAGTTGGTCAATAAAGCCATCAGTGCTGAGACAGGCCAGACTGATTATGACGCTTCACGCAAGCACTCCCGTGATTTTGGCTCTTCATCCGGCTCTGGAGCTTAGAAGCGCCGGGTGTGGATTCCAAGCACGGCACTGCCACCCAGGTTCATCCCGAGGCCATCCTTTGAGGCGCCTCGTCCCAACCAGCAATTTGCACCGCCCAAGCCCTATGGTGGCCCCGCTGCTAATGCTGTTCCACGCCCCAATGTGGTGACATGCTTCAAGTGTGGAGAGCCGGGTCACTATAGCCGAGAGTGTCCCCAGAACAACAACCCCAATCAAACTGGAAAGTCTGTTGGCCGTGGTAAGCCAGCAGGAAAGACTTTCTACGCCAAGCCCGCCACCACTGCACGTGGCCATGTCAATTATGTTTCAGCTGAGGAGGCTCATGAGGATCCTAACGTCGTCCTTGGTACGCTCCTTGTTAACTGCCATCCGGCATCTGTTCTTTTTGATACTGGAGCATCTCATTCATTCATATCCGAGAACTATGCTCGATTGCATAACATGACATTCTGTGACATGCCCTCTACCATGGAAATTCAAACCCCTGGCTCTAGATGACAAACTTCTAGAGTAAGACATGGGAACGAAATTCTTGTCGATAGACTTGTCTTCCTTGCATCCTTAATAGCTCTCAAGTCCTCCGACATAAACATCATTTTGGGTATGGACTGGATGTCAGCTCATTATGCTAAGATCGATTGTGCCACTAGAACCGTTCAACTTACTCACCCCTCGGGCAAGATAGTTAATGTCTTAACTCGAGTGGCCAAGCGCCAACTTTACTCCCTAAATGCCAACCCCCTTCCAGACCTTGAGGATGTTCCGGTAGTCCGAGACTTCCCGGATGTCTTTCCAGAAGAACTGACAGGTGTTCCACCTGACAGGGATGTCGAGTTTGTGATAGACCTTGTTCCAGGAACCGTTCCAATTTCTAGAAGACCCTACAAGATGGCACCCTTAGAACTAGCCGAGCTTAAGAACCAACTCGATGAGTCCTTGAAAAAGGGTTTCATCCGTCCTAGTTCCTCTCCTTGGGCTTGCCCCGTCCTCTTCGTTAAGAAGGATGGAACGGATCGAATGGTTGTGGACTACCGACCTGTCAACTTGGTCACCATCAAGAACAAATACCCGCTTCCCAGGATCAACGATCTGTATGATCAGCTCACTGGATCCTCAGTCTTCTCCAAGATGGATTTGAGGTTGGGTTACCATAAAATCAAAATCAGAAATGGGGACATTCCCAAAACGGCCTTTGTTACTCATTATGGCCAATACGAGTACACCGTCATGTCCTTCGGTTTAACCAATGCCCGGGCTACCTTCTCTCGGTTAATGAACTCGGTCTTCATGGAGTACTTGGATAAATTCGTCGTAGTATACCTCGATGACATACTCATCTACTCCAAGAATGAAGAAGAACATGCCGAACATCTAAGGCTGGTATTGATGAAACTTCGAGAGCATCGCCTTTCTGCCAAATTCTCCAAGTGTGAATTTTGGTTGCCATAAGTGACCTATCTAGGCCATGTAATCTCTGGTAAGGGTATTGCCGTCAATCCTGAGCGAGTTCAAGCCGTCCTTGATTGGACTCCACCTGAAACGGTCAAGCAAGTTCGGAGTTTCCTTGGCCTAGCGAGCTATTGCCGCCGCTTCGTCGAAAATTTCTCCAAGGTTGCTAAACCTCTAACTGAACTCCTCAAGAAAGATAAAAAGTTCGAGTGGACTCCACAGTGCGAGATCAGTTTTCAGGAACTGAAAAGACGCCTGACATCTGCCCCCGTACTGGTACCACTAGACTTCTCCAAGGACTTTATTATCTATTGCGACGCCTCGCGACAAGGACTAGGTTGCATACTCATGCAAGATCGTCAGGTAATTGCCTATGCTTCACGACAATTACACCCACATGAGGAAAATTATCCCACACATGATCTAGAGCTTGCAGCTGTAGTCCATGCACTGGCGACATTACCTTCTCGGTAATCGTTGCGAGATCTTCACCGATCACCAAAGTTTGAAATATATCTTCACCCAACCAGATTTGAATCTCAGGCAAAGACGTTGGGTCGAGTTGATCTCGGATTACGACTTAGGAATAACTTACACCCCGGGCAAAGCCAATGTCATGGCTGATGCACTAAGTCGTAAGTCCTATTGTAACAACCTGATGTTACAACAAAGTCAACCACTTCTCCATGAGGACTTTCGTAAGCTTAATCTTCACATTGTTCCTCGGGGATTCCTATCCACCCTGGTGGCGAAACCTACCTTTATGGATCAAATCATAGCTGCCCAGAAGCGTGATAAGGGCATATCCCGGATTAAGGAAAACATTGCTAGCGGAGTTGCTAAATGTTTTTCCATGGATAAGCGGGGTGCTGTCTTCTTTGAGAACCGTTTGGTGGTTCCCAAGAAACAACATCTACGCCAGTTGATCCTTAAGGAAGCTCATGAATCCCCTCTCACCATTCATCCCGGTAGCACTAAAATGTATCAAGACCTACGCCAGAGGTTTTGGTGGACTAGGATGAAGAGAGAAATCGCTCAATACATTGCTAGCTGCGACGTCTGTCGTCGTGTTAAAGCAGAGCACCAATGGCCTGCTGGCACCCTTCAACCTTTGGCTATTCCTGAATGGAAATGGGATAAAATCAGTATGGATTTCATCACTGGGTTTCCCAGGACCAAGAGAGGGAATAATGCCATCTTCGTCGTGATCGACCGACTTTCCAAAGTAGCCCATTTCCTACCTGTTCGTGAGAGTATCACCGCTAGCCAGCTAGCTGACTTATACATCTCCCGAATAGTATCTCTTCATGGTGTTCCATTGGAAATTAACTCAGACCATGGGAGTCTCTTCACCTCTCGATTTTGGGAAAGTTTCCAAAATGCTATGGGAACTCGTCTCTCTTTTAGCACCGCCTTCCATCCTCAATCAAGTGGTCAAGTAGAGCGAGTCAATCAAATTCTGGAAGATATGCTCCGAGCTTCTGTTATCTCGTTCGGAATGAGCTGGGAGAAATGCCTTCCATTCGCGGAGTTTGCTTATAACAATAGTTATCAAGCTAGCTTGGGCAAAGCTCCTTTCGAAGTTCTTTATGGACGAAAATGTTGAACGCCTCTTAACTGGTCAGAAACCAGGGAAAGACAACTCTTTGGCCCGGATATGATTCAGGACGCAGAAGAGCAGGTTCGCGTTATTCGTGAGAAATTGAAAACAGCCCAATCTCGTCAAAAGAGTCAATATGATCGTAAACATAAGCCTATGACTTATGAAGTCGACGAGAAGGCTTACCTTCGGGTTACTCCGTTAAAGGGAACCCATCATTTCGGTATCAAAGGCAAATTGGCTCCTCGTTACATTGGACCCTTTCGCATTCTTGCCAAACGAGGAGAAGTTGCCTACCAATTGGAACTACCTCCGCATCTTTCTAGAGTTTACGATGTCTTCCACGTTTCACAACTCAGGCGTTGCTTCGCGGATCCTATCCGTGGAGTGGACCACCAAACGCTTGATCTACAAGATAACCTATCTTATCGGGAATATCCCGTTCGTATCCTTCATCAAGCCGAGCGTACCACTCGACGTCATAATATCAAGTTTCTCAAGGTTCAATGGTCACACCATTCCTAGGAAGAAGCCACTTGGGTAAGGGAGGATCGTCTTCGACTCGAGTACCCCACCTTCTTCCCAGAGGATCCTAAATCTCGGGATGAGATTCTTTTGAGTGGGGGTGAGTTGTCACACCCTAGCTAGTTCAAGCATTAGAGTGTGCATCATGTTTAAATTTCTCTTAAATTTGAAATGGGGAAAGCAGAAACCCCCAACACCCCCCTTGGAAACAACTAGGGTTTACTAAAATTATTTTCAATGAACCTGAAATGCCCTTCTAAAAAGTTCACCCTCTTTGTCTTGGGTTAGAACCTCTGGCAAAATTGGTGCACAATTTTCTAGGTCAATAGAAGGTCATGGAATTAAATCATAAGTATTTGAATTTGGGCATTTAAATGCTATAAAATAATTTAAATGCTCAAATAATTCTGGAAATAAATGTTTGCTGTTAGGAATAATCCCAACAGAGCCCACAATTATTTTCAGGATTTTAGTAAGTGCCTAAGTATTTTTAATAAAGCCCTAAAGCTACAGAAAAATAGAAAAAGAAAACAAAACAGGAAAGAGAGAAAGGGAAAGGCTTACCTGGCGCCACCCACCAGGCCCACCTGCCGGCCCAGCCCAGCTACCGCTCCAGCGAGCTGCTTGGCTCGGCCAGGCAGGCAGGCAGGTGCTCGACGACGGCACCAGCGTGCGCCACGCAGCTGGCTGCCGCCCTGCTTCCTCCCCTCGCCGCCCTGCTGGCCTGGACAGGCTCCACGTCGCCGCCTCGACCCCCTGGACACGTTCATTCGCCCCCTGCCTCACTCCCTCGCTCCCCTTTGCCATGGCCGACGCAGCCGTCGCCGTCCCGCCACCATAGTCGCGTCCACCGCCGTCCCCGTGCTGCACCGCCGTGTCCACTCGCTCCGCCGTCGTCGACTACTTCGAACAGACCGAGCCCCGAGCGCTCACACGCTCTGCAACACCTCCACCGACCCCGCCTTCGTCAGCCACCGCCGGAGATCCCTTTCGACGTCGCCGCCGCATTAGCTCGTCCCCGACCGCGCCATCTATCTCTGCGTGACCGTTGTGAGCCCAGCTACCTCCCCATCCTCTCCGTTCTCCTCCTCGTGCACCACCGCGAGCACACGGAGCTCACCCGCACGCACCACCGCGGAGCTCGTCGCCGACGTGTCTCCGGTCAACCACCGGCCAAGCCATCTAGTCTACTAACCTCACCGCATCCCCAGGAGCACAACGCCCCACTCCACGCACCTCGCCGTGCCCCAAAGCCCCGGGTTCGTCCTCACCCGACTCCGGCGACCGCCAAGCTCGTCGCCGGCAATGTTTCCGGCCACCCCGAGCCCAACCACCACCACCAAACGCTGCGGCTCGTTCCCGACTACCCGTAGCTGCTCTCCGCGCATCAAATGGTGCCCTGTGGGCGATTCCCGCAGCGCGCCTCCGCGTCTGGCCTCGCCGGCGGCTAAACGCCGGCAGGCTTTGACCCGCTGACCGGAGAGGTTGACTCTGCTGACACGGGTTGACCTCCCCTTCTCTCTCACTGACATGCGGGCCCCGCCCGACTAATTACTCTGTTAGTGCTAACTAACTAGGTTAGTTTAATTAGTATAGTCACTGACTAGTGGGCCCTGCCCAGTTAATTAGGCTAACTAAACGTAGTTAGTGCACAGAGTCACTGACCAGTGGGCCCCACCAGTCAGGTTTGACCTGGGCTGGCGCCTTTGACTCACTGACGTCACAGTGACGCTGTGCTGACGCAATTATTCATTTTCTGGATTAATTTTTATACAGGAAATTCCAGAAAATAGTTCAAACTTCAAAAATTCATAGAAATTCAACCGTAACTCCAAATGAAATAATTTATATATGAAAAATTATCAGAAAAATTCAATCTATCCATATGTAATGGTTTCATGCATGACAAAACAAGTTTACCTTGCTGTTTAAGCAGAATAAGGAAATGCACTATTAAGGCCATGTTTAATGAGCTAATATTTGAATCTTTGATTCAAATGAGTTCATTCCTTTCTGTTATAGCTTGCATTAGGCCAAGACACATTCATATTGCCATATCATAGCATGCATCATATTGTTGCATATCGTCATGTGTTGATTGTGTTCTGATGTGTTCTTCGTGGTAGGTTCTGCCTCCGAGGATATTCACGAGTATCCAACTGAAGGGCAGTATCCCGATACCACTCCATCAGGCAAGCAACCATTCCGATACAAACCCATGTTCTCGCTTCTGCTCTTGTTTACTGCATTAAGACAACGCGATTCAAACTGCTGTGTGCTACGGTAGTTGAACCCTTATCCTCTGCATGACCTGTCATTGCCACAGTAACTAGATGAAACCCACTAGCATGTGTAGGAGTTGTTTGAGCCATGTATGTGATTCCTACCTTGCTATGCCTGCTATGCTTATAGTTGTGTCAGGCCTGGTTCATCTGGGTGATGGGCTAGAGTGAAATGCTTATGCCGGTAATGTGAGGGATGTGTTGAACATGTTTTGGTAAAGGTATCGATGAGAGGCCATGTAGGAGTACATGGTGGGTTGTTTCATTGAGGCCGTCCCTAGGAACTGAGATCTGTATGCGTGATTTAAGATTCAGCTACTACCACACATTGGGCCCTGAAATATGACCCCGCTCGACTTACTGACCCCTCTCGCCTCTATCCAGGAGTTGCACTAGTTTCTGGTGTTTGTAGGACATGTGTTGGCGGCCGTGCATAGCGCTGACCCTAGGGGTGGGCTATGATGCGGTAGATACACCGTGGCCGGGTATGCCGGGCGCCCGTTTGGCGTCTCGGGACCCTGTACACATCGTTTGGGGCCGTTGAGGACACCCCGGCCGGATTTCCTTGCGGATGGAACCTGAATAGGCGATAAACCTGGACTAGAGACTTGTGAGGTTAGTCAGGTCGTGGTCTACACCCACGTCGGTTTTCGCTTGAAGTCTGCCGAGCACATGTCGTGTGCAGACGCTAAGTGGTGGAAACATGTGTGACGAAGTACACCCCTACAGGGTATAAAACTATTCGAATAGCCGCGTCTGCGGTAAAGGACTACTTGGTTGCCTATACAGTTCATAGACAAATTAATGGATACTACTAAAAGACTCAAGATAAGTGTGAGTACCGAGGATGGCCCTCTCGTAGGATGACGAGGGAGGATCCACGGTGGAGTATTGTGTTAGTGAGTAGTGGACTCGTGTGCGAAAACTATTTTACTAGTGAAGTTCCGTAGGATAATTTAGCCAAGAATCAAAGCTGGCTTGCTGCAATAACCCCACCACCTTCTTGAGAATGAGCATGTATAGTAGGTTCTGATGTAAGACTTGCTGAGTACCTTGTACTCATGTTTGCTTATTTATTGTTTTCAGACGACAACACTGCCCCCTCCGATGGGTTTTATGTAGACCTTGACGTCGACGAGTGACTAGCCACCCAGGTGGTGATCCTGGCCATGGAGGGCCCTATGTAGATAGACAGGCTTCGAGAAGCCTTCTTTCTTTCTAGAGTCTGTACTCAGACTAGTTGCTTCCGCATGTGCTTGTATGATTGTATGACTTGAGTGTCGGGTCATGTGACCCCTATCTGTATGAACATGTTATGTATGGCTCTCTGGAGCCTTTAAATAAAGTACTTGAGTTGTAGAGTTTTGTTGTGATGCCATGTTGTATGTACTCATATCGGGCATATTGTGTGTATGATTGAAATGCTTGGTATGAGTGGGATCCGACAATCTAGTTGTTTATCCTTGGCAGCCTTACTTATGGGGAAATGTAGTCTAGTATTCCTCGAGCCATAGTAGTCCGCTACAGCCCGGTTCACCGGAGTCCTGCTAGCCCAGCACTACTGTTCAGGACACTTGACTGGCCGGCATGTGTTTCACTTCGTTCCTATGTCTGTCCCTTCGGGGAAATGTCACGCGATGACTTCCGGAGTCCTGCCTAGCCTGCTACAGCCCGGATTCCCCGAAGTCCTGTTAGCCCAGTGCTATAGCCCGGAATCACTCGTTGATGACCGACATGCTCGATGTGATTCATGTATGCATGTCTCCATAGGTCTGTGCCGCTTTGGGTTCACGACTAGCCATGTCGGCCCGGGTTCTCTGTCATATGGATGCTAGCAACACTATCATATACGTGAGCCAAAAGGCGCAAACGGTTCCGGGCCATGGTAAGGCGACACCCGTGGGATACCATGCGTGAGGCCGCAAAGTGATATGAGGTGTTACCGGCTAGATCGATGTGACTTGGAATCGGGGTCCTGACGGCCGCCGTGGCCACAGACGCTGCACCTCATAGCCGAGCATGCCATTGTGCTCAGGGCACTCCCAGGAAGCCTCCTAGCCCCTCAGCTAGCTCCCAAGCGCCCCGCAGCCTCATGCTCGTGCACCACCGTAGCTCCGCCATCGCCCAGCTCGCTGCTGCCGTCACCATAGCCCACCGCAGCTCCCCCTGCTTGCTCCATCAGATGCGCGTGAGCGTCAGCTCGCCGTGGAACCCAACCGTGGTACAAACCGTGCCCTACAGCGCGAACCCGGCGCGTCTCCGCCGCTCGGTTTGGTCATCGCCGACCAAACTCCGAGGAAGTCGATGTGGCGCTGTCATTAGCCACTGATGACCCTGCTAATTAACCCCCTCTCTCGCTGACATATGGGCCCCATGCCCTAATTAACCCCGGGATTTATTCCCTATTTAGTTTAGTTTAATCCAGCCGGCCCCACGTGTCAGTTTAACCCTGCCACGTCAACGTTGACCTGGCCCCACTGGCCAGCCTCTGTTCCTGCCCTGTTACACTGACATGCGGGACCCACAGTAATGATTTTCTATTGACCCGATGACATCAGAACGACGTGTTGCTGATGCAGTAATGCTTTTCTGGGATTTTAAATAAACCAGTAATGATTTATTTATTTCAGAAAATGCCCAAAACTTCTAGCAATCATAGAAATTCAACAGTAACTCCAAATGAAATAATTTATATATGAAAATTTATCAGAAAAATTTAAAGAACCTGTTTATGGAATTTTCATGCATGTTAGAACAACTTATGGCTATAGTCTAGGACAAATCAAATAAATGGCATTTAGAGAACCACATGTGGAGTTTGAATTTGAACCTTTGGTTCAAACCAACTTCATTTAAATTGTTGCTCGCTGCATTAGCTCAATCAACACCATATGCCATGTCATGATCATGCATCATATTGTTGCATTTCATTGATTGTGTCCTTCTTTGTTGCCGTTGTATGTCCCCTCTAAGTAGATGTTGTTTCGATGATGTGATCGATGACACTGATGAAGACACAATGCTATCTTCAGAAGTGCCAGGCAAGCAAACTCCCATTGAGCATTCCGATACAATCCCACTCCCTCGTTCTTGCTTTCTTTTAATTCATTAGGACAACGGGCATTCAATTGTTACCTATTGTGATAGTTGAGCCCATTCCTCTGCATGACCTGTCTTTGCCACAGTAAATAGTTGAAACCCACTAGCATGAGTAGGAGTTGTTTGAGCCATGATGTGCCTACTGATCCATGCTTGTTTGTTATGCCTGCTATGCTTAGAGTTGTGTCAGGTCTGATTCATCTAGGATGGATTGGAATGGTGATGAACATGTCCTATTGTTGTCAGCTAAGTGTGTGAACATGATTTGGTAAAGGTAGCGTTGAGAGGCCATGTACGAGTACATGGTGGGTTGTCTCATTGAAACCGTCCTCAGGAACTGAGTTCTGTGTTTGTGATCCAAGATAGTTACTACCACACATTGGGATCCTTAATTGACTCTCTTGACTTATTAGCCGCCTTGATCTCTGTCCAGGAGTTGCAACTAGTTTCTGGTGTTTGTAGTATGATGGAGGCCATGCGCAACGCTGACCCTAGGGGTGAGCTGTGATGCGGTAGGCACATGGCATGGTGTACTAAGGCACCCGTTTGGTGGGCTCGGAAACCCTGCACACATTGTTGGGGGCCGTAGTGGAAACCGCGGCCGGATCTCCTTGCGGATGGAACCAGAATAGGCGATAAACCTGGACTAGAGACTTGTGTGGTTAGTCAAGTCGTAGCCGACACCCTTGCTGGGCTTCCGCTTGAAGGTTGCCGAGTACATGTCGTGTAAACGACGATAAGTGGTGGGAGCATGTGTGAAGAAGTACACCCCTGCAGGGTTATAATATGATCTATTTGAATAGCCGCGTCCATGGATATGGACTACTTGGAATGCATGCATTGTTCATAGATAACTGGAAGTGGATACTCTAAAACATGCAAGATAAGAGGCAGTGCTATGGATGGCCTTCTCGTAGGGAGCGGATCCATAGTGGTGTATTGATATGGTGAATATGTGGACTCGTGTGCGCCACCTCAAAGGAAGTACTCGTAGTACAGGATAGCCACCGAGTCAAAGTTGGCTTGCTTCAATTAAACTCCCCCACCCCTTTGTTGATATTGATGTATATGCAGCTAGTTCAGATGTAAGTCTTGTTGGGTACATTTGTACTCACGTTTGCTTAATTTATGTTTTGCAGAAAGACTTTAGTGTCGGGGAAAATATACACGGGTATGTATTTTCCCGTGACTCGTGCACGTGCAAGTCAAGGTCAAGCCAGAGTACACGAAACCAAGATCTCCAAAGAACCAACATTCAGATCGAGAGGACCAGAATTAAGCCAGAGAAGCAAGACACCATCCAGGAGAAGAGCCTCCTTTGCCGGGCAGGCGAGCTTGGAAAATGGCGAGGCTACCCCCAAAGAAGACGTCAAAGACGTCCTGGCAGGGCCTGCCGGGGACACACGGAGGCAAAACCACCTCAACAACTACTCTGCCACAACCCATGTCATCAATAAGTGCGGTGTCAAGCCGCAGAGTGACTAAGTGGTAGCCATTCGCCACAAGGCAGCTTCTCCCTACAGGAAAAACCCACAGATGACACCCGTCCCATGACATGTCAAGCGAGCAGGCATGGGGCTAGCAAGATGGCCCAGCAAGCCTTGCCGGGAAACCAATGATGTGACATTGAGCGGTGCATTTAATGCGCCCTCTCTGCCCGGAGAGTTAGGTATGATAGCACTGTTTGCTATCTTACTAGTGCATAATGACTACTTTGCCATTGTGGTAACCCCTTGATCTATAAAAGGAGGCCCGTGGCAACCATAGGAAAGGGGAGAAGATTGGATAACTCACACCCCCATACGCATGTAGCCACTGTCGTCCTGAGGCAACCCCTGTCGGGCAAGTGTACTACGCTCCTCCACCACCTTTCCTCCATCAATCCACCAAAGTAGGAGTAGGGTTTTACGCCTCGCGGCATCCCAAACCTGGGTAAAATTGCCTGCATGATCTCTG
Organism: Triticum urartu; assembly: GCF_056163025.1. Classification (NCBI taxonomy): domain Eukaryota; kingdom Viridiplantae; phylum Streptophyta; class Magnoliopsida; order Poales; family Poaceae; genus Triticum; species Triticum urartu. The sequence continues at coordinate 306,376,222 of NC_141875.1, forward strand.
TCGTGCTGCCCCACGCTCGTCTGCTCTTTGTGCAACGCGACATTGAAAGCACAGGTGCTCCCTGGGTGTTTTTGGTAATTAATATCAACATATCTCTTGTTGGACTAATATTTTTATCTACTATATTTCAGAAAGTTCAACAAAGGCGTGCCATGGACAAGAGGATGTGGAACCCCTTTAAGAAGCTAAGGACAAGGATTGACAAAAGCTCAAGACTCTACATTTCAATTTTAGTGATCCAAGATCACATTGAGTCCGTAGGAAAGCCAATACTATTAAAAGGGGATGATGTGTTGCTTAATGGCTTGCTTGCTCAAAGTGCTTAGGGATATGCTCCAAAGCCCTCAACCACTTTCTCATTTCCACATATGTCCCAAACCAAAAGTCAAACTTGGCCCCACCAATTTGATCTATCCGGCGCCACCGAGTTCATTTGACATAGTCACTGCTAGAAACCCTAATCAATTCGGTCTCACCGATGGGATCTCGGTCTCACCGAGATGGGCTTGCAAACTCTTTGTTGCTTGTTGCAACTATTTCGGTCTCACCGAGATATGTAGTCGGTCCCACCGAGTTTGCTTGACCAACTCTCTGTTTTTCTTATTACCGAAATTGGTCTCACCGAGTTTGTGTAATCGGTCAAACCGAGTTGAGGTTTTACCCTAACCCTAGCACATCGGTCCTACGGAGTTGATCATATCGGTCCCATCGAAAATCCTAACATTCACATTTTGAACCATAACGGTCTGACCGAGTCTCTCGATTCGGTACCATCGAGTTTGGTGAATTGTGTGTAACGACTAGTTTTTGTGTGGAGGCTATATACACCCGTCCACCCATCCTCCATTCGTAGAGAGAGCCATCAGAACGGCCTACACTTCCAGCATTCATTTTCTGAGAGAGAACCACCTACTCATGTGTTGAGACCAAGATATTCAAATCCAACCACAAGAATCTTGATCTCTAGCCTTCCCCAAGTTGCTTTCCACTCAAATCATCTTTCCACCAAATCCAAATCTCTGTGAGAGAGTTGAGTGTTGGAGAGACTATCATTTGAAGCACAAGAGCAAGGAGTTCATCATCAACACACCATATGCAAATCTCTGTGAGAGAGTTGAGTGTTGGGGAGACTACCTTTTGGAGAGTGGTGTCTCCTTGATTGGTTAGGTGTCACTTGATAGTCTCGGTTAAGATTGTGGAGTTGAACCAAGGAGTTTGTAAGGGCAAGGAGATCGCCTACTTCGTGAAGATCTACTCAAATGAGGCAAGTCCTTCGTGGGCGATGGCCATGGTGGGATAGACAAGGTTGCTTCTTTGTGGTCCCTTCGTGGGTGGAGCCCTCCATGGACTCGCGCAACCATTAACCTTCGTGGGTTGAAGTATCCATCAACGTGGATGTACGATAGCACCACCTATCGGAACCACGCCAAAAATCTCCGTGTCTCCAATTGCGTTTGCAGACTCCAATCCCATCCCTTCATTTTCTTGCAACTTGCATGCCTTACTTTCCGCCGCTCATATACTCTTGCCATGCTTGCTTTAAATGTATTGTGGATGTTTAAACTTGTGGTAAAATTCCACATTAACTTAAAAAAATTAAAATGTGCTACTTTTCTTTGCTGAGGGTCAATCCCCCCTCTAGACACCTCTTCTTGATCCTACAGACGTCACCCTGCTGAACCAGCAAGGGGCCTCCTGGTCCCATAGGTGGCCGTGGTTTCTTTAGAAATATTTGGCGCGCCAGGTAGGGGGCTCGCTTGTGCGAACCTGAAGGCAGGTGCAGCACGCTTTGCCCATGGACGCCCACTTCAAGCCTCTGGCGTTCACGGCGCCCACGAAGTCACAGAAAGAAAGTGGGGCCATCCCCCGCCATTTTATTGGTCTCCACGCCTTGCCGTAGCCACGGTTACGATGAAGATCGCTGCTGGTGGCAATATGCCCGTCTTGGCGGCCCGTAGGTGTACCCACCGTCGGGCGCCGTTCGAAGAAATGGCACAAGACGTACGGGCGTGAGCTCCCTCCTTCCCGTCCTTTCCCTTTGTCAGTAGTCGAACTGCTTTAGCCACAGCGTCGTCGATGTCGACGATTACCGCGCGATGCTCGGTCCAGTATTTCCCCTATTTTGGGAAATCCTGAGCGAAGCGCCAGTATGAGTCCATTGATTGATGCCTCGGCAAGCATACTTCGGCAATGCTCCTTGCATCGGCACGGCCCATGCAATGACAGCCGCCGGACTGACTCGAAAGGAAGGGACAAAAAGAGAGGGGGACCAGAGGAGCCCGACACTATGCCCCGATGCCTGCCTGTCACAAGGAATACATGTCGGCCTCTGCCGGGAACGAAGAAACCACTTGTTTACCTTTTGCACCTCCAGGTGCCGCGAGCGCACCAGACGCACGCGGCCCAACAGGCGCATGTGGCCCGACAGAGGAAAAAGAAGCTCAAAATGAAAGCTAAGTTTACATTATCACTTCTTGTTCACACATCTCAGATTATTGCAGCCGTTTATCCCTTAACCCTAGTGAGTTTTCGTATCATGAGAACCCTCATGTGATTGAACCTTGGCTAGTTTGTTTGATCGCACCATCATCCTGTCCAGAGCCATGCTCGCAGGTCAAGAGGCTACATCGAGAACTACCTGGGAAAAACCTGCCGGGACGCATCCACGCCAAGATAACTGATAAGGGCCGGACCCTTATGACAATCATGGAAATATGATACCGGTAGGCATCCAGAGCATACATAGGGATTGATCATACGAACACAGACATATAGGGCTCAAAGGGATAAACACACATTTAAAATTCAGCTTGCAATATCTGTTTCACGCAAACGCTACAGATAGAATGACTAAACACAAAATATATATCATGTTTCATTACAGGGCAACGCAGAAGCGCAGCGGCCCGATACTTAGTCCGATGGCCAGGTGGGACAGCTCAAACATGGAGAACCCTGTCGGCCAGGGGAGCAGCCTTTACCTTGGCAGCTGCGATGTCGGCACCCGCTGGCAGCTTCTTGAATCCGTCGTCAAGGTCAAGGTCTAGGTGGCGGCAGGCGATATTGCTCAAGACCATGAAGAGGGGGTCGCGGGCAAGCCTCTGAGACTGGATCGCAAAATGCTCGGCCCTCCCCTCTTCGTGCGCTTTCAGCTTCTCGATCAGCTCATTCAAGAAGAGTCCTAGCATGATGCTTGGGACCTCATGCTTGTTGGCCGAGAAGACTGGACCGTCCATGCCCATCGCCGCAGCCTGGGCACCAAGACGCTCGGCCATATCAATCAGGCTCTTGATCCAGAGATTAACCTGATCAACTTGATTCTTCAGTTTGTCCTTTGCATCCTACCGGAGACGCTTGGCGGTGTCCAAATCCTTGGACAACAACTACTGGCGGGACTCAAGGGACTCCGAAGAATGCTCCAATGTGCCAATCCTTGCCTTCATGTCTGAGATGTTGCCATTGGCAGTCTCAAGGCTCTAGGTCTTGGAGGAGAGCTACGGCTATACATTAGCCAAGTGAATCTCCGCCTACCGTGCCTCCTCATTCAGCTTAGCCACCTACCAGCCGAGGTCAGTTTTGGCGGCAGACGCGGTAGCGAGATCTTCAGTAAGCTTCTTCAGTTGAGCAGCAGAGTTAGCAGACGGGGTGTTCAGAGCAGCTCCATGCTTATCCTCTAATCCCTTGGAGCGTTGCTGCACTAGAGCCTCTAGACCTTCATCCTTGGTGCAGAGGGTGGCTTCGAGTTTCTCCTCCTAGAGGGAGATACACCACTCTTTGGCGTCCAGAGACGCCTTTCGGTCTGCCAGGCACACCTCCCGAGCCATGACATCCTCCCTCGTCATCAGGAGTGTCTCTTGCTGCCTCATGAGCACCTTGAACTGCTTGTCGTTCCACTCGCGCAGCTCCAGGCAGTTGTCTTTCAGCTTCAGGTCCACCTTGTTGGCGGACTCACGCCGCTCCTTGAGCACCTGCCACTTTTGGTTGTGTCGGGCCTGCATCTCCTTCATGCCCACCGCCATGGATTCCATGAAGGACAGATCCATCGTGACGATGTCTGAGTCATCGGCCTCTCCATCTCCCTGATAAAGCGGAGCTACGAGGCGTTGAAGCTCTTCGTCGAGCTCCGCGCCTGTCGTCAGGGACAGGATGGGGGCTCCAGTTCCAGGTGGCGACAACAACATGGCCCGCACACTCTAGGAGGGTGGCAGAGTCTTGGCGACGGGCCCAGAGGAGGGGAGTAGTTCCATAGTCTGGAGGGGAAGTTTCACCTCAACAACCACTCCCTCTGCCGGGACATCTTTTGAAGAGCGCTCCACCACCACTAGCGGGCCCTATTCGTTCCTGGCAACAAGGTCCTTCCCCTCTGCGGCGACAATCTCGAGGGCCTCATCCGCGACAGCCCTTCCTATATCAACCACCACCTCCAGCAGCTCTGGTTCCTCGGCTTGGGGGGGGGGCTACACATGAAAAGGCCAGTGAATAACGAGAAAGCGGAAGTCTTAAGCGAATGGAGAAATCGGGAGAAGCAATCAGAGCAACAAATAAAAGAAGAAATAAGTAAATTACCTGGGGAAGTTTGCCGGGCGGGAACCTCTGTTTCCCCGGCAATAGCTGTTGTCGGGCCATGAATTTCGCCCTCTGCCGTGGTATTCCCAGCAGCCTTCGGCGCAACCTCATCCGCGGAAGGTTCTATGGGGGTCTCTTCAGCTCGAGCAGTGGGAGAAGTGTGTCCCTGAGGGAGGGGCTTGCCTTGTGTCGTCTCACCTCCCCCTCCGGCTAGGGGAATGGGGAGACCATCCCCATCACCTCCAGCGGATGGGACCAAGTCTCCACTCCCAGGCCAAGGGCTGGACTGGGGGCTCGGCACAGGGTCCTCTGCATCACCCTCCGCCAAGGGCGGGCTCTCCACGCCCTTCAGCGACCAAAGGCGCTAGAGCCTCTTCCGGGAACGGTGGATGAGGGTTTCCGCCTCCTCCTCCACTTCCCTGTCGGGAACAACAAGAATAAGAGGTTAGTCAGCAAGAGCATTCAAGTATGCCTAAAGACATCTCTAAAAGGAGAATCTTCCTTACTCTTCTGTGATGAGCATGGAGTTCAAGTTTAACTCCATGGGAGGTGATGGCTCTCCTCCTCTCTTTGGAGGTGGAGGGACAGAACTCCCCAGCAGCTTCGGTGCCGGGCGTGGCGCCGGGGGCTCCGGGGGAGATGAGCTCTGTGAGGAGCTCGAGCCGGAATCCACCTCCATGTCCGTCGATTGCTTGGCGGAGGAGGCCTTGGTACGAGCAAGGCGGGGAGAATGACGACACGCCACCTCAACCGTAGTGGCCTTAGTGGTGGTCTTCTTCACCCTCTTGGTGGCTGGCACTGGGTCGGAGGCCGCTGCCCCTCGGGTGGCGACTCGCTTGCGGGCGCGCTAGTCCAGGACTGGCTCTGGAGCTTGAGGCCTGGCGGCAAGCCACTCCTCATTGAGCCCCACCACCCCGCCAACTTCCTCCTCCTCCAGAAGCTCTATTGCTGCCGTGGCTAGGGTTTATAGCCCGGCAAGGTTATCTCCGGCAAGTTCTTCCCCGGCAGCCCCTTCCGTGGCCTGCGCCTCGCTGCCACTATGGGAAGAACTTTTGTCCTCAACCTTCCCTTTGCCCTTCCCGGCCTTTGCGCCCTTCGCCGTCTCCGCGAGAGGGGCGACCTTGTGCTCCTCGACCCTCCTCAAAATGTATGCCACCTCCACAGATGAGGTGCGTTTATACATTCCAGTCTCGACCCTGGTAGCCTTCTCCACCAGGGTGTTCGACCGCTGGATGATGAGGACATCAATACCATTGTTACACCCACAACCCCTGCTGTTATGCATATTGGACCAATTACTAGAGCTCGCGCACGCCAATTGAATTATTAGGTACTTTTGTTTCTTGGTAATGATTCTAATGTTCATGAGAATATGATGCTGCCTAAATTGGATATATTTGTTTTGCTTACAAATGAAGGGCCTAGCTTGGACAAGAAAGATGAACCTTGGAGCAAGTTCAAGCATGGAGATGATGGCATGCGCAAGGGGATCAAGAACGGAGTTACAAGTGATGATTTCAGGACTTTGAAGACACCATAAGGAGTGCATGAAGCCTTGGACGAAATATACAAGATGCCTCTTCATAAATTTCGTCCAGAGGCTATTCTAGGTGCTGCGTCACCTTATTATTGGGCCAGGCCCATGTATTTTCGAAGTACTTAAGTATAGGATGTTCTCAGAGTCCGTATGTGTGGGGAAACAAGAGTTAGGGTTGGTTTCGGACCCCTTCTCCAAGGGCCACGAAATTCCCCCTCTTCCTCCATACATACAGCCCTTAGGGCGTCGTTTAGACTTTGGGTTTTGTTTAGATTAAAAGTTCGCCATAGCTGCAACTTTGCATACTTCGTTTGTGTCCAACGACCAGACCAAGACGTCACAGAACCCCACCTTCATTAATAAATCTTTCCTCTTTTATTCGCAATATCCAGATTGCAATCTCAGTTTCTTGCTTGTTCTTCGTTTGCTCACAGGAAATAGACCCTCGTGGTCAGGTTGACTATGCTCCGGCGTGGTCAATAACCCTCGGAAGTTGGTTTAGCGATTGCTAAGGCGTGACGTCTTCGCACGTTTGTAGTCGGATCGTCAAAGTCGACTCCCACAGAAAACGATATCTATCTCATCGAAACATCGAAACACCTTCGCCTCTATCACTGGAGCTCTTCATCCAGGGTGGGTAGCTGCCAGGTGCTCGCTAACCCTTTGGCGTTACAGTCCGGCATCCACTTCAGTATCTGGTCCCAGGAAGAATTAATATTCAGGGGGATGACAGTTGCCGGGAGCTTGAATTATTCGAAGCAACCAAACAGTTGGTCGCACATCCAGCCATGGCCATAAACTGACAAGTTGTTGGCCAACCCTGGGAGCAACCTTATCCCCGTACAACCAGGCGGGTCTGTCCCGCTCCTGCAGCAACGATATGCGGCGGAGAAGGAAATTTACCCCCACATGCTCGATGGTTATCCGGACAGCTTCAAATGGGTAATCCTGTTGATTGTCGGGCATAGCCTATCCTTAGTGAGGCCTTCAGTGCTCCAATCCTTGCCGCTCTCAACACATTCCTTCTGTGCTTCATTGAACTCGGGGGCTTCCTCATCTTGAATCCAACACCAATCCCCTCCCCACTCTCCCACCTCTCATGCTGGTTCCAGGGATGTAATCCCAGATCTTCCTCGCCACCCGCGGTATCCAGCTGATGTTTCCAGAGTGGTGGCCCTTGTTCTCCACCCATGGCACAAAATAATGCTGGAAGAGATCCACATTGGGCTTGACTCCAACAAATTTTTCGCACAAATGTGTGAAAATAGCCATGGTCACCATTGCATTTGGCATGAAGTCGAGGAGGTGGAATCCATAGATGTTCATAATTGCCTCAAAGAATTTGCAGAAGGGGGAACAGAGGTCGCAGATGAAGTAAGTGCAGAAGAATCGATATGAGTTCGGCGGACCTTCCTTCCCCGCCGCGAAGACTTTGGGCGCCCCGTGCCCATTCGGGACGGGCCTCCCCCACAGATACCCGTACCTCGCCTGGAGGAGCGGACCGCTCAAGGTTGATGGGACGAAGACGACGTCTTCTCTTCGCTTCTTGTTCAGCTCTGTCGCCCTCTTGCTTCCCTCGGCGGCGGCTATCTTCGTCGCGGCCCTCTGCTATCATTTCCCTGCGGGTTTCTTCCCCATTCCTGCGACGGCGATGCGGAAGGGGAAGGAATTCGGTGGAAGGGGTGGCGGGGAAGAGGAGGGCGAGAGGAGAAACTTTCGCTTGGCTTGCGGAGGAAGAAGATGGGGGAACGGGGCAAGAGACAGGTAAAATGTCTCGCTCCGCCTTTCTCTGCTCTTAAGGGGGCGATGCGAGGCAGGGGTGCGACGCTTCAGAAAGTTACCGCTTTACCTTCACTGCAACAATCCCACGACCCCACAATGCGCAGTAATTGCGCAAAGTGAACGTTGGATTGACTAGTCGTCGAGGTAAACCGGCATGCGCAGCCCTCTGCTGCCACGTGTCCGTGCACTTATTGGGGCCTAACCCAACATGCCATGCGACATGTGTGGCTCGGGCCCGGGGGCTTATGTCGGGGAAAAATATACAGGGGTATGTATTTTCCCCTGACTCGTGCACAGAAAAGTAAAGGTCATGCTAGAGTACAAGAAACCAAGATCTCCAAAGAACCAACATGCAGACCGAGAGGACCAGAATTAAGCCAGAGAAGCAAGACATCATCAGGAGAAGAGCCTCCTTGTAACGCCCCGAGACCAATGTGCCAGGTGTCATCCAGTTATTCGCTGTTGTTGCTTTGTCATTGCTTGCGTGTCATGCATTGCATATCATGTCATCATGTGCATTTCATTTGCATACGTGTTCGTCTCTTGCATTCGAGCAGGTTCCCCATTGTCCGTTTTGCAATCCGGCGCTTCTATGTCACCCGGTGTCCCTTTCTACCTCTTTTCGTGTGCGGGTGTTAAATGTTTTTCGGATTGGACCGAGACTTGTCATGCGGCCTTGGTTTACTACCGGTAGACTGCCTGTCAAGTTTCGTACCATTTGGACTTCGTTTGATACTCCAACGGTTAACCGAGGGACCGAAAAGGCCTCGTGTGTGTTGCAGCCCAACACCCTTGCAATTTGGCGCAAAACCCACCTAAACCCTCTCCATCATCTAGAGCGTTCGATCACGATCGCGTGGCCGAAAACCGCACCTCATTTGGAGTCTCCTAGCACCTAAACCCTCCCCCTCTGAAATTCTCGCGCAGACCTAACCCTAGCTTCGTCCTCCTCGCGCCCGGACAAATCTCTGTTGCCGCCGGACATGTCCGTGTTGCCTCCTCAGCCAATCCCCCGCCGCCACATCATCCCGCCGCCCTCTCTCTCCTCCCGCACCGCGCCCGACTCACCGGGGCCCGGATCGGGCCCCCCGAGCCCATCTCGTCGCCGCCGCCTGCCCGAGGCGACCGCCGCCCGACTCCTCGCGTCTCTGCTCGACGCCGCCGCCCGTCTTCCCGCCGCGCCGCCCGAGGAACTGCCGCGCGCCCGCGCCGCCCGGCGTGCTCCACCGCCGCCGAAGCCCGCCGTGCCTGCAGCCGTCGTTCCCCGTCGCGCCGCCCGCTGCCATGGCCTCCCCGCGCCGCAGTTGCACCAGCTCCGTCCACCGGAGCTCGTCCTCGCCTCAGATCCGGCCACCCCCGCCAACTCCGGCCATTCTCCGGCGAGATCCGCCCGGGTGGATGAGATCCACCAGTTCCGGCATCCAAACGCCCGCCTCAAAATCTGCACCGAGCCGTCCCGCACCGCTCCGTCCCGTTGACTTTCTCCGGAGGTATAAATTTCACTAAGTCCCCTAGATTTCCAGATTCAAATGCCCATGTTCATCATGTCATAACTTTGCATCCGTAGCTCCGTTTTGGGCGTGTAGCATATCAAAATGTTCGTCTCAGAGAGTACATCATTTCATCTCATTGCATCATTTTCATTTGAGTTCATCTTGATGCCCGAAATGCTGTTGGAAGAGTGCTATTTGAGTTAATTGTCAGATCTGCTGCTCCAAATGGCTATTTGTCATTTTTGCCATGATTAATGTGTGGATGATATGACCCTGAGTTCTACATGAGTTTTGTTATATGCTTTGCCATCTTTCCAGAGGTGCCATACATGCATTTTTGTGATGTGTGTGGTGACTAGCACAAGCTTGCAAAGTGGTGCATTTGTTAATGCTGTTTTCAGGGACTTTGCAATTCCACTAAGTCCTTGATCTGTTTCTATCATTATGCCATATGTTCATGTTGTTTCCTAGTGATCCGTGCCTCTTTTGAGGATGATCAGTAAGGATGATTTGTTAATCTTGTAGTGCTCCATCCATCCATGTCTTTGTTTGCATTTATGGAGCACACTAGCTTGAGTCAATCGAGCTCTACTTTTGCTATTTCGTGAATCTGGGCAGATTGTCTACTTGTTAGCGATTTTGCCGAGGATGTTGTAGTTGATCCGTGCATGCTATGTTATTGTTCTTGCCATGTCTAGCTTGTATAATATGTATTCTTTATGGGTGTATGCTTAGTTTGTCATGCCATGCTCTGTAGTGAGTGCATCGAGATCGTAAACATGCCTACTTGATATCTGATTTGCATGTTCCATTTTTTCTCTAAGTCTGAGATCTGACTATGTTTTTGCCATGTTCACATGCTTGCAATTGTATTTTCTGATCCCCTTTGGCTCAAGGTCACTAAGGGACTTTTGTTAAGATCTTTGAGTAGCTCCATGCCATGCCTTGCTTTGCCATGTTAAGTTCCTGTAGCATATAGTTTTATTGCTTCAAAGTGTGCTACCTGATCTGAAATTTCAGGCTTGTGTTAATTTCACTAAGTCTGAAACCTGTTTATCAATTGCACTTTTGCCATGTTTATTTGAACTTGTTAATGGATGAATTGGCCGTAGCTCAGTGTTCATCTTTTGTTAAGCATCATGAGTGGATCCCTGCCATGTATTTTGTTGCCATGTTTGAGTGCTGTAGCATAATTATCTTGATGCATTTAGGTGGCTACATGCTGTTTATCGCAGACCGGTGCCATATTTGTTTTGCTTGCCATTTCCAAACCATGCATCCGATTCTGGTGATCTTTATATCGATTTCAACTGAAATCACCTCATCTTTCTAGTGGCACTCTTGGATTTCCATGTTGAGGCCAGGTTCATTCATTCCCTTGCAAATCATGCATATGCATCGCATACCGCATCCCGCATATCATACCATGTTCATGTGTTGGTTGTTTACTATGTTGTGTGCTTCTTTTCGGTGTTTGCTCCTTCGGGTTGGTTCCGGTAACGTCGCGTTTGTGAGGACTCGTTCGACTATGTTCGTTTGTCTTCTTCATGGACTCGTTCTTCTTCCTTGCGGGATTTCAGGCAAAATGACCATACCCTCGAAATCACTTCTATCTTTGCTTGCTAGTTGCTCGCTCTTTTGCTATGCCTATGCTACGATACCTACCACTTGCTTATCATGCCACCCATGTTGTTGAACCAAGCCTCTAACCCACCTTGTCCTAGCAAACCATTGTTTGGCTATGTTACCGCTTTGCTCAGCCCCTCTTATAGCGTTGTTAGTTGCAGGTGAAGATTCAAGTTTGTTCCTTGTTGGAACATGGAGATATTGTTCCTTGTTGGAACATGTTTACTTGTTGGGATATCACTATATGTCTTATTTAATTAATGCATCTATATACTTGGTAAAGGGTGGAAGGCTCGGCCTTATGCCTGGTGTTTTGTTCCACTCTTGCTGCCCTAGTTTCCGTCATATCGGTGTTATGTTCCCGGATTTTTGCGTTCCTTCCGCGGTTGGGTAATAATGGGAACCCCTTGACAGTTCGCCTTGAATAAAACTCTTCCAGCAATGCCCAACCTTGGTTTTACCATTTGCCACCTAGCCTTTTCTTTCCCTTGGGTTTTGCAGACTCAAGGCTCATCATTATTTTAACCCCCCCCCCCCGGGGCCAGTGCTCCTCTGAGTGTTGGTCCAACCTGTCAGCTGCCGGTGGCCACCAGGGGCAACTCTGGGCTGGCCTACCCGTACCTAAGACAATCTGAGTGTGCCCTGAGAAAGAGATATGTGCAGCTCCTATCGGGATTTGTCGGCACATTCGGGCGGTGTTGCTGGATTTGTTTTAACTTGTCGAAGTGTCTTGTAGAACCGGGATACCGAGTCTGATCGGAATGTCTCGGGAGAAGGTTTATCCTTCGTTGACCGTGAGAGCTTGTTATGGGCTAAGTTGGGACACCCCTGCAGGGATTTGAACTTTCGAAAGCCGTGCCCGCAGTTATGGGCAGATGGGAATTTGTTAACGTCCGGTTGTAGAAAACCTGAAGTCGACCTTAATTAAAATGCATCAACCGCGTGTGTTACTGTGATGGTCTCTTTCCGGCGGAGTCCGGGACGTGAACACGGTGTTGGAGTAATGCTTGACGTAGGTTGTTTTAGGATCACTTCTTGATCATACTTTTATCGACCGTGCTTTGCCTTCTCTTCTCGCCCTCATTTGCGTATGGTAGCCACCATATATGCTAGTCGCTTGCTGCAGCTCCACCGCATACCTTTACCTTACCCATAAGCTTAAATAGTCTTGATCGCAAGGGTGCGAGATTGCTGAATCCCCGTGACTCACAGATACTTCCAAAACCAGCTTGCAGGTGCCGTTGAACCGTGCAGATGACGCAACCAAGCTCAAGGAGGAGCTCGATGAGGATCTTGTTGTTTATTTTGTTTCGTTCTAGTTGATCAGTAGTGGAGCCCAGTTGGGGTCGATCGGGGACCTTGTCACATTTGGGGTTCTTCTTTTATTTTGGTTCCGTAGTCGGACCTTGTGTGTATTTGGATGTTGTAATGCTTTACTCATGTATTGTGTGAAGTGGCGATTCTAAGCCAACTATGTATCTCTTTCCCTTATGTATTACATGGGTTGTGTGAAGATTACCTCACTTGCGACATTGCTTTCAATGCGGTTATGCCTCTAAGTCATGCTTCGACACGTGGGAGATATAGCCGCATCGAGGGCATTACAAGTTGGTATCAGAGCCTTCCCCGACCTTAGGAGCCCCCACTACTTGATCGTTTTTAGCAGCCGTTGTTGAGTCTAGAAAAATGTTTTGAGTCATTAGGAATTATATATCAGAGAGTTTAGGAATTCTTTTTACTCCCCACTCCCTTCGCCGCTCTGGTGAGGCATCCTAACGTAGAGTTTTGACTCTTCTCTTCTCAAATTTCACTAAAAAAATTTAGGATCACGCGGGTATCTTGGAATCGTTCCGATGGTTTTGTGACGAGAACATTGTTCTTGGTGCCTCCTGTCATTTAGGTGTTGTGGTAGTGTCCCGGGGAGTTGATCTCTAAGGTGTTGTCGTCACAATTTTATCGTTGCAGTTCTGGAATACCTGAGTTTAGTTTCGCCGACATCGAAAATCTCTTTTATGCAGTTGTTGGTGAGATAACCTCGAAGCCACCCAGTACTGGGGAGGGAGTTCGGGAGTATTGCCATAACTCGTATAACGGATGCTTTTCGAAGGTTGAGGTAGATGATTTCCAAAGGTTTCTTGGTTATGTGTTGAAGGATGGATACAGCTGGATGTAGGATTTGCTAGATTTGGGTGAGATATTATGCTTCCCCTGTATCACCAACACCTGATTGCATAACCGGGAAAATTTTGGGAGTTTATAAGTGGGAATTCAAGTAGCTCCTAGGATATCTTTCCAACAGATGTATGATATGAAATTGGGGTTCAACGTCTAGTGGTCCGCCTATTCACGGTCGTTTTACAGTGGTCTCGTTGTGTCTTAAAGACTCCTTGGCTATGCCGACTCGGGGATGCTTCGTATGTCATGTGCACTGCCTTGTACATGATGGTGCTGTACAATCGAGCCCGTGTAGGCCCCACCACGAAAATTTCAGATGAAATCTCTATCATATGTTTGTTACGGCTTATTCTGCAAGCCAATCCTTTGTTTTGTTTTCGAGTTGTGGTATTCGAGTTGCTTCGAAGTCAAATGTTGATTCCATACCTTTCCTAAGTGGTGTTCTCATATTTCTATGTGGATACTAATCATTCTTGATCATCGAGAATGTCATGTCAATCCTTTTTGACCGGCGTGTTTTCTCTTCAAGTGGATCCGAACATTTCAACATCCGCAAGATCAAGTATCAGTTCTTCTCAACGTTGTTTGTTTCATCCGTCTCCAAGTTGTCTTTGTTTTCCCACCCACCCACCCTTTTTGTTCAAGGACTCAGATTTCTTAATCAAGTATCCTTTGATTCATGTGAAGTCTCTCCATTCTTTTCCTTCTTGTTCTTACCCGGTGATTATCATGAAGATTCTAACGGAGCTTCAAGTTAATCACGCTTCACTCGTTTTCTTCTCCGGTGGATTCAAGTCAAGCCTTATCGATCATATCTTTTCCTCGTTCCAAATGTTTTCTCTTGCCATTGCACCTCATATTCATTCACCTCTCGCTATCCATTTGTTCCGGAGTGCTGAAGATATCTCAAAAGATTTGTCTCTCCATTATCAATCCGTCCAAGATATCTCGAGGTGTTATCTCATTCGAGCCGTTTAATTCAACCGGTGCTATCTCCTTTGCAAGTAATCATTCGACAATGTATCTTTTCAGTGGGCCCTAACCCACAGGTCTTTTCCCAGGATCTTACCTAACTCTTCTTATTTTCCCGGAGCTATCCTCAAATTCTTAAAGTTTGACGTGAGAATGAATTGTCATCAGTCAAATGTCTTCCTCCAAGATCTATCAAATTCTATTCACCGTTGACTCAGCCTTTCCCTTTTTCATTCCGGAGTATCTTAACAATTCACGGTGATGTTTCTCGTCATCACTCTCAACATTTGAAGACCGAAGAAGAGCTTTACCTCCATATCATATCCGTTCTCTCAGAGATTCATGGTTCTAGTTCGAGGCCATCCTCTCATAATTGTTTTGATCGCGGAAATTATTTTCCTTCCTCCGGAGCCCATCATTTCAGAAGACTTATTCATTCTTAGCCTTCAGCTATCATTCTCCAAATCTTACCGGTGCTTCGTTCAAGTGATCTTTAATTGGCTCGTGATCTCTTCGTTCTCATGTATCTAAATTCTCTCAAGCATCTTCGTTCATTTGCTAAATTCTTCCCGGTGTCTTCCTTACCTTTTCTTTGTTCATTTTTAATTCTTACGGTGGTTTGTTCAAGATTCCTCTTCTTACGTTATCATACTTCCGTTCTTTCAAATCCTACCGGTGGATCATCGAAGGCCTCTTCAAGTTTGCGCATTATCTATCTTAATATTTTCTATGAGAATAAGTAATATGTCAAATCCGTTGATTGTCATCAATTTGAATTGGTGAAGGATACGCATAATGTAATTCTTATTCTTGTTTCATCCTAATGATTAATTCTTATTCCGGAGGCCCTTCAAACTCTCGGTTTCATTTGTTTCATCTTCTCTTTTTCCCAGAGTTCCAACCTCTTTCAATTATATTATCACGGAGATCTCTATCTAAATCATTGCGAGGCTTCAATCTTATTCTTTTCATCATTCAATTATTTTGGATCATTCTTTTATTACCGGAGTTCTTCATGAAGGTTCTACATGATGGATTCATCAAGGATTTAATTCCTTCTCGAAGTGTCCATCGACATTCTTTGCTAAGAAGCTCAAGTTTTTCTTCATCTTGCTATCCGGAGTGTAATTCGTTCTTCCGTACCATTGGAGGTGGTATTACGTCATTCTTGATAATTTGAGTTCATGCTTCATGATTCACATATTGTTAAGAATGAGATATTTTAAATCCATCAACCTATTCGTTGGAATTATCTTGGGTTATATTCCACCTAAAGCCTTCCCTAAGGTTTGTTGCTATCCATGGTGCTTATAAAGGACCCAAGTTCTTCTTCATCCTTTCCGGTGCGATATACTTTCTCGTCAACTTGCTCATATCCATCCAATTCTTTTCCCGTGAGTGGCAGGTTGTCACCTCATAATTTTGAGATGTATTCTATAAGTCCATATCAAGCTTATCCTTTTCGTTGTTGATAACCCAACAACTTCGTTCTAGCTTTTGGTGTAAGCGTGCTCTCTCAACACCTTGTTTTTCTCACCCGTTCATTTAGTTCCATTCTCTCATTTCTTTCGGAGGCTTTGTGATGTTGCTCTTTTCAACCCATCATCTCGAATTGTGAAGATCATGTTTTTTTCCTTTCTTATCCCATTTAACCGGAGTGCCATGCCCTCTTTTCAAGTTCTTCCCATTCTGTCAAGTTTTGGCCCCGTTCTCAACCGGAGTGCTGTCCGAGATCTTTCTTACCCCTTGTTCCATTCATTCAATAGTTACGGAGGCAGTGTATTGTAATTTCATCAAGTATCTTCTCATCTTATCAAGTTCTTGTTTAATTCCTTTCTTTCCAATCAGAGTGCTGCCCGAAGTTGTTCTTCCTTGTTCCTCTTTTCTAACGGAGTGTTTTCAACTTCGTTCATCTTCATTGTATTCTTTTCTCGAAATGGCTTAACCTTTTCAAGGTTCTTTGCTTTCACTCATTTGTCAAAGGAGCAACTTAGTTTTACCTCTTCTCTTTCTCTTCCGTTGTGCCTTCGGTGCCATTCTAGATCTCGGGACGAGATCCTCTCGTAGTGGTGGAGTGTTGTAACGCCCCGAGACCGATGTGCCAGGTGTCATCCAGTTATTCGCTGTTGTTGCTTTGTCATTGCTTGCGTGTCATGCATTGCATATCATGTCATCATGTGCATTTCATTTGCATATGTGTTCGTCTCTTGCATTCGAGAATTTTCCCCGTTGTACGTTTTGCAATCCGGCGCTTCTATGTCACCTGGTGTCCCTTTCTACCTCTTTTCGTGTGCGGGTGTTAAACGTTTTCCGGATTGGACCGAGACTTGTCATGTGGCCTTGGTTTACTACCGGTAGACCGCCTGTCAAGTTTCGTACCATTTGGACTTCGTTTGATACTCCAACGGTTAACCGATGGACCGAAAAGGCCTCGTGTGTGTTGCAGCCCAACACCCTTCCAATTTGGCCCAAAACCCACCTAAACCCTCTCCATCATCTAGAGCGTTCGATCACGATCGCGTGGCCGAAAACCGCACCTCATTTGGAGTCTCCTAGCTCCCTCTACCTATATATATGTGTCTCCCTTCGAAATTCTCGTGCAGACCTAACCCTAGCTTCGTCCTCCTCGCGCCCGGACAAATCTCTGTCGCCGCCGGACATGTCCGCGTTGCCTCCTCAGCCAATCCCCCGCCGCCACGTCATCCCGCCACCCTCTATCTCCTCCCGCACCGTGCCCGGCCTGCCGGGTCCCGGATCGGGCCCTTGGAGCCCATCTCGTCGCCGCCGCCTGCCCGAGGCGACCGCCGCCCGACTCCTCGCGTCTCTGCTCGACGCCGCCGCCCGTCTTACCGTCGCGCCGCCCGAGGAACTGCCGAGCGCCCGCGCTGCCTGGCGTGCTCTGCCGCCGCCGAAGCCCGGCGCGCCTCCAGCCGTCGTTCCCCGCCGCGCCGCCCGCTGCCATGGCCTCCCCGCGCCGCGGTTGCACCAACTCCGGCCACCGGAGCTCGTCCTCGCCTCAGATCCGGCCACCCCCGCCAACTCCGGCCATTCTCCGGCGAGATCCGCCCGGGTGGATGAGATCCACCAGTTTCGGCATCCAAACGCCCGTCTCAGAATCTGCACCGAGCCGTCCCGCACCGCTCCGTCCCATTGACTTTCTCCGGAGGTATAAATTTCACCAAGTCCCCTAGATTTCCAGATTCAAATGCCCATGTTCATCATGTCATAACTTTGCATCCGTAGCTCCGTTTTGGGCGTGTAGCATATCAAAATGTTCGTCTCAGAGAGTACATCATTTCATCTCATTGCATCATTTTCATTTGAGTTCATCTTGATGCCCGAAATGCTGTTGGAAGAGTGCTATTTGAGTTAATTGTCAGATCTGCTGCTCCAAATGGCTATTTGTCATTTTTGCCATGATTAATGTGTGGATGATATGACCCTGAGTTCTACATGAGTTTTGTTATATGCTTTGCCATCTTTCCAGAGGTGCCATACATGCATTTTTGTGATGTGTGTGGTGACTAGCACAAGCTTGCAAAGTGGTGCATTCGTTAATGCTGTTTTCAGGGACTTAGCAATTCCACTAAGTCCTTGATCTGTTTCTATCATTATGCCATATGTTCATGTTGTTTCCTAGTGATCCGTGCCTCTTTTGAGGATGATCAGTAAGGATGATTTGTTAATCTTGTAGTGCTCCATCCATCCATGTCTTTGTTTGCATTTATGGAGCACACTAGCTTGAGTCAATCGAGCTCTACTTTTGCTATTTCGTGAATCTGGGCAGATTGTCTACTTGTTAGCGATTTTGCCGAGGATGTTGTAGTTGATCCGTGCATGCTATGTTATTGTTCTTGCCATGTCTAGCTTGTATAATATGTATTCTTTATGGGTGTATGCTTAGTTTGTCATGCCATGCTCTGTAGTGAGTGCATCGAGCTCGTAAACATGCCTACTTGATATCTGATTTGCATGTTCCAGTTTTTCTCTAAGTCTGAGATCTGATTATGTTTTTGCCATGTTCACATGCTTGCAATTGTATTTTCTGATCCCCTTTGGCTCAAGGTCACTAAGGGACTTTTGTTAAGATCTTTGAGTAGCTCCATGCCATGCCTTGCTTTGCCATGTTAAGTTCCTGTAGCATATAGTTTTATTGCTTCAAAGTGTGCTACCTGATCTGAAATTTCAGGCTTGTGTTAATTTCACTAAGTCTGAAACCTGTTTATCAATTGCACTTTTGCCATGTTTATTTGAACTTGTTAATGGATGAATTGGCTGTAGCTCAGTGTTCATCTTTTGTTAAGCATCATGAGTGGATCCCTGCCATGTATTTTGTTGCCATGTTTGAGTGCTGTAGCATAATTATCTTGATGCATTTAGGTGGCTACTTGCTGTTTATCGCAGACCGGTGCCATATTTGTTTTGCTTGCCATTTCCAAACCGTGCATCCGATTCCGGTGATCTTTATATCGATTTCAACCGAAATCACCTCATCTTTCCAGTGGCACTCTTGGATTTCCATGTTGAGGCCAGGTTCATTCATTCCCTTGCAAATCATGCATATGCATCGCATACCGCATCCCGCATATCATACCATGTTCATGTGTTGGTTGTTTACTATGTTGTGTGCTTCTTTTCGGTGTTTGCTCCTTCGGGTTGGTTCCGGTAACGTCGCGTTTGTGAGGACTCGTTCGACTACGTTTGTTTGTCTTCTTCAGGGACTCATTCTTCTTCCTTGTGGGATTTCAGGCAAAATGACCATACCCTCGAAATCACTTCTATCTTTGCTTGCTAGTTGCTCGCTCTTTTGCTATGCCTATGCTACGATACCTACCACTTGCTTATCATGCCACCCATGTTGTTGAACCAAGCCTCTAACCCACCTTGTCCTAGCAAACCATTGTTTGGCTATGTTACCGCTTTGCTCAGCCCCTCTTATAGCGTTGTTAGTTGCAGGTGAAGATTCAAGTTTGTTCCTTGTTGGAACATGGAGATATTGTTCCTTGTTGGAACATGTTTACTTGTTGGGATATCACTATATGTCTTATTTAATTAATGCATCTATATACTTGGTAAAGGGTGGAAGGCTCGGCCTTATGCCTGGTGTTTTGTTCCACTCTTGCTGCCCTAGTTTCCGTCATATCGGTGTTATGTTCCCGGATTTTTGCGTTCCTTCCGCGGTTGGGTAATAATGGGAACCCCTTGACAGTTCGCCTTGAATAAAACTCTTCCAGCAATGCCCAACCTTGGTTTTACCATTTGCCACCTAGCCTTTTCTTTCCCTTGGTTTTTGCAGACTCAAGGCTCATCATTATTTTAACCCCCCCCCCCCCCCCCGGGGGCTAGTGCTCCTCTGAGTGTTGGTCCAACCTGTCAGCTGCCGGTGGCCACCAGGGGCAACTCTGGGCTGGCCTACCCGTACCTAAGACAATCTGAGTGTGCCCTGAGAAAGAGATATGTGCAGCTCCTATCGGGATTTGTCGGCACATTCGGGCGGTGTTGCTGGATTTGTTTTAACTTGTCGAAGTGTCTTGTAGAACCGGGATACCGAGTCTGATCGGAATGTCTCGGGAGAAGGTTTATCCTTCGTTGACCGTGAGAGCTTGTTATGGGCTAAGTTGGGACACCCCTGCAGGGATTTGAACTTTCGAAAGCCGTGCCCGCGGTTATGGGCAGATGGGAATTTGTTAACGTCCGGTTGTAGAAAACCTGAAGTTGACCTTCATTAAAATGCATCAACCGCGTGTGTTACCGTGATGGTCTCTTTCCGGCGGAGTCCGGGAAGTGAACACGGTGTTGGAGTAATGCTTGACGTAGGTTGTTTTAGGATCACTTCTTGATCATACTTTTATCGACCGTGCTTTGCCTTCTCTTCTCGCCCTCATTTGCGTATGTTAGCCACCATATATGCTAGTCGCTTGCTGCAGCTCCACCTCATACCTTTACCTTACCCATAAGCTTAAATAGTCTTGATCGTGAGGGTGCGAGATTGCTGAGTCCTCGTGACTCAAAGATACTTCCAAAACCAGCTTGCAGGTGCCGTTGAACCGTGCAGATGGCGCAACCAAGATCAAGGAGGAGCTCGATGAAGATCTTGTTCTTTATGTTGTTTCGTTCTAGTTGATCAGTAGTGGAGCCCAGTTGGGGTCGATCGGGGACATTGTCGCATTTGGGGTTCTTCTTTTATTTTGCTTCCATAGTCGGACCTTGTGTGTATTTGGATGTTGTAATGCTTCATTCATGTATTGTGTGAAGTGGCGATTGTAAGCCAACTATGTATCTCTTTCCCTTATGTATTACATGGGTTGTGTGAAGATTACCTCACTTGCGACATTGCTTTCAATGCGGTTATGCCTCTAAGTCATGCTTCGACACATGGGAGATATAGCCGCATCGAGGGCGTTACACTCCTTTGCCGGGTACGCGAGCTCATCAAAGGGCGAGGCCACCCCCGAAGAAGACGTCCAAGACATCCCGACAGGGCCTGCCGGGGACACACAGAGGCAAAACCACCTCACCAACTACTCTGACACGACCCACGTTGTCAATCAGTGTGGTGTTAAGCCGCAGAGTGACTAAGTGGCAGCCATCCGCCACATGGCAGCCTCTCCCTATAGGAAAAACCCACAGATGACACCCGTCCAGCGATGTGTCAAGCGAGTAGGTGTGGAGCTGGCAAGATGGCCCGGCAAGCCTTGCCGGGTAACCAACGATGTGACGTTGAGTGGTGCATTTAATGTGCCCTGTTAGAATGCAGAGTTAGGTATGATAGCACGGTTTGCTATCTTATCAGTGCATAGTGACTACTTTGCCATTGTGGTAACCCCTTGATCTATAAAAGGAGGCCTGTGGCAACCATAGGAATGGGGAGAAGATTGGATAACTCACACCCCCATACGCATGTAGCCACTGCCGCCCTGAAGCAACCCCTGCCGGGCAAGTGTACTACGCTCCTCCACCACCTTTCCTCCATCAATCCACCAAAGCATGAGTAGGGTTTTATGCCTCGTGGCGGCCCAAACCTGGGTAAATTTCCCACGTGATCTCTTCCGTACTGCCCCACGCTTGTCTGCTCTTTGTGCAACGTGACGTCCCCCTGCCGAACTAGCAAGGGGCCACCTGGTCCCATATGTGACTGTGGTTTCCCGCGACAATCGGTCTTACTAGTAGTTCCACATGGACTTCGACGTTTAGCTTGTTACCTCAGCTACGATCTTGTACCCTTGGGAGGGTGTTGTGCATAGTCAGGCTTCTCAGCCTTTTCATTTGTAGTTGTCTATACTCAGACATGTTATGCTTCCGTTGCTTGTATGCTATGAATGTCGGGTCATGTGACCCCTGTTTTGTAATAAATACTATGTGGCTCTTCCGGGCCTTTATCTATATGAGTTGTTGAGTTATGTTGTGATGTCATGTTGTACAACACATGCTTGCATGTTATGCGTACTTGTGATGTGTATTGCTATGTGTGGGATCTGACAATCTAGTTGTTTATTCTTGGTAGCCTCTCTTATGGGGAAATATCTCCTAGTGCTTCCACTGAGCCATGGTAGCTTTCTACTACACCGGAACACATGGGATGATCGGCATGTGTCCTTCTTTGCTCATGTGTCTGTCCCTTCGAGGAAATGTCACGTGATGTTCCTCTAAGTCCTTGTAGCTTGCTACGACTTGGGTTCATATGTTGATTACCGACACGTGCATTACTGGGTCATGTATGCCTATCCCTGTAAGTTAGTGCCACCTTGGGTTGACGACTAGTCATGTCGGCCCTGGTTCTCTATCATATGGATGCTAGCGACACCATCATATACGTGAGGCAAAAGGCGCAAATGGTCTCGGGCCTGGTAAAGTGGCACCCGTGGGAATACCGTGCGTGAGGCCGCAAAGTGATATGATGTGTTACATGCTAGATCGGTGTGATTTGGGATCGGGGTCCTGACATTGGGATAGAAGCTGTTGCATTTTTCCTTTGTAGGTTGTGCACAAGTCTCGTATCCGCCTATTATGCAATCATGCTAGCGTCTCTCTTGTGTTGTGAAACAAGAGCATTTTCCGTGATTCCACATTCTGAGCTCATTTTTGGTTGCACGTCCACATTTATCTTTCCATGTGTGTGTTTCCGTGTGCCACATATTGCTATTGGTCTACTTGTTGCATTTGCAAATTTGCGAATATTTTACAACATTATTGAGCCTCACTAACAATTGCATAAATTTTGTCCAGCATCCTTACCAAGCTCCACCAAAGGTACCAATTGTGCTATTTCCTTATTACACTATTGAGTGATCATTGCTCCATTTTCAAAATCGATTAAGGTACATTTGGTCTAGTTCTTTTCATTCTCCACTCGCATTTGTTTGCGATGATGGATAGGGCAACTACTTCTTCGAACCCACTCTTCATCAAGAAGGATGAGGACCCGAACACCTACGTCAGCAAGAACCACCTCTTTGGTGCACAAAGAGCTTTGGAGCAAGAACAACAAGCATTGTATGACCGCATTGACAACCTCGCCACCGACTTGCAACAATCCGAGCAACGTACAAGAGACTACTTTGACAACAAGCTCGACGAACAAAAACAAGAGAGAAATGCAAGAATGGACGAGATTCGAGCCTTATTGGTCAACCGCTCTTCTACCTCTTCATCCTACTCAAGACGGAGCCGCTCAAGTCGACATTCTTCGCATTATTCTTCGGATGCAAGTCCTCCTCGAGCTCATTCGTACCATCACCAATACCATGAAGTTCATCAAGATCCACGAAACCCATTCCATGGCAATGGTTTACAAGACCGTCTTCGGGCACGTGAACGACAACGTCGACAAGATAATGATCCTATGGTCCAAGAGCAAGCTCCAATATGCCAAGATCGGCAAGAACAACAAGATAGTGATGCCATTCGACAACAACACCAAGATGGTTATGGCCCTCGAAAAGCGCAACAATGTCTTGAGGAACAAAACCTTGAAGCACAACATGCTCTTCGCGAAGCTACACTAACCGTCAGCGAGCGCAACCGCCAAGCCCGACTTCAAGAAGAGGCCCTCTGTTGAGAGCGCCAAGAAGAAGCCGCACGTCATGAGGAGCTTCAAGAGATGAGGAATCATGCTAACCTTCCATGACCTCCACATCACGCTAACAATGAAGCGCAACAGAGCGGTTCAACCCTCCTCCATGGCAAGACTGTCATCATCATGATCACCATCAACCCCAACACAATGATGAGCAACACTATGGCAAGCTCAAGTTTACCATGCCCAAGTTCTCCGAAAGCAACGACCCCGAAGAGTACCTTTCATGGGCATTGAAGGTCGACAAGATCTTTCGTTTGCACAACTATGAGGAAGAGAAGAAGATCGCCATGACATCCCTTGAGTTCCAAGACTACATCCTTATTTGGTGGGAACAAGTCATTGAGCGTCGAGAGGCAAGAGGTGAACCACCCATCACAACACGGAATCAAATGAATGATGTCATGCGAGTGCACTTTGTGCCAACCTAGTACAACCACAACCGCTTCAAGAAATTACAACTCCTCAAGCAAGGAACAAAGAGCGTTGAAGAGTACTAAAAGGAAATGGAGATTGCCATGATACGAGCCAATGTCACGAAAGATGATGAGCAAACTATGGCACGTTTCTTGAATGGGCTCAACCATCCTATCGAGAAGATCGCCGACTTCCAACATTACTCCAACCTCATCGAGCTAGTGCACCAAGCTACCAAGGTGGAATGTCAAGTGCAAGATGACTTCAAGTATGCCAAGTTCTCTTCCAAGACCTATGGCTCCTCCTACAACCAAACTTCAGCGACTTCGACACCTTATTCCACGATGAAAGCTTCACCAAGCAACGGCGACAAGTCAAGTTACAAGAAAACTTCAACATCCTCAAGTTGTCCTCCTACTATAAGAAACTTCAAGCCAAGAGCTTCATCATCTACAACTCCACCATATGAGACCATCAAGACAAGTTCCATCAAGTGCTTCACATGCGGCGGTCGAGGCCACAAGTCCTTCGAGTGTACAAATAAGCTTACCATGATCCTCAATGACGACAACACCTATGACTCCATGAGTGAAGACGAAATGGAAGCCCTTGAGCATGTGGCCATGCACCGGCAAGTGAACGAAGATGAAGATGACCAAGTGTTTTGTGACAATGATTCGAGCCCCACTCTCGTTGTCTCCAAGGTCTTGACACTTCAACATCAACAAGACAACGACCAAAGATGCCATATCTTCCACACCAAGGCGGGCATCAATGGAAGGTCCGTGAAAGTCATCATCGACGGAGGAAGTTTCCACAACTTCGCAAGTGAAGAGCTATGTTCCAAACTACAATTGGTCAAGATGAACCATCCTCACCCCTACAAGGTCCAAAGGCTTAGCGACTCCGGCACTATTCAAGTGGAGCACATGGTTCAAGTTTCCTTCAAGATCGGAGCATATGAAGACACTTTGGAATGCAATGTAGTTCCCATGTCCATTTGCCATCTCCTTCTTGGACGACCATGGAAATTCGACCGCGACATCATCCACAATGGACGAACCAATCACTATAGCTTCAAGATGAAGGGAAAGGAGTACGTGTTACAACCTATGTCACCAAGCCAAGTGATCACCGACAAGCAAGCAACCACACATCACGGAGAGACTAGTGAGAGAGTGAGCCACCCAAACGGGAGTGAGAGCAACTATCCCAAAATGAGTGACTCCATGATGAGCAACAAGAAAAACCTAGTGCTATTCGCTACCAAAACTGAGATGAGAGAAGTGTGTGAGAACCCATCAAGTGTTATGCACTATGTCTTATTGTGCAAGGACGAAGCACCTAAAACTAACACATCTCACCATCTACCTTTAGTGTTGTCTTCTCTATTGCAGGAATTCAAGGACGTTTTCCTCGATGAGCTACCACCGGGACTACCTCCTCTACGCGGCATTGAAGACCGAATAGACCTCATCCCCAGCGCACCGTTACCGAACAAGGCACCCTACCGCATCAACCCTGAAGAAACCAAGGAAATATGAAGGCAAGTACAAAAACTCATTGACAATGGGCATGCACGTGAAAGCTTAAGCCCTTGTGCCGTACCAGTTATTCTTGTGCCTAAGAAAGACGGTAGTTTTTGCATGTTTTCCGATTGTCGTCCTATCAATGCTATCACCGTTTTTTTTTCGCTACCCCATTCCACGACTTGACGATATGCTAGATGAGCTTAGTGGAGCCACCATTTTCTGTAAGATTGATCTTAAGAGTGGCTATTACCAAATTCGTGTCCAAGAGGGTGATGAATGGAAAACTGCTTTCAGAACCAAGTTTGGCTTATATGAATGGTTGGTCATGCCTATGGGCTTATCCAAAGCACCCGACACCTTTATGCATGTGATGCATTATGTTCTTAGACCTTACATTGGTGTCTTTGATGTGGTCTACTTTGATGATATTCTTGTGTTTAGCATGTCTCTCAAAGATCATGTCACCCATCTTAGGACCGTTTTGCAAACTCTAAGAAAGAGCGCCTTTATGCTAATATGGACAAATGCCTTTTTGGTGCTGACAAGCTTGTTTTCTTGGGTTTGGTTGTGTCATCTAAGGGAGTTCATGTAGATGAAGCTAAAATTGATGCTATTAAAACTTGGCCACAACCAACCAACTTGCAACAGGTGCGTAGTTTCCTTGGCATAGCCGGTTTCTATCGTAGATTCGGTAAGGACTTTAGCACTATTGCATCCCCTCTACATGCCTTGAGCAAGAAGAATGCACCCTTTGTTTGGGGAACATCCCAAGATACCGCATTTCATGATCTTAAGAATTTTCTTACACATGCTCCTTTGCTTGCCTTGCCCAATTTTGACAAAACTTTTGAAGTTAATTGCGATGCTAGTGGCAATGGTATAGGAGGTGTGTTAACGCAAGAGAAGCGCCCAATTGCTTATTTTAGTGAAAAACTTTCTGGCACACCACTCAATTATCCCATCTACGATAAAGAGCAATATGCCTTAGTACGAGTTTTGCATGTGTGGGAACATTATCTCCGTCCTCATGAATTTGTCATCCATACGAATCATGAAATGCTTAAATACCTTAAGGGTCAAACGAAATTGAATAAGCGACATGCAAAATGGAGTGGACTTATTAAGTCTTCTCCTTATGTCATCAAGTACATTAAGGGTAAAGAAAATGTTGTGGCGGATGGTCTTTCCTGCAAATGTATGCTTGTCACCCGGCTTGAATTGAATGTCATTGGCTTCGAGCACATGAAAGACTTGTAT
Source organism: Triticum urartu (assembly GCF_056163025.1). NCBI lineage: Eukaryota > Viridiplantae > Streptophyta > Magnoliopsida > Poales > Poaceae > Triticum > Triticum urartu. Next base: position 306,402,655 of record NC_141875.1, read on the forward strand.
GCACACGATCCTACTTTTTCTATTTGTTATGCCAAATGTTTGATGCATACATATTGGGAACGATATTACATCAAAGATGATTACCTTATGAGAGCTAACAAACTATGTATTCCCGAGTCTTCTCTTCATTTGTTACTTTTACAAGAAGCTCATGGAGGACTTATGGGACACTTTGGACGCGACAAGACCTTCGCTATGCTCTCAAAAAAACACTTTTGGCCCAAGATGTTCCGCGACGTCTCACTCTTCACCAACTGATGCTCTACATGTCGCAAAGCTAAGTCTAAATCTCAATCCCATGGTTTATATATGCCACTTCCTATTCCGTATCACCCATGGGAAGATATTAGTATGGACTTTGTAACATCCCAAGTTTTCAATTTGGAATGTTATACATAGATCATTCATGCATATCATATTTTATTGCATTTCGCTTCGCGATCCTCGAAATCCTAAGAACCTCAAGGACCCTCGGAGAGAGTTGGGGATTTCCCTGTTTTCATATTTGAGTTTTATCAAATATTGAAACGAGGATTTTTTGTTTTAATTATTTTTCTCTCCGAAAATATTTCATATTAAAATATATGAGAGGGGATAATATGACTTCTCCAAAATAAATGAAATATTGGAGGAAAAATATTAAAATCAAATATTTGATTTTATCCGGAGTTTAACGCTATTTTATTTGAATTAGAAAAATTGCATGTTTTTCAAAGTTGCATTTTAGGGCAAGAAAATGTTCATCTTGTTCCAAATATTTTATTTAGACGGTGAAAATTTGTTTTGGCATTTTTAGATTTTTATTTTATTTTTTAGGATTTTTTAGTTCCGGCGAAATTATTTAAAAAAACGTGCAGTGCCCGACTGGGCCGGAGCCCAGCCGAGCCGGCCTGCGCCACCCGCCGCCGCAAGCCGCCCGCCGCGCCGCCTTGCTGCCGCTTGCCACGCCGCCGCCGCTGCTGCTTGCCCTGCGCCGCCCCACCCCGCCGGATCCTCGCCGGAGGTATAAGCGCCATTCGGTTTTTTATAAAAACCGGTTCGGTTTTCGTTAGAAAACCCTAGTTGTTTTGGATAGATCGGCTCGCCGGTTTTTTTCGGTTTAGTTACTTTGCGGACGTTCATCTGTACATTCGTTTTAACGAACGGTGTTCACTCATTAGCCGTAGACAACGAACGTTCGTTCGTTAGCCTGTTTGTCAGTTTTCTTTTTTCTCGGATTTTTCGCGATTATTTTCAATCGAGATTCTGATCCGATTTTCGTTTTAGTTCATCTTTTCGCTCGTTTGTCGGAATCAGGCGATTCAAGCGCCTAGATCTTCATCTCGAAACCCTCTTTCCGTTTAATCAACTTGAGCAAGCTTTTGCTACTGTAAAATTTGACCTTAGTCCAGATTAGTAAACGTATCTTGTTTCTTTCGCAGTTTGAGTTTCGTTGCTCCGTTTGATTTGATTCTTTTCGCAAGCCGGAGTTCTTAAATTGAACTTTTTGGTTAGATCCTCTTATTTGAGATTTACCCGTGTTTCTTTGCTTGATTGATGATGTATGCTATTGTTTGTTTGCGATAGAACACCCGGAGTGCGAAGCATGCTACTACGAGTCCCTAGGTTTTGCGGATCATCAGCAAGGCAAGTAACACTTTGATCATACCCCTTTATCACCCAGTTTTTATGCATTAGTTCCAATCCTCAAACATTGCATGGTTAGGATGTGATTAACATGTGGGTTGGGAAGTAGTTGATGAGGTAGAACCTATTGCCTTGTTATATTCAAACCCTTGGGAGTTACTTGTACGAATTGCTTATATGCTATGCTATGCTCGTAGACATGGTTGGGTGAGTGAAATCCATGACAGATGTGAGATTGTTAATTAATGGTTCAACTTAAGGTGGCAACTTGAATACACATCTGGGTGGATTGTTTGTTGGGCACCTGGGGAATCCAGTGTTGTCCTAGGATATCCCGGAGTACCCGTGTGATAATCCTATGGTCCGCCACCCAGGCTCAAAGGGAACTGAGATATTTTCATGCTAGAAACTTTCGTGTGCAGCCACAAGCTATTATGGGCTCTAGCATAGTTGAGTAAGTTGCGTGAGGCTCCCGAAGAGGTGGATTAGCAGGTAGAGGGTTGTAGGTTGGTATGGTCTGCCCGGAGTAAGGGGTTAATGCTTCTGAAAGACTGTGTCTCGGTCATCCGTTTCTCAAACACCCTGTAGTGCGAGAAATCCAACGGAGGAGATCGAGTCGTGTGGGGAAAAGTGCGCAAACCTCTGCAGAGTGTATAAATAATCATGGTTAGCCGTGTCCCCGGTTATGGACATCTTGAGTATCTAGTACTTGGAGTATCATAAGTATCTCATCACTCTAAACTAATATTGTTGGGATGATAATTACTTTAATTGGGATTGAGTTGGAGGAACCTTCTCAATGATGTTTCAACTACCATGATAGTTAAATAAAATCTATTCCTTTGTTGTAGGAAAAAATTGGCTTTTCGCAAAAACCATAACCATAGAGCTTTCCACCAGCCAAATATGCATATAGTGATAGTATTATTCTGTTCTTGCTCTACTATGTTACTTTGCCAGCATATTCCATGTGCTGACCCGTTTTCGGGCTGCAATGTATTATGTTGCAGACTTTTCAAACGAGAAGTAAGGTTCGTTAGGTCGTTGTCGTGCAGCTCAGCTATGCCGTTGGAGTTGATGGACTCACTTTATCTTCCAAGCCTTCCGTTGTTATCGTATTAGATGGCCTTAAGCCATATTTATTGTAATAAGTTCTCTTTTGAGACATTCGATGTAATAAGTGTGTGATTGCTACTCTGTTATAAATCCTTGAGTACTGTGTGTGTCAGCATTACCGATCCAGGGATGACACTGAAGCACAGAGACTTGACTGTTTGAGGTCGGGTCGCTACAGACTTTGTGCTTGGTTTGCCTAGAACTCAAAATGGAAATGATTCCGTGTTTGTTGTTGTGGATGGATTCTCTAAAATGGCTCATTTCATCCCATGCAACAAGATAGACAATGCTTCACATGTTGCAAATCTTTTTGTAGGGAAATCTTGCGCCTACATGGAGTGCCAAAGACTATTGTCTTGGACCGCAACGTCAAGTTCCTAAGATACTTTTTGGAAGACCCTATGCGCCAAGCTCAGAATCAAGCTCTTGTTCTCTTTGGCATACCATCCACAAAACGACGGCCAAACGGAGGTCACTAACCGGACGCTATCTACTCTCCTATGCGTGTTGATCAAGAAGAACATCAAGGAGTGGGAGGAATGTTTCCCCATCACCGAGTATGCCTACAATTGGGCAAGACACTCTACTACGGGTATGTCCCCCTTCGAGGTCATCCACGGCTTCAACCCATTGTCCCCATTGGACATTCTACCACTACCACTACAAGAGCGCATCAACATGGACGCGAGTGCACGAGTGAGCTACCTCAAGAAGATGCATGAAGATACAAGGCACACCATCGAGCGCCAAGTACAACGACTCACGACCAAGCTTAACACCAACAAGCAACCCATGATATTCCACATTGGAGATCTTGTTTGGCTACACCTTCGCAAGGAATGCTTCCCCAACAAATTTAAGTCCAAACTACAACCACAAGCCGACAGACCCTTCAAGGTGCTCGAGCGTTACAACAACAATGCATACAAGATCGACTTACCACACAACAAGTACTCCGTGAGCGACATCTTCAATCTCAAGGATCTCTCCCTACCATGGTGATGAGGCTTTTGATCCGAGGTCGGATCTTTCTCAAGGGGGGCGGAGATGATGCGGAGCATCCTACGGTCATCCCTGGACCTACCTACAGCTCCCACAACACCGCTTGGACCAATGACAAGAGCTCGAGCAAAGGCTATCAAAGATAAGGTGAACTCCCTCCTCTCCGAACTTATACATTCTTCATGTGAGACATGGATAGTACCTGAAGTGGAGAACCTATGCGTGATCAGGTACTTAGAGGGAAGCCACAGAGCAACTACATCCAACGGACAAGATGGCGAGGACACCAAGTACAAGGAACAAGAAGAGGAGCTGCTAGAAAATCTCCAGCCACCGGACGACCCAGACGTGTCAGACGTCCGACACTTGAAGCTCTAGCCAGCCCAAGTCCCAGCCTGCGAAGTCTACAATGGCCGGACGCCCGATGCTCACCGGACGACCGACAACCTACAGCGCCCGGACGTCCGACCACCACCGGAAATCCGAGACCTGCGGATCAGAGCCAAATTAAATGTCAGAATCCGAGCTCCTCTGGACGACCTGCGCACCAGACGTCCGACCCCGACCAGAAATCTGACATCGCCCATCTAGAGCCAAAACGCCGGACGTCTGAAAACTACGAGATGACCGGACCCCCGCCAACGACCGGACGTCCGATAACTGTCGGAAGACCAATGCCTGTCTATGCACAAGGCATTAGTTCGAGGCTCATGTACCCCTTCATCCACATAGACTATATATACTCCTCCTCCCTCTTTCTACGGTCAACATTGGTTTAGCTCATATGAGAGATAGAGATTTTATCATCCACTTGATACCTGCTCCATTGTAGGCCAAGCCCTCCATCTAGGAGAAGATCCCCCAAGTGGATTAAAGCCCTCCACCTAAGAGAAGATCCATCTTAGATTCAAGACCTCCTCTTGGAGATGAATAGCTAATTGTATCTTTCCTTTGTTATCTTTGGATCTTGTGATCTCTTTATGTTCATGGATCTAGCATATGTGTGATTGGATCAGGTCAATTTGAGTGTTTCCTATTGTTTCTCCCCCTTGTGTTCGTCATATTCTTCGTGGGATCCCCTCCAAATCGTGAAAGATTGGACCTAGGGTTCCCACCCTACATCACAACACCAAACGTGCATTTATCCATATTAGCATAAAGGCACCCGTTTCTAAGAGTTTGCAAAATGGTTCTAAGATGGGTGACATGATCTTCTAAAGACTCACGAAACACAAGTATATCATCAAAGTAGACCACAACAAAAATGCCAATGTAAGGACGAAGAACATAATGTATGCCACACATGAAAGTTCCAGGTGCTTCGGATAAGTCTTAGGCATAACTAGCCATTCACACAAGCCAAATTTGGTATGAAAGCGGTTTTCCATTCATCAACTTCTTGAATGTGAATTTGGCAATATCCACTTTTAAGATCAATCTTAGAGAAAATGATGGCTCCGCTAAGCTCATCTAGCATATCGTCAAGGCGTGGAATGGGATAGCGATAACGAACGGTGATAGCATTGATGGGACGAGAATCTAAACACATGCGAGAACTACCATCTTTCTGTGACTCCCCAAGACCGACACTCCAGATGCCTTCCATGGATTCCGAAATTCCTCGTGTGATTTGGTTGGTACGTTGCTTTCATCATTACATCATCTGCATTGCATCATGTCATCATGCAACCCTTTAAAAAAACTCAACTAAATAAACTGCATAGATCTTTTGATCTATTCTCATCGAGGGAATTCATATGGTGATTTCTCTTTATAACATATCCTCCTAATAATTATGGAGCTATTATAAATATTCCATTTGTTTGGAATTAACCAGAACACACTTGCAAAATAAATCCCAATGCCTTTGTTATCACAATTCTTGGTCTCTAACTTTGCCATATATCCTTCCATCACTTTCCGCAGCTCCATAAAAAATCTCAACATTTTTGGAGCTTCCTTTTACCAAGTCCTAGTTCAAACCCATTTGAATTAAATTCAAATTAGTTTGAATTTAATTCCTGCAATCTTGCCACTTCTATTTTTCTGTGAACATGCACATTTTTGTGAGTCTAGAAAAATTATCTGCATGCGCAAATTCTTTCCCTAACCCTCTCTTTCCTTGTCTTCTCTTTAATTGTTTTCTGTTAAAGAAAATAAGAAGTGGAGAAAGAGGGAGATCAGCCCAGCCAAGAAATTTAGGCCGGCCAATCTTCACCAGGCCTAGCCGCCGGCCTCCCTAGCTCTACAGCCAGGCCTGTGGCCACTTGGGCCTCCTAGCATGCCGGCCCACCTAATCCCTTCCTAACCCTATATCCCCACGATCAAACCCTCGATCCCCCTCGTCCTCCTCCCGAGCGCCGTCACACAGGCTTCTGCCTCCCTCTCCCCTTGTCTCTCTCCCTCACCTTCTCCTCCACCGCAGCCAGCCACCTCGCCCGAGCCTCCTTACAGGGTAGCCGATGACCACCTCATCCCCAACCCACGTCGCCCAGGCCGCCATCAGCCGCCTGCTTCGCGCACCTCTGTGCCACGAGCATCTGAGGCCACAGCCTCCTCGTCCAGGACCACTTCACCTCGCCGGAGTCATTGCCGCCGGACCCCCAGGCCGTCCCTCTCTCCTTCTTCCTCCCCTCTCTCTTTTTCCTCGCTCTCTCTAATCTCTCCAGCCCTCTCTCTGCGGTGGGTTAACAGGAGCAATGCATGGAGCTCGTCCATGGCGCCCGAAGCATGGAGCTCCACTCCGTTTGCTGGATCCGTCCACCGCTGCCCTGAACTGAACCCCCACGTCTAGATCCGGCGCTGCCCCACCGTCTTGGACCTTCCTCTGCTTTTTCCAGGACATGGGCACCTGTCTCCGCCTCATGGTGCCCTCAGCTGCGTCGCTGGTCTTCCTCCTTGAGCCAACCCATGCCGCGCGAGACCGCCGTGCCAAGTTCCCGCCGCCACCGCTGCAAGTCACGTGGATGTCCCCCCTGCATCGCGTCGAGTCCCTGCATCGCGTCCCTGTTGCTGTTTTTCCAAGTCCAAGGGTCACCGAACAGGGAATAACACCAAGTACTAGGTCAACGAGGACCGCCAAGTTTGTCTTCTGCCGTCTCCGAAATTGCCAAGTACCCCTTCGGAACGCCAAGGTGGATCTCTACCGTTGACGAGGTTTCGATAAGACCGTCAAGTGAACGACTACTTCCATGACGATATGAGAACAACTATCATCGACGTGCATTTTGCCAAGTACCACTACCGTCGACCCTCGAAGACTTTGTGGATGTCAAGTTCCTCGCCGTGACCCCGAACATCTATGGAAACTTGTGTGACTAAGAACGTGAACGACTACCGTTGCTAAGTTCGCTAGTACGACTACCATCGTCGAGGATCGATAGTACCACTACTTCCACTACCATCGCCACGAGAACGACTACTTCCCACAACGACCCGTGAACGACTACTTCCACTACGACCGTCCCGAGAACATCTACTTCCTCTACATTGCATCGAACCCGAACCGTCTCATTTGCACGCTTCGAAGGTATAACCGCCGAGACGATGACCCGTGGACGAATGCATGTGTTGTATGAGATGCATGTTTAGATGTTATATCCGCCTGTGAACGTTAGTTGATCCCGCGTTTGACACCACCATCGACCTGTGGGACACCCGATAACCGGGAGCACCCCACTTTCTCTTGCGTGTTCCACACATACACACACTTCTTTTTTGCATTAGTATCTCAATCGAGTTACTAGAACTGATACGCTGTCATGGCATCATTTTCGGATTCGTCGACATGGCACCCCTTTTCATTCTTTCATGGCGACCAAATGCTTCATATCATGTTCATGTCAACTTTTAACAAAAATTGCATAAAACTTGCGCATGTCATCCGCATCATGATCATAACATTTAAAATGGTTAAAAAATTTGTTTGCATTAAATTGCTAAATGCATATGGGGATTTACCGGAATTGTTGTTTGATGTTTCCGGCCTCATTTAAACTTGCCTAAATAGATAGTTTCTTTATGCTTCTTCTCTTGCCATGTTAACCAACATTTAATATTGTTGAGTACCTAACCGGGAGTGAACTAAATAATTGAATGTGGTGTTTTGTCAATATGCATCATGTTGCATATTGAGCTTCACTTAACTTGTAGTTTTGTTTGTGCACTTTGCCATGCCATGCATATTTAAACCGGACATGCATCATACTTGTTTGTGCATCATGCCATGTGTTATGCTTGTGTGTTTACCACGTTGTTTGCTTCTTTCCGGTTTGCTTCTTTCATTAGCTTCGGCTTCATTCCGGAGTTGTGAGGATTCGTTTGACTCCGTCCGTTTATCTTCTTCATGGACTCGTTCTTCCTCCTTGCGGGATTTCATGCAAGATGACCATTACCCTCGATATCACTTCTATCTTTGCTTGGTAGTTGTTCATTCTATCGCTATGTCGCGCTACCTACCACTTGTTTATCATGCCTCCCATATTTCCATGTCAAGCCTCTAACCCACCTTCCTAGCAAGCCGTTGTTTGGCTAAGTTACCGCTTTTGCTCAACCCCTCTTATAGCGTTGCTAGTTGCAGGTGCCTTGCAGGTTGTTCCATGTTGGAACATGTATACGTTGGGATATCACATCATATCTTATTTTAATTAATGCATCTATATACTTGGCAAAGGGTGCAAGGCTTGGCCTTTTGGTCGGTGCTTTGTTCCACTCTTGCCGCCTTAATAAACTTTCGAGAGCCATGCCCACGGTTATGTGGCAGATGGAAATTTGTTAATATTCGGTTGTAGAGAACTTGACACTTGAATTAACTAAAATGAATCAACCATGTGTGTAGCCATGATGGTCTCTTTTCGGCGGAGTCCAGGAAGTGAACATGGTTTGGGTTATGTTTGAACATAAGTAGTTCAGGATCACTTCTTGATCACTTTTAGCTTCACGACCGTTGTGTAGTTTCTTATCTTCCTCTTGTACTCGTATGTTAGCCACCATATTTGCTTAGCGCTTGCTGCAACTCCACTTCATTACCTTATCCTACCCATAAGCTTAAATAGTATTGATCTTGTGGGTTTTGAGATTGCTGAATCCTGGTGACTCACAAATACTACCAAAACAGTTGAAGGTGTCGATGATACCAGTGCAGGTGATGCTACCGAACTCAAGTGGGAGTTCAACAAGGACCTTGGTCGTTTCTATGTTTCGTTTCCTGATGATCAGTAGTGGAGCCCAGTTGGGACGATCATGGATCTAGCATTTGGGGTTATCTTGTTTTTATTTGGATTTGACCGTAGTCGGTCTATGAGTGTATTTTGGATGATGTATGGATTTATTTAAGTATTGCGTGAAGTGGCGATTGTAAGCCAACTCTCTTTATCCCTTTCTTGTTCATTACATGAGATTGTGTGAAGATGACCCTTCTTGCGACAAAATCACTATGCGGTTATGCCTCTAAGTCGTGGCTCGACACATGGGAGATATAGCCACATCGTGGGAGTCACAAGTTGGTATCAGAGCCATCCCCGACTTAGGAGCCCCCTGCTTGATTGAATCGATGACGTTGTCGAGTCTAGAACAAAAATGTTTTGAGTCTTAGGATTATATATATCGGAGAGTAGGATTCTTTTTACTCCTGAGTCCCTTCATCACTCTGGTGAGGCCTCCTGACGTAGATGTTTTGACTTCCCTCTCCTCAATTTCACTAAAAAAAATTAGGATCACGCAAGTATCTTGGGGTCGTTCCGATATTCTTGTGACAAGAACATTGTTCTTGGTGCCTCCTGACATTTAGGGGTTGTGGCACTGTCCTGGGGAGTTCAGCCCCGAGGTGTTGTCGTCACAATTTTATCGTTGCAGTTCTGGAATAGCTGAGTTCGCCGACATCGAAAATCTCTTTTATGCAGTTGTTGGTGAGATAACCTCGACGCCACCCAATACTTGGGAGGGAGTTCAGGAGTATTGCCATAACTCATATAACGGATGCTTTTCGAAGGTTGAGGTACACGATTTTTGGAGTTTTCTTGGTTATGTGTTGACAGATGGATACAGTTGGAGCGTAGGGCTTGTTAGTTGTGTGATATATATTGTGCCTCCCTGTATCCCCAACACCAGATTGCATAACCAGAAAGTTTCGGGAGTTTATAGGTGGGAATTCAAGTATCACGTAGGAATTCTTTCAAACAGACACATGATACGATATGAGGTCTATCATATATTTGTTCCGGCTTATTCTGCAAGCCAAATCTTTTGTTTTGTTTTGAGTTGTGGTATTCGAGTTGCTTCAATGTCAAGTGTTGATTTCATAATTTTCCTAAGCGGTGTTCTCATATTTCTGTGGGAGCACTAATCCTTCTTGACCATTGAGATGGTCATGCCAATTCTTTTCCAACCGATGTGCTTCTCTTCAAGTGGATCTGATCATTTTCAACATCCGCAAGATCAATTCTAAGTTTTGTCAACGGTGTTTGTTTCATCCATCCCAAGTTGCCTTTGTTTTCCTCCTCCCCCTTTTCTTTAAGGAGTCAGATTTCTTAATCGAGTATCCATTTTATTGATGGGAAGTCTCTCCATACTCTTCCGTCAATGTTCTTATCCGGTGGTTTTCAGGAAGATACTACCGGAGCTTCAAGTTTATCATTTTCCATTATCTTTTCTTCTCCGGTGGATTAATTTCAACCTTCGGTGTTGATCATATCTCTTCCTTTTGTTTCACATATTTTCCCATGTGAATTTCTTATCCAAGGCTCTCTTATTTATTCACCTCTCCCAGTTCATATCCAGAGTGTTGGAGATATCTCGAACATTCGCATTTCCATTCTTAATCCATTCAAGCTATTCCGAGAGTATTATCTCATTCAAGTCATTTTATTCAACCGGTGCAATCTCTCTTCAAAATCATTTCCAACAATGTATCTTTTGAGTGGGCCCTAACCCCCAAGTCTTTTCCCAGGATCATGCCCGACTCATGTAATTTTCTCGGAGCTATTCCCAAATCTTTTTCAAAGGTTGACGTAAGAATGAATCATCATCAGTCAGATGACTTCTCCAAGATCGCTGTCAAATTCTTTCATAATTGGTTCAACCTTTCTAATTTTCATTACGGAGTGCCTCAACAATTCATGGTGGTGTTTCTCGTCGTCATTCTCGGATTTTGAAGACTGAAGAAGAGTTCCTCTTAAATCCTTACCCGTTCTTCCAAAGATGCATAGTTCCAGCTTGATGCCTTCCTCTCATAAATGTTTTCAATTGTGAGAATTCTTTTCACCCATCCAAAGCATTTCAGGAATGCTTTCCGTTCTCGATTTTACGGAGGCCATCATTTCAAAAAATTATTCATTCCCAGTTTTCAACTTCCATTCCCCAATAATTCTAAATTGATGTCTCTTCATTCATTCTCAAATTCTTCCGGTGCATCATTCAAGTACTCTCTAATCAGTTCGTGATCTCTTCATCATCCTGTATCTAAATTCACTCAAGTATCTTCGTGCATTTTTAATGCTTCCCAGAGAGCCATTCACTTTTCTTCAATCTTTTTCAATTCTTACGGTGGTTTGTTCAAGATTCTTCTTCCTTCGTTTTCATATCAATTCATTCGTTGTTTCCAAATCCCACCAGTGGTTCCATCAAGACCTTCCCAAGTTGCGCTATATCTCTCTTAATCCTTTATACGAGAAAAAGTAGTATGCCAAATCCGTTGCTTGCCATCAATTTAAATTGGTGAAGGATACACATAACGTAATTCTTATTATTGTTTCATCCAAGTGATCTAATTTCTCCTTTCTAGAGTTGTTCATCATGTCACATTCTCGGTTTGAGATGCTTCATCTTTTCTTTTCTGGAGTTCCTAGTTTTCCGCATTATCTCGTCGTGAAGCTCCATCTAAATCATCGCAAGGCTTCACCTTGTGTTTTCAACTTCTCTTTCTTTTTATCATCCTTTTATTATTGGAGTTCTTCATGGAGGCTCTACATGGTGGTTCGTCAAGGATTCTTTTCATTCTTCAATTGTTCTTCAAGGTTTTCTTTCGAAGTTAAGTTCCGCCAAGCTATACTCTAAAATAAACATGGTGTTCAACACATGTCTTGTTTTGAGGAGTTCAAGCATTCTTCATCTTGCATTCCGAAGTGCAATTCTTTCTCTCTTATCTTTTGAGGTGGTGTTATGTCACTCTTGACAATTTCCCATCGTGTTTCATGATTCACATGTTGTCCAGAATGACATATTTTAGACCCATCATTATCAATTCGTTCATGATATCCTTTGCAACCCATCAATCTCTTCATTGGAGTTATCTTGTGTCATATTTCATCTAAAACCTTCCCTAAGGAATGTTGCTATTGTGGTGCTTATCAGTGATCCAAGTTATCTCTCTATCATCTTGGTGGAAGAAGTTTTTCATCTATTTGGTGTTCTCTTTCAAATTAATTGATTCCGTTAGTGGCTGGTCTTCACCTCATAATTTTGGGACGTTTTCCATAAGACCACTCGAAATCATATCTTTTGTTGTTGATTCTTTCAACAACTTCATTCAACCTTCTTCGTAAGGATGCTCTTTCTATTTTAATTGGGAGAGTTGTCATTCTTCTTCTCCGTTCTTTTCTTTCCAACCATCTAGCTTCTATTCTTTTGTTCCGGAGGCATTGTGATGTTACACTCTTCGACCCATCATCCCATTTTTGTCAAAGATCATGTTATTTCCTTTGCTTATCCATTCAACCGGAGTGTCGTGTCCTCCATTCAAGTGCTGTCTGAAATCTATCTTACCCCTTCTGCCATTCTTTCAATAGTTCCGGAGATAGTGTGTTGTTGATTTCATCAAGTATCCTCACATCTTGTCAAGTTCATGTTCAATTCCTTCCATTTACAGCCGGAGTGCTGTCCAAATTATATCATTCTTATTCCTTCTCTATCTTGTTTTAACCGGAGTTGTTTCAATATCTATCTTGTTACTTAACCTCTTGGTTCTCGTCGTATTCCATGTTCCTCTTATCTAACAGAGTGTTCGCAATCTCGTGCATCTCCATTGTATTATTCTTTCAATTTTCTCAACCTCTCAAGGTTCATGGTTTCACTCGTTTGTCGAAGCAGCAAATTTGTTTTACCTCTTCCTTTTCCACTTCTCTCCGGTGCCATCCCTAGGATCTCGGGTCGAGATCCTCTGTTAGTGTGGGAGAGTTGTGACGCCATAAGACCGACGCTCCAGATTCCTTCCATGGATTCCGAAATTCCTCGTGTGATTTGGTTGGTTCGTTGCTTTCATCATTGCATCATTTGCATTGCATCATGTCATCATGCAACCCTTTTTAAAAAAAACTCAACTAAATAAATTGCATAGATCTTTTGATCTATTTAAATCGAGGGAATTCACATGGTGATTTCTCTTTATAACATATCCTCCTAATAATTATGGAGCTATTATAAATATTCCATTTGTTTGGAAATAACCGGAACACACTTGCAAAATAAATCCCAATGCCTTTGTTATCATAATTCTTGGTCTCTAACTTTGCCATATATCCTTTTATCACTTTCCGGAGCTCCATCAAAAATCTCAACATTTTTGGAACTTCCTTTTACCAAGTCCTAGTTCAAACCCATTTGAATAAATTCAAATTATTTTGAATTTAATTCTTGCAATCTTGCCACTTCTATTTTTCTGTGAACATGCACATTTTTGTGAGTCGAGAAAAATTATCCGCATGCACAAATTCTTTCCCTAACCCTCTCTTTCTTTGTCTTCTCTTTAATTGTTTCTGTTAAAGAAATAAGAAGATGAGAGAGAGGGAGAGCAGCCCAGCCAAGAAACTCAGGCCGGCCAATCTACACCAGGCCCAGCCGCCGGCCTCCCTAACTCTACAGCAAGGCTCTGGCCACTTGGGCCTCCTAGCAGGCCGACCCACCTAATCCCTTCCTAACCCTAGCCCCCTGAGGGAGTCTTGGACTAAGGGGTCCTCGGGCATCCGGCCTGTTGGACATGGGCCGGGCTGTTGGGCCATGAAGATACAAGACTAAAGATTCTGTCACCCGTGTCCGGATGGGACTCTCCTTGGCATGGATGGCAAGCTTGGCATTCAGATATGAAGATTCCTTTGTTTGTAACCGACTTTGTACAACCCTAGTCCCCTCCAGTGTCTATATAAACTAGAGGGTTTAGTCCGTAGAGACAATCTTAATCATATAAGCTAGACTTCTAGGGTTTTAGCCATTACGATCTCATGGTAGATCAACTCTTGTAACCCCTATACTCATCAATATTAATGAAGCAGGACATAGGGTATTACCTCCATCGAGAGGGCCCGAACCTAGGTAAAACTTTGTGTCCCTTGTCTCCTGTTACCATCAACCTCAGACGCACAGTTCGGGACCCCCTACCCGAGATCCGCCGGTTTTGACACCGACATTGGTGCTCTCATTGAGAGTTCCACTATGTCGCCGTCAGAAGGTTCGATGACTCCATCCATCATCTACAACGATGCTGCCCTAGGGGAGGTTTTTTCTCCCCGGTCAGAACTTCGTATTCAGCGGCTTCGCACTGCAGGCCGACTTGCTTGGCCATCTGGAGTAGATCGACAGCTACGCCCCAGGTCACCAGTTTAGTTTTGGAAACCTGGACTATGTCGCTGATATCCGAGCAGACTTGATCTTCCAAGGATTCACGACCCCAACCTCCGCTGTGGCCTTAGAGCCGGAGCGCCTCGCCAGTACCGAAGACGGGATTTCTAAACCCGACAGACTATCTGAGGCCACTAGGCCTAGTACGGGAGAGCCGGAGGAAGGAGCATCACCGACATCCATCGCCAAGCCGGACTCTTCCCCGGACGCCGGCTCCGAAATCTCAGAGTCTGCATCGTGTGAGCTCGGCCAAGGAATTCCCTTCCCGCCATACTCCATGAATTCTTTTCTCCCTCAACAAACCTCGCCTTTAAGCGAGGATCTGGACTTGGTGCAATCCCTTGTGATTACGGAGGAGCAACGTCCGAACTGCGCCCAGCCCAAACTAGGGGTTGAGAACGGGGAATTTTATGTCCCACCCACCACCCACTTCATCGCCACAGTAGAGGACTTAACTGACATGGTTGATTACAGCTCCAAAGACATCGACGGTATGGACGACGATGCCGGAGAGGAGTAAGCCTAAAACCCACCGTTTACTGGACACTGGACAGCCACCTCTTCGTATGACGTGTACATGGTGGATGCACCCAAGGAGGGTGACATCGATAAAGAGAAGAATCTAGTAGAGGACAAACCTCCCAAGATACAACAAAAGCGCCCACGACGTCGCTCTAAATCACGCCGCAGCAAAGATAGCAATACCGGCACGAGAGACAACAACACCGCGGATGATGCCGAAGACCAAGAAAACCCCGTCGAGCAAAACTCTGAACAAGATAATCGGGAGGATGGGCGAGTTAGCCCCGATGAACAAGATGCAAACGAAGACTCGGAGGACAGTAATTATCTTCCACCCTCTGAGGATGCGGTGAGCCTCAGCGACGAAGACTTTATCGTGCCTGAGGAACCTCTCGAGCAGGAACGCTTTAAGCAAAGACTAATAGCCACTGCAAGGAGCCTAAAAAAGAAGCAGCAGCAGCTTCAAGCTGATCAAGATCTGCTCAATGATAGATGGATTGATGTCCTTGCAGCAGAAGAATATGACCTCGAGCGCCCAACCAAAAGTTACCCGAAGCGTAAACTGCTACCTCAATTCGATGACGAAGCACTTGAGCCCGTACCGTCAGCGCATAATGCGGCTGATCGACCAACACATGGCCGGGACAAAACGGCAGCTCAAGCCGAACATCGGCCCGCCCTACCTCACCGTAGAGGCAGAGACCAAGATGCTCAGGGATACACGTATGACCTGCGGTAGGACCTAAAGAATAAAGTAAGTCCGGCCAGATCGATCTATGGATCGCGGGGGCGTGCCCCCACGCGCGACGACGGCTATCAAGCCGAACATGGCAAGCACAATTACGTTCGAGTCGAAAATCACAGACGGACTCATGAGGAGCCCACAAGCCCTCAGGGCGCGCCCTAGGGGGGGCACCCCCTGGCTTGTGGACCCCTCGGGAGTCCCCCGACCCTAATCTTTGCACTATAAATTCCCAAATATTCCCCAAACATTAGAAACATCCACCAAAATAATTTTCCGCCGCCGGAAGCCTATGTTCCTGTGAGATCCCATCTTGAAGCCTTTTCTGGCACCCTGCCAGAGGGGGATTCGATCACAGAGGGCCTCTACATCAACCTTGCTGCCCTTCCAATGAAGCGTGAGTAGTTTACCACCGGTCCATAGCTAGTAGCTAGATGGCTTCTTCTCTCTTGTTGATATTCAATACAATGTTCCCCTCGATGTTCTTGGAGTTCTATCCGTTGTAATATTCTTTTGCGGCATGTTTGTCGAGATCCGATGAATTGTGGATTTATGATCGGGTTATCTATGAATATCATTTGAGTCTTCTCTGAACTCTTTTATGCATGTTTAAGATATCTTTGTATTTCTCTTCGAACTATCGGTTTGGTTTGGCCAACTAGATTGGTTTTTCTTGCAATGGGAGAGGTGCTTAGTTTTGGGTTCAATCTTGCGGTGTCCTCACCCAGTGACAATGGGGTAGCGAGGCATGTATTATATTGTTGCCATCAAGTATAAAAATATGGGGTTTATATCATATATCTTGAGTTTATCCCTCGACATCATGTCATCTTACTTAAGGTGTTACTCTGGTCTTATGAACTTAATACTCTAGGTGCATGCTGGATAGCGGTCGATGTGTGGAGTAATAGTATTAGATGCAAAATTGTTTCGGTCTACTTGTCATGGGCGTGATGCCGATATTCATGATCATTGCATTAGATATCGTCATGACTTTGTGCTTTTCTATCAATTGCTCGACAGTAATTTGTTTACCCACCGTATGTTTTCTTTCAAGAGAGAATCCTCTAGTGAAACCTATGCCCCCCGGGTCTATTTTCCATCATATATATATATATTCATATCTATAAACCAAAAAACCCAAAAATACCTTGCTAAAATTTATTTAAGTTTACTTTAGTTTGCTCTTTTATTTATCTTTTATACCTATCTCTATTAGATCTCACTCCTGTTCATGACCGTGAAGGGATTGGCAACCCCTTTTTCGCGTTGTGTGCAAGTGTTTGTTAGTTTGTGCAGGTGCATAGATTGGAGACTTTCTTGTGCCTCCTACTAGATTGATACCTTGGTTCTTAATCGAGGGAAATACTTATCTCTACTTTGCTGCATCACCCTTTCCTTTTCAAGTGAAAATATCAACGCAAGCTCAAGATGTAGCACGCTACTTCATCATAGGCAAGTACTCGAGGTGACCCGTATATGAGTTCCGTGTGGAGCACTGCTTCTATACTATATATCAGGGAGAAGGGAGTCTGGCCAGTAGCACGATTTTGTGTCATCTTGATTGACCAAAGAACCACAGGCAATTCATCAATCCAGCACTTGCCGCTTTTTCGCAATCTATCAAAGGTTCTTGTCTTCAGCCCCCGCAGAACTTCAGCATTCATCCTTTCTTCCTATCCGTTGCTCCTTGGGTGCACAATAGAGGTGAAAGAGACCTTGCTCCCAAGGCTCTGGATGTACTGCATGAAGGCACGACTAGTGAACTCGGTGCTGTTGTCAGTTATCACCCTATTGGGTACTCCAAAATGACACACCAATCCCTTGAAGAACTTAATAGTTGACTGCACCATTACCTTTCTCACTGGCTCTACTTCAGGCCACTTTGTAAACTTGTCGATTGCCACGTACAAGAACTCAAAGCCCCTGGTAGCACGGGCAAGGGGTCCAAGATGTCGAGCCCCCAGATCGCGAAGGGCCAGGATAAAGGAATGGTTTGAAGGGCTTGAGCTAGCTGATGAATATTCTTGGAGTGGAACTGGCACGCTTCACACTTGGTGACAAGCTCAATTGCATCTCAGAGGGCGATGGGCCAATAGAATCCTTGGCGGAAAGCTTTCCCGGCAAGTGCTCTTGATCCCAGATGCGATCCACACACACCTCCATGTATCTCTGCTAACAACATTAGTCCATCTTCTTGACTGATACACTTCAGCTTCATGCGATTTGGCCTCTTTCTGTACAGAATGTCGCCCATAAACTGGTACATACTCGATTGTCGAGCCACTTTCTCAGATTCCTCTAGATTGTCAGGAAGTTCTCCAGTTTTCAAGAATTGGACTATATGTTGAGCCCATGCCGGGGCTTGAGGCTCGACGACAAAGACTAATGGCATCTCCTCTGCCGTGGGAGAGCTTGCCTCGATAGCAAGAACTTGAAGTTCTACCGGAGAACGTAGCTTGCCAGCTAGCATAGGGTTTCCCCCGACAACCTTCTCACCAGCGGCTTTAGGGAGCTCTGCCGGGAAATGTTTGCTGGCGTTGAGTTTTCTTCTTTTCCTGGCCAATGTTGATGGAGAAACTGATGGTTGGGTTAGGTGGAATACAAAAGTTCCTGTTTCCACAGGAAGCTTCTGCTCAGCACACTTCGACAGGTGGTCAGCAATGTTGTTTTCCACATGGGGTACGTGTTCTGTTTGTAACCCATTAGTGTTCCTCCAGCCTCCTCACCTCTTCCACGTACGCCTCCATCAATGGGCTCTGGTAATCCTTATTCACTTGTTTCACAACGAGCTGAGAGTCGCCGCGTATGATCAACTTCTTTATCCCCAACTCCACTGCAATTATGAGCCCCGCAAGGAGTCCTTCATACTCTGTTGTGCTGTTGGTGGCATCTTCCCTAGGAAATGCATTTGGATAACGTACTTGAGGTGTTGTTCGGTGGGTGCAACGAGTAACACTCTTGCCCTAGCACCTTGGAGCAAGAAAGCACCGTCGAAGTACATGATCTGTTCCCCGGGGCTTCCTTGCCGGGGAGGACCGTTTCCACAACCTCTTCATCGGGTGTTGGTGTCCATTCTGCTATGAATTCTGCCAGTGCTCTACTTTGGATAGTTGTCGTTCTTTCAAACTTCTACTATCCTGCGGGTGGCCTTGAGTTTCTCCAGGAGGTGCTACAGTGGAAGGCGGGTCACAACTGTATGAGCTTGAAAGTAATGGCGTTGCTTCCTCAATGCCATAAGGAGGCCGAATATTAACTTTTGGATCCCAGAATACCTTGACCTAGCCCCCTGCAAGAAGGAGCTGACTGTAACGCCCCGGTGGTCGTTACTCCTGGCGGGATCTAGACTGGCCCCACAGATCAATACTAGTCTTTTCTGCGCACTTTGTCCTCACTCGTGCGCGCCCGGGAGCAACTTCCCGGTTGGTCACCCATCCTGAAACTACTCCAAGCTGAGCACGCTTAACTTTGGAGTTCTTTCCGAATGGGCTCCCGGAAAAGAAGGAATTCCTATAGATATGAGTAGTCTATCATCCCTAAGAAACCAGGCTATCACATACACCCCCACTCAGAGGAACCGACGTCCTCGTCGGGCCACATGAACGTTCCCTCTTGGGACATACGTCTGTGCATCCAGTCTGGTACATATGCCATGCCATGTGCCACGACGGGTCACAGACGTCATGAACAACATGACCGCGCACGTATCCTCAAACATCCGTGTAACCGCGAGGGTCGGGTCTGATACCAACTTGTGATGCCCAAGATGCGATTCTATCCCAATCACGTGATGAATTCATGATTGGGGCACAACCACATTTCGAGCGCATAGCAAGGTGAATATTATTACAACATACCATGTATTGGATAGATGAGAATACAAGATAAAGGCTTACACTCGCCACAAGCTACAACATGAATACACTAGTTCATCAATACATAGTAATCATCATACAGAAGAACAAGATCGGACTATGGATGAAATCAAATGAAAAAGAAGAACGACATCCACCCTGCTAATCCTAGGTTCCCGACCCGGAACCTATCCCTTGATTGAAGAAGAAGAACTCCAAAAGCAATCAAGCATCGCTCTCACGTCAGATCATCGCATTACTTGCACCTGCAACTATTATTGTAGAAATCTATGAGCCACGAGGACTCAGCAATCCTATCACCATGGGTATCAAGACTAGCAAAGCTTAATGGGTATGGAATGGATACGTGGTGATGCTGCAGCAGCGCTAAGCAATGTATGGTGGCTAACTTATGAGTATAAGAATAATATGAGAAACTACGCAAATGGTCGCAAACTAGTAATGATCAAGAAGTGATCCTGAACTACTTACTCTCAAGCATAACCCCACCGTGTTCTCTTCTCGACCTTACTCGAAAAGAGACGACCACGGTTACGCACGCGGTTGGTGTATTTTAATTAAGTTTAGTTCAAGTCCACTACAACTGGATATTAAAAATTCCCATCTACCACATAACCATGGGCATGGCTCTTGAAAGTTTAAACCCTACAAGGGTGTCCCAACTTAGCCCATGACAAGCTCATGATCCACAGATACAATCATCCATCGCGGGACATCCGATCAAACTCGGGATCCCGGTGCACAAGACATTTCGACAATGGTAAAACAAAACCAGGAAGACCTCCCGACGTGCCCTGATAGTAGTCGTGCGTATCTCGTCTCAGGCCACGACCGTATGGGTCAAGCTACAAGTAAAACCCGTCCTTGAGTTTCCTTGTGATGGCCCCGCAGGTGGCCCGGTTTGGACCAACACTCATGAGGAGCACTGGCTCGGGTTGTTGATTAATTATCCTCAGGGTCCAGGAAGTCCCTATGCAAGTTTTTGTTGTTATTAGGCAAATGATAAAACTAATGTTGGGCATTGCTGGAAGAGTTTTATTCAAAGTGAAATGTCAAGAGAGGCCCATAAACCCTCATCGTGTTAGGAACGCAAAATCAAGGAACATAACACTGGTATGACGGAAACTAGGGCAACAAGAGTGGAACAAAATACTTGGCAAAAGACCGAGCCTTCCACCCTTTACCAAGTATATAGATGCATTAATTAAATAAGAGATATTATGACATCCCAAGATATCCATGTCCCAACATGGAACAAACTGCAACTGCACCTGCAACTAGCAACACTATAAGAGGGGCTGAGCAAAGCGGTAAATAGACAAACAACAGTTTGCTAGGATGGTGGGAAAATGTTAGAGGCTATCATGGCAATTCGGGAGGCTTGATAAACAAGTGGCAGGTAGCGCGACATAACGATAACATCGAGACAACTAGCATAGCAAAGCTAGTAGTGAGATCTAAGGCGACGATCATCTTGCCTGAAATCCCGCTAGGAAGAAGAGTGAGTCCATGAAGAAGACGGACCAACGTAGTCGAACGAATCCTCACAATCGCAACATAACTAGAACTATGGAGAAGAAGCACACCCGAAAAGAAGCAAATAACATGGTAAACAACCATCACATGAACATGGCATGATGCACAACCAAGTATGGTGCATGTCCGGTTTAAAAAGGCATGGCATGATGCACAACCAAGTATGGTGCATGTCCGGTTTAAAAAGGCATGGGATGATGCACAACCAAGTATGGTGCATGTCCGGTTTTAAAAGGAATGTCATGAGAAAGTGCAACAAACAATACTACAAGTTAAGTGGAGCTTAATATGCAACGAGTTGCATATTGACGAAACACCACATTCAAATATTTAGTTCACTCTCGTTTAGGTACACATCAATACTAAATGTTGGTTAACATGGCAATATATGGAGCATAAGTAAACTAACTATTTATGCAAGTTTAAATGAGGCCAGAAATAACAAACAAAAATTCCGGAAAATCCCCATATGCATATTTTGAATTTGCTACTGTTCTGCCCTAAACCATATTTTAGAGTTGTTAAACATGGAAAATAAGTGCACCATGTTGAACTATGCATTTTTCTAGACAAGTTACATATAAAGTTTATTTAATTCGGAGCTACGATTATTTAGTTATGAAATGAACCATTTTAACATATCATTTAAGCAAACTAATGCAAACAACAAATTTAAGCATTTTTAACATGGATGAAAGTTGCAAATTATGAAACTAGATGAAATTCTAAGCATTTTACATATAGTTTGTTTAATTCCGATGCATGGTTTGTGAGTAACTAAATGCATGAACTCTAGGGTGTAATCTGTAAAACTGCAGTACTGTGGATAATAGTTAAAATCACATACTTTAAAAGAACATGATGGGCTGAAACAGAGCACTAACTGTTGGGGAACGTAGTAATTTCAAAAAAATTCCTACGCACACGCAAGATCATGGTGATGCATAGCAACGAGAGGGGAGAGTGTGATCTACGTACCCTTGTAGATCGACAACGGAAGCGTTTGGTTGATGTAGTCGTACGTCTCCACGGCTCGACTGATCAAGCACCGAAACTACGGCACCTCCGAGTTCTAGCACACGTTCAGCTCGATGACGATCCCCGGACTCCGATCCAGCAAAGTGTCGGGGAAGAGTTCCGTCAGCACGACGGCGTGGTGACGATCTTGATGTACTACTGTCGCAGGGCTTCGCCTAAGCAACGCTACAATATTATCGAGGACTATGGTGGAAGGGGGCGCCGCACACGGCTAAGAATATGATCACGTGGATCAACTTGTGTCTCTTGGGGTGCCCCTGCCTCCGTATATAAAGGTTCAAGAGGGGGAGGCCGGCCGGCCACCATAGGGCGCGCCAGGAGGAGTCCTACTCCCTCTGGGAGTAGGACTTCTCCCCCAATCCTAGTTGGAATAGGATTCGCGAGGTGGGAACGGAGAGAGAGAGAAGGAGGGGGGCGCCGGCCCCCTCTCTCCTTGTCCTATTCGGACTAGGGGGGAGGGGCGCGCGGCCCAGCCCTGGCCACCTCTCCTCTTCTTCCACTAAGGCCCATTAAGGCCCATGTACCTCCCGGGGGGTTCCGGTAACCTCCCGGTACTCTGGTAAAATCCCGATTTCACCCGGAACACTTCCGATATCCAGATATAGGCTTCCAATATATCAATCTTTATGTCTCGACCATTTCGAGACTCCTCGTCATGTCCGTGATCACATCCGGGACTCCGAACAACCTTCGGTACATCAGAATGCATAAACTCATAATATAACTGTCATCGTAACCTTAAGCGTGCGGACCCTACAGGTTCGAGAACAATGTAGACATGACCGAGACACGTCTCTGGTCAATAACCAATAGCGGGACCTGGATGCCCATATTGGTTCCTACATATTCTACGATGATCTTTTATCGGTCAGACCGCATAACAACATACGTTGTTCCCTTTGTCATCGGTATGTTACTTGCCCGAGATTCGATCGTCGGTATCCAATACCTAGTTCAATCTCGTTACCGGCAAGTCTCTTTACTCGTTCCGTAATACATCATACCGCAACTAACTCATTAGTTGCAATGCTTGCAAGGCTTAAGTGATGTGCATTACCGAGAGGGCCCAGAGATACCTCTCCGACGATCGAAGTGACAAATCCTAATCTCGAAATACGTCATCCCAACATGTACCTTTGGAGAAACCTGTAGAGCACCTTTATAATCACCCAGTTACGTTGTGACATTTGGTAGCACACAAAGTGTTCCTCCGGCACACGGGAGTTACATAATCTCATAGTCATAGGAACATGTATAAGTCATGAAGAAAGCAATAGCAACATACTAAACGATCGGGTGCTAAGCTAATGGAATGGGTCATGTCAATCAGATCATTCAACTAATGATGTGATCCCATTAATCAAATGACAACTCTTTGTCCATGGTTAGGAAACATAACCATCTTTGATTAATGAGCTAGTCAAGTAGAGGCATACTAGTGACATTCTGTTTGTCTATGTATTCACACATGTATTATGTTTCCGGTTAATACAATTCTAGCATGAATAATAAACTTTTATCATGATATAAGGAAATAAATAATAACTTTATTATTGCCTCTAGGGCATATTTCCTTCACTAACGGGCTGCACAAGACAGGGCGAAGCATAGCAGAAATGTGCACGCGACGCGGGATAGGTGGCGACGCTCACTTTGGGCCCAGAGGCCGGCTGGGTGGTGGAGGCGGACTAGGCAGGGTTCACGCAAACTAGGGCGAGGCTGGACCGGGCTGGTTTGCAGAAAACCGGCCGGTTCGTCCGAGTCTTGGCGGTCCAGGAAGGGGTTGGAGGCGAGCAGCTCGGTCAACGATAGGACGCGATCTACAGGCGCTGCTGGAGCTGGGCTCCGCGCAAGGCAGAGGAGGGGTCAACGTGCGATAGCGCATTTTCCTTGTACGATGCAGGGGAAGCAGGGCGATGTGCGAGGCTTTGGCAGGAGGGACTTGAGGCGCAGGGCGGCGACATGGGCACGGGAAGGCGGACTTGGGGCGGCCATCCATGGCAGTCTCTTGCCTTATGGTCACCGGCGGCGGCGCTCGTCCTCGAACGACGGGGCGAGGTGGAGGAGCACTTGGAGGCAGGCTCATCGACGGGAGCTCGCTGGGGTCGCGGATCAGGTCGAAGGAGGCATCTGGCGACGGATCCGGCGACCTGTGAGCGATGACACTGGATAGGTCTGACGAGCGCCATGGCCTGCCCTTGAGCAGCTTTCTGCAACAGGGGAAAACAGGGAGATGGAGAGAGACGTGAGCCGAAGCGAGAGAAAGTAAGAGAGGGATGGGAAGAAGCGGAAGGAACGGAGAGAGGGGCGTGGCAGGTGCTCATCTTGTTGGCTGCTTGTTTCAGTCGCCTATGGTGGATAGGAACGGTGACATCCGAGAGCTCGGGGACGAGGCGCTGTAGCTGTAAGGAGACGGCTTTGGGAACAAGCCGCGGTGGTTGGTCGGGCACGGAGACAGAGAAGAGACTAGCCGCTGTGGCGGCGGCTAGAAGGATCCCTAGGAATTAGGGATTCGTTCGATGATTCTACTGCTATTTATAGTAGGTGAGTGTGGATAGGGCTATCTCTTCCCTTCGATCGTAATCGTACGGTCCAAGATAATTATGTTAGGAGAGTCAAAACAAGAACCGATGATATTTTGGGGATGTTTGGAGATGATCTGGACCCACCGGTAACGACACCCCGGTTCGGGTTTGGGGCCGTTTTTGGACAAAGTTGCGAGGGGGCTTGACAAAATAGAGGAGAGTTGGTGAACTCAGAGAAGAGAGAGAAAAGAGCGACTAGATTGACCTGAGAGGAGGTCAACGGAGACAAGGAAGAATCAACAACTACGAGCGAATGCAAGTTTTGGAAAAACATGTGAATGCAATGCGCATGATGCAATGATGAATGCAACAAACAAATAAATCATGCGGTAACAACAAAATAACTGGAAGGCCTCTGGAGCATTGGTCTCGGGTCGTTACAACTATCCTCCACTTACAAGAGATCTCGCCCTGAGATCTAAGGATGACACCGGAGAGAAGCGGAAGAGGAAGAGGTAAAACAAAGTTGCTTCTGATAATGAGTGAAACCAATGAACGTTGAAAGGTTAAATAATTTTGAGGAAAGAATTCAATGGATATGAACGAAGTTGAAAACACTCTATTAGAAAAGAGGAACAAGGAACATGACGAGAACCAAGAGCTAGAGGGACAAGATAGATTTTGAAACCACTCCGGTTAAGACGAGATAAAGAAGGAAGAATTCGGGCGACACTCCGGTTGAAAAGAGAGGCAAAGTCTTGATAATATGGAAAGAACTTGAATAGAACAACACTCATGTTAAATGGATAAGCAAGGGAAAGAACATGATCTTGAGAAAATGAGACAATGGGTCAATGATAGCAACATCACCATGCCTCCGGAATGAAAGTATAGAAGGTAGATCGTCGGAATAAGAGAACGAAGAAAGAAATGACAACTCCTACCGCAATTGAATTTGAAAAAAAAACATCCTTGCAAAGAAGGATTGAACAGAGTTGTTGGAAAATCAACAATGAAAAGAACAAACTAGTTGTGGGATTATGGAAAACATCTCAAACTTGAGGTGAAATTCTTCCACTAACAAAAACAATTGCTTGCTGAGATCAATGAAGAGATGAAAACTTCTTTCTCTGAGAGGATAGGAGAAAACTTGGATCATTGATAGGCACCATAATTAGCAACATTCCTTATGGAAGTCTTTAGGTGAAATATAACCCAAGATAACTCGAACAAATAAATTGCTGGGTTGAAAAGATCTCATGAATGAAAATAAAATGATGGTTTTAAAATATCTCATTCCTGACAACTTGTGAATCATGAAACATGAAGGGAAATTATCAAGAATGACATAACACCACCTCAAAAGTTAAGATAGGAAGAATTGCACTTCGGAATGCAAGATGAAGAATGCATGAACTCCTCAAAACAAAACAGGTGTTGAACACCATGTTTATTTTAGAGTATAACTTGGCGGATCTTAACATCAAGAGAAATCTTGAAGAACAATTGAAGAATGAAAGGAATCCTTGATGAATCACCATGTTGAGCCTTCATGGTAACTCCGGTAAGATAATAAGATGATCAAAATGAAAGGAAAGTTGAAAAGAACAAGATGAATCCTTGCAATGATTAGATGGAGCTTCGTGACGAGATAACCAAGGAAAACTTGGAACTCCGGAAAAGAAAAGATGAATCACTTAGAACCAAGGAATTGATATCACGAACAAACTTCGGAAGAAGGGATTAAACACTTGAATGAAGCAAGAATAAGATTTATGTTATGCGCATCCTTCACCAATTAAAATTGGTGACAAGCAACGGATTTGGCATGCAACTTATTATCGTTGAAAGGATTAAGAGAGATATAGCACAAACTTGAGGAAGGTCTTCAATGATCCACCAGTAGGATTTTGGAAAGAATGAATGAATTGATACGATAACAAAGGAAGGAGAGTCTTGAATGAACCACCATAAGAATTTGAAATGAACGAAGAAAAGAGAACGGATCTCCGCAAAGAATTAGAAAATGAACGAAGATACTCGAGGAAATTTAGATACAAGAGAATGAATAGATCACGAGATGACTAGAGAATACTTGAGCGATGCACCGGTAAAATTGGGAGAACGAGAGCTGAAAGAAGAGAATGAGTAAATATTCAGAAATGATGGCCTTCGGATGATCGAGAAAGGAAAGCAACTCCTGACACGCGTCGGATGGGTGAAAAGAATTCTCACAATCGAAAACAATTATGAGGGTGGCATGAAGCTAGAACCATGAATGTTTGAGGAAACGGACAAGATTTAAGAGAAACTTGATGTAGGGTAGAACCCTAATCGCCTGATCTTTCACGAAAGGAGCGGATCCCGTGAAGAACACGGGGAACACAAAGAGGGAAACGAGGGAAATCACAAGGGGAAACACAAGAGGAACACTCAAACTAACAAGAACAAGTCACACATGTGCTAGATCCTCGGATACATAGAACGATACATGGTCCACGGATAACTAGGGACGATAAAAATGGGTAACCGGTTCTTCTCCGTGAGGAGGTCTTGATGTTCTTCCCTAAAGAGGGGTCTTGAATCCGCTTGGGGGATCTTCTCCGGTGGAGGCTCGAATCTCCGAGGAGAAGGTA
This sequence comes from Triticum urartu, assembly GCF_056163025.1. Lineage (NCBI taxonomy): Eukaryota > Viridiplantae > Streptophyta > Magnoliopsida > Poales > Poaceae > Triticum > Triticum urartu. The sequence continues at coordinate 306,429,881 of NC_141875.1, forward strand.
ACCAAGTGGATGAGCAAAGCTCTCACACAAAATATGAGCTAATCCTTTGCTAACCCTAGAAAGTTGTACGGGATGGAGTATATATAGTCTAGGGGGGTAGAAGGGGTACACGGGCCTTGGTCCTTTACTGTGCGCAGACAGGGAGGCCGAACGTCCGGGCGTCGGACTGGATGTCCGGGCTGATGAAGCCGGCCATGTTGCTCTCGGGTTCGGGGGTGTCCGGATTTCCGGGCAGGAGGCCGGATATCCGGGACCTCAGGAAGGGCCGGATGTCCGGGCTTGTGGGGCCGGATGTCTGGGGCCTGTAGGCACTTGGTGGTTGAGCAACTGTAGAGGAAGGCGCTCCAGGGGCCGGATATCCGGGGCCTTGGCCGGATGTCCGAGGCCTGGGTGATGCTCTTGGCTCCTTCCGTTGGTTCTCCTCATCCGTGGACTTGGGGACTTGTACATCTTCATGCACATCTTTGGGAGGACCCTCTTGGTACCTAATAATGCACAACATCTCGGACTTAGGTAGTAGCCATGTCTCATGCATAGAAAGTGGAAGTTCGGAGAGGAGTGAGTTCACCTTATCTTCGATAGCCTTGGCTCGGGCTCGTGTCATTGGTCCAAGTGGTGCCATTGGAGGTGTGGGTGCGTCCATGGGGATGATCTTGGGATGCACCCCATCATCTCCCCTCCCTTGGGGAAGATCCGTCCTCGGATCGAAATCCTCATCACCATGGTAGGGCGAGAGATCTTTGATGTTGAAGATGTCGCTCACGGAGTACTTGTCACGAGGAATGTCGATCTTGTAAGCGTTGTTGTTGTAGCGTGCAAGCACCTTTAATGGTCCATCTGCGCGTGGACAAAGTTTGGACTTGCATTCTTGGGGAAAGCGGTCCTTGCGAAGGTGTAGCCACACGAGGTCTCCAATGTTGAATATCATAGGGTGCTTGTTGACGTTGAGCTTGGTCGCAAGGCGTTGTACTTGGCGCTCGATGGTGTTTCTTGTATCTTCATGCACCTTCTTGAGATGGGTCGCTCGTGCACTTGCATCCAAATTGTTTCGCTCTTGGAGTGGTAGAGGTAGAATATCCAATGGTGAGAAAGGGTAGAATCCGTAGACGACCTCTAAAGGGGACTTGCCGGTTGTTGAGTGTCTTGCTTGGTTGTAGGCGAACTCGGCGATGGGTAGACACTCCTCCCACTCCTTGATGTTCTTCTTGATGAGTACTCGAAGTAGAGCGGAGAGTGTGCGGTTTGTCACCTCCGTTTGGCCGTCGGTTTGAGGATGGTATGCCGTGGAGAAGAGTAGCTTGATTCCGAGCTTGGCGCATAGGGTCTTCCAAAAGTAGCTAAGGAACTTGACGTCGCGGTCTGAGACGATGGTATTTGGCACACCATGGAGACGCAAAATTTCCCTACAAAAGAGATTAGTAACATGTGAAGCATCGTCTATCTTGTGGCAAGGAATAAAATGTGCCATTTTTGAGAAACGGTCCACAACAACAAATATGGAATCTTTCCCATTTCAAGTTCTAGGTAAACCAAGTACAAAGTCCATGCTAATGTCTTCCCATGGTTGGTATGGGATTGGTAAAGGCATATAGAGACCATGAGATTGAGCTTTGGACTTAGCTTTGCGACATGTAGAACACCGGTTGGTGAAACGATTGACGTCCCGAAACATCTTTGGCCAAAAGTAGCTCTTCGAGAGCGTGGCGAACGTCTTGTCGCGTCCGAAATGTCCCATTAAGCCTCCTCCATGCGATTCCTGCAAAAGCAACAAATGAAGAGACGACTCGGGGATGCAAAGTTTGTTAGCTCTCATAAGATAGCCGTCTTTGATGTAATAGCGTTCCCAAGAAGTATTCGACAAACACTTGGCATAAGGAGTAGCAAAAGTTGCATCATGCTCATACAAGTCTTTGATATGCTCAAAGCCGATGATATCTAACTCAAGTTGCGTGATAAGCATGCATATGCGGGAAAGAGCATCCGCTACGATGTTTTCTTTACCCTTGATGTACTTGATGCCATAGGGAAAAGACTCAATAAATTCACTCCATTTAGCATGACGCTTGTTCAACTTTGTTTGTCCCTTAAGATACTTGAGAGTCTCATGATCGGTATGAATGATAAACTCATGGGGACGAAGGTAATGTTCCCATTCATGAAAAACGCGGACTAAAGCATATAGCTCGTTGTCATAGATGGGGTAATTGAGTTGCGCTCCAGAAAGTTTCTCACTAAAGTAAGCCATGGGGCGCTTCTCTTGCGTTAACACACCTCCTATGCCATTACCACTAGCATCACAATGAATTTCAAAAGGCTTGTCGAAGTTGGGTAACGCAAGCACGGGAGCATGAGAAAGCAAATTCTTAAGCTCATTGTATGCGGTATCTTGGGATGGTCCCCAAACGAAAGGCGCATTCTTCTTGCTCAAAGCGTGCAAAGGTGAAGCAATGGTGCTAAAATCCTTGACAAAGCGACGGTAGAAACCCTCAAGGCCAAGAAAACTACGTACTTGATGCAAGTTGGTTGGTTGCAGCCAAGTCTTAATAGCATTGATCTTGGACTCATCAACATGAACACCCTTATAAGAAACAACAAAACCCAAGAAAACGAGCTTATCAACACCAAAAATGCATTTCTCCATATTAGCATAGAGGCGCTCTTTTCTAAGAGTTTGAAAAACGGTGTGGACATGGGTGACATGCTCTTTGATAGATTTGCTAAACACAAGAATGTCATCAAAGTAGACCACAACAAATATACCAATATAAGGGCGAAAGACATGATTCATGAGGCGCATAAAAGTGCCCGGTGCTTCCGAAAGACCCATAGGCATGACTAACCACTCATACAAACCAAACTTGGTTTTGAAGGCGGTTTTCCATTCATCACCCTCTTGTATGCGGATTTGATAGTAACCACTCTTAAGATCAATTTTGGAAAATATAGTGGCATCGCTAAGCTCATCAAGCATATCATCTAGGCGTGGAATGGGATACCTATAGCGAACGGTGATAGCATTGATAGGTCTACAATCGGAGCACATGCGAAAACTACCATCACGTTTTGGCACAAGAATGACCGGAACGGCACAAGGGATCAAACTTTCACGCACATGTCCATGGTCTATGAGATGCTTTACTTGCCTTTTTTATTTATTTTGTTTCATCAGGGTTGACACGGTATGGAGCTTTGTTCAGAAGAGGTGCTCCGGGGATGAGGTCGATTCAGTGCTCAATGCCTCGTAGAGGAGGTAGACCCGGAGGTAGCTCACCGGGGAAAACATCTTGAAATTCCTGCAAAAGAGAAGACAACACTAGAGGAAGAGTGTGATAAGTGTTAGTTTGTGATGCATTGTCCTTGCACACGAGGACGTAGTGTAGGACACTAGATGGGTTCTCACACACTTCTCTCATCTCACGTTTGGTGGAAAATAGAACTAGGTTCTTGTTTTCGCTCATCGTGGAGGCACTCAATTTTGGCTTGTGGAGCTCACTCTCTTTTTGGTGGCTCGCTCTCTCACTATGATCTCCACGGTGGGTGGCTTGCTTGTCGGCGATCACTTGACTAGGCAACATTGGACGGAGGACGTACTCCTTGCCCTTCATCTTGAAGATGTAGTGGTTCGTTCGGCCGTTGTGGACGACTCCTCTATCGAATTTCCATGGTCGTCCAAGGAGAAGATGACAAACGGTCATTGGAACGATTTCGCACTCCAAGGTGTCTTCGTAGGCGCCGATCTTGAAGGAGACTTGTACTCGGTGCTCGACTTGGATGGTGCCGGAGTCACTAAGCCATTGCACTTTGTATGGATGTGGATGCTTCGTCTTGGGCAATTGGAGCTTGGAGCAAAGTTCTTCACTTGCGAGATTATGACAACTCCCTCCATCGATGATGACCTTGACGGGTCGTCCATTGATGCCGGCCTTGGTGTGGAATATGTGGCATCGTTGGTCTTCTTCTTGGTGATGTTGGAGAGTCAAGACTTTGGAGACAACAAGTGCGAGACTTGATTATTCATCACAAAAGACTTGTTCTTCTTCATTGTTCACTTGGCGGTGCATGGTGACTTGCTCGAGGGCTTCCATTTCTCCTTCGCTCATGGAGTCATAAGTGCCATCGTCGTTGAAGAGCATGGTTCGCTTGTTGGTGCACTCATAGGACTTGTGGCCTCTGCCTCCGCAAGTGAAACACTTGAAGGAACTCGTCTTGACGGTCTCGTCGGTTGGAGGTGATGATGATGAAGCTCTCGGCTTGAAGTTGCTCGTAGGAGGATGACTTGTAGGTGACGAAGCTTTCTTGGAAGTCGACTTGTCGATGTTGGAAGTAGAAGGTCTTGTAGTCGGTGTTGGATTCATTGAAGCTTGGTTATTGGAGAAGCCGTAGGACTTGGATGAGAACTTGGCATACTTGAAATCATCTTGCACTTGGCGTTCTACTTTGGTAGCTTGGTGCACTAGCTCGATGAGATTTGAGTATGCTTGGAAGTCGGCGATCTTCTTGATAGGGTGATTGAGTCCGTTCAAGAAACGTGCCATTGTTTGCTCATCATCTTCCGTGACATTGGCTCTTATCATTGCAATCTCCATCTCCTTGTAGTATTCTTCAACGCTCTTTGTTCCTTGCTTGAGTTGTTGGAGTTTCTTGAAGAGGTCGCGGTTGTAGTAGGTAGGTACGAAGCGTGCTCTCATGACATCCTTCATTTGCGCCCAAGTAGTGATGGGTGGTTCACCTCTTGCCTCTCGGCGCTCTATGATTTGTTCCCACCAAATGAGGACATAATCTTGGAACTCAAGGGATGCCATTGCGATCTTCTTCTCTTCTTCAAAATTGTGCAAACGGAAGATCTTGTCAACCTTCAATGCCCATGAAAGGTACTCTTCGGGATCGTCGCTTCCATTGAACTTGGGCATGGTGAACTTGAGTTTGCCATAACATTGCTCTTCATTGTGTTGGGGTCGGGGATGATGACGCCCATGATGTTGATGATTGATCAACCCGTGGTGCTCTTGGCGCGGAGGGTTGTTATCGCCATGTTGTTCTTGTCGTGGAGGATCTCCATTGTCTTCATGATCTTGATTGACTTGTTCTTCTTGGCGAGCTTGTGGAGGAGCTTGTCGAGCTCGAGGAGGAACTTGACGATGCACGCGAGCTTGAAATCTTCGTTCTTGAATTTCTTCGCGAAATGCTTCCTCTTGTTCACGGGCTTGTCGACTTCGGTCGGCAACGGCTCGACTCAAATCGCGTAGACCTTCTTGCGCCGCAAGTGCTTGAGCATCACGGAGTTGTTGTTATTGACGTTGTACCTCGGCATCTTGAGCATTTTGGTGTAGACGCACTCGCTCTTCCTCTTCATGTTGGAGTTTTCGTTGCCGTTCTCGGGGTAGCGCAAAGGCCTCTTGAGTTTGACGTTGTTGGCGCTCTTGAGAGTCGATGTCGCGTAGCGGATTGAGGCTTGCTTGACGATCGGTGCGCGCAACCCGATGAAGAGTGTTCGATGTCGGTGTACTTGAGCCTGAGAGGGTGAAGTCGGAGTGGCGGCTATAACGGCTCCTTCTTGAAGTGGAAGACGAGCGGTTGAGTAACAAAGCACGAATTTCGTCCATCCTTGCATCATTCTTTTGCTTGTGATCGTCGAGCTTGTAGTCGAAGTAGTCCATTGTACGCTGCTCAGAAAGTCGCAAGTCGGCGGCAAGGTTGTCGATGCGTTCACTCATAGCTTGTTGCTCTTGATGCAAAGCACGTTGTGCACCAAAGAGGTGGCTCTTGGTGACGAAGGAATTCATGCCGTCGTGTTGCTCCATGAAGAGTGGGTTGGTAGAAGTACTTGGCCTATCCATCATTCCAAGACAAATGTGAGTGGTAGAAAGAGAAGAACGAGTACCAAATGTACCTTGACCGAAGTTGAAAGTGGATCGAGGATCACTCCAATGTAGGACAAGGAAATAGCACAATTGGTACTAGCTCTTGTCGGTTTCTCACACCTACACAAGTAAAAGCTTTTGGTGGAGCTTGGTTAGGATGGTGGCACAAAATTTTATGCAATTGTAAGTGAGCTTCAATAATGTTGGAAAAGATTCGCAAGATGCAATCTAACAAGTAGACCAAGCATATAAGCTACACGGAAACACAGGCGCAAAAAGATAAGTGGGGTTGTGCAACCAAGGGTGAGCCAAAATGTGGAATCTACAAAAATGCTCTTGTTGCACAACACTAGAGAGACGCTAGCACGATTGCACAATAGGCGGATACAAGAACTTGTGCACAACCTACTTAGCAAAAATGCAACGACTTCTATCCCAAATATGTTCTATGCAAAGTGTTGCTATGATATGATCCAAGATGATCGAGTATGACAATCTTAATGTTGTAAGATGCTATGGTTCTTGCTTAAAAGCTCTTTGCTTATCTTTTCTCTTTGCTTAAAAGCTTGTTTGGCTCTTTGATGTTTGAGCTCTTTTCTCATGCAATGCTTGACGAACCAAGATAGCAAATGAGTATGCAATGACAACTTTGTGACACAAGAGATGATACCAATATATGCATCAATGATGTATGTATGCTATGGGAAGTATGATCACTAATGTGCACAAGTCTCGTTGCCGGCAATACTCAATGGCTAGTCTCGATGGGTAAGCAATGCAAAGGAGTAAGGCTATGATGGCTATCAATGTAATGGCAAGAATGATATGTCCAATACCAAGATGAGGTTACCGGTCTTGCTTCCGGTATGGTGTCTAAATGGTGGCACGAATACCAAGATGTAGTCGAGGTGGTCGTTGTTGATGATGCGTCTGTGGCGAAGATGATCGGCGGTGATGTCGATGTTGAACCGTACCTAAATAGCCGAAAAATGGATATGGTACCGCAACTCAAATTCTCAAACCTCGAAGTAGCAATTGTGTCGGAGAGTGAAACGGTCCAAAAATGGTTGGGTTATGAGGAAGTGGTGGAGGTATGCGGAAGTATATATGGTATATGGTGGACACCGGAACAAAATTTGGTGGAAATTGGGGCGGTGGATGGATATGTGGCTGCCAGGGGCCGGATGTCCGGGTGGGGCCGGATGTCTGGGCTCTACGGGCCAGATGTCCGGGCTCTGGATCCGGGGACGAAGGGGATGAACACCGCGTGGGGAGGTTAAATCCGGGCAAAATTCGGAGGAATTTGTGGATGGAAATTGGGGGGAAAAGGATAGGAAGTTAGATCCACTCAAAACAAAGCAAATCCACGGATCCAAACCAACAAAATCTCAACACACCAACAAATCACAAAAAAAATTGGGGCTATTTTTGGTGGGGAATTTTCAAATTAGGACAAGAAACAACAAAACAAGGCTAGAAACACAACGGGGAGGCTCCAAAATCGTGATCAACGTGGCTCTAGATACCAAGATGATGTAGGGTAGAACCCTAATCGCCCGATCTTCCACGAAAGGAGCGGATCCCGCGAAGAACACGAGGAACACAAAGAGGGAAACGAGGGAAAATGAGGGAAATCACAAGGGGAAACACAAGAGGAACACTCAAACTAACAAGAACAAGTCACACATGTGCTACATCCTCGGATACATAGAACGATACACGGTCCACGGACAACTAGGGACGATACAAAAGGGTAACCGGTTCTTCTCCATGAGGAGGTCTTGATGTTCTTCCCTAAAGAGGGGTCTTGAATCCGCTTGGGGGATCTTCTCCGGTGGAGGCTCGAATCTCTGAGGAGAAGGTAACCAAGTGGATGAGCAAAGCTCTCACATAAAATATGAGCTAATCCTTTACTAACCCTAGAAATTTGTACGGGATGGAGTATATATAGTCTAGGGGGGTAGAAGGGGTACACGGGCCTCGGCCCTTTACTGTGCGCAGACAGGGAGGCCGGACGTCCGGGCGTCGCGCCGGATATCCGGGCGTTCATGGAGGGCCGGATGTCTGGACTGTGGAGGCCGGATGTCTGGGCTGGTGAAGCTGGCCATGTTGCTCTCGGGTTCGGGGGAGTCCAGATTTCCGGGAAGGAGGCCGGATATCCGGGACCTTGGGAAGGGCCGGATGTCCGGGCTTGCGGGGCCGGATGTCCGGGCTTGTGGGGCCGGTTGTCCGGGGCCTGTAGGCACTTGGTGGTTGAGCAACTGTAGAGGAAGGCGCTCCAGGGGCCGGATGTCCGGGGCCTGGGAGATGCTCTTGGCTCCTTCCGTTGGTTCTCCTCATCCGTGGACTTGGGGACTTGTACATCTTCATGCGCATCTTTGGGCGGACCCTCTTGGTACCTAATCATGCACAACATCTCGGACTCAGGTAGTAGCCATGTCTCATGCATAGAAAGTGGAAGTTCGGAGAGGAGTGAGTTCACCTTATCTTCGATAGCCTTGGCTCGGGCTCGTGTCATTGGTCCAAGTGGTGCCGTTGGTGGTGTGGGTGCGTCCATGGGGATGATCTTAGGATGCTCCGCATCAAAACTCTTCTTCGGTCTTCAAATGTTGAGAATGATGACGAGAACCACCAAGAAAATTGATGAGACACTCCAGAAGAATGAAAAGAGAAAAGGTTGAGTCAAAGATGAAAAGAACTTGAAAGCGATCTTGGAGAAGGCATATGACTGATGAAAATTCATTCTGACGTCAAACTTGCAAATAATTTGGAAATAACTCCGGGAAGTTAGGAGAGTCAGGTAAGGTCCTGGGAAAAGACCTGTGGGTTATGGGCCCACTCAAAAGAAAACACCGTTGAATAGCTTTCAAAGAGAGATTGCACCGGCTGAATTAAATGGCTTGAACGGATTAAGAATGGAAACACGATTCTCCTGATATATCTCTAGCACTCTGGAAAATATTAAATAGCAAGAGGGAAACGATTAAGAGATGCGCTGGCTTGAAAAAACATTTGGAACGAGGAAAGGAATATGATCAACAAAGCTTAAATTGAATCTATCGGAGAAGAAACAACAACGAAGGATGATGAACTTGAAACTGTTGAGCATCTTCATGGGAAATCACCGAATCGAAACTTGGAAGAAAAGGATGATGAAACTTCACATAAATAAAATGATACTTTATTAAGAAATCTGAGTCCTTGAAGAAAAAGGGTGGGATGGTGGGAAAACAAAGGCCACTTGGGACGGATGAAACAAATGTTGTGGAGAAAACTGAGAATTGATCTTATGAATGAATTGAAATGATTGGATTAGCCTGAAGAGAAGCACGTCGGTTAAAAGAATTGGCCTGGCAATCTCGATGAGCGAAAGGATTAGCATTCACATCGAAATATGAGAACACCAATTAGGAAAGCTATGGAATCAACACTTGACTTCGAGGCAACTCGAATACCACAACTCAAAAAATAAAGGATTGGCTTGGGAAATAAGTCAGAAACAAACATATGATAGAGATTTCGCCCAAAGTGTTCGTGATGAGGCCCCATGGGCACGACATACAATGGACATCATGAATGACAAACGAGACATCCCTGAATCGGCATAGCCAAGGATTCTTTAAGACATCTCGCAACCACTGTAAATCGACCGTGAAAAACGAAACACTAGACGTTGGACCCCAATCTCAACTCATACATCTATTGAAAAGAAATCCTGGATAACTACTTGAATTCCCACCTAAGAACTCCCGAAACTTTCTGGTTATGCAATTTGGTGTTGGGGATACAGGGAGGCACAAATATCTCACACAACTAATAAATCCTACACTCCAATTGTATCCATCCGTCAACACATAACCAAGAAAACCTGGGAAATCGTGTACCTCAGACCTTCGAAAACATCCGATATACTAGCTGTGGCAATACATCTAATCGCTCTCCCCAGTACTGGGTGTCGCCAAACTACTCTCACCACAAAGAGTATAGAAGCGTTATCCATGTCGGCGACCTCTAGTATTCCAAAACTGAAATGATAAGCACTTTGATAAAAACACCTTGGAGCTCAACTCCCCGAGACACTGCCGCAGCCCCTAAATGACAGGAGACACCAAGACAGAATTCCCGTCACAATGATATCAGACCGATTCCACAATACCTGCGTGATCCTAAAAAAATTGAGTGAAAAAGGATAGAAGAGTGGGAAAACACCTACGTCACGAGTCCTCACCCGAGCGACGAAGGGGATAAGGAGTAAAAAGAATTCCTGCTCTCTGATATAACTAAGACTCGAAATAGTTTTTTTCTATACTCAACAACGGCAGCGTTCGATCAATCAAGGGGGCTCCTAAGGTCGGTAAGGCTCTGATACCAACTTGTAACGCCCCGGACACACCCGCGAGTGGTCATTACTCCTGGCGGGATCTAGACTGGCCCCACAGATTAATACTAGTCTTTTCTGCGCACTTTTTCCTCACTCGTGCGCACCCGGGAGCAACTTCCTAATTGGTCACCTATCCTAAAACTACTCCAAGATGAGCACACTTAACTTTGGAGTTATTTCCGAATGGGCTCCCCGAAAAGAAGGAATTCCTTATAGATATGAGTAGTCTATCATCACTAATATGCCAGGCTATCACACTAACAAAGTAAACTGGTCGATGCACCATCTTCTTTCTTGCTAACGCCTTCCGCTTATCAGCACCGATTTGTGGCTCCCCTTCATTGTCACCATTAGGCCCTACCGGGGATAAAGTTGGTTCATCACTGAGTGGTTCTGCCGCAGTAGTTTCTTCGCTATCCACTTCTCTCTACGCCACCAAGGCATCACTAACCACTTGGTTCGTTGCTGCCAAATACAGTAGCAGCGACTCTTGTGGTTTAGGTGCGACCAGGGTTGGAGCAGAGGACAGGTAAGCTTTCAATTCCCGCAGCACAGCCTCTGCCTATGGAGTCCATTTTATTATACCAGCCTTCTTCCAGATTTTGAAGAACAGAAAGGCACACTCAACGGATTTTGAAATGAACCTACTTAGTGCGGCAACACGATCGACTAGACGCCTCACATCATTGATGGTCTTCGGGGCTTGGTTCTGTTATATTGCCTTGATCTTGCTGGGGTTGGCTTCTATCCCTCATTGAGACACAAAGAACCCAAGGAGCTTGCCGAACGGAACTGAGGGAGTCCTGGATTAGGGGGTCTCCGGACAGCCGGACTATATCCTTTGGCCGGACTATTGGACTATGAAGATACAAGATTGAAGACTTCGTCTCGTGTCCAGATGGGACTCTCCTTGGCGTGGAAGGCAAGCTTGGCAATACGGATATTTAGATCTCCTCCCTTGTAACCGACTCTGTGTAACCCTAGCCCCCTCCGGTGTCTATATAAACCGGAGGGTTTAGTCCGTAGGACAACAACAATCATACCATAGGCTAGCTTCTAGGGTTTTAGCCTCTACGATCTCGTGGTAGATCAACTCTTCTAATACTCATATCATCAAGAACAATCAAGCAGGACGTAGGGTATTACCTCCATCAAGGGGGCCCGAACCTGGGTAAACATTGTGTCCTCTGCCTCCTGTTACCATCGGCCTTAGACGCATAGTTCGGGACCCCCTACCCGAGATCCGCCGGTTTTGACACCGACATTGGTGCTTTCATTGAGAGTTCCATTGTGCCGTCACCGTAAGGCTTGATGGCCCCTTCGATCATCGGTAACGATGCGGTCCAGGGTGAGGTTTTCATCCCCGGACAAATCTTCGTATTCGGTGGCTTCGCACTACGGGCCAATTCGCTTGGCCATCTGGAGCAGATCGAGAGCTACGCCCCTGGCCATCAGGTCAGGTTCGGAAACCTAAACGACACCGCTGACATCCGCGGAGACTTGATCTTCGACGGATTCGAACCCACGTCAGGTGCACCGCACAATCACGACGAGCATGACGTAACTCTACCGTCGGACAGTGTTCGGGAGATCGCATCTGCAACTACTCCAGCCTTCAATTCAGAGCAAATTGCGCCATCCGAGGACGGAGGGATAGACACCGCCATGGAGGCCGCACTCTTAGTGGCGATGGGGCCGGATACTGACTTCGCCCCTTACGAGAGCCGTGTCGCCGAACCACGGGATTCGTCTCTGGCCACGGACTCCGAGCCGCCTACATCCTTGCCTATTGAATCCGATTGGGCACCGATCATGGAGTTCACCTCCGCGGATATCTTTCAGCACTCTCCTTTCAGCGATGTGCTAAATTCATTAAGGTCTCTCTCCTTGTCAGGAGAACCTTGGTCGAACTATGTCCGGCTAGAATGGGATGCGGACGACGATTTAACCGACATGCTCGACTTCGACTCCGAAGACATCGACGGTATGGACGACGATGCAGGAGACGAACAGGAACCACCGCCCACAGGGCGCTGGACCGCCACCTCATCATATGATATATACATGGTGGACACCCCCAAAGAAGGCAATGGCGACGAGACAACGGAGGATGGCCCCTCCAAGAAGCAACCCAAGCGCCGACGTCAGTGGCGCCGCTCTAAGTCCCGCCACAGCAAAACAAGAGACAATAACACTTCGGATAGCGCCGAAGACAACCACAGTCCCCTCCAGCACAATGTAGAGCGGGAAGGCGAACAAGCTAGCCCTCCAGAGCAGGAAGCAAATGGAAAATCGGAGGAGGACAATTACATGACTCTCTCCGAAGACGAGGTGAGCCTCGGCGACGAAGAATTTATCGTACTTGAGGATCCCATCGAGCAGGAGTGCTTCAAGCGCCGGCTTATGGCCACAGCAAATAGCCTGAAGAAAAAGCAACAACAGCTTCAAGCTGATCAAGACTTGCTAGCAGACAGATGGACCGAAGTCCTTGAGGCCGAGGAATACAAACTCGAGCACCCCTTCAAGAGTTACCCAAAGCGCATGTTGCTACCTCACCTCGAGAAGGAAGCATTGAAACCCACATCACCAGTGTATGATGCGGCTGATCGGCCACCTCGTGGCCGAGCTAGAGAGGCGTTTCAGCCCGATGTTCAGCCTGCACCCCGCCGCCACTCAAACAATAATACCAAGGCCCGGGGCAACACACGGGACCTGCGAGACGTATTGGACAGCAGGGCAAAACATGCGAGGTCGATATACGGGTCATGGGGGCGCGCGCCAATGCGGGACAATGACCGTCGTGCCGGATACACTAAAGGTAAATCCGGCCGGGCCGAATACAGCAGACAAGACTCATATGAACTGCGTCGTGATATAGCCTGACACAGAGGCGCCGCACACCCCCTATGCTTCACTGATGAATTTATGGATCATGAATTCCCGGAGGGTTTCAAACCCGTAAATATCGAATCGTATCATGGTACAACAGACCCCGCTGTATGGATTGAGGATTTCCTCCACAACCACATGGCTCGCGGCGATGATCTACATGTCATCAAGTACCTCCCACTAAAACTCAAAGGACCAGCTCGGCATTGGCTGAATAGCTTGCCAGCAGACTTCATCGGCACTTGGGAGGATTTGGAAGACGCATTCCTTGACAACTTCCAGGGCACTTATGTGCGACCACTGGATGCTGATGACTTGAGCCATATAAGTCACCAGCCAGGGGAATCGGCCAGGCAAATCTAGACACGGTTCCTAACTAAGAAAAACCAAATTGTCGACTGTCCAGATGCAGAGGCCTTAGCGGCATTCAAGCATAACATCCATGACGAGAGGCTCGCCCGGCACCTCGGCGAGGAGAAGCCGAAGTCTATGGCAGCCCTCACGACACTCATGACCCGCTTTTGCGCGGGCAAGGATAGCTGGCTGGCTTGCAGCAACAACACATCAAGGAATCCGGGCACTTTGGATACCAAAGATGCCAACGGCAGACCACGTCGTAACAGACAAAAGCGCCAAAACAACGGCGATAACACCGATGACACGGCAGTCAATGCCGGATTTAGAGGCTCTAGATTCGGTCAGCGGAAAAAGCCATTCAAAAGAGGTACTCCGGGCCTGTCCAGCTTGGATCGCATACTCGATCGCTCATGTCAAATCCACTGCACCCGCGATAAGCCAGCCAATCACACCAACAGAGAATGCTGGGTGTTCAAGCAGGCCGGCAAGTTAAATGCCGAAAACAAGGACAAGGGGCTGTATAGTAATGACGAGGAAGAGCCCCGGCCGCCGAACATGGGAGGACATAAGAGGTTCCCCCCACAAGTGAAGACGGTGAACATGATATACGCAACCCACATTCCCAAGAGGGAACGGAAGCATGCACTAAGGGACGTCTATGCGATAGAGCCCGTCGCCCCAAAGTTCAACCCATGGTCCGCTTGTCCGATCACCTTCGATCGCAGGGGCCACCTCACTAGTATCCGTCATGGCGGATCCGCTGCATTGGTCCTAGACCCAATCATCGACGGATTTCACCTCACTCGAGTACTTATGGACGGCGGCAGCAGCCTGAACCTGCTCTATCAGGATACAGTGCGCAAAATGGGTATAGATCCCTCGAGGATCAAACCCACCGGTGTAGAGGCCCATTGCACGGGCTCAATCACACTGGAAGTGGTCTTCGGATCTCCGGACAACTTCCGAAGTGAGGAGTTAATCTTCGACATCGTCCCATTCCGCAGTGGCTATCACGCACTGCTCAGGCGAACAACATTTGCAAAGTTCAATGCGGTACCACATTACGCATACCTCAAGCTCAAGATGCTAGGGCCTAGGGGGGTCATAACAGTCAATGGAAACACAAAACACTCGCTCCGCACGGAAGAGCACACTGCGGCCCTCGCAGCAGAAGCACAAAGCAGCCTTTTAAGGCAAACCACCAATTCAGTGATACAGCCCTCGGTCACTGCCAAGCGAGTCCGGAGTAAACTGCAACAGGATCGCCTGGCACGTTCAGAGCTAGCCTAGCAACTCGGCCCCCGTCCCAGTTCCAGTCAAGCGACGAAATCCGTGCCGCGCGTACATAATTACGCACTCAAAATACCATGGACATAGGCGGGGGCACAATCAGGGCACGTCCTGCAATGCGGCTTAACCGCCCTAGGGACTGTATACCTTTATCATTTTTTCTCTTTCAGGACCTAACACTCTGGAAGCCCTTTCCGGCAGTACGATTGCCGAACACATTACGGGAATGAACAACCAAGGAGGCAAGAAGCTAAGATGTACACGGGAACCCCCAGGTGGTCTCTAATAATAACCGATATACCCGCTTTCTACTATCCATACGCAGCTTGCCCTTGGATAGGACATGTCAAATAGTCCTATTTTCTGCTTATTGCACTACTTGTATCAGTACGCTTCGACGTATTATTTAAATAACAATGCATAGCATTAGTCTATTATTGCATTATTTATCCCTTTTTTCTTATATGTCCATTTACGATAACTTGCTCCCGTACATTCTGGTACGGTCAATACGCCAGGGGCTTTCGTTTACCCCATAATACGGTGTGAGAAGTCCGAACACTTTCGACAGTGCGGCACCCCGAACTTATAACATTATATGCATCGGCTCCGAATCATGTCTTGGGTCAATAGTTGGGTTCGCCCGGCTCCCATGCTTTGGTACCTTACATTCCGCTATATCGGCTAAGGTAGCGCTGGGAGAACTACTGCGATTGTGTCTCGGTTCTTCCGGACGAGCACCTCAGTAGAGAAAGCCGAAAACTGACTATCATGATAAGGCGAGAGCTGGTCGCTGTTCGAGAGGTCTCAAGTCCTTAAAGACTTTTTCCGCTTCGGGCGAGGAGTCGGCCTTGCCCGACTTAGGCGTGTATAGCGCCCCAAATTCGGCCTTCCGAATACTAGGGGCTCCGCCAAAATTTAAAATTGTAGACTTCTGTGGCTAAGTGAGAGTGATAAAGCCTTATAGTCCGATTGCCTGGTTCGTTGTGCTAAACAACTCCCTCGAAGGACCCACAATTGGGATAAAGAGTGCTCAGGTTTATCTCGAACACCCCAGTACTAGGTACATGGGGGCAGAAGACGACGACTGGCCAACTCTCAAATTTTATAAACGGCCGCACAGAAGGTAATATTTTAAATTAAAAAAGCGTTGCATAGCGCAAATGAACTCGTTTCACATTACATGATCACATGAGCATGTTCATTCAAAAATTACATCACTAGCACATTCATCCGCCACAAGACGGGAACCCTTCAGGACACTGTCATAATACATTTCGGGGTTGCGATGCTCCTTGCCCTCCGGCGGCCCCTCCTTCACCAGCTTCACGGCGTCCAGCTTCGCCCAGTGCACCTTCGCCCGGGCAAAAGCCCTGCGCGCACCCTCGATGTAGACGGACCGCTTTATGACTTCAAGCCATGGGCAGGCATCCACAAGCCACCTCACCAGACCGAAGTAGCTGCCGGGCAGGGGCTCGCCAGGCCACATCCGGACTATAAGACCCTTCATGGCCTGTTCGGCCGCCTTGTGAAGCTCGACCAATTGCTTTAGCTGGTCGCTCAAGGGCATTGGGTGTTTAGTCCCAGTATACTGAGACCAGAACAACTTTTCGTCGAGCTCCCCTCCTCAGCTCGGTAAAACTACGCGGCATCCAGTACACGGCGGGGAAGATCTGCGAACGCTCTTGGAGAGCTCCGAACTCGGGTAAGTAAAAGGAAAGTTTCCTTCACATGCTTGATTTGCATAATGAATGCCTTACCCGCTGTTATCTTCTTGACCGCATCATTCTCCTGGAGGGCCTTGTGGGCTTCAGCCTTGGCGCTCCTGGCGCTTTCGAGCGCCTTCACAAGCTCGGACTCTCGCGTCTTAGAGTCAAGCTCCGAGGACTTGTGTTTCTTGGCGAGAGCCTCGAGCTCTTGCTGCACCTTGCCTACTCGGGCTTCTTGCTTTTCCAGCTCAAGGCGCTCCTTGGCCGCTTTGTTTTCGGCCTCGGACAGCGCCTTCTTCAGGGTCGCCACCTCGGTCGTGGCCCCTGGAAAATTCATGATGATCCTATTACTTTACAACCGAACTTCTTTTTAAAGCATAGACAAGGTATTGCTTACCTTTGCTCTCCTCGAGCTGCCTCTTGGTAAGGCCGAGCTCGTTCTCGGACCGCTCCAGGTCCTGCTTCAGTGCAGAGACCTCCACAGTACGTGCGGCAGCGGCCAGAAATGAAGCCTGCACATACACATAGACATATTCTGATTAGACTCCTGAGTCATCATTTGATCCTCTATTCGGACTTTCTTCTTGAACGCCGAACAGAGCATCAGGGGCTACTATCTATGCGGTAATATTTTCTTATATTTTGATTGCTTACCTCAACGCCTGTTAGGAGGCTGGTGCAAGCTTCGGTCAGTCCGTTTCTGGCGGACTAAACTTTCTCGATCACCGCACTCATGATAGTGCGGTGCTCTTGGTCGATGGAAGCGCCGCGAAGCGCTTCTAGCAAGTTGTCCGGTGCCTCTGGATGGATAGAGGACACTGGCACGGGAGGCTGGCCCCCCTTAACGGTGGATCGCCTGCCGGAGTTCGGAGCCATCGAAGGTTCTAGTGCAGTGTTCGGCTAGGGGCCTAACTCGGAGCCCGTAGGAGCCTCGCTCCCTTGGTACCCAGGGTCTGGGAGGTCGCCTCGAGATGCCTCCAGGACCACCTCCCCTTGGCACGGTGCCTTTTGAGACAACACCTCGGCGTTGTCCGTAGGGTGAGGGGTGGAAGCGGTCGGAAGAGAACCACTATTCATATCCGACGAGTCCAATGAGCCGCTCGACGAGGATACGTCGAGATGAGCTCGGGACGGACTACATAATCATGTTCGGCATGAGGAGAAGCAGTGCAATAAAACATACCATGAATTACTATGGTGTCCAGATACTTACGACTTCGCCAGGGGCTTGATCCTGGGTAGCCACTCGTCGCTGCTGTAGGCGGCCGTCGTGGAGCAGTCCGGAGGGAGGGTCCTTCCCTTCTTGGACCCTTTGGCCTCCCCGGTTGGGCCGGCCTTCCTTTTCTTGTCTCCCCCGGCTGGGGGGGAGAACTTTCCTCCTCCTCCTCGTCGTTTTCGTGGGAGGAGTGCGCGTCGGAGTCATCGGACGATGAGTCCGATAGAACCTTGCGCCGGAGACCCTTTCGGGTCCCCGTGGCCTTCTTCTTGGTCTTCTTCGCCGGCACCTCGTAAGGTGCCGGAGCCAGCATCTCCGTTAGGAGAGCATCTATGGGATCTTCAGGCAGGGGGGCTGGGCAATTGAGCTGCTCCGCTGTCTTTATCCAGTCCTATTAATGGCATAGGAGCTTAGATCCTGCACATCATTTAACTGGGGCAAATAAATACCCTGTGAGATACAAAAACTTATCGGATTGGCATGGCGCTTTGCGCTGAGTCCGCGGTCCTCGGTGAGGGAAGGAGGTACCTCGGCGCCCTTGAACAACACCCTCCAGACATCCTTGTGCGTCGTGTCATAGAGCTCTCGCAGTGTCTGGTGCTTGGCCGGGTCAAACTCCCACAAAATGAATGCCCGTCGTTGACACGGGAGAATCTAGCGGAAGAGCATGACCTGGACCACGTTGACGAGCTTGAATTTCTTGCTCATCATGTTCCTAATGCAGGTCTGGAGTCCGGTCAGCTCTACCGAGGAACCCCAGGACAGGCCCTTCTCTTTCCTTGAAGTGAGCCGTGTGGGGATTCCGGATCGAAATTTGGGGGCCGCCACCCAGTTGGTGTCGCGCAGCTCAGTGATTTAGAACCACCCCGATTGCCACCCCTTTATGGTCTCCACATAGGAGCCTTCGAGCCAGGTGACCTTAGGCATTTTTCCCACCATGGCGCCTCTGCACTCTGCTTGCTGGCCGACCACCACCTTCGGTTTAACATTGAAGGTCTTCAGCCACAGGCCGAAGTGGGGCCTGATGCGGAGGAAGGCCTCGCACACGAAGATAAACGCTGAGATGTTGAGGATGAAATTGGGGGCCAGATCTGAAAATCCAGCCCGTAGTAGAACATGAGCCCGCGGACAAACAGGTGGAGGGGAAACCCCAGTCCGCGGACGAAGTGGGTAAGAAAAACTACCCTCTCATGGGGTTCGGGCGTAGGGATGATCTGCCCTGCATCTGGCAGCCGGTGTGCGATATACGCGGCCAGATATCCGGCTTCCCGTAACTTTGTGATGTTCTCCTCCGTGATAGAGGAGACCATCCACTTGCCTCCCGCTCCGCACATGCTTGGAGTGGTTTGAGAAGAAAGACACGAACTTGGGCGCTGGAGCTCGAGTGTGCGAGAATGGGTAAGCAAGAAGGAAGAAGGCGTGGGTAAAAAGGGTGAATCCTTGTCCCTTTATAGGGGCGGAAGAGGCAATGCGCCTCCACACTAGCCTGGTAAAATCTCTTATTCCCCAAGCGTCGTAATTGATGGCGCGGTTGGGTTACCCACGTCCATATTGATGAGAATCCCGTAATAAGGAGGACACGATCTCTGCTTTGACAAGATGATGCGGAGCATCCTATGGACATCACCATGTCAAGAGTCCGTTCGGCGGGTGACACGTGCGACATCTACTTCACATACATAAAGGTGAATCATCTCCTTTACACGTGCTCACTTGACCCCTTCGAGGATGGTATACTACTTGACACTTCTCCCGTGTGCATGCATAGGTATTGTCGGAGCTTCACGGATGCTGAGGAGGAGTGCAAGCGCCAAGGAACAACTACACCATCCGCGAGGGAAGCCTGGAAGCAATGACGGAAGAAGACGGCGCTGCTGAAGCTACAGCGGCCGGACATCTGAGCTAGAGGCCAGACATCCGGCGCCAGTGCAGCCGCCTAATTGCTGCACCAACAGTCGGCCGAACAAGCCTTAGCGGCCGGACATCCGGTGCCTCCTGACAGCCCGGACATCCGGCTTCTCCCCTGGAAATCCAGCACCAACGTATCCAGAGAGCAGCTGAACCTCCACTTCAGCCCGGACATCCGGCCGCGACCCCGGACATCCGGCTCGTACCAAAGCCCCGGACATCCGGCCCCCAGCCCGGACGTTCGGCACCTACGCGTGCCTAACCAGGCCAAAGGCCCATGTATCCCCTCCTCACTTACCCCTTCGTGGCTCTAGACTATATATACTCCTCCACCTCCTTCTAGTTAGAGTTAGCGTTGGTTTAGCTCATGTTAGAGATAGAGCTACGCTCATCCACATCGGATCTACTCCACGAGAGAGACCGTGGCCTCTACGGAGAAGATCCCTTTGGATTCAAGACCTCCTTGCGGAGAAGATCATCAAGACCCCCTCTTGGGCGGCCCCTCAAGACCTCCTCACGGAGAAGACCGTTACCTCTTGTATTGTCCTTTGTTGACTTTGGATCTTGTATCTCTATTTGTGTTTCGAGGATCTAGCACATGTGTGATTATTCTTGTTGGTTTGAGTTTTCTCTTGTGTTCCCCTCGTGATTTCCCCTCGCTTCCCTCCTTGTGTTCTTCGTGTTCATCGTGGGATTCATTCCTTTCGTGAAAGATCAGGCCACTAGGGTTCTACCCTACATCATCTTGGTATCATGAGCCACGTTGATCAATATTTTGGAGCCTCCCCGTTGTGTTTTCTAGCCTAATTTTGTTGTGTTCTTCCCCAAATTCGAAAAATCCCCACAAAAATAGCCCCAATTTTTTTTGTGATTTGTTGGTTTGACGAAGTTTTGTTGGATTTGATCCATGGATTTGCTTGGTTTCGAGTGAATCTAGCATATCCCCAAGTTTCCCCACTTTTCATCCACGAAATCTCCGCAATTTTGCCCCTAAATTCATCTTTTGCCGCCCCCAAATTGAGTTTCGAAGTCCAAATCCCGATCTGGAATCGTCGGGCTGGACATCCGGGCCAACGGGCCGGACATCCGGCTCCTGGAGCACAAATTCCGCACGGTTCTGGACATCAGCCCCCGGATATCCGCCCCCCAAGCCCGGATGTCCGGCCCCTGACATTTCAGCCTTCGGTGTTTCACCGTTTTGACCATAACTAATTCATCCAGAGTCCGTTTTTTACGTTCTTTAGCTCGTTTTGAAGCTCTTGACATACCCCTTCCCACAAAAATACTTCCATCACCATTTGACTCCATCAAATTTTTGGAACTTTGGCATCTTTGCCAAGGGCTTCCACCACAACCTCCGCATAACCACCACCGACTTCCGCAACCTAACCAATTTTGTTCCCCATCGCATTAGTGGTTGCTTGAGGAGTGATTTGAGTCTCCTAAGGTGTCTAGGCTACTTAGGGATGGTTTCTTATTATCAACCACCACCACCATGAACGCATAGGCTTGACCACTATACACCTCCGCCACCCCGACTTAACCCAATTTTCTTTGTGTTGTGAGTTGTGTCTCCTAAGGTGTTTCGGCTACTTAGGGACCGTGCTTCCAACTCCAACACCGTGTATAGTCCACCACCTTACCCTCCACTTCCGCATTGTGTCTCATAACCCATCATTGCATTCCGCAATTCCATTGAGCTTCCACAAAACCACCACCACATCCCGATACCACCATTTCACATTTGAGATTTCGAGTTCGCGGTTTTTCCGTTTCCTAAGGTGTTTCGGCTACTTAGGGACGAGTCTCCATCATCTTGGTTTCTACATAAAGAACACCACCACTCATCATCGCCAAGGACGGTAACCTCCATATCATCTTGGTATCGTGGTATCCCTCCATTGTATATTCCCTTGCCATTGCATTGTTAACCCCCAGCCATTTCGCGTCACTTTCCTATCGAGACTAGCCATTTGAGTATTGCCGACAATGTTACTTGTGCACATTAGTGGTCTACACCTTCCATTACATACATACCATATCATTTTGGTATCATATCATCCCTTGTGTCACAAGATTGTTCCCGTATATACACAATAGCTATCTTGGTTTGTGCATTTTGCATAGCGGCCATACAAAAAAAGAAAGGAGAATAAGCTTTTAAGCAAAAGAGAAAGAGCAAAGAAGCTTGTAAGCAAGTGCCATAGCATCATACCACATTGCATATAAGATTGTCATATCCGATCATCTTGGACCATACCACCGGAACATCATATACATAGCATACTTGGGATAGAAAGTTCATACATTTTGCATCTTATAGGTTGTGCACAAGTGTCGTATCCGCCTATTGATCAATCGTGCTAGCTTCTCTCTTGAGTTGTCCAACACGAGCGTTTTCCGTGGATTCCACATTTTGTGCTCATCCTTGGTTGCACGACCCCATTTATATATCCATGTGTGCATTTCCGTGTGCCACCCATAGTGCTATTGGTCTACTTGTTACACTTGCGAATTTGTGTATCTCTTTCAACATTATTGACTCTTGCTAACATTTTACATCAATATTTTGTGCAACTATCCTCACCGAGCTCCACCATAAGCCTTATTTGTGTAGGTGTGAGAAACCGACAAGAATTGGTACCAATTGTGCTATTTCCTTGTCCACATTGGAGTGATCATTGATCCACTTTCAACTTCGGTCAAGGTACATTTGGTATTCGTTCTTCTCTTTCTACCACTCACATTTTTCTCTTGGAGTGATGGATAGGCAAGGCATTTCATCTTCGGTCTACAACAACAACGACGAGTTCGATGCCGCGAACAACTCCACCGACGCCAAGATGCAAGCTCAAATGGAGGAGATCAAAGCCCTCATCAAGTCCTACAAGCGGTCTTCCTCATCTTCGAGAAGACGCTCAAGAGCACATGCCTCCGAGCTACCATCTCCGGCAAGGTCACATCGGCATCGACACCATCACCACCACGAACGTGAAGGTCAAGAGCTCAACACCAACAACTGCTCAATGACTTCACCATCACCCTTGGCATCTTCGCCAAGCGACTTCAAGGCATCTTCGCCTATGGACATACGTCATCTTCGCCCACAAGCACTTCAAGAGAAGCTCCCCAAGCTCAAGTCCGTGACTTCCATGAGCTACTACAACCTCGACATCGACCATGAGATCCTTTCTATGGGACTCTAGAACCCGAGGAGTATCTCGAGTGGGAGCGTTTGATGTACGACTACCTCAAGCTACATCAAGTTCCTCCCGAAGATCAAGTGAAGTGTGCCACAAGGAACTTGCATGACTACGCATCCACATGGTGGCTTCACACACCTTCGGAGACCTACAACATGAGTTGGCCCAAGACGAAGAGAGCTTTGCGGCGAGAGTCCGTGCCTCCAACCTACATGGAACAACTTCTACGCCAATTGGAGAACACCACCCAAGGATCCAAGTCCATCGACGAGTACTTCAAGGAGATGAAGAAAGCCTTGCGACGAGCCGACGAGGATGATCCCATTTCGATGAAGTTCCACTTCATGATGGGATTGCACAACGACATCTCCAAGACGATCTTCCTCAAGAACTACAACTCCCTAGTGGAATGACAAAGGTAACATAGGTGAAGGTGATGCTCTAGTCCCACTAGTGGACATTCTTGTCGTTGATTGCTTGCATGATGTTGATCAACCTATTTCCATGCTTCATGCTAGTGTGACTTCCCCATGCGATGATTTACCCATTTATGATGAGTATGATGATTGCCATGTGGAGTCTATTAGTTGTGATGCCATGTTACATAGCATTTCTTGTGCTAATTCTCTCGGTCACATCATGTTTGCCATCCGCTTGACTTGTCATATGCTATCCATGAGATCAATCATATGTCATATTTGCAATCTCTTCATAGTGACTATGCATATGCTATTAAAATAAATCCAATTTGCACATATGGCATAGATGACAAGCCCATGGTTATTGGCATTTGTTTTTCTTGTGATGATATTGATATGCTCCCATTGCATCATTTATCTCATATGCCATGCCATGAACACCTAGCTTCGGATATGCATTGTTTTGGATGTTGTCCATTTTCTCCATGTGATCTTTCCAATATTTCTCACGAGGAAACCCCCATAGTTTCCTCATACATTTTAGTAGATTTTGATTCATCCCATTCATTGAATGATCCCAATACTTGTGTGCACCATATGCTTCCCATGAATAAACATGCTATTGATTTGCCATATACTTGCATTCTCAATTTGTGTCCCCATCGTGTTATACACAATAACTATTCTTTCATGATGGATGACATGTTCTCATACCATGCATCAAATTTCTTTGAGCGATGCTTATCTTGTGCTAACTCTCACGTGCACATACACATCATGATGGATGATGTGTACATTTACCACACACACAATCTCTTCCGTTTGTGTCTCTTTTGTGTAGGTACCCTTGAATATTTGTCAACCTCGCAATCCCACGAGCTGACAAAATGAGCTCTAGAGAGCAATGATGACTTGGAATCCCATGGATTGCCTTTCCCACAGCTCTCTTCACGCACATACTTCACGCATTTCTTCTACTTGGCCCTCACTTGGCTATGGGTTATTGTCCATTACATATTATATGCCCATCTTGCCATGTTCACTTTGCATGATATGCTCATTCCTATGCCTTTTCCATGCATTTGTGACCCATGCTTTGCATTACACATGATGATTGATTCTAGTACTTCTATGTGTATTTGCAAGCTTGGTGGCCATATTGCTTGTTATTGTCATGTTTGCTTTGTGCACCATGCCTATGATAATACTATATGATCTTGCTTTGTGTTCGTGCTTGCGATATGTCATGTGCATTGTCTGTGCCTATTATTTTCTCACATGACATGATTGCCATGATTTCCTCTAGTATGTTGCATCTTCGCACTACTAGCTTGCACGACTTGATTACTATGATTGCTTGCCTTGTTGCATCACCGATGATTCATACTTGCTCACTTCATGCGGTTGATGACAACCATCTACATGCTTTGCACATGATTGTTATTGCTTCTTGTCATATATCTCCATATGTTGCCTCCCTCATGCTAGATGATTTGACATGTATTGAGTGCAACGATGCCTTTAGTCTTGATAATGAGTTTGTCCACATAGCATTCTCACATATATTTGGAGATTTTGACATCCTTATGAAGCATGCTTGTCTTACCTCTTTGCACCATATACCTAGTGCCATGAATATTGCCATTGTTGAATCATATTATTCATGCACTTGTGCTTCTAATGGTTATGTGCAAAAGAAAAGAACCATCATGATGGATGATGTGTTTATCTACCACGCGCATACATTCTTTGCTTTCTTGTGTGCATGTGTAGGATACTTGGACTTTGTGTCAACTTCCGCCTCACGTGAGTTGACAATTCGAGCTCTTGAGAGCGAGCGCATACATTCGACAATGACTCGCTCCTACACCACCTTTCATACCACTTTAGCATTGTGAAGGACGCACAAGAACATGCTTTCAAGGTGATATCCTTCTCTTTTGAGAACCACCAAACCATGAGCATGGATATGACGGATCATACTACTTGTGTTGCTTGCACCATGAGACTTATTGTTCATCTTGGACCACTTGATTGCACACATGTTAGAGATCTTGCTTCGACTTGTCATTTTCACTGTTACATGCATCATGATATATATGCCTTGTGTGTTGCATCCAATTCTTGGATTACTTGCTCCTATCATATGTTTGGTTGCAACAATGTCATCACTTCACATATGCCATGTCCCATTGATTGCTACATGCTTGCCTTGATTGCCTCACACATGATGAACAATGCTCTTTCCATTGTGTTGAGTGCCAAACAATATTCACTACACCACATGCACATTATGCTTGGATTGTCTTGCACTTGACCCATGTGTTTAGACACTTCATTTTATTTGGTGTTCTGAATGCTTCTTATGCCTACCATAGACCTTTCATTGAGCGCTTTGCCCATGCTTGCTATGACATTGAGGTAGATGCTTATTCTTTTGTTACACATATTTGCATCACTACCTCACATTTACATGCTTGTCCCCATGATATCTTTGATTGTGCTCAATTGATATGCTTGCATGCCATGTCACAATCCTTTGTCACACCATATGCTTTGGATGATGACGACACTTGTTTGGTGACTCACCTCTTAAATGCTTGGTTTTGCACTAACGCTAACCACATTTGTTTTTCCAAGTGTTTGTTGTCCTTACTCCTTTTGAAGGAATCACAAGACGGTGCAACATTTGAGAGTCCCCATTTCAAGCTTCAAGATGACAATTACTTGGTGAACGTCCACTTCTACACGACGAAGCCATCTCTTTCCCATGGTGATTTGGTTTTCGATCCGTGGTCGGATCTTTCCCAAGGGAGGGGAGATGATGCGGAGCATCCTATGGACATCACCATGTCAAGAGTCCGTTTGGTAGGTGACACGTGCGACATCTACTTCACATACCTAAAGGTGAATCATCTCCTTTACACATGCTCACTTGACCCCTTCGAGGATGGTATACTACTTGACACTTCTCTCGTGTGCATGCATAGGTATTGTCGGAGCTTCACGGATGCTGAGGAGGTGTGCAAGCGCCAAGGAACAACTACACCATCCACGAGGGAAGCCTGTAAGCGACGACGGAAGAAGACAGCGCTGCTGAAGCTACAGCAGCCGGACATCCGGGCCAGAGGCCGGACATCCGGTGCCTGTGCAGCCGCCCAACTGCTGCACCAATAGTCGGCCGAACAAGCCTTAGCGGCAGGACATCCGGCGCCAACCCCGGACATCCGGCGCCTCTCGACAGCCCGGACATCCGGCATCTCCCCCGGAAATCGGGCACCGACGTATCCAGAGAGCAATTGAACCTCCACTTCAGCCCGGACATCCGGTCACGACCCCGGACATCCGGCTCGTCCCAAAGCCCCAGACATCCGGCCCCCGGCCCGAACGTCCGGCACCTACGCATGCCTAACCGGGCCAAAGGCCCATGTATCCCCTCCTCACTTACCCCTTCGTGGCTCTAGACTATATATATACTCCTCCACCTCCTTCTAGTTAGAGTTAGCGTTGGTTTAGCTCATGTTAGAGATGGAGCTACGCTCATCCACATCGGATCTACTCCATGAGAGAGACCGCGGCCTCTACGGAGAAGTTCCCTTTGGATTCAAGACCTCCTTGCGGAGAAGATCATCAAGACCCCCTCTTGGGAGGCCCCCTCAAGACCTCCTCACGGAGAAGACCGTTACCTCTTGTATCATCCGTTGTTGACTTTGGATCTTGTATCTCTATTTGTGTTTCGAGGATCTAGCACATGTGTGACCATTCTTGTTGGTTTGAGTGTTCTCTTGTGTTCCCCTCGTGATTTTCCCCTCGTTTACCTCCTCGTGTTCTTCGTGTTCATCGCAGGATTCGCTCCTTTCGTGAAAGATCGGGCCACTAGGGTTCTACCCTACATCACAAGACATGTCAAGAAAACTGCCTCGCGATATGTGCGGTGCTGGTTGAGAGAAACCATTCGAATAATGACCGGGCCATGGCATGATGTCGTGCTGTCAAAACGTGTCAGCAGATTAGATTTGTGAAAATATTATTCTCTCTACGGTGGTATGTGGAAATTGTTTTGCAGAGCCGGACACTATCCTTGGGTTCAAAATCTTCTATGGAGTATTCGGAGGAGGAACCCGCCTTGCAATGCCGAAGACAAAACTGTGCGTCGGACTCATCATCATTGAAGCCTGGTTCAGGGGCTACTGAGGGAGTCCTGGATTAGGGGGTCTCCGGACAGCCGGACTATATCCGTTGGCCGGACTGTTGGACTATGAAGATACAAGATTGAAGACTTCGTCTCATGTCCGGATGGGACTCTCCTTGGCGTGGAAGGCAAGCTTGGCAATACGGTTATGTAGATCTCCTCCCTTGTAACCGACTCTGTGTAACCCTAGCCCCCTCCGGTGTCTATATAAACCAGAGGGTTTAGTCCGTAGGACAACAACAATCATACCACAGGCAAGCTTCTAGGGTTTTAGCCTCTACGATCTCGTGGTAGATCAACTCTTGTGATACTCATATCATCAAGAACAATCAAGCAGGACATAGGGTATTACCTCCATCAAGAGGGCCCGAACCTGGGTAAACATTGTGTCCCTTGCCTCCTGTTACCATCTGCCTTAGACGCACAGTTCGGGACCCCCTACCCGAGATCCGCCGGTTTTGACACCGACAGGAACACCAAACACATATTTCTCTGGGTTGAGCTTCAAGTTGATCTACCGCAAATTTGCAAAGGTTTCTTCCAAATCTTCAATGAGTGTAGACTTGTCCTTGGTTTTGACCACTATATCATCTATATATGCTTCAATGTTCCTGTGCAGCTGAGGGTCGGCACCAAATTGTACGGCCCTTGAAAATGTGGAACCAACGCTTTTTAGCCCGAACGGCATACGTACAAAGCACTACGTGCCACATGGGGTAATAAACATGGTCTTCTCATCGTCTTCCTTGGCCGTGAAGATCTGATGGTAGCCAGAGTACGCCAAGGAAGGAGAGCAAATCACATCCTGAGGTGGAGTCAACGATTTGATCAATGCAGGATAAGGGGAATGGATCCTTTGGACAAGCTTTGTTCAAGATAGTGAAGTCAATACAAAGTCTCCACTTCCCATTTGCCTTGCATACCACCACTGGATTTTCTAACCAAGTTGGATGCAGTACTCCTCTGACCAAACCCACTGCTTAAAGTTTCTTAATCTCCTTGGCAATGAACTGTTACCGCTCCAAGGCTTGCTTTCTGACTTTCTGGTTGATGGGACGGGCATGAGGACAGACAACAAGGCGGTGCTCAATTACCTCCCTGGGAACACCAGGGATGTTAGATGGTTGCCAGGCAAACACATCGACATTCGCCCGCATGAAGGTAACGACCATGCTTTCCTAGTTGTCATCTAGGGTTGCACTAATGGTGGAAGTATCATTAGTGTCATCTTGCAGTGCCGTAACTTTCTTGTTTGTTGGAGGGGCAGCCTTGGATCTTTTGCCAACCAAAGGCAAGTCATTTCCAGGCGCAACACACTCCGGAGAAGCGCGCTTCCCCAGGTCCTTGCCGGTGTTCTTGCCGGTTCCCTTAACTTTCTTCTCCTCCTTCGCGGGAGCCGAGGACTTGACGGCCTCCGCCGCTACCACGTCTCTATACGTCTTATCCACACAGATGACCGCATCTTTCTTATTCGACGGGATGGAGATGACTCCCACAGGACAAGGCATCCTCAGAGTGTGTAGGATCCAAAGTATGTCTAGAGGTGGGGTGATTAGACTATTTGACCAAATAAAAATATAACCTTTTCCCACTTTTAGTTGTGGGCTATTTTAGTAATTAACACAAGTCAAGCAATCAACCTACACATGCAATTCTAAGAGTGTAGCAGCGGAAAGTAAAACATTGCATATGAAGGTAAAGGAAGGGTTTGGAGAAGGCAAACGCAATGGAGACACGAAAGATTTTTGGCCCTTACAAACTTCTTGGTTCAACTCCATAACTTGACGGAGGCTCCCAAGCTACACCTAACCAATCTAGGAGACACCACTCTCCAAAAGGTAATAGATGGTGTGTTGATGATGAACTCCTTGCTCTTGTGCTTCGAATGATAGTCTCCCCAACACTCAACTCTCTCTCTCTCACACACATATCTAGATAAGGTGGAAAGATGATTTGAGTGGAAAGCAACTTGGGGAAGGCTAGAAATCAAGATTCTTGTGGTAGGATTGGAATATCTTGATCTGAACACATGAGTAGGAGGTTCTCTCTCAAAAAATGTATGGTGGAAGTGTAGGCATGTTCTGATGGCTCTCTCTCATATGGAGAGGGGGTGGAGGGGTATATATAGCCTCCACACAAAATCCAACCGTTACACACATTTGACTCATCTTGGTGAGACCGAATAGCTAAACCTGGTGGCACCGATTAGTTCACAAATGTGAACGTTAGGAATCTCAGTGGGACCGACTGGAACAACTTGGTGGGACTGATGTGCTAGGGCTTAGGGAAAACCTCATCTCAGTGAAACCGATTGCGTCAACTCGGTGAGACCGAAGTGAATCAATAGGGCAACATAGAATTGGTCAAGCCATCTCGGTGAGACCAAAATAATTGCAACCAATAACAGTGAGTTGGCAATGCCATTTCGGTCAGACGGAGATCCATATCGGTGTGACTGAACTGTTAGGGTTTCTAGTTGTGGCTATTGAAGGAAATATGCCCTAGAGGCAATAATAAAGTTATTATTTATTTCCTTATTTCATGATAAATGTTTATTATTCATGCTAGAATTGTATTAACCGGAAACATAATACATGTGTGAATACATAGACAAACATAGTGTCACTAGTATGCCTCTACTTGACTAGCTCATTGATCAAAGATGGTTAAGTTTCCTAACCATAGACATTAGTTGTTATTTGATCAATGGGATCACATCATTAGGAGAATGATGTGATTGACTTGACCCATTCCGTTAGCTTAGCACTTGATCGTTTGTTTACTGCTATTGCTTTCTTCATGACTTATACATGTTCTTATGACTATGAGATTATGCAACTCCCGAATACTAGAGGAACACTTTGTGTGCTACCAAACGTCACAATGTAACTGGGTGACTATAAAGGTGCTCTACAGGTGTCTCCGATGGTACTTGTTGAGTTGGCATAGATCAAGATTAGGATTTTGTCACTCCGATTGTCGGAGAGGTATCTCTGGGCCCTCTCGGTAATACACATCACTATAAGCCTTGCAAGCATGATAACTAATGAGTTAGTTACGGGATGATGTATTACGAAACGAGTAAAGAGACTTGCCAGTAACGAGATTGAAACTAGGTATTGAGATACCGACGATCGAATCTCGGGCAAATAACATACCACTGACAAAGAGAACAACGTATAGTGTTGTGCGGTTTGACTGATAAAGATCTCCGTAGAATGTGTAGGAACCAATATGAGCATCCAGGTTCCACTATTGGTCATTGACCGGAGACGTGTCTCGGCCATGTATACATAGTTCTGGAACCCGTAGGGTCCACACGCTTAAAGTTCAGTGACGATCACTTTTATGAGTTTGTATGTTTTGATGTACCGAAGGTAGTTCGGAGTCCCGGATTTGATCACGGACATGACGAGGAGTCTCGAAATGGTCAAGACATAAAGATTGATATATTGGAAGCCTACATTTGGACATCGGAATAGTTCCGGGTGAAATCGGGATTTTACCGGAGTACCGGAGGGGTTACCGGAACCCCCCGGGGGCTAATGGGCCTTGTTGGGCCATAAGGGAAAGAGAGAGGGGACGGCCTAGGGCAGGCAGCATGCCCCCTTCCCCCTGTCCGAATTGGACTAGGAGAAGGGGGGGGCGGCGCCCCCTTTCCTTCTCTTTCTCTCCCTACCTTTCCCCCTCCTAGTAGGAGTAGGAAAGGGAGGAATCCTACTCCTACTAGGAGGAGAATTCCTCCTCCTAGGCGCGCCAACAAGGGCCGGCCGGCGTCCCTCTTGCTCCTTTACATACAAGGGCAGGGGCACCTCTAGACACACAAGTTGATCACAAAGATCTCTCCCGGCCTTGTGCGGTGCCCCCCTCCACCATAATCCACCTCGGTCATACTGTAGCGGTGTTTAGGCGAAGCCCTGCTGCAGTAACTTCATCAACAGCGTCACCACGCTGTCGTGCTGCCGAAACTCTTCCCCGAGCTCTACTGGATCATGAGTTCGTGGGACGTCACCGAGCTGAACGTGTGCTGAACGCGGAGATGCCGTACGTTCGGTACTGAGGATCGGTCGATCGTGAAGACGTACGACTACATCAACCACGTTGTCATAACGCTTCCGATTAATGGTTTATGAGTGTACGTGGACAACACTCTCCCCTCTCGTTGCTATGCATCACCATGATCCTGTGTGTGCGTAGGAAAATTTTGAAATTACCGAACCTCATAGGTCAACCAGAGCAAGATCCGCACCAGAATGGTACGGTAATCCAGTTCTGGAGGTCATGTTACTTGACCATGACCAACCTACGAACTATGATGAAGCGATGATGAGCCCAGATTCCGCAAAATGGCTTGAGGCCATGAAATTTGAGACGGGATCCATGTATGAGAACAAAGTGTGGACTTTTGTTGACTTGCCCGATGATCGACAAGCCATCGAGAACAAATGGATCTTCAAGAAGAAGACATACACTGACGATAATGTTACTGTCTACAAAGCTCGACTTGTTGCAAAATGTTTTCTACAAGTTCAAGGAGTTGACTATGATGAGACCTTCTCACCCGTAGCTATGCTTAAGTCCGTCTGAATCATGTTAGCTATTGCTGCATTTTAGGATTATGAAATTTGGCAAATGGATGTAAAGACTGCATTCTTGAATGGATTTCTGGAAGAAGAGTTGTATATGATGCAACCTGAAGGTTTTATAGATCCAAAGGGAGCTAACAAAGTGTGCAAGCTCCAGTGATCCATTTATGGACTGGTGCAAGCCTCTCGGAGTTGGAGTAAACGTTTTGATAGTGTGATCAAAGCATATGGTTTTATACAGACTTTTGGAGAAGCCTGTATTTACAAGAAAGTGAGTGGGAGCTCTGTAGTATTTCTAATATTAAATATGGATGACATATTGTTGATTGGAAATGATATAGAATTTCTGGATAGCATAAAAGGATACTTGAATAAGAGTTTTTCAATGAAAGACCTCGGTGAAACTGCTTATATATTGGGCATCAAGATATATAGAGATAGATCAAGACACTTAATTGGACTTTCACAAAGCACATACCTTGATAAAGTTTTGAAGAAGTTCAAAATGGATCAAGCTAAGAAAGGGTTCTTACCTGTATTACAAGGTGTGAAGTTGAGTAAGACTCAATGCCCGACCACTTCAGAAGATAGAGAGAAAATCAAAAGTGTTCCCTATGCTTCAGCCATTGGCTCTATCATGTATGCAATTCTGTGTACCAGACCTGATGTGTGCCTTGCTATTAGCCTAGCAGGGAGGTATCAAAGTAATCCAGGAGTGGATCACTAGACAGCGGTCAAGAACATCCTGAAGTACCTGAAAAGGACCAAGGATATGTTTCTCGTTTATGGAGGTGACAAAGAGCTCATCGTAAATGGTTACATTGATGCAAGCTTTGACACTGATCCGAGCAATTCTAAATCGCAAAACGGATACGTGTTTATATTAAACGGTGGAGCTGTCAGTTGGAGCAGTTCTAAACAGAGCGTCGTGGCGGGATCTACATGTGAAGCGGAGTACATTGCTGCTTCGGAAGCAGCGAATGAAGGAGTTTGGATGAAGGAGTTCATATTTGATCTAGGTGTCATACCTAGTGCATCGGGGCCAATGAAAATCTTTTGAGACAATATTGGTGCAATTGCCTTGGCAAAGGAATCCAAATTTCACAAGAGAACCAAGCACATCAAGAGACGCTTCAACTCCATCCGGGATCAAGTCCAGGTCGGAGACATAGAGATTTGCAAGATACATACGGATCTGAATGTTGCAGACCCGTTGACTAAGCCTCTTCCACGAGCAAAACATGATCAGCACCAAGGCTCCATGGGTGTTAAAATCATTATTGTGTAATCTAGATTATTGACTCTAGTGCAAGTGGGAGACTGAAGGAAATATGCCCTAGAGGCAACAATAAAGTTATTATTTATTTCCTTATTTCATGATAAATGTTTATTATTCATGCTAGAATTGTATTAACCGGAAACATAATACATGTGTGAATACATAGACAAACATAGTGTCACTAGTATGCCTCTACTTGACTAGCTCATTGATCAAAGATGGTTAAGTTTCCTAACCATAGACATGAGTTGTTATTTAATCAATGGGATCACATCATTAGGAGAATGATGTGATTGACTTGACCCATTCCGTTAGCTTAGCACTTGATCGTTTGTTTACTGCTATTGCTTTCTTCATGACTTCTACATGTTCTTATGACTATGAGATTATGCAACTCCCGAATACCGGAGGAACACTTTGTGTGCTACCAAATGTCACAACGTATCTGGGTGATTATAAAGGTGCTCTATAGGTGTCTCCGATGGTACTTGTTGAGTTGGCATAGATCAAGATTAGGATTTGTCACTCCGATTGTCGGAGAGGTATCTCTGGGCTCTCTCGATAATACACATCACTATAAGCCTTGCAAGCATGATAACTAATGAGTTAGTTACGAGATGATGTATATTACGAAATGAGTAAAGAGACTTGCCAGTAACTAGATTGAAACTAGGTATTGAGATACCGACGATCGAATCTCGGGCAAGTAACATACCGATGACAAAGAGAACAACATATAGTGTTGTGTGGTTTGACCGATAAAGATCTTCGTAGAATATGTAGGAACCAACATGAGCATCCAGGTTCCGCTATTGGTTATTGACCGGAGACGTGTCTCGGTCATGTCTACATAGTTATCGAACCCGTAGGGTCCGCACGCTTAATGTTCTATGATGATCGGTTTTATGAGTTTATATATTTTGATGTACCAAAGGTAGTTCAGAGTCCCGGATTTGGTCATGGAC
The DNA here is from genome assembly GCF_056163025.1 of Triticum urartu. Classification (NCBI taxonomy): domain Eukaryota; kingdom Viridiplantae; phylum Streptophyta; class Magnoliopsida; order Poales; family Poaceae; genus Triticum; species Triticum urartu. The sequence goes on from NC_141875.1 coordinate 306,464,136, forward strand.
ATGACGAGGAGTCTCAAAATGGTTGAGACATAAAGATTGATATATTGGAAGCCTACATTTGGACATCAGAATAGTTCCGGGTGAAATCGGGATTTTACCGGAGTATCGGAGGGGTTACCGGAACCCCCCGGGGGCTAATGGGCCTTGTTGGGGCATAAGGGAAAGAGAGAGGGGTCGGCCTAGGGCAGGCAGCGCACCCCCTTCCCCCTGTCCGAATTGGACTAGGAGAGGGGGGGGGCGACACCGCCCTTTCCTTCTCTTTCTCTCCCTACCTTTCCCCCTCCTAGTAGGAGTAGGAAAGGGAGGAATCCTACTCCTACTAGGAGGAGGATTCCTCCTCCTAGGTGCGCCAACAAGGGCCGTCCGGCCTCCCCCTTGCTCCTTTATATACAGGGGCATGGGGGCACCTCTAGACACACAAGTTGATCACAAAGATCTCTCCCAGCCGTGTGCGGTGCCCCCCTCCACCATAATCCACCTCGGTCATACTGTAGCGGTGTTTAGGCGAAGCCCTGCTGTAGTAACTTCATCAACATCATCACCACGCCATCATGCCGACGAAACTCTTCCTCGAGCTCTACTGGATCGTGAGTTCGTGGGACGTCACCGAGCTGAACGTGTGCTGAACGCGGAGGTGTCATACGTTCGGTACCGAGGATCGGTCGATCGTGAAGACGTACGACTACATCAACCGCGTTGTCATAACGCTTTCGCTTAACGGTCTACGAGGGTACGTGGACAACACTCTCCCCTCTCGTTCCTATGCATCACCATGATCCTGTGTGTGCGTAGGAAAATTTTGAAATTACTACATTACCCAACAGCTATGTCATATGAACTCGGTGGCGCCGGATAGAAAGAATCAGTGGGGCGAGTTAGAGTAGGGTTTTGACATATTTGGATGGAGAAAGTGGTTGAGGGTTTTGGAGCAATATCGCTAAGCATTTGAACAAGAAAGTTATTAAGCAACACATCCCCTTTTAATAGTATTGGCTTTCCTATGGACTCAATGTGATCTTGGATCACTAAAACAGAGTCTTGAGCTTTTGCCAACATATGTCCTTATGGTTTTGGGGGTCCACATTTCTAGTTCATGCCATGCCATTCATTGAACTTCCTGAAATATTTATCTTGAATGGATATTAGTTCAATGAGCTATATGTTGTTATGAATTACCAAAACCACCCGGGGATTATTTGCACTTTCAGAGTGTTCTATGCATAATGGGATGCCGCCATGAACTTGGCCAGTGCTAGATGGCCAAGGATCCCGTTGAATGCCAGGGGAAGCTCAACGACATCGAACACAATCTTCTCAGTCCGTAAGTTTATTTCCCCGCCAAATGTTATCGGCAAGGTAATTTTTCCTTTCGGCTGGCTCCTCCAATGGTTGATCCCCTGGAAGGTGCCAGTCTTTTTCAGGTCCTCATCAGGAATTTGGAGCTTCTTTAGCACATTGAGGGAAATCAAATTCAACCCTGCCCCACCGTCAACCAACATCTTGGTGACCTTGAGGTTGCGGATTGTTGGCGAAACCATCAACGAGAAGCATCCAACTATAGTAGTGTAATCTGGATGATCCTCAATGTCAAAGATGATGGGTGTGCAGGACCACTTAAGTGGTTCTCGAGAGCTTGCTACTAGTTTTGTCGCATTAATCTCACACGCCCATTGCTTGAGCTGGCGGTGAGAGGAGTGCAAGGATGCACCCTGTCAATGCACATTGCTCAGTAGCTTTCTGAAACTCCTGCTCACTGGTCTCGTCATCCTCTTCTTCACTATCATCTTCATTTTCCTGCTTCTCACGACCCCTGGAGGGCTTCTCTTTCTGCTGATCAGGCTTGCCATGGTGCCCACCGTGGCCACCTTGGCCTTTCCCTCCAGCGCCATTCTGACCTCTCTCCTTGTCACGCCTTTCATACCCAACTTTCTGCTTTTCCACCAACTGTTCAACTTGTTTGCAATCCTGGAGATCGTGACCCTTGGTCCTATGGATCTTGCAGTATGGCCCATTTGATTTTCCAGTTTTCTCAACAGTGCTGCCGCCCAACAGTCAGCACAAGTAGCAGCTGAGGGAGTCCTGGATTATGGGGTCCTCGGGGATACGGTCTATCTGCCATGGGCCAGACTGATGGGCCGTGAAGATACAAGATAGAAGTCCTTCCCCCGTGTCTGGATGGGACTCTCCTTTGCGTGCATGACAAGCTTGGCGTCCGGATGTGAAGTTTCCTTTCTCTGTAAACCGACTCTGTAAAACCCTAGGCCCCTCCGGTGTCTATATAAACCAGAGGGTTTAGTCCGTAGAGGCTAAGAAAAATCATACAAGCTAGACATCTAGGGTTTAGCCATTACGATCTCGAGGTAGATCAACTCTTGTAGCCCCTATACTCATCAAAGTCAATCAAGCAGGAAGTAGGGTATTACCTCCATTAAGAGGGCCCGAACCTGGGTAAACATCATGTCCCCTGCCTCCTGTTACCTTTGATCCTCAGACGCAATGTTTGGGACCCCCTACTCGAGATCTGCCGGTTTTGACACTAACATTGGTGCTTTCATTGATAGTTCCACTATGTTGTCAACACAAGGCTCGATGGCTCGTTCAATCATCTACAACAATGCCATCTCCGGGGAAGCTTACCTCCCCAGCCAGATTTTTGTATTCGGTGGCTTCGTCCTGCGTGCCAACTCAATTGGCCACCTTGAACAGATCGATAGCTACACCCCTGGTCATCAGATCAGTTTCGGGAACCTAAATTATGTCACTGATATCCGAGGAGAACTGATATTCGAAGGGTTCGCAGCCCCGGCCACTGCTCTGGCCTCAGATCCGGAGCAAACCACCAGGTCTGAAGATGGGAGTTTGGAGACCACCGAACTCTCTGCTGCGAACCGCACTATTGAGGATCCAGAGGCGATTGTGTCCATGGTGAATTCGGGATTAGACCGGGTTCCCCCTATCATTGAAAAGCCGGACTCGCCCCCGGATTCCGAATCTGAACTGTCGCAGTCCGCGCCAAGCAAGCATGTCCAGGAGGCCTTCGCCCCGGCCTTTGTCCTGGCCATCCCCGCGGACTCTCGTTTCCCTGTACAAACCTTGCTATTAAACGAGGCTCTGGACTTAATGCGATCGCTCGCCATTACAGAGGAATCACTTCCGAAGTACGCCCAACCCAGACTAGGGGCTGAGAGCGGGGAATTTTGCGGCCCACCCACCACCCACTTCACAGCCACTGTTGAAGATTTAACCGACATGCTGGATTACGCCTCCAAAGATATCGACAGCATGGAAGATGCCGGAGACGAACAAGGCCAAGACCCGCCGATTACCAGACGTTGGACGGCCACCTCCACATACGACGTGTACATGGTGGACACACCCAAACAGGATGATGATGTAGACATGAAAGATCCGGTGGAGGACAAACCTGATGAGGCACCACCGAAGCATCGATGCCAGCGACGTCGCTCAAAATCGCGTCGTGGAAAAGATAGTAATACCGGCACCGGAGACGATAATACTCCGGGGGGTGCCGAAGAGCCCGAAGCCCCCGTCAAGCCCACATCCGAACAAGACGATGTGCAGGAGGGGCAAGTCAACCCCGACGATCCGGTCGGGAACAGATACTCGAACGACAGTAATTATCTACCGCTCTTCGAGGACGATGTGAGCCTCGGCGACGAAGACTTCGGCGTGCCAGAGGAACCACTCGAGCAGGAGCGCTTTAAGCGCCAGCTAATCGCTACTGCGAGAAGCCTAAAAAGCAGCAGTAGTGGCTCTAAGCCGAATAGGATACACTCAACAACAGGTGGACCCAAGTCCTAGCCGCCAAAGAGTATGGCCTTCAATGCCCAGCAAAGAGTTATCCGAAGCGTCGGCTACTACCACGATTTTACGACGAGGAGCTCGAGGCCATACCGTCAAGACATGACCGTGCTGATGATCCAGATCGGCCACCATGCGGGTGAGAGAAAGCGGCCACATATGCCAAACACCAACCAGCACCACGTCGTCGTAGATGCAGAGAGATAACGGCTCCAGGATACACCTACGACCTACGTCAAGACCTGGGCAATAGAGCAGGCCAAACAAGATCAATCTATGGATCAAGGGGGCACGCCCCAACGCGAGAAGATGACCGTCAGGATTGCCCTGGCAGGCATAACCTCAGCAGGGCCGAAAACATCATACAGACTTGATGAGGACATCAATACCATTGTTACACCCACAGCCCTGCTTCTATACATAGTGGACCAATTACTAGAGCTCACGCACGCCAATTAAATTATCAGGTACTTTCGTTTCTTGGTAATGATTCTGATGTTCATGAGAATATGATGCTACCTAAATTGGATACATTTGTTTTGCTTACAAATTAAGGGCCTGGCATGGATAAGAGGGATGAACACTGGAGCAAGGCCAAGCATGGAGATGATGGCATGCGCAAGGGGATCCAGAACAGAGTTACAAGTGATGATTTCAGGACTTTGAAGCCACCATAAGTTGTGCATGAAGCCTTGGACGAAATATACAAGATGCCACTTCATAAATTTCGTCCAGAGGCTATTCTAGGTGCTGCGTCACCTTATTATTGGGACAGGCCCATGTATTTTCGAAATACTTAAGTATAGGCTATTTTTAGAGTCCGCATGTGTGGGGAAACAAGAGTTAGGGTTGGTTTCGGACCCCTCCTCCAAGGGCCACGAAATTCCCCCCTCTTCCTCCATATATACAGCCCTTAGGGCATCGTTTAGACTTAGGGTTTTGTTTAGATTAAAAGTTCACCATAGCTGCAACTTCGCGTACTTCGTTTGTGTCCAACGACCAGACCAAGACGTCACAGAACCCCACCTTCATCAATAAAGCATTCCTCTTATATTCGCAATATCCAGATTACAATTTCAATTTCTTGATTGTTCTTCGTTGCTTGCAGGAAATAGACCCTCTTGGTCAGGTTGATCGTGCTCCGAAGACATGGCGGTCAATGCCGGATTCAGTGGCTCTAAAGCCGGTCAGTGAAAGAATCCATTTAAAGGAAACAAAGATGGTCCATCTAGTTTGGACTGAATACTAGACCGGCCATGCTAGATCCATGGCACCCCTGACAAGCCTGCCAATCATACCAACAGAAATTGTTGGGTCTTTAAATAGGCTGGTAAGCTAAACACCGAACATAAAGGGAAGGGGCCACCCAGCGAGTATGACGATGAAGAGCCTCGCCCAATGAACATAGGGGGGCAAAACAAATTTTCCCCCGAGGTGAAAACAGTGAACTTGATCTACATCACTCATATCCCCAAACGGGAGCACAAGCGCTGATGCGGAGCATCCTACGATCATCCCCATGTACACTCAAGCATACACCTTTGGACCTAAGGTGAACTCGCTCCTTTCCGAATCATCCCTTTCCGCATGTAATACATGGATGCTACTTCAAGCGCGGACCTTGTGCATACTCAGGTACACCCAAGGAGACCATGGAGATCCCAAGGACCAAGGCCAAGCGTGCACGGAAGTGAAGGAAGGAGAAGGAAGAAGGGCCAGCTGCTTCAGCGGCCGGACATCCGGCCCCAGCCTAGACATCCGGCACTGGCCATCCAGAGAGCACCGCAAAGGTCCAACGCAACCCGGACATCCGGCCATCACCCCAGACATCTGGCTCCTCCCGAAGCCCCGGACATACGGGCCCCCAGCCCGGAAATCCGGCCCCTCCATCACCGAATGCATCTGGAACCGACCCCGCCAGCCCGGACATCCGGCCCGTCGTGAAGTCCTGCACATCCGGCCCCCAGCCCGGACATCCGGCGCCTGTCTGCGCACAGTGAACGGGCCAAGGGCCCATGTATCCCTCTTTCCCACTTACCCCTTCGTGGCTTAGACTATATATACTCCCCCACCTCCTTATAGTTAGGGTCAGTGTTGTGGTAGCTCATATTAGAGATAGAGCTTCGCTCATCCATATCGGATCTACTCCACGAGAGAGAATGCGACCCCTCTATGGAGAAGATCCACCTTGGATTCAAGACCCCCTCTTGGGCGGCCCCATCAAGACCTCCTCACGGAGAAGAACCAGTTACCCTATGTATCGTCCTTTGTTGGATTCGTATCTTGTATCTCTTCGTGTTTCGAGGATCTAGCATATGTGTGATCATTCTTATTGGTTTTAGTGTTTCTCTCGTGTTTCCCCTTGTGATTCCCCTCGTTTTCCTCACTCATGTTCTTCGTGTTTATCGCAGGATCCGCTCCTTTCATGAAAGATCGGCCATCTAGGGTTCCACCCTACATCATGTTGGTATCATGAGCCACGTTGATCACGATTTCGGAGCCTCCCCCCTTGTTTTCTAGCCTTCTTTTGTTTGATTTCGTCCTAAATTCGAAAATTCCCCACCAAAAATAGCCCCCCAATTTTTTGGTGATTTGTTGGTGTGATGATATTTTGTTGATTTTGATCCATGGATTCATTGTGCCTTGAGTAGATCTAGCTTCTCCCCACTTTTCTCCATTTTCCATCCACGAAATCCATCATTTTGCCCTTGGAATCATCAATTTCCGCCCCCAATTCGAAAATTTCTGCCCCAAACGAGATCTGGATTCGTCGGGCCGGACATCCGGGTCCCCGGCCGGACATCTGGCTCCTAGAGCACCATATCTGCACGGTTCTGGACATCAGGTCCCGGATTTCCGGCCCTGAGCCCAGATGTCCGGCCCCTGACATCTCAGCCACCCCCGTTTCATCGTTTTGTCCATAACTAATTCATCCGGAGTCTGATTTTCGCGTTCTTTAGTTCGTTGAAAAGCTCTTGACATCCCCCTTCCAAAAAAATACTACCATCACCATTTGAATCCATCAAATTTTTGGAACTTTGGCATCTTTTCCTAGGGCTTCCACCACAACCTCCACAAAACCACCATAGCCTTCCGCAACCTAACCAAATTTGTTCCCCATACCATTAGTGGTTTCTTGAGGAGTGATTTAAGTCTCCTATGGTGTCTAGGCTACTTAGGGACGGTTGCTTCTTAATCAACCACCACCACCATTTCCGCATAGGCTTACCCACCTTACATTTCCGCCACACTGACTTAACCCAATTTTGTTTGTGTTGTGAGTTTTGTCTCCTAAGGTGTTTCAGCTACTTAGGGACCGTGCTTCCAACTCCGACACCATGTATAGTACACCACCATAACCTCCACTTCCGCATTGCCACTCGCATAACCCATCATTCCACCGCCGCATCCCGCTACCACCATTTTGACATTTGACGTTTGAGATTCTGAGTTCGCAGTTTTTCTGTTTCCTAAGTTGTTTCGGCTACTTAGGGACGAGTCTCCATCATCTTGGTATCTCCATCAAGATCACCGCCACTCATCATCGACACGGACGGTAACCTCCATATCATCTTGGTATCGTCGTATCCCTCCATTGTATATTCCTTTCCCATTGCATTGATAACCCCTAGCCCATTTTGCGTCACTTGCCTATCGAGACTATCCTTTGAGTATTGCCGGCAACGTTACTTGTGCACATTAGTGATCCCCCATACATTGCATACATACCATATCATATTGGTATCATATCATCCCTTGTGCCTCAAGTTTGTTCCCGCATATACACAATAGCTATCTTGGTTTGTGCATTGTGCAAAAGTGGCCTTATATACCAAAAAAAGAATAAGCTTTTAAGCAAAAGAGAGTGAACAAAGAGCTCGTAAGCAATAGCCACAACATCATACCACAATGCATAAGATTGTCATATCCGATCATCTTGTATCATACCACCGAAACATCATATACATATCATACTTGGGATAGAAGTCGTTGCATTTTTGTCTCCTATAGGTTGTGCACAAGTGTCGTATCCGCCTATTGAGCAATCATGCTAGCGTCTCTCTAGAGTTGTGCAACAAGAGCATTTTCCGTGGATTCCACATTTTGAGCACATTCCTTGGTTGCAAAACCCCATTTATCTATCTGTGTGTGCGTTTCCGTGTGCCATTCATTGCTATTGGTCTACTTGTTTCACTTGTGAATCTCTTTCAATATTATTTACTCTCGCTAACATTTTTCATTAAATGTTTTGTGCCACTATCCTCACCAAGATCCACTATAAGCCTTATTTGTGTGGGTGTGAGAAACCGACAAGAATTGGTACCAATTGTGCTATTTCCTTGTTACATCATTGAGTGATCATTGATCCATCTTCAACATCGATCAAGGTACATTTGGTATAGTTCTTCTCCTTTCTTCACTCATATTTGCTCGAGTACAGTGATGGATAGGCAAGGCATTTCATCTCCGGTCTTCCACAACAACGACGGCATGAACAACTACATCACCAAAGCGTCAATCTTCGATCTACAACGACAAATGCAAGGCGCACAATCAAGATTGAGAGAGCGCATCGAGAACCTCTCCATTGACATTCGCCACTCCGAAGCGAGGAAAAGGGACTACATCGACAACAAGCTTTCCGCACAAAAGGAGGAGCAAGATGCAAGGATGGAGGAGATTCAAACCTTGTTGATCAACCGTTCTTCCCCTTCATCATCCTCAAGACGGCGACATTCCAATCATAAGTCTTCGGAGCGCAAAAATGATGCAAGCACAAGTCGTCCATGTCCACATCTCCATGGCGACCACCGTCACGTTGGTGATCCACCTCTTCATGAAGGGCAAGTCACCTCCAAGCAACATGTTCACAACGACGATGAACAACATCTACTACGAGCTCAAGCACGACAACGACACCATCATCATGATGATGCTCTACAAGCAAAAACCTACAAGTCCCAACAAGCCCTACTTCACGCCAAGGCCAAGCTTCAAGAGCAAAAGAGAAGACCGCGAGACAAGCACCACCAAGACAGAGCTACGGCTACACTAACCACTTCGACATCTTCACCAAGTGCTATCAAGGCATCTTCGCCTTTGGATGTCCGGCATCTTCGCCTACCTCCCGTGAGTTCGCCTACATCGACATCATCAGGTACAAGGCGACCACCTACAAGTGAAGGTGACACTTCCATCTTCGGAAGCCTCCCTTCTTCGGTCATAGAGACGAGCTATGAGGTGCCACATCATATGGGCCTCCTACAACAAGACGGCCACACGAAGGTCGAGCAAGGGCCATCCCCTTCGACCACGGCGACGAGCATGAACTTCTTCAACAACATGAAGACGGTGCCCATATTGGACTTATACTCCGAGTCAAGCTACGAGACCGCACATGATACCTTATCTTTGGTCTTAGAGGAGAGTGATGATGTGCCATCTTCGGCCTTCATCCACGGCTACGACCACGACATGATTGAGCATGGAGAAATTTGCACCTACATCTCTCCGACACCCACATATGACGAGATGCCCCAATTGCCACGTGAGGAGAGCCACCACCATATGAGTGACATAAGTGACTCCACCATACGTGACATTGAGAGCATTTCCTATGAGATGATGAGTGTGACCACCACTAGCCCCACACTTGAGAGCATGCCACACATCCTATGTGAGGTTGAGAGCCATTTGAGTGACTCCACCAACCATATGCGTGAGAGCATCCAAGAAGGAGTGAGTGAGCCACAACACTTAGTGAGTGAGGTAGTTGACACGGCATGTGAGGCCACTATTATTTATAACGACTTAACCTCTACTCCGAGTGTGTTTTCTTCTTTGGTGCTAGGTCTCCTACATGACGACATGCCATCCTCGATGAGTCCATACCTCCAATGGAGACGACGATGGCCATGATGGACGATGATGCACCCCCCACATGGTTCCATCAAGATGAAGATCACCACGACTTGGTCTCTACACCTCACCTACAACACATGAGCGATGCTCCAAAGGTAACATAGGTGATGGTGCTTCTCTTGTCCCACCAGTGGACTATTTTACGAATGATTACTTGCATGATGTTGACACACCTATACCCATGCTTCATGCTAATGCGACTTCTACATGTCATGACTTACCTATTTATGATGAATATGATGACGAGCATGTCGAGTTGCCTAGTTGTGATGCTATGCTCCATAGGATATCATGTGAAAGTTCTTTTGGTCACATCATGTTTGACAATCCATTAACCTTGTTGTCGGTGTCAAAACCGGCGGATCTCGGGTAGGGGGTCCCGAACTGTGCGTCTAAGGCAGATGGTAACAGGGGGCAGGGGACACGATGTTTTACCCAGGTTCGGGCCCTCTTGATGGAGGTAAAACCCTACGTCCTGCTTGATTTATTCTTGACGATATGAGTATTACAAGAGTTGATCTACCACGAGATCGGAGAGGCTAAACCCTAGAAGCTAGCCTATGGTATGATTGCATGTATATCATCTATCGACTAGCCTGGCCTCGGTTTATATAATGCATCGGAGGCCTAGGATAACAAGAGTCCTAGCCGAATACGCTGGTGGGGAGGAGTCCTTGTCTTGATCACCAAGTCTTGTGGAATCTTCCATGTATGCGGCAACTGTCCGAACTGGCCCATGAGTATACGGCCATGGGGGTCCTCGGCCCAATCTAACAGATCAGGAGATGACGTGGTGAGTACCCCCTAGTCCAGGACACCGTCAGTAGCTCCCTGAACCGGTCTTCAAGTTAGGGACGCCCCTCAGTCACCCTTACCTCATACTGGTGGCAGGTGACCTCTTTGGCCTTTAAATCCGCGAACGCTTTGTCTGCGGCCGCTTTGCTCGCCTTCGCCTCCTCCTTGGCTTCGGCAAGGGTGCTTTTGAGGGTCTCGACCTCGCCCGCACTGCCTGCAATCATACACATAGCAGCACATGAGCCTAAACTTTGAGTTTGCATTACAATTTAGGCTTGTAAGGTGTCTTTTAAAAGCATACCTTGGGCCTCATCGAACCGCTTGTTAATATGGTCGATCTCATCATCAGCTAGCTTCAGTTTGTGCTGGAGTTTGGAAACTTCAGCGTCCTTGGTAGAAGACGCTAACAGTGAAGCCTATTTACCAAAATAGATAAGTCTGTTAACTCCGGCGAATATTTGATCCTTTATCTGGCCTCTTTTTCAAAAAGCCGAACAGAGTCTCAGGGGCTACTATCTATACACAGGCATATTTTCTGCACATGAAAATTTGCTAAGAATATTACATTGCATACCTCAAAGCCTCTTAACGGGCTGGTGAAAGCTTCGTTCAGCCCGCTTTTGGCGGACTGAACTTTTTCAACCACCGTACCCTCAAGAATATTAGGGCATGGTGCTCCTCCACGACGGAGCACGTTCAAGTGCCTCCCTCAATGTGTCCAACGCCTCCGGATTGATGGAGGTCGACAGTGGATTCGGCACTCCCCCTCCCATAAAAGGGGCTGCTCGCTCGATTCCGGAGCCGTGTGGGTCTCCGGAGTTGTATTCGGCTGGGGGCCGGACTGGTCCGGGCCCCCGTCGTCTGTTTCCATGGGGGTTGTGCCCCCCATGTTTTCGGCAGCCGAGGCATTACCCTCCGGCGCTGTTTCAGCGGCCTTCCGCACCTCTCCCTGGCCCGGAGATGTCCTTTGGGACAACACCTCAGTGTCATCCACGGCATGAGGCAGAGAGGCTTGCGGAGGCGTTTCGCTCTCCATCATCTCCAGCGCCAAGGAGTTCCCCGAAGATGATGATTGTTGGGGGAGATCACGGGTCAGACTAAAATAGGCAAATGACATGTTATCCTACAATTTGTAATAAGCCAGATATATGTATAATATCTTTGAATACTTATGATTCGGCCAGGGGCTTCGGCCTGTGGTGCCACTCGGGGATGGCTTCGGCGTCCGATTCCAAATCGTCCGAAAGGGAAATTTTCCCCTTCTTGGATGCCTCCGCCTCTAGGTCCACGGAAGACCCCCTTTTCTTCTTTCCCCCCCTTTAGGGGAGAATTGCTCTCCTCCTCTCCCTCTTCATCTTCATTCTCCTCGTGGGAGGAGAGAGCTTCGGTATCCCCGGACGCAACGTCCAAAGTACCTTTTCGGTGAAGGCCGCCTCTGGCCCCCTTGACCTTCTTCTTGGCCTTCTTCCCCGGCGCCTGGTACGGCGCCGAGACTAGCATCTTCGTCAGAAGAGGAATGGCTGGGTCTTCGGGTAGCGGAGCCGAACATCTCATCCGCTCTGCCTTCTTTGTCCAGCCCTGAAGGAAGAATGGAAGGCTCAGCATACCCCTTGGGCTTACAAGTGGAAGTTATGATTCGGAAATCTGAAAACTTACTGGACTGGCTGGATGAGCACAGTCGAGGCCGATGTCTTCGTTCGGCTCCGGCCACGACTTCTGGGCCTTGAAAAGAAGCTTCTAGATCTCTTCGTGCGTCGTGTCGAAGAATCACTGCAGGGTCCAAGGACTAGCCGGATTGAACTCCCACATGTGGAGAGTCCGGCGCTGGCAGGGGAGAATCCGGCGAAAGAGCATCACCTGGACCAGATCAGCATGGATAGTGTTCTTCTCCATTATATTTTCGATGCGCTTCTGCAGTGTCATCACCTCACCGGACGACGCCTAATCCAGACCCTTGTTTATCCACTATGCAAGCCGCATCGGGGGTCCTGATCTGAACTCAGGAGCGGCCGCCCAGTTGGCGTCGTGGGGTTCGGTGATGTAGAACCACTCCTGCTTCCATATCTTGATAGTCTCCAAGAAGGCCCCTTTTAGCCAGGTGACGTTTGGAAGCTTGCTCACCATGTCGCCTCCACAGTCTGCGTGCTCCCCATCAACCACCTTCGGCTTCACGTTGAAGACCTTAAACCATATGCCGAAGTGGGGGGATGCGGAGGAGCGCCTCGCACACGACGATGAACGCTGAAATGTGGAGGAAGGAATTTGGGGCTAGATCGTGGAAATCTAGCCCATAATAGAACATGATGCCGCAGACGAAAGGGTGGAGGGAAACCCTAGTCCACAGAGAAAGTGAGGGATGAACACTACCCTCTCATTAGGCTCCGGGGTGGGGATGATCTGCTTTTTGGCAGGGAGCCGGTGGGTGATGTCCGCGACTAAGTACCCCGCTTCCCGAAGTTCCTTGACGTTCCTCTCCGTGACGGAGGAAGCCATCCACTTGCCCTGTGAGCCGGATCCAGACATGGCTGGAGTGCTTGGTGGCGACAGAAAAGATCGAAACTTGGGCGCTGGAGCTCGAGGATGGAAGGGCTGAGGAAGAAGAAGGCGTGAGGTAAAAAGATGGAACCTTATCCTCTTATAAAGGCAGTGAATATCAAGCGCCTCCCCACGAGCCGTAAAACTCGCCTGTTCCCAAGGGATTGTGTGAACGGCATGGTTGGATTATGATAGAGACGAGGGGCCCGATCTTTCGATGAGATGGTGGCTATCATTTTTGTGGAAGTCAACTTTGACGATTCGACTAAAAACGTGCGAGGACGTCACGCCTTAGCAATCGCTAAACCAACTCCGAGAGGTTACTGATCACGCCGGAGCACGATCAACCTGACAACGAGGGTCTATTTCATGCAAGCAACGAAGAACAAGCAAGAAATTGAAATTGCAATCTGGATATTGTGAATATAAGAGGAAAGCTTTATTGATGAAGGTGGGGTTCTGTGACGTCTTAGTCTGGTCGTTGGACACCAACGAAGTACGCGAAGTTGCAGCTATGGCGAACTTTTAATCTAAACAAAACCCAAAGTCTAAACGATGCCCTAAGGGCTGTATATATGGAGGAGAGAGGGGGAATTTCGTGGCCCTTGGAGGAGGGGTCCGAAACAAACCCTAACTCTTGTTTCCTCATACATATGGACTCTAAAAACAACCAATACTTAAGTATTTCGGGAATACATGGGCCTGGCCCAATAATAAGGTGACACAGCACCTAGAATAGCCTCTGGACGAAATTTATGAAGTGGCATCTTGTATTTTATCATCCAGGGCTTCATGCACTCATTATGGTGGCTTCAAAGTCCTGGAATCATCACTTGTAACTCCGTTCTTGTTCCCCTTGCGCATGCCATCATCTCCATGCTTGAACTTGCTCCAAGGTTCATCTTTCTTATCTAAGCTAGGCCCTTCATTTGTAAGCAGAACAAATGTATCCAATTTAGGTAGCATCATATTCTCATGAACATTAGAATCGTTACCAAGAAACGAAAGTACCTGATAATTCAATTGGCGTATGGGTGTATAACAGCAAGGGCTATGGGTGTAACAATGGTATTGATGGTCTCATCATCCTCCCCTTCTTGCAATGAAGTCGTCCTCGACGAAAGCTCATCTTCCTCACCCAAATAAGGCTTCAAATCTGCAATGTTAAAACTGGGACTAACCCCAAAATCTGCAGGCAGCTCAATTTTATATGCATTATCATTTATTTTCTCTAACACCTTAAAAGGACCATCAGCGCATGGCATTAGCTTTGATTTGTGCAAATTAGGAAATCTAACCTTACGCAAATGTAACCAAACAAGATCTCCAGGTGCAAACACAACATGTTTTCTACCCTTATCTCCAGAAGGTTTATATTTAGCATTCATACGCTCAATATTTTCCTTAGTTAACTCATGCATTTTTAAAATCAATCCAGCACGTTCTTTAGCATGAAAATTTACCTTCTCCGAAGATGGAAGAGGCAACAAATCAATAGGTGCACGAGGTAGGAAACCATACACATTTTCAAAAGGGCACATCTTAGTAGTAGAATGCAATGAACGATTATAAGCAAATTCAATATGAGGCAAGCATTCTTCCCACATTTTCTTATTATTCTTCAAAACAATCCTAAGCATAGTAGACAATGTCCTATTGACTACTTCAGTTTGTCCATCAGTTCGGGGGTGACAAGTAGTACTAAAAAGCAGTTTAGTCCCCAACTTAGCCCATAAACATCTCCAAAAGTGGCTAAGAAATTTAGTATCACGATATGAAACAATAGTATTTGGCACACCATGCAAGCGAATAATTTCATGAAAGAACAAATCAGCAACATTAACAGCATCATCGCTTTTATGACATGGTATAAAGTGTGCCATTTTCGAGAACCTATCCACGACAACAAATATGCTATCCCTCCCCTTCTTTGTTCTAGGTAAACCTAAAACAAAGTCCATAGATATATCCTCCCAAGGAACACTAGGTACAGGCAAAGGCATATATAAACCATAAGGATTGATCGTGACTTAGCTTTTTGACATGTAGTGCAGCGAGCAACAAAACGCTCAACATCCCGTCTCATCTTTGGCCAAAAGAAATGTGTAGCAAGTATATCCTCCATCTTCTTGACGCCAAAGTGTCCCATTAATCCTCCTCCATGCTCCTCCTGCAACAACAAAAGATGAATGGAGCTAGCTGGAATGCATAGCTTGTTAGCATGAAACACAAATCCATCGTTAAGAACAAAGTTTTTCCAAGTTCTCCCTTCCTTACAATTCTGCAATACATCTTTAAATTCAGCATCATGCACATATTGATCTTTGATGGTCTCCAAACCAAATATTTTAAAGTCAAGTTGTGAAAGCATAGTATAACGACGAGACAATGAATTAGCAATGACATTTTCTTTACCCTTCTTGTGTTTAATGACATAAGGGAAAGTCTCAATGAATTCAACCCATTTAGCATGTCTACGGTTTAGTTTTGCTTGACTTTTAATGTGTTTGAAAGATTCGTGATCAGAATGTATAACAAATTCCTTGGGCCATAAATAATGTTGCCATGTTTATAAGGTCTGAACAAGACCATATAATTATTTATCATAAGTAGAATAGTTCAGACTAGGCCCACTCAATTTTTCAGAAAAGTATGCAACATGTTTGCCATCTTGTAATAACACACCTCCTAATCCAATTCCACTAGCATCACATTCAAGCTCAAAAGTCTTATTAAAATCAGGAAGTTGGAGTAAAGGAGCATGTGTCAACTTATCTTTCAATACCGTGAAGGCTTCTTCCTGTGCAGTACCCCAAACAAAAGGCACATCCTTCTTTGTAAGCTCGTTGAGAGGTGCAACAATGGTGCTGAAATCTCTCACAAAACGCCTATAGAAACCAGCGAGGCCAAGGAAACTCCTCACTTGTGTGACTATTTTGGGCTGCGGCCAACTCTCAATAGCTTCAATCTTGGCTTTATCAACTTCAATTCCATGTGGAGTAACAACATAGCCAAGAAAAGAAACTCGGTCGGTGCGAAAGGTGCACTTCCCAATGTTACCAAACAAACGTGCATCACGTAGAGCAATAAAAACAACACGTAAATGTTCCAAATGTTCCTCCAAATATTTGCTATAAATCAATATGTCATCAAAGTAAACTACCACAAATCGTCCAATGAAAGCACGTAAAACTTTGTTCATTAATCTCATGAAAGTACTAGGTGCATTAGTTAACCCAAAAGGCATGACTAACCACTCATATAATCCAAACTTAGTTTTAAATGCTGTTTTCCATTCATCTCCAAATTTCATACGGATTTGATGGTATCCACTACGCAAATCAACTTTGGAGAATATTGTAGAGCCACTCAATTCATCAAGCATATCATCTAGCCTAGGAATAGGATGACGATAACGAATAGTAATATTATTAATGCCTCTACAATCAACGCACATACGCGATGTACCATCCTTTTTCGGCACTAAAATGAGAGGAACAACACAAGGACTAAGGGATTCGCGTATATAACCTTTGTCGAGCAGGTCTTGTACTTGACGCATAATCTCCTTCGTCTCCTCTAGATTGGTACGGTATGGTGCACGGTTGGGTAATGATGCACCGGGAATTAAGTCAATTTGATGCTCAATCCCTCGAATAGGTGGTAATCTCGGTGGCACGTCTTGTGGAAAGACGTCAGCGAACTCGTGCAAAATATTAGTGACAGCGGGAGGCAAAGAGGAAGGCACGTCCTCGAATGAAAATAATGCCTCTTTGCACACAAGAGCATAGCAAACAGATTTGCTAAAATCTAGATCATCAATATCAGATTTGGTGGCAAGTAAACATGCACTTTTCAATTTAATTTCAGAAGCAACACTAGATGGTTTATTATTAGGCTTCATTTGTTGCTCAAATTCTTTTGCCACAATCTGATTTTCACTCTTATTTTTCTCCTGTTTTGCTTTATTACCTCTATCAATTAATATCATCTTTCAAAATGGAATCAGGAGTCATAGGAAGCAAAGTAATATTTTTATCCTTATGAACAAGAGTATACTGATTGTTTCTACCATGGTGTACAGAATTTTTATCAAATTGCCATGGTCTACCAAGTAATAAGGAACATGCTTGCATAGGTACCACATCACAATCAACATAATCAGCATATGTAGAGATACTAAAATGCACACGAACAGTGCATGTTACCTTAACCTTGCCGCTGTTGTTGAACCATTGGATGTAGTAAGGATGTGGATGTGGTCTTGTGGTGAGAGATAGCTTCTCCACCATCTCCATGCTAGCCAAGTTGTTGCAGCTGCCTCCATCTATGATGATGCGAACAGAACGTTCCTTCACAACTCCATTTGTATGGAACAAATTATGCCTCTCATTTTGCTCAGCTTGTGTGACCTCCACACTCAAAACACGTTGAGAAACTAAACATTCATACCTGTCAGCATCTTCAGCAGCCATGTATTGCGTCTCATGATTAGAATCATCTCCACCGTGTTCTTCATGTGTAATAAGAGCCAAAGTCTCCTTATCATAGTCACTAGCGGACTCATACCCACCATCCTCGGTAGCAATCATCACACGCTGCGATTCGCATTCTCTCAC